>NC_064925.1:280179511-281509011 GCF_023897955.1 Schistocerca gregaria | reverse complement strand
CGCCGATACCCCAGGAGCAACAGTGTCCCTAATTTGCTGGGAAGTGGCGGTGCGGTCCCCTACGGCACTGCGTAGGATCCTACTGTCTTGGCGTGCATCCGTGCGGCGCTGCGGTCCGGTCCCAGGTCGACGGGCACGTGCACCTTCCGCCGACCACTGGCGACAACATCGATGTACTGTGGAGACCTCACGCCCCACGTGTTGAGCAATTCGGCGGTACGTCCACCAGGCCTCCCGCATGCCCACTATACGCCCTCGCTCAAAGTCCGTCAACTGCACATACGGTTCACGTCCACGCTGTCGCGGCATGCTACCAGTGTTAAAGACTGCGATGGAGCTCCGTATGGCACGGCAAAATGGCTGACACTGACAGCGGCGGTGCACAAATGCTGCGCAGCTAGCGCCATTCGACGGCCAACACCGGGGTTCCTGGTGTGTCTGCTGTGCCGTGCGTGTGATCATTGCTTGTACAGCCCTCTCGCAGTGTCCGGAGCAAGTATGGTGGGTGTGACACACCGGTGTCAATGTGTTCTTTTTTCCATTTCCAGGAGTGTATTAAGACACAGATCGGCGGAAGCCGAAGTTGGTTCGTCTCTAAGGCAGTGACATCTCGCAGTGCGATGACAGATGAGCGCTGCGCCTGCGCTGTTGTGCTTAGTGGGGCGCGCTGTAGTGGGAAAGTTGTGTACGCGCTGACTACGCAGAATTATGTACACAACAGCAAAATAATGCACCTCCCTGAAATCGGCCTTTTCCAGGCACCAGTTTTTTTTTCTTCCAGAGGACGAGTTATTGTACCGGTGCTTGGGAGGAAACACACAAAATTCAAATGAAAGTTTGAACGCGTGTGTTTGGAAGTTAGCCCCCAGGCATCTGCATTCTGGTGTGAAGACCGTGGAGATTGCGACTTTCCTGGCAGTGAGCTGCTTCAGCTAAGGGTATTCAGCAATTCTGAAGACCATGACAACGTTGGACGTCACCCTGGGATTCTATTCGACGCAGTTTGCCTAGCATTCGCATGACCACCGGATTCAAGCGGGCGAAAACCTCTTGTCAATGGCCGTACGAGCAGCTCTGGAGCAGTGCAGGATGGCCCAGATCGAGCAGAACGCCCTCTATGAAGAAGAGAACGGACTAGGTTATGGACCTGGAATAGCAGATTGAACGTTAGTTACGTAATATTGCATTTATATCTAGTCAAAACTTCAAACGCGTTTTTCCCGAAATGACCTTTTCATTGCGCGGTATGGTAACTTCAAATCTACTTAACCGATTGGCATGATTATTTGTTGCAGATGACGCTACCTAAGTTATCTAGGAGTCGTAGCACTTTTATTCCGACCCATGCACTATAAATATTTTTATTTGGCCGACAAAGTCGAAAAATTGATGAAAAAGACATTATTTTCTTGAAATGGCTGCCATTTTTTTCCTGTGGTGCAAATAACTTAAGCGAGGTATACCTCCTAAGGAATCTTATATACTTTGCTAACGTCAACTCAATTTTCATTTCAGACGACCAGGCTGACCTGCGACATACCGCGCGTGGAGGAGTATATCGAAATTTTGTTTCGTTCCAGCGGCACTTCCGCCTTTGCTCTTCGTAATTTCCGGTCGAGAAAAAAACTAGTTTGTAGAGACAATATCCGTCAAACTTCTGGCCAAATTTGACATTGATATCTATAACACATTTCGAGAAAATAGCTCTCAAAGAACATGCTTTTTTCTGGTCAAAGATAGCAAACCTCCCCTTAATCTGGATTCAGCCTACCTCTGCGTCACAAGCCAGAGAGCGGTCGTGTTGAGCTGTTCGGGATCGTTCGTCTGGCACACATACAACAAACGTAATTAGTTTCTGATTTGTTTACGCTTTAAGTCAATATTTTAATAGGCTTCCGACATAACTGTTCTTCTACTTCTTTATTTTCATCTTGTATTCTTCTTCTTGCTCTACTATTACTACTGGTACTACTACCGATTTCCTATTGCTACATCAACGCAGACTTTTTTTTATACGAAAATGCCAGATACAGTACTAAAAGATATGATTACCGTGAGCAGTCACGACACTGACATTCCGTACACAATAAATATAACATTGCTTCGCTGTATCCTTCTGAATTACGATGCAAAGTTCCTTTGGACATGCAAGCGACTAAAGCAATCATGATATACATTTAATTATTCGCAATTGCGAATATGGACAATCACCAGCTATAGAATGGAATTAAGACAGTGAAGTATGTGCCAGACCGGAGCCCAAACCCGGATTTCGCAAGCGGTCGCCTTTCCATTTGGCTATCCGTGAACAACTCATGGCCAGACCCAAACTTCCGCATGTCACCAACAATGCATCTATAGCTGGCTCTCGTACATCCATTGTGTATATTACAGTACAGGTTAGACATTTGGCTTGAAAGTCCCTTGCCCGGTGTCGGCGGATAAATACAATATCACAGTGCGTGTTATTCTGAATTATGATGGAAAGATCGTTTGGACATACAAGAATGTCAATTGTTCATCTATACGGAATGCACATAATCGATGTACGAATACAGGTCATGGACGCATGGCTGGCGACAAGTGGAATTTTGGATCTCTCAGTGAGTCGTGAATGGACAGTCAAATGATAAGGTGACCGCTCGCCTTTTGCGGCAAATCTGGGTTCGAGTCCCAGTCCGGCACAAATTTTCTTTGTAGTCATTCCATTCTGCAGCAGATGGTTGTCCATATTCACAACTGTGAATGCATCAAATACACTCGTGGAAATGGAAAAAAGAACACATTGACACCGGTGTGTCAGACCCACCATACTTGCTCCGGACACTGCGAGAGGGCTGTACAAGCAATGATCACACGCACGGCACAGCGGACACACCAGGAACCGCGGTGTTGGCCGTCGAATGGCGCTAGCTGCGCAGCATTTGTGAACCGCCGCCGTCAGTGTCAGCCAGTTTGCCGTGGCATACGGAGTTCCATCGCAGTCTCTAACACTGGTAGCGTTCCGCGACAGCGTGGACGTGAACCGTATGTGCAGTTGACGGACTTTGAGCGAGGGCGTATAGTGTGCATGCGGGAGGCCTGGTGGACGTACCGCCGAATTGCTCAACACGTGGGGCGTGAGGTCTCCACAGTACATCGATGTTGTCGCCAGTGGTCGGCGGAAGGTGCACGTGCCCGTCGACCTGGGACCGGACCGCAGCGACGCACGGATGCACGCCAAGACCGTAGGATCCTACGCAGTGCCGTAGGGGACCGCACCGCCACTTCCCAGCAAATTAGGGACACTGTTGCTCCTGGGGTATCGGCGAGGACCATTGGCAACCGTCTCCATGAAGCTGGGCTACGGTCCCGCACAACGTTAGGCCGTCTTCCGCTCACGCCCCAACATCGTGCAGCCCGCCTCCAGTGGTGTCGCGACAGGCGTGAATGGAGGGACGAATGGAGACGTGTCGTCTTCAGCGATGAGAGCCGCTTCTGCCTTGGTGCCAGTGATGGTCGTATGCGTGTTTGGCGCCGTACAGGTGAGCACCACGATCAGGACTGCATACGACCGAGGCACACAGGGCCAACACCCGGCAACATGGTGTGGGGAGCGATCTCCTACACTGGCCGTACACCTCTGGTGATCGTCGAGGGGACACTGAATAGTGCACGGTACATCGAACCCATCGTTATACCATTCCTAGACCGGCAAGGGAACTTGCTGTTCCAACAGGACAATGCACGTCCGCATGTATCCCGTGCCACCCAACGTGCTCTAGAAGGTGTCAGTCAACTACCCTGGCCAGCACGATCTCCGGATCTGTCAGCCATTGAGCATGTTTGGGACTGGATGAAGCGTCGTCTCACGCGGTCTGCACGTCCAGCACGAACGCTGGTCCAACTGAGGCGCCAGGTGGAAATGGCATGGCAAGCCGTTCCACAGGACTACATCCAGCATCTCTACGATCGTCTCCATGGGAGAATAGCAGCCTGAATTGCTGCGAAAGGTGGATATACACTGTACAAGTGCTGACGTTGTGCATGCTCTGTTGCCTGTGTCTATGTGCCTGTGGTTCTGTCAGTGTGATCATGTGATGTATCTGACCCCAGGAATGTGTCAATAAAGTTTCCCCTTCCTGGGACAATGAATTCTCGGTGTTCTTATTTCAATTTCCAGGAGTGTATATTAACAGTGGTATTAACATGTGGTAGCCATATTAAAAAAAAGGAGCTGTGGTGGTAGTAACAAGTAATCACTCATCAAGATTCTCTACAGTTCTATTTTGTTGGACTCTCCATGGGAGTAATATTCCACTTGAACTATCAGATAATTTAAAAATTGCTGTTAACCGGTTCGCTCAAGATAAACAAGCTACAGTCCAATAAGTGAAGTTGAAAGGATATCGTATGAAAGAAAAGTGGCTAACGGGACTGTATGAAAACAACAAATCCATTATAAATTTCTATTTTATAAGAAACTAGAAAATTAAACATTTTTCCAGTTCATCTCTAGGACGCTTATCCTGGGTGGCAGATAAAGTAAAATGGCTCTGAGCACTATGGGACTTAACATCTGAGGCCATCAGTCCCGTAGAACATAGAACTACTTAAACCCAACTAACCTAAGGACATCGCACACATCCATGCCCGAGGCAGGATTCGAACCTGTGACCGTAGCGGTTGTGCGGTTCCAGACTGAAGCGCCGGTGGCAGATAAAGTAGTACGTTGATTAATCCCTGTGGACCCCGAAAGGCAGTTGTATTAGCACATTACATATGACCCGTAAGTTTCTATCAGGAGCCCACTTCGAAAAGTGGGAATCCCATGCCAGCAGGTCCAGAGTAGGTCATAGGGCGGACGACTGGAAGGATTCCCTCATGATGTCGTTTACTGTCCACCTTTCTGGATTTGGCAGTCGTAGTGGAGTAACGGAGCCTCGATCTATTGCCCATGGCGAAAATCGGTGTATACAGACGAAAGTGCAGAGTATCTATGCGATATATCAGATAGAGTCTGCATCTTAACTGTGGGGTGTCTTCCGATTTTTTGGTCTCTCCTATGCTATACCTTCTGGACAAACTGGCTTCCTCCGTATCGTGTCACTGGTCAGACGTAATACGTTTCCCGCCATAGACGGAAGCATCACTGCTCGTTCAAACTTCTGACGTTATTCCACTTGTTTCGGCGATTGCCTACTACACGCACAATTTGCTGCTTCGAACCTGGCGTCTAGGGAAACACAATTCATGGTTTCTGCGACGACATGTGTCTTCTCGTACTGATTGTACAGAAAACTGTCCGGTGACTTGGTGTCGCCCTACACTAAAAGCAGTTAAAAGAGGACGAGAAGTGTATAAATCGTTTACGTCAGTCCTTGTATCCCAGATATCGAGAGATTCGTCGGGTGTTAATGGCAGGTATGAGCAGAGGAGCGTTATTGATCTACGACTTTATGGCTAGCCTGCCGAGTGATTTATTGACGGGAGGGAGGAAGGGGGATTTATGGCTGTCTAACTACAAGCAGGCCTTACCGAGCAAACTAGCCATTACACTCAGAATTCAATCATGGGCGCTGCAAAAATATCTCCATTGAATTGGGAGGTTGGAGTACCATAATTGTGGGTACAGAGAACGACAGGACATAAATCATGCAGTCCCCGATTGCCAACGACAGAAACACACAGCGCATAGTCTACGTTGGCTACTGTTAAATCTGGCGTACGAGACCCTCAGAGCAACAGCGGTTATGTCTAGTATGTACACTGCGATATTTAAACTGTAGTCGAGCTCCGGTAGAACCGTTGGTTATGCAACGGTGAACGGGTTAGAAACGAAGAAGGGTAGAGGGAAAATAACTACCAGAACGAAGTAAGTAATGAGGCATCATCTGAAAAGGTAGATAAATCTGAGCGCTATCGTGTTATCAGCTTGGGAGCTCATCCCTACAATTCACTGAGCGAAATAGGAGGGAAATGAAACGATCTGTTAGATTACGATCACTCCAATTTTATGAACTTAAAAGCACCACAGAGGCAGTCCTATATTTATGATTTGTAATAGAAGCCAAACTTACGAAAAACTAAGATACTCTTATTCGATCTGTCGACGAATAAAAATCTTTCGACAACGCACAGCGGTGCGAGATAATCGAAACGCCCAGAAAGTTAGATGTACACTATAGGGAATGATGGTTAATGTACAATGTACAATACCTAAAAGGGAACAGTAAAATGGAAGAACAAGTGAGAAGTGCTCGGACTGAATAGGAACCAAGGCAGGGATGAAATTATTCTCTAAGAAGCAAAGAAGGAATGACGGAAATAAAACGTTTGGAAACGGAGTAAAAATTCAGGGTAAAATGTTATCAGCGCTGTTATTAGTGAAAGCGAGGAAGAACTACAGGACATATTGAATGGAGATGAACTGTCTAATGACTGCAGAATATGCATCGACAGAAAGGCGAATGTACTGAGCAGCAGCTGAAATGAGATTAGTGAGAAATTCCATAAAAATAATGGGGACCGCCAAATGGACGAAGTGGAGTAAAATAACGCATCAAGCAACGAGGACATTAGATGCACTATGGTAAAGGCAAAGAGAGCATTCCTTACAGAAAAGCCTGCTAATACCGAACGTAAGCCTTAACTTCAGAAAGTAATTTCTGAAAATGTACATAAAGAGCACAGGATTGTATGACATCTGCTATTTCAGATGTAAACGGAAATTAGACAAAAATTCTGGAAGTAGAAACCAAATCTTAATACCTTTTCAAATGAACTGTATTTCATTCCAGAAGAAGAGAAGTGTTAGAAGCGGCCGCGGTGGTCTAGTGGTTCTAGGCGCTCAGTCCGGAACCGCGCGACTGCTACGGTCGCAGGTTCGAATCCTGCCTCGGGCATGAATGTGTGTGATGTCCTTAGGTTAGTTAGGTTTAAGTAGTTCTAAGTTCTAGGGGACTGATGACCACAGATGTTAAGTCCCATAGTGCTCAGAGCCATTTGAACCTGTAAGTAGGATGTTTAGGTTTTTTTTATTGGTAGCGCCGTAGCCACAGAGCGCTCTGTATGAAAAATCACTGGCTGTGCTGTGCGCAGTCTGTGGCTAGTTTGCATTGTTGTCTGCCATTGTAGTGTCGGGCAGCGGCAGCTGGATGCTAACAGCGCGTAGCGTTGGGCAGTTGGAGGTGAGCCGCCAGCAGTGATGGACGTGGGGAGAGAGATGGCGGAGTTTTGAAATTTGTAAGAATTGATGTCATGAACTGATATATATATATTATGACTATTAAGGTAAATACATTGTTTGTTCTCTATTAAAATCGTTCATTTGCTAACTATGCCTATCAGTAGTTAGTGCCTTCCGTAGTTTGAATCTTTTATTTAGCTGGCAGTAGTGGCGCTCGCTGTATTGCAGTAGTTCGAATAACGAAGATTTTTGGTGAGGTAAGTAATTTGTGAAAGGTATAGGTTAATGTTAGTCAGGGCCATTCTTTTGTAGGGATTATTGAAAGTCAGATTGCGTTGCGCTAAAAATATTGTGTGTCAGTTTAAGCACAGTCGTGTGTAATTGTTCTAAGGGGACGTTTCAAACCATTTTTTTGAAGTGTTATAAATATGTTACATTCCAGACCATTGATGATTAATTGAAAGGATAAAACGAAACGCATGTGGTAAAAGAAATACAAATTATTTACTAATTGCAAAAGCGGGCTTGAAATACCTATAATAACTAAGAAAATACGTCCCTCCTGACTGTACAGGACAGAGGACAACTTGAAAGTCTCTCAAGACAGGTGATCGGGAATTCGAGGTACAGAAAAAGAAGCTGGTTTTCTATGTAGAGTCAACGATGTGTGAATGTGGTTCACCAGAGGATACGAATCAGTTACCCTCTACCCACCTACATACACTGATATCGGCCTAATACAGGCGAGTCCAAAATCATTCATGGTCACTAATTTATGTATCAAGTGCCGTGGGGCTGTGTTTACTGATACAAAGCGATAGTAACAGTATAAACATGATACACAGATCTTTACTTTTAACCGTTGAAGTTCCCATGATGGTCGATGTCCTGCTCGATTTCGGTGAGTTAGAAGGATATATCCATCCACAGCTTTCTGTTGCTTCTAGCTAATTGGAAAGACGAATTTCTGACCGGAAAGTTTTATTATGCTATTATTTAATGCTTTCTCCATTATTTGATACCTCATGTGCGATAACATAATGTATTTTACAAGTTGCGTGAAAGCTATTCGCACATAAATATATATTACTCTGGTACATATATATTCCAGCTTTCCACTAGTCCATATTCTCGTCTCCTCTCTTCCTGTCTATCTCCACTGCCCCCTCTGGCTGTTCATCTCCTCCTCTCTCCTCTGCCTGTCCATCTCCTTCACTTTCATTTCTCCATCCACCTCTTCCTCTCCCCTCTCTCCGTCCATCTCCTACTCTTCCTTTTGTATAACTCCTCCTCTTCTCCCTTCTCTCTCCACATTGTTACCCCCAACCAGTAGAAGGCTAGTGATTCTTACCTCTACAATATTTCTTTCCAGACCACAACTAATATGTAATCCGAATTCAGGGACTTAATATAAGCTTTAAGCTTTTTACCTTTCGTTCTCCAGTGAATGTATGTGTCAGATATATTTCACATGTATGTAACATATTTAACACATATTTATTCACATATTTCACCCCATCTCTAGCGAATTTCGTCTTACTTTTTCATTTTTACAAAGCTCGGTGTTTATGACGTCGTTCCTCCTGAGCTATGTTTGGTACAATGTGTTATGCTGGAGCCAAGGTAGACCCTGAGGGCCGGCAACCCATATTACACCACAAAGGACGGGGTTGTCTATTTACAAGGCGTACCAAAAGCACCATGGTAAACACTGGCTATTTATATACAAGATAATGGAAACAGACATTCTGAGCACTACTTCTTGCAGGGGGAACTCGAGCCATGGCCTGCAGGAAATATCACTACCTGAAATCGTGACTGGCTGGAGACAGCTATTTAGGGGCTAGAGAGAGCCCCAAAACGCAGTTAGCTCTGGATGCCTACCTTCTACCGCTGAAGATTACGTCTTTGTCTCTGAAGTGTGGGTTAACACGAACCTTTGTGGAAAATTAGAAGTGAACTTATGTATGTCTCGGTGAGGAGACTTTTACTAGCATTGCTATTGTTACCTTTCTTTTGTTGTTCAGTCATCAACCTTATAAAAGTACATAAATAAAGGTTGTGTTGTGAAAAATTGCCAATTGTCAATCACTAAACAAGCGGTACGCCTTGGACATAGACAACCACGTCCTCTGTGGTGTAATATGGGTTGCCTGTCCTCAGGGGCTACCTTGGCTCCGGCATAACACAATGATATTATTTTCTAGGTACGTTCACTCTTATATGTGATTACTGTCACCAAAATATATGAAGAATACAGTAAGTAGTGAAGTAGTAATAAATAAAAACGTCGTGATTCACGCGGTAGTTTTACTGCATGAAGAGCGCAAATGCAGTGAGTTCGCGTATTGTAGGCTCCACTGCTTTCTCGCACCCACCACCATCTCTTTGAGAGGTAGGTGATTCTTGCCCCTACAACGTTCTTTCCAGATAGTATGCGACATGTCTACCAAGTTTGGGTGAAATCGACGGATAAAGGCAATTACACTTTTTCATTGTCTGCAAAACGTTTGTTTATTTTTCATTACGAAGAGTTTTACCTGCCTTTCAGATTGAGCAGTCCAGAATTAGCCTAGAGCGATATTTATTTTATCTATATATATTAACAGGGACAGTAAAAAACGAAGAATAACCAGTACTCCAGCACCGACGGAACAGCGCTGCGGTAACGGCTAGCGTGGCTTCAAATGGCTTTAAGCACTATGGGACATAACATCTGAGGTCATCAGTCCCCTAGACTAAGAACTACTTAAACCTAATTAACCTAAGAACATCACACACATCCGTGCCCGAGGCTGCGACCGCAGCAGCAGCGCGGTTCCGGACAACAATGCCTAGAACCACTCGGCCACAGCAGCCGGCAGTCACGGTGGGTCAGGCCAGTCATGTTGCTGCTGGGGTACTGGTCATTCTTCGTGTTTTACGGTCACTGTTAATACAAAACGATAGAAGAAATGCCGCATTAGACTAATGTGGTCCGTTGAATCGCAAGGGCACTTAACATTCCGCTTTGAAAATCATTTTGGTCGCAATGGGAAACAAACCGGCGATTTCCGTCGACGCTAGGCGTCGCATAGAAGTCGTGATGGGCACTATTCATTTGGGTTGACGGCAGATACGCAGTATTAATTAAACTTCAGCAGCTATTTGCCAAAACCCGTAGAAAATGCGACTGATGATGCATAAGCGAAACACTGTATTTGCCGGCCGCGGTGATCTAGCGGTTCTAGGCGCTCAGTCCGGAACCGCGCGACTGCAACGGTCGCAGGTTCGAATCCTGCCTCGGGCATGGATGTGTGTGATGTCCTTAGGTTAGTTAGGTTTAGGTAGTTCTAAGTTCTAGGGGACTTATGACCACAGCAGTTGAGTCCCATAGTGCTCAGAGCCATTTGAACCATTTGAAGCCACTCTGTATTTAAGACTTCATTGATTATACTAGTTAGGACACATGTAATAGCTTCTCTAATTGTTTTGGAGCAAGCACATAGACTTTTCACAAATACCTCGACAATGTTACGCTAATGAAGACTGATACAGTAACGGAAATTTACCTGCCCCTCCGTTTTCAGTATAATGCGGTAAAACAGAATGGAATTCACTGAGTTCATGAACAATGAAAAAGTGAAGAATGGCGAGTGTATAGCTGCGTAGAGAAACAAGCATATGCAGGACAGGAGCTACATCATGGAGATCACGTTCCTTGACGTTACGTTTCAAAAAGCAGTTTCAAAGAATGGTACTGGTCAAAAATAAGTGTTTGCACGAATTACGACAAGAATATGGAAGAGGTGGATGAGAGGAAATATCAGAAGACTGTTCAAAATTTATTGGGTGTTGCATGCTTCATCGAACAAGGTCTGTGAGGAAAACAAGGCGGCGAGAGAAAGCAGATTGGAATTCATGATTCTCGGTGTACAATTGGCCGTATCCTCTCCAAAACGAGACTCACCTCGTATACCAAAAGCGAATTTTGTTAGAGCTAAACATTTTCAAGAATTTTAGCCAATCAGAATGAAGAAAAAGGCCAAAAAGGAAATGTGAGTTATGTACGAGATAGAGGTTTCGTAAAGAGGCAACTTATTTGCGTGCAGAAAGTTAAGTTCAACTTTGAGCAGCACCATGTTTTGAAGTATTTCACTAAAAAACGAAGTGTAACCATTTGAAAATAAAATTTAATTTTCTTCTCCAATACATTATATTCTATCCTAATCCATATCAATTTTGGTTCATAATCTAAAATCAGTAGAGAAATGTTTCAATGAGTGTGCAGAGGAGCAAACAGAACACATTCAGTTAAGGACTTAAGTAAGTTACGACATGCTAAGTAACAATGGAAAATGACGTCCCTGCTTCACGTATTTAACACTATACGTTTTATACTAAGCAGTATACGCTACTTTAAGACATGGTGGCGCAGATGGAATACAACAAAATGTTATACTTCGTGATATGAAGTCCTTACACTCGTGTACTTCCTTTCCGGAACTGAAGCCTTCGTTTTAATTTCATTGGTGATGTCTTAGAATGTATCTAACGAGGCTTAAACAAAACAGACTACTACATTGTCAATGTATCTGTCAGTTTTTAACATCACTTTGTCACTAGAGTATAAGTAAGTGCAACAGAAATCAAGAAGGAAGTGCAAGCGGAAACAGTACTTTGTACGCCTACAGTGAAATGTAAATGTATTTAGCAAACTTGTTTTTATCTATGTGAAGTAAGAGGTTGTTAGACGACAAAACCAAGGATTGGGGATTGAAACCTTAGTTCTGAGACTTTTTAACGCTTCCTTCTCCATAGGCAACGACTGTTTTTTATTTGTAGGTGTGACCGTGTTTCTGAGCATTAAACTGCAAGTTCCCTGTGACTAGCTGGACAATTCAGTTCGAGATCGGAAGAAGGCAAGGACATACTACCTCAACAGGACGGTACCTAGTGAAAAGCTGAGGTGTTAAGCGCTTTATTTCATTGACATTTTAAGACTTTGAAGTTGATATATACAATAAAACTTTTCGAAATACCACATCTTTAAGCCGACTCCCTCTGTAGACGCCCATGTTTTTAAGAAACGGAAATAAATTATCGTAAGTCCAATACAATCTTTATCTTCCTTAAAATGACCATACCTTTTCGCAGTCAACGACCACTCTTTAACAGACAATGTCCCCTGTTCTAGACGACCACAATCAATCATAGGAGAGGGAATTACAATATTATATTACTGTAAGGTTTCTCATTGACAATGCGACACAACAGTCTATAAAATTTCACTATCATTTGCACCTCTAATAGCAAAGAGTTTCGATTTTTTCTCTGTAGTGAACAGTCATAGCTACTTCAAATAAAAGGAAACCTGTCGTTCTTTCACTACAGCAGCAAAACTCTGTTATTAGAGAGAGTGAAAAAGAAAACTCAGTGTCAGTTAGCGAATGAGTTTAATTATGGAAAAAGCCAAATACAGAAAACAATTGCAAATCACTGCATGTAAGGAATGGGAAGAAAACGCCAACAAAAATTCAAAGAAAAGACTGTGGTAACCGTTTGAACACATAAATGCCAAAGTATTGCCTAATAGCGGGCGATGCTATAAGTTTTTAAATTTTCTTCTGATTTTGGAATTCCTAACTTCAATACAAGTAAGGGCTAGTGGGACCGATTTCGTGTTCGACACAGTATTTGTGGTGTCACCGCCAGACACCACACTTGCTAGGTGGTAGCCTTTAAATCGGTCTCGGTCCGGTAGTATACGGCGGACCCGCTTGTTGCCACTATCAGTGATTGCAGACCGAGCCCCGCCACACGGTAGGTCTAGAGAGACTTCCTAGCACTCGCCCCAGTTGTACAGCCGACTTTGCTAGCGATGGTTCACTGACAAAATACGCTCTCATTTGCCGAGACGATAGTTAGCGTAGCCTTCAGCTACGTTATTTGCTACGAAATAGCAAGGCGCCAGTATCCGTACTATTGATATCGTGAATCATGTACCATAAAGAGCGACGTTCTCCGTTAATGGATTAAAGTTAAGTATTCCACCAGCTACGTCCGTTTTTCTCAATCCTAATTCCCTTATGTTCCAGACCTCACGCCAGCCTGCGTGAGCTAAAACGCGTGCATTTCGCCCTCCTTTTACCATACGGTTGGCTCTCCTGCCAACCACAACAGTATTGTTTTCCGATCAGTATGTGGAGAAAGTGCAGAAGTTAGTCGAAACGTATTCCATAGGAAGTCGAGACTTAATGTAATTACAAGTAGGTATCCGATAGCGACATTTACAACATGGATCAAACCGGTCTAATTTTTAAAGCTATTCCAGACGTAACAGTATCTGTGAAGGGTGATCAGTGTGAAGGCAGAAAATGGTGAAACAAAGATTAACGGTTGGTCTTTGTGCTAATCTCTGCAGTGAGAAAGAAGAACCACTAGTGATACATACAGCAAATTATCCACGTTGCTTACAAAAGAATAATATTTCCTTGTTTGTTGTATCTTGGCATGCAAATAAAAATTCATGGACGACGTGTGACATTTTTCATTCTTGGCTTAATAAAAAATCGTCTTCTGGCCACAAGTGGCCCATCGGGCCCATCCTCATCTGAGGATGCGGATAGGAGGGGCGTGTGGTCAGCACACCGCTCTCCCGGTCGTTATAATGGTTTTCTTTGTCCGGAGCCGCTAGTATTCGGTCGAGAAGCTCCTTAATTGGCATCACGAGGCAGAGTGCAGCCCGAAAAATGGCAACAGTGCATTGTGGTCCGGATGGTCACCCATCCAACTGCCGGCCACGCACGACAGCGCTTAACTTCCGTGATCGGACGGGAACTGGTGTCTCCTCTCCAGCAAGGCCTTCGCCCTTGGCTGAATAACTTGGATTCAAAAATGAGCATTGAGAAACATAAAATCCTACTTTCTGTAGATAATGCAATATGTCATTCCAACGAAAAGTTTTGAAATGAGGAAGTAAACTTTTTCCTGCCAATACTACAATCTCTTGACCGAAGAGCGAACCGGTATTTTAAATGAAATTATCGAAACAAGCTTCTGCGTTCCTTAGATGTGAAAATGGACAACCCCAAATACATGTAGGACCTAGGTCAGTGACTGTTGGCGATGCTGTTAGCTGGATTGACAGTGTGTGAAATGATTGGAAATGCAAGACAACTAGAAAATGCTTCGTTAATTTCGGTTTTTAGTCTTCACAAAGCGAGGACGCTGGAAAAGAAGATAGCGGTTAATCCATAAAAATGCTCAATCACCTGTGCGATGATAGTACTATTGAATTGAACGTTTCTGCAATGAAGGAAGAAATTGAATGCTTCAGTAGAGGTGATAACTGAGAAGACGTTGTTGCGGAAATGAACCCAGATTCTCAGTGTAGCGACAACCAAAACGGTCATAGGGAAGATCAAGTAATTCCTGTACAGGCAACCCAATTAGGCAATGTCTTACATCGTGTCGATAAACACAAGTCCCTTGCTATCCAACAAGAAACTGATGTACTTACTATCCGAGGTGGATAAGGAATATGAGAATGTGATTTTAAATAAATGTATGAAAAAGTATTTGCAGATGCCAGATTCCGCATATTTTACTACTCAAACAATTCGATACGTACTTTATTAATATTACACTATTAATACATTACAAGGACTTGTTTCTCATAGTATCAGTCGACATTAATTGTGTCTAAATGATTTTGTTGAGCATTGCATTTTATCTTGTTCACCCTTCAAGTAGACCAACTCTCCAGATGACCACTGTCGCAAAAAAATACAAGTGGTCATCTTGAAGGGGTTTATATATATAGGGTGGTCATAAATAGTCTGAAGAGCTGTAGGAATGTTGCAGGAGAGATTGTGCTGAGGAACAATCATTAAGAAATCACGCTGCGGGTTTCTGAGTTATTTATCACTGAAGTTAGCCAAAGTATCGAAATTTTTCTCAAACGTTATTTCTCAGCGCCATCTCAAATGCGACACCTTTACAAAATTTTCAGACTGTTTCCAATCCATGTTTCAGCAAAATAATGCACTAGGAGTGTCCTGGGTACAGTAAACAGTGGTATCGGCTGTACAATTCACTGCCATATAAAGCGACCTACTGCAGGTTCGATAATCGAGTAGTAGTCACTTTGTAAGTAGGCTGTTTAGGTTTTTATTTTGGTAACGCCACGTAACGCTCTGCATGAAAATCACTGGCTGTGCTGTGTGCAGTCTGTGGCTGGTTTGCATTGTTGTTGGCTATTGTAGTGTTGGGCAGTTGGCTGTTAGCAGCGCGTAGCGTTGCGGAGTTGGAGGTGAGCTGCCAGCAGTGGTGGATGTGGGGAAGTGAGATGGTGGATTTTTGAGAGCAGATGATCTGGACGCGTGTACATTTGTAAGAATGGATGTCATGAACTGCTATATATATTATGACTAGTGAGGTAAATACATTGTTTGTTCTGTATTAAAATCTTTCATTTGCTAACTATGCCTGTCAGTAGTTAGTGCCTTCAGTAGTTTGAATCTTTTATTTAGCTGGCGGTAGTGGCGCTCGTTGTATTGCAGTAGTTCGAGTAACGAAGATTTTTGTGAGGTAAGTGATTTGTGAAACGTATAGGTTAATGTTAGTCAGGGCCATTCTTTTGCAGGGATTATTGAAAGCCAGATTGCATTGCGCTAAAAAATATTTTGTGTCAGTTTAGTGTTGATCAGAATAAGTAAAGAGAGTAATGTATGAGTACGTTCAGTGTTGCTCAGCTGTTTGAAAATCAAATAATGTAAGAGGTTTAACAGCACAGTAATTCATTAATTTTTCTAAGGGGACGTTTCAACTTTCAGAAAAATTGAGGTAATGGATATTTAATAGAGCTCGGAGTAACCGGAAGTAGATTCTTACCTTTGCTGTAGGGCATGTTCTGTATTAATTACGTAAAATTTCCAATTGATGGTTAGAGCAGATGTAGATACGTACCTGAAACAAAGGGAAAAAGAAATATAACAATATCAGACTTGAAACATGCTGTTTATATGCATTGCACTGTTCCCTTAGAGCATAAGCAATTTAGATTTGGTCATTTCTTAGTCATTGCCATATATTTGTTTATATATATAGTGTTCGGAAATTCCAGTTTAGAATTTCTAAGACTTCTAGAGGGGAGTGAGTACATAATGTTTTGAATACGGATCCATGTCCGGAAACGAATCATTTCCGTTCTACGACGGTTTCAGTTAAGATGTGTCACTCATCCATTTCTGCTTCAGAAGTTGTAATAGGCGTGAGGCAATACAATTATTAGGCAAGAATTCGAAGAAAACATAGTGAAATATTGGTTTATCACGTAAGCACATTTGTTTGCATTAAAAATTAAACATTAAGTTCTGTACGTACAGAATAGCCGGCCGCTGTGACCGAACGGTTCTAGGCTCTTCAGTCGGGAATCGCTCTGCTGCTACGGTCGCAGGTTCGAATCCTGCCTGCGGCACGGATGTGTGTGATGTCCTTAGGTTAGTTAGATTGAAGTAGTTCTAAGTCTAGGGGACTGATGATCTCAAATGTTAAGTCCCATAGCGCTTAGAGCCAATTGAACCGTTTGAACGTACAGTATGCTGGTTTGCTTTTTGTTTTGGACCAATGTAAGCATGCCATACTTAAGTGTTAACACAAACAAACGTGCTTAAGTGATAAACCCACGTTTCATTATGTCTCCTTTCGAATTATTACCTAATAATTGTGCTGCGTCACGCGTAATTCAGTTCCTCCAGTGGAAGTGCATGAATTAAACGACACGTTTCCACACATAGGTCCGTTTTGAAAATATTATGTGCTGTCTCCCCTCTACAAGTCCTAGAATTTTAAAATGGGAATTTTTGAACAACTGCTTCTAGAAAAACCATCCGTGAGTATTGTTTACAGCTTCTTTTATGCACACTAACTTCTTGAATTAGTGACATATAAATAGTTGAAGCTCCAGATCTAGAACGTGGACGTCCAATTGTTTCCTGCAATACAGCTCTAGAGTATACTTCTGTTAACTTAAATTACACGATGACAACCTACAAAAACCAGTGTAACAGTCGCACGTCTATACCGGCAGTCAGATGTAATGAAAAGTAGATAAAAGGGGAATAACGTTATGTTCTGATGTTAACAGTCGCATAGGTTGTTATGGATGTTTCCACTACACATATTTTATTAAGGAGATCACTTGTTTGTATAAGGTGCCGTTCATTCGGTATTTTCGTTTTTTGTGTCTTTCATACTATTACAAATATTAAAAACAACAATACGTTTGTTCTTTTCCTTGGGTAGGTGAAGAATAGTTGCTTTGGCGTTACCGATTATGAGGTCTGTTATTGCTGCAACATAAACAGCGCCACTAGGAGGCTTCAAATCCTGAAGTCCTACAAGTCGTGTCAAATGTAGGGAGGTTACGCAATAGTTAGAGTACCACTCAGTCTTACTCTCAGCAGGTAGACGAAATAGCCTGTTTCCAATTCTTAAACAAGAGAACTCTACTTCTTACCACCTACTATCACAAAATGTTGACTACTTTTTAACTCCACAAGTACTTATTTTGGAGATCAAGTTTCGTAATCATCTTCAGTACTTCTAATACCACTACATTAAGTCGATTGAAATACTGTGTGATTTGATATGTTACGTTAAAATATCTCTCAAACTATTTGCTTTAGAAAGCTATGGAAATATGAGGATCACCATGAAAGTAATAATCACATTTTTTCTTGCAACGATTATTTATGCCACATAATGACAAGTACAAATATATAGGAATCATTTTTATGCCCTACTGATTCCAGTCCTTGGTCTTTTCACAAAGCAAAATTTTCCACTTAACACCTTCGTTGTCTTCAAAGAGTCTTCGGCGAATGCTATCACTTAATGGCCTGGACAAATGAAATTCCGAGGGAGATAAGTCAGGGATGTAGGATGCATGTGGCAACACTGTCCAGCCGTGCTTTGTGGTGTGTTTAGAAATCTTCAGACTTATTTGAGACCGAGAATCCAAGAGTGAGGATAAGTGCATTCACATTTCCTTTGCTGACTGGCAGCAGCGCCAGATGCCGAATCGTAATGTTTCACTCGTCACGGCTGACATCGTCAGCATGGTGCAACACGGCAGGTGTGACAACCGTGGATGGTCCGCCCGCTCACTGCAAATCATATAGCTCCGCCGATCGTCCTTCTGACGGCTTCAACCCACTGTGTCCAGCGACTTACTGTACTCATGTCGACTGCAGACGCTCTACAAACTTCACACAAACGTTTGTGAATATTCCGCACAGTTTCTTTCTCCGCAGTGAGAAATTCAATGACGACACGCGGCTTGTACATCACTTACACACGCCATTGTGTAACATCGCTGTAGATATACTATCACTCGAGGAAAACGGAATTTTTTCTCACGTACTTAGAAAACTTTAAAGAATTTATCCTTGATGTTTCACATTCGCAAGGTTACTGTCGGCGGAGGATAAAAAAGGGGTATTCCTTTCTGGGCGATCCTCATAACGGCACTATTGTTGACAATGTGAGTTAAAGGTAGTGTAATTTTTTGAGTTATGCGTTTTACAAAATGGCTCTGAGCACTATGGGACTTACATGGGTCTTACATATCATATTAATTAAGGAAACGGCGTTGACCGGGTATGTATTAGGGGCGTTCAGTAAGTAATGCAACAACGCTTTTTTTTTTTTTTTGAGAGCAGGCTGATTTTATTCAGATTTCCAGTGCGCCATATTATTCCCCACTCTTTTGACTAAAACTCCTATTTTTCAATATAGTCGCAATTCAATACGACGCCCTTACGCCACTTTACTGCGAGGGTCTAAACCACTTTACTGCTCGACATTGGAGCCAATGTCTTGCTTCATCAATAATCTCCCTATCATCCACGTACTGCTTCTAGTGGAGTGCATCTTTCAATGGGTACACAACTTAGAGCTTCCCAGATAGCAGACGAGTATGTCAACACTACCGACACAAGCGTCCAGCTGCGCAACGAGGTGTTTGATTGTGGTCTGTCGGTCACCTCAAAAGAGAGTGTCCGCAAGTTTCAACTTTACAGGCGTCAAAGCTCCGTGTAGCCGGCGACCAGGCGGGAGATCGGACACGTTTTCTTCGACATTGTTGCGATGATGACAGACGCCTCCCCCAAAGACTCACTATGCTTCAAAAAGTATCGTTCTTCTGAAACACAACTACCTCTTTATTCTCACGAAGTAATTAGTGCTACAAACAGTTCGTCTCAAACTGATTCCACGTTTCAAAATTTAAAAAACATTTTTGATACCATTCTTCACAAACAGCTTCTTATGATATTACGAAGTTCTAGAGTTTCTTTTTTTTTGTGCGACCGGATTCGTGATTTCCTGTTGGAAAGGTCACAGTTCGTAGTAATTGACGACACTCATTGAGTAAAACAGAAATGATATCTGACATTCCCCAAGTAAGTGTTATAGGCCCTCTGATGTTCCTAATCTACAGAAACGATTTAGGAAAGAATCTGAGCAGCCCTCGCACACTGTTTTCAGCTGATGTTGTCATTTACAGTGAAGTGAAATCAACACAAGAGTAAAACCAAATGCAAAACAACTTAGATAAAATATACGGTTGGTGCAAAATGTGGCAGTTGACGCCAAATAATGCATAGGAATGCATTAAATTTCGGTAACACTATAAATGGTACAAATATAAACGCTGAGAATTCAACTAAATTTCTAGGTCTTACAGTTACGAACAACTTCAACTGAAATGATCACATAGATAAAGTTGGGGTGAAGGCAGGCCAAAGCTTGTATTTTCTTGGTAGGACATTTAGAAGATCTAACAGTGCAACAAATCTACCAAAGAGACTGCCTACCGTACGCTTGTCCGTCATCTGCCAGGGTACTGATCTGCATTATGGCATCCTCACCAGACAGCATTGATGGAGGACATTGAAAAAGTTCAAAGAAAGACAGCTCATTTTCTAGTTTCGCGAAATAGGGGAAAGACTACCACGGATACAACACTCGAACTGGGGTGGCAATCATTAAAACAAATGCGCTTTTCGTTGTGGCAGGAGCTTTTCTTGAAATTTTAAACATCAACATTCTTCTTCGAATGCGTCGATATTTTGTTGACTGCCACCTGTATGGGGTGGAGACGATCCTCGTAATACAATTAGGGAAATCAGTGCTCACACGGAAAGATTTAAGTGGTTGTGTTTCCCTCGCGCTGTTAGAGAGGGGAACGGTAGAGAAGTAGTGTGAAAGCGTTTTGATGAATCTGCCACGTACTTTATTGTGAACTGCAGAATAGTCATGTTATGTAGATGTAGACATCGTCCAGACCTTTCCTTGTATTACGTTTGCCAATGATTCGTAACTATATAATTGTGTAGGCTTCCGCGGCCAGAGTCAGTCGACATAAAAGTTTTTTGGTATGGTACCGCGTCATAATGTGTTGGACCTAGAAGAAGGCCGCTGCAACCATGGCCGAAACGTAGATTTTTCTCCAGCACCAGTAGTTTTATACATTATGAAGCGGTACCACTGCCCTGAAAACTTTTATGTCGACTATTCGTACTTATGTTGGTCCTCCATGTTTTCTAATGACTTCTCCCTCTCTCTGTTAGCTTGGCGTCTCAGTCTTCCCATTCTCCTCGGAATACAACAAATGCTTACTTTGGTCCACCTGCATTTCACTCGCCTGGCTACGTGTCGTGCCCATCTTTATTTCATTCTCATTAACTTCATAATTGGACCTTCCTCTCCAGCCTATTCCATGAGCAATTTATTTCTTTTCCCGTCTTTCCTAGTAATTCACAACTTGCGTATCTCTATTGGTCGCGGAAGAACCGTCAACATTTGAATGTACAGGATATTTCACAAAGCATATAGTTTATTCTCTCTTAACACTTTGAATTTAGATTAAAAGTAATCATCTCACTGTCTTACACCAAAACTGTGAATAAACCCTGCTTGTGCACCTTTCTTTCCACACACATTGTCTTTCTTTTCACACACATTGCCTCAAACGATCCTTATTCTTCCTTTTACTTCTGTTGATATCCGTCGAGTCATTGCCTTGAACTGGTCTAAATGAATAATTTTATCGCATGTCTTTAATGTTAATTTGTACTTTTTACCTCAATATATTGGCTTTAAATTGTATTAGTTTTATTGTAACTGAAATGGGTCTAAGTTATTCAGTTTTATGTACGCCAAACAGTATGACTTTACCAGCAAAACATTCCTGTTCCAGCAACATGTAAACATTCTTTGTTTTCCCAACACTCATAGCTGTTGGTAATATTTGGTAACGACGCAATATGCTCTCTTTGGTGCCGTACAGTACCTCCAGGATCACTGAATCCCAGTCCTTGCTAAGTGCTGGAGAACGTTTGTGGCACCTGATTGGTTCTCGGCAGAGATCAGAAACAGAGCGAGTATGAATGTAATGTCGCGGTTTGCATACCTTACAAATGAAAGACCCACTGTTACGCCAGTGTTTCGCCACCTTCCTTCGTTCCCGCTGCAGTTCCGCCAGTATGACGAGCCTGAGAACAGTAGCGCTGTGGATGCTTCATGTTCGTCGACTCGTTCTTTGTTACCGCAGCGTGCAGGAGTATAAAGCTTGCAGTAACTTAGCACAGAAGTTGAGTATGCCACATCTCTAGTATAAGTTAGCACGGAGAGACTGAAATGACGGATCGTCAGAATCATATAGTCTTTAACGATGCTGAGTTTTGTGAGACTGTGGATGGTACAAGACGATGCAGTGTATACAACTGCAAATGTTTTCCAGGAGGAGTGACATCTTTAACAAATTCCATGTTGTAGTCCACAGTTCAGACTAAAATCATACGCATTTCGTCCAATGCGAACGTAATAGTTGTTTTCTTGTTTATTCCACCTCGACGTTGACAAACAAATGTGCTGCAGAAAATGAAAATTGTGCACAGAGAAACGTCCCCTGATGAGTTCATGCGCTATTTCTCATGACAATTTGAGTTTATGGGCTAAAAGCGAATTGTGTAGCTCCTCGTTCATTTCCGTAACGTTTTTGAAAATTAATTTAAATATTTAATCATTTACAGAATGTTCTTGATCCTTGTGTCACGTTTTCTTGTACTGTCGTCACTGACTCGTATCACCTCGAAAGTTTACATACGTCAATATAACTGCTGAACACTGTGTGAATAGGTTATTAATGCCAGCTGAAAATTGATCTTGTTGGAGCACGAAAAAGGAGAATAAGTCCCTCTTCAAAAGACTGACAGAAAAGTGGGGAACAAGCTGCCTCAATCCGCGTTCTGTCTTCCTCCGCAAAAATTTTCGCATGCGACAATATTCGCGCTCTTCATTTCAAACCCTTTTAGCCAGTCTTTCTTTGTAGTGAAGCCATTTATCTCTCACTGCCGCTGTCTACCATTTCTGTCACCCACTGTCTCCTTTTTCTATCATTGAAACTTTCTCCTTTCTGTCTTTCCTACCGTCACTGTGTTCAACACTTTCTCTAGCTCTTCCTTACCCCAGTTTCCTTCTGTGCCACTTTCATTTTCTATTTGTCCCACTGTTATTCTTTTTGTTCGATTTTTTGTCTCCAATTTCCGCTGTCTCTTTCTTTCTCACTTAAGGTCTGCGTATTTCTCTTAAGCACCGTTGTCTCCTTTCCACACATGTCCTTGCTCATGGTTCGCTAAAGGGTTTGGACCCATAGAGTGCTAAACGTTAACTCATGGGTGTAGTGGATGAGGGAAAGTAGGCAAATTTATTCGTGTTAATGGTCGCCAGCCTGGGGGGATCCAGACCGCTGAAGCCTATGCATGGTTTCCACAAACCTCTCTTTTCCATTTACACCGTCTCCTCTCTCTTGTGCTCCCACAATGGATCGAAGAATGACCTATGCCATATCACATCTATAATCTAGGTATAAATTAAGTTTGACAAAAGAGAAAACTATAAAAATGGTTTACAGTGACCCTCAATTATCTTTAATTACTTATCTAACTTGTCGTAAATTACAGTGGCTGATGTGGCTTCTCAATAATTATATAACAGAGAAATAATCGCGTTTCAGATTTTTACTTCCAGTGGCAAATGTGAACACCATGAGCTTTAATTTACCATCGACACTAGTATTACGCAAAAAGGGGGTGTAACAGATGAGACTTCTGCAGTTCTGAGTGAAGCTTATGCGCTGTTATGCGGCATCGCGTGCGTTCATTACCTTGTCGTTGGTTAGGCAGCAGCGGCCGGCGCAGCAGCCACCCACCTCGCCGTCTGGAACTAACTCTCTCTCCTAACTTCTCCTTACTACCATTTACAGAAAATGGTTTAAAAAAATCTTTCTGGCTGTGTTTTCATCTGACCAATCAGGATCTCAATGTTAACCTTAAGCTCCGCCTACAAAACTTCTGTCTATCCAATGAGAAACGTTATACTTTTCGTGGTGGGGCAATGCTTTTAAAGTTTGAAACGTAGCAGAGACGCGAAAAAGTCTCACGCTAAAACTCGCAGCTGGTGTGCTCGTTTTAGCGTTATCGTAAGATCTATACTGTTCTTCTGGAGGGCTCTATCTTTTAACATGGGCTGGGGGGTGGTCCTAACGTAACAGAGACGCGAAAAAGTCTTACGCTAAAGCTTGCAGGTGGTGTGGCCCTTTTTGTGTTATCATAAGATCTATACTGTTTTCTGGAGGGCTGTAGCTTTTAACATGGGCGGGGGGTGGTGATCCTTGACGTAAGAGAGACGCGAAAAAGTCTCACGCTAAAACTTGCGGGTGGTGTGGTCTTAGCGGATAGCTGGCGACGTGGGTGTCCGTCCATACCTTTCGTAGGGCCTTCTGCCACGGTTCTGCTCTCGGCTTCTGTTCTCGTTTCTCTCCTCGTAACTGCGTCTGTCTCACGGTGGGAAGGTATGACATTCATTTAGGCATTCTTGTGTTAGTCTGTGGTATTCCATTTGCTCACTCGTTACTCGTATTACTTTGATTAATTTAATGTCACCATTTATTAGGAGGTATGTGACATACTACTGGATTTGCTTATCATGTCAGGGTTTTCATGGAAGGTGTTGGATTTGTCTGACACCTTACAACATACGCTAAAAATTTCGACGATGTGCAATGAATTGAAATTATAGAAGTGGGCACCTTTACGATTGTTACTTTCCTTATTCAGAAATCATGGTTTCTAGGGGTTTTCTCAGGAACCACCCATGTACAAATTGTGCTTTTATAAGCAGCCCAAGACCCGCCTCAGATCGCATCTAATGCAAAAGAACCAATAGATTTTATCAATTTTCCTCAGCTGAAGAAGTATGTAATGTCTAAATTGTGTCCCTGTTGTGTAGTAGGCGGACAGAGAGAAGAGGAAGGAGGTGACTCACAGAAAGAGGAAGAGATGGACAGAGAGAGACAGAGAAGGTGGTGGGCTTAGAAAAGGACTAGGAGAAGATAGATAGGAAGAATGAAATGAATTTAGAGGGGGCAGGAGGAGCTGGAGAGAAGCAGAAGCAGCAGATGGACAGAGTGTGGAAGGGGGGGAGGGGGGAGAAGCTTATGAGCGGAGAAAGAGGCAGGAGGAGTTGAAGAGAGTGAGAGGAAGAGGAAATGGACAGATATGGATGAACGAGGAAACTGAAAAAGGAGGAAAGTGGAGATGGACTAATGGATGACTTGAGTAAGTACATACCCGGCCAATTCCGGTTACTGAGTTAGTTTGTGTGTAAAGTTGCTAATCAGCATTATGTACACTATGTAATGACTTGCCAAACCGAGGGAGGTGGCGCAGTGGTTAGCACACTGGACTCGCATTCGGGAGGACGACGGTTCAATCCCGTCTCCAGCCATCCTGATTTAGGTATTCCGTGATTTCCCTAAATCGCTTCAGGCAAATGCCGGGATGGTTCCTTTGAAAGGGTACGGCCGATTTCCTTCCCAATCCTTCCCTAACCCTAGCTTGCGCTCCGTCTCTAATGACCTCGTTGTCGACGGGACGTTAAACACTAACCTCCACCACCACTTGCCAAAGAGAAAATAACTTTGGCTCTGAGGGGCTGCAGAACCTGATAAATCAATACGTTTGGAAAAAATACCAGCTGAGGAACTTGCTCGAAATCATTCACTGTTCGTAATAAAGAACATGATACGTCACCTAATCGTCTAAGCATTTAATGTTAGGTTGTCCATAATGCAGGCTTTAATTATTTTTCCCTGCCTCACTAGGTGAAGAGTTGTACATTAGGCTATTACAGCTGTTTAGGATAAAATGGGATAGTGGTATTATGTTACGTTTTCTGCTCCTATATGTTATCGTTCTACATTCTTGTGTTTTATTTATAATTTCCGAGAGAAAATGGCAATGATTAAGTCGGTTTGATGCGACATACTAAAAGCGCCACGGCATAGAAGCGTTTTCATTTAAACGAGAATACGGAAAAATAGGGACGACTGTCTGGCGTGTAGGAATGAGAACTGTTGACGTTTGCAGCAAGTAGCGACCCCTCACACTCTGTCGCCGGCGGGCAGCTGTTTTTTTAATGGAGAGCCGTCGGGGAGAGCCGCCAAATAATTAGCAGCCAGCCGTATGTAGTGGCTGCGACGTCACCATGTGCCGCGGCGTTGCCGAGTTCGCAGGGGTCACAACATCGCGCCAGTTGAGACTGCAGCTAGTCCGGATTGACGTGACATACGAAAAACAACTCGGTACAAAAGCGTTTTCATTTAGAATTTTGGGAGTCTAGCAGCAGCGCTCCTAATGTTTCCATATGTAATTATAGTCGATACTGAATAGTTTAAGAGTGTTATTTCATCTAAATACAGTGATGAGACAACCAACTGGTTTTAACGACCAACTGGCAGATCGACAGTTTTTTTCTTTCAGTTTTTTTCAGATGAATGGAACTCTGAAAGTTTCTGATGGCTACTTCAGTTGTATGAATGTTTTCACTTAATCCCAGGTTTGAGCGGTTTCATTTTCACAATTGTTCAGCCTTTTTGTTTGTACATGATATATTAATAGGGTTGCCTACTTTCTTAGACCCAAACAACGTATCTTATTTCAAAAACAGGCAAATAAAAAATGTATTTATAAAAATGAACTATTTCCAAAATTTGTTTATTTATTTAATTATTTACTAATTTTTGGTAGTTTTGACTTTAAATATCAATTTTGTGTAGGTTTTTAAAGCTTAATGGCTGTAGTGGTGGCGTCATTGTTAAACTTCCTCACAAAGAAAATCAACACAATGTGCAATGTGGAGAGGTATCACGCTTCTCTCACTGATAGGCAACTTCTTTCGCTTCGCTCTTCTAAAAAGGATACCAAAAGCAGCAGATGGTGGGCTGAAAGAAGGATTAGCTGGTTTTCGAGGTGGGATATCCTGATCCGAAGAAATAATTATTCTGCGAAACGTAATAGAACAATATATAGAATTTAGCTATAGACTACAGACGAACTGCTTTGATTTTTTTTAAATTATTTGATAGTAGGCAACGAGATTCATCGCAGAATATTGTAAGCATATGTGGAATTCCTGACCAATAATTTATGTTTTCATGAAACGGTAACTAGATTCGAGGTGCCTGTATAAGAACAGAAAACGTGAAAACCTCTTTCTTTAGCATTCTGGCAGTCTTCAGACAAGAATGCATTTTGTTACCATCCCTCCTTGTATTAATCGTATATTCCATAATAGGGAAAACTGTGGACAACTCCAACATAGACATTCCTTTGAATGAACGTTCTACGGATCTAAATTTTGCTGATGGCATCGTACTTTTGGCAGAAACACCACAAATCTTAAAACTAATGACTACCACACTGGATGGAAAAACAATGTGCATAAAAAGCAGATATGTAGCCATTCAAATTACAGTGCAAAATCTGGTAATAAAAGATATTGATGTATTTCTACATCTCAGCCGCCTTATCTGTAATAATGGTGACATAGACGCAGACATCACCAGCACAACTGAACAACTTCGGCAGACTTCCAACGAATGAGATGCACACGACATTTACATGTGTGCTCACATAGCTTTGACAGTACTCTGTCATGCTACCGCCAACAATACACGCATATAAGCCCTAGGAAATGTAAGAAAAATCAGCACAAAAGTTCAGCTCTACCACGAACTATGCCTCAGGCGAATTTTGAAGATCAACTATTGCAACCACGTTTCAAATGATGAAGTGCTCAGAAGCGGTCTATGCGGCCTGCATAAAGTCGTTCCTAAAAGAGCACTGAAATATTATCACAAGATACATTTCGGTCGTTGCGGATTCATCATTACTTGCAATTAGTTGCGATTTTGATACATTATTTATTTCTGCTTTTGAGCGAGGTGATATGTAATTTAAGATCATGTTGAGAAGACCAGCTGTTAAATTTCGAAATTTAAGCATCATGTAACTCAAACTGTTGAGAAACAGCGAATTATTTTAAGTGTATTATTTAATTTTATTATTTTATTTAACATTATTGAGTCCCAGCATTCCTTCTCTTGTTGATTTGTAACCATCACCGACAACTGTCTTTCAGTCAATGGTGATGTGACACGAGAAAATAATTTTCGAAGAAGAATTGTTCATTGCCCTAATCACTTGCTTTTTAAGCATATACTTCCTCGTGTTGTAAAAAAAATTCGAAAAAACTTTGTCATAATTCCTTAATTTTCATTGATTTTTTAATTATCGCATTGAACTAATCTGTACGATCACTTTTTATTTACTCATATGTAGTCTCTCATTTCCACATCTCTGGAAGATTAGTCATTTCGATGTAGACACTAAGTTCACTGTTAAGTAAAGCACTTTTCATAAACGTGGACAATAAACTCAAGGTACTGAGTGGTACCAAATATCAGGTGGTTAACATCAAAGTGCGACTACTGACAGAGGTCCAGTGTGGACTGTAATTATAGTACGGTAACAAAACTTGGTGATATCTTAATGCGTTACTGCTGAACCTATTTATGCTGGAAAATAATTAGTTACAATTTTGGAAACCAGGTGCAAATCTGCTTCTGTGAGTATAATGTTAGGACATCTAATGGATTAGGAACGAGACATGAGGATAAAACGTCAAACAAGTGACAAAAGCATAGTGTTAATATTATTAACCACTTCATACACAATGTTAAATATGAGCACCAATCTATGCTGAAAAAAAGTTCCTCTTTTGGCTACCAGGTGACAGTCTGGCTATGTACAGCATCTCACCGACGACTCAACTGCTCATACTGTGTAAGCAATGGTTAATAACATAAACGTTATGATTTTCTCATTTATTAGACCGTTCCTGCACATGTCTCGGTCCTAATCCACTAGATATACAAACATTTCTATATTTCTTCCTTATATTCAGAACTGCAAATTTGCAAATGATGGCCGAAATAGGAACCTTTTTTCCAGCTTAAATCGGCTCCTCGTTAACGCATTTGAATATCTACCCAGTTTCGTTGCCAAACTGGAACTCTGTGAACAACTGCACTTTAATTAGATAAAAAGCTACTAACAGTGACGACAGTGGAGTGAAAAATAATGATTTAACAACACAAAAACAGTCAATTGTTTCCTTTACAGTTTACAGCGTTGGCTAGGGATGGGTTGAATTATGAAACTGATATACCAATGTATTAATGCGAATGGTACTTCTTTATGGCTTTGAAAAACTATGCATGCTACTTTCCACAGGCTGCGAAATGTAAACAGGATTGTGTACGTGGAAGTGCATTGTACATACGTAGTCGGTAACTTAACTTTCTGTTCTAAGCATTTACCACCCATGCTATTAAATGGCTGAATAAGGGTTTAAGGGCTACAGTCAAATGATGTGTAGTTTTGGAGACCACCACACCGTTGAAGAAGACGAATCGCAAACTGTCTAATATTTGGTAATGTTCCTTTTTTCTTCACGTACTCCAAAGGAAACTATTATGATGGGCTCTGTACCCCCTAGGATATGTCATATTAATAGTTAAGTGTTAACTTCATTTGTAACAACTTAATAGGGTGCAATATGTTAATTAGTTTTAAATGATGTTAATCAATTAGGCTGTTCGATTCTTAAATTAAGTGAACATATGTAAAGCTTAATTTAACGTTGGTACTCCCCATGAGACGAATTCACATAACCCCAGGGGTGGGGTTACCCCTTGGGGACATGAACATTTCAGGCTAAACTAACGAAAGTCCTATAGACAGATTTCACTCACAAGAATGCAAGAGTAGCTCAGTCAGCTAAAACGCTAACGAGTGTTTTCAGATGAAACAATAAATACGTCGTATATCGACCAACCAACCGAAAAACTGTAGACTGGTATTTGGTCAATACGCAAAATTATATCGATGGTTTTCGTCCGATTGCTTCCATTGGCTGATTTCAATCGAAAGAAATAAACGAATGAATGTCTGTCCAACTGATACGCAAATCCGCGGCCCACTCAACCGATTGTTTTCATACGGTTGATACATAAGACTGGTTTCACTCAGAGGAATATATGTGTTGGTGATTTCAGCAATCTGCGCTTAAAACTTCGGCTGTGAACGAGACAGTTACTCATAACCGCAGAAACATGCCGCCGCTCCCACACGACTGTTGAGACTACATCTACATCTACATCCATACTCCGAAAGCCACCTGACGGTGTGTGGCGGAGGGTACCCTGAGTACCTCTATCGGTTCTCCCTTCTATTCCAGTCTCGTATTGTTCATGGAAAGAAGGATTGTCGGTATGCTTCTGTGTGGGCTCTAATCTCTCTGATTTTATCCTCATGGTCTCTTCGCGAGATATACGTAGGAGGGAGCAATATACTGCTTGACTCCACGGTGAAGGTATGTTCTCGAAACTTCAACAAAAGCCCGTACCGAGCTACTGAGCGTCTCTCCTGCAGAGCCTTCCACTGGAGTTTATCTATCATCTCCGTAATGCTTTCGCGATAACTAAATGATCCTGTAACGAAGCGCGCTGCTCTCCGTTGGATCTTCTCTGTCTCTTCTATCAACCGTATCTGGTACGGATCCCACATTGTTGAGCAGTATTCAAGCAGTGGGCGAACAAGCGTACTGTAACCTACTTCCTTTGTTTTCGGATTGCATTTCCTTGGGATTCTTCCAATGAGTCTCAGTCTGGAATCTGCTTTACCGACGATCAACTTTATATAATCATTCTATTTTAAATCACTCCCAGTGCGTACTCCCAGATAATTTATGGAATTAACTGCTTCCAGTTGCTGACTTGCTATTTTGTAGCTAAATGGTAAGGGAACTATCTTTCTATATATCCGCAGCACATTACACATGTCTACATTGAGATTCAATTGACATTCCCTGCACCATGCGTCAATTCGCTGCAGATCCTCCTACATTTCAGTATAATTTTCCATTGTTACAACCTCTCGATACACCATAGCATCATCTGCAAAAAGCCTCAGTGAACTTCCGATGTCATCCACAAGGTCATTTATGTATATTGTGAATTGCAACGGTTCTCTGACGGTCTCCTGCGGTACACCTGAAATCACTCTTACTTCGGAAGACTTCTCTCCATTGAGAATGACATGCAGCGTTCTGTTATCTAGGAACTCTTCAATCCAATGACACAACTGGTCTGATACTCCATATGATCTTACTTTGTTTATTAAACGACTGTGGGGAACTGTATCGAACGCCTCGCGGAAGTCAAGACCTTTCCATAGACGCTCCTGCAGTTTACTATTAGCACATTAATATTGTTCTTCCCTGTTGCATTTTGCCTACTCCTACCTTGCCGCGTCTCAGAAGGCGTCTTGTCGGGCGTTTTGAGGGAATTCTCTAACCTAAGAAACCCACATGTGCACTCCACACGTACTCCGCTGCCCTTGTAGCCGCTTCCGGCGTGTAGTGCACGCCTGACCTATTCGGAGGGACCCTACATTTCTCCACCTGATAGCGGAGGTCGAGAAATTTGCACCCTAGCTCTCAGGAGAATCGTCTCAGTCTCTGGTTTAAGCCTTCCACTCGGCTCCAAACCAGAGGACCGCGATCGGTTCTGGGAACGATACTACAAATAGTTAGCTCTGATTTCACCCCGCGAGCGAGGCTTTCTGCCTTCACCAATTCCGCCAACCGCCTGTACGAACTGAGGATTACCTCTGAACCCAGACGGCAGGAGTCATTGGTGCCGACATGAGCAACAATTTGCAGTCGGGTGCACCCAGTGCTCTCTATCGCCGCCGGTAGGGCCTCCTCCACATCTCGGATGAGACCTCCCGGCAAGCAGACGGAGTGAACACTGGCCTTCTTTCCCGACCTTTACGCTATTTCCCTAAGGCACTCCATCACCCGCCTAACGTTGGAGCTCCCAATAACTAATAAACCCCTCCCCCCCGTGTGCCTGCTCAGACCTTGCTGAAGGAGCTGCCACATGTCCACTCACACGCAGAGCGGGCGATACCACATGGCCAGCATCCACATTGACCCTCCACCTCGTGCGCCGCGAACGCCGCTGAACCCGCCACTCCCCTTGGGGAGAGGGTGGCCCAACCGCGCCCGGTACCCGCGAAGATGTCTCGACAGCAGGGACAGTGGGTGAAGCATGTAACACCTGGGGTGTACCATGCGACGCACCAGAGTCCCCACTGCCGCTGCACTCCGAGGCAGCAGCCTGAAGACGGCTGACCGCGGCCATCAGCACGTTCAGCTGTTCGCGAACAGTGGACAGCTCCTCCTGCGTCCGTACACAGCAGTCACACATCCTATCTATCCTAAGAAATCAATTTACTGTAGAGAGTTAATCAACTTTTAACTAGGGTGCTAATTCACTAAAGGCGGCTGATTGTTGACTAAACTGTGGTTGCTAGCCACTTCTTGTAGAAAACAATGAAAATAGCACTACTTGTCTCTGGACTGTATTGAAAACAAACACTAGCATTACTGGCACTATGGTTGACTGAAGGGATTCTCTCTTACCGTATTCAAAACAAACACGAAATCTACGGAACACTATTACTGGCGCTCGACAATTAAAGCTTCCTAAAAGCAAAAACACACGGAAGAAGAAGTGACAAGTAAGAAAATTACAGTTAATACTTAAATTAAGGTAGCTCGCTGCACAGCAGACGTGAAGCAGCCGGCAGTTACGATGATACTCAGTCATTCGATCCACATCATATATCTTACAAAGACTGACCAAAGTTAAATGAATTTTCTAGTAGCTCCCTGCATTTAGATAGCAATGTGAACAATCGAATGAAAACAATAGATTCTGTCGCAGTGTATGTATAAAATAAACCGATACTTAAAATTACAACCGAATTAATCGATTGCTTACCAACAACTGGCAGGATCTATTACTGTCATTCGATTCTTGACATTATTATCTAAATGATGCAGGAAGCAAGTAGAAAATTCCAGAATGAGCACTTGTCCGCGAAAGGCAAAGGTCTCGAGGTCGGGTGTCGGACCGGCACACAGTTTTAATCGGATAGGAAGTTTCAAGTAGAAAATTCATCAAACTTTTGTCAGTCTTTATAATATTGGTGGAATGGATCGAGGGACTGATGTATATGTGCAGCGGCTTACTGCTGCCGTTACGGGTAATTGCCACGTTTCCCAGACGAAATGGTAAGCGCAGATTGCTGAAATCATCAATTTCCATCAAAAACATTGTTTCAAGTAGTATTCATTTGCGCGGCGTTACGCTTGTCTGCTTCTTCGTTCGACAGCTGTCAGCAACGGCTCTTCGGCGTTGTGATGAACTCGAGAGTGATGGTGTCACCATAGAGCACTGATTCTCGATTCCTATGATAACAGTCTCTGTGGTCTGTTGTACTTATTGAAAGTGGACGTCAGATTTGATCCATTATGTAATGATTATGTGACGTCAAACAAAGATATAACACTTCGAATAAATAATTCGATTATTTTTGGCACTTAAGATTGGAAATCACGAAGTGACTATGACGGTCAACCAGTACGAGATGCCAAGTTGCCTGTTAAACGGCGTCCATAATAATTAGATTTTCAGAGCTTCCGGTTATTACTTAAATGTATTAAAAATTTAAATTGCTGTCATAATTTAATCATCAAGTGGTACAATTTGACGTATACACTATCCAGTCACATTGCCGGCATTTGTGGCCGAGCGGTTCTAGGCGCTTCAATCCGGAACCGCGCTGCTGCCACAGTCGCAGGTTCCAATCCTGCCTCGGGCATGGATGTGTGTGATGTCCTTAGGTTAGTTAGGTTTAAGTCAAATGTCAAGTCCCATAGAGCTCAGAGCCATTTTTATCCATTCACATTAATGTAACCAACTGTGAGAAGCCTTAAATTCCTTCTTTTGCATCACGAACGGCAGCGAGAAGTGCAGGACGAGAGCCAATGACGTTCTGGAAGGTAAGAACAGTGATGTGTAGCCATGTCTAGTGGGTGGCCAGCCGCGTTAGGTTTGTCGGTTAGGGATACATGGCGCAAAAAATCTTCATCGTGCGATCAGCCCAATCTAAATGTTTCCACATATCCTCTACTCGCTTAAATCCGTGAAGTACTGAATACTCATCCTGTCGCTGGTTGAACCACGTACATACATTCCGAGCTGTGGGACAGGTTTCACTGTCCTGTTGGTACATGCCACTGTACCAAGCGAATAGGAAATGAATATAGCGGAGGACATTGTAACAAGGATAGATGCTTACTTGAGTTGATCCGTTGTGCTTTCTCGGATGACGAGGTCACCCAGGAAATGCCCTCCGGCTTGGACCCTTCCGAAGAGGCCACCTGTGACCACTCAGTGGACGTCCAGTTGCGGCATTGGCGTGTGAATTCCAGCCATCGTCGCCGATGAACGGCCGTCAGCACGACTGCTTGAATCAAGTACAAGCAGTGGGGTCCGATACGTGGCTATGTACACTGAACGCTCGTTGAGGAGACACTGTTCGTAGCACCTTTGTTCATCTGAATGGTCATTTGCACATCAGTTGCACGCAGCTGGCATTCATCCGCGCTATCTATGGTCCGTGGTGCACAACAGTGATCTCGGCGCCAGTTTTGGTCGATGCCATTTTCCAAGCACAGTATGCTACAAACTAACTGGGCAAACTAATAATTGATGAATTTAGCTGTTTCGGAAATGCTTTCAACTTTGGCCCGAAAGCCAATGATACTTCTGAACATCAGATATATTGCTCAGATTCCGCATTGCGACAGTGATGCACTGTTTTCAGCATCCTCCTAGCACTATATATATATCCTCCATTGCTAGTGTTGCCACCTGTCGTCTGTGAGTGTTTATTGCACATTGACGTCGAAAATAGGCGATAGTCACAGTTAATTTGACTGAAGCGTGTAGTTAGCGGCCAAATTATCCGGACTGCACCATATCGGCAGCGTATTGTCGAGACACTCGTCTTCATGGAAAGCAATTTGCGCCCCCACGGTGCTCATCTTGTGAATGACTTCCTTGATGATAATGATATCGCTCGACTAGAGTGGCCAGCATGTTCTCCAGGTATGAACCGTATCGAACATGTCTGGGATAGACTGAAACATTTGTGGACGACGTGACCCACCAACCATTCTGAGAGATCTACGCTGAATCGCCGTTGAGGAGTGGGACAATCTGGATCAAAAGTGCCTTGATGAATTTGTAGGTAGTGTGCGACGACGAATACAGGCATGCATCTATGCTGGGGGACGTGCTACTGGGTATTAGAGGTACTGGTGTGTACAGCAGTCTGGACCACCACATCTGAAGGTCTCTCTCTCTGTATGGTGGTACAACATGTGTGGTTTTTATGAGCAACAAAATGGGTGGAAATGATGTTTATGTTGATCTCTGTTCCAATTTTCTGTACAGATTCGGTACTCTCGGAGCCGAGGAGATGGAAAACTTTTTTTTGATGTGTGTAGTTTCACTGGGTTGTAGGGGAGGGAGCAGTTCTAATACTTCTGCCACGGACGTACGGTCATCACGGGACTGCTCTGGTTCAAAACCGATGAAAGGCGACCATTCGGAGTATAACATCTGGCACTATTACCAGAATTTTTTTTTTTTTGCAATCGTTAGATGTAAAAATATTTTCATTTCGAATAAGAGGGATTTGCATACAACAGCATCCATAGTTTTATGATTATTCGAATATATAGATACATATTTCTTTCCAGACACTTAATCATGTCAGTCTCTATTCTAATTTTTCTCCTCTACTAACGCCACTGATTGATTTTATGAATATTAATTTTTAAAGCTTAAATTTTATTCGGTTCATTACATAACAGTTTATTGCCAAAACAACTATGACATTGAAAGCTAAATGGCAGCAAATCTAAATACTTTGTTATTTACCTACATACTTATTGTTGTTCATAAATAACAAAACATCAGAATATTTTCATGTGTAATCATTGTGTTATTGTGGCCTTCAGTCCTGAGACTGGTTTGATGCAGCTCTCCATGCTACTCTATCCTGTGCAAGCTGCTTCATCTCCCAGTACCTACTGCAGCCTACACCCTTCTGAATCTGCTTAATGTGTTCATCTCTTGGTCTCTCTCTACGATTTTAACCCTCCACGCTGCCCTACAATACTAAATTTGTCATCCCTTGATGCCTCAGAACATCTCCTACCAACCGATCCCTTCTTCTGGTCAAGTTGTGCCACAAACTTCTCGTCTCCCCAATCCTATTCAATACTTCCTCATTAGTTATGTGATCTACCCATCTAACCTTCAGCATTCTTCTGTAGCACCACATTTCGAAAGCTTCTATTCTCTTCTTGTCCAAACTATTTATCGTCCATGTTTCAATTCCATACATGGCTACACTCCATACAAATACTTTCAGAAATGACTTCCTGACACTTAAATCTATACTCGATGTTTACTAATTTCTCTTCTTCAGAAACGCTTTCCTAGCCATTGCCAGTCTACATTTTATATCCTCTCTTTTTCGACCATCATCAGTTATTTTGCAGCCCAAATAGCAAAACTCCTTTACAACTGTAAGTGTCTCATTTCTTAATCTAATTCCTTCAGCATCACCCGATTTAATTCGACTACATTCCATTATTCTCGTTTTGCTTTTGTTGATGTTCATCTTATATGCTCCTTTCAAGACAATGTACATTCCGTTCAATTGTTCTTCTGAGTCCTTTGCTGTCTCTGACAGAATTACAATGTCATCGGCGAACCTCAAAGTTTTTATTTCTTCTCCACGGATTTTAATACCTACTCCGAATTTTTCTTTTGTTTCCTTTACTGCTTACTCAATATACAGATTGAATAACATCGGGGAGAGGCTGATAGCCTGTCTTAATCCCTTCCCAACCACCGCTTCTCTTTCATGCGCCTTGACTCGTATAACTGCCATCTGTTTTCTGTACAAATTGTAAATAGCCTTTTGCTCCCTATATTTTACCCCTGCCACCTTTAGAATTTGAAAGAGAGCAAATTGTGCCATGGGAGAAGAGACAGAGGAAGCCCCCTACAGAGATGGGTACCGTAACAGGCAATTCCTGCCTGATACCTGAAGAGAAGATGAAGATTATAAAGAGCATCATGAATTAAGTAACTGAAATCAGGAACACGTACTGGAACTGTTACATTCATTTTATCCTTTGATCTTACCGATGGAAGCTTGCTTTCTATTTTCTGAAACAACAATCTGGATACAAGTGATTCTCGTTAGTTGTTGAATTGAAAGATCCTGAGTACCGCTAAGGCTCTGAGCACTATGGGACTTAACTGCTGAGGTCATCAGTCTATTGGTAAGGTGCTTATTCTGTAGGTACGGCTTCTTTTACTTTCTCTCATTAATATTTACTAACATAAAATAATTAAAACATAACAGTAACAAATATACTTATAGAAACGAATCATTTTAATTCCTTACATGGAGTGGTATGATGAATAACAAGAGACTGACGAATCATAGTACGTTGGTAACAACTGGTTTGAATATTACAGTTCTTTGTATTATTGTCAGAACGATGCAATTAACGACAAGCATTTGATTCTTGTGTGTTTGTTGCTGTTGTACTGTGTTGAGAACTTCTGTCTGTGAGACGCAAGATTTATGCTAATTATTTTAAAGCCCTTTTCTCACTTTATATTTCCTTAATATCTCCAGCGTCAAAACCAACATGACGGTAATAAGACTTCCCACTCCACCATTTTCAGTAGACCAGACTGCTTGCAAGTTAAGTACTCTTGTCCCATTTAAGTTTTTACTTCGCCAGCTCAGGTATGTTGTAGAGGGTACTTTTAGTGTTGTGTTCTCCATTGGAAAGCCGGGGAGGTTGGCGATTTTCTCTGCCCGGGGACTGGATGTTTGTGTTGCCCTCATATTTCATCAACATGATTTTCATTCATGATAGTGACTAGATTCGAGTGTGAAAAAAAATGGACTGCGTAAAAACTGGGAGTTTGTAAGGGCGCTGACGACCGCGCAGTTGAGCGCCCCACAAACCAATCATCATCCATTCGAAAGGGAAGAGCACGTTATTCTATCGTTCATGACTTAATTTTTGTCTTATATTTCTCATTCCTCAATTTTTTGTCATATTTGGTCTCCAGAGAAGATTATTATGTATTTCTCTTTATACCATCCTTTAGAACCATTTCCTTGTGTCTTTCTATTGTTTTAAATATATTCATCAGATATTTTACCGTGTATGAACTATTTTGTGGTCAGAGACCTATTTAGCTTTAGTCAAAAAATGGTTCAAGTGGCTCTGAGCACTATGGGACGTAACTTCTAAGGTCATCAGTCCCCTAGAACTTAGAACTACTTAAACCTAACTAACCTAAGGACATCACACACAACCATGCCGGAGGCAGGATTCGAACCTGCGGCCGTAGCGGTCGAGTGGTTCCAGACTGTAGCGACTAGAACCGCTCGACCACCCCGGCCGGCTAGCTTTAGTCACTCTTAATGTTTAAAGAGTGGATGTTTGCATATTATAATTTAATATTCATCATACGTGTACGCCACACATGGCAAATCTATTCACCATTAAAGATCAAACTTATGAGGTAGTTCTGGAGAGCCGTAAACATCCCTATAAAACAGTTTTGATTCTTGGAATGTACTTATCAGATTCTTTATCACTTTTTCACGTCCTAAATTCAGCATAGTCCTTCTAACGGAATTTTTCATTTCGTATACATTCTTCAGGACATTAATAAAGGCTGGCTCATTGCTTTGTTTCCCAAGTGCTCTGGATTCGAGTTCCATTCTATTGTATCCACTTCTTTCTGTTGATTGAAATGCAAAAGGCTATTTCTATGAATTTGCTAATGACTTTCTTGCACATTCTGCATTTATTTAGAAACGCTCTGGTAGAACTATGGTTTCCTTTATAAGCTTTGTTTGTTTCCTTTCCTGTAAAGTATAAAATTAAACAGTTCTTCCAGTTTCAAGGAATTGTCTTTTCCTGCAGACATTCCCTAAACGATTTTGGAACGGTTAGTCTGTGTTACTTTTCCTGTACCTTTCATAATGTCTACTGAAATATCGTATCTAGGAACAATTCCTTTTATCATACCTCGAACGGATTTATGCAATTAACCTTTATATTACCATTATTATCTATATTTATTTTTGATTCGTCTCTTGAACACTTAAAACTTACAGCGCTTTAAAGTGTTCAACATTTGAGTTATTCTATCGGCTTTCATCTTAAATTATAAAATGTAATGCCTGCTCAATATAAGTTTTAATAGTGTTTTCTTCATTGTCTCTATTTCTCAATATTTTATCTTAATAAATTGTCATTGGATCAGCCCACACTCTTCAAAGACATTTCTTATAGTTTATACATGTTCTTCTTATCAGTCGTTCCTGGTTGTTTCGTACATATGAGATTTTTCTTACGTTCCCCTTCAGAAAACCTACACCACCTTCTGGTGTCTATACTTAAGATGTCTTCACAATATTTGAATAACTTCGTGATTTAGCGCCAAGAGCTACTGATAAAGTTTCTTTAGTGTACAAGAAGTTTAAGTCCACACGACATTATACTATGCGATAAGAAATCAATGGTGTCAAATAATAAAATCCGCAAATTCGTCGCTGTTTTTTTTTTTTTTTTTTTTTTTTTTTTGCCAGTCAAAAAATTTCCCGATGAGTGGTCTCATTCATGATACATAACAATCAGCATTAACGGATTAACGTTACGATCAGAAGCAATCTGCATTTCCGCGTTCGTAACGTTAATGACAACTGTTAATACATAACATAAACTACTGCAGTAATTAACACACTTTTATGGTGACTGGCAATTAAATTTATGTTGATATTTGACAATAGTGTGAAATTCGTGGAGTTTACTGTTTAACATGATTAACTTTTTATCGCCTAATGTGATGTAAATGTGTTATGAACCTGTTGATGGTAGATGGACTGAAACTGATTGTTGAAGAAAGAAATTTTATCAGCAGATCATGGCGGTAAACCGTGATGTGCTTTTAATTTTTGTTTATATTCCTGGATTGCACATCTCATAGCTTAATTTGATCTGCTAAACGGCCTCTGTTTGAATAAATAATCATATTATATATGTCTGATTTCCCAAAGAATTAGTTTATTTCTAATTTCGGGTCTAATTTCATCTTAATAGGCTACTATTACTTATGTTGAATTATGCCAGTGTATTTCAATCCACATTTCCGAATTAGCATGTAAGCTGAAAATTTCCTTTCATATAACACATTAAGATAAACAATCGAAGGAAGTTCCTCCCAGGGTGTAGGATCGCTACAGGGATTCCCCCGTGCTGCCAGCCGCAGGAAGCGGGGCTTCCCCGTCTGCGAAGGGCATAGAGCGAGCTGTGCCGAGGTAGGCGCACATTACTTATTCAGCAGCTGGTCGCTAAAGCAGAAATTAATCTCACAGTTCCCGAGCACCGTAAAAAGAGGGAGAGGATGGATTTCCTAAAAAAAAAAGTGAGGGGGTGGGGTGGACAGGGAGACTTGGAAGAGTGGTGGTCCCTGCGAGATGGGAGTTAATATTAACGGGCAGCCGGCTAAGTGCAAAGCGAGCGCATTATGCGGACCTATCCGCCAGGTGAGGTGAGCGCTCTGGAAGGTCCCTTGAGGTACGGCACCAGGGCAGATCCGCTCTGTTGTTTGGCGGGCGAGAGGAAGACGGCCCCAGCAGGAGATGGCTGCCCAGGGGAACGAGGTACTGGGTATTTATTACATCTCGTTAATGTTTCGAGAAAGTAAATTTTCTGAGCCGTATCCGTATCCTACACAGTCTTCACCAACCCCACTACGCTTCTTGAATTATTCAGCATGTCATTCTTTATTGTACTACGTTCCTCTCGTATGACCCTACATACAGAGCAGTGCACTGTGCTGGTAGTCGGAAAAGAATCTACGCCTTACAAGGAAGGCAACAAAGTTTGCATTCCCTTTATTTTGTTTTTAAAGAATTATGAAAGGGTTCTTTATATCGTTGTTAAAGAATTATGGAAGGGTTCTATTCAATCAGCCTCCCTTTATTTCTATTACGTATTTTTGCTTATTGATTATGTGAGAGTTCTTTGACCTCTCCTTTGATTTCCAATCCCTCTGCAATGCGGGGAGGTATTTATAGTATGACAATTATTGAATTGTACGAGGAAAATAAATGAAAATTAGTTACAAACTACACCGTGCACACACTTTATTTAACATGTACGCGCCTCTAGACATATACGCATTTAGGTTATGAGCTGTTCGATATGATTGCCATCATTGGCGATGACGTGGCGCAGATGAATAGCTAAATTCTGCAAGAACCACTGAAGTGTTGGAACATCGATATTATAGATGACCACCTGAACGGCTGTTTCCAGCTCAGAAATGGCTTTGGGGTCATTACTGTACAACGTGTCCTTAATATAGCCACACAAAAAGCAGTCGCATGTGTTCAGATTCGGAGAACTTGGCGGCCAATAGAGACCCTTGCCAGTGACATCTGGATACACCAGAGCCAGACCGCGATCCCTAAAGTGCTCTTTCAGGATATCAAAGACTCTCCTGTTCCGACTGGGTAGAGCTCCGTCTTTCATGAACCACATCTTGTCGAAATGAGGGTCACTTCGAACAATGGGGATGAAATCAACTTCGAAAACCTTCACGTACCATTCGGTACTCACCGTGGCATCAAGAAATATCGCACCTATTATCCCATGACTGGACATTCCAAACCACACTGTCAGCCTCTGAGGGTGAGAGACTTCTCGACTGCGAAATGCAGATTGTCAACCCCCAAAATTCGCAAATTTTGCTTATGGACGAACCCATAACAATGAAAGCGGCCTTCGTCGCTAAGGCAAACCAAGCATGCACATACCAATTCTCATTATGGCCTGCGGTGAACCGTGCAGTTTGAACGGTCTAATGCAAACCGTTCAGACGTTATGACAATTTTATTTCATATAGCTCAACAATTGTCACCCAGTACGTATCACTGGCGATCTTTGGAGGCAGCATCTTCTCAATGAGCGCCTAGGGCATAGTGGTGCCACATGAGCACTTTGTACCTGACGTAAGGAAAGGGGACAGCTGCTATTTTGCTGTTGTAAACAGTCAGTTGTATGGAAGAAGTTGTACTGGGACGCTCAGCCTGTTGCCATTACATGTGCACAGTCCCAGGAGGAATGGCTGATATTCAGGGACATGACACGATCGATCATTTGAAGCAAAACACATCATTTGGACATATGCACTTTTCCAAATGGTTTCCGAAGTAGAACAAATGGTTCAAATGGCTGTAAGCACTATGGGACTTAACATCTGAGGTCATCAGTCCCCCAGACGTATAACTACGTAAACTGAAGCAAAACACGTCATTTGGACATATACACTATTTCAAATGGTTTCCGAGGTAGAACAAGTGGTTCCAATGGCTCTAAGCACTATGGGACTTATCATCTGAGGTCATCAGTCCCCTAGAACTAGGAACTACTTAAACACAACTAACCAAAGGACATCACTCACATCCACGTCCGAGGCAGGATTCGAACCTGCGATCGTAGCAGCAGAGCGATTCCGGGATGAAGCGCCTAGAACCGCTCGGCCGAGGTAGAACATTTATACGTACGTTGTCATTTACTTTATGTATTGTTCAGTATTTTTTCATTGTTTAGAATGTATCACAATCATGCAATCATTTTTGAAAGAATAAACCGTCATTTGACTATGTAACACCATACTTAACTTCCATGCTATTTAGATTTCCACTTTTATCTCATTATCAAGTATAATGCTAAAAGTGTTAGACTATTATTATGTCGAATTTGTTAAAGCAGTCAAAAGCAGATAGACAGGACTAACACATGTGTTTGAGTTGCCACATTCAACGACAGTTACATGTAAAGGCACGTGTTGGTCTTCTTTACCTCTTTTGTACTGCCTCAACAACTAACACTTCTTAGCACTGTACTTGATAATGACATAAAACCGAAATGTCTTTAGTACAGAAGATAAATATAGTGAAACACAGTCAAATGGCGGTTTACTCTTTTAAAAAATTGTCATAGGGCTATTGCAGTCTATCAAGTCGGGAAACTACACTTCTGGAAATTGAAATAAGAACACCGTGAATTCATTGTCCCAGGAAGGGGAAACTTTATTGACACATTCTTGGGGTCAGATACATCACATGATCACACTAACAGAACCACAGGCACATAGACACAGGCAACGGAGCATGCACAATGTCGGCACTAGTACAATGTGTATCCACTTTTCGCAGCAATGCAGGCTGCTATTCTCCCATGGAGACGATCGTAGATATGCTGGATGTAGTCCTGTGGAACGGCTTGCCATGCCATTTCCACCTGGCGCCTCAGTTGGACCAGCGTTCGTGCTGGACGTGCAGACCGCGTGAGACGACGCTTCATCCAGTCCCAAACATGCTCAATGTGGGACAGATCCGGAAATCTTGCTGGCCAGGGTAGTTGACCTACACCTTCTAGAGCACGTTGGGTGGCAAGGGATACATGCGGACGTGCATTGTCCTGTTGGAACAGCAAGTTCCCTTGCCGGTCTAGGAATGGTAGAACGATGAGTTCGATGACGGTTTGGATGTACCATGCACTACTCAGTGTCCCCTCGACGATCACCAGAGGTGTACGGCCAGTGTATGAGATCGCTCTCCACACCGTGATGCCGGGTGTTGGCCCTGTGTGCCTCGGTCGTATGCAGTCCAGATTGTGGCGCTCACCTGCACGGCGCCAAACACGCATACGACCATCAACGGCACCAAGGCAGAAGCGACTCTCATCGCTGAAGACGACACGTCTCCATTCGTCCCTCCATTCACGCATGTCGCGATACCACTGGAGGCGGGCTGCACGATGTTGGGGCGTGAGCGGAAGACAGCCTAACGGTGTGTGGGACCGTAGCCCAGCTTCATGGAGACGGTTGCGAATGGTCCTCGCCGATACCCCAGGAGCAACAGTGTCCCTAATTTGCTGGGAAGTGGCGGTGCGGTCCCCTACGGCACTGCGTAGGATCCTACGGTCTTGGCGTGCATCCGTGCGTCGCTGCGGTCCGGTCCAAGGTCGACGGGGACGTGCACCTTCCGCCGACCACTGGCGACAACATCGATGTACTGTGGAGACCTCACGCCCCACGTGTTGAGCAATTCGGCGGTACGTCCACCCGGCCTCCCGCATGCCCACTATACGCCCTCGCTCAAAGTCCGTCAACTGCACATACGGTTCACGTCCACGCTGTCGCGGCATGCTACCAGTGTTAAAGACTGCGATGGAGCTCCGTATGCCACGGCAAACTGGCTGACACTGACGGCGGCGGTGCACAAATGCTGCGCAGCTAGCGCCATTCGACGGCCAACACCGCGGTTCCTGGTGTGTCCGCTGTGCCGTGCGTGTGATCATTGCTTGTACAGCCCTCTCGCAGTGTCCGGAGCAAGTATGGTGGGTCTGACACATCGGTGTCAATGTGTTCTTTTTTCCATTTCCAGGAGTGTATTTCATTGGTGTCTAAAAACTACGTCTTACAGAGCACGCACATGTTGCAAGATTGTTAGTGGTCTCTTGCTCTGGTCACACAATGTAATAGTACAAAGAAAATTGGCTTCCAAAAACTACATAAGTAACAGCGCATACGCTTCGAGTGAGATTTTCAATGATCTCTCACTCTATTCGGACGAACTAATGATGTTAGAGAAAAATAAGTGTTTTGCAAGAAATTCATTGTAGTTTCCTTATGTACTGTGATAGATTTCCGCTAGAGGCCGTGGGTTTCGAGTGATCCAAGAAAAATTGCAAAAGTGAATTCTATCTGTCAAACTATTCGGAGCAGCGTGTATGGACATATGAAGTTTTCTGCTCCAAATAAGCGTTTATGTCATATCTCTGAACATTTCTCATTCCTCCTGGGAAACTCTGTATATTCGTGTTATATGCATTCGTTTACTTGTTCTTTCAGGTCGTGGCTAGTCATTAACTACGTCCGAGCCAGTGGAAGAAATAATAAATCTCTTTTGGATGCAACACCAGATACGATTTTGCAGCGTTTAAGCTGCGCGCATTTTGTCTGTGTGCAAATTTCAGTGTTTGCTGTTGTTCGAAGTTTGTGGGCGCATGTTGTAGATACCATTTTTGTACCGGATTCCTGAGACTCATGTTGGACACAAGACTGTGCGAAAGCTTAACGACGTGTCTTGAATGGAAGGAAACGCACTTGTTTACCATGATTAAATATAAAGTTTCAGAGTGAAATTTCACACAATAATAATGGCACGTAATCTATCTGATAAAAGTGTCCGGACACTCCTATGTAATTCGGAATTGAGCACTTGGTATCAAGAGATAAGGAACCTACAGTGTGAAAAGAAGCAGCGAATACTGTCATTAGAAAAATAGTGATAGGAGAATGCGTGTATCAGGACATCTCAGTGACTTTGAACGTGAGCTAATCACTGAACGTCATCTAAGTACGAAACCAACAGTGATATTTCAAACCTTCTGAAGTTCCCCAAATCGATTGTTGGTGAAGTGAACAACCGCAGCTGAAGCAAGATCAAGCAGACATGACATACTGACGAAATTCGACCGCCGAGTACAGCAGAGAGTAGATATAAAAAGAAAAAATCACGTGGAATCAGCGGAAAGAATCACTCGTGATTTCCAAAGTGCTGCCAACAGTTCCGCAGACACAATGATTGTGAGTAGGGAGTTGAAAAAAGACAACATCCAATGATCGAACTGCTATTCATAAGCTATACAGTTATGTAACCGATTCTAATCGACGCTTTAGACGGTGTAAAGAGAGACTCCACTTGATACTGGATGACTGGATAGTAGTGACTTGGAGTGAAGAATCACGCTATAGCCTGTAATCGGAAAGGCCTGAATTTCGCAAATGACAGGAGAACGTAACCTGTCACCGTGTGTAGTGCCAACAGTAAAGTACAGACGAGGTGGTGTCAGGATAACCGTGTGTATTCCATGGTTAAGGTGTGTCCCCTCTTGATATACTGCGAACTACCGATGGAAGCCAACAGGCAGATTCCATACTTATATACCCACATCAAAGAAAGAGTTCCGGAACCTGTACGGAAAATTGGAATAGAGATCAACTTAAACATCATTTCCACACTTTTTATTGCTCACAAAAGCCTCCCTCTGCATGTTGTACCACCATACAGACAGACAATCAAAGGTGGTGGTCCAGACTGCTGTTAACACCGGTACCTCTAATACCCAGTAGCACGTCCTCTTGCATTGATGCATGCCTGTATTAGTCGTGGCACATTATCCACAAATTCATCAAGGCAATACCCAGTAGCACGTCCTCTTGCATTGATGCATGCCTGTATTAGTCTTGGCACATTATCCACAAATTCATCAAGGCACTATTGGTGCAGATTGTTCGCTCCTCAACGGCGATTAGACGTAGGTCCCTCAGAGTTTTTGGTGGGTCACGTCATCCATAAACAGACCTCTTCAACCTTTCCCAGGCATGTTCGATAGAGTTCATGTATGGAGAACATGTTGGCCACTCTAGTCGAGCGATGTCGTTATCCTGAAGTAAGTCATGCACAAGATGTGCACGATAGGGACGCGAATTGTCGTCCTTGAAGACGAATGCCTCGCTAATATGCTGCCGATACGATTGCACAGTCGGTCGGAGAATGGCATTCACGTATCGCACAGCCGTTACAGCGCCTTCCATGACCACCAGCGGTGTACGTCGGCCCCACATAATGCCACCCCAAATCAGCAGGGAACCTCCACCGTGCGGCACCCGCTGGATAGTGAGTCGAAGACGTTCGGCCTGACCGCGTTGCTTCCAAACACGTCTCCGATGACTTTCTGCTTGAAGGCATTTACAACACTGATCTGTGAAGAGTACTTGATGCCAATCCTGAGCGGTCCATTCGGCATGTTGTTTGGCACATCTGTACCGCACTGCATGGTGTCGTGGTTGCAAAGATGGACCTCACCATGGACGTTGGGAGTGATGTTGCGCATCATGCAACCTATTGCGCACAGTTTGAGTCGCAACACATGGTGCCGTTGCTATCAGGGTTACCCCGAGACATAATTCGTAGGTAGCGGTCATCCACTGCAGTTGTAGCCCTTGGGCGGCCTGAGAGAGGCACGTCATCGACAGTTCCTGTCTCTCTGGATCTCCTCCATGTCCTACCAACATCGCTTTGATTCACTCCGAAACGCCTGGACACTTCCCTTGTTGAGGGCCCTTCCTGGCAAAAAATTACAATGCGGACGCGATCGAAGAAGCGCGGTATGGACCGTCTAAGCATTGTTGAACTCCACACAACACGAGCCGTGTACATCCTTCCTGGTGGAATGACTAGAACTGATCGGCTGTCGGACCCCTTCCGTCTAATAGGGGCTGCTGAAGCATGATTGTTTACATCTTTGGGCGGCTTTAGTGACACAGTCAAAGGGACTGTGTCTTTTATACAATATCCACAGTCAACGGCTATCCTCAGGAATTCTGGGAACCGGGGTGATGCAAAACTTTTTTGATGTGTGTATATAGGGAGCTGCGTCTTCGCTGTAAACCTGCGTTCACTTATACATGAAGTAATGAATAATGAAACTATCAGATGAAACCAGGAACTTTTAAGTGTACTTTTAAAGTTCTCTGATAGAACAAAATAAATCTGAACAGTACTTTTTTTTTACTAACTGTCAATAATAGTTATTTAGTTGGATAACAACCTCTATAGGTTGGGTTGATTTGAGGGAAAAGTCCAAACAGCGAGGTCATTGACCTCATCTGATTAGGGAAGGATGGGAAAGGAAATCGGCCGTACCGTGTCAGAGGCATTTGCCTTAAGCGATTTAGGGACATCACGGAAAACCCAAATCAGCATGGCCGGACGCGGGGTTGAACCGTCGTCCTCCCCAATGCGAGTCCAGTGTGCTAACCACTGCGCCACCTCGCTCGGTCAACCCCCATGTTTATCATTTATCACTAACAATATGCAGGAGAATGGTCCTTTTACGCAGACTTTGTACACAGATAATAAAGTTTTGATTGTTTTTCGGTGGTTTGTTTGCTATTTTAATGGGATTTATACCATTAATTGCACTTGCTGAGTCTGAGCAGATCAGGAATATGATATCAAGAATAACGTTTATTCACTCAGGTTCCTTGAATGAATGCTCATGATGGTCAGATTCCGTAAACTACTTCCCAAAATACTTACAAGGGACACATCAGGGAAAACCACAACGAAATCCAATCACTCTCCTTGCTTAGGCTAGTTATGGAACAGCTCTAAACATATTTCCCAGGATAAGATGAAAATTGAAACACCTGCATGCCTCTCTTTTGCATTTAATTTATTTACGCAACCAGTTATTATATTGCTCTTAGCACTACGGGACTTAACATCAGAGGTCATCAGTCACCTAGATCTTCGAACTACTTAAACCTAACTAACCCAAGTACATCACACACATCCATCCCCGAGACAGGATTCGAACTTGCGCCCTTAGCGGTCGCGCGGTTCCAGACTGAGGCGCCTAGAACCGCTCGGCCACATAGGCCGGCAGTCATTATATTCCATCACATCATTGTAACTACGTCTGAATGTTGTCCTCATATTCTTCGGTTGATGAACGAAGCGATAGTGTGATGTAAACCAGAGCTCCATGGACGATGTTTATTTAATATTGACACCAATTACGGTTGTACAAGTGGCTTTATTCCTCCGAAGTTACGTTGGTCGATGGGACTGAAGATGGTGTAATGGAACATCGAAATTGCTTGTGTAACGTAACGAAATGCGAAAGAGAAAACTACAGGTGTTCTCATTTTACTTTTATATTGAACAGCCGGAATCCTTGTAACCATCTATTACAAGGATGGATATAGAAAGATACCTTCTGTGTGCCTGCTGCCACCATTGTCTCCTACGTTTGAAGAAACCTTGCATCGGGAGAAAGTCCTTCTTTTGATACACTTCACTGCTTGTAGCTGTATCATGCAAAACGAATTTTTGCATCTCTAGTGAATAGATTTGTCGGTCAAGAATTGGTAACAGGAAAATGATTCTACTTTGTACCATTCTTTTCTTCTGGTTTCTATCTGTTTCTTCCTTGTTCACCGTAGTCTGAAACAGCGACGTCACGGAGAAGTAAAGATACAAGGACTCTTATTCATACGGAGTGAAGTTTTTTGTAAAAAGTCCCTTCAGCTAAATGTCGATGTGGTACCTTTGCCCGACACTTACTCCTCTTTTGTTCAGTCCTAGGAAGCGCTCGTTCTCGAATAACGACAAGTGAAGCTCTTAATGTACTTTTATTATGATGTCTTCACTTGGGATATCAATGTAAGATGGTATCGATAAGATCTGAACTACTGGAGAGATTCTGTTGGGCTCGAAATCTCTCAAGCTGACAACTGATAAACAACAATACAAAAAATTAACCCATACCTGCAGTTGTGTGATATAGAAACAAACAGATCTCCATTCTCGACATAATTTTAATCGCCTTTTTGTAGAAACGGGTAGAAAAATGAAACAACAACCATACGGCAATGTTTTCTGAGTGAGCCAGTCTATAGTTGTTTGGCTGCCTGGCGCAAATCTTTGACGCCACTTCGGCGACTTGCGCGTCTTTCTGATGAAGGTGAGATGAAAAAATTATAATAATAACACCTGACCCGGCCGGGAACTGAGTCTGGGACACCGCTATCGACAGGCAGTGATCATATTGTTCCACAAGCTGCCTACGGGTAGGGAGGTTTTTGGGGTTAAACTCTACGATCCAACACTACATTACTACAAAAAAAGAAAACTCAGATATCGAGAGGTTATATCAGTGAAAATAGCTGACAAATTGGCTCTGTAAGAAGTCAGCCTGTGATATGTTAGTCATTTGACGTCGGTGTCTCGTTTGTCGCTTGACGACGCATGATCTTTTCTTTTGTGGAGCAGCTATTGGTGTGAAGTGTTAATAGGTTGAAATCCTTATGAAACACAATAGCTATTGAGAAGAAAGATCTCACGCTGCTGGTGAAGTTGTTCAATCAGAGTAGCAGCAATGGTAGCGCTGCATTGCGGGAATATCGCCGATAGCTGTGAAGTGGCCCCATATCAATAAATGAGCCAAAGAATATGATCATGAAATCTGAAGGAACACGTGAATTACGTGGTGTAGCGGGGAAAGGGAGGCAGCCCATTCCCATGACAGTTGTTGATAGAGTTGCTGTAGCCGTAAACGAACGTGCAGCACAGTCAGATACTGCAGCAAGTGCCCGAGCTGTGTTACAGGCATTGCCTCTTCTCTGATCAACAGTTCTAAAAATTTAACTGCGAATTTTGCATTCGTAAAAGATTCAAAATGTGCATGAAATAAAGCCTCAAGGCAGGATACAAAGTCATGAACATGCCCTTCGTTTTTTTTCGGTACGTACGGAGGTAGATAACATACGCTGGGGAATATTCATTGAACGGACGAGGCACATTTTGCTGTCCACGGAGTCGTGAATGCACAGAATTATCGCATCGCGTGTGGGGTTCTTTTCCGCCACTAGTCGGCTTATGTGACTGTGTTGTATGGTTTCACAAGATCCTTCATTCTCAGTCCGTTATTCTTCTAAGAAATGACACTTCGCGAGCCTGTTGGCTGTACAGTAACGTCTGCACTTCATAAGGACATTCTTGTGCAATACTAGATTCCAGCTTTGCTAGAATGCAATTGTGTCCAAACCACTGTTTTCATGCAAGATGGGGCGACACCAGATGTCACTTGCCAGGTGAAAGATTTCCTTCGAGAAATCTTCAGTAACGTTTACATCATCTCTAGGAAATTTCAAGATGTGTGGCCTTCCAGATACCCAAACCTAAATCCATGGGATGTCTAGTTGTGGTGGTGTCTGAAAGATCGTGTCGATCACGGATGGATAGCAGACGACGACATATCGCTGCGATCTGCGAGCCGTCGACCACGCCGTGCTACGGATGCAACTTGTTACTATTGAACACATTTTGGAACGTTGTAATTTCTGATCATATCGTAATAAAGTGCCACAACCACTGCTATGATGTATTTGGTCGTTACTCCCCTTTACCTGCACCCGCACCACATTCTGAGTAATTACAGCGCCATGTTTTCACCTGGTTGTAGGAAGTTGAACTACTGTGTAATTTTTTTTTAGTATACTCCACAAGCGCACGGATTAATGAGCCTATCTGCAAAGTTTACGGCCTCTACGCAGTACTCAGAACAACGTCAGTCAAATTGTAACCACCTGGTATTAATATCGTCACAACTCTGGATTTTCAAACCCTAGAATATGCACCCTAATCTTCAAATACACATTTCTTGCTTTTAACTTTGTTCGAAATTCTAACAAATAAAATGGCGCTCCACAGCCGATAGCGGTTTTAAAATGTATCTAACGCCAAACAGTGCAATGCTCTTGCATCTTAGGTTTGGAGGAATTAACTCACAGATGCCGTTGTCCACAATCCCATTATCTCGATGTAAATAAAAGGTAGTTTTGACTGTTAGTAACGTAGAATATAATTTTAAAACATGGTAGCAAAAGTGAAAACTTAAATAGTATTATAACTGATAGAGTACATATACGTGAAATGAATATCAGTAAATGTAAACCTGAAATTCCACTAATTCTTTTGTTGTAGTCAGCTGTACGTATTACTCCAATTCAGAATCAATTTTTAATATGTAAAAAAATTGGTCAGAGAATCAAAGAACTTTTAATAAAAAAATGGTTCAAATGGCTCTGAGCACTATGGGTCTAAGGTCATCAGTTTACTAGAACTTAGAACTACTTAAACCTAGCTAACCTAAGGACATCACACAGAACCATGTCTGAGGCAGGATTCGAACCTGCGACCGTAGCGGTCGCGCAGTTCCAGACTGTAGCGCCTAGAACCGCTCGGCCACACTGGCCGTCACTTTTCATCAGATGCTTTCGTTAACATATAGACCATATTTCTGCTACCGACCTTTGATGGATTCATGATAATCCTACCCTAAGTCGTCGTTAAGAAATCGTTGATCACCACTGCTTTAGCTCATCCGATAATTGTAGTACATTGCCGCACAAGGGACGGCAGTAACCCTGGAGAAAACTCGCAACAGACACCGGGCCACCACTAGCATAGAGCGGATGTTTAAAGCGTAACTCTTTAATACCGAGTGATGAATAAATTTCCATGCAGTAACCGTTCGTGTGACAGTGCGATATAGCTGCATCGTTTATTCACGACTACCGTGATTTACATTGATTTTCTGCGGCAGGTAGAGAAATTACCAACACCGGAAGAGGGCCACATCGCAGCTCTAATCTACACGAGGATTTCGTGTGGCAGAGAATGGCTTGCATAGGATGATGAGTGCCTTGAAACCCCATCTCGCTCCACAGTTAACGGCCACCCCTTGAGCAGATAACGAGAAGCTATCTACATGATTGATGCTAACTACTTAACTGTGTTACACTAGAAGGAAGGCGTTACATTACTCGCATCATTCCTTGACACGCGAGGTATTAGAAGCCCTTATTTATTCTGTTGCGTTACAAAGCAGCGCGATTCCGTGCTCCGTGCCACGAATTCGCGTATTTACGGCGGCGCTTAATCTGGATGATGCGTGTGGTTGCCGAAAATTTCGCTGCCAGAGTTTTGCCGGCCCGCTGGTAATCGTGATGCTAGCTCGTATTTACGGATGTCAGCGACCATTTCACCCTGAAATACTACACGATTATTTTAACAATAATGTTAATTGCCGTGTATAGTTTAGCAGTATGTTACAAATATACATACAGAAACATTTCTAAATGAAATTATATAGGAAAAACTGAATAAATTTGACTAAAACAGAAATGAGGAAACGATTTGTTATCTATATGGTTATGTACGCTGACATAAAAAATGATCGCAGCACCAAAAAGTAATTTGTATAGAGAAATGAAATTTCTGGAATACATTTGTCTAGGTAACATATTTAAAGGCTTCACATTGCAAAATGAAAAGTCAATGTAAGCGCGATATAAGCTATTGCAAATGTGAAGTGTTACTAAATTAATAACCGTTATAACAGCTAGAATGTTGAACGACAGCATGCAAACATGTATGCACTGTGTTGTAAACTTGCCAGATGTCAGTTTATGGGGTAGAGGTCCATGCCTGTATCAATTGGTCGGTCAATACAGGAACGGTTAATGCTGGTTGTGGATGACGCTGGAGTTAACGTCCGACAGAGACACGTATGTGCTTGATTCCAGACAGATATGGTGATCAAGTAGACCAAGGCAACAACTCAACACTTTATATAGCATGTCAGGGTTACTACAGCGGTATGTGGGAGACGTTATCCAGTTGGAAAACACCACGTGGTTCCTGAATGGCCGCACAACATATCGAATGACCAGATTGGCTCACAAATTTATAGGCAGGTTGCGTGGAATAACGACGAGAGTGCTCCTGCTGTCATACAAATACGTACTCCAGATCATAGCTCAAGTTTGTCTAGCACACAAACAGTTTGATTGCAGGTTCTAGACTGGCCTGCTTTAAACCAACACAGCCATCACTGGCACCGAGGCAGAACCAGCTTTCTACAGAAAACACAGCAGACCGCCACCCTGCCCTCCAATCAGCTGTGGTTTGGGATCAGTGGAATGCAAGATACAAGGAAACTGGCTTGCAGCTGTCCATGAAGTAACAACAGTTGGTTGTTTCACCGCGGTGCCAGATGCTGCTCAAATTGCTGCTGTAGGACCAGTACGATGCCCCAGAGCCGTACGCTGAACACGGTGGTCTTCCCTCTTGGTAGGGCCTCGTGGCCGTCCAGAGCCCGGGCGTCTTTCAGCTGTACATTTCCGTGACCATTTCTGCAGCTAATCATGCACGGTGGCTACATTCGTGCCCAGTCTTTCTGCAGTGTCGGAGAAGGAACATCTAGGTTCTCGTATCCCTGTTACACGACTTCGTTCAGACTCAGATATGGCGTCTTTGTGGCATTAAAGGCATTGTTGACATCAGGTCACCAAGTTCAATTTAAAAGGTAGCTAATGCTCACGACCGTTACACAATGTATATAAAGTAAACCTCATTTGCGTCTTGATACTGGCGCTACTGGCGCCAATCAAACGCGACTGGCGTGAAATTCCAAAAGACATCTTTCAGATGTAGAAATACACCTACAAACTTCTGTTTACGTCTCACAACTCCTTCTAAGTGCTGAGAATTTTTCCCAGTCTGTGGTTGAACGGAAGTCGCTGAATCACACTACCAGTCGACGGAAGTGCGACCTTTTAACAATATAAGGAAACCATCAAGACGGACGTAACTTTACCATGTCATCAAAAGTATTTCTCCACGTCAGCGATCTATTACGATTCTGGAGGTGGAATTTTTAAGTAATAGTTTTTTGTTTCTAAAAGGATTGGCTATTATCTCTGGAATACCTTTTCGTGGTATAAGAAGCGATCAAAAAATTTCCGTTCGGAGGAGCTGCTACATAGTAAATGCAACGTACAGCATCTCCTGTGCGCGTACATAAGCACCGACATGTAGCCAAGGGAAGAGTGTGGCATTTGTGTCATTCCGACGTGCTCGTGGCAAATGCGGGGACATGAACAACGGCGATTTTATTAGCAAATGCTTCGAAACTAGACTAACGTGCTGTTATTCTTCTTCCATCTATCAAAGAAAAAGCGCCGGAAGTCATCTATTGGAGGATAAAGAATGTGTATGAGGCTAAAAATCTGTCGAAAGCTACCGTAGTGGAACGATGCACCAAGTTCCGTGCTCATCGCACAAGATCTGGCAGGTCAAGTTCATCTGCGAAATATACTGATCTCTCGCCATCCGGATATTATGCCTTCGGCCCCTTGACAAAGATGCTGAAGGATCGACAATTCCTGTCGAACGAATATGTATGCAGCTGACAGTTAAGCACTTCTTCTCGCGGCAGGACACATTGTTTTACAAAACGGTTATCTTCAGCCTCAGTGCTCACGGCGACTTTTCCTGATTGGAACACCAATTCTGCATTGTACTGCATGCGGACGGAAACATTTTGATCGTCCCTTGTAATTAGTATATCACTGAAATTGTAAGTGACTTGTGGTTTTAAGTTCGATCGGGATAGAATTTTACATACATACACGTATATCGGCATATAACTTGTATCAGGATAAAAAGAGCAGAGGATAGGGGGAAAACAGGTTAAAACATCCACACAATAATTGAGGACGCAGGTTGCAACTGCTGCCTTGAAATGGAAACGTTGGCACCTGACAGGATTTTCGAATATTTGTGGTCAAAGAGGACGAATACTATAAGCGATAACTGGAGACTTTCACGATTCTGTAATTCTGAGTGTGAGATAATAATTTTATGCTTGTCTGAGGTATGTGTAGTTTGGTTTTTCTTTTGTTCGATTAAGAATAAGTGATTGACTTCACACATTTTTGCCTTTCTTTGAGTCGTCAACCTCGTGACTGGTTTGATGGAACCCGCTACGAGTATGTACGTTTCTTACATGGAGAAATTCAGGTTACTCAATTCCCGTCTGCCAAGTGGAAATCACGTAAGAAACCTGTTTTCTAGACTGGGAATCGTGCCTAGGGACCTTTGTGTTTTTCGAGAAGTTCTCTGGTCACCGAAGTGTCCAAGCTCGGCTCACGACAAACTCTCAACCGGCTCTCGGCCTTAAGCTTCACTTCCGCCAATACACATCTTATGTCTCCTGCACACTGTGTGGAACCTAGAAAAACGCATATTGCGGAGACATGGCTTAGCCACACCCTCTGCAATTAAAAAATTAAAATAAAATAAAATAAAAACATTGGTCAAGTACAAGTAGAACTGGCACACTGAGGGTTCCATACAAACATAATTACTTAGGCTTTACAGGTAATTCGTCAATCCCGGGAATCGAAAATCTCACCGCCTTTTGCCTTTTACCGATATCGATAATGCAAGTTGCTTGTTTCGTGAATTCCAATACTATATCAAAATCTCTACAGTACTTCCTGATACCAGCCCTGTTCAGTTTATATATTTAAAGAGACAAGAGCTAATAAAATATTTTTATTTCATAAAATGATGACTACAATTTACATATTATGTTTGCATGAAATAATATTTTTCAGTAATGCTATTGACAGATGATAAATGCAATAGAAGTTTTAAGGGTAAAAAGATATTTTTATGTGATATAATTACAATTTGAACAATTTCTAACCTTTTTCCATTACCTGTTGCGTGAAAACTTGTTTCTTGCCAAATTTCGTGATTCTATCTCAACATGAAGTACTCGATTGGCTTTGATGTGTGAATTTGTGAATATCAAAATATGTGACATAAATGACTGTCTCTGCAATGACTATAACGTACACCTTTTACACTGTCAGGAGACCATAGACCTTAGTATCTGACACAAATTTCGACATGATACGTGTAATGTCACCGCCAGACACCACACTTGCTAGGTGGTAGCCTTTAAACCGGCCGCGGTCCGTTAGTATACGTCGGACCCGCGTGTCACCACTATCAGTGATTGCAGACCGAGCGCTCCCACACCGCAGGTCTAGTCTAGAGAGAGTCCCTAGCACTAGCCCCAGTTGTACAGCCGACTTTGCTAGCGATGGTTCACTGTCTACATACGCTGTCATTTGCAGAGACGACAGTTTAGCATAGCTCTCAGCTACGTCATTTGCTACGACCTAGCAGGGCGCCATATTCAGTTACTATGAATGTATTCTGAACACATAATGTTGTGAATCATGTACCGTCAAGAGCGACTTTGATCATTAATGGATTAAAGTTAAGTATCAAACTAATTATGTCCGCTTTCTGAATTCTAATTCCTTGTCATGTTCCAGACCTCACGTCAGTATAGTTCTTCCCCCCTCACGGCAGCCTGCGTGAGCATTTCGGCCTCCACTAGTAACACGGTGTTGGCTCTTCTGCCAACACAACCATATGTCTACATCTTTATGAGAAAAAGAGATTTTGATATACAGACAGACAATTGGATAACAATTAACAAAAAAACCATTTTTCGCGAGTAATATAAGTACAAATCACAATTTTAGAATCTTTTCTTTTACTTGCACTGTAAAACCTTGCAATGATTCTAGGTGAACAAGATATACCATACAGATTTTAATGAATGAATTTGTTAGTATGAAAACATGTGACATTAATGACCGTATCTTTTGTCTGCATTGAGGGAGAAGCTTAGTTCTTTCAAACGGCCAATGGACCATAAGCCTTTGTACGTTACATAAATTTCACCTTGATAAGTTAACCCATACGTGAGAAAGGAGTTTGTTGTCAAATAGACAGATAGACAACAGCTGGGCGGTGAAAAAGGGATCCAATAAAGTTTCCGTTCTTACCGTTGAGATACGAAACTCTAAACGGTGACTGAACTCAATGATGTAAGTCGAGAGATGTTATGTGACATTAACACACTAGTAGTGAAGATAAAACGACGAATAAACAGACAAACAAGAAAAGCAAAGTCACCAGTAGAGAAAAGGCTAAATGTTCGAATCCTGGTCTGGGACATATTTTTAACCTAATACAATCTTCTTAGTCTTCCATCTGGGTCAGGTGGTTAAATTCCCATTAGTTCTCTAACGAACTCCCCTTGACCATTGTCAAGTCAACAAACTGACAATGGCTGTGGAGAGGTCGTTCGAAATCTCCTGAAACTCAATCACCTGACGTGGCTGGCCGTCCGAGAAGATTTTATTAATTCATATGGGCACGAGACCGTGCATTCATACACAGTATTAACACTAGCATTACAGAGGTAATTTTTGTTACATGTAAAATCAGCAGGGTGAAGTAGGGGGGGGGGGGGGGGGATGGTGTTGGCGACCTCAGAGACCCAGAAAGAATGTGGCGATTTAGTTTTTCATAATGCAAGTGTATTTACTTCTGATACAGCAAAGAACTCTTAGAACTGCTTATACATTATTTTTGTGTGCGGGATATCCAAAAATTAAATTATGATAGGAACAAAATTAACAAATCATAAAATTCAGTTTGTCTAACTTTTTCCAGTATAAATTGCAACTACTGAATTTGAGTCCACTGAACGAAGCAAGTAGAATTTACTGTGTTACTCTGAAACACATTTTTCACATAATACTGTCTCCTTTCTGTACTTTCCACACCCGTGTTTGCGGCACTGAGAGCAGGTAACAGTTGATTTTCCCAGCTTGTTGTACGTGATCTTTTTAGATGCACTTTCTTGGCAGCGTATGTGGCACCGTCCCTTTGTTCCTGGCGCTGCTATTGATGGCGAATGTTCCATAGTGCAACTAAGCCTCCGTTGTGTGATGCTTTCCATCGAAATTATTACTGGCTTATGAATCCCGTACAAATTTCGGGCTCGCTAATATACATGAGGCCTTTTTAATAGAAGAGACAAGTATTTGAGAAAAACTCTTCTGCAATGTAGCAAATTCTTTTTCCAACTTGGAAAGTTGAGAACGAAGACTAAATATGCATTTATTGCTGCTATATCAATGAGTATGTAGAAGAGGAACTTAGGCCATCTTCTTGTTGCTCTCTTCGTGCTGTAATGTCTTGTCATCTGGTCTATGGTGTCTACGCCTCCCTTTGTAGAGTTATCAAAAAGATTTCTGTTACTCTTTTTTGAATTTTCACTAATCCCCCCTTCTGAGTGATAAGTCAAAAGCATCAAGTAGTCGCTTCCGTTTCTCACGGAGTTCAGTTGATGCAAGAGTGACTGATAGCCTCTGTGTCGATGGTCTGTGTATGCAGAGATGGTTTAGGGTACACTGTGGCCAGTTGTAGTCTTCAGCTCACCAGATATGTGCTGTCTGTCCTAACGCAGGGTGCCAACAACGTGAGGAAAAAATCATTGCATAAAGTCTCAGCAAGCTCCACCGAAGTGTATTATCGATCCATGGCAACACTGCGGCCTGCTTTATTAGTCTCTTTACAATATCCATTGGTCCATTTAGATTATGTGCATTTCCAGACTTTCCCATATAGACGCCCCTTCTGATCATATATCTAGTATCAAAATCTGACAGCATCCTAATTAGAATGCTGCATTTTCCAGGTTTTCCTTTTAGAAATACCTAGAATGGGCGCGACCACGAAATAGAGACAACGTCTCATCCATTTTGGTGTGTAGACCAGGAACAAAATACAATGGAAATGAAGAATTCAAGCTTTCAAAAATTGGAACAAGCTTTTCATCCAGGAGACGAATTTCTCATGTATTCTTATCATCAGAACTATATATTGTAGTTAAATCGGGAATATCGGGTCCGACTCATTGAGCCATAGTACACTTGTCGTCCGTGAAGCAAATACCATAAATCTTGAACAGCTATCTTAATGTCATTATTTGAACCCATGATCAGCAAGAGCGCGATACAAGAAAATAACTCATCTTCATCGCTGTGTTAAGTACCTAGTCGAGAAGTCTCTTGATTTTACTGTAATTTTATCAGATTCATGAGATAAGGTGTAGAAAAGATGCCCATAGCCTCTTTCGGAGCCAAAGATTTTCCAAGTTGTCTTAGCTCTGTTTTTCCCGGCACTATCTTTTGTACAGAATGAAAATATTCTGGAGATGACTCCGTAACGTGTTCGCGTCCGCTTTTGGCAATGAATCTATCACAATTGATATCATTATCATCTGGTGGTTTGGGCTGAACCTCATCTTCGTCTCAGACAGTGAATCAGTTCCAGTTTCTTCCACATCATCATCTACCTCTCTTTCATCTAAATCAAATTCGTTCAAGACTTCTTTAAGCGCTCTTTTAAATAGAGTTATCACTCAAAAGTCTGTTCATGTTACTTGCTTAACAGCAGCATAAACAATGAAAATAAGGCCGTGGAGAATAAAATAAAATAAATGAATTTTAATTAACAAATTCTATAATCACTGAATTGTAAATGCAGCAGTGAACAATTAGCTTTGATTTCAAGTTCATATATCAAAGGACGTGGATACAACTTGTAAGTATTGAGTCAGTGGGTCCTACGAAGTCCCCTTTTCCCCTCCAACCTCCACTGGTAATGCTAGAGTTAACCTGTTAGGAAGTTTGAAGTCAGCGCTCACTCCGCTGCAGAGTTAAAATTCCATTTCAGAGAGGAGGGCTATAAATATTGTGTTAAAACTGTTTTGTACGAAGTTGTCTATTACATCAAGATAAATTACATCAAGACACAATAAATCAAAACAATAGGCGCTGAATTGGCCGATTTATACTTTTAATGCAGCAACATAAACATCATGTAATTTCTGGATAAATATCTGTCGAATTCCTTTGGGCCTCAGATTTGTACGTAAACTGAAGCTTACAACGACTTCCTGTGTCGAACGGAATTTATAGGTCGAATTTTGTCATGGAGACGCGATGAAGTCTCAAAACTCCACAAAATACAAAATATTATATTGATGTCTGAAATCGTGAAATGTAAGTAGTGATACTGAGTCCCTAATGCATAGCGGGGAACATCGTTTACCACTGCTGGCAGTTCCATTTTCTGGTCGACTCTCAAATGCAGCAAGAGGAAGAACGTCTGCCTGACATGCTTCCGTAGGAGCCGTGACTTCTCTTATTTTGTCTTCAGGGTCCTCGTGTGAGATGTACTCTGGTGGCCGCAGGATTGTTCCGCATTCAGTAACAAATGTCGGTTCTGTCATCTCTCTCAATAGGGTTGTAGCGTTTCGCGAAGGACTGTGTTTTTCTTTCCAGGGAGATCCCCATTTGAGATCAAGTAGCACTTCAGTAAATTTCGCGTGTTGACCGAACCTTTCGTTAACAAAACAGTCGCACGCCTCTCGATTGCTTCGATCCTTTAATCCGACTGGGCGGGAATTACAAACGTTCGAACAGTTCTCACCAATTGTCTCAACAATGGATGACATTAGTGTTATGTACGCGATCGCCACTGTAGGTGAGCTAAACTTTCTTAGAATTGTTCGAATATAGTGAAATCGATCCTCCGTCTTCTATGCTAATGACCTCACATGCTCGATCCAGTTCATCTCGGTTTCCCAGGTTACGTGTAGATCTTAATAAACTCGACGGTGTCAAGCGGCACGGCAGTAATATTCTGTTCGAACAAAACTTAATTGTCTTTCCTACTCATCTATATTAACATACATTTAGAACAAGCTTCCATTTGTCACACTTTCTCGTGCACAACAACGCCTTCTGCAGTCACAGACTGCTACACATCCCATCCGTCAGATCGATTACACGTGCAGAAAACAACGGCCGTCATACAATACTCCACTGAGGCACCCCTTACGATACCTTCGTCCACAATGGACAATGCCGTCCAGGGTAACGTACTGTTACTGCAAAAATCTTCGAACCACTGACATAACTGATCTTGGTTAACAGCATGCAATGTGGCACTGAGCTACGTGCGGTGCCTGAGCTGAGTCTGTTATTCTGCTTCATTATTTTGCTTTGTATTTCGTTTTTTATTTGTCCCGACTAAACGAAGCAAGTCCGTACCATACCAGAGCGGTATGCACGGTTTTCGGGGGTGAATGTGAATACTTGCCTATGATTTAAAGAGCATGGGAGACAACGAGAGGAAATAGAAGAAGAAAATAAAATTATGTTTATATCACAAGTCTGTCTTAAATAAATGTAGATTCCTAGTTTTCTGTGTGAAGTCTCAGTCGAAAGACGGGAAATTACAATTATCTACTCAAGAGCGTAGGGTTCGTTCCTTACAAGTATGAGTGAAAACGTATCAAGTTTTCGATCCAACACAGTTACACAAAACTTACGATATAGGGGGTAGTAAGATGAGTTTACCATTCATCTGAATCTACGTAGACACTCTGCAGGGCGCCCTACGGTGCATGGCGGAGGGTACACTGTGCCACTATTTGCCTTTTCCCCTCGTGTTCCAATCGCAATTAAGGAGTGGGAGAAATGACTGTCTGTACAACTCCGTATGAGCCTTAATTTCTTGTATCTTACCTTCGTGATCCTTACGTACTATTCTTCTTGGCGGCAGTAGAATTGTTCGGCAGTCAGCTTCAAATGCCGGTTCTCTAAATTTTCTCAATAGTATTCCTCGAAAAGAACTTCGCCTTCCCTGCAGGGATTCCCATTTGAGTTCCGAAGCATCTCCGTAACATTTACGTGTTGTTCGAACCTACCGTTAACATATCTAGCAGCCTGTCTCTGAGTTGCTTCTCTACCTTCCTTCTATCCGACCTTGTACGGATCCCAAAAACTCGAGCAGTACTCAAGAACAGGTCGCACCAGCGTCCTGCAAGCCATCTCCGTAACAGATGAACCACTCTTTCTTAAAATTCTCCCAATAAACCGAAGTCGATCATTCTTTCCCTTCCCTATTACAGTGCTCGTTCCACGTCATACCGCTTTGCGACGTTACGTACGGATATTTAAATGACATTACTGTGTCACGCAAGACACTGGTAATACTGCATCTGAACGTTACAGGTTTGTTCTTCCTACGAATCGGCATTATCTTCCGTGTTTCACATTTAGGGCTAACTACCATTCATCACACCAGCTGGAAATTTTGTCTAAGTCTTGTATCTTCCTACAAACTTCGACACCTTACCGTACCCCACCGCATCATCAGCAAACAACCACAGATTGGTGCCCACCATGTCCGCCAACACTGGACTCGCATTCGGGAGGACGACGGTTCACTCCTGCGTCCGACCAACCTGATTTAGGTTTTCCGTGATTTTCCTAAATTACTCCAGGCAAATGGCGGGATGGTTCCTCTGAAAGGGCACGGCCGACTTCCTTCATCCTTCCCTAATCCGATGAGACCGATGACCACGCTGTCTGGTCTTCTTCCCTCAACAACCAAACAAAACCAAACCATGTCCGCCAAATTATTTATGCATATAGAGAACAATAGCCGTCCCATCACATTTCCATGGGCCACTCCTGAGGATACCCTTGTCTCCGATGAATACTCGCTGAGGACGACAGCATAGTGTGTTCTATTATTTAATAAGTGTTTGAACTACTCACATATCCGTGAAATTATTTTATATGATGTTACCTTCGTTAACAGCCTGAAATATGACACTGTGTCAAATGCCTTCCGGTAATGTAGAAATATGGAATCTGCCTTTTGCGTTTCATCGATGGTTCTGGTATATCATGAGACAAAATGGTAAGCATAGTTTCGGAGGAGCAGTGCTTCCTAAAACCATACTAATTCATGGCCATAAGCTTTTTACTCTAAAGAAAGTTTACTATATTCGAACTGAGAATATGTTCAAGGATTCTGCAGAAAATAGAAGTTAGATCTACTGGTCTGTAATCATTCTGTAATATTCTTCTCGGGTATGCAGCCGGATCATGACGTCGTCATGACACAATATTTCCGCGGTCCAACTGGCCGGAAATATTGTGTCAAGAAGACGTCATGATCCGGCTGCATACCCGAGAAGAATATTATCAATTATTACGCCGGGAAAGCCTCCGTAGTCACATCATTCTGTAAGTTTTTCACTTCCGGTTCTTGTTTAATATTTCCTGGCGCTTACTCTGCGTCCTTTACGATTATTTTTCAGTATTTAATCTATTTTTGTACAGCTTACTTTTATCTGCCCTAATTTTGTAGTATTTTTCTTTCATCCAGCTTTATCTTAACTAATTGTAATCTCTATTCACTCCATTTTTCACACATTTTTTGCCAACAATTACTTACGAATATTATCTGCATGTGTTAAGTCATTGTGTATGTAACGTTTTATTTACTAAGTGTAAGCTCTGCTCTGCCCTGCAATTGGTGATTTCAGCGTGGAAAATGTTACGCTAGTGTCAGTGTGTGGTCGTAGCTATTTTTAGTAATTCTGTTGCACGAACATCTCTACGTGCTTCCCTCAGAGGTACAACACACAGGACAGTGCTGACCTCCGCGTCACCACGCGGAAACTGCGGTCGGCTGGGCTGTAACAAAAGCGCTGTCGCGTCGCCACGCCCCCAGCTCGTTCACGTTCACCCTGCCGCTAGCGGTGCCAGCTCGACCTTCCACCCACGATAAGCGCCAGAGGTGCAAAAACGCTGAATGGGCAGCCCTACACCAAAGCGTCCTCACAGACACGCAAGTAAACTGCTGCAGAACCAGAGAACTCGGTTCTTTATCCCAATATTGGCTAACATATTCCCGCGTCGTATACGGAATGGTCAGAAAAGGGGTAACACGTTATTAATGCTCAGAAGCAGAAAAAACACACTAGACGCAAAATTTATTACCCCCACTAAACAACATTCTAATGCCGTCTGCAGGTACATCTAGCCTTAAGGAGAACAAAGATGGGGGCGGGAGAGAGAGAGAGAGAGAGAGAGAGAGAGATACTTAGTAACGTTTAAAAACACTCGAGGCGATATAGATGACACTAAATAAATAACTGAATGTTTGACGAATTGTGCCCTAAATGATGGGAAATACTCGAAAAGTGGATGACACTTTTGGACGTGTGACGTCACTAGATTATATATACAGCAGCACGTGTTGGGTTTACCGATCCTGCCCTCGTCGGTAGCTGGCAGAGCTACACGTGGCTATACATGGGTACTGTGTTTTCGCTCTTACGTTACTCGATGTGTTTGGGTAGTACTTAGATAGAGTAGAGGTGGTACAGGTACAAGACATCGAAGAACTGTTTTCTGTTTACGAAAAAGGAGTTCTCTAGTGGCGCGATGTGTAGCAGTGCACCCTACCGGTGACAGTAGATTCGAGAAATCTAATTGCTGCAAGTGTGGCAACGTACGTCGTCTGGCAACGTAAATTGTTCAACATCTGACACGGATTTTTGGTCTATTTTTCGATATTTTCGGCTTATAAGTCTTACATTAAAATACTTGTCTTAGTGTCATCTAGTGTCTACGTCGCTTCGTGGCTTTTAAAACATTAATAAGAATCATTCTGTATAAAAATTCTGCCGGTGTGTGTTGGGGCTCATCAAAGTCGAAAAGTATTCGGTCGATTAACTTGAAATTTTGACACGGTGTTGCGTCCAAAAATGCGCGTTTTTTTTTTTTACCTTCTGCAGTGCCATACTTATACATAGATAAAAAAAGTTTTGCATCGGCCCGGTTCCTAGAACTCCTGAAGACAGACGTTGACTGAATATTGTAGCAGAGACACAGTCCCTTTGACTGTTCGAAGATGTCACTAAACCCGCCCAAAGATGTGAACAACCATGTATGAGCAGCGCCTATTACACGGACGGGGTCCGACAGATGATGAGCTCCAGTCATCTCACCAGGAAGGAGGTACATAGCTCGTGTTGTCTGTAGTTGAACCATGCCTAGACGATCAACACCGCGGCTCGATCACACCCCCATTGTTACTTTGAGCCAGGAAGGGCTCTCAACTAGGGAAGTGTCCAGGCGTCTCGGAGTGAACCAAAGCGATGTTGTTCGGATATGGAGGAAATACAGAGAGAGACAGGAACTGGTGATGGCATGCCTTTCTCAGGCCGCCCAAGGGCTACTACTGCAGTGGATAACTGTGATTTTCCTGCAGCCACAAAGCGTCGTGCAACAACTCAAACTGTGCCGATGCATGATGTGCAACTTCACCCCCAAATTCGATGGCAGGGTCCATCTTTGCAACCACGACACCATGCAGCGTGGTACAGATGGGCCCAACAACACGCCGAATGGACCTCTCAGGATTGGCATCACGTTCTCTTCACCTATGAGTTTCACATTTGCCTTCTAGCACACAATCGTCGGAGACGTGTTAGGAGGCAATCCGACCATGCTGAACGCCTCAGACACACTGTCCAGCGAGTGCAGCAAGGCGAACATTCCGTGCTGTTTTGGGGTGGCATTACGTGGGACCAACGTACGCCGCTGGTGGTCAGGGAAGGTCCCGTAACGGCTGTACGATCCGTGAATGCCATCCTCCGAACTGTACTGCAACCATATCGGCAGCATACTGGCGAAGAATTCATCTTCATAGAAGACAGTTCGCGCCCCTATCATGAACATATTGTGGATGACTTCCTTCAGGTTAACGACATCGCTCGACGGCAGTGGTCAGCATGCTCTCTAGGCATGAACCCCATCGAACGTGCCTGGGATAGATTGAAAACGGCTGGTTGTGGACGACGTGACCCACCACCCACTCTGAGTGATCTACGCTGAATCGTCGTTGGGCGTTGAAGAGGCGGAACTGGACCAACAGTGCCTTGATGAACTTGTGGATAGTATGCCAGACGAATACAGGCATTCATCAATGCACGAGAACGTGCTATTGAGTATTACAGGTACCGGTGTGTACAGCAATCTAGACCATCACCTCCGAAGGTCTCGCTGTATGATGGTACTACATGCAGTGTGCAGTTTTCATGAGCAATGAAAACGCCGGAAATGATGTTTATGTTGATCCCTACTCCAATTTCCTAGCCGGTCGGGGTGGCCGAGCGGTTCTAGGCGCTACAGTCTACGCAGGTTCGAATCCTGCCTCGGGCGTGGATGTGTGTAATGTCCTCAGCTGTTAAGTCCCATAGTGCTCAGAGCCATTTGAACCATTGTCCGTGACATGGTAGAAACGTTGGCGGCACCGTTCTTTGTTCTCCGGTGTGATACATTATACTGAATACAGAAAGTCTATAAGTATATTAAAATTGCAAAGGAATGGGATTTTCTGAATTCGTGTTGGCTATTTGTCAACAGTTTGTTATCTACGAGGTAATTTATAATTTTCGAACACAGTACATGTTCCAAAATCCGATTCCAAATCAACGTTAATCATATGTGTGTGATTCAGCGGATCACTCTATTTTCTTTCTTAAATATTGTTGTGACATGTGCAACTTCCCAGTCTTTAGGTACGGATCCTTCGACAAGCGAGCATGATTCATATCATTAGTAAGAAGCTATTGTTAGGCTTACTCTGAAGGAAACCTAGCAAGTATACAATCTAGACCGAAGGCCGTGTCATGGTACCAGTTCTAAACCTATCTACAGCGCTTCACAGCGAAATTCGGAATTTTTCCAAACTGGTTTTGATGACTGTGTTCAAAATGGTCTAAATGGATTTGAGCACTATGGGACTTAAACATCAGAGTTCATCAGTCGCCTAGATCTTAGAACTACTTAAACCTAACTAACCTAAGGACATCACACACATCTATGACCGAGACAGGATTCGAACCTGCGACCGTAGCGGTCGCGTGATTCCGGACTGAAGCGCCTAGAACCGCTCGCCCACCGCGGCCGGCTACCTGGGTTCCATGAACGCGCAAATGTATTGGATACGTGGTGACTATGTAGAACGCTAATATTCCGCTCTTCATTATTAACTTTTTTTTTTCTTGTTTTGACATAGGAGGCATTAATTCTGACCCACCCTCGCGTAAGTTGTACACAATGCAGTCTAGACCCCTTAATCTGGGTGAAAGTATACATATTCGATAAATAAGAAGATATTTTATAAAAGTAGGTAAGTTAAACGACATAGAGAGAGAGCGACTCAGTGAAAGCTAAAAAGCTGACGGAACTTTGGATTTTAATTATACAACATAGTTACAATGGAAAACAAAAATGTGGAAAACGGGATGTGGAAGAAGACCCAAGAACGATACGTTACATACGCGTATTAATTGCCTTTGTCTACCGGCAAACACTGCTCTAATTTTCGTTGGGGAAAGAAATAAGTTACACACCCGCGAGCAGCTATTTGTAAGAGATTTGCAAAGAAATGCAAAATTTTGTGACACGTCTGGTAACTCGATAAAACGCAAAGTATATTTGCACATCTTGCTGAATTCATCAGTGTGTTTTCTGTGTTTCTTGGTGGGTAGCGTGACTGAGCTCAAAGATACTGTGTACCGGACACTGCACTGTTTTTCGAGCGAAACTTTTGAATTGAAATGAGGACATCTGCATGTGGTCTCCACGCGAACGAGAGGCCTTAGCCACTAGTCTAACGGAAATGTGTTTCTGTCGTGGACGCTTTGTATTGCAAATGGCGTTACGTATGCGGCTGCTAATGGTCTGTCTCTTGCTTCAAATCAACATGAACTTACTGAACGTAGCACGCAGTAAATATCCCAACAGACGGAGGTATAGAAGAAAATTATCTGGTAACTCCGGGATTAGTGTAACAACGAGACGAAAATGCACGTTCCTCGCTACTCAGAAGTGCATGATATGGTTGTTGGAGACTTTTGTGCTACAGAGGACACGAAGAAAAGCTTCTGAACCGACTGGGATTTTTTTTGCGTTATAGGTTAATTTATTTTGTGACATAGGCTTCTAACCTGAAACGCAATGCGTGAGCTTTAGGCCTTCTTGTTTACAGCGGGTATATTCTGTTTATAAATTACGTTTCTCCAAGATCTGTACAATAATTACATTTTGAAGATGAGTCGTCGAAGAGACGTACAAAACGAAAACTCGGACGTTGTCTGTTGTAGAATTTCCGAAAATTTTTGTGCTCGGGTATTATGACACTTCTAGAGGACAAAACTCTTTTTACCTACGAAAACAACGATAGTTTGAGACCCAACTTGCTCTCTTCGTCCACGAGACCCGCATTGCCAAGGTTTTCCTTGATATCTGGAAGGCGATCGATCCAGTTCCGCAGTGCCGTCTAATGAACAAATTATGAGAGAACGGAATATCAAACAAGCTGCGAGACTGTACTGAAGACTTTCTAGCAGACAGAACATTCTCAATAGAGAGAAACCAACAGAAATAAAAGTGATTTCACGCGTAACCAAAGCGAGTGTTATTAGTTCACTGCCTTCCACAATAAACATGTATATCATAACTGATTACGTCAGTAGTTCCACGAGACTTTTTGCCGCTGATGCTGTTGTATATGGGGAAGTCGCAACACGAAAGCAGTAGATAAATGCAGGTAAACCTGCAGGGGATCGACGTTTTGTGGGGGAATTGACAGTTGTCCTTTAACACAAACAAAAGTAACAAAGTGCGCATATACAGGCAGCAAACCCATTATTGAACGAGTAAACGTTGCAGAAATGACAATGGAAGCAGGCATATCCATAATATATATAGGAGTACGCGTACAGAGAGGTTAACTGGATATAACAACATGAAATTAATCATACGTACGGTACTTGCCTGACTGACATTCATTGAGAGAGTCCACATTTAGCTTACAAAGCCATCATCATCATCATCATCTCATCATCATCATCATCATCTCCTGTATTAGAAGGTCCTTCGCGTCTCCATTTTCTGCGATCCATTGCTTTCTTCTTAAGGCTGCTGTATGTTGTACCGTCCATCACGTCATCCAGTATCTGATATCTCTGCCTTCCTCGATTCCTTTTTCGTTCTACGTAACCTTCGAAAACTGTCTTTATCAGTACCTCATTCTTTCTTAATATATGCCAAATCCATTTTCTTTTTCTTCTTTTTATTACATCTATTAACTGTCTTTCCTCTCCCACTCTTTTCAGTACCTCTTCATTTTTTACTCTGTCCAGTCAATTTGTACTTTCCATCGTCCGCTATGTCCACAGCTCAAAAGCCTCCAGACTTTCTCTATCTGTCTTTCTCAAAATTCATGTTTCAACATCATACAGGACAACACTCCATAGAAGACATTTTATCAGTCTTTTCCTGATTTCTCTGTCCAGACTGCTGCATAAAATTCTCCTTTCCACATACAACGCGTATTTTGCCGTTGTTATCCTTGTTTTAATTTCTGTGCTGCACTTCCAGTCCGTGTCTAACCTGCTTCCAAGATACTTAAAATTTTACACCTGTTCCAATATTTCTCCATTTAGCATTATTTTTATTTCTTTGTTTCCTCCTATTGTCAATACTTTTGTTTTCGTTGTGTTGATTTTCATTCCATAATTTCTACTGTTAGCTTCAGTGGTGTCCACTAAATCCAGTAATTCTTTTTCCCCCATGGCGAGAAGGACCATCTCATCAGCAAACCTCAAACACCCTACTCTTCTTCTTCCAATTTATACTCCTTTGTCATCTAATGAGCATTCGTCAACGATACTTTCCAAGTAGAGGTTGCAATGCGTAGGTGATAAAGAGCATCCATGTCCTACTCCTTTTCCTAGTCCAATCCAGTTTGTGCTTTCTCCTCTCACTTGAATTCAGGCTTTTTGATTAAGATCTAATGAGTATACAAGTCTTCTGGTTTTCCAGTCCACTCTCTTTTCCCTTATTATAGTCGCCAGCTTGTCCCGAGCCACACTGTCAAAAGATGAAGAATATATATATGTCTCCTCCTTTTTCAGTAAACCTTTCTCTGAAGATTCGTAGGAGCCCTATTGCCTCTCTGGTACCCGTATTCCGTCTAACGCCAAACTGCTTCTCGCCAAGATTATTTTCCATTACATGTTCAAGTCAAACCCAGGTTCACCAATAAATGAATATTGATTATCAGTGTGGGATCCATACCGTGTTGGATTGATAAAAGAAATAGAGATGACCGAAAGAAGAACGCCGTGTTTCGTTATGGGCTTATTTACACTACTGGCCATTAAAATTGTTACACCAAGGAAAAATGCAGATGATAAAAGGGTATTCGTTGGACGAATATATTATACTAGAACTGACACGTGATTACATTTTCACTCAATTTGGGTGAGTAGATCTGAGAAATCAGTACCCAGAACAAGCACCTCTCGCCGTAATAAAGGCCTTGATACGCCTGGGCCTTGAGTCAAACAGAGATTGGATGTCGTGTACAGGAACAGTTGCCCATGCAGCTTCAACACGATGCCACAGTTCATCAAGAGTAGTGACTGGCGTATTGTGACAAGCCAGTTGCGAGGCCACTATTAACCAGACGTTTTTAATTGGTGAAAGATCTGGAGAATGAGCTGGCCAGGGCAGCAGTCGAACATTTTCTGTATCCAGAAAGGCCCGTACAGGACCTGCAACATGCGGTTGTGTTTTATCCTGCTGTAATGTAGGGTTCGCAGGGATTGAATGAAGGGTAGAGCCACAAGTCGTAACACATCTGAAACGTAACGTTCACTGTTCAAAGTGCCGTCAATGCGAACAAGAGGTGACCGAGACGTGTAACCAATGGCAACCCATACCATCACTCCTCGTGATAGGCCAGTATGGCGATGACGAATACACACTTCCAATGTGCGTCCACTCCAATGTCGCCAAACATTCATCCACAAAAAATGATGTTTTCCACTCGTGCACCATGTGCGTCGTTGAGTACACCATCGCAGGCGCTCCACTCTGTAATGAAGCGTTAAGGCTAACCACAACCATGGTCTCCGAGCTGATAGTCCATGCTGTTGCAAACGTCATTGAACTGATCGTGCAGACGGTTGTCCCCATCTGTTGACTCAGGGATCGAGACGTGGCTGCACGATCCGTTACAGCCATGCGGATAAGATGCCTGTCATCTCGCCTGCCAGTCATGCGAGGCCGTTGGGATCCAGCACGGCGTTCCGTATTACCCCCGTGAAGCCACCGATTCCATATGCTGCTAACAGTCATTGGATCTCGACCAACGCGAACGATACGACACGATAACCCACAATCGCGATAGGCTACAATCCGACGTTTATCAAAGTCGGAAACGTGATGGTACTCATTTCTCCTCCTTACACGAGGCCTCACAACAACGTTTCACCAAAAAACGGCGGTCAACTGCTGTTTGTGTCTGAGAAATCGGCTGGAAACTTTCCTCATGTCAGTAGACTGTAGGTGTCGCCACCAGCGCCAACCTTGTGTGAATGCTCTGAAAAGCTAATCATTTGCATATCACACAGCATGTTCTTCCTGTCGGTCAAATTTCTCGTCTGTAGCACGTCATCTTCGTGGCGTAGCAATTTTAATTGCCAGTAGTGTAGTAAGCGCGATAGCGTCACAGAGATGCCGAGCTAATTCCAGTGGCAGGCGCTGCAAGAGTGGCGTGCTGCAACACAGTGTGCTGTATTGTTACAGTTCCGAGAGTGATTGTTCCTTGAAGAGTCAACCTATATACAGGGTGTTGCAAAAAGGTATGTTCAAACTTTCAGGAAACATTCCTCACACACAAAGAAAGAAAATATGATATGTGGACATGTGTCCGGAAACGCTTACTTTCCATGTTAGAGCTCATTTTATTACTTCTCTTCAAATCACATTAATCACGGAATGGAAACACAGCAACACAACGTCCCAGCGTGACTTCAAACACTTTGTTACAGGAAATGTTCAAAATGTCCTCTCTTATCGAGGATACATGCATCCACCCTCCGTCGCATGGAATGCCTGATGTGCTGATGCAGCCCTGGAGAATGGCGTATTGAATCACAGCCGTCCACAATACGAGCAGGAAGAGTCTCTACATTTGGTACCGGGGTTGCGTAGACGAGAGCTTTGAAATGACCCCATAAATGAAAGTCAAGAGAGTTGAGGTCAGGAGAGCGTGGAGGCCATGGAATTAGTCCGCCTGTACCAATAAATCGGTCAGCGAATCTGTTGTTGAGAAGCGTACGAACACCTCGACTGAAATATGCAGGAGCTCCGTCGTGCATGAACCACATGTCGTGTCGTACTTGTAAAGTCACATGTTCTAGCAGCACGGGTAGAGTATCCCGTATAAAATCAAGATAACGTTCTCCATTAAGCGTAGGTGGAAGAACATGGGGACCAATCAAGACATCACCAACAATGCCTGCCCAAACGTACAGTACGTAGTACTGTGGAGCAATGAGTCGCATGTCAACAGAAGCACCGGTCAACATTACCTTCCTTCAATTGGGACAACTGGCGGTGAATCGAGGAAGTACAGTACATACTGACGAAACTAAAATGAGCTCTAACATGGAAATTAAGAGTTTCCGGACACATGTTCACATAACATATTTTCTTTATTTGTGTGTGAGGAATATTTCCTGAAAGTTAGGCCTTCGGAGAAAAAAAATTTTGATCGCTCTCTATAAAATAAAATGCATCATTTCAGGAACTATGTGTCTGTAGTAGAGCATTTTACGGAAGTCATACATGGTCGATACGTATTACATAGAAGAAGAAAATAGCAGCTTTTGATATACAGTGCTACAGACTAATCGTTAAGGTTAGATGGGTGGATAGAAGGTAACGTCTGCGGCACTATCCCGTGACCAGGGTACTGGGCTGGTTGTGAGTAGCGAGCAGTATTTCGTCAACGTGGCACTAAGAGGGGGGATGGGTGGAGAGCGCAGAGCCCTGGCCACCTATTACTGCTGCTACGATGCCTAGTACTCATTTGATTTGAGTAGGCCTGGAGCCATCCTGAAAAGATAGGAACGTGAAAAAATCTCCGCTTCAATATGGGTTTGTTCTCCAGGAATGCTGTCAAGCAGTCTGTCATCGTAGGTGATAGAAAACTATGGATACCACAAGGGCGTAACTGATGTAAAGGGACCAAACCGAGGATAAGGCAGGCAGGAGGAAGGAAGATTGGGTTTGACGTCCAGTCGACGTATAGGTTATTAGAGACTGAGTACAAGCTCTGATTCTGTCATAGATGGGGATGGAAATCGGCCGTGCCCTCTCAAAGGAACCACTCCGGCGTTTGCCTGGAGCGTTTTAGAGAAATCCCGGAAAACCGAAATTGGGATGGCTAGACGCGGGTATGAACCGTCCTGATTAGAGATTAGTGTTGTCTTGGCAGAAGAGCCAAAACCGTTTTACTAGAGGAGGCAGAAATGCACGCGTTTTAGCTCACGCAGGATGGCGTGAGGAGGGAAGAACTATACTGACGTGAGATCTGGAACATGACAAGGCATTAGAATTCAGAAAGCGGACGTAATTAGTTTCATACTTAACTTTAATCCATTAATTATGAATGCCGCTCTTGACGGTACATGATTCACAATAATATCTGTTCAGAATAGTAACTGAATATATCGTAGCAAGTGACGTAGCTGAAGGCTATGCTAAACTGTCGTCTTTGCAAATGAGAGCGTATGCAGTCAGTGAACCATCGCTAGGAAAGTCGGCTGTACAACTGGGGCGAGTCTAGGAAGTATCTGTAGACTAGACCTGAAGTGTGGCGGCGCTCGGTCTGCAATCACTGATAGTGGCGACACGCGGGTCCGACGTATACTAACGGTCCGCGGCCGATTTAAAGGCTACCACCAAGCAAGTGTGGTGTCTGGCGGTGACACCACAATTAGCCACTTACAAATTCTTAAATAAGGACTTCTTTCCTTTCGAGGTTGCCCCTTTGTGCCACCACAAGCCGTTTCTCAGCTGCAGCAGTTTGAAAAGACAAGTGTTGCGACTGCGGCAGCGCGACTCCATGACGGACATTAGTGACGTTCTTGTAGGTGTACTAAGTCTATGAAATTTATTAGCAATTGTTGAATCTTTCTGACATTAGTTGCATTAAATACGAAGATATCTTTCTGTGACACACAAAAATTGGTGCAGGTCCGGGACTCAAACCTAGATGGCCTGGTTGTCCTGAGAGGACGTCTTAGCAACTATAGCTGTCCGAACACGCTTCTAGGGCCGACCCAAACTGCCCTACGTCATAGTATTTGAGGTTTCGAGTCCTGGTCTGGCACAATTTTTCAGGTGTCACGAACAGTTAATATCTTCATATTTAATGTAGCTAACGTAAGCTAGTTTGAGCAGCTGCGAATAATTTTTATGAGAGGGATCAGTTTAGTATTGCCACGCAGCAGAAGAGAATGGGTTTAACCGCACGCCTGGATAGCCGTGCTCCAGTCGGCGGCAGGTAATAAGAGTGTGCTATCAAAACAGAAGAAGTGCGGCACTCCCGGTGCTGTGGAGCAGTCTGTTATGGCAGTTCCTGGAAAGCACGATTTCTGGCAGCATCTTGAGCTGTCCGAGTTTGCTGCCATATGGCACCTCCGTTATTCGTGGTCCAAGTCTTAGTTAGTTGTCTCCCTTTATGATCGGTATTGTGTTTGTGGGAAAGAGCAGGCAGCGCTAGTACTGTGTACACAGGTTCTTAGTCTGTGCAGGCGTGGCTGTTTATTAATGTGTGGCTTACATTTCGGTAATTGATTGCTTCAAAGCCTGAGCAGTTGTTTTGTAATAATTTCAGCCAGATTTTAAGTAGTACTCAGTGAACCACCGGGTCGTGTTAGTGTACCTTTTGTCAGGTGAAGGGAGCGTGTCCAAGTAAAGAAAACTCTCGACATATTTTCGTGCATTCAATATACTGTTGTAGTAATAAACTTACGGCTTCCTTTTGCAATAAGTGAGCTACACTATGTGACCAAAAGAATGCTGAGACCCACAAAAACAAACGTTCTTCATAGTAGGTGCATTGTGCTGCCACCTACTATCAGGTACTCCATATCAGCGGCTTCAGTACGTATTATATATCGTGAGAGAGCAGCATGAGACGCTCCCCGGAACTCATGGACTCAAAACGTGGTCAGGTAATTGAGTGTCACGTACGTCATACATATATACGCGAGATTTCCACACTCCTAAACATCCCTAGGTCCACTGTTTCCGATGTGATAGTGAAGTGGAAAAGTGAAGGGACACCTACAGCACAAAATCGTACAGACCAACCCTGTCTATTGACTGACAGAGATCGCCGACAGCTGAAGAACGTCGTAATTTGTAATAGGCAGACATCTATCCAGACCATCATACAGGAATTCCAAACTGCATCAGGATCCACCGCAAGTACTATAACAGTTAGTCGAGGGGAGAGAAAAAAATGGATTTAATGGTCTAACTGCTGCTCATAAACCACGCATCACGCCGTAAAAGCCAAACGACGCGTCCCTTGGTGTAAGGAGCGTAAGTATTGGATGATTGAACTATGGAAAAAAACGTTGTGTGGAGTGACGAATCAACCTACACAATGTGGCGATCCGATGGCAAGGTGTGGGTATGTCGAATGCCTGGTGAACACTTGCCAGCGTGTGTAGTGACAACAGTAAAATTCAGAGGCGGTTGTGATTTGATGTTGTCCTGTTTTTAATGGAGGGGGCTTGCACGGCTTGTTGTTTTGCGTGATACTATCACAGCACATGTCTATATTGATGTTTTAAGCACCTGGCTGCTTCCCACTCTTGAAGAGGAATTCGGGGATGGCTATTGCATCTTTCGACACGAGCGAGCACTTGTTAGTAATGCACGGCCTGTGGTGCAGTCATCACACGACAATAACATTCCTGTAATGGACTGGCCTGCATAGAGTCCTGAACTGAATCGTATAGAACACCTTTGGGATGTTTTGGAACGCCGACTTTGTGCCAGACCCCGCCGACAGACATCGATACCTTTCTTTATTCCGTTAAGAATGGGTTGCCATTCCCCAAGAAACCTTCGAGGACCTGTTTGAATGTATAACTGCGAGAAAGAAAGCTGTCTTCAAGGTTAAGGGTGGGCCAACACAACATGGAATTCCAGCATTACCGATAGGGGCTGGCACGAACTTGTAAGTCATTTTCAGTAAGGTATCCCGATACTTTTGACTATAAATGAACCTTGCACATTCTTGTTAAAATTGCTGCCCAGAACGCCGGTTTTGAATACAAGTCCGAAAGTTCTTTGGGAATTTATTCGGAAATATTCTCTCATCCTGCAGTAACTTTAAATTGTAAGGATATCATGTACGCGTCATTATATTTCCTATGCCTTGCAACTGTGTTGTATGTCAGAGAGTGTGGGCATGATTATTCCGAGCAAAATTTCATGTATATGTTCTCACTTTTTAGCAAGACTGTCTATAGTGTTCTGGTTTGTGTGCAGTTAATTCATTTTTGAGTCTGATACCTGTTTTTAAATTGTTCTTATTCCGTGGGTTCCCTAGTGTAATTTTACTGTTTTATTTTCTTTTGATATTACGTTTACAGCCTTTGAGGTCTATTACCTGTTTTTGTATTTCAATTAAATATAATGGTTAATGGATTCTGAATTGTTTGAGACGTCATTAGTTTACAACTGAAAATGCATTTTTCCGGCCATTTGTTGTTAGACATCAATGTATTACTCTTATGTCTTTTTAGAATAGGTTGAGACATAAAATCTGTCACGTTGTTAAATAACAAATTTAAAATTATGATCTCTCACCACCCATCCCAGCCGTATTACTTCCTGCGAAGTCGCACTCTTTTGTTCAGAAGGAGTTGGAAAGGAGAAACAATTTTTATCTATACTTGAAACATTTCTTTTGGGCCTTAGACTTACTGCTTTCATTGGCATATTGTAAAAATGTTTTATTGCTGTCTACTTCACTCCTTTCAACGCCAACGTTAGACTCACTTGTGGGAGGTGCGTCATTTTTTCTTGTGTTGTACATTAAACAGGGGTTCAGATGGATGGTTGTTGCAATTTTGTATATAGAAACGAACAGAGTTTGAAAGATACTGCACATATACATATATACACGTATAAACTTTGATCACATCAATATTCAACATGTTATTCAGATGGTTCAAAGGCTCTGAGCACTATGGGACTTAACATCTTAGGTCATCAGTCCCCTAGAACTTAGAACTACTTAAACCTAACTAACCTAAGGACATCACACACATCCATGCCCGAGGCAGATTTCGAACCTGCGACCCTAGGTAGTGCGGTGCCAACCTGAAGCGCCTACAACCACTCGGCCACTCGGCAGGCTCATCACGTTTTAATATTACTTCAGTCTTCAGCAGGTGTAATGTTTGTTGAAGCAAAGATACCCTGATGCTGTCAATAGAAATGGAGGAGAAATGTCTTTAGAGCAGATAAATTTCTTCGGTGAAGTTGGTACGAAAATGAGACGTCAGTTTTCGCTGCCGAAGACGTCATGTCAGGTCTTTGTGCGAACAGGCGGCATTTCACAGAGGATCCCGAGGTTTAGAAAACCTGTTTCGGAAAGTTTAGACAGGTGGCCATGGAAGGTAGTAACGGAAACATTCATTAATGTGTTAGAATGTCTCTGAAAATATCTCTTTTTAGTGAGTGTGATAGCTGACTTTTCTTACGATCTGCGTAATAAACTTGTAGTAATACACTTCATTGCGACGATCTTGGGATATGTTACGGAAACAGTATGTTTCGCGGGCTCAGTATTTCTCTTTATCATCCAGGTAATTTCGGTATTTAGCACTCAAGATTAAACTCACGGAATTTAGATTGGTTGGGTTCTGTGGGTGTTGTACTTCAATATTAACACGTATAATGGTCAGTTTCTAATTCGACGCATGATTCTGCCTATAAAGATGTTACTGCTTCTGTGTTCTTTCTTCACAGCTCTGAAACTCTCTAACAATAGGTTTCTCAGTACCTTTTGTAACTATAAGTAATGTATGAGTTAGCGAAGCTCGTACGTTCAGTAACACATGGTCGCATTTGTCAGGGAGTTCCCGGACAGCTTCTCTTAAAAAACAGAAGATTGAACTTAACAAGTAATGAATCTATTTCCTGTCGAAGTAGTCCCCTTGGCTATCTATACACGGTGCCCTCATTTCTGGAGTTCTTGTAAGGAAACTGGGAAATTTTCAGCTGCGATGCTTGTAAGTTCATTTTTTATAGCCTGTTGGATCCCTGCGAAATCTTGCTGAAGCTTTCCTTTCAGTTGTCTTTTCACTCGTGAAAACAAGGAAATAATCGCATGGCGTGGGGTCGAGTAAATTGGTGGATGTGGGGTGGCAGTAATAGAATGTCTGGCCAGGTAACAGAAAAATCATTACGGGGTCTTGCATTGTAATGCGGTAAGAACCAGTCCTAGGAATGCCACAAATCAGGACGGCGATGTTGAACTGCTTGTCGCAAACATTTCAAGTCTTCGTGTACAGAGTTTGGTTCGCTGTTCGACCTGAAGGAACACAATCCTGGTGAACTAATTCTTAACATGAAAGAATGCGATCATAGTTGTTTTTCGCAGTGAACACATAGTGTGTTGTGGGAAGATCACTCTTTGTAGAAGCAATTCAAATGCCAAGATCGCTTAAACACTGTTTCAACACACCATCATCGGATCTGTGAAGATATAACATGACAGGTTTGAGGGAGGGCTTACATGAGTTACACTATGTACATTACTATTAGTATAATACTACATACCTTAACGTGTATAAGTCATTTGGACATAACTATACATGAGGCAGACCAGCTGATATAAAATCACTGTCGCAGTAATAAAAATTTAAAAAAACAACTGCTCTTATGGTCCTTCTATTCCATTAGATATATAAAACCGAAGTCAGAAGATAAAACTATTTGAAACATGACCACAGCTCACCCAAGAACAGTCGACATCACACTTCCCTCATGTGTCAGATAGTTTAATCTTCTGACTTCGGTTTTATATATCTTATGGAATTGAATGACCATGAGAGCAGTTGGTTTTTAATTTATATTTCTGCGGCAATGATTTTATATCAGCTGGTCTACCTCATGTATCGTTATATCCAAATGACTTATACATGTTAAGTAATACATGTAGTGTAACTCACGTAAGCCCTCCCTCAAACCTGTCATCTTATATCTTCACAGATGCTATGATGGCACCTTTAGTGTGTCGAAACCGGTTCAAATGGTTCAAATGGCTCTGAGCACTATGGGACTCAACTGCTGTGGTCATTAGTCCTCTAGAACTCAGAACTACTTAAACCTACATAACCTAAGGACATCACAGACATCCATGCCCGAGGCAGGATTCGAACCTGCGACCGTAGCAGTCGCATGGTTCCGGACTGCGCGCCTAGAACCGCGAGACCACCGCGGCCGGCGTCGAAACCAGTCATCTGGTAAACATTGTTTAAGCGATCTTGGCTCTTGAATTACTTCCATAAAGTTGGTTTTGTTCTACAATGTCGTCGTCTCACTTTTTTTCGAGGCTGGTGGTCCAGGACTCCTCCTGTCACCACTTTGACACTTCGTGTGATGGTCGTACTGGCAGAGCCAACTTTCATCCCTAGCAATAATATTTCACAGAAACGTAGGATAACGTCTCTTCCTATCCAACAGTTTAGCAGAAATTCTTCGTCTTTCCTCTTTCTGTTCGTCTGTTAGTGTAATGGTGCGGTTTTGAATTTAGTTTCTATTTCCCTAAATCTTCGGGTCAAATCTTATCATACACATCACGAGTCAAGTTAAGTTATTCTGATACCGCAGACATAGTTACATGATGGTGTTCCTGTCATAACAACCTTACACGCTCCACTTCTGCGTCCGTATGTGTTTTAGACGGATGACCAGCTCTGGATTCGTCTTGGCTGAGTCTCGACCTGCACTAAACCTTTTGTGTCACTGGAAAACACGACTTCTTGGTTCAGATGACTCTGAGCACTATGGGACTCAACATCTGAGGTCATCAGTCCCCTAGAACTTAGAACTACTTAAACCTAAGTAACCTAAGACATCACACACATCCATGGCCGAGGCAGGTTTCGAACCTGCGACCGTAGCAGGACTTCTTGAAAGTGCCTCGACTGCATATACTTGCTTTATCATTTTCCACTTTTCTTTAGGGGCTTTTGCCCGACTTGGGGAACTTTCATAGTAAATCAGTTGATTACACTCAAAAATCAATTTACTGACTCAGTTTATGTTCACAAATATAACTTCTGCGACCCGTTGGCAGTTCAAAACAAATAAGAAAAGTCCTTGTTGAAAATAAAGGAATGACTCCTCTGAAAGCTTAAAGTCCTAAGGAAACAAGACAAGTAAATCTCTGCGTGAGACTGCGTTCTTAAAAGTTCTCTTTCAAACGAAACATACTATCTTCCTATACATCAACAGTAGGCAGAAAATTTGAGTGCTATCTCACGAAGAGTGCTAGGAGTTCCATCATCAGGGTCCACTGCCGGAGCAGCGGGTAGCGTCGAGCCCGAGAGGCATCTTCTAATTCCCCTAGCGGAGACGGAACTGCCTGCTGGTCGTCGGGCGAGCTCGCTTCATTCAGGTCAGGCAAAGTTCGGCTGACTTCGGCTGGTGCGGCTGTGGAGATGGAGCGACAGCCCGCGTAGTGGTAATACGTTGCGGGTTGGCGGCAATGCAGGAAACCACCGAAACACTCACGTTGTCCCGATCATAACGCAGAACTTAACGTTGACTCTTTGTTCACAATCAGCACCCATTGTGTCATCGTAACTAGCGCCCAAAAAACCCTGATATGTGTCGCTAAGTCCAGTCCTGCCAACTAGTGAATTTGGGCGGAAACATGGTCAAGGTCATTACAAGGATGCACGCATACCAGGTGACACAAAAAAAATTGTTCATTTTTAGTATTGCAAACTCATTATTTAAAAAAAAGAACGGAACTTTTCTGACAGGTTGAGTACAAGCGGCCAAGAGAGATTTGCGTTGGAAGGCCTACAGTCCAGAATGGGCATACCAATCAGGCATAACCACATGAAAGTTGAGACAATCATTCCACTAACGTACGTTGTAGGAACCCATTTGGTAAAATTCCGTGTCTTGTTACATGAAGGAGTCCGCAATTTCCTGCTCCACATCCTCGTTCGACAGGAATTGTCGACTATGGAAAGCCGTTTTTAACTGTCTGAAGGTGTGGTATTAGTATGGGAGAGATTAAGATTATAGGATGGGTGCTCGAGTCTCTCTCATTTAAGTAACTTATGCATTCGACATTTTCTGTATGAGACGCACGTTGTCACGAAGCAACAGCACCCATTCCACAACGGTCGTTTTCGTGAGGAATGCTGTTCCATATACATTCTTTATTCTCCGATGGACGTCTACCGGTGTTTGTCCTCTGACAGCCTAGAAGTGAATAACACCACGTTGGTCCTGTTTGGACAAATTTGGTAAAAAAATCGCCTCAGTCGGAAGGATATGAATCCATACTAATCCCTTGTCTACATGTTGGTGCTTGTATATCCGCATACGTGTTGCGCCATATTACATGTACGCTGCCGAAGTACCCTGAAACGGAAACTTTTTGATCGCCACTTGCAGTTTCACTAGTAATAATGAAATTGCATGTTTCAAAAATGATTGTTGGGTGTTTTAAAAATGATTGCTACTTCGCGGCTATAAACGTGACGCCCTGAATGCAACACCAGTTAAATGGTGATATTTTAACTCAGATATGAATTCGTGTTAAGTTATCCACGTGCCTCCGAGCTTGCGTGGGACATTTTGTTCTGTGAAAGATTTGAAGCTATTCACTTAAATTCAGTTAATGCACTCAGTAAAATCAGTAATAATTAATTCCTTGCGTAACGGATGACTTTCATCAGCACACAAACTCAAGCGGACATGCTAGTGCATGGAATGATCTATTAGAGCTTACGCAAAATTTACATTTCCATTTTAAAATACTGGTACTTAATAAGAGGAGATTAAATCATGGACAGGGATAAGTGCGAATTTATACGCGGCATCACTAAAAGGAGGGCGGTCTACGAATAGAATGCATCTGGTTGATAAAAATTTGGAAACACTAAAAACACAACTGATTATCATGCCTTATGCGGGGTAGAAAAACAATTGAAGCTAAGAACAGCTTACAATCGTATTAGAATGGATAAATGAAGGTCCTGAATGTGATACTATTCTTCCAGAAAATCAGTGGCAAGAACAGAAAGCAATGATTAGAGTGGATGGTGACCACGCAACCCCCTCCTCAGTGCTCCACAAAGGCTCAATAATATTAAGATCTGGAGACTGGCGGTTATAAGAGATGACACACTTCAACCTCGTGCCTGAACGATGAGAGGCGTGTGAAAAGCGGCCGTGTCATTTTGCAGTACAGCGTATCCATTTGGGAACAAACATCTGAATTTATGTTCAAGCATAAGCATATCGCGGTGTTTTCATACATTTCCTCAACCCACCAGAAGGCAAGTTATTTGATCTTAGGACACCTGATAGCCATGAAACTTTATAAAAAGTAGACGCCCGCATCTAGTGGTCGTGCGGTAGCGTTCTCGCTTCCCACGCCCGGGTTCCCGGGTTCGATTCCCGGCGGGGTCAGGGATTTTCTCTGCCTCATGATGGCTGGGTGTTGTGTGCTGTCCTTAGGTTAGTTAGGTTTAAGTAGTTCCAAGTTCTATGGGACTGATGACCATAGATGTTACGTCCCATAGTGCTCAGAGCCATTTGAACCATTTTTGAGAAATTAGACGACATTCAACGCAATGAATTCCCTGACCACATATTCATTATGTACATTGTCGTGCTAAATTTAAGGACGAAAGTAACGTTCGCTTGATGCTTCACTGCATAGTAGTATAGCTCTATGAAACTTGTGTCACTGGTTTAAAGGAGCGTTACAGTAAAAATGGTAACCAAAACAAATACGCAATGAGTTGATCAGAAATTACTGACACAAAATAATTACATGTAAGTCAGCGCAGTTTTCATGGTGATTCCTAGAAATTAATAAAGGAGTACGCCAGGTCATAACAGGGTGTGTGATGACCACGGACGACAATCCATGTTCTGCATCGCGTCCCATGTTGAGTCTCTGGTAATCCATCCAGGAAAGTGGGATTGTAGTTGGAGTCGTAGTACCTGAATAATGGTAGCAAAACGAGAGGCTGTATTTGAATCCAACGTCATATATTCTGTTTAGTACATACTACCAGTTTTGAAGCCAAATGTATCTTCAGGCCCCAAGCTTAATCTGCCATCCACAACCGTCTCCATGTGCAATGTACAGAATCTTATGCAGCCTGTATAACAGCTGGATGGTCAACACAGCTGATTGCAAATGTAGAAGATCCAGGTTCGATTGCCGGTGTTGCCATGGATTTTTCCTTGGTGGGAGGACTGACACGGGGTGATTCCGCCTCGTGAGGTCAACTGACGAGCTGGTCAAGCGATTAGTAACGGTTCCGTGGTCGACAAATCCAACGACGACTGGGAGAGACAAACTGTCCACATTCACCTTCGTACAGCAAGCCATGATGCCATTGCCACAGGATGACACGGCGATCGGTTGGGATCGCTTGGTAAATCTAGGCCTAGAAAGCATAACTTTACCTTAGATTACTTAATATATAAGAGGATATCAAAAAGTTTTGTTAGAGGGCGTTACTGCAGCGTATATGCAACGTAGTGCGACTCTGGTGTGGCTACACAAGCACCGACGTCTGGGCAAGGGACAGCTGTGGCATTTGGGTCCGTTCGACGTGCGTTCAGTAAAGCGACATTATTACCCTGTGTGTACAAACAATGCCAACGTGCTGTTATTCTTTTCCTGGCTACCGAAGGACCAACATCGGTAGACATCATATGGGTAATGAAGAATGTATGAGGCAGCACATCTGTTAGAAATCACCACTGTGCGTTCACCGCGATGTCGCCAAACGTGGATGCGACCATCATGATGCTGTAAAAAGAACCATCCGAAAAATTGACTTTTTGCCATTCGTGCACCCAGGTTTGTCGTTGAGTACACCATGACAGGCGCTCCTGTCTGTGATACAGCGTCAAGGGTAACCGCTGCCATGGTCTCCGAGCTGATAGTCCATGCTGCTGGAAACGTCGTCGAGCTGTTCGTGCAGATGGTTGTTATCTTGCAGACGTCCCCATCTGTTGACTCAGGGATCGAGACGTGGCTGCACGACCCGTTACAGCCATGCGGATACGATGCCTGTCATCTCAACTGCTAGTGATACGAGGCCGTTGGGATCCAGCACGGCGTTCCGTATTACCCTCCTGAACCCACCGATTTCATATTCTGCTAACAGTCATTGGATCTCGACCAACGCAAGCAGCAATGTCGCGATACGATTAACCGTAATCGCGATAGGATATAATCCAACCTTTATCAAAGTCGGAAACGTAATGGTACGCATTTCACGAGGCATCACAACAACGTACCAGGCAACGTCGGTCAACGTCTGTTTGTGTATGAGAAATCGGTTGGAAACTTTCCTCATTTCAGCACGTTGTAGGTGTCGCCACCGGCGCAAGCCTTATGTGAATGGTCTGAAAAGCTAATCATTTGCATATCACAGCATCTTCTTCCTGTCGGTTAAATTTAGCGTCTGTAGCCCGTCATCCTCGTGGAGTAGGAATTTTAATGGCCAGTAGTGTAGTATTAATGGTCCTACGAGGATCAGTACTGAGCCATTTACAGTTTCTTATTATACGTTAATGGTGTGTCGACTGTTGTGTCCCATTGAAAATACGTAAGTGCCAGCACAACAAATCCGCGCACAGTCATCCAGAACGTAAATACGGACTTGCTAGCTTTACCAGAATGGGTGCAGAACGCAGGTTGGAAACTTAATCCATCTAAAACTCCTGACTTCAGAGAATCTCTTCCGTCCTTGGTCTTAAGCAGCACAGAATAATCTTTTCTTCTTTTGTAAAGAATTTGGAGATTAACCTGGAGCACCGCTTGGACTGGACTGAGTACGTAACTGAAGTCTGGAAGCTGTCAACACCACTTCGTTCACTACAGAAATACAAAAACGTATTTCCTCTCGAGCTTAAAAATAAACTTCTACAGTCTATTATGCCTCAGATCCTTGATTACGATGATCCCACTGTCCAAGCACTTTTTCTTATGAGAGTTCATGCCGGCTGGAACTGGCGATGAATGCATGTGTGTGATTTACTTGTAATGTACGCTATTTAGACCATGTAACTCCTGCGAATGAAAAATTATTATGGCTACGTTCCGATAAGCGTAAAGATTATCATACTCTGTGATTGGCCAATTGCCTTCTCAATCGTTGTTCTTCCGTCCATATCTTCAACCGTATACTACGATCTGAACAACACAACAGAAATACTCGTTCTCAGTGAAGTATAACCCTCTTTGTATCTATCATTGCACAACACTGTTATCTTCTCTAAAACGTTTTCTGTATTACAAACCTTACTTTGCAACAAAGTTCCTCAAAAGCTCAGAGAAATTAACATCGTTCGAAATCTCAGTGCCTCACTTTCTATCACGGTAGCGATTGTTTTGCAGCTGAGTATTCTCTTCTTTCCTAGCAGCCTTTGTCACTATCATTTCGAGATTCTCCTCTTCAGTTATCTGTCCCACTTCTTATAGTAACAAACAAGGCCTCAAAAATCCTAAAGTAATTAATGTCATTCACAATGCCCCCATAACTTTATTTTTGTTATTATCGTATCATTATTATTAGTGCCAATTATTATTGTGTTAATAATGAAATTTGTTAATACGGTGATTTTTTGTTATATTTTTTCTTAAATGTTCTTCCTAGTCAGGTGTAAGAAACAAATAATAAACGGCTAAAACGGTCTTAGACTCTCATAGTTCTAACGTCAGACTGCCAAGCAAATGGCTTACAGACCAACGAAACTTTAAGTTCCAGTACTTCACATAATCATTGACTGAGTTTTAAAAGTTGATATGCTGTCGGAATCTACTAATGATGGCATGTAAGCTAATGTTAAAGTTTTCACAGCGTAAGACAAGTATGAACTTAGAAACTGAGGGTGCGTCTTGAGACAGATTAACTCATGGAATGCAAATTACCCTGACTATATTCACCCGTTACCTGAGAATGAAAGCACTTAACAACTTCAAACAAATTTTAAACCTCCTCTAACCTATTTCTCGTGTCAACCCGCAGTCCCTCTCCACAAAGTAGTGAAGAAAAAACTTTATCTCTAATTACATTTTCAACATTCATACACTACCACTCCGGCATCAGGCATGAGCTTTTAACTTATTACTTCTTTAGCATTACTTCTATTTTCAACAAATTTTGCAGTCAGAATGCAGACATTTCACTGAATGTACCTGCAACATTTTATAATTGTACACCACTTATTTCACTATTTAAGACGTCATAAACATTAAAATACGTGAAAAACTAGCTTTCATTAAAACGGAGAGCAAATATTGCAGACTTTAATCATGCAATGAATAACCCAAAACTGGTAATATCCGTATAATTAGGCTTTTGTGCGTTCAAACATAAAGGTTTTGCATGTTTAACGTCATTTTCCAAATATTTAGCACATTAAATAATTTCTAAATAAAGAAAACCTTTGAAACCGTTTTGCACATGAGAGTTCCAGCCTTTAAATAACCGTGGAAAGCTGTATGCTGGTATTTACATCTCACTTTTCGAAACTCGCCACTCCACAAAAACACAAAAATCTATATTGGCTTTTTATTAATTTTGTATTTAAGAGAAATCAAAAATCGTTCAAATGGCTCTAAGCACTATGGGACTTAACATCTGAGGTCATCACTCCCCCAGACATAGAACTACTTAAACCTAACCTAAGGACATCACACGCATCCATGACCAAGGCAGGATTCGAACCTGCGACTGTAGCAGTGACCTGGTTCAGGACTGAAGCGCCTAGAACCACTAGGTCATAGCGGCCAGCTACGAGAAATCACTTTAGATTAAATGGAGACGGAACAGAGGATTCGAAACAGTATTGAACATTAACGTCAAGTGTCCTGTAAAAGATGATGTCTTTAGAAACAGAGACCAAACTTACAATGGACAGGGACGAGGTTTAAACCGGGTGCTCGTTTCTCAAACGAGATGACACGGCAGCTGCCACAAGCGGTGTAACGAAACTACGAAAACGGACGCCTGGACACCAAATAGAGTTTACGTCCTGTTTGCGGCGCAGCGCGTTTCTTTTCACCGCCCTGCCAGTGTCCAGCAGTGTTCTTTTGTCTAGCTAAAAGCTGTAGTAGAAAATACTAGACCACTACTGTCTATTGCAGGTCGAAACATACATAGAATTGTCCGGTAAACGGGATGTGGCTAGCTATTGTAATAAGAGTTTTAACTTGGCAATGTAAATTTTCAGGTGTATCTTTTACGATAAAGATCAGAGTTAAAACTGCCAAGTCCGTACTAAGTGGCAACACAATGTAAAGTTCACATGCACACCACAATCATACACGTAGCCAGTTTATGGTATTTACACCCGTTATAGAAATTAATAGAGTTCACCGGATCGTTTGGTTATGAAAATGCTCTCTCAAATGTTTTGCACTCTGCTCTACACGTAATACCTGTTCCAGTCTTAGATCCACAACACGCCACGCAGTTTTAACTAACAGTCAAAAGCAATCATTTTGATATTCCGTCCGAAATTCCACACGACTTCCACTATACCGTTCACTTAAATACACTTTGTACTACTTCGTGAACTCGTAATCAGCATTTTTCCACGAATTTATAGTACGTTCGTTGGAGCTGCATTCAATGAGATGTTTTTAGTTCGAATCCTCAGCCCCGACTTCCCTAGATCACAGCAAAGGCTTTGTTCCCAGCATAGATTGGCGCGAATCTGCATTTTTCTGATTGGCTGATATCACAAACAGCAAATCAGGTTGCAGTATTATCCCGCGTTAACCAGCGATTTACTTCAATGACCAATCATAGTAAAACATTTCTTTCTATGGCAATTGCTAAATAAATACATTTTGAAAAGTATCTAAGTAGGCTGTTTAGGTTTTTATATTGGTAACGCCATCGCCACGTAGCGCTCTGTATGAAAATCACTGGCTGTGCAGTGTGCAGTCTGTGTCTGGTTTGCATTGTTGTGTGCTATTGTAGTGTTGGGCAACTGGATGTTAACAGCACGTAGCGTTGCGCAGTTGGAGGTGAGCCGCCAGCAGTGGCGGAATTTTGAGAGCGGACGATCTGGACTTGTGTCCATCAGAAAGAGTAAATTTGTAATATTGGATATCATGGACTGATATACACTCCTGGAAATGGAAAAAAGAACACATTGACACCGGTGTGTCAGACCCACCATACTTGCTCCGGACACTGCGAGAGGGCTGTACAAGCATTGATCACACGCACGGCACAGCGGACACACCAGGAACCGCGGTGTTGGCCATCGAATGGCGCTAGCTGCGCAGCATTTGTGCACCGCCGCCGTCAGTGTCAGCCAGTTTGCCATGGCATACGGAGCTCCATCGCAGTCTTTAACACTGGTAGCATGCCGCGACAGCGTGGACGTGAACCGTATGTGCAGTTGACGGACTTTGAGCGAGGGCGTATAGTGGGCATGCGGGAGGCCGGTGGACGTACCTCCGAATTGCTCAACACGTGGGGCGTGTGGTCTCCACAGTACATCGATGTTGTCGCCAGTGGTCGGCGGAAGGTGCACATGCCCGTCGACCTGGGACCAGACCGCAGCGCCGCACGGATGCACGCCAAGACCGTAGGATCCTACGCAGCGCCGTAGGTGACCGCACCGCCACTTCCCAGCAAATTAGGGACACTGTTGCTCCTGGGGTATCGGCGAGGACCATTCGCAACCGTCTCCATGAAGCTGGGCTACGGTCCCGCACACCGTTAGGCCGTCTTCGCTCACGCCCCAACATCGTGCAGCCCGCCTCCAGTGGTGTCACGACAGGCGTGAATGGAGGGACGAATGGAGACGTGTCGTCTTCAGCGATGAGAGCCGCTTCTGCCTTGGTGCCAATGATGGTCGTATGCGTGTTTGGCGCCGTGCACGTGAGCGCCACAATCAGGACTGCATACGACCGAGGCACACAGGGCCAACACCCGGCATCATGGTGTGGGGAGCGATCTCCTACACTGGCCGTACACCTCTGGTGATCGTCGAGGGGACACTGAATAGTGCACGGTACATCCAAACCGTCATCGAACCCATCGTTCTACCATTCCTAGACCGGCAAGGGAACTTGCTGTTCCAACAGGACAATGCACCTCCGCATGTATCCCGTGCCACCCAACGTGCTCTAGAAGGTGTAAGTCAACTACCCTGGCCAGCAAGATCTCCGGATCTGTCCCCCATTGAGCATGTTTGGGACTGGATGAAGCGTCGTCTCACGCGGTCTGCACGTCCAGCACGAACGCTGGTCCAACTGAGGCGCCAGGTGGAAATGGCATGGCAAGCCGTTCCACACGACTACATCCAGCATATCTAAGATCGTCTCCATGGGAAAATAGTAGCCTGCATTGCTGCCTGTATAGTTTAACTGGTACTTCGTGAATAAACAAAACAATTTTCATCAACTTCTGTTCTTCTTCACTCATACAACACTCCGACTGCTAATTACTACCCATATAAAACAATTATAATTGTGCAAACACAATAATCAAACATAACTTTACAACATTGTTTTGACTACGACTGCTAGCACTGTCCATCAGCTGCTGACCTCTGCCGCCTACTAGTACAACTACGTGCAGCTCTGTAACTCAGGTCCATGTCAGCTGGTGACATCTGTCGGTGGCTCATGCCTATAACGATATCGTCCTATCAAGTGACAGGAACGATGAGAAGGCGCTACGCCTCATGCTCCTTCCGAAAACGAACAACAGATTGTGGGAACAATGATCACAGTTTCAGCATCCCAAAGATCGTCGGGAAGACCACGGGCCTCAGTATTTGTCCATGATCGACACGCACACACGCGTCAAGCTAACAGCTCTCGTCCGTGCTCACCAGCGCTCCATCACACATTTTCCTAATTCGTAGCAAAGCACAGCGTATACTATTAGAATAGATCAGTGAAAACGCTAATCGCTTATCTTTACTCTGGGCGGCACTGAAGGATAAAAATCCCAGGAATCTTTCTGGTGGATTTACAAAATGAGGATACATACCTGGAATAATGAGAGAAGAACGATGTCAGAAATGAAATACATACCTTAAATCCATTACACAATATCTGCTTATAAAGAAAACTGTTGATGGAATTAGCGCGTGAGAGACACAGAAATATTGTTAATTTGGTCCTTTCCGAATGGTGCATGTATTAACGAGACACGTAACAGGTAGAATACATCGAGTAGATTACATATAGTGTAGTTGCATAGACTACAATGCACAACAAGGCATTCGAAATACTCCAGGTGTTTCTGACACAGCAATTAAGCAATGAAAGACTGCGGAATAGAAACTCAGTAGTACAAAGATGTGGTTTAGATTTTTTTTAATATTGGGAGTTAGTTCACACTACCATTCCCTCTCATTTCATTTTATTCTGCTCATTATAGTACTTTAAATATTTTGCCTTACACCTTATAATGTTAGTACAGTAATTAGACCAGTAAGGCATTGCAGCTTTAGCCAATTACGTGTCAAGGTAGGGACAGTCTGAAAGAGCGCGTGCTGAGCACACATGTCTCCCGCCCATTAGGTTGGCAGCGCCGGCCGGATCGAATCCAGGTCCTCCATGCGGCAATCAGAAGCGCTTACTGCTCAGGTAACGAGGTGTAGATTAACCATATTATCTCAGCAGCAGTGGTGTTCTAATTAGCTACACGCCCTTCGTCGAGCACGAACACCGCTGTTCAACCGCGCGTCCACGACGATATTAGATACGCACGGAACGCACCCTGGGATAAAACAGCGATGCATAGGCGAATCGACGGCGTCATTTTAAAAAACACCATGTCGGTAATAACTCGCATTTGAAACTCGGGAGGATCAAATCTAGGATTTCAGTGATATCCCTAAATCACTTTATGTCACAACAGGGCAATCGAATTGATTCACTAAAAAGCTACCACAACACTTGATAAGACATTTTTCCCACTGGAAAACGAGACGATCAATTCCTGTTTCATAGAACGCAGTCGGCCACTAACGGACTCAAAACCGCACCCACTCTCGCACTTCCTCATCTGACTGAAACAGACGTCCACACATTTCTTCAGCTCGCTAAAGACGTGAAAAATCACACAGTGGAAGATTCGAGCTGTACAGGGGATGTTGCGATATCTCCCAACAAGATTGATGAAGTGTATCCTTCGTCCGATTGACAGTGCGGTGGTGGGCATTATCCTTCAACAGCATTCTGACAGCCTGATAGCAAACGGCAAATCCAACAGTGGAAACATCTCACATGTCCTACACCAAAGAAATCCAAAGTTGATCACGCAAGTTCCAGTAAGGCCATCATGATCTCCGTCGACTGTGGGGGTCCTCTGCACGTCGAGTTCCTCGAGAGCTGAACTAAAATTAATGTGCAGCCTTATGAAAACACTTCGTAGAAACTTCGACGCTCCATGAAGTCGAAACACCCAGGAACGCTGTCTGACGGGATTAACCTGATGGTGAATAACGCCTGCCCACACACTGCAAATAAGACGTTGGTTAGGCTTAAGCAATTTGGTTGGGAAACACTGCAGCATCCTTCGCCAGCCAGAAACTTTCGCTGTGTCATTTTCAAACCTTTGGCGATGAGAAGAAATGCATGGACGTCGGTGTTATTCGGACGATGAAGTGCAAGAATGGGCTTAGTCGTGGAACCGTCAGCGGCCAACTGCACTCTACGAACCAGGAATTGATAGTTGCATCTCCAAGTGCGATAAATGTCTTAACGTGTGTGGTGATTACTTTTAAATGGAACCATTCTATGGCCCCAGTGAGGCGGGTGTTTAGTTTTCATTTGACTGCTCTTTATACTAGGCGATTTCCTTCTCCATCATACCCCAATCCGACCATCTCTCCTATATCTAATGAACATGTTATCGACGAGACTTTTCTAACTATTTTGTCACTGACGTGACATCAAATCCTGCAACTTTGAACGACGGTGTATAATTAGATCAAATGGAAAGCACCTAGTGTTGTGTGTGCTAGAAATTTTTGGAATGGGAATTGATGAGCGTTATTGGTCCTAAAAGAGACGGTGTGGGAAACAAGAAGAGAAGTTGGATATAAAAGCTTCGTAGTAACGAAGGTAGTGCGTCGGAAGAGAACTTCTGGAACAACAGAAGTAAAATAACGAATAGTCGCCTCCGTTGCAGAGCGGTCAATGCAACTGGCTGCCGTGCTGAGGACCCCCGATCGGCTCCCGGTACTGTCAGGGATTTTTTCCTTGCTGGAAGGACTGTAACGGGATGCACTCACCCTCGTGAAGCCAACTGGGGAACTGCTTGATTGAAGTACAGCGACACGATGGTCTGGAAATCCGACAACGACCGAGACCACATGTCGCTCCGTTATGCAACCAATGGTTCAAATTGCTCTGAGCACTATGGGACTTAACTTCTGAGGTCATCAATCCCATAGAACCACTTAAACCTAACTAACCTAAAGAAATCACACACATCCATGCCCGAGGCAAGATTCGAACCTGCAACCGTAGGGGTAGCGCGGTTCCAGACTGTAACGCCTAGAACCGCTCGGCCACACCGACCGGCTGCAACCAATGGCTGGCAGAGGATGATATGACGGTCTTTCCGCCCGGATTGGCCCATCTAGAGCGAAAACGTGGACCTTTACCTCACCTTTTTTACACTGATTAGCCAAAACATTGTGACCATCTACTTAACAACATGTTGGTCCGCCTTTGGAAAGCAATAACACAGAGATTCTACGTAGCATGCATTCCACTAGTGCTTGCTATGTTTCTAGTGATATTTGAGACCAAAGTCTAGGCCCAGGTCACGCAATCGCCTCAGTTTACAGGCCAATGGCTTGTGGTTGCGAAGCTGATGCAGAGCTGCATACCATATGTGTTCCATTAGTTTCAGATGGGGCGTATTTCGTTCTCTATCATGCTGGTCAGTCGAGTGTAACGCAGTTCTGGTCTGGTGACAGGGACAGATGTCATGCTAGAAGATGCAATCACCATCGGGAAGTATATGAAACATGAAGGGATTTTGGTGGTCTGCAATAATATTCACGTATTCCAGAGCTGTCATGGTGATTTCGTTTACTACAACAGCCCCGTGGAAGGGTATGTGAGTGTCCTCCACTGCATAATATTGCCAGCAACAGCATGCGTCTGTGGGACGATACATATCTCGAACAGCCATTAACCTCAATGATGGCGTATCTGGTATCATAACAAACAATATTCTTCCGAGCAAGTGATCCATTTCATTGATTTACAGAAGAATCTCGATGATATCATACCTGCTGCAGCCGTAATTGAAGACGCGGGAGCACTTAGGTACCATCTGCTGCAGTGCCACATGTGTGCCAAATTATGTACTCAGAAGCATTGCGCCTGCAGCAGCACTACACTTTGTCGTTAAATCTGCTACATGGTTGCTTTGTAGATCCGGCAATTTTACACCAGGGACGGCCAAGAATGCGGCAGTGGTCTAGCATGTATCGACAGCTCTGTCGTCTGGCTGCACACTTCCCCCTCCCCCCCCCCCCCTCCATGCCATGCAGTCTGCGTGTCAGGAGGGCGAAGAGGGGGCGACTGCAAATGTGCTGCATTTACGCTACTGGCCATTAAAATTGCTACACCACGAAGATATGCTACAGACGCGAAATCTAGACGACAGGAAGAACATGCTGTGATATGCAAATGATCAGCTTTTCAGACCATTCACACAAGGTTGGCGCCGGTGGCGACAACTACAACGTGCTGACACGAGGAAAGTTTCCAACCGATTTCTCATACACTAACAGCTGTTGACCGGCGTTGCCTGGTGAAATGTTTTTGTGAGGCCTCGTATAAGGAGGAGAAATGCGTACCATCACGTTTCCGACTTTGATAAAAGTTCGATTGTAGCCTATTGCGATTGCGGTTTACCGTATCGCGACATTGCTGCTCGCGTTGGTCGAAATCCAATGACTGTTAGCAGAATATGGAATCGGTGGGTTCATGAGGGTAATACGGAACGCCGTGCTGGACCCCAACGGCCTCGTATCACTAGCAGTCAAGATGACAGGCATCTTATCCACATGGCTGTAAAGGGTCGTGCAGCCACGTCTCGATCCCTGAGTCAACAGTTGGGGACGTTAGCGAGACAACAGACATCTGCACGAATAATTAGACGACGTTTGCAGCAGCATGGACTATCAGTTCGAAGACCATGGCTGCGGTTACCGTTGACGCTGCATCACAGACAGGAGCGTCTGCGATGGTGTACTCAACGACGAACATGGGTGCACGAATGGCAAAATGTCATTTTTTCGTTTGAATCCAGGCTGGCATTGACGGTACTTTGAACAGTGGACGTTACATTTCAGATGTGTTACGACCCTTGGCTCTACCGCCCATTCGATCCCTGCGAAACCCTACGTTTCAGCAGGATAATGCACGACAGCATGTTGCAGGTCCTCTACGGGCTTTTCTGCTGCCCTGGCCAGCACATTCTCCAGATATCTCACGAATTGAAAACGTCTCGTCAATGGTGGCCGAGCAACTGGCTCGTCACAATACGTCAGTCACTACTCATGATGAATTGTGGTATCAAAGCTGCATGGGCAGCTGTACCTGTACACGGCATGCAAGCTCTGTTTGACTCAATACCCAGGAGTATCTAGGCCGTTATTACGTACAGAGGTGGATGTTCTTGGTACTGATTTCTCAGGATCTATGCACCCAAATTGGGTGAAAATGGAATCACATGTCAGGTCTAGTATAATATATTGGTCAAATGAATACCCATTTATAATCTGCATTTCTTCTTGGTGTAGCAATTTTAATGGCCAGTAGTGTAGATGGAGCTGCCGCCACACTCGCTACCACTTGGTTTAACATTTGATGTATCTCAGCAACATAGATCACAAACAAAATCAATTTTTGTTTTATTTAATTATGTGTGTTGTGCTGAAGACATAACACTAATCCGGTATAATATGCCAGCTTAGAGACAGAGACAGGCAATGTAACATATTTCTGCACATAGTTATGCCACATAATCACGGCTTATTTAGTTTCATAATGGAAGGAAGCCTTCTTATGTATACGTGTTTTTCCAATCTCCTATTCCCAAGATAAAGATTATGAAAATAATAAATGAATCATTCAATAATGACTGTTTGCAAAGTCACAGTAATTCATTTGGAAGAAAAGAAAAAACAAGTGCAGGCACGAATTTTCGATCTTGCGTTCTTGAAAATAACCGCTTAACACCCAAGCTGCGGTCTTCTTGAATACTAGTGACCAAGTAACATATAAAAATAGGTGTAAAATTTTCAAACTCGATTTTCTCAAAAAGGTTCAGATTTGAGTCTTCCTGTTTACGTATATTGAAATCCTAGTTGTCCCCTACAGATCCTGTCAGTATGAATCAAATTGTTGAGGGGAAGTTCGTACAGTTCCCAGTGTCCTTGAAACTGGTCAAGGAAATAAAATTAGTTTTGTTAACGTAGGCTTCCGCGTCCGTTGTCAAGGAAATAATATTTGTTTTGTAGACGTTAGCTTCCGCTGGAATTGGGACCGCATTGTCAACTATAAAATTCCAAGTTTTCGGTGACTATTGCAAGACGCCTTTCTCAGAAGTATTGCTAACTGCTGAATAGACACTAGTTTGGAAGTGCCTATTTCCGCCAATGACAACACGCAATGCAAAGACCAATAAGAGAGCACCTAATACCCTTCCTCCTCACGCCCATATCCAATGACAGCACTGGCTGGAAGCGAACAGAGCAGCTTCGCCGTTTGTGAAAAGTCTTGTTGGCAGGTGCTATGGTACAACAAGCTGCTCTTATTGAAGTCTCTTAAGTCACTTCAATGATTCACCATTCATATCCGTTCCCTTTAGGTATTATATTGTATAGTATGTTAACCGGGGGCCTAGAAACGACGGAGAGGCTCCGTCCCCGCCACAGACGCAGTGGTCTACAACCCCACGACGACTACCGCAGTCCACTTCACCCCTTCGCCGCTCCACACCGAACGTCTCTTTCAGAGTTATTGTGCGGTTCGGTCCCCGGTGGACACCCCAGGGAACGTCTCACACCAGACGAGTGTAACCCCTATGTCTGAGTGGTAGAGTTATGGTGGTGTACATATACATAAAGAACTTGTTTGCGCAGCAATCGCCGATATAGTGTAGCTGAGGCGGAATACGGAGAACCAGCCCACTCTCAAGGGGTATAGTAACCATAATGTTTGTTTCAGCTGGATCAGTTTCCATCAGCTATAAAGAAAGGTAAAAAACGTGCATTCGTCGCCTGTGAACGCATTGTGCAACTTGACTGTACGTGCGCCGCACAGCACGTAAAAACTGTGGTTGTGGGTTAATCGATATCCCAGACAGCACGTTCTGGCAGTGATTCGAAGTGTCCCATTACAGCCCAGAAATCCTTTAATAATAATATGTTTCGTATTGTACTAAGGGATGAGCATCTACAGCACAAACTGAATTTTCTGATAGGTGAACAACTCACACAAGCTTATTTGGTGGTGAGACAGGCTGTAATACGCCACTTATCATAACAACCAGACTAGGAACGCAAGAACCCCTAAACAAAATATTATCCCGAATGAACAGGAAAGGTGTCTCATGGGGCGGACGAGAATGTCTTCCAAAGCTGCGGCAGCAATCTGTATCCCATTTTTTATAGCTCTTAAAGGCAAAAACAGGACGACCGTACCATACTGAAGATTGGCAACAGCGATTGTGTGCCTCCTGACTGTGTCCCAGATGAGATATCAAAAATCGAAACAGTAAAGAAGTAATAAGAAATAAACCGTGAAGTCAATTTAGCTTGAAACTTTATTTCCATTGTATTAATGTCTGGTGGTCCACTAACATACACTGTACTATTTTGATCAAGGGTAAGCATACTTTTACTGTATCTAATTTCCTTTTTATTAAAACTTTCTTTTGCTGAAACTTACAGTAACATAAAAAAGTTTACATGATATACGAATGTCTTATACACAACGTTTTAGATGTAGTATTGTGTCTACAGGGTCAGTTTAGGAAGGAGAAAAAATGTTTTAGATAGTCCTTCTGAGGTTGCCTAAGATTCCGTAATAAGCGCGCGCGCGCGCGCACACACACACACACACACAGAGAGAGAGAGAGAGAGAGAGAGAGAGAGAGAGAGAGAGAGAGAGAGAGAGAGAGAGAGAGAGAGAGAGAGAGAGAGAGAGAGGGGGGGGGGGGAGAGAGAGAGAGAGAGAGAGAGAGAGAGAGAGAGAGAGAGAGAGAGAGAGAGAGAGGGGACACACGGCCTCATTCTTTCACTGCAGGAAAAGGACAACACAAATATGAAAGGCTTTTGATCAATATGCCCTTTTCAAGCCATCTATATAATTGTCGTAGCCTTTCTCCTCCAGACAACTTGAGCACAAGACCGGTGATTAAAAAAACTTCATTCATCCTAGCTAAACTCATGGGTCAGATTACGAACAACTTCAATTGGAAAGAACACACAGAAAATGTTGTGGGGAAGGCTAACCAAAGACTGCGTTTTATTGGCAGGACACTTAGAAAATGTAACAGACCTACTAAGGAGACTGCCTACACTACGCTTGTCCGTCCTCTTTTTAGAATACTGCTGCGCGGTGTGGGATCCTTACCAGTTACGACTAATGGAGTACATCGAAAAAGTTCAACGAAAGGCAGCACGTTTTCTATTTTCGCGAAATATGGGAGACAGCGTCACAGAAATGATACAGGATTAGGGCTGGAAATCATTAAAATAAAGGCATTTTTCGTTGCGACGAAATCTTCTCACGAAATTCCAATCACCAACATTCTCCTCCGAATGCGAAAATATTTTGTTGCCACCAACCTACATAGGGAGGAACGATCACCACGATAAAATAAGTGCAATCAGAGCACATACGGAAAGATTACAGGTGTTCATTCTTTCCTCGCGCTGTACGAGATTGGAATAATAGAGAATTGTGAAGGTGATTCGATGAACCCGCTGCCAGGCACTTAAATGTGATTTGCAGAGTATCGATGTAGATGTAGATTTTCAACCTAAAGAGCACACGAAAATATAAAGGCGTCAGGAGGAAAACCGATCATTCGCTTCGTTGTTGATTCCAAAGTTGTAGTTGTCTTCAGTCCTGAGACTGGTTTGATGCAGCTCTCCATGCTACTCTATCCTGTGCAAGCTGCTTCATCTCCCAGTACCTACTGCAACCTACATCCTTCGGAATCTGCTTAGTGTATTGATCTCTTGGTCTCCCTCTACGATTTTTACCCTCCACGCTGCCCTCCAATGCAAAATTGGTGATCCCTCGATGTCTCAGAACATGTCCTACCAACCGATCCCTTCTTCTTGTCAAGTTGTGCCATAAACTTCTGTTCTCCCCAATCCTAATCAATACCTCCTCATTAGTTACGTGATCTATCCACCTTATCTTCAGCATTCTTCTGTAGCACCACATTTCGAAAGCTTCTATTCTCTTCTTGTCCAAACTAGTTATCGTCCATGTTTCACTTCCATACATGGCTACACTCCAAACAAATACTTTCAGAAACGACTTCCTGATACATAAATATATATTCGATGTTAACAAATTTCTCTTCTTCAGAAACGCTTTCCTTGCCATTGCCAGTCTACATTTTATATCCTCTCTACTTCGACCATCATCGGTTATTTTACTTCCTAAATAGCAAAACTCCTTTACTACTTTGAGTGTTTCATTTCCTAATCTAATTCCCTCAGCATCACCCGATTTAATTTGACTGCATTGCATTATCCTCGTTTTGCTTTTGGTGATGTTCATCTTATATCCTACTTTCAAGACACTGTCCATTCCGTTCAACTGCTCTTCCAAGTGCTTTGCCGTCTCTGAGATAATTACAATGTCATCGGCGAACCTCAAAGTTTTTATTTCTTCTCCATGGACTTTAATACCTACTCTGAACTCTTCTTTTGTTTCCTTCACTGCTTGCTCAATATACAGATTGAATAACATCGGGGATACACTACAGCCCTGTCTCGCTCCCTTCCCAACCACGGCTTCCCTTTCATGCCCCTCGATTCTTGTAACTGCCATCTTGTTTCTGTACAAATTATAAATAGCCTTTCGCTCCCTGTATTTTACCCCTGCCACCTTCAGAATTTGAAAGAGAGTATTCCAGTCAACATTGTCAAAAGCTTTCTCTAAGTCTACAAATGCTAGAAACGTAGGTTTGCCTTTTCTTAATCTTTCTTCTAAGATAAGTCGTAAGGTCAGTATTGCATCACGTGTTCCAACATTTCTACGGAATCCAAATTGATCCTCCCCGAGGTCCGCCTCTACCAGTTTTTCCATTCGTCTGTAAAGAATTCGCGTTAGTATTTTGCAGCTGTGACTTATTAAACTGATAGTTCGGTAATTTTCACATCTGTCAAAACTTGCTTTCTTTGGGATTGGAATTATTATATTCTTCTTGAAGTCTGGGGGTATTTCGCCTGTCTCATATATCTTGCTCACCAGCTGGTAGAGTTTTGTCATGACTGGGTCTCCCAAGGCCGTCAGTAGTTCTAATGGGATGTTGTCTACTCCGGGGGCCTTGTTTCGACTCAGGTCTTTCAGTGTTCTGTCAAACTCTTCACGCAGTATCTTATCTCCCATTTCGTCTTCATCTACATCCTCTTCCATTTCCATAATATTGTCCTCAAGTACATCGCCCTTGTATAAACCTTCTATATACTCCTTCCACCTTTCTGCCTTCCTTTCTTTGCTTAGAACTGGGTTGCCATCTGAGCCCTTGATATTCATACACGTGCTTCTGTTCTCTCCAAAGGTCTCTATAATTTTCCTGTAGGCAGTATCTATCTTACCCCTAGTGAGATAAGCTTCTACATCCCTACATTTGTCCTCTAGCCATCCCTGCTTAGTTATTCTGCACTTCCTGTCGATCTCATTTTTGAGAAGTTTGTATTCCTTTTTGCCTGCTTCATTTACTGCATTTTTATATTTTCTCCTTTCATCATTTAAATTCAATATTTCTTCTGTTACCCAAGGATTTCTACTAGCCCTCGTCTTTTTACCTACTTTATCCTCTGCTGACTTCACTACTTCATCCCTCAGAGCTACCCATTCTTCTTCTACTGTGTTTCTTTCCCCCATTCCTGTCAATTGTCCCCTTATGCTCTCCCTGAAACTCTGTACAACCTCTGGTTCTTTCAGCTTATCCAGATCCCATGTCCTTAATTGCCACCTTTTTGTAGTTTCTTCAGTTTTAACATACAGGTCATAACCAATAGATTGTGGTCAGAGTCCACATCTGCCCCTGGAAATGTCTTACAATTTAAAACCTGATTCCTAAATCTTTTCCTTACCATTATATAATCTTCCATGTATACAAACTTCTTTTATGATTCTTGAACCAAGTGTTAGCTATGATTAAGTTATGCTCTGTGCAAAATTCTACCAGACTTCTTCCTCTTTCATTTCTTAGCCCCAATCCATAATCACCTACTATGTTTCCTTCTCTCCCTTTTCCTACTGACGATTCCAGTCACCTGTGACTATTAAATTTTCGTCTCCCTTCACTACCTGAATAATTTCTTTTATCTCATCATACATTTCATCAATTTCATCATCATTCCAAAGATGAAATATAATTCAGAAATGTAATGTATTATTTGACCAAATCGGAATAAATACACATGCACACAACTACTTTCGGCCATTTAAATTTCTACCTTCAAATCATCTACATACATCAACCACTGTGCGTCTCTACGTATGGCTGATTTGTATACATTATCTGAAGATGGAACTTAAATTGCCTAAATTAGTTGTATATGTATGTAAGAGGATTACATTTTTCAAATTCAAAGAGCAGCAAAGATTATAAAGGGAAATGTCGGACTCGTTCAGATTGAAAACCGGCACGACCAGGAAATTTAGTGGTGCCGGCGTAATGTGTCTCGGCACGCAGAGGCTATGGCTGGTAAGTGGTGGCTTCTCCGGGATACGCTGCCACACGACGCGTGTGAGCACTCACTTTGTGCGTTTTCACACAGGCGGCGGCTGACACCTACGCACCGTGGGGGGCGGCGACGTGCTGACATTTGGCGGTAATGGCCTAATAGGCGCACCGCAGCCTGCGGCCCGCCCAGGCTTATGAAGGACTTCGCTGTGTCCTGTGCTCAAAGGTCACGCAGCTCTGCTCTGCTCTCTCTGAGTGGTGAGGCTTCCGCTCACGGTATTTTGACAGTCGACATCTCCGAGAATTAGAGATGGGCCTGGCACGTATCAGTTACTCTCCACAATAAAAGTTGGGCTTGTCAGAAACAGGGACAAGTGTTTAACATGTTATAAACTTCTAGGTAACTTTCGATACATCTATCTCCGTTTCTCCCATGTTCGGGATAAATGATATCTTTTAGTACAAATCCTTGAGCTTTTGATTTATTACTACTTCATGGGCCGTGTTCGCAGAATTGCCGGAGACAGGGTCCGCATGTAATCCAAAACACGTTTTTTTCCACATTTTGGTAACAGAAAACAATGTCACTGTTTTCGAAATAACAGTTAACAAGCTATTACCATCCATTCTAGTGCGATCACTAATAGTACGATCAGCGGTCGAATAGTTAACTTTTTGTACGGAACTTCATGGTACTGCTCTCTTTTCTCTTTATTATTATTATTATTATTATTATTATTATTATTATTATTTACAAAGAACGTCGCTTAGCGACATCGAGATTGTTATAAACTAAGCACTCATTCATCAGGAAAGTCAAATATGTATGAAAAATTCATCACTCTCCATCTGATTTTACTTTTATTTATTTATCGAACCTTAAATTATTAGGACCATCATGCCCACTCTTACGTCGGACCAGCCAGCATCTCGTGGTCGTGCGGTAGCGTTCTCGCTTCCCACGTCCGGGTTCCCGGGTTCGATTCCCGGCGGGGTCAGGGATTTTCTTTGCCTCGTGATGGCTGGGTGTTGTGTGATGTCCTTAGGTTAGTTAGGTTTAAGTAGTTCTAAGTTCTAGGGGACTGATGACCATAGATGTTAAGTCCCATAGTGCTCAGAGCCATTTGCGTCGGACCAGCGTTTCACACAGGCTGTAACTTTTTACCTAAGAAATAATAATGTTAATATGACAAATAATATTAAAATAATTTCAGTGTCTATAGACACAATGTGAGTATACAATACTAATTATGAACTAATATGTTAATTCTGGCAGTACTTGTACTACCACTACCACTACTACTGCGACTGCCACTACTGGTGACGTTGGTAATAATAATAATAATAATAATAATAATAATAATAATAATAATAATAATAATAACAATAATGTTAGTGGCAGATATAATAAGAATTTATAGGTGTGCATAACAGATGTTTTCTGATATAGCGAGTTCTGGAGAACGAAAATTAAAGGAGACTGCACTAGCTAAGAATACTGGTTAATGAGGAAGATCCGGAAGGATAGAAGGATGGAAAGGGTAACAATCGTGTTCCCGGACAATGGTACTCGTTATTGTTACTTCTGCTGAGATGTCGTTCACTTCTCTAATATACAGTGGGAGGTTATTCCAGAGTCGGGTTCCTGCTACTGAGAAAGTGGCTGAACGATGGAGTGGGACACAAAGTATTTTCCTCTTATGGCAAACGGGTGTTTCTGTCATGTTGTCCAGACAACAGCGTTAAGGTCGAGGACAGATATCAGTTATAATGTACGTAGAAAAGGCAGTAGAGAAGGCAGAGGGTATGGAAATCTCTGTGCTTGTTTGCATGAAGCTACATTGGACAGCCGTGCATATGACGGAGAAATATGATCAACGAGTGTAACATCATACAGAGTAGATGTAACGATCACAGGCATTCATAATCAATACCAGGCGCAGCGAGCTTTCCTGAGAAACACTATAATGGACAGCATTGCTGTCATCAGTACATGGAGGTATAACTGTATGTATACTGAAAGTATAATTACGTGTACAATGTTTGAAAAAAGAAATTATTCGCTCAGACCATAGGTCAGATAGCCAGCTCATGGCATCGTCATACGTAAACCAACTTCCCGATGAACTGAAATGTTGAAGATACCTACAGAGTAAACGTTAATTTTTTGTGCATTGTAGTGGTTTTTAATAAAGATGCTTTGTTTGTAATTCTAAAGACTTGTGCAACGTTTGGTTCCACGGAAAATCTATTGCAAGACTGCTTTAAGAATACCACATGTTTCGATATCAAGTCATTGAAATACTTCCTGATACAAAGAGAAAAATTCCTTCTGGATGAATGAGATTTTTTATCATTCTAAGAGATATAATGCATAGGTGAAGAACATTATGTATATTAGATAAACGTATATGAAATTGTAATTACACATTCTTTCTTTCATTTAGTGTCCATGATATGAAATGAACTTCAGTTTACGTAATCGTTAGCACTAGAACAGTTTCTTCACAGTTGCAGTATAACCCCTTTCCTAGATTAGAGGTTAGATTAGATTAATACTGGTTCCATGGATCATGAATACGGTATTCCGTAATGATGTAGAACGAGTCAAATTTTCCAATACAAGACATAATTAAGTATAATTTATAATTTAGATCCAGCAACTACATTAAAAACTGCTCCTTTTTTGCCTGATTGTCTTAACTCTAAGACCTTTAGCATCGGAGGAGAAAATAAAACCCTGACCTGTGTCACCAACTTTAATTTTCGTCCTCATTTAGCACTTCAAGGAAACAAGACAAAGGTGTCCTTCCAGAGAAATACGCAAAACACGTGATCTATATCCGGCAGTAAAATGTAAGATATATTTTATCTGGATTTTTATTGCAATGACCATAAAAAATTAACGACGATTTTAAGACTAAAAGATAATACTATCTCACGTTAAACAGCAGTTTCCTAATGTAGCTTGCTACTGACATTAAATCGTTTCAGTGTCTCCATTCGATTCAGTAAATATTGCTAAACGTAGTCACTGATTTTATCGCAACACCAGCTATTAATGATAAAAGCGGATCTCATTTCTCTATTTTCTAACACTTTACTCGCATTTTTGAATAATTATCTGAAAGTAATATGTTCATTGACAAACAAATACATAACGTTCGACACCTGAGTGAAAGGAAAAACAAATTATGTGTAGAACAGAACAAAGCAGAAACCTCTGGAGAAAAGACAATTAGTGGGCTTCTACAATCTATGTACGAAAGGGACTGTATATTCATTATATTAGGTGAAATAGTTTTGTTATTTCACTAGTTATACTCCAAACTTCAGGATGCGAGGAAAACCCGTTCTGTCAAAAATTGGGTGCAATCAAAGTTAGTCTTGCAGACAAATTGTTGTAATAATTAAACTATCATAGGTAAATACGTTGCATACATGGAAGAATCCTGGAGATACTAAAAGGTGTAAGATAGATTATATAACGGTAAGAGAGAGATTTAGGAATCAGGTTTTAAATTGTAAGACATTTCCAGGGGCAGATGTGGACTCTGACCACAATCTGTTGCTTATGTCCTGTAGGTTAAAACTGAAGAAACTGCAAAAAGGTGGCAATTTAAGGACATGGGATCTGGATAAGCTGAAAGAACCAGAGGCTGTACAGAGTTTGAAGGAGAGCATAAGGGAACAATTGACAGGAATGGGGGAAAGAAACACAGTAGAAGAAGAATGGGTAGCTCTGAGGGATGAAGTAGTGAAGTCAGCAGAGGATAAAGTAGGTAAAAAGACGAGGGCTACTAGAAATCCTTGGATAACAGAAGAAATATTGAATTTAATTGGTGAAAGGATAAAATATAAAAATGCAGTAAATGAAGCAGGCAAAAAGGAATACAAACGTCTCAAAAATGAGGTCGACAGGAAGTGCAAAATAACTAAGCAGGGATGGCTAGAGGACAAATGTAGGGATGTAGAAGCTTATCTCACTAGGGGTAAGATAGATACTGCCTACAGGAAAATTATAGAGACCTTTGGAGAGAACAGAAGCACGTGTATGAATATCAAGGGCTCAGATGGCAACCCAGTTCTAAGCAAAGAAGGGAAGGCAGAAAGGTGGAAGGAGTATATAGAAGGTTTATACAAGGGCGATGTACTTGAGGACAATATTATGGAAATGGAAGAGGACGTAGATGAAGACGAAATGGGAGATACGATACTGCGTGAAGAGTTTGACAGAGCACTGAAAGACCTGAGTCGAAACAAGGACCCCGTAGTAGACAACATTCCATTACAACTACTGACGGCCTTGGGAGACCCAGTCATGACAAAACTCTACCAGATGGTGAGCAAGACGTATGAGACATGCGAAATACCCTCAGACTTGAAGAAGAACATAATAATTCCAATACCAAAGAAAGCAGGTGCTGACAGATGTGAAAATTACCGAACTATCAGTTTAATAAGTCACAGTTGCAAAATAGTAACGCGAATTCTGTACAGACGAATAGAAAAACTGGTAGATGCGGACCTCGGGGAGGATCAGTTTGGATTCCTTAGAAATGTAGGAACTCGTGAGGCAATACTGACCTTACGACTTATCTTAGAAGAAACATTAAGAAAAGGCAAACCTACGTTTCTAGAATTTGTAGACTTAGAGAAAACTTTTGACCATGTTGATTGGAATACTCTCTTTCAAATTCTGAAGGTGGCAGGGGTAAAATACAGGGAGCGAAAGGCTATTTACAATTTGTACAGAAACCAGATGGCAGTCATAAGAGTCGAGGGGCATGAAAGGGAAGCAATGGTTGGGAAGGGAGTGAGACAGGGTTGTAGCCTCTCCCCCATGTTATTCAATCTGTATATTGAGCAAGCAGTAAAGGAAACAAAAGAAAAATTTGGAGTAGGTATTAAAATTCATGGAGAAGAAATAAAAACTTTGAGGTTCGCCGATGACATTGTTATTCTGTCACAGACGGCAAAGGACTTGGAAGAGCAGTTGAACGGAATGGACAGTGTCTTGAAAGGAGGATATAAGATGAACATCAACAAAATCAAAACGAGGGTAATGGAATGTAGTCAAATTAAATCGGGTGATGCTGAGGGAATTAGATTAGGAAATGAGACACTTAAAGTAGTAAAGGATTTTTGCTATTTAGGAAGTATAATAACTGATGACGGTCGAAGTAGAGAGGATATAAAATGTAGACTGGCAATGCCAAGGAAAGTGTTTCTGAAGAAGAGAAATTTGTTTACATCGAATATAGATTTATGTATCAGGAAGTCGCTTCTGAAAGTATTTGTTTGGAGTGTAGCCACGTATGGAAGTGTAACATGGACGATAACTAGTTTGGACAAGAAGAGAATAGAAGCTTTCGAAATGTTGTGCTACAGAAGAATGCTGAAGATAAGGTGGATAGATCACTTAACTAATGAGGAAGTATTGAATAAGATTGGGGAGAAGAGGAGTTTGTGGCACAACTTGACTAGAAGGGATCGTTTGGTAGGACATGTTCTGAGGTATCAACGGATCACCAATTTACTACTGGAGGGCAGCGTGGAGGGTAAAAATCGTAGAAGGTGACCAAAAGATGAATACACTAAGCAGATTCAGAAGGATGTAGGTTGCAGTAGGTACTGGGAGATGAAGAAGCTTGCACAGGGTAGAGTAGCATGGAGAGCTGCATCAAACCAGTCTCAGGACTGAAGACAACAACAAAAACAACAACAACAGGTAAATACATATAATTTCTGACACATCTTCAATTAATGCTATGTATTATAGACGTAAAATTGCAATGTCCCATTGGTGTTACAGAAGATGAGTACACTAGTATCAAACTGAGAGGTAAAGGTACTTCGTGTTTACTTCTACGTCTCCGTTATTTTCTACACCAACGATCAGGTAACATTAAACATACCAGAACGTTTATGAACAAAAATCTCTTCATCTCCTCAGGGGGTTCAACCGAAACTGTAATTGGAACATGTCGAAAATGAGGAAGTAACTGATGACAGTCTACGGAAAAATGTGTATGAATAATGCTACTTGCTTGAGTTGCTGAAGTTCGACTATGCAGAAAATGAAGCAGCAAAAGGAATACAGACGTCTAGCATTCGATATTGGCAGAAAATGTAAAATGATCATGCGAGGCTATAGAAGCCCATATAACTAGGGAATAGACAGACACCACTTACAGAAAAACAAAGAAGGCCTCTGGAGAAAAGAGAAGCAGCTGTGTGAATATCAAGACCATGAATGGAAATCCATTTATAAGGAAAGAAGGGAAGGCTGAAAGATGGAAAAAGCATTTAGAGATGCGATAGATCTACAAGGGAAATGAAGGCAACAGTATAGAAAGGGAAGAAGTAGGTAAAGATTAAATGGGAGATTAATTTTTACTGTGAGAAGAATTTTGTAGTGCTCTGAAAGACCAAAGTCGAAACAAATCACAGAAACTAGACGATAGTCCGTCACGGCTACTCATATCCTCGGGTAAGCCAGCAGTGAGAAAACTATTCCACCTGGTTTGCAAGACCTACGAAACATGCAAAATATCCTCAGACCTAAATTCGAAAGACAGCAGTTTCTAACAGCTGTGAATATAAACGAACAGCCGGAGTAATAAGTCATGGATGCAAAACGTCGACACGAATTATTTACAGGCGAACGGAAAAACTGATGGAGTCCGCCCTCGGGGAAGATTATATTGGGTTCCGGAGAAATGTAGGAATACGCGACGGTATGATGGCCTTACAACTTTCCTTAGAAGATGAGTTAAGGTAAGACAAACCTACTCTGATCAGTCACAACATTATGGCTACCTTCCTAACAGCCGGTAATTCCATTTCTGGCACAGGTAACAGCAGAGACGTGTTGTGGCATGGAAGAAATGAGGCTTTGAGAGGTTACTGGAGGACGTTGGCACCACATCTGCGCACGCAGATCACATAATTCCCGTAAATTACAGGGATGGAGGCGATGAACTCAGACGCCACGTTCAGTCACATCACAGATATATTCGATCAGGATCATATATGACTAGTTGCCGGGAGAATGCATCAATCGGAAATCGCCACTGTGTTCCTCGAACCAGACCATTACAATCCTGGCCTTGTGAAATGGCACATTATCTTATTGAAAAATGGCATTGCCGCCGGGAACATGACCGTCATGAAGGCGTGTACGTTGTCTCCAACCGGTGAATCACATTTCTTGGCAGTCATGGTGCCTTGCAAGAAACTCATTGGACCAATAGATGCCGATGTGTTTCCTAAGGCATCATGGAACTGCCGCCAGCTTGCCTCCGCCTCCAGTACAGGTGTCAAGGTGCTGTTCCCTTGGAAGACGAAGGATTCATGCCCTTCCATCGACATGATGAAGAAGGTATCGGGATTCATCAGACCATGCAACTCTCTTCCTCTGCGCCAATGTCTAGTGCCAATGATGACGTGCTCATTTCAGTAGCAGTTGCCGGTGTCGTGGTGTTAACATTGGCACATGCATGTGTTTTCGACTGTGGGGGCGTGTCGTTAGAAGTCGGTGCAATGTGTGTTCACATAGATTTGTACTCTTGCAGCATTAAAGTCTGAAATTAGTTCTCCACAGTTTGACGCCTGCCCTGTTTTCTAAGTCTACCCAGCCTACGACGTCTGACATCTGTAATGAGGGGTGGGCACCCAACTCCATGACATCTGGAAGTGATTTCATCTTAGTTTTGCCATGTGTTGAAGACACCCACCACAGCACTCCTCGAACACCCGATAAGTCGTGCAGTTCCCGAAATGCTCGTGCCAAACCGCTGAGCCATTACAATCTGCCCTCGGCCAGACAAATAGCTCGCCTTCTACAAACTGACGACATTCTCACTGATACTATGTGCAAGGTGCTTGTGTCTGTCTAGCAGTCATTCCTCACCAGGTGAGGCTGCTATCGCCTGGACGGATTTATATCGATAGCAGATCGGTGGCCATAATACAGGGCATCCGAAAAAGAATGACCCGATTTGAAATTGTAATAATATTGAGACAAATGTCACTGAAACAGCGCTAGATGTAATCGGCGAGGTCTAGAGTTTCAGGAAAAAATCCGTTAGATGTCGCCAGGAGCGCTGACCTGCAGCGTGCAGCCAGTCTCGCGAAATATGACATCCGTGCAACAGAAGGCGTATTGTGTTACTGAATTTAATCGTACTCAGTCAGTGATAGCAGTTCAGCGGGCGTTTCATATTCGATTTCGTGCTATACCACCATCACCAAAGAACATTCAACGGTGGTGCAAACAGTTTGAAGAAACAGGTTGCCTCTGTGAGAAAAAGTCCTGCCCGGCCACGCGTTCCTGAACAAACAGTGGAACAAATCCGACGAACATTCGAGTGGAGCCCCAGCAAGTCCACGCGTTGTGCTAGCCGAAAAGTTGCATTACAGCTGATGACAGTGTGGTGTGTGTTACGGCGTCGATTAGCCCTCAAACCATACTGATTACAACTGGTACGAGCTCTTCGAGATAATGACAAAGTGAAGCGAGTGGACTTTAGCAATGCTATTCTTTTCTTTCTTTCTTTTTTTTTTTTGGTCATCAGTCTACTGACTGGTTTGATGCGGCCCGCCACGAATTCCTTTCCTGTGCTAACCTCTTCATCTCAGAGTAGCACTTGCAACCTACGTCCTCAATTATTTGCTTGACGTATTCCAATCTCTGTCTTCGAATACAGTTTTTGCCCTCTAGTACCATGGAAGTCATCCCCTCATGTCTTAGCAGATGTCCTATCATCCTGTCCCTTTTCCTTATCAGTGTTTTCCACATATTCCTTTCCTCTCCGATTCTGCGTAAAACCTCCTCATCCCTTACCTTATCAGTCCACATAATTTTCAACATTCGTCTATAGCACCACATCTCAAATGCTTCGATTCTCTTCTGTTCCGGTTTTCCCACAGTCCATGTTTCACTATCATACAATGCTGTACTCTAGACGTACATCCTCAGAAATTTCATCCTCAAATTAAGGCGGGTATTTGATATTAGTAGACTTCTCTTGGCCAGAAATGCCTTTTTTCCCTTGGCGAGTCTGCTTTTGATGTCCTCCTTGCTCCGTCCGTCATTGGATATTTTACTGCCTAGGTAGCAGAATTCCTTAACTTCATTGACTTCGTGACCATCAATCCTGATGTTAAGTTTCTCGCTGTTCTCATTTCTAGTACTTCTCATTACCTTCGTCTTTCTCCGATTTACTCTTAAACCATACTGTGTACTCATTAGACTGTTCATTACGTTCAGCAGATCATTTAATTCTTCTTCACTTTCATTCAGGATAGCAATGTCATCAGCGAATCGTATCATTGATATCCTTTCACCTTGTATTTTAATTCCATTCCTGACCATTTCTTTTATTTCCATCATTGCTTTCTCGATGTACAGATTGAAGAGTAGGGGCGAAAGGCTACAGCCTTGCCTTACTCCCTTCTTAATACGAGCACTTCGTTCTTGATCGTCCACTCTTATTATTCCCTCTTGGTTGATGTACATATTGTATATGACCCGTCTCTCCCTACAGCTTACCCCTATTTTCAGTATCTCGAACAACTTGCACCATTTTATATTGTCGAACGCTTTTTCCAGGTCGACAAATCCTATGAACGTGTCTTGATTTTCCTTTAGCCTTGCTTCCATTATTAGCCGTAACGTCAGAATTGCCTCTCTCGTGCCTTTACTTTTCCTAAAGCCAAACTGATCGTCACCTAGCGCATTCTCAATTTTCTTTTCCATTCTTCTGTATATTATTCTTGTAAGCAGCTACGATGCATGAGCTGTTAAGCTGATTGTGCGATAATTCTCGCACTTGTCAGCTCTTGCCGTCTTCGGAATTGGGTGGATGATGCTTTTCCGAACGTCAGATGGTATGTCGCCAGACTCATATATTCTACATACCAACGTGAATAGTCGTTTTGTTGCCACTTCCCCTAATGATTTTAGAAATTCTGATGGAATGTTACCTATTCCTTCTGTCTTATTTGACCGTAAGTCCTCCAAAGCTCTTTTAAATTCCGATTCTAATACTAGACCCCCTATATCTTCTAAATCGACTCCTGTTTCTTCTTCTATCACATCAGACAAATCTTCACCCTCATAGAGGCTTTCAATGTATTCTTTCCACCTATCTGCTCTCTCCTCTGCATTTAACAGTGGAATTCCCGTTTCATTCTTAACGTTACCACCGTTGCTTTTAATGTCACCAAAGGTTGTTTTGACTTTCCTGTATGCTGAGTCTGTCGTTCCGACAATCATATCTTTTTCGATGTCTTCACATTTTTCCTGCAACCATTTCGTCTTAACTTCCCTGCACTTCCTATTTATTTCATTCCTCAGCGACTTGCATTTCTGTATTCCTGATTTTCCCGGAACATGTTTGTATTTCCTCCTTTCATCAATCAACTGAAGTATTTCTTCTGTTACCCATGGTTTCTTCGCAGCTACCAACTTTGTACCTATGTTTTCCATCCCAACTTCTGTGATGGCCCTTTCTAGAGACGTCCATTCCTCTTCAACGGTGTTGCCTACTGCGCTATTCCTTATTGCTGTATCTATAGCGTTAGAAAACTTCAAACGTATCTCGTCATTCTTTAGAACTTCCGTATCCCACTTCTTAGCGTATTGATTCTTCCTGACTAATGTCTTGAACTTCAGCCTACTCTTCATGACTACTATTTTGGGTACGCCTTACAATCCAGTATCTGATTTCGGAATCTCTGTCTGACCATGATGTAATGTAATTGAAATCTTCCCGTATCTCCCGGCCTTTTCCAAGTATACCCCCTCCTCTTGTGATTCTTGAACAGGGTATTCGCTATTACTAGCTGAAACTTGTTACAGAACTCAATTAGTCTTTCTCCTCTTTCATTGCTTGTCCCAAGCCCATATTCTCCTGTAACCTTTTCTTCTACTCCTTCCCCTACAACTGCATTCCAGTCGCCCATGACTACTAGATTTTCGTCCCCCTTTACATACTGCATTACCCTTTCAATATACCCGTTCTCTATCTGTTCATATTCAGGTTGCGACGTCGGCATTTATACCTGAACTATCGTTGTCGGTGTTGGTCTGCTGTCGATTCTGATTAGAACAACCCGGTCACTGAACTGTTCACAGTAACACACCCTCTGCCCTACCTTCCTATTCATAACGAATCCTACACCTGTTATACCATTCTCTGCTGCTGTTGATATTAACCGATACTCATCTGACCACAAATCCTTGTCTTCCTTCCACTTCACTTCACTGACCCCTACTATATCTAGATGGAGCCTTTGCATTTCCCTTTTCAGATTTTCTAGTTTCCCTACCACGTTCAAGCTTCTAACATTCCACGCCCCGACTCGTAGAACGTTATACTTTCGTTGATTATTCAATCTTTTTCTCATGGTAACCTACCCCTTGGCAGTCCCCTCCAGGAGATCCAAATGGGGGACTATTCCGGAATCTTTAATGCAGTGGTTTCCATTGCCTTCTGCATCCTCATGTCGTTGATCATTGCTGATTCTTCCCTCTTTAGGGGCATTTTCCCACCCCTAGGACAAGAGAGTGCCCTGAACCTCTATCCGCTCTTCCGCCCTCTTTGACAAGGCCGTTGGTAGAACGAGGCTGACTTCTTATGCCGGAGGTCTTCGGCCACCAATGCTGATTAATTATCAAAATTTAGACAGTGGCAGGGATCTAACCCGGGAGCGAAGACGTTTTGATAATGAATCAAAGACGCTACCCCCCCCCTTTATTTTTTTTTTTTAAATCTCACTTTGTTCGCTTTTGTTCGTTGCATCTGTTTGGGGCTGACGTCGTAAGACATCCGTTTTAGTTCGTTGTTGTTCGAATAACTTAGTTTTTTTTTCTTACAGAGAGCACGTATCCCTCTGACCGAACACGCTGAATCCCTAGACCACGGGTCTATGCTATTCTAGAGGACATGAAAGATGACACTTTTATGTCACTGTTGATAGCGATGAGGCAACTTTCCATATTAACGGTAAAGTTCCATCGTCATAATGTGGGTATATGGGGGCTCGAAAATCCTCGTGAAACAATTGAACACGAACTTGATTCACCAAAAGTGAATTTTTTTGTGCTGTTTCGAAAAGCAGGGTTTATGGACCCTAATTTTTGGGGGAAGAAACGGTAACAGGACAATCATATTTCGCAATGCTACGGAACTGGTTATTCCCACAACTCTACTTTGACAATTTCATCTATCAGCAAGATAGAGCACCACTGCACTGGCACAATAACGTGCGCAGTTTCCTCAATGCCAACGTGCCACAACGTTGGATAGGGCATACAGGACCGCGAGACCAGGCTTTACACTCTTGGCCTCCTAGGTCCCCTGACTTAACACCATGTGATTTCTTCCTGTGGGGATATGTTAAACAATGTTTACGTTTCTCCCTTACCTCGTGACGCTAATGAACTGAAAACCATAAGATCAGCTGCTGTAGCTTCATTGACAGAACACACCATACGCACAGTTTGGGATGAATACGGCTATCGGCTAGATGTCGTCCGTGCAGCCTGTGGAGGACATATTGAACATTTATGATGGATTTTTATAAACTTCTGTCTTTTCTGAGTAATTTAGTATGCAATTTGTTGGTGTTAAGCTCTTCTACCTAGTAAATAATTCTATTTAAAAATCTGGCCAATCTTTTTGGGAAACCCTGTATTATGCCTGATCAGTGTACATTTGTAGACGTACAGAAGGCTTTCGACGATATTGACTGCAATGCACTCTTTGAAATCCTAATAGTAACTGGGATAAGATAAAGGGAGCGAAACTTTAATTACAACTTGAACAGGAACTAGACGGCAGCGACAAAAGTAAAAGGTCATAAGTAGGTAGCAATGGTTGAGTACAGAGAGTCAAGTTTGTAGCATACCCCAGTCTCATTCAATCTGTACGTTGACTAAGCGGTGAAGGAAAGCGAAGACAAATATGGAGAACGAATTGAAGTTGAGGGAGAAGAAATAAAATCTTTGTGGTTTTGTGATGATACTATAATCTGTCAGAGACAGAGCACTGGAAGAGCAGATGTACGGAATGGATAATGTCTTGAAAGGATAAGAGCAACACCAACAAAAGAAAAACCAGGATAATGGAATTAAATCAGGCAATGCTGAGGCATTTAGATTAAGAAATGAGTAGTAGGTGGATTTTGCTATGTGGGCCATAAAATAACTGAGCATTGCAGAAGTAGAGATGATATAGAATGTCAGCAGTGTAACGTTGTGTTGAAGTGAAACGAGGACAATAAGTAGTGCAGAAACGTAGAGAACAATGAAGTTCAACAGAATAATGCTTAAAATTAAATGAGATAATGCTTATGATTAGAGGAGATATATTAGAAATATAGCGAAAAGAAATTTGTTGCAAAGGTTGACTGAAGATAAGGAAGAAGGATTGGGTTTAACGTCCCGTTGTGAGCGGGGTTATTAGAGATGGAGCAAGCCGTGCATTTTGAAAGGAACCATCCCGGCATTTGTGCGGAGCGTTTTAGGGAAATCACGAAAAGCCGAATCCTGGGTAGCTGCATGCGTCCTCCAAAATGTGGATCCAGGGTGCTAGCACTGCGTCACCTCTCTCGGTACTGAAAGAACAGATCGTTTGACAGGAGACATTCTGAGACTTCCGGAAATTATAAAATTACGAGGACATACAGAAAAGTAATCGCTTCGAATATTTCATGTGAAAACTCTTGGTCCTCCTTAAATAAAATACAAGTTATTAACATTCTATATCATTTTTGTTAGTGGCTACGTGTTCATTTTTCACCCTGGTGACGAATACATTTCTCCTGTCTAGAAGCCAATATATTGACAATTACACTATAGAATGTTTAACCGATTCACAATTTCACCTTTATTTGCGCCGCTTCATCACAGCCTTCGGTGTTGTCTGGCGAGGGTATTGCATGAGTGGACCATGTCTTCGAATTCGAAACTCGATACAGTTCACTGTTTCTGATGCACCGTCATAGTTACGTTACACACAGCAAAGTTACACTTTACAATTCGGAGACCTTTAGCTACAGAGAGCTGCAGATATGAAATCATCGAGAATAAAGGTGTATTGTATGTAAGTAGGCTGTTTAGGTTCTTATATTGGTAACGCCGCTGCGACGTAGCGCTCTGTATGAAAATCACTGGCTGTGCTGTGTGCAGTCTGTGGCTGGTTGGCATTGTTGTAATACTCGCCATTGTAGTGTTGGGCAGCTGGATGTTAACAGCGCGTAGCATTGCGCAGTTGGAGGTGAGCCGCCAGCAGTGGTGGATGTGGGGAGAAAGATGGCAGAATTTTGAAATTTGTAAGAATGGATGTCATGAACTGCTATATATATATTATGACTATTAAGGTAAATACATTGTTTGTTCTCTATTAAGATCTTTTATTTTCTAACTATCCTTGTCAGTAGTTATTGCCTTCTGTAGTTTGAATCTTTTATTTAGCTGGCAGTAGTGGCGCTCGCTTTATTGCAGTAGTTCGAGTAAATTTTTGTGAGGTAAGCGATTTGTGAAACGTATAGGTTAATGTTAGTCAGGGCCATTATTTGTAGGGATTTTTGGAAGTCAGATTGCGTTGCGCTAAAAAAAAGTATTGTGCGTCAGTTTAAGCACAGTCATGTATAATTTTTGTAAAGGGACGTTTCATGTAGAATGTTAATAACTTTTATTTTCACATAAGAAATTAGGAGGCCTTATTTTTCAGCACGCGCTATTATAATTTGAGGGAAGCGTCGGGGGGCAAGAACTGTAGAGAAAGACCAGGAGATGAATACCAGTACAGATACAAGTTCAAATGGATATAGTCTGCTGTCTTTATTCGTAGAGAAAAAGAATTACAGATAACAGAGCATTATGAAGAACTGCATCAAACCACTCACTGACAATAACAACAACAACGTCCTAGAACACCTAGAACGAGTACGCATTTTATAGTGTAGTGTGTAATGTTGCTTGCCATAATGACTGCTGAATTTACCGAATTGGAATAATTACGAGAAAACACTGTTGCCAAGGCAAACAATGACATTTTATGAAGTATTGGCAGCTACTAGATTTTGAATGACGGCGTTACTTAAAAGAAGCCAAAGAAAAAGAAATGGAATTTAGGTATTCCTTATATGGTGAACTAGGACTAAACGACACAAGAAATGACTCACACATAGAACTATTAATAATTTTATCACAAATAACTGAAGGGAGGAAGAACAGTGGAATGATTATAAAAATAATGCACCGACGAAAGCCAGTTCAGAGAGCATATCGCATGAAGAGGAAGCGATTATCAGGTTTCGTATGGTTCAAATAGTTCAAATAGCTCTGAGCAATATGGGACTTAACTGCTGTGGTCATTAGTCCCCTAGAACTTAGAACTATTTAAACCTAACTAACCTTAGGACATCACACACATCCATGCCCGAGGCAGGATTCGAACCTGCGACCGTAGCAGTCGCGCGGTTCCGGACTGCGCGCCTAGAACCGTGAGACCACCGCGGCCGGAAGGTTTTGTATGAATATATTTGTATCAATAGTGGCTGAAGGTTTCTTAGATGTTCCTTTAATGGGAAGTCAACAGTTATACCGCCTCCGTGGCTTCTGCACTACTTTTGTAATTTCTGAGCACAGTGAACTGCGTTTATATCTCACCTGAAAACATCGGTACCTTTTAAATGACTAAAATTGTTCAAATGGCTCTAAGCACTGTGGGACTTAACATCTGAGGTCATCAGTCCCCTAGAATTAGAATTACTTAATCCTCACTAACCAAAGGACATCACACACAACCATGCACGAGGCAGGATTCGAACCTACGACCGTAGCAGCAGCAAGGATCCGGACTGAAGCGCCTAGAACCGGCTTAAATGACTCGGCCAATATTCCTTTTTAACGAAATTTAAAGGTCCTTTTCAATGTCATATGACGTCCCGTTAATAAATTTTAATGAAAAACTGAATTCGCAAAGCCGAATAAATCTGAGTTCATGAAATTTTATGAGAAATCCATCATTTCTCGCAGCTATTACTCTTGCTGAAGGAGGCAACCAGTTCCCCACTCCTTCCGTGCTGAAAATCAACAGTCACATCTCCCGCTACTTACAGCATATTTTCTTTCTTTTTCCCAAAGTGAGACGCTCACGACTGTAAGACACGCCGCGGGGTTCAAAAAATTCGTTTCTCGCAACTTCTGGCGCGTTGTTGCGTGCAACACGAAAGCAACAACATACCTGACTTCCTATCAGGGTTGCCCTGCAGCAGATGAATGTTCACCAACACCAACCTCAGAGCAATGTGCAGCTTGAAGAAGGAAAACAAACGCAAGAGTGAATCCTGTCTAGTTTTCGAGCCACTGAGGACACTGAAAGAAACGATTTATTGAAATAACGGAGTAGCCCAATATGATATAATCCATTGCATCCACAATTCAAATACTTTTTCTTCAGTTACTTTAGACAGGCTCTTGGAAACTAAACTACTTAAGCATTTTTAAAAAAGTGAAACGGAATAGCAATCTTTTGAAATCTACATTACGTTTTAAATTAAATATGTTTTGCGTGTATGAAGGGTGGCGATCGCTTGAGTGATCAGTATTCTGCGTCCATTCTGTACCTTCACGTCGTTGGAAAAAAACTCAGGAGTTGAACTATTATCATCTGTAGAGGAGGTGAAAGCAAATTAGATACGATTTCCAAGTTTGCCAAAAGTTAAACGTTGTGTATGCACGCCGTTTCTTGCAATATCTGGACACCAATAACTTCACAGGGAGAGTTTCAAAGATCATCACAGAAATTTGATCACAAACGTTTTAGACTCAGTTTTAATCGTCGTTTCACCATCGTATCGTCCTAGTGATAAGCATAGCCTGATTCGTGCAATCATGCTGACTGGTGTTCATCAGCGAAGAAAGATTGAATTAGCAAGCCAATACCACAAATGGATGTCCACTGAGTGGCGACGGGTGGCCTTTTCAGATAAGTCACGTTTAATCCTACACCGGGCAGAGGGATGTGGTGTGTACGGCGTGAAATGCCTGAAAGCAAAGGGTCCAGCCCGGATAGTGGAGCATTATGGTCTGGGGAATGTTTTGTGGCATTCGCTCGTTGATCTCGTCAATCTGGAAGGCACACTGGATCAACACAACTATGCATCAAACCTCGGGGACCAAGTCCACTCCCCTGCAGTTTGTTTTCTCTCGGGACGATAGCATCTACCGGTAAGACGAAGCAACGTGTCACATAGCTCGCAGTATACGTTTGTGGCTGTAACACCACATCTACATCAACATGGATACTCTGCAAATCACATTAAAGTGCCTGGCAGAGGGTTCATCGACCGCCGGCCGGTGTGGTCAAGCGGTTCTAGGCGCTGCAGTCTGGAACCACGCGACCGCTACGGTCGCAGGTTCGAATCCTGCCTCGGGCTTGGATGTGTGGGCTGTCCTTAGGTTAGTTAGGTTTATGTAGTTCTAAGTTCTAGGGGACTGATGACCTCAGATGTTAAGTCCCATATTGCTCAGAGCCATTTGAACCATTTGGTTCATCGACCACCTTCACAAATCTCTATTATTCCAGTCTCGTATGGGGCGCCGAAGAATGAACACCTATATCTTTCCGTATGAACTCTGATTTCCCCTATTTTATCTATGTGATCGTTCCTCCCTATGTAAGTCGGTGTCAACAAAATATTTTCGCATTCAGAGGAGAAAGTTGGTGATTGGAATTTCGTCAGAACATTCCGTCGCAACGAAAAACGCCATTCTTCTAATTATGTCCAGCCCAAATTATATATCATTTCTCTGAGACTCACACCAATATTTCGCGACAATACAAAACGTGCTGCCTTTCTTTGAACTTTTTAGATGTACTCCGTCAATCCTATCTTGTAAGGATCCCACACCGCGCAGCAGTACTCTAAAGGAGGACGGACAAGCGTAGTGTAGGCAGTCTCCTTAGTAGGTCTGTTACATTTTCTAAGTGTCCTGCCAATAAAACGCAGTCTTTGGTTAGCCTTCCCCACAACATTTTCTGTGTGTTCCTTCCAATTTAGGTTGTTTGTAATTGTATTACCTAGGTATTTAGTTGAATTTACGGTTTTTAGATTAGACTTATTTATCGTGTAACCGATGTTTAACGAGTTCTTTTACCACTCATGTGCATGACCTCACACTTCTCGTTATTTAGGGTCAACTGGCACTTTTCGCACCATTCAGATATATTTCCTAAATCGATAAACGACAGAGTCATCAGCAAACAACCGAAGACGGCTGCTAAGATTGTCTCCCAAATCGTTTATATAGATAAGGAACAGCGAAGGGCCTATAACACTACCTTGGGGAACGCCAGAATCCACTTCAGTTTTACTTGATGACTTTCCGCAAATTACTACTAACTGTGACCTCTCTGACAGGAAATCACAAATACAGTCACATAACTAAGAAGATACACCATAAGCATGCAATTTCACTAAGAGTCGCTTGTGCGGTACTGTGTTAAAAGCCTTCCGGAAATCCAGAAATACGGAATCGATCTGAAGTCCCTTGTCAATAGCACTCAACACCTCATGTGAATAAAGAGCTAGTTGTGTTTCACAGAAACGATGTTTTCTAAACCCATGTTGATTGTGTGTCCGTAGACCGTTTTCTTCGAAGTAACTGATAATGTTCGAACTCAATATGTCCCAAAATCCTGCTGCATATCGACGTTAACGATGTGGGTTCGTAATTTGGTGGAGTACTCCTACTACCATTCTTGAATATTGGTCCTCATCTGTGTAACTTTCCAGTCTTTGGGTACCGATCTTTCGTCAAGCGAACTGTTAAGTACTTCATTACTCCTAGGACATTAACTTCTACGTTACTCATGTTCGCAGCCATTCTCGATTCGAATTCTGGAATATCTTCGCCTTCTTTTGTGAAGGCGTTTTGGAAGGGTGTGTTTAGCAACTCTGTTCTGGCACCAGTAGTAGTTTGCCGTACACCGGCGGCCATCAAACTCCCCGGATCAAAACCAAGTAGACAATCTGTGGAACCACCTCCATAAAGGCTATCAGCGCTTTCGAAACCTAGCGCCGTTGTTCACGGCTCTGGATTTGGCAGGACTCCACATGCCGTTTTGTGCCTTCCAGAAACTCACTGAATCTCTTCCTGGACGCCTCGCAGCGGTCCACGCTGCACATGTGGTTATTCAGGTCTTTGGCAGGTGGCGACATTAATTTGACTGGACAGTGTACAATCGACCGGCAAGCAGAAACCGCTTCACTGCCATGACTCCAGTGCATGGGTGATAGTCCCAATGCCGTTTGGTAACAGTTCTACGCCATCTGAGAATATAAATGGCTTACCCCAAAACAGCGGTATGAGTCATTCGTACGAAAAATTGCGTTTCTTAACACGAGATAATCTGGAAGATCACACATTTAAAGTCTTACATTTGAGCTTCAGTAACACGAATAAACAAAACGTGGAAGCCTAACAATTCATATTTCAGTATTGTGACTTAATGCCATTCGTCTCTTTTGCAAAAAACAATTGCTCTCTCAAACAACAAACTTTTTCCACTGATTGTATCAAACTGCTATTTAGTCTTCAGGGTGGAGAAGGGCGATTTCAGTGAATTGCTCAAAGCAAAGTGGAGCTGGACAATATCGCAGCTAATTAAAGCCACTTTTTCACATTCAACAACTTCTGGACTCAAACAGTCCAATATCAAACCACACGCTAATTACAGTTTGAAGCGATTATATTTGTATGTCCGTATCATAACCTGCCTTTTGCCAAGCATACTGTAATACAGGATTGTACGTCAATGCAGAAAGTTGATTAAAATTAAGCCATGTGGCATCGTTGACTGGAAAATCCCAAGCGGCAGTTTCAGCTGTATAAGTGGAAAGGTTTTTCCTATCCTCGGCACCCATTGATATCTTTCCTTTGCGAAGTACGGGAGTATATATCTAAGAAATTTAAATTACTGTGTGTGTGTGTGTGATTGCAGTGGGGGGCGGGGGGGTGGGGGGTGGGGGCACGCTGTAATATTTGCGTTGTACCTACTTCTGCTTGTATGTACATATCCGACAAACTACCTTATGGTGCATGGCGAAAGGTACGTCGTACCACTATTAGTCATTCCTTTTTCTGTTCCACTTGATAAACAGAGAGAGAGAAAAACTGTCTTGCGCCTTATCTTCATGGTCCTTATGCGAATTGTATACTGGCTGCATTAGAATCGTTCTGATGTCAACCTCAAACGGCGGTTCTCTAAATTTCCGTAATAGTGCCGTGGAGAAAGAGCGTCGTCTAACTTTCAGAGATTCCTGTTTGAGTTCACGAAGCATCCCCTCTATCGAACCTACCAGTAACAAATCTAGCAGCACGCGCCTGAATTGCTTCGATGTATTCCTTTAATTCAACCTGATGAGGATCCCATACACTCTTATAATCATTACAGCAAGGAGAGGGCGAAACTCGTTGGCGGAATATAGACTACTCCTCTAGAGTAGCACCAAGGTCCCGCTGAGCCTAACGTACCCATACAACGGACGGATCACCACCAATAGTATCACGTGACCTCACTCCATGCTTAATGTTTTGGATTTTAATCCAGGACATTTGAGCAAATTCTGGTGATCAGGAACTTTACACCGCCTTCGCGCTACTTCTTTACGAAAAGGGAAAGCATATGGTGTACCCTGGTTTTTTCCATCTAGATACTAGCCACACCCAATGATGCTTAACTTAACGGATTTAATGCGAACTGGTGTATTCAACGAAGGTGAACCCTTGCAGAAAGTTGATTGTATAGCATAGAGAAGTGGTCGTCAAATTGCGGCTCTGTTCTTGCAGCCCGCAGATCTCATCCTTCTAGCAACTCACAGCTGAATCCAGAAACATCACCTGACATCACGAACACCTTTAAGAGTGTAGTTTTCTGCCCAGTAACAACAAACGTACTTAGAGAGACAGTAGTACCCAGAAGAAATGATCAATGTTTATGAATATGCCAGGGACGATATTTCGAAGCAAAAACGTGTAATAAATCTGGACTCCAAAATACATACCTTACGATCTATGAGCACTACTTCATCTTCGATACTGTGAAACATATCTCTTCTGCTGCAAGTACTTTGCTTTCGGTATCTTGTTAGGTGGTAATGTGGACCAAAACAAGAAAAAATTATAGACATGAGTACTAAAATTCACACTTTACGAGCTATGAGCATCTGTTCGGTAGATTAAATGTGTTTCGCGTTAGCGAACATTGAGAATTGCTTGTAGCTCTTAGGCTCGAATTTTACGGTACACGTTTTCTACACTTTCATTGCATGGGATGATCGTGTCATGTTTATGAACGTTAACCACTTCTTCTATGATGACCTTTTTTAAAGATGTGCTTAATTGTAACTGATGTTAGTGAATTTTATCGTGAGCTAAGTGAAGCTGACCGCTTACGAGGGTAAGCTGAGGGGTAAGTAGCGCAATTGGTGCGAGATTAGAGGATGTGAGAGATCTAATGTTTTACTGTTCGTCTTCCAGTACTGAAAATTCATGAGCGTGACCACAAGGGCAGATGAGCTGCTATGGTGCAAATCTTAAAACAGAAGTAAAATGGATTCGTCATCTTCAAATGCGGGCCGGCCGGAGTGGCCGAGTGGTTCTAGGCGCTTCAGTCTGGAACTTCGCGACCGCTACGGTCGCAGGCTCGAATCCTGCCTCGGGCATGGATGGGTGTGATATCCTTAGGTTAGTTAGGTTTAAGGAGTTCTAAGTTGTAGGGGACTGATGACCTCAGAAGTTTAGTCCCATAATTCTCAGAGCCATTTGGACCTTTTTTTTTTCAAATGCGGTGCATACTTGTAGCAAGGAGTATGAAATTAATTAAAACTGTCATAATACAGCGAAACGAGTAGAAGAAACATGACATTCTACACATTTAGTGAAATTTGTCATCATGTTTCAGGAGTGCATTTCAGTGTAAGAACAATTATCATTTTTAATGAGTTAATCATTCGTACACACAAACTGCACGATAACACTACGTTGGGCCCTTTACAATGTCATAAATGTGGGGTCACTGAGTGCAGCAGCAATCTGAAACAGAGAACAAACGACGCTACGTGATCCGAATGGTACCCACATTTAACTGTAAGGATTTGGAGACCGGCGAGCTCTTAACATACTATTCATGTAGGTTACCAACTAATATTGGAATCGATACATATGCAGCCCGAGGTGTCAATGCTCGAAGTCAATATTGGCTATTTACTCTTGAGGGGGAAGAAAAAGAGACAACTGGCATAGGTTGCAGTGTGATGGCGAAATGACGAGTGTGTAACTTATAAATAGGTTGTCAATATTTTGAAGTCTTCCATGTACGTTTTCCTTTCTTGGCCTGTTGTATCTTCGCCAAAGTCCCTGTCTTACAAGGGGAGGCCACGACGTTTGGAACGCGGATTTACTGTAAACTTGGTAAACTCGTAGTACTCCACGAGGACAACAAAATGGGTAAACAGTAGCGCGTACTTCTCAAACGTTACTGAGAAAATCGCAAGATAATTTCGGTCCTCGAATATACGTCTGTGCGTGGCCATTTTAATCAGGAAGAGGCTGCAGCCGAGTGCTGCCGGCGCGTTCGGTCAGAGCGTTAGCTTCCCTTTCTAATAATGAAACTGAGCGAACGAACGGACGAACGAACGAACTGAACAAATTCAGCGAACAATATAGTACAATTTTTTTTTTAAGTGGTTGGCGTTCAAGCCACTGGGTCGCTGGAATCGAGTTCCGTTCGTCAGTTTTTTTTATTGCCAACACAGTCATTTTCTTTACTACATACATTACAATTGATATAATGGGAAAAATACGTGTATTCGGATGACCTTTTATTAAATTTACAATGTTATTTGGCAGTCTACTAATCCTTACTATTACAAATAATGTGAGATTCATAACTATTGACTAGTAAACGACCAAACGCATAAGGTGATACTGAAAATGTATGCTAGTCCGTGACTTCAAAACTGTTCGTACTTAATTTAAAGAGAACAAGAACTTGCTTCTATGAAGACGCTATTAAAATACACTCAATACTGCACAACCAATTATGAGCGCCGAGTTTGAAGGAAATACTGCGTTCTGCGTGGTTTACTTCCAAGCTGTCGTCTGAAAGAGAGGTTTTTGAAAATGTTAACGAGGTTTGGTTTTCGACGGAAATCGTCAAAAGACCTTGCATATGCGGAAAAATAGCATTTATTCAACGCAGCTCGTGCCGTTTTACTTTATGTTTAAATGGTTTTACGAAAAATACCATCCTGCAGGTTGCAATGTCGAAAGTTACGATTAATTGTACATCTTTCGAAAGCCGTGTGTGCCGGACAAAACTTGGAGGTAACAAGTCGTTTCGGGCTCCTTCCAGGTATAAGGGATTTCTCAAATCACGGACAAGCATTCATTTCCAGTAACACTTTATGCGTTTGGTCGTTTCTAGTCGATAGTTATGAATCTTACATTATTTGTGATAATAAGAATTAATAGACTGCCAAATAACATTGCAAAATTTATAAAAGTTCATCCGATTACACGTATTTTCCCCATTATTGTAATAGAAATAATAAAGAAAATGACTGTGTTAAAAAAAAATACTGACGAACGGAACTCGATCCAGCGGCTTTAACGCCAAACACTTAGAAAAAACAACTATTTTGTTCTATATTTATCGTTGAATTTGTTTATGGCGGACGTCGGATGACATACGTTCAGTTATTTCGATGATCCGTTTGCTTAGTTTTTTTATTATAAAGGGTAGCTATCGCCCTGAATGAACACGCTGAGCGACCTTACCGGCACATCACAGCTGCAGTCGCTTCATGGTTAAAATGGCCACGCACAGATGTATATTCGATTGCGATTTTCTTAATAACGCTTGAGAAGTACGCGCTACTGTTTACCCATTTTGTTGTCCTCATGGAGTACTACGAGTGTACCAAGTTTACAGCAAATCCGCGTTCCAAGCGCCCTGGCCTCCCCTCGTTAGATATAGAAGAGGTCAATCAAAAGTCTGTCGTTGTAAGACGCGTAGTTTTGCATGCAAATGGCTCATACCACAGTTATTGGGGTGAGCAGATATTTGTGCCTTATTGAGCGTTCGAGATCACGCACTTCCCTTGTCAGAGACTTTTGGGACTGCTGCGGCAAAAGATTTATACAGTACTTGAGGTTAGAGTGACGTCGCGTACCCCGTCATCGATGACGAAGCTGGAGGCGGGCGGTGGCGGGTCGTATCCGCCGGACACCGGGGCTCCGCCAGTGTTCATAGCGTGGGCGGCGGTGGGCGGCGTGGGAGGTGGGCGGCGTGCGCTCTGAAGACAGGCAGGCGGTCGCTGTGGGAGGCGAAGCTCGCGGCCACCGGCCGCCGACTGCTACAAGGCGTGGGAAGCCCTGCCTAACCGCGGCACGGCGGCGGAAATCCTCTTAAGGAGCGGCGGGGCCGCGCTCCCGCCGCACGGCCTTCTTCTCTCGGACTGTGACGCACCGTCGCACGCCGTGTTCGTCACACCATCGCTCTATGGTCGGGTGCGGGTCCACAGTCATACGTGAGTTTGACCACAGTACTTTTCTGTGGCTTCCTGAAGTTTTACACTCTCAGTGTTTTTGTAGCCTAAAATGAATAAATAGTTTTTTTTATAGACTAACACGAAAAGAAATAAAGAATAAAACGGCGCACCACGATGGATCGGTGCGGAAATTGGTAGATGTCATATACCAGGTGATCAAAAACTCAGTATAAATTTGAAAACTGAATAAATCACGGAATAATGTAGATAGAGAGATACAAATTGACACACATGCTTGGAATGACATAGGGTTTTATCAGAACAAAAGAAAAATGTCCGACGGATGGCGCTTCATCTGATCAGAATAGCAATAATTAGCATAACAAAGTAAGACAAAGCAAAGATGATGTTCTTTACAGGAAATGCTCAATATGTCCACCACCATTCCTCAACAATAGCTGTAGTCGAGGAATAATGTTGTGAACGGCACTGTAAAGCATGCCCGGAGTTATGGTGAGGCATTGGCGTCGGATGTTGTCTTTCAGCATCCCCAGAGATGTCGGTCGATCACGATAGACTTGCAACTTCAGGTGACCCCAAAGCCAATAATCGCATGGACTGAGGTCTGGGGACCTGGGAGGCCAAGCATGCCGAAAGTGGGGCTGAGCACACGATCATCACCAAACGACGCGCGCAAGAGATCTTTCACGCGTCTAGCAATACTATTTTTTGGTTCTAATAAAACACCATGTCATTCCAAGCATGTGTGTCAATTTTCTCCTCTCTACCTACATCAATCCGTGATTTATTAAGTTTTCAAATTTGTACTGACTTTATCACCCAGTACACCTACAGGCAAACAAATGATTACAGTTTCAGAAAAACTGGACGTAGTCCTGAGGGATATCGTGCTAAATTCTGTCCACCTGGCGCATAAGATCGTTAAAATCCCGAGCTGGTTTTAAGGCCCTGTCTATAATGTTCCACAACCTTGTGAACTGGGGGGAGATCCTGCAACCTGGATCGCCACGGTAAGTTTTTGCAAGCACGAAGGTAACCTGTAGAAACTGTCGCCGTGTATGGGACGGCATTGTCTTGATGAAATGTAGGCCTGGGATGGACAGGAGGACAGCGAAACGAGGTGTGCCACTGCGCTGACTATTAGTTCTGGTTCTCAGTCTTAATGGGTGGCGACAGTCATGTTCGTACCCCAAAGATGTCCGGGTTATCTCCAGCCACGTTTTTGTCCTCAAATCCCATGAACAGCAGTAGAATTGTGTTCAGTGATGAGTCCCGCTTCGAAATGAGGCCCTTTGTTCAACGAATGCTTCTCTGGAGAATCCCCAGACAGCGGTGGGACACTAAGCTTACCGCCTCCTCTTATACTGCCCGAAAACCAGGAGTGGTGGTCTAGGGTGTCATTTGTTTTACAGGAGGATCCCTCTGGTTTTCACGCGCAGCGGTACTCTAACAGCGCAGTGGTGCGTCGACGATATTCTAACCCTTTTTCTGTCGCCCTTCATGGTAATCCATCTGGGCCTACATTTCAGCAAGATAACGCCCGCCCGCACAAGGCGAGGGTTTCTACTGCTTGTCTTCGTGCTTGCCAAATCCTACCTTAGGATCGGATCTCTGCCCACTTGAGAACGTTTCGAGCATTATGGGGACGGCCCTCCAACGATCGCGGGATTTTTATGATGTAACGTCCCAGTTAGACAGAATTTGGCACTATATCCCTCAGGAAGGCATTCAACAACTCTGTCAATCATTGCCTAGCCGAATATTTTTTTGAAAAAGGACCAGATGTTGACGAACGTGTTATCGATTTGGTCCATCTGAGAAGCTCTTTCTATTGAGTATATCATCCAATTCTTATGAAACTGTAATCAATTGTTTGTCGATATATGTACTTCACATCTAGCGATTTTCGTCCAATTCGGAGAATTCATTCGTGGTGTGTAGTTCCTTTTTGTCTTAGAGTGTACTTCGACTGACAATCCCGTCGTTTGACGGGGTACGATTTCTCCCGCATTTCTTAGTGCAGAGACTTTTGATAAACTGAGATAGGAGCTGAAAGAACAGTATAGAAAGCAGAATAATGCAAAGTTTTCTCGGAAGTAGTTGGGTACGTGTCCAGTGGGTATAAGGGAACAGTGGCGGACATTGTCGGTTGGATTAGGAATCTGAATGTTCACACCTATTCCTGCCCACATTTGAATCAGTATGAAAACTATTTTTCTGAGTGTTTTCTGGCATTTAATTGGTCTCCAGAGCTTGCGCCGCCCACCTCCCACGCCGCCCATCGCCTCCCATGCCATGAACACGGATACGACCCGCCACCGCCCGCCTCCAGCTTCGTCATCGTCGACGGGGTAGGCGACGTCACTCCAACCTCCAGTAGTGTGTCAGTCTGTTGCCGCAGCAGTCCTAAAAATCTCTGACAATTGGGTTGTCGTTTATTTTTATGCACAGTCCTAGGTAATTTAAATAAAATTTTCGCTTACTGTGCTCTTTTGGCCATCTTTATGGTAGCAAAGCATGGTTCTCTGGGAGCTGCCAGAGTTAATTATTTCAATTAAGCATCATATGTGACAGTTTAAAAAAATGTGTTTGTAGGCAGAGTCTATTTGTTTATTGACGTAAAGTTTTCTGCGTATGGTACCGCGTCATAATGTAAAACTACTACTTGATGGTCTTTAGACGCAGAAGGAGGCCGCTGCAATTGTGGTCGAAACGTTGGTCATTAGACCCAGAAGGAGGCCGCGGTCGAAACGTTGGTCATTAGACACAGAAGAAGACCGCTGCAATTGTGGCCGAAACGTTGGTTTCTCTCCAGTAGCAGTAGTTCTATACATTATGAGGCGGTACCACACTCAGAAAACTTTCATGTTGACTGACTCTGGCCGCGGAACCCTACGCAATTATATTTGTTTGTTGTGTACGTTTCAAATGTACGCTGGTGTGCCTTCTAACCATAGGCTGCCATGGGAACTGATTGTCTAAAGAGAGAACGACTCCAGTATGAGCTTTGAATATGCACACAGTCGGGAGGGATACGTCACTGAGAACAAGTGACTGTGGAGGACACTGAAGATGTGCAGAGTCGTGACAGGAAGCTTCTACAGTACAACCCAGCAGGAGTTTGTCAGTGTGGTAGTTACGTATCTGCAAGGAAGTGTGGTAGAGCACAGTCTTGTTCAAAATGAAATCTAAAGAGTCTTCCTGTAATTGTGGTATAAGTTATTCCTGCAGCATGTCCAGGTACATGAAACCACAGTTTTCTCCTGAAATAAAATTGGTCAACTAGCCACTGAAGAAGAAATGGCACAAAAGATGTTAACTTACGTGATTTAAAAATGTGTATCACAGACTCATGTGGACGTTCCGTGCACCAAAGAACGCTTTGTTGATTAACGTGAAATCGAACTCCTCTGAAAAGACTCTTTTTTCTAATAGCTACGCCCAGGTTGACGGCGTATTTCTTGACTTCAGGAAGGCATTTGACACCTTACCGTACTGCCGTTTAACGAAAGAGAGTACAAGATAACAGACGTACATGAAACCACAGTTGTCTTCTGAAATAAAATTGGTCAACTAACTATTGAAGAAGAAATGGCACAAAAGATGCTAACTTACGTGATTTACAAATGTATACCACAGACTCATGTGGACGTTCCGTGGACCATAGAACGCTATGTTGATTAGCGTAAATTGAACTCTTCTGAAAAGTCTCTTCCTTCTAATAGTTACGCCTAGGTTGACGGCTTATTTCTTGACTTCAGGAAGGCATTTGACACCTTACCGTACTGCCGTTTAGCGAAAGAAAGTACAAGATAACAGTATCGGGCCAGATTTACGACTAGATTCAAGATTTCTTTGTTGGTCGAATTCTACACGTCGCTCTCAACGAAACAAAACCTGCAGATGTAAAGGTAACTTCAGGAACATTCCAAGGAAGTGTGGTAGTACTCTTCATGTTCACAATGAATATAAATGATATAGTAGTATTCATCAGAAGCCTGTTGTGGGGTTGTGAATCACTGAGCGCTAAGCGGGACGAAGTCTCTCCGTCGTTTCTGGGTCCCCAGTTTAATACACAGTACAATACACACACACAATTCATCAGAAGCTCTTTAAGGCAGTTTGCTAGTGATTCGGTTGTCTACAAGAAAGTAGTAATTTCAGGACGTGGTACAGATTTGCAGTATAAACTGCATACGATTGATGAAAGGTGGAGGCTCTGACAGTTGACTTCCCACATATAGATGGAACAAATTGCGTATACATAGGAAACAAAATCCACTTCCTGCAGCTAAACGTTTGATGAAAGTTGCTGTAAGAAGTACTTACAGTAAAATATCTAGGAGCAACTATCCAGAGGATCTTAAGCGGAATTACTAGATAAAATAAATAGTACAACAAGTAGATACCAGACAGATTCATGAGTAGACTTTAAGGAACCGTAGTTCATCCACAAAGGAAATGACTTACAGGGTGGTCGGTCGACCGATTCTTGAGTATCGTTCATCAGTCAGGGAAGCTTACCAGGTAGGACTGGTAGAAGAGAAAGAGAAGAGCCGACGAAGAGCGTCGTGTTTCGTCACGGGATCGTTAAGTCAGCGCGACAGTGGAACAGAAATGCTGAACGAACTCCAGTGGCAGACTTTACAAGAGAGGCGTTGAGCATCATGTAGAGGTTTCCTATTGAAATCTAGAAATAACACTTTCCAGCAAGAGTCGGACAACATATTGTTTCCTTCCACACAAATCTCACGAAATGACCACTAGAGAAATTCGAAAAATTAGAGCTAATACTTGCCGACAATAAGACTTCCCGTGTAACATTTGCCTGGGAAAAGGGTATCGGTTACAGGTACCAGGAGTACCCCCTGCCGGTCACCTATAGGATATTGCGGTGTATGATGTATTTGTAGACATTGTTCCCCCCAGGGAAAGTCTCATACCAGACGTGTGTAACCTCAAATGTTTGCGTGGTAGAGTAATTATGGTGTACGCGTAAGTGGAAACGGTGTTTGCGCAGCAATCGCCGACACAGTGTAACTAAAGCGGAATAAGAAGAACCAGCGCGTATTCGCCGAGGCAGATGAAAAACCGCCTTAACCATTTACAGGCTGGCCGGCACACCGGACTTCGACACTAATCCGCTGGGCGTATTAGTGCCGGGGACAGTCCCGCCTTCCCGCTTGGGAAGCAACGCGTTAGAGCGCGCGGCTAGCCGGACGGGCACATGACAGATAGGTTGTTGCTGAAGTCAGAAAGAAGCTAATTGTCACGACTGATCAGTGCTTGTAACAAGTACTGCCGATAAAGTCTTACACAGAGATACTAGCATAGAATGCACCTGTTGATTGTGGTACCAGCGATTCTCTGCTCCCAAGTGATGTCATTGCTTCGGGCTCCTGACAAATGATTCCCTCAAACGCTCCACCTTCTCTAACGACTGTCCCGGCTGACCTGCTTCTTCGCACAACATGTACACACCAAGTCTCTCTGAGTGTGTAGCACCACGCACGGATTTTTTTCGACTGTTGATTTTACCACATATTTGGTACGAAATCGTCGATGAATCGCCACGCCTTACACACATTTATCGAATTGAACGACACAAAACTCTCGCATCTCTGTGTTACACACCATGTTGTGACAATACCGACGTCTAGTAATGCGCTCTGGAACTTAGACTCAACGCGTTTCATGAATCAAATCTTGGAGAGGTGCCATGTCCACCGACATCTTTAATTTTTCTGCATGTCTGTGTACATTTCGCATAGCCGTTTTCTAAAAGTCTGCATGTATTTATGAATAACACTGTATGTTTATTAAACAATAATGTTTTATTGCATTATACTTTCTATGACTAGACTGCACTTTTCAGTATGCAATTACAGACGATGACTAGTTTTGGATGCCTTGAGGTCATCAAATCGTAATAGAGACGCTTAACGTGCATTGAAGAATATCAGCATTAGCTGTAGTCATGCGATGAAACGCATTCCTATTGTGGGCCAACAAGGCGATGACAGTATGTAGCTAAAAACTTGATCAAAAACGAGCCAGGTTGTAAATCATAATCTTGAAAGATGGCAATAATGAAGGAGGAGATTGGTCAGTTGCGTTTAAGACATCCCCATGAATTGCAGTCGCACTATAGGTGTTATAGTGAGACCAGTATATCCAATGTTACAAGAATTATCAGCTTTTCCAAAGGAGTTATGCAGAAGTGTATACAAAATAGTCATCTTTATAAAATGTGATCAAAATGAGGATTAAAAGTAAAATGTGATAAATCCAAATTGTCTGGCAAGACACTTCAAATGAAACTGAGTGAAACTGTACTGAGTGGGCGAGTGGTGTTGATGACATGCCGGAGGACCCCGTGGAGACACTGCTGGCAGTAAAGACTGTTTTATTCAACTCCACTACATACTTCGTTATGGACCAACGAAGTAAATCATCCCTCACTCTGTGGACACGGGCCGGCACTGACATACGGCTGTGACTTCCACCCTGGTGAGAGGATGCTGCGTAGGCGCCATTCATTGCTGGTAGCTGGCCCGTGAACTCACGGTGCCCTCTGGAGCTATGGCCGTGATGTCAGCGGCGGTCCCCGGATCAGCATGAGTTCTCTGTGACTGCACGTGCAGATGGAGACTGTTGTGTGTAGGATTCGACACGCTGCTCCCTGGCAGGAATCGAGCGATGGCTGACACTGAGGTGCTATGTCCTGTGGGGAATTCGGTGCTGGCAACAGCAGGCGAGGATGGCAGGTTGGCGGTGCTGTGGCACCAAGTTCAACGAGCAACTCAGTGCTGGCGAGGACAGGTGCTGCCTGATCTCGAACTCATGGCAGTTCGCGGTGATTTCAAGTCGTCTAGGTGTTCGGCATCGGCCTGGGGTCATTGTGGTGATGCTGAACTCTGGCGGAAGGAAGTGCCTCTGCCTCAAAATTCAGCTTTATATCGCTCTGAGGCGCATGTGTTTCTCGAAATCCACGTTGCTCGTCACAAGAGACTTGCCATGGTGTGGTGCCAACGAGGTTGGCGCCGGTGGCGATATCTACAACGTGCTGACAGGAGGAAAGTTTCCAACCGATTTCTCATACACAAACAGCTGTTGACCGACGTTGCCTGGTGAAACGCTGTTGTGATGCCACGTGTAAGGAGGAGAAATGCGTACCATCACGTTTCCGACATTAATAAAGGTCTAATTGTAGCCTATCGCGATTGCGGTCTGTCATATCGCGACATTGCTGTTCGCGTTGGTCGAGATCCAATGACTTAGCAGAATATGGAATCGGTGGGTTGAGCAGGATAATACGGAACGCCGTGCTCGATCCCAACGGCCTTGTATAACTAACAGTCGAGATTACAGGCATGTTATCCGCATGGCTGTAACGGATTGTGCAGCCACGTCTCGATTCCTGAGTCAACAGATGGGGACGTTTGCAAGACGACAGCCATCTGCACGAACAGTTAGACGATGTTTGCAGTAGCGTGGACTATCAGCTGCGGTTACCCTTGACCCTGCATCACAGGCAAGAGCGCCTGCGGTGGTGTACTCAACGACGAACCTTTGTGCACGAATGGCAAAACGTCTTTTTTTTTCGGACGAATCGAGGTTCTGTTTACAGCATCATGATGGTCGCGTCCGTGTTTTGCGACATCGCGGTGAACACGCATTGGAAGCGTGTACTTGTCATCGCCATACTGGTGTATCACCCGGCGTGATGGTATGGGGTGCCATTGGTTACACGTCTGGGTCACCTCTTGCTCGCATTGACGGCACTTTGAACAGTGAACGTTCCATTTCAGATGTGTTACAACCCGTGGCTCTACCCTACATTTCAACAGGATAATGTTCTACTGCTGCCCTGGCCAGCACATTTTCCAGATCTCTCACCAATTGAAAACGTCTGATCAATGGTGGCTGAGCAACTGGCTCGTCACAATACGCCAGTCACTACTCTTGATGAACTGTGGTATCGTGTTGAAGCTGCATGGGCAGCTGTACCTGTTCACGCCACCCGAGCTCTGTTTGACTCATTGTCCAGGGGTATCAAGGCTGTTATTACGGCCAGAGGTGGTTGTTCGGGGTACTGATTTCTCAGGATCTATGGACCCATATTTCGTGAAAATGTAATCACATGTCAGTTCGAGTATAATACATTTGTCCAATGAATACCCGTTTATCATCTGCCTTTGTTCTTCGTGTAGCAATTTCAAAGGCCAGTACTGTATCATTCCGCGTTCAACGTTTGTTAATTCCTGTCGTGCAGACATAATCACGTCGGAAAGCTTTTCATGTGGATCACTTGAATAGAAATGACAGCTCCGCCAATGCACTTACCATTTATACCCTGCCATCTGTAGATGTGCATTTCCCTTTTCCATTGTTTATGTCACCTCAAGACATAGCGGCTTTTGGTCGACAGCATTTTCTTCCATGTTTCGAGATGGTACCACTGGACAGATACCGGACGCTTCAAAGCTCATAACCACTAAGTACTCTAGTGGAACACGTAAGTCACCTCAAGGGCTTAGTCAAAACCTGAGACCGCCCTGACGACCTGAACCGTTTCAGTGTGCTCGTATTCCTGAGTAGGTATCCGGCGCTTCATCACTGCTGCTTCACACCTACCCTGGCCGTAGTACGGATGCCTGAGAAACATTTATGAGCGAATTTACGGCGGCCGACTGCGGCAGCGTTATTGGGTGGGCGCCTTGATGAAGCCACATTTCAATTAGCCGCCTCGCGATGTAATTGCGCGCAGCTGTCAGGCGGCGCCATCAGGCAGCTATCGACTGCATCAGCGATTACCGGGAATTAGCCAGCACACAATCTGCGCGGGATTAGGCGGCTGCCCTGGCCCAGCCATGCTGGCGCTGGTGGGTGCGTGTGACCTGGTAGGTACCAGCTGCATACCGGTACAGCACTCCCCAACACCTTAGTTCGTCCGTTTACCTCGTGTGGTGCGGCCTCCACTTAGCCCTGACGATTACGCTCCGCTACGTAATTGCCACGCGGTGACAGTCCTCTTAGGGTTCTTTCCATTTGTTTAATGACATTTTGTTAGTAGGCTGTTTAGGTTTTGTGGTGTGCGTACTGTAAGAACTTCGGTACACACACCATCAGATTATTGGACTTGTCGCTCTAACGAAGTAGGCAAGTGTCAGCAGTATGTCTCATGGTCTTATCGTGGCGTGTTTATCTTCTGTCGTTAGGTCATTCGATAGAAATGACACTTGCAGGCTTAGAGCAGCAGCTTGACGGTGACCAACTTTAAACACAACTTGATTAATTTTCACACACATTTATTAAAATAATAAAAAGCTTAGACATTATGAAACTTGATTCTGGATGCTGTTTACAACTGACAATCTGACGTTCCTTTGGTCTTGGTACGTTAATCTTATTCTCACATACCTCTGATACTTCACAAAGTGTCTATACATTTCTCTTCATGGCTATGTACAGGAATATGACAATCTTATTAGGCGCAGACTGAAACTTGACTACAGACCGGTACAGACTAATGCTGACTGGTACAGACTAATGCAGACTGAAGCAGACTGGTACAGATTGATGCAGACTGAAGCAGACTGACTCATCGGAGGTCTGTACACTCATTATAATACCTCGCGTGTTCAGGTATCAATGTGCGAGTGTGATCTGCGAGGAGACAAGGTTCTACATTAGCAGCAATCTCATTGGATGCATTACATATTAAGACGCAGATCAGCGGAAGCAGAATTTGGTCCGTCTCTAAGACAGCGCCATCTCGTAGAGCAGAGACGGACGAGCGCTGCGCCTGCGCTGTTGTGCTTAGCGGGGCGCGCTCTAGTGGGAAAGTTGTGTACGTGCTTACTACGCGGAACTTTGTACACAACGGGTTTGTATGTTGGTAACGCCACGTAGCACTCTGTATGAAAATCACTGACTGTGCTGTGTGCAGTCTGTGGCTGGTTGGATTCATTGTTAGAATATTCGCTTGTATAGTGTTGGGCAGTTGGGTGTGAACAGTGCGTAGCGCTGTGCAGTTGCAGGTGAGCCGCCAGCAGTGGTGGATGTAGGAACAGAGATGCCAGAGTTTTGATAGCGGACGATATGGACGTGTGTCCGCCAGAAAGAGGAAATTTGTAAGACTGGATATCATTAACTGATATGTATGACGACTTTTGAACATTATTAAGGTAAATACATTGTTTCATTTGCTAAATATGCCTATCAGTAGTTGGTGCCTTCTGTAGTTAGAATCTTTTATATAGGTGGCAGTATTGGCGCTCGCCGTATTGCAGTAGTTCGAGTAACGAAGACTTTTCTGAGGTAAGTGATTGATGAGAGGTATAGGTTATTGTTAGTAACGGCAATTCTTTTGTAGGGATTATTCAAAGTCAGATTGCGTTGCGCTAAAAATATTGTGTGTCAGTTTACTGATGATCAGAATAAGTATCCCGAGTTTGATTCCCGGCGGGGTCAGGGATTTTCTCTGCCTTGTGATGGCTGGGTGTTGTGTGCTGTCCTTAGGTTAGTTAGGTTTAAGTAGTTCTAAGTTCTAGGGGACTGATGACCATAGATGTTAAGTCCCATAGTCTCAGAGCCAATCAGAATAAGTAAAGAGAGAAATGTCCGATTACGTTCAGTTTTACTCAGTTGTCTCTGTATAAAATAACGTAGAAGTTTACCAGCACAGTAATTTATAATTTTTACAAGGGGAACAGATAGAGAAAGTGTATGAGGATATTGAAAGGGTAATGCAGCATGTAAAGGGGGACGAAAATCTAATAGCCATGGGCGACTGGAATGCAGTTGTAGGGGAAGGAGTAGAAGAAAAGGTTAGAGGAGAATATGGGCTTAGGACAAGGAATGAAAGAGGAGAAAGACTAATTGAGTTCTGTAACAAGTTTCAGCTAGTAATAGCGAATACCCTGTTGAAGAGGAACGGACATCTCTAAAAAGGGCCATCACAGAAGTTGGGAAGGAAAACATAGGTACAAAGAAGGTAGCTGCGAAGAAACCATGGGTAACAAAGGAAATACTTCAGTTGATTGATGAAAGGAGGAAGTACAAACATGTTCCGGGAAAATCAGGAATACAGAAATACAAGTCGCTGAGGAATGAAAGAAATAGGAAGTGCAGGGAAGCTAAGACGAAATGGCTGCAGGGAAAATGTGTAGACATCGAAAAAGATATGATTGTCGGAAGTACAGACTCAGCATACAGGAAAGTCAAAACAACCTTTGGTAACATTGAAACCAACGGTGGTAACATTAAGATTGCAACGGGAATTCCATTGTTAAATGCAGAGGAGAGAGCAGATAGGTGGAAAGAATACATTGAAAGCCTCTATGAGGGTGAAGATTTGTCTGATGTGATAGAAGAAGAAACAGGAGTCGATTTAGAAGATATAGGGGGTCCAGTATTAGAATCGGAATTTAAAAGAGCTTTGGAGGACTTACGGTCAAATAAGGCAGAAGGGATAGATAACATTCCTTCAGAATTTCTAAAATCATTAGGCGAAGTGGCAACAAAACGACTATTGACGTTGGTGTGTAGAATATATGAGTCTGGCGACATACCATCTGACTTTCGGAAAAGCATCATCTACACAATTCCGAAGACGGCAAGAGCTGACAAGTGCGAGAATTATCGCACAATCAGCTTTACAGCTCATGCATCGAAGCTGCTTACAAGAATAATATACAGAAGAATGGAAAAGAAAATTGAGGATGCGCTAGGTGACGATCAGTTTGGCTTTAGGAAAAGTAAAGGCGCGAGAGAGGCAATTCTGACGCTACGGCTAATAATGGAAGCAAGGCTAAAGGAAAATCAAGACACGGTCATAGGATTTGCGTACCTGGAAAAAGCGTTCGACAATATGAAGTGGTGCAAGCTCTTCAACATTCTGAATAAAGTAGGGGTAAGCTATAGAGAGAGACGGGTCATATACAATATGTACATCAACCAAGAGGGAATAATAAGAGTGGACGATCAAGAACGAAGTGCTCGTATTAAGAAGGGAGTAAGGCTGTAGCCTTTCGCCCCTACTCTTCAATCTGTACATCGAGGAAGCAATGATGGAAATAAAAGAAAGGTTCAGGAGTGGAATTAAAATACAAGGTGAAAGGATATCAATGATACGATTCGCTGATGACATTGCTATTCTGAGTGAAAGTGAAGAAGAATTAAATGATCTGCTGAACGGAATGAACAGTCTAGTGAGTACACAGTATAGTTTGAGAGTAAATCGGAGAAAGACGAAGGTAATGAGAGTACAGCATTGTATGGTAGTGAAACATGGACTGTGGGAAAACCGGAACAGAAGAGAATCGAAGCATTTGAGATGTGGTGCTATAGACGAATGTTGAAAATTAGGTGGACTGATAAGGTAAGGAATGAGGAGGTTCTACGCAGAATCGGAGAGGAAAGAAATATGTGGAAAACACTGATAAGAAGAAGAGACAGGATGATAGAACATCTGCTAAGACATGAGGGAATGACTTCCATGGTACTAGAGTGAACTGTAGAGGGCCAAATCTGTAGAGGAAGACAGTGATTGGAATACGTCAAGCAAGTAATTGAGGACGTAGGTTGCAAGTGCTACTCTGAGATGAAGACGTTAGCACAGGAAAGGAATTCGTGGCGGGCCGCATCAAACCAGTCAGCAGACTGATGCAAAAAAAAAAAAAGTTTCATATTGAAGGCATCGTTTTATACAGAGTTATTCGAATGTGTCTCTGGGGTTTCGGAAGATGATTGTGCGAAAACTACAAGAAGTACGGGAAAAAGAAACATATCTACATCTATGTACATATTCCGCAATTCACCGTATGGCACGAGGCGCAGGTACCATGCTCCATTACTATACATTTCTTCTACTGTTCCCCCCCCCAAAAAAAATAGCGAGGGAAGAACGGCTGTCTGTATGCATCCGTACGAGCCCTAATCTCTGTGTCATGTCTCTATGGTCCTTACGCGAAATGTACATTGGCGGCAGGAGAATCGTTCTGCAGTAAGCCCTAAAATGTGATTCTCAAATTGTTCTCAACAGTTCATTTTTAAGAGAGTTTCGCCTATCCTTGAAGTATTCCCATTTGAGTTCCCGAAGCATCTCTGTGATGCCTACCTCGTCTCTGCACCAACGGACCACAGTCGGTTCCATCGACGATGCTGCAGATGGTGAGCTCCACCTTAATCTCGCAAGCAAGACTGGCAGTCCTTACCATTTCCGCTAGCCGCCCGAAACCAGAGAGAATCTCCTCCGATACAAAGCGACACACGTTATTGGTATCGACATGAGCCACCAGCTGTAGTTGTTTGTACCCTGTACTCTTCATGGTATCGAGAAGCAACCTTTCCACATGCTGAGTGATTCCCCCTGGTATACCCACGAAGAGCACACTAACTTTCTTCCCCTCCTTGGCAGACATGTTCCTAAGGGACCCCACTACGCTCCTAACTTTGGAGTTCCCCTCTACCAGCAGACCGACCCTCTGTGTATGCCCAGATCTTGCCGTCCGAGAAGCTTCCCTTTAACTGGGTGGACTACTGTATCTAGCTTAGTGACTTCGTCAGCCACAGATAACGCCCGAAACCTGTTCGTCAAAAGAACCAGGGAGGGCTTACGATGGACCACTCGTAAAGTCTTTCGCTGCCTGCCAGACTGTGGTATGACTCTCACTCGACCACGGTCGAGAGGTCAACCTCAGTGTAGGCAGTACCCGGGGCGGCCACAGCAGTGCTCCACGTCCCACGCATCACCGCTTCTGATCCCCACTGTGATACTCCTTGGCAGCAGCCTCAAGTTGTTTGACGGAGCCAACACAGCCTGGAGCTGTGAGCGAAGGATCGCTAACTCAGCTCGCATCTGTACACAGCAATCAAGTAGTGGCTGTAGGACATGGAAAGCCGACAACAGCTGGGAGATCGGTGTAATCCTCCTTGCTTCTCCATATCATGTCAAAACGTCGCCTTAATACACAGGATGTTACAAAGGCAGGTCAGCATTGAATGGCCCTCAGTGCTTGATCATGGAGTTACGTTTTCTATCAGCATAGCTTCCACGATATGTTACATACACCACAATTAATCAAAGCAGCGTCGTCCAGTTTGTATTCATCTGTGACACTGTCTTCCAGTGTCCTGTCGTAATAATTCGGAAAAGTTTGATGCTGGTAAAAACTTTCTAAAGCCAATATGACATAAACATTTCTTTATTTCCTACAACCTATTTCGGCAGACTCTTCAGGTCTACTAAATTTTTTGTTGTAAGCTGTGTTCATTTTAAGTTGGGACACAGTTTATAACCAAAATTTTTAACAGCTGAAGATGACAGCGAAATCTGTCGAAATCTGTTGTTGAAAATACAGAAATACCTGTGTGGTCTTGACTTTACGAAGATTTACCAAGTAAAGCAGACCGTTTCTTCTGATTTCTTAACATGAGAAAACTCAATCACTTTGGTGTTCGTTGAAGTAAGAATGGTTGGCAGCAGACCAAGTTCAGACTTGACGGGTGTCCCGAATTAAGACTTTTCACATGTCTCCACAAGGGGAAATCAAGTATATACTAAGAAAAGGGCAATACTTGCAAAGTGAGGAGGATTTCAATAATGTTGTAACCGCACAGATAGAAGAGGGATCTAATCACAGTGAGTCGAGTATATATCTCAGAAACGAACGTTGTTGCAGGAAAGTGGGAGGAAGAAGACACAGGCATATTAACCAGTTTCTCTACTCGTCCACATGTGCACTGAAGATTTGTGCCTTCTTAGCTGCAGATTGGTGATTCTCGAAGACCCACTCACAAACATGGTACTGTCTCTAGTGATGTGATACAGTTTCCATTCAGTTTCCCAATTATGCTTCTGAGAAGTGGTCTGATCTGTTCTACTTCTTGTCTGACGTCGGGGAGGGCTGTTTTCGAGTTCCTGTAGTGATGAAAAATATGAGTGTGATGTTTTCAGTTCTCGCCGTGGTGACTATTAGGCGAATGTATAAATTATCTAAGTGCGTTATAAATATTACCAGGTATAGTGCGATCACTTCGTGTATAGGCTTGTGATGAGATCCTTCATTGCGCTGAAACTAATGTTCGTATACTGTTTATACTGTTCACTTTTCGTTGCAAGGAAGCTTGCTGTAGGACCGAGTACTATCTTTTCAATCCGTCGACTTGTGTGTCCAAACTTTTCATTCTCTCCTGCATTATAAATTAGTTATTGTATTTCTGAAAGCTGCGTGTTGAGAGCACGTAAATTCGGTTCAGATTGTGAGAACTTGCTTTGTATTTGCTTTTCGGAGATCCCATGTAGGCTTTGTGATGAGAACAATATATACATATATTCATAATCTCTTCTGTAAATTATTTTGTTCTAACTAAGTCATTTCATTTATGATTTTACGTAACTTAGCTAAATGCTGCCGTGACACGATATTCAACACACTTTTTGCTGCCGACCTCTCTACACAATTGCTCAGATACTGCACGAAGAGTTTACTGAATTAACTGCAGTCTACTGCTGCAAAACATTGGCAATGAATAGCCAGATTCTTACAGGTAATTTGGTTTCATATGGAGAAACATAAGTCGTTTCGACCTATCCTGGAGGACTGAATGCGATATACTATGATCTGGTACATTTGTAAGATATTTTTTGAAATTCACAATAGAGATTGGTTGTCCAGTTGTAACAGTAGCAAGAGGTTTTGTTTTGAAGCTGCATTCTGATCTTAGTGGTTCAAGAAAATATTTTTTTAAATTGTTGTCTCAAATCTAACCTCAGTGATTACAAATAAGAAGGAACATGAAACCTCCTGGCACATTAAATTTCTGTGTCGGACCGAGACCTTTGCCTTTCGGGCGAAAGTGCTCTCTCTACCATCTGAACTACCCAAACACAACTCACGATCCATCCTCACAGCTTCAATTCCACCAATACCTCTTCTCCTACCCGGAAGTTCCATATCAGCGCACACTCCGCTGCAGCGTGAAAATTTCATTCTACAAACATCAGCCAGGCCGTGGCTAAGCCATGTCTCCACAAAATCCTTTCTTCCAGGAGTGCTAATTCTGCAAGTTTCGCAGAAGAGCTTCTGTGAAGTTTGGAAGGTAGGAGACGAGGCACTGGCGGAATTAAAGCTGTGAGAATGGATCGTGAGTAGTGTTTGGATAGCTCTGATGGTAGAGCACTTGCCCACGTGAGGCAAAGGTTCCGAGTCCGGCACACAGTTTTAATCTGCCAGAAGTTTCATATCAGCGCACACTCCACTGCAGAGTGAAAATTTCATTCAAGAGGGAACATCCTCATTTCCACTTATTTGGCCTCAAAGCTGAAAGCAAACACGCTACGTAATTTTTGGACTAGTTCTTGAGGAATAATCACTTAGTGGTTGCTGTTTGAATACTGAGCTATGGGAGATTCATTTACGTTTTACGTTGTATCTGTAGTAAGTGCGTTTTCTTTTCGGTTTGAAATGATGAACCCATGTTAATCGCATGTGACGATATTCGAAAGAAAGTTGTTACGAATTCCGCACAGACAGTCCATCGTTGCTCTTTATCATCTTCTGTTAGGCGGCGAGGACCCACCAAGCACACACCTTTCCAACAAGTACACACCTTTGAGTACCCCATGTGGTGGACAAGAGGGCCAGCTCTACCAACTGAGACATCCAGTTGAGCAGCAAGGAGTTTGATTGTGATCTATCGATCACGCCGAATGACAGTTCCCGCACACTCCACCACTGCAGGATTCATGTGTATGTTGTTGGCCAGCATGTGGAGAATCGAACAGGTTCGTGCAACCTTGTTACTTTGGGGAAAGACTCCTCTCCCATCGACTCACCATGCTTTTGTTTACTGCCAGGTTTTCGTAGATATTCTGCAAGGCACTATGAATTTCTGTCTTTTTCAGACAAAAGGAACTTAATAACAGTTCTGCTTGGATTGCACCTCCGTTATAGACGCCGTTTTATAGGCTGCGTATAGTGTCGCCATGTATCGAAACTTCATGAAACTATAGGGACTAAAGCGGGAATATTAAACGATGTTCCACAACCAGTTTCACATGTTTCCAATCGAAATTGGCCGAGGAATAAATATGTTGCTTTACTTATTGAACACCCCTCGTAATTCCTGTTTTATCACACAGCACATCACTTGCATAGCTTAATACATTTTGTCACATGTGATGTGATAGAATTCTCGTAACAGGAGAACGACCAGTTGTTGTATGTGTCCATCATTGTGAAATTACATTCTAAGAGGTTTTAGAGTGTCAGAAACAACAAACTGGGCATCTAAAAATTTGACTAAAAATTCTAAGCTACGGCTAATATTGGTGATGAGGAATTTATGTGAAGCCGGTCGGGACTCAAGAAATGGTGGGAGGCGAGCGGTCGCTTGAAGCACTTCTTTGTCTAACAGGAGACTGAATAGGGAGCTAGGCATTCCACGATCGGCAGTCTAGAAAACTGTGTGACACACGTTGAAGAAATACGCGCACTGATCGACAATGCGACAGCCTTACGCCACCTTACTGGGAACAAGTCGCGCTGCTATTTGAAACTGAGGCTTCTGAAAACGAACATCCACACGGCAGCGAGACTCCATCGACGTGAATGTTTAGTTAGTTCTATACTACCTTCTATCGACCTTTTATTTTCGATGGGAAAACGGTTTACATAGGTACATACTTCAGAACGTTGGCAAACTCTCTTGCGATGTATTTGGGACGAAGTACTCGGCTGTTTTGCCTAAAGAGTCAGCAATCATCTCGATGCAGATTTTCCTGGTAAATGGGCATCCTTATTGATCGTTATCCAGACCTAACCTTTTACATAAATTTATATGGGGGTTTATCAAGGATAAAATTACCGTGTGAAGATTGACAGCATGGCACAATTGAGAAAAGGAATTGTTCGAATCTCTCCTACTACGTTGAACAGATTGCTTGGGTCTCGGCAGGAGGTCTGGCAGCTATATCTAGGCTTGGAGAGCCGGATCGGCTAGCCATGCGGTCTAGCGCACTGCTTCCCGTGTGGGAAGGCGTGCCGGTCCCCTGGACGAATCCGCCCCCAGCGGATTAGTGTCGAGGTCCGATGGGCCGGCCAGCCTATGGATGGTTTTTAAGGCGGTTTTCCATCAACCTAGCCGAATGAGGGATGGTTCCTTTTATTCTGTCTCAGTTACATTGTGTCGGCGATTGCTGCGCAAACTCTGTTTGCACGTATGCATACACTATAATTGCTTTACCAAGCAAACATTGAGGTTACACTCGTCTGGTCTGAGACGTCCACAGGGGGCGATTGGGGGGGGGGGGAGAGGGGGGTTGGGGGGGAGGGGAGGTTGGGGGGAGGGAGTGTCCACATTGGTGGCCGGACGCACAGTAACCCGGGATATGGTGTGGGGTGGCGGTGGAGTGGGTGGAATGCTGTAGCCTGTTGTGGGGTTGTGAACCACTTAGGGTTACGGTGGGACGAAGCATCTCCGTCGTTTCTAGGTCTACGGCTTAATGAATACATACATACATACATAGGATTGGAGGCTTCGAGCACTATGGGAGTAAACATCTATGGTCATCAGTCCCCTAGAACTTAGAACTACTTAAACCTAACTAACCTAAGGACATCACACAACACCCAGTCATCACGAGGCAGAGAACATACCTGACCCCGCCGGGAATCGGACACGGGAACCCGGGAGCGGGAAGCGAGAATGCTACCGCACGACCACGAACTGCGGACCGACATGGAGGCCCATAACATTGACAAGTACAGAACTGAGTTGCTGTTGTGATAAATGTTGCATTATACGTAGACGATGTTTAATAAGTTCATGTTTTCACGGATATGTGTAGAGACTTTATGTTAATCCTGACATAATGAGACTTCGGCTGCAGCTACAAACATTTGGAAAGACATACCATTTCCTTACAGTAGTCACGAGGGCTAGCTTTAGTTTCAAATGATAACAAATTCCTACTGTTTCTTGACAAAAAGAGTGGAGGAAACGTTGTAATTAAGAAATTGTATGTATGGTAAAAATTACACAATTGAGCGTAATTCAGGTAAAATGTTTTGAACTAACCGTGATATTATTAAAGGATGAAAATGGAAGGAAAAGTAAGAACAATAATGGAATTCCATTTCATGAAACCCCAGAATGGTGATGCGTAGAGTCTGGCTGTCAGAGCCAATTCTTGTTGACCTGTGAGTAGCCGAGAGACGGCACAACAGTTTATTTGTTCGCATCATACGGACGGTGAGTAGCAAATATTCAGAGTGCCCACTCGTGTACACGAGTGTCGTTTTATTTTCAATGTAACACTGCTTTTTGTTATGTTGTTGAACGGGAACAGAATAGCAGTAGCCGTGGAATTTTTTCAGGTTTTATTTGCTTTCAGAGGGCACAGAATTCCGCGACCAAATACAAGTGGCGTGGTCGGGTCTTTTTCTTTGATTTCGGTCTGCACTCGGGCTACACACTGAGCCCAGCAAACAGAAAAGAAGAAAAGCGCAACTCTGTTATTGTTCCATAGCAGAAGCGAGAAGCATGTGCTTAAAATTCGGCGGATCAGAACCTGTGTCTGCTACAGGACAATGTAATACTTGTAGTCACGACTGACTGCTCATAAAAAGGTTACAAATTACGTGTATTGATAATCTCAGAAAATGGAGTTGCTGTTAACTGAAGTACTAATAAAGTATGAAATACCAAACAGATGTTGTTAACAACGAATTAAAGGGAATTCAAGGATTTTCCATCAGTTATTGCAAAGGATATTAACTTTTTTATTTTAAATATATCTACTGCTAACGACAGTCGCATCGTACACGAGACACGTCAATCGTAATACCAACTGAACGGGTCTGCGGAAGAAAATGTTATCACACGAAAGCATGTTTCGTAAATTTCTTTCACTTCACATATATGGTCAAAAATATTGGTCATCCGATTACCGGTTTCGCTTGATAACGACCATGTTCAGATCTGTTTTATAAAAACATATCCTAATATACTGGGGACATAGTGGCATCGTCAAAATATTACACACAAAATCAGCACCAGCATCGTCAAATATATATAAATAACAGAATACACAAGATTCGTCTTGACAGCAACACTACTGTTCAAAACAGTAGTTTGAACTGTTTGAAACAGTAGTTTGGACACTAGTGCTGCTGACAAGATCACTCTTGTATATTCTGTTATTTATATAATATTTGACGAACTGGTGCTGATTTTGTGTTTAATATTTTGACGATGCAGCTATGGCACCAGTATATTAGGACATGTGTTTGTAAAACAGATCTGAATATGGTCCTTATAGATCGAAAGAGTTAGTCTGATGACAATAATTTCTGACCATAGACGTGAAGTAAAAGAAATTTATTCTATATTCTGGTCACTGTTTTACTCGATACCATGTCCCTGGTTATGAGCATATTTTGCGTTACTGTGTGTTATATGTCTGGCTAACTTCAAAGATATGAACATAAATACAGTGAGACTGAATTACTTCTCACCAGGTTGAGGTGCGTTCGAAAACTCAACATGTAACTAATACTCCTCCAATTAACTTTAAAACATAAGGTCGCCAACTGAACACACGAATAATAAGGACATTCTGGTTTGTAATTTACTAAACATCAAATTTAGACCTCTAGCATACGAAACCAAAAACTGCGTAAAGCCTCACCATGAGCAGCATTTTTAATTTTGATAATCTGGCTCTACACTGGTCAGCAGTGGCACGGCAATGTAGATGGTGTCACCAATTCAGCTAAGTAAAAACTGCGTGGAATTCGAATATTTACTGACGTATATAGCCAAATATCCGAGTTTTCCTTTGCGTGAGACCATATATGCCAAATAGCCACGATTCGAAATTTTGTATTCTAATATTTTACTGTTTCGCATTACTTTTTATTGATCGTGCAAACACTCCTGTTTATAGTTGAAATGTATTACGGATGTGCTGCTATTGAACTGTAGGCTACAGCACTCCGTCTTTAGGCGACCAAGTGGGCCATCGGGATCATCCGACCGCCGTGTCATCCCCAGATAAGGATGCGGATAGGAGTGGCGTGTGGTCAGCACACCGCTCTCCCGGCCGTTACGATGGTTTTCTTTGACCGGAGCCGCTACTATTCGGTCTACTATCTCCTCAATTGGCATAACGAGGCTGAGTGCACCCCGAAAAAAAGGCGGCCCGATTGGTCACCCATCCAAATGCCGACCTCGCCGGACAATGCTTAACTTCGGTGATCTGACGGGAACCGGTATATCCACAGCGGCAAGGCCGTTGCCAACTGTAGGATACTGGGCAACAATTTTAGTAACAAAAAAAAATAAAAAATAAATCACTTTATTGCCACATCAAAAAGATCTATAAAAATCACAGAACCCATCACCAGAATTTATTTTATTAGTGGTTTTTTTCTCTTGGAAGCAGGGAAACAGGTAGTAGAATTTACAAAACCACTAAAATTACTTTTAAGACGAAAATATGAGAGAAGATACGTTAGAAAAACTTTGTGGTATCCTGACATTAAATCGAAGCCTTAATATAGATGTTTAACAATATGTCGAGTTTCAGAAAACATTCCAAATTGAATCTTCAGAAGGCGGCTTTACTGACGACGATGGATAACCGAGGTGGCAAGTTAAGAGAGTAGCGTTTTTACGTATCAGCTCAAACGGTTGTTACTATAATTGAACGCTCATCATAGTTCCCAGTCGGCTGGAGCGGCCGTGCGGCTCTTGGAGCTACAGTCTGGAGACGAGCGACCGCTACCGTCGCAGGTTCGAATCCTGCCTCGGGCATGGATTTGTGTGATGTCCTTAGGTTAGTTAGGTTTAAGTAGTTCTAAGTTCTATGCGACTGACGACCTCAGAAGTTAAGTGGCATAGTGCTCAGAGCCATCTGAACCATAGTTCCCAAGGGGCAGGAACGTAAGTCAACAGCCGCCCGATTAATGGCTAATATCGGCTGAGTATATCCCTAAGCCAGACCAGCGGCTTTGCCGCAGTAGTGGCACCGGTTCCCGTCAGATCACCGAAGTTAAGCGCTGTTGGGCTGGGCCAGCACTTAGATGGGTGACCATCCAGACCGCCGAGGGCTATTTGCAAGCGGGGTGCACTCGGCCCTTGTGAAGCAAACGAGGAGCTACTTGACTGAGAAGCAGCGGCTCCAATCTCGTGAACTGACATACGGCTGGGACAGCAGTGTGCTGACCACTTGTCCCTTCATATCCACATCCAGTGACGCCTATGGGCTGAGGATGTCACACAGGCCGCTGGTACCGGGCCGAGTTTAATTTTTTTTTACATCCATCCGTCACCCTCGTGTTCAGTTCTCTGGAAGTGGCTGACAGGAAACCAACCCGGCACCACAGTCGACACTAGCTTCTTCGGAATGAACCAAAGCCAAGTACTAGAAAGGCCGGCCGCTGTGGCCGAGTGGTTCTAGGCGCTTCAGTTCTAGGGGACTGATGACCTCAGATGTTAAGTCCCATAGTGCTCAGAGCCATTTGAACCAAGTACTAGAAAGTACCCAAGCAACACACCCATATAACTTCCACCTTCGGTCATCTGCACTGATGCGGCCGACACAGGAAATCCTGTAAACCGCTTTGACTAACATTCCAAATGCAACATCGAGCCACCTACTGCAAGGTCATCGACGTCAGTAGTCTTTAGACATTTTGAGACTGCAGAAATCAGCGCTCCGCGGAACTCTCAGATTCCGAACGTGGTCAGATGGTTGGGTGTCACTTGTGTCATACGTCAGTACTCGAGATTTTCACACTCCTAAACATCCCTAGGTCCACTCTTTCCGATCTGATAGCGAAGTGGAAACGTGGAAGGACACGTACAGCGCAAAAGCGTACAGGCCGACCTCGTCTGTTGACTGACAGAGACCGACGACAGTTGAAGAGCGTCGTAATGTGTAATAGGCAGACATCTATCCAGACCATCACACAGGAAATCCAAACTGCATCAGGATCCACTTCAAGTGCTATGACAGTTAGGCGGGAGGTGAGAAAACTTGCTACCCGCCGTCGCCACACAAACTACTTGACACTCGATCACTGAGACAAAGCAACCGCCTCCGCGGTCGCTCTTATTTATCGACCTAATCGTCACTGCGCTTCCCTCTGGCGGCTGAAAATCGCTCCGACTACCACCGCCAGTGGCGCTGCCAACCAGAAGGATCTACTGATATTGAATCGCTCCACGATGTACCCGCAAGGTACAATCGTGATATGTTACGTATTTTCGAACACCTGCAAGTGCCATGATTTGCAGTCTGGCGCACCCAGTACAATGAATCGCTACTGGTAGAGCCACCTCCACATCTCAGACAAGACCCCATAGCAAGCAAAGTAAGTAGACACTGGCCTCCTTTTCCTACCTTCCCACTATTTTTCCGAGAGACTGCATCACTCGCCTAACGTTGGAGGTTACAATGACAAGTAATCCCACCTCTCTGTTTCCAGAAGGCGAGGCATCCCGTGCTGGCTCACTTGTTCTTTCATCTGTGGGCAATACCTCAGCCCTGTTTTTTGAGGCCTAAATAGACAGCCGTGGGGCCAGTATCCACTTTCACTTCCCACCCACAGATTCGTAAACCCACTACCGTTTGTCATTCACAGTTGAGCAAGTGTCGACCTACAGGGGAACAGAAATATTAGGCATATCGGCATTAAGGATACCAGGGAAAATTATAGATTATAGAGGTGCCAAAGCATTAGCCTCAGTTACCTCAACGCCACCGCAGCCCAGGACAGCAGCCTGAAGCCTGCCGGCTGTAGACAGCACAGTTTCCAGCTGTTTATGGATAGAGCCCAATACCCCTTGCATCCGCACGCAACAGGCACAGCACCTTTGAAAAAGGACGACAGCCATGTGCCTCGCCTCGTTTCATTCGGCGACAAAAACTGTAATATGCAAATTAATTCCGTTTTTCTACGTGAATTGAGGATAGTTTCAAGTGTCTCTCAATTAAATCCAACTGATATCAGCAAGACTGCGTAATAGCGTCATTATTTGCATTTGAAATACATCGACAGTGATTGCGTATGTTATTTCTTTATTGTTTTCATTTTTGCACCAGACAGACACTGCATGTGTACCCTGTTCGACCTAACACCTTGTATCTCAATAATTTAAATTTAAGTAACGGGGTTAACTTAGTTTTTTCGGTATACATAATTCACTATGTGATCAAAACTATCCGGACAGCCCCAAAAACATACGTTTTTCATATTAGGTGCACTGTGCTGCCACCTACTGCCAGGTATTCCACATCATCGAGTTAGATTCTCGGTCGGGCACACAGTTTTAATCTGCCAGGAAGTTTCATATCAGCGCACACTCCGCTGCAGAGTGAAAATCTCATTCTGGACCTCAGTAGTCTTTAGACATTTTGAGACTGCAGAATTGGGCGCTCCGCGGAACTCACAGATTCCGAACGTGGTCAGGTGATTGGGTGTCACTTGTGTCATACGTCAGTACTCAAGATTTTCACACTTCTAAACATCCCTAGGTCCACTCTTTCCGATCTGATAGCGAAGTGGAAACGTGGGAGGACACGTACAGCACAAAAGCGTACAGGCCGACCTCGTCTGTTGACTGACAGAGACCGACGACAGATTAGGAGCGTTGTAATGTTTAATAGGCAGACATCTATCCAGACCATGACACAGGAAATCCAAACTGCATCAGGATCCACTGCAAGTGCTATGACAGTTAGGCGGGAGGTGAGAAAACTTGGATTTTACGGTCGAGATGCTGCTCATAAGCTGCACATCACGCCAGTAAATGCCAAATGACGCTTCGCTTGATGTAAGGATCGTAAACATTGGACGATTGAACAGTGGAAAAACTTTGTATGCAGTGATGAATCACGGTAGACGATGTGACGATGCGGTGGCAGGGTGTGAATACAGCGAATGCCAAGTGAACGTCGTCTGCCCGCGTGTATAGTGCCAACAGTAAAATTGGGTGGCAGTGGTGTTATCGTGTGGTCGTGTTTTCAATGGAGGGGCCTTGCACCCCTTGATTTGCGTAGCACTATCTCAGCACATGCCTACATTGATGTTTTAAGCATCTTCTGGCTTCCCACTGTTGAAGAGCAGTTCGGGGATGGCGACTGCATCTTTCAACACGATAGACCACCTGTTGATAATGTATGGCCAGTGGCGGAGTGGCTACACGACAATAAAATCGCTGTAATGGACTGGCTTGCACAGAGTCCTCACCTGCATCCTATGAAACACCTATAGAATGTTTTGGAACGCCGACTTCGTGCCAGGCCTCATCGACAGAAATCGATACCTCTTCGTAGAGCAGCACTCTCTAAAGAATGGGCTGCCATTCCCCAAAAAACCCTCCAGCACATTATTGAACGTATGCCTGCGAGACTGGAAGCTGTCATCGAGGCTAGGGGTTGGCAAACACCATATTAAATTCCAGCATTGCCGATTAAGGGCACCACGAACTTGTAGGTCATTTTCAGAAGATGTCCGGATACTTTTGATCACATAGTGTATGAGGGAAATATAAAAAAAGATCATTTCTTCGAAAGAACGCAATTTTTATTGTGTTGTACTGCAACACTGAGATATTAAGATATAATTTTTACGCCTTTAGCAAAAGAAAATTTAGTTTCTTATCCGAAACATATTTCACTGCAGGTGCAGCATCATCATTGGGCTTTTATTTTATGGCTTTTTAACACATGGTATGATTTTCTTGCGGTATTATGCTTTTACAGTGCATGTTTTCTTCTATAGTGTGTCATGTTTTCTTTTTTCCTAATCTTCCGCACTGTGAAGTTCTGTGTATTGAACTGTCACTGTCACTGTTTTCACAGGGTAAACAGTGAAAACAGCACAGACACAGCTCAATACACAAAACTACACAGGGAAGAAGATTAGGAAAAATAATACATGACACACCGTAAAAGAAAATAGACACTGTAAAAACATAGCACAGCAGGAAAATCATAACATGTTGTAAAAGGCCATCAAATGATAGCCCACTGATGACGATGCAACTGCAGTGAAACATATTTGGAATAAAGAACAAAACTGTGTTTTGCTAAAGGTGGACCCTATCCAAAAACATATATAACCGAAGAAATATCTACTCTACTGATGCTAGTTAGATACTGTAGCGAATACCCACGTTCTGTTTTCTGCATTCCTTCGCAACTGATATTTCATACTTTGTAACTGGGTTGATTACAGTAGTACTAAGGTCAGGTATCCTCTCTTGGTGCAATTACATAAACAAAGGAACAGATTTGAAGTAATTATTCAAAACACAGGATAATTTTGATAGCTTGGGAAATCCTTTATCAGGCGTACGACTTTGTTTGAGGAAACTCCCATGTTTGATTCTCCATCTCCTTCAAAATTTTCTTTATGTACTTCAACCTGGAACCTGCAACTATAACTTAAGCAGAAAATTCCTTTTATAAACCCACGGTTCTGATTGGCATGGAGCACTTCATTCTGCTATGAAGTTCATCAACAGTGACATATAGCTCGAGTGGTATTTTACCAAATGTTTCAATAAGTTTATGTATGAGAGGTCTTATTTTGGACAGTCTATCACTGACTGGGTCTTCAGCAGGAAGCAAAATGGTGTCTTCATTGAAGTCGATGAGTTCTCTCATTCTGAGCGTCAGGCATGAAATCGTCGAATTCCAAAAATGGCTCTGAGCACTGTGGGACATAACTTCTGAGGTCATCAATCCCCTAGAACTTAGAACCACTTAAATCTAACTAACCTAAGGACATCACACACATCCATGCCCGAGGCAGGACTCGAACCTGCGACCGTAGCGGTCGCGCGGTTCCAGATTGTAGTGCCTAGAACCGCTCGGCCACCTCGGCCGGCGTCGAATTCCGAGAACCGAATTTACTTAATGTTGTTTTTGTGCAACATAGCAATATCTTCACTTATATGTGTAAAACGATATAATTTTCAATATATAATTATCGGAATATATAAAATGGAAGCAATACCTTTCAAATAAAATGTTATTTCAAAAAACAGTTGACTTCAGATTAATTTTTTTTGGGAACTGGTTGACAAATGCTTGCAGCATATATATTTGGCGTAATCCTTGAGTACTTAGAAATGAAGAGAGAAAGTTGAAGCACTGCTAATTTCGTGCTCTAAGGTTCCAGACTTTTTTTAATGAAGATTTGAATGGTATATTCTGAAATACAGCAACATGGCGACATAAAGGGTTAAAACGACATCGAGGAGCTGTGTCTGCCACAGAGCAGAAAGGGCATTCCAACCTAGGGATCGTCCTAACACCCACTGACCTTAGGAGATGGGGAGAGCGCCGGTCCCTGGCACAGAAGACTGCCGCTCTGGCACCAGCTCCCTATTGTGCCACGTGCTTCGTGGAGAGACGTTGTCGGTTGGGCACCTCAGCTAAACGTTTTACTGTTACCGACGTCCGAAAAACGCTTCTCTAGTTCAAGGGGGATTCTTAACCGGCACAAAGAGTTTGTTCAACCATTCTTAAGAGGAACCCTACAGGAGGGATATATATAGCGTGTTACAAAAAGGTACGGCCAAAGTTTCAGAAAACATTCCTCACATACAAAGAAAGAAAATATGTTGCGTGCACATGTGTCCGGAAACGCTTACTTTCCATGTTAGAGCTAATTTTATTACTTCTCTTCAAATCACATTAATCACGGAATGGAAATACACAGCAACAGAACGTACCAGCGTGACTTCAAACACTTTGTTACAGGAAGTGTTCAAAATGTCCTCCGTTAGCGAGGATACATGCATCCACCCTCCGTCGCATGGAATCCCTGATTTGCTGATGCAGCCATGGAGAATGGTGTATTGTATCACAGCCATCCACAATACGAGCAGGAAGAGTCTCTACATTTGGTACCGGGGTTGCGTAGACAAGAGATTTGAAATGCCCCATAAATGAAAGTCAAGAGGGTTGAGGTTAGGAGAGCGTGGAGACCATGGAATTGGTCCGCCTCTGCCAATCCATCGGTCAGCGAATCTGTTGTTGTGAAGCGTACGAACACTTCGCCTCAAATGTGCAGGAGCTCCATCGTGCATGAACCACATGTTGTGTCGTACTTGTAAAGGCACATGTTGTAGCAGCACAGGTAGAGTATCCCGTATGAAATCATGATAACGTGCTCCAGTGAGCGTAGCTGGAAGAACGTACTGACGAAATTAAAATGAGCTCTAACATGGAAAGTAAGCGTTTCCGGACACATGTCCACATAACATATTTTCTTTCTCTGTGTGCGCGGAATGTTTCCTGAAAGTTTGGCCATACCTTTTTGTAACACCCTATAGACCTTAGAAACTTTATAAAAGACAAGTGCAGTATCTGAAAATAATGGTCATACCGTTCGGCTGCCTCTTTTGCATTTATCCCAACCTTTTGCTTCTTTTTTGTTCCTACGTTAGAAAACATCTCGCCACAGGCACTGAAAAATAATGACGTAGGGACTGGCTCGAACATCGTTTTAGGTGCAAGTTTCTGGAAGTGTGACATTACTACACTTGACTGCAGTGGCCGCATTTTTCCTGCTTTGGTTGGAGTACAGGGACGTCCACTTTATTTTTTCGATACCTCGAGTTCAGCTTTGAGTTGACGCACTTCTGTTTCTGCTCTCTACTGAGACAGCTCTGTCAGGACATTTCAGACGGATACTTCGCAAAGCACACTTCTCGTTCATACCCTGTGCGAGAACGATACAGCTGCGTGCAAACAGGTGCACTTAACAAGACGTCGGTACCACCTGTAGCCAACACATTTGCCTTTCAGTGAAGATGGATTAGCGTGCAGCGCCTGAAATATAGCTTGACATGGATTTAGCAACACTCCATAGTTTCACTATTACCTTCGACGTGGTCGCTGTGGCACGCACAGCTGCTTAATAAAGTCACTTCCATTTTAAGCATCGTGAACATTCACTGTTGTCGAGTTGGAGATATTGGCCAGTTAATTTTTATATGTTAGTAAGCTCGATCTACGAGCAAATAACTGTCCTATCCTAAACTTTTCAACTACAGTTCATTACAATTTTATTTCTTCATGTTATTACTACTGTTTGTCATATCACGAGTAACGTCTTAATTAATTGAAAGAGCTTAAAAACGAACCATGGTTAATACTACAAGGTATCAGATACTAAAAGGTATCAGATTATGTAATGGTAAGACAGAGAGTTAGGAACCAGGTTTTAAATTGTAAGACATTTCCAGAGGCAGATGTGGACTCTGACCACAATCTATTGGTTATGAACTGTAGATTAAAACTGAACAAACTGCAAAAAGGTGGGAATTTAAGGAGGTGGGACCTGGATAAACTGAAAGAGCCAGGGATTGTACAGTTTCAGGGAGAGCATAAAGGAACAATTGACAGGAATGGGGGAAAGAAATACAGTAGAAGAAGAATGGGTAGCTTTGAGGGATGAAATAGTGAAGGCAGCAGAGGATCAAATAGGTAAAAAGACGAGGGCTAGTAGAAACCCTTGGATAACAGAAGAAATATTGAATTTAATTGATGAAAGGAGAAAACATAAAAATAAAGTAAATGAAGCACGCAACAAGGAATACAAACGGCTCAAAAATGAGATCGACAGGAATCGCAAAATGGCTAAGCAGGGATGGCTAGAGGAAAAATATAAGGATGTAGAGGCTTATCTCACTAGGGGTAAAATAGATACTGCTTAAAGGAAAATTAAAGAGACCTTTGGAGAAAGGAGAACCATTTGCATGAATATCAAGAGCATTTATGGAAACCCAGTTCTAAGCAAAGAAGGGAAGGCAGAAAGGTGGAAGGAGTATATACAGGGTCTATACAAGGGTGATGTACTTGAGGACAATATTATGGATATGGAAGAAGATGTAGATGAAGATGAAATGGGAGATACGATACTGCGTGAAGAGTTTGACAGAGCACTGAAAGACCTGAGCCGAAACAATGCCCCCGGAGTAGACAACATTCCATTACAACTACTGACAATCTTGGGAGAGCCAGTACTGAGAAAACTCTTCCATCTGGTGAGCAAGATGTATGAGACAGGCGAAATACCCTCAGACTTCAAGAAGAATATAATAATCCCAATCCCAAAGAAAGCAGTTGTTGACAGATGTGAAAATTACCGAACTATCAGTTTAATAAGTCACAGCAGCAAAATACTAACGCGAATTCTTCACAGACGAATGGAAAAGCTGATAGAAGTCGACCTCGGGGAAGATCAGTTTGGATTCCGTAGAAATGTTGGAAGACGTGAGGCAATACTAACCCTACGACTTATCTTAGAAGAAAGAGTAAGGAAGGGCAAACCTACGTTTCTAGCATTTGTAGACTTAGAGGAAGCTTCTGACAATGTTGATTGGAATACTGTCTTTCAAATTCTGAAGATGTCAGGGGTAAAATACAGAGAGCGAAAGGCTATTTACAATTTGTACAGAAACCAGATGGCAGTTACAAGAGTCGAGGTGCATGAAAGGGAGAAAGCGGTTGGGAAGGGAGTGATACAGGTTTGTAGCCTCTCCTCGATGTTATTTAATCTGTACATCGAGCAAGCAGTAATGGAAACAAAAGAAAAATTTGGAGTAGGTACTAAAATTCATGGAGAAGAAATAAAAACTTTGAGGTTCGCCAATGACATTGTGATTCTGTCAGAGAGAGCAAAGGACTTGGAATAGCAGTTGAACGGAATGGACAGTGTCTTGAAAGGAGGGTATAAGATAAACATCAACAAAGCAAAACGAGGATAGTAGAATGTAGTCTAATTAAATCGGGTGATGCTGAGGGAATTGGATTAGGAAACGACACATTTAAAGTGGTAAAGGTGTTTTGCTATTTGGAGAGCAAAATAACTGATGACGGTCGAAGTAGAGAGGATATATAATGTAGCCTGGAAATGGCAAGGAAAGCGTTTCTGAAGAAGAGAAATTTGTTAACATCGAGTATTGATTTAAGTGTCAGGAAGCTGTTTCTGAAGGTATTTGTATGGAGTGTAGCTATGTATGGAAGTGAAACGTGGATGATAAATAGCTTAGACAAGAAGAGAATAAAAGCTTTCGAAATGTGGTGTTATAGAAGAATGCTGAAGATTAGATGGGTAGATCACATAGCTAATGAGGAGATATTGAATAGAATTGGGGAGAAGAGGAGTTTGTGGCACAACGTGACTAGAGGAAGGGATCGGTTGGTAGGACGTGTTCTGAGGCATCGAGGGATCACCAATTTAGTATTGGAGGGCAGAGTGGAAGGTAAAAATCGTAGAGGGAGACCAAGAGATGAATACACTAAACAGATTCAGAAGGATGTAGGTTGCAGTAGGTACTGGGAGATGAAGAAGCTTACACAGGATAGAGTAGCATGGAGAGCTGCATGCAACCAGTCTCAGGACTGAAGACCACAACAACAACATGGTTAATAAACTCAGGGATTTATTTTATCTCTGAGTTTCTATTCACAGTTAGTTATCTATTTGCATGTTGGTAAAAATTTGTGGTTAATCTCAACTTTCAACCATTACTGGGACGAAATTTAACGTACATCCACTATGTATATTTCCGTACAGGTGAGACATTTTATTTTAAAGGAGCTTGCCCAGTATCGACGGATAACTACGATAATGCAAACGACTTTCAAGTAAAATACAATATTCCATCTCACTCTTCAGCTTATTTCTACACCCCTCCTAAGCTAGGTTAGAAAAGGCCGTCCTCCAGAATGAGATCTTAACTCTGCAGCGGAGTGTGCGCTGATATGAAACTTCCTGGCAGATTAAAGCTGTGTGCCGAACCGAGACTCGAACTCGGGACCTTTGCCTTTCGCGGGCAAGTGCTCTACCAACTGAGCTACCCAAGCACGACTCACGTCCCGTCATCACAGCTTTACTTCTGCCAGTACCTCGTTGCCTACCGTCCAAACTTTACAGAAGCTCTCCTTCGAACCTTGGAGAGCTAGCACTCCTGAAAGAAAGGATCTTGCGGATACATGGCTCAGATGGTAGAGCACTTTCCCGTGAAAGGCAAAGGTCCAGAGTTCGAGTCTCGGTCCGGCACACAGTTTTAATCTGTCAGACAGTTTCATATCAGGGCACACTCCACTGTAGAGTGAAAATTCTGGAAACATCCCCCAGGCTGTGGCTAAGCCATGTCTCCGCTAGTTTGCAAGGTTTGGAGGAGAAATTCTGTAAAGTTTGGACGGTAGGCAACGAGGTACTGGCAGAAGTAAAGGTGTGAGGACGAGCGTGAGTCTTGCTTCGGTCGCTCAGTTGGTAGAGCACTTGCCTACGAAAGGCAAAGGTCCCGAGTTCGAGTCTCAGTACTGCACACAGTTTTAATCTGCTAGTAAGGGCTATGTTTGTCGGTTTGAGGAAACTAAACGAAGAATATCACCTCTGGCAAGCTTCTTGAATTGATTGGCTAACTTGAGTGCTAAATAACTCGGAAGCGGCGCAACAAAACTAATTTTTTTTTCGTTGCAATTATCTCTCCGCACAACCATGCGACACACAAGCTTTACAGACTGTTTCTGACTAACCTGTATGCTACAGTTTTGGGCTGTTACGTCTCTTTCAAAGGACTCAGAAGTGAATAAAGATTCATAAAGAGTCGCACGACGGCCACAAATTTCCTTCTTTCGTAGTGAAACTAGACTTTCCCAGGATACTTCCAGACAATTGGTGTAAGGTATTGGCTTTCTGTCTTATAATATTTTCGTGTGAATTCAAAAGCTGACACGATCTGAAGACCATGATGTAGATAAAAACAAAGTGCCATTTTCGCCCAGAAACAATTCTTAACGATTGAACGTTTTCTTTCGGTTTGTTGTCGTTTTTCATTACTCACTAATGACAGGAAGAAGGAGACACGCTTTACGGGAAAACAGCAGCGACCAGTTACGACCTAAGGACCATAAGTTCATTACTTACTGCAAAAATGGAGGAGACACGGAACCGCGAGACAATACTGCGTTCTCGTCTGGACTTCCAGACTGCAGTCTGCCTGAGGTCCCAGGAGATGCTTATGGAAAGTAGTGCCCTCGCCGCACGGTGCCGAGGCGAAGTTTCTTGCGGCTCTGTGTTTAGCATGTCCACGGCGGGAGCAGAAAGGAACGAGGACTTGGTGCATATTGCTCCAGAGACCATTCCGAATAATTTAGAACTTTCTTGCGCTTGGAACTAGCTACAATGCTGTGTGTGTGCACTGAGTGAGATGCTGACTGCCAAGTAACACAAAAGCTGCAAATACTGCATTAGTATTCTAAGCCCTTTAAAGAAGAAAGTAACGTAACGATATCATACCCGATGCTATTTTCCAATGTTAGTATAATATTTACGTTACTCGCTGACTTTTGTGAGATGCATGTATTGCTCACCTATATACTACTGATTTAATGAAAGCAGATGTAGGTATTAAACCTGTAAATATTGGAAGTTTAATTTTAATTCATGTTCATAATTTTACTGTTTATTGACTGAGGATCATTAAAATTAATGATACTCAAGTTTTTCTAATTTCATTTTTGTAATGTGTTTTTCTCAGATGTTCTACACCCAGGAGGATTCCCTCTTTTGTTCTTCTCTGGAATGAATAATTAAACTAATCTGTAATCTAATCTAATATAGATGATTCAGCTGTCCCCTACCGAATTATTCAAAGAAAACTCACGAAAATAACCTTCAAATGCGATTCCCTTAAATAACCTGAGGACCTTTGCCTCCAGGGAAAAGTTATCCTAGAACAAAATTTAACTACATTCAGCATTATCTTTTGGGCTAACATAGTGTGTTTACAACTTTAGAAGTTTATGCAAATTTCTTGAAAGAAGATATAGACGGGTAACACATCAAGTTTTGTACCTCAAACTAAAGACGTTGCATGTAGCTTTCGTTGGTTGTCCTGCACGCTTCCCACCGGAAGTTAATTTCTTCCTAAACTCGCTGTAGCATTGCAGGGGTAACTTGCTCAGTGGCGGCGTAAAATATTGCTCTATGTTCAGGTAGAGGAGCCTGCACAGGAGGTACAAACATGATAACCTTGATGAATCCCCATTAAGAAGTCGAGTGGTGTCAGGTATGGGGAACGTGGGGGCCATGCACTTGGCAAATTGACCTCGAAAGCGGTCACTGAGAAACTCCCGCACGTCAGCCAGGTAGTGGGGAGGTGCACCACATTGCAGGAAGTAAACATTTCGTTCTTGGTCATCGTCAGCGATATGTGATATGTGATATCACGAATTGTTGTAACATATCCGGGTACACAATACTGCTGATGACTCTCTCGGAAAAAAGGGGGGCGTGCACTTTGTTCTTGCACAATGTACAAAAGACGTTCAGTTTAGGGATACCACGAACGTGTTGCAATGTTTGATGTGGATTTCCTCTGCCCCAAATCCTACAGTTGTGTGTGTTAACCTTGCCACTTAAGTGAAAAGTCGACTAGTCAGAAAAGAGGAATTTGTCCAAAACGTTTTCATCCTAATGTAATCGATTTAACATATTCACAAAGAAGTTTTTGCAAGAAATTTTATCAGTGTCTTTTATTGCTTGCACGACCGTCAATCTGTATGTTTAAAATGCAAACGGTTTCTCATCACACGCCAAACAGTCAGTCGTATGTGGGATTTACAGTTCGCGAGATGCACTCTGGGTCGATTTCGTAGGGCTGTTGACAAAAGGGCTGTAGACAAAACGTGTGAATGGGACAGTGCTCGAATGGTTTAAATTATACTTAACAGGAAGATTGCAGAAGGTTGAAATAAGCGGTTCACATAATATGCAAAAAACAGGTGATTTCTCTAACTGGAGAACAATCAAGAATGGGGTGCCGCAAGGTTCGGTCTTGGGTCCTCTGCTGTTCTTAATATATATTAATGACTTACCATTCTATATTCACGAAGATGCAAAGCTGGTACATTTTGCCGATGATACAGACAAGAATTAACTGGTGAAATTGTAAACGATGTTCGTCAGGAAATCATTAAGTGGTTCTCTGCAAATGGGCTCTCATTATACTTTGACAAAACACAGTATATACAGTTCCACACAGTAAATGGAATGATACCGTTAATAAATATAGACTTCGATCAGAAATTGGTGGCTAAGGCAGAATATTCAAAATTTCTAGGTGTATGCATTGATGAGAGGTTGAACTGGAAAAAACACACTGAGGATCTGCTGAAACGTTTGAGTTCAGCTACTTATGATATTAGGGTCACTGCAAATTTTGGCGATATACATCTGAGTAAATTAGCTTACCACGCCTATTTTCATTGTTTGCTTTCGTATGGCATCATATTCTGGGGTAACTCATCATTGCGTAAAAGAGTGTTCATTGCACAAAAGCGTGTAATCAGAATAATTGCTAGAGCTCATCCAAGACCATCCTGCAAACTCTTATTTAAAGAGCTAGAGATCTTCACTGTAGCCTCACAATATTATATATATATATATATATATATATATATATATATATATATATATATATATATTCTCTTATGAAATTTGTTATTAACAATCACAACGAATTCAAAAGGAAGAGCAATGTACATGGCCACAACACTAGGAGGAAGGATGATCTTCACTACTCAAGGTTAAATCCAACTCTGGCTCAGAAGGGGGTAAATTATGCTGCCACAAAAGTCTTTGGTCACTTACCTAATAGCATCAAAAGTCTGACATATAACCATATAGCATTTAAAAGGAAATTAAAGGAATTTCTTAATGGCAACTCCTTCTACTCATTAGATGAATTTTTGGATATAGTAAGTGGGTAATTTCCCCAAAACCACACAAAAAAAGAATTAAGTGTCATGTAATATTTTGTGTGATATAAAATTTTGTATAGACACCTTTTATTAACCTGACACGTTCCACATCATTACGAAGTATCGTATTCATCATCTATGGAACAAGTGCTAATCTAATCATTCGCTCAATGACGTCTTCAGATGTGCTTGGACGACCTGACGATTCCCCATGTCTTACCGACCACCCTGTTTCTACGAAACATTTATGCACTCATAAACTGTAGGCCTACTAGGAGGATCTTCAGCTTGCTTGGTAAGGAAATTACGCTGAACTCTTGTAGCCGACTTAGATTCCTCAAACCAAAACACAGAGCTAGCACGCTCAGGTCCAGTGAAAGCAGCCATCTTTGACGCAACTGTTGCTAGCGCACCTTGCGGTGCGATGCGCACTACAGAACTACGTGAGACAAAACTAGACCTATTTCCATACAAACTGACACTACAGTCATCTCTTAGGTACTATGAATTAATTTATATGAATTTTCAAAATTATGATGTCCTGTTTTAAACACCGTGTAATTTGCACTTACTGAGCGAAAGGTAATGAAAATCTCGCATGTGGCGTTTCGATGAGTTGTGGGTTGCATAAAACCGATCCGTAGGGGGAGCTGATTCACCTTGTATAAGAATGAGTGTTATTCGCACAGTGGTAATTAAATGCCCATGAGAGGATGACCCCTTTTTATAAGCATACAGGACATAGTAAGTTAATCACCCCTAGGACACACACTAATACCGTGTAAGAGAGCCTGTAGCTGCGATACTGCGCTCAGTTCGGAGAGAGAGTCACTTCTACAAATTACTTCAGGAATGCCACACTGTAGCAGTTCCTCTTACATGTTGTTCCACTGCCTAACTGATTAATTAATTAGGGTGAGATGAAGAGTGTTCCTTTCGCGACATATTACAGCGTCTTATATGCTAATAGCAGAAGTTGTTCCTCGCAAACTGCTGCATGTGGGCGGTGGTGAGGCGAGGCGGGGAGGTGGGGGGCAGCTATGTTGACCAACTCGTGACGAGAGTTTCCAACACACCTTCAAGTTTCCTAATCCACCATTAAGACATTTGCTTACCTTGTGTGCTGTTTAGTTGTTCGATGTCTCAATTGGTCTTCATCCGTGCTGGTCGTAGCTCCAAACGAGCATTTAGTCGAATATGAAGGATGGAATGGCAAGCGGGAAAATCTCCTCTATGAATGAAAGGTCTCGAGCCAAGAGAATGATACCTTTTCTTTAATGAACTATACGGAAGGGACCGCTTTCGGAGACATTCTTTCTGTAACGCATCAACAAAAGGCCGCAGAGTTTAAATTTCTCTTACCGAGCACGATTACAAGTTTATAAAATTATTATTACACGATTCTAAACAGTAACAAAAAAGTATGTAAGCGGAACAGACACGGACGGGGGACCACGCTAGTGAAGATAAGGGCTGAAAATGGGGAAATCCAGTGAGATTAGCGACTTTGACAATGTACAGATTGTTATTACACAGAGCCTGTGGACGAATAGCTCGTAAACGTGAAGCTGGTCGAATGTTTATGTGCTGCTCTCGAGATCAGCTACAGATTGAAATAGGACAGTGAAACTACAGCTAGACGCTAAAAGACTGGATGTCCACGACTTTTCACAGAAAGTGGGGTTCGCATGCGAATCCACTCTCTAAAGTAGGACAGATGGTGATCTGTGCCATTTAAGCCTAAAGAGCACTATTCTGATGGAAGCACAAGTGTTTTTGAGCACATTGTTCATCGTACATTGTCGAACATGGAGCTCTGCAGCAGACCATCCCTACGTGTTCACCTGTTGACCAAATTACAGTGGACACTGAACCGTCGGAGTTCGACCGGTGATCAATGGAAACTTGTCGGTTCTTCGGGTGAATAACATTTTTGTTACATTAGGTCGCTGGTCGTCTCTGTAAACGCCGTCATCGAGGTGAAAGGTGGCTCCATACGTGCAGCGCGCCACGGAGGCAGGCTGGTGGGGCCGGCCGCGGTGGTTTCGCGGTTCTAGGCGCTCAGTCCGGAACCGCACGACTGCTACGGTCGCAGGTTCGAATCCTGCCTCTGGCATGGATGTGTGTGATGTCCTTAGGTTAGTTAGGTTTAAGTAGTTCTAAGTTCTAGGGGACTGATGACCACAGATGTTAAGTCCCATAGTGCTCAGAGCCATTTGAACCAGGCTGGTGGGAGCAGTGTTGTGCTACCAGAGATTCTCCTGCGCCTGCATCGGATTGTGACAGTAATAGAAGAAATGCTGATAGCTGCAAATCATCTGCATCAGTTCATCTTAACGTCTTCCGCGACGGCGATGTCATCTTTCAGCTGTATAACTGTTCTTCCTTCGGAGCTAGAGCCGTACTACAGTGGTTAGACGAGCATTGTAGCGAAATCACGATGATGTTTAGCGACCACATTCACCTGAGGGAAATCCTATAGTATCCATGTGCTATCAGGCGCCATCATCGCATACGCAAATCATCGGCTCGTTATTTACCCGAACTGTATGACCTGTGCGTGGACATGTAATACAACACACCTCCACATACCTACCAACAAACCTTCCTATGGTTGAAATACAGAATCAGTTATGTATTTTGTACCAAAGACGGACAAACAAGCTGTTTAACATGTGATCAGAATCTTTTGGCTCATCATTGTATAAGAAATGACATGCAGGCAAAGAATTAACGTGGTGCCGGCCAGGGTGCCCGAGCGGTTCTAGGCGCTACAGTCTGGAACGGCGCGATCGCTACTGTCGCAGGTTCGAATCCCGCCTCGGGCATGGATGTGTGAGATGTCCTTAGGTTAGTTAGGTTTAAGTAGTTCTAAGTTCTAGGGGACTGATGACCTCAGAAGTTAAGTCCCATAGTGCTCAGAGCCATTTTGAATTAGCGTGGTATTCGAGTGATGCCTCCAAAAGGTACAACGTGCTGCTTTTCTCTTCTTAGCTACCGAAGGACTAACATAGGTAGACATTCATGAAAGAATGATCAATGCGTATAGGGGAAGACGTCTGTGGTAAACCAGTGTTGTGAAATGGTGCGCCAAGTTCTGTTCTTTTCGCAATTCTACACAAGACGCCGGTCGAGATAGGAGGCCAACCACAAGTGAGAGACACTCGAGTATCCACCAAACAGCCCTCTCCCCGGACAATTATCACTCGTATGGGCCCTTAAAAATGGCCTTGAATGGTCGAAGATTCCTGACGGACAGATATGCACAGTAAGTAGTTACTCACGTTGCAGGACACGATGTTTTAAGAAACGGCTGTCCTCAACCTGCTGCGTTGGTGGAATAATTGCTTCAATGCCCATGGCGATTTTGCCTGGTTGGCATACACGTTCTTGACTGTACGGCCTTCAAACGGAAATTTTCTGGGTGTCCTCATAGGTGTGTCAACGTAAATGTTGACAGGTAATACATGACTCCCCACATCAAGTATGTATAAATGTATTTCGCTTTAGGATGACGAGTAAGTGCCCTTGAAAATGATGATTGCAGCAACCACTTCAGTATTAGAGTGGTTCATTTTAATTTTTATCATCGGTAGCGGCTTGTTTGAGGAAATAATATGAATTAATATATGAATGAAATAATATGAATTTTATGCGAGACAAGATTTTACAATTTACATGTAGTTAAAAGTTTGGATACTATAGGACCTACTTTATCGATTCTTCTTTCTCTCATGGCGTTTATTTTCGTATTTGTATCAGCGGAAAGTGTAAGTAATATTCTATGAAAGAGCGGGACTGACACGGTTTCTTGCATTAGTTTGGAAACAACTTTGTTCTTCTACAGTATTCTCGACCAACCAATGTAACAGACTCAAGTTGATACAGAATCACTCAATAATTTCTTTCTGCTGTCATTTCGTGCCCGCCGTGTTGTAATTACACGAGAAAGTACGAGGATATTTATCCAGCACACTCAGTTCGGCAGTGATGCGGCTTCCAGTCCAGGTAGCGATATTAGCCACAGTGACTTTGGCTGTCCTGCTCCAACTTCCGTCTCTCCTTTGTCAAGGGCAGGACAAATAAAGTGGTGGAAAATGCTGTAAGCGGCTGTTACTTGTAGGCCGTTCAAATGTTTGGCCACTGATGGGTCCTCTGAGGGAAATAGCGTCACAGCAGGAGAATGAATCTAATGTATACTTCGCGTGTACGCCGAAACGAATGGTCTGCAGGGTGGAAGAGACCATCCTAGTAGCAACTGAGAGCTCGGCGTGCAGTCTGCTGCAGATTGTGCCTCACACTGACACCAATATCACCTCTCGCCTGGAATCTCAGATCGTTCTCGGTTCTTACGGAGACTGGCGGAAATGATGCTATGCAGCATCTTTCACAGGACTAACTGGGGTCTTCTGCTCTGCAGCCTGATGCAGAGATTAAACCAGAAACTTTGTAAGGGACTCGACTGTAGATTTAGTGAACCCCGCTAAACCCTCTTATCGTTTATCATGATCGCGTTTCTTGCAAAGATTCCCATTTACGATCCCAGCAAACACCTGTTAAACTTTCATTTGGCCTTCACAGACCGAGGAGTGAGTCTCATTATGCTACACTTAGCTGTTTTCTGTTACTTGGTACAGATCACATAGCATGGAGCAATATTCCGCAATTGGTTACACTTGTGTATGGCATTTCCTTTATGGATAAACTACACTTGCCAAGAATCATTTCAAAAAAATCTGTGTACCACTCACATTTAGTATTACACATTTAACTTGTTAACACCATTACATATCTCTTCTTAGTCCTACCCATGTCTTCAAGATGGCAATTATTAAACTGTATGAAATAAAATCGTCATAACTTCAGAACGGTTTGTGTTAGGACGGTCCAACTGTACGCTTGTCCTAGGGGCATGATGCGAATTTTTATGCTCTATAGGGTTTGGTACAGCGAAGACGCCCACTTCCGAATTCGTCAATAAGCAAAACTGGCACATTTGGGAGACAGAGAATCCACATTTTGCCATCGAGAAGTCTCTTAACCCTCAACGGGTGACTGTGTGTTGTGCGATGTCCAGTCACGGAATAATCGGTGCGATATTCCTTGATGGACAATGACTACCGAACGATACGTGAAAGTTTTAGAAAGTGATTTCATTCCCATTATCCAAAGTGACCTAGACTTTAAGAAGATGTGGTTCATGCAAGACTGAACTCGATCCCATCGAAGCAGGAGAGCAATATACCGAAGGAGCACTTTGGGGACCGCCTTCTGGCTCTGAGGCAGGCAAAGTACACTGGCATGGGTCTGGATTGGCCGCCATATCATCCAGATCTGAACACATGCGACTCCTTTTTGTGGAACTACATGAAAGACAAGGTACACAGAAATAACCTCGAACTAATTGCTGAACTGGATATAGACATCCAGGAGGTCGCGGTAGCATTGGTGTCCCGACACTTCAGCGGTTCATGCTCAATTTCGCTATTCGTCTGCGCCACGTGATCAGCAATAATGGGAGGCAAATCGAATATGTAGTAATCTAAATCCGAATACCTGTAGTGATATTTACATGTCGAATAAAGTGCGTGCACGCTGTAGTTTGTAACTAATTTTCATTTTGTTATACAATTCAATAACTGTCACTCTGTATTCATGTACTGCCTGAAGAAGAAAACCACTGTAGTGTGTCCTGAAAAGCTTAGATTTACTTCTGCATGAAGTCGAGTGGATGCTACAACACACACAAAACGCTAGGTCACTTTACTAAAACATAAGCGGTTTAGAATCTGAAGTAATGTATTAAAATGTGTGCCAAGGCCGGGTCTTGAAACCCGCTCCCTACTAAGGAGGGAGATGTGTTATCCAGTACACAATCCTGGCATTGTGGCTAAGCAGTGTGATAGCTGGAAGGATTAACCTAGTCCAGTGACTTCCCTAACACAAACTTCAAACCACACCTCAAAAAAATTTAACCATCTGAAATACTGAACTTGCAAACAATCTACATCCACAGAAATGTGTATGTGTCTGTTACTACGGCTGCAGTCTATAACTTACTACCTGATACTGTACAGATTGAAAGTCTCTTCTCAGTGGGCAGCTGACTGAGAACTTCGATGCAGTTCTGACTTAGAATACACTACTGGCAATTAAAATTGATACACGAAGAAGAAATGCAGATGATAAACGGGAATTCATTGCACAAATATAGTGTGCTAGAACTGACATGTGATTACATTTTCCAGCAATTTAGGTGCATAGATCCTGAGAAATCAGTACCCAGAACAACCAACTCCGGCCTCAATAACAGCCTTGATACGCCTGGGCATTGAGTCAAACAGAACTTGGATGATGTATACAGGATTAGCTGCCCATTCAGCTTCAACACGATACCACAGTTCATCAAGAGTAATGACTGGCGTATTGTGACGAGCCAGTTGCTCGGCCACTATTCACAAGACGTTTTCAATTGGCGAGAGATCTGGAAAATGTGCTGGCCAGGGCAGCAGTCGTACATTTCCGTATCCAGAAAGGCCTGGAAAGTCCATGTAACTTGCGGTCGTGCATTATCCTGCTGAAATGTTCGGTTTCTCAGGGATCGAATCACGCCGGGTGATACGGCAGTATGGCGATGACGAATACACGCTTCCAATGTGCGTTCACCGCGATGTCGCCAAACACGGATGAAACCATCATGAGTTTTGCCATTCGTGCACCCAGGTTCGTCGTTGAGTACACCATCGCAGCGTCAAGGGTAACCACAGCCATGGTCTGCGAGCTGATAGTCCATGCTGCTGTAAACGTCGTCTAACTTCTCGTGCAGATGGTTGTTGTCTTGCAAACGCCTCCATATGTTGACTAAGGGATCGAGACGTGGCTCCAGAATCCATTACAGCCATGCAGATAAGATGGCTGTGATCTCAACTGCTAGTGATACGAGGCCGTTGGGATCCAGCACGGCGTTCCGTATTACCCTGCTGAAGCCACCGATTCCATATTCTGCTAACAGTCATTGGATCTCGACCAACGCGAGCAGCAGTGTCGCGATATGATAAACCGAAATCGCGATAGGTTACATTCCGACCTTTATCAAAGTCGGAAACGTGATGGTACCCATTTCTCCTCCTTAAACGAGGCACCAGAACAACGTTTCACCAGGCAACGCCGGTCAGCTGCTGTTTGTGTATGAGAAATCTGTTGGAAACTTTCCTCATGTCAGCACGTTGTAGGTGTTGCCACCGGTGCCAACCTTGTGTGAATGTTCTGGAAAGCTAATCATTTACATATCACAGGATCTTCTTCCTGTTGGTTAAATTTCGCGTCTGTAGCACGCCATCTTCGTGGTGTAGCAATTTTAATGGCCAGTAGTGTACAACTCGCGCCGGTGCATCTAAAGTAGGATGATTCTGTCGTCGTAAACAATGATTACAGAGTGGTCTTTGAGGCACTGCAGTCAGAACTAAGTGCTGTTCCAGCAGCGGTGGCGTATGGGACATCCTGAGAGCGTGTCCACACCGTCTGTGATAGCGAGTGTCCTTACTTGTGGTTCCTTCGTGAGCTAACAACTTTGTCATCGGACCCCTTTCTTCACCACATGGGCTAAATGTAATTCATTACGCCACTTTGATATGCAGTCGGCTGACAACTATTCAGCCATCTTCAGCTGCGTACCTTCACTAGAGACTGATGGTGCACTTCGTTAAGTTGCTACATAAATTTGGCGCGAAGGCGCATGTGCATAGGTTACGGCTCCATGATCGCCTTCTGTCGAGTTAGCACCCAGTTCGAATACGGTTCCATCTGACGCGCGCAGGTGAATATGTAGAGGTGATAATGCGTGAACGCACTCCATCGAACTTCAGGCCCACCGAGCTAAAATTCAGAAGTCAGCATAAAAAATTAACTGTCGCTAGACGTCTCATTAGGCGTCACAAAATTCTTTTGTAGATTTTGACCAAATCACACCGTATCCAGTTGAAAGCCACATTCTCGATTACTAAGGTCTTCCGCCTAACTTATTCCTAGAGATTCATTAATAAAAGAAATCCAGAAAAATTTCGTCGTCACCAAAATTTCCGTGCCGGAGTAAACCGCAGAACGTTCCGCATACGTACAGTTCTCGGCTACGGCTGACTTAATGAATGGCGAAAGGCGAGTGTGGCAATCATGTTCCACGCACACTTCTTCTACTGTGTGTATAGTCTGACCAGATAGACTTTGCCACACTGCCATGACGTTCTATACGCTTCAGCTTTTTGCAGTTCCACGTCATCCTTTACCCAAAATAGAACAGCACAGGTCTTTGTAACCGACCGGCAGATTACATTGACATGGCGGTTCTACAGGATTTGGTCTAATTTCGAGGACATATTGTCTATATGTGGGAGCAACACTCTGGAATTGAATAGCTCGTTCTTTTGATCTCGCGAGTGCTCACGTTTCTTCAGCCTTAAAACTGTGGTAATTTGAGCGGAGAATAGTATCTTTGACTACAGAATATCGAAGGTACACCGAGTTTTGTCTTGGATAGGCATCTTGATTTGATACAGAGATATATTGTGGAAAAATGATCGCATCATATTCGCACCTCTCCTAACTTTATTAATAAAATCATATCACTACCACTCAGCGAATCAGACTTAGTAGTTAATTCTGACGTAGCTTCACTTTTCACTATGGTGTCTTTAATAGATTCGCTTTCACTAATCGGTAGTACGTTCGTAGTCGATATAACAACGCTGTTCGATCATTCCCTTTATTCAACTCATTTTTTATTTAACAGTGAATATTTCGAAAAAAAATAACTTATTCTTTTGACTCTGGTACTAAAATTTTTTATGGATTCATTTGAGGAGAAAGCACTTACTGTGGAGTAACTTGAAATAAAAGTCTTCTCGCGATATGTAGATGATACTTCAGTAGTGTGGCTTCACGGCGAAGAACTCGCGATTATCACAGAATCTGTATTCAATCCACGACAATATCAAATGTATGATGAGAGTAGAAAAAGGAGGCCATGAAACGTCTCTAGACGGTCCATTGGGCGTTCCGTTTGCCGTAAGCCTACACATACAGACCTATATTCGTCGATTGACGAGCTACCGCCGCTTTTCACGTCGAATATTGATACACCGGACGCTCCCTTCATCGTATACAGCCTTGCAAACAACATGGAACACCTACAATCTTTGTTCAAAGATAATTTTACCCCCATAAAACTAGCACCGTTTTTAAGGAACAAAGAACGTAACAGGTCGCAAAATCAAGAGGAGAAGGATCAAGTCCAGGCGTTGCTCCCATATGTTGGTAGTATTTCGTCGAAATTAGGAAAAATCGTGAGGAAACATATTAATGTTGTCCTGCTGGCGCCTACAAAGACCTCGCTACTTCCGGTTTGGTAACTGGTGATGTAGAGTTGTGGAAAGCTGAAGTCTCCAGAATACGATGCCAGAGTTGCAGAGTCTAAATTGCTCAGACTATGCGCATGTTACATAAAATGTGCTTGGAATACGACTTCCACAGACGCCTTTCGGAGCCCAGTAAGTCAGCCATAGTCGAGCATTGTATCTCAACAGGATACTGTGGTTTATTCTGACAAGGAGATCTTGGACACGACATCCTTCTGAGTTTCAGTTTTAAGAAATCTGTCGAAATGTATTTGAGGGAAGGTTTTATTAATCGTGATGGTGGTTTTCAACTGGACATGGCATGGGGCACAATGATTTCTTTAATATATCAGAGCGAAAAATGATTTACCCTTTAATGACACGTCTACCAACAGTTAATTTTGTTATGCTTACACCTCAATTTAAATTCACGGGCTTGCATGTAATAAATATCACCTTTGATCATACGTCTGCACGCTTCAGACGGGCCGGCCGGTGTGGCCAAGCGGTTCTAGGCGCTTCAGTCTGGAACCGAGCTTCCGCTACGGTCGCAGGTTCGAATCCTGCCTTGGGCATGGATGTGTGTGCTGTCCTTAGGTTAGTTAGGTTGAAGTAGTTTTAAGTTCGAGGAGACTGATGATCTGAGATGTTAAGTCCCATAGTGCTCAGAGCCATTTGAACCATTTGAGCTCCAGACGGTGGAATGTTTAAAGAAAGCGCTAAACGGGGAATAAGGATATATTCATCCTTAGTATACGCGGTTTCGCCTCCACCCCAATGTTTGTTACCAAATTAGCGACGTACGCCAGCAAAAAAATGGCTCTAAGCACTATGGGACTTAACATCTATGGTCATCAGTCCCCTAGAACTTAAAACTACTTAAGCCTAACTAACCTAAGGACAGCACACAACACCCAGCCATCACGAGGCAGAGAGAATCCCTGACCCCGCCGGGAATCGAACCCGAACATTAGCAATTTGCGCTTACTTGAAGATGGCTGAATGGTTTCAAGATTGTGACAAGCTGTCGAGTTCATTTGGCTGGAATCCCGAAATTTTTTAGAATACTCGTTACAACGAGAGAACTTGAACAATTGTTCTAGTCTTTCTGCATTTCCTTATGATCATCTAACGAAAATAAAAAAAAAGGTTCAAGTGGCTCTGAGCACTATGGGACTTGACATCTGTGATCATCAGTCCACTAGAACTTAGAACTACTTAAACCTAAGGACATCACACACATCCATGCCCGAGGCAGGATTCGAACCTGCGACCGTAGCAGTCTCGCGGTTTCGGACTGAGAGGCTAGAACCGCGAGACCACTGCAGCCGGCCAAACGAAAATAGTTTCCTGAAGACAACAGCATCGTCGACGAATACTTAAATACTATACATGACCCTATTGAGAACATTAACGTGAGTACTGTGCTCTCGATTTTATTTCTGTTGAACATGCTGCGCCCTACTAGTCGAAGATCCCTCGATAGAGTCGCATATCTGTGAAATTATTTCACGTGGTAGTGTCTTGGTCATTAATCAAAATGTTCCTCTGCCACACCCATTTGCAAGATGTATAAATAAATAAAGGTGCATGAGATTGTATGTCCGCCCTAATGCAACATATTTTTGTTTTATTTTCTTTCCCAGACTCATTTCAGCGACAATATCGATGTCATCAGAAGGTTTTTCTTTCTGATGAGACATGAGAAATTAGAGTCGTTACAATCAGTACAAAAAGTTATTACGTCTGCACTGTTTGGTTACAGATACTATACTGTGTCAGCAGCTTCATAATATCTTTTTACTTTTAAGTTACAACATGGTTTCTAAGTTTACCGCCGTTATTTCGGTACATATTCCGGGCTTTGTTGCTGTTTTTTTGGGGTATATTATGTAATCTGATAGTGTATGAGGTGTTGGGTTGTTTGGGGGAGGAGACCAGACAGCGAGGTCATCGGTCTCATCTGATTGGGGATGAACGGGGAAGGAAATTGGCCGTGCCCTTTCAAAGAAACCATCCCGGCATTCACTTGGAGCGATTTAGGGAAATCAGGAAAACCTAATTCAACATGGCCGGACCCGGGATGGACCCGTCGTCCTCCCGAATGCGAGTGCAGTGTGCTAGCCACGTTGCCACCTCGCTCGGTGCAACTGTACGAAAATCTGTTATTTACAAATACGAAAATATGAACTTACTTACATCAGTGTTACACTATTGGGAATTGGGGTACTGTTGGGGATAACATTTTGGTGGGCAGGAAGTTTTTACGTCATCTGTCATGTACTCACGTTCGTTGGTCGGCTTGCAGATGCTTGAAAAGTACAGAAAAACATGACTTTTACACTTTGGCCATAATGCAAAACATTACGTCATCCTGCTGCTCACATGTGTCGCGCAATACATCGCTAATCACAAGAGGTTTTTGAAAACTGTAGCGGGAGTTCAAAAATTTTCAAATGTGTGTGAAATCTTATGGGACTTAACTGCTAAGCTTACACACTACTTAACCTAAATTATCCTCAGGACAAACACACATATCCATGCCCGAGGGAGGACTCGAACCTCCGCCGGGACCAGCTGCACAGTCCATGACTGCAGCGCCAAGGCCGCTCGGCTAATCCCGCGCGGCTGTGGCGGGAGTTCTGTCGGTTTCTGTTCGTGGCATGTAACTCTGTGTATTATTTTTTTGCCTTCCACTATAGCCTTTTCTACGTAGTAGTTTTCCTCTATCATTAGCTTCCAGTGTACACGGTTGCTGTGTTTCAGGACGAGTTAAAGTGTTTCGAAATTAGTGGGCGGGTGGTTCTTTTTACATGAAAAGGATATTGCGGAATGCAAAAACGTTGTAAATGAAAACACAAGATTTTGCTGCAACATGCTTCACACGACTTTGAAAGAACTGACAATGGATACAGAGCAGAAGTAACACGCACACGCACACGCGCACGCGCACACACACACACACACACACACACACACACACGCGCGCGCGCGCGCGCGCGGTCGCTCCCCATTCACACTCAGAGACATAAATAAGGAACAGATGTTATTGGAACTTCTGCTATAGTTTCCAAAAACTTCTCGCGATCCGCGACACCTCTCGCCACATACGCCAGCAGCAAGATGGCATAATTAAGACTAAGGTCTAAAACTTGCGTTTTTCTGTGTTTAGGAAGCAACTGCAAACCAACTAACGGAAGTGAGTACATAACAGGTTACGTAACAACCTGGCGCTCACAAAAACTGATTCCACAATACTACCGCTACTCCCGACAGTATAACGCTGACGACATATGTAAGATAGCACTTGTCATATTTGTTAAAAACAGCTTCTCACAGAGTTACTGATTATTTGCATTACGACGGAAAATCGGCAACAAAACATAGAAAATATAACGAGAAAACGACAATAAACGTGGGTAGCATGCATTGTCTTAGACGTAAAAATGTATTACAAAACTGCTGAGATAAACCATTATCTGTAACAAAACAGTACAGATGTAATAAATAACGTTTCGTAATGTATGAACGATGTTAATTTTTTCATGTTTTACAATAAAGAAAAACTCACTGATTATTGCGATATTGTTGTTGAAACTAGTTTGGGGAAAAGAATAAAAAAATGTTGAAATGTATGTGAAATCTTATGGGACCTAACTGCTAAGGTCATCAGCCCCTAAGCTTACACACTACTTAACCTAAATCATCCTAATGGCAAACACAAACATCCACGCCCGAGGGAGGACTCTAACCTCCGCCGGCACCAGTCGCACACTCCATGACTGCAGCGCCTTAGAGAATAAAACAAAAGTGCTTTGCATTAAGGAAGAAGTACAAGCTCATATCGTTTTTATGCAAACATAGACCAACAGGATAGTTTTCAAGATATGACGAAACATAGCTGTGATTCACACGAGTGGGTTATTCCGCATTAGTATTGGCGAAGAGGATCTTCTTTCCTCTATTAATGTCAAGGGGTATTTCAGGAAGTGTCGGTCTGTCACTTGTTGCACAATATGTTGTGGAGTACATATGTGTTTATTAAATAGTGCAAGTGCTTCCAAGAGTAATTTAGAAGAACAGGGAGAGATGGTGTAGTGGTTCAGGCAATGGATCCGTCTCCAGAACGAACGAATATCCAATCTACGCTTATCTGTCCTGATTTAGGTTCGCAGTGTACTTATGTCAATCACTATAGGTGATTGTTACCATGCTTGCTTAGAAAGGACACGAGCAGTTCACGCCGTCGTCCTTACTAAATTCAAGCTGGTTTTCCGCTACCAATCGCCTATAATTCCACAGAAGATAAAATTGTAATGGGTTATATAGCGTTTATGGGCGTTGATAAACAACTACTGCCGATGCAAAGCTACGGGAAATCACAAATTGCATTTCATAGTGACTTCGAAATTTTTCTACAGAAATGGCTGTGCACATTTATGCGTGAGCGAACAGAATAACGTGGGCTGACAGATCTCTACTCGCCGGCCAGAGTGGCCGAAAGGTTATAGGCGCATCAGCCAGCAACCACGCGACTGCTACGGTGCCTTTGGCATGGGTGTGTGTGATGTCCTTAGGTTAGTTAGGTTCAAGTAGTTCTAAGTTCTAGGGGACTGATGACCTCAGATGTTAAGTCCCATAGGGCTTTGAGCCATTTAGACCTCTAATAGATACTGTCTGGTAATAAAAGAAAGATTGTTATTGTTTGCAAATTTATATACTGGTGCTGTGGTGTTTCGAGAAACAGGCTACAAGGTAGAACACAGTCACTTCTATTGCAATAAATGAAAAACAAATAAACTTTATGAGTGATACATATCATCGAATGAGTTGGTTATTTTAGAATATAGAGAATGTGACATACACACAACCTGCCATCAGTATCGTGCATTGAATCTCAGCGCAAAGTACGTTCCATTTTCTTATTATTCACGATCAATGAATGACATCAGCACATTCATCAGAACGTTTACGAAGAACTGCTTTAAAAATGGTTAGTTCAGCTCATATGTACAACTTCATCTGTGTCTGACAAAATAATATTTTCATTTCCCAAATGTCCTTTTGAGGCTAGTTAGTAGCCCAGCCTGGCACAATCTTCTGCACACCGTTCATGAGAGTATCTGTTTTCAATGTCTTCGCAACCTGCGATATCAAGAGTTTCGGTTGTTTCTAGAAGTATGTTTCCCCTGTTTCATTGTCTGTCTAAAAGTGTAACAACTGTTTTATGAACTATATTATCGTCATGGGTGTCTTACGATGGCTTCAATTGGAGTATGTTATATATTTTCATAGTAAGTAGCAAAATATTTACAGTGTTCCTTATCAATCGCGCGACGAGACTGACTGCACAGATTAGTCACCACATTTAACAGATGTGAAAGAAGTAAACGAAAAAAATAAGATGCCGTAAAGCGAAACTTGTGGTCAGTCAGCTGTGTGCCTGCAATAAGACGGCTGCTCATTCCCGATCATTCGCTCTTCCAGTAATAATCGATCTGTAACAAACAACAGTCCACAAAAAATCGTTTTTGTTTTGTTTTCTATGCACTGATGTATGTCAGCAGCTGAAATTTAAGTGAAGGTAACTACGAAAGAGAAAATATTACCAGCGGTATTGACTGGGTACGTCTAACTAGTCCCTTGTCACTTACAATCCTCGGCTGCATTATTTTAACCCAAAGTGTTTTGGACAGCATCTGTGTAAATTTCCACTTGTTACATTTTGACTATTCCGAACTGAAAGCTACTTTTCGATGCTCTGAATACTAAAACTATTTTAAATGTCCTACATAGAATGACTTTTTCTACACAGATAAACCTTACTGCATTATGTTTTACATTATTGGCCACTTTCGGCCTATGGACATTTTGAAATGCAGTTGCGTCGGTGATAGATGCGTCATATTTGAAACCTATTTAGTGATGCGTGGGAGTAGTTTTTACGTACGATACAAATATCACCTATACAACTGCATTTGAAAATAACCACAGGCCGAAACTGGCTAGTCATGTAACACATGACGCAATGAGGTTGTTCTGTGTAAAAAAAATGCACCCTGTATCTGACATTTAAATTCTTTTTTGGCTTTTAGGCTTCAGAAGTTATATCGAAGCTTACAAGTCCTACATATCTGAACATTTTGATTGAAGCTAAGCATTCATCAATCTAGAGGGTACGATTACGTGAAAGAGTGCGTCGTAGAACTTGCGCAGCGATAAGTGGTTTGGTTCAAATCAAATGCCTCTGAGCATTATGGGACTTAACATCTTAGGTCATCAGTCCCCTAGGACTTAGAACTACTTAAACCTAACTAACCTAAGGACATCACACACATCCATTCCCGATACAGGATTCTAGCCTGCGACCGTAGTGATCGCGCGGTTCTAGACTGAAGCTCCTAGACCCGCTCAGCCACACCGGCTGGCAAGAGGTTTGGTGTTGAAGTATTCTTGACAACCTAGAATGTGACCTCTCAGGCTTGCACTGTGTGACTGATTACTAGTGTACTTCGAGGCGCCCAACCAAATTGTTATTTTCATGTTATGCACTATATTCTGACGACGGAGTCTCTCTTCTTCACTAGCCTGTGAGGTCACAGTTTCTGCACCTCGATCGATACGAGAATAAATACAACCTCTGTCAGCTGCGACAACGCGTAGTTACAAGAAACTCTAAGGTCAGCAAAAAGTTTTACAGTAGCCTATTTTTGAGCTTGAGCTAGCGCGGCAGTCGTCAAACGAGATCAATATACGTGGTCTGGCGCCAACAATATGTCAAAAGAACTGTTCGAGTGTATATTAAATTGTACAGCCAAGTATCGGAAGAGTACTCATCAGTGATTTACAAATAGGAAATGTCGTTTAAGATGAAGTATTCATGATGTTGAACTTTTATTCGAATCTCACGGCATAATTTTGTTAGTACATCACGTGAGAACTTCAGTGAATGGTCTCAGAAAATAAAGGAAACAAGAATTAGAAACAAAGTACTCTTACTGACCTTTGAAGTAAGCACCCTTAGTTTCAACACACCTCTAATAGTTCTATAGCTGTTGGAAAAATGGTTCAAATGGCTCTGAGCACTATGGGACTTAACATCTATGGTCATCAGTCCCCTAGAACTACTTAAACCTAACTAACCTAAGGACATCACACAACACCCAGTCATCACTAGGCAGAGAAAATCTCTGACCCCGCCGGGAATCCAACCCTGAACCCGGGCGCGGGAAGCGAGAGCTGTTGGAAACTGTCAGAAAACCCATCGTGCGAAATCGCTCGAAGCACCGTGGTCATGCATTGTCGGATGTCCACATCATAACAGGAGATGAGACCTGATGATACGAATAATATCCGAAGATAAAGCGACAGTCAATGGCATGGTGTTCACTGTTTTCCCTGCCTCCCTTGGGTAGAAATTCACGATGGATCACGGCCAAGAGGAACTACATTAGTAGCGTGTGGATAAGTTGAGGATTTGGGTCTACCGGGAGGCACGCTACGGTAATCCGTGTAGGTGCAATGACTGCTGTCAGTGGGGTCTCCATGATTACCTTGTGTTTGGTTTCACTTTTTTTTCCTTTAAATGCGTTGCGATAGAGATAAGTGATGGAAAAGGCGGATTTATTTTTTATCAAAAAGTAAATGAATATGCTCCTGTGGCCATTTACTTTTTCCATATGTTCTGGCTGGCGAAGGAGACTTAGTGACCAGACCTCGTAAAATGACTCCTGCCCACTTTATCCTGAGGACCATTCTACCTTTTCCCCCTCCTCAAGGAAATGTAGTCTCGTATTTCACACAAAAAAATGGTCAGAACATCTACCTAGTAAGGAGGAGACACGCGTTCGAAACCAGGCCCAGGAAAAATTTTCAATTATCCCCATTTATTTCGATCAATGTGCACTCGCAGCGAAAATCTTTTGTTAATTAATTCATAATGGCTCCTGGATCAAAACTGGTGTCTCTTCTTTTGGACATGTCTGAAAGAACACACACCATCTATGTATACTACACTTAAAATAATTTTTTTTCTGTACTTCGTTTCTTTCCTTTTCTGGCTATCAGTTTTCAAGTAGAAATTTTTCAGTGGATTAGAAGCAGTTGTCCAGAAGAAATAATATTACGTCAGATTTAACACCCTCTCAGATGTGTTATGTCGTTCGGCAAGTGGTCAAAAATATCGCTTGCTGCAAACACTTTTCTGAGCCATTAACAGCTAAACTAATGGGCAACGCAGATCATTTAGCCCTCTAATGTTATAGGTATATACATCCCTGTTCTTCTCAAAAATTGACGGGTTACTTATGAAGAATTTCATTGGCGAATATATGTACTGTGATGATGAAATTAAAATGTGTACCTCCTATATGACGTCAATGGGTGAACACCAATGTGAGTGGTCACTTCTGCGCTATGATTACTTCCTCTTTAAGTGATGAGTTACCACATAAAATTATTCTGTAAGACATTATTGAGTAGAAATACTCAAAATTTATCAAGGGAGTGGTAAGTCTGTTTCCAAGATAAGCAATTATACGAACAGCAGAAGTAGCTGAACTTAACTGTTTGGGAAGCTTAGTAATATTCTTCTTCCAGTTCACGTTTTCATCAATATGTACATTCAAAGATTTAGAGCTTCCTACTCTATTTACTACTCTTTTCACTGACTCCTGCTCATGTGCTATATAAATTGTTGGTATGACATTACTTGTCTTACAGAACTGAACACAGTGTCTTTTTCCAAAATTTAGAGACAGTCCATTTACTGTAAAAGAAATTTACAATTCTGTGGAAAATACAATGTACCAAATCCTCTGTCGCTTTCTCCATAACGTTTTTTTATTTTAACACTAGTATCGTCTGCAAGAAGTACCAGTTCTGCTTGTTGAATGTTAAGTGTAATGTCATTGACACATTTGGGATCTCTACCCTGAAAGACGTCAGTCACATTCTCTCCGGTGTTTCGGCAAATATTCGCAATTTAGTTTTGGTGAAGGGTAGCAGGAGTCAGTCCAGACAAATACTGCTCGTCATGTCTCTAGTGCGCCGCCCAACGTCGACAGAAATCGTCGGCTTGTTTCCCGTCAGAAAGAAACTTATCTTTTAATCAGTATTTGACATGGACATTCGCCAGAGATGTTCCAAATTAGTCAGGAGCGATATTCGTTTAATTGAACTGCATTGAAAGGTACAGGAAAAAACGAAGAATACTTAGTGTTCTAGAAGCGTCACCACCGTTCTGATCCGTACAGACTGCTACCGCCATGCAGGTGAGCTCCGCAGTCACTGGTAGAGTACAGGTTATTCATAGTGCTGTACTGTTCCTGTAACTACACATTGATCAAACGAATATCGCACTAGACTAAATTAGGGCCATTTTGTCGAATAGGCAAGTGAAATTCAGTTTTAAAAATCAGTTTGTTAGTATCCGGAAACAAACGGATGCTTTCTGTCGAAACTGGTCGATACATGTGGTACTTGAGGAGCAGTATTTGTTTGAGCTGACTCCAGGTACACATTGAAACAACTCACTTGCAAATACCTGCTGCAACACCAGAGAAAATGCTCCTGTCGACCTGTACAACAGACACCCGGTACAAGGAATAGGAGTGTACATAAAATCGAACCATGTGGGACTCCCTTTGTTATATCTCTCCAGTCACTAAAATTTTCTAACCTTCAAACATCTTTTGAATTTTTTACCACAACCTTTTGTATTCTTTTAGTTAATTGTCATTCAAACAAGCTGTGCCTGAGGCGCGCAGATTACGTTTGCCGTTAGTCGCTCTGACCTTTCCGTCGCGGTAGAGCAGCTGCTGCTGCTGGCGCTGCGCTAGGGCCCAGGCGGCGGCGGCGGCGGCCGACTCCAGAGGACCCGGGGGTGGAGGAATCAGCGGCGACGCAGGTGGAGACGCGGGGGCGGCAGGGGCGCCTCCCCCGGGCCGCTCGTGCTCCAGCAGGCGCAGCGTCGAGCTCTGCGAGTCGGTTCCAGCGCGAGGCAGCGGCCCGAACCGCAGCGTCGAACCGCGCGAGTCCAGCCCCGAGTCCAGCGTGCCGTAGAGCGGCGTCTCTCCGCTGGAGGACGCCGGCGCCTCGCGGTACACCTGCTGGAGTTCCATGGCCAAGCGCCGCCAGACGCTCAACAGTGGGGACCACGTCCTGCCCGTGTAATTGCTCCCCTCTGGTCTAACACCCCTCTCCCTGCAGCTCGGTGCACTTACGGTATTCTCGACGTATTACTGTTGCCAGAATCGGACCACTGAGAACAGCGGCCTCACAGATCCAAAACTTTCTCTGTCGCAACGGTCCCTAGTCTTGACGGCCAGCTCAGTCTCGTCTCCACACGTCAAGATGGACTCCGTATTTTCTTGATGCAGGTACGAAACAACCTCTAGGCAGTACCACGCATCGCCTGTGGCGTACAACTCCGAATGTCACCAGACTCACGTATCAATACGTCGAGGGCTTCTGCCCGCCTTCTTGGATACACAATCCGTCTAGTAGAAATCTAGGGTTAAACACCCAAATTAATCTGTGTATTAAATTTTTAGGTGAGCACAGTCACATATCCACAGGTAACGGCCACTTCTTGATTACGCCTCAACTCTTGAAAGAAATTTTAGCCAATATTTACATCAGCGCAGTCACCTTCCACTCAGCGACGATTCATCCACGATGTCTTCTTGATGTAACAATACAATCTATCAGATGGAAATGTAACGGTTAGTTGCTGCAGGACTTCACATCCAGTGTTTGTATTTACGAAGAAATTGCTCTCTGTCACTGAAAGTCTCGGATTATGAACTTTTCATGCTGTGGTCGTTCCTTTCCAGCTTTTGCATATGGGTCACACTGTACTTAAATCAGCGCTCTACCCTGCCTTAATGTGCAAACAGTTTAACAAATTTCAGATTTTCCTTTAGTGAAGGTGGAATAAAGTTAGCGGCTTAAATGCGGACCAAAGTACAAATTCAAGTTTGATAGGGGTTCTTTCATGGCAAATAATGACAAACGAAGAAGAAGCACTCGCGACTAACGATCCCCTACTTGTTACGCTGTGTGTACAGTGTCTGGAAAGTATAACCAGGTATGTTGTTTACTTTTTTATCACTAGTATTGATATTTACTCTTCAGAAGCAGCTATAATGCTGAAGCCATCCGACACAGATTTCACGTATCCACACTTCAAGACCTCCTCGATGGTTTTCTTGACACAATCACACTGTTCATCTAGTGGAAATCTAGCATTCAGCATTGGATTAAATTTGGAAGCTGTCTGTTGCCCTTACAAACTGTACTTTCAGTGAAGTATTTAAATTTATAGTCGGGGCCATCAGAAAAATATATTTATTGTTTACAGCTTTTCTACAACCGCTACTTTGATACATAAGCTGAATATAATTTGGTGAAACGCATAGGAATTTAGGTAATTGTAGCTTGAAACACTTAACAATTACTAGGTACGATTTAGATAACGGAAAATATACCTTATTAGATGAATCATAACTACCTGATCTCTAGCTATCGCTTTTTAGTGCGTGGTCTGACTGAAATGCTGCTGCACACTTGGTCCTTGATCTGACTCTAGTATTTGTAACTACACTGCAAGTCTAACTTCCATGAAATGAGCAACGAAGTTCTTTGTGCACTAAAGAACTATGATAGAGTTCAGACTAATTTTATATAGCATCCTTTCTGATGTGCTTACTTCTGACCGTCCCAGTACGTGAGACCTGGGTCATACACACTGTCCTGGCCGAATATTCAGGATAGTACACTGCAGAGACTAGAATAAGACGTCACTGGTTCTGTTCTTGGTGGTATCGGAAATCCAAAATACCACAGTTCGATTCCACAGTAACCACAGTCGCTACGGAGTTTTTCCCCTGGCGCAGGGTTACCATGCGAGCGTAGTAACTCTCCACCTTGCGAGGAATACGCAGAGCAGTAGTTCACGTCGAAACACCGCGGCAGAGCGTGACGAACCGTGGCTGCTCGGATGTGGCCTGTGGGGGACTGAAGCTGACTGGCTCTCGCGACGGACCTCCGCAGACGTGGAGGATTCGATTGTGACTGAGTGCGGAGAGCCAGGAAGAGCGGCTGCAGCGTGGGCCGCCTAGAAGGAGAAGAATGAGAGCCTGGTGTGTGGTGTGGGGGCACGCGGGCCGCTAATAAGAGCAGGGGTCAGCTGGCAGCAGGCTCGCCGCGGAGGCGCCAGATGGATCGCCCTGAGCTCACCGCCCGCTAAAGAACTCCGCCCGGCACACGAGTAGAGAGAGAGTCTCCTCCAACAGCCGGCACATCCTCATAGGAGCGGTACCACCTCTGAGGCGGGAAAATTGTCTCAAATATGGACACCACGACTTTTCGATACATCGTGCTGGCCCTTGTGAAAAATGTAGCGTTGTGCAATACGGCTTAATCCCAGCTCGCCGTGTTTAAGTGCTACACTATGCCGATCAAAATGTTTAGGTCATAAAAAATAAAAACTACAGCAAAAAGAAATTAATGTAGAGTAATGAAATTTCTTGAACACATTTGTCTAGGCAACATATTTAAGTGATTAACATTTCAAGGTTACAGGTTAATGTAAGCGCGACACAAGCCATTGCGAATGTGAAATGCTGGTACATTAATAACTGGTGTAACGGCCACAATTCTGAATGCAAGAAGGCAAGCGAGCATGCATTGTTTTGAGCAGGTGCCGTTTGTCAGTTTGTGGAATAGAGTTTCACGCCTTTTTCACTTTGTCGGTCATTACAGAGACGATTAATGCTGTCTGTGGGCGTCGCTGGAGTCCCATACGTGGTCGATTGAAGACAGATGGAGGCGAAGGCACTCTGTAGAGCATGCTGGGTTTGCAACAGCGGTATGTGGGCGAGCGTTATTCTGTTTGAAAACACCTCGTGGAACGCTGTTCATGAGTGGCAGCACAACAGGTTGAATTATCAAACTGATATAAAAATTTGCAGTCAGAGTGCGAGAAATAACCGCGAGAGTGCTCCTACTCTCATACGAAATCGCACCCCAGACATTAACTCGAAATGTAGGTCCAATGTGTCTTGCTAGCAGACAGGTTGGCTGCAAGCATTCATCTGGCCTTCTACTCAACACACGGCCATTGTTGGAACCTGAAGTCGTAAACGGCGGTAGTGTGGGGTCAGTGAGGGCGCGCTACAGGCTGTATGGCTCGGAGCTGTTCTCGAACTAACCGATTTGTAATAGTTCTTTGCGTCACACTAGTACCAGTTGCTGCTAAGTTTGCTGCTACAGATGCAGTACGATGCGCCAGAGCCATAAGCCGAACACGATGGTCTTCCGTCTCGATAGTGCCACGCTGCTGTCTGGAGCCCGGTGAAATCTGGTTTCGCAGGACAGAGTGGATCATGTTGTGGTTGTAAAAAGGGGCCAAAATCAGCTACTGTTTGTTGCACAAGACACAAAACTTTATTTTCCTAAAGACACTTAATCACACATGCCCTTTAAAGGGTACAAGAACAACGGCTGAAGGCCCGAACACAAGTTATTGAAATTGCTTGAAGGAATACACACGGCTGAAGGCCACTCAGTTGACGAACAACAACTCAAAGCTTAAGGCCTGTATAAGAAAGTCTGAAATAGAGCAAAATCTCCCTTTTTAAAGTAAGTTTTAACCAATTCAATCTTGAAACCTTAAGTCGGCTGAAGGTCTTATTTTAAAATTAAATAAAGTAAATTAATAGACGGCTGAAGGCCTTATTTTAAAATTGAAACAAAGTAAATTAATAGACGGCTCAAGGCCTCGCACAGTACTTGACACAAAAGAAAATCACAATATAAAACCAACAGAACAGTGGTGCTCAGAAGTGTTCCAAGGGTCAGCCTGAGGAGGTAAATCTACCATAAGTTTAGGTGAGACGGGCAGCCAAGGGTAACATTAAATAATCCCATGGGCACCCGACCCAGGGACGGCTGAAGGACCGACCAACAACCTAATCAATTCCCTTCCGCCCGACCAACGGCACGACAATGGAAAATATCTGCGATGATGAAGATACCAGCAGCACTACATCTTGAAAACTGGCATATAAATACAGTCAAGGCACAATAACCACTCGAAATATGAACAACACCAAAGGCTGTGGAACTACACGCGGTACCATACAGCAGCAACACACCTGCTCTGTCCCAACCGACCGATTACCTACTGGAGTACGCAGACAGCAGTCATAATTGCTCAGTGGAAATCACAGACGCTACACAAAGTTCCACGTAAACACTTGCACCAAGAACTCCGACAGTCGTAAAACCAATCACTGTGGAACAACAAGGAGAAATCACAAGTCGACATACACAAAGTTTCCAGAAGTGGTCGGCGACAAAATACACGTCGTCCGATGAGACGACCCATCGAAAGACCTATCGAGGTCGTACTCATTCAATTCATGTGTGTCGGCGACTGTCGCGCGAGTAATGGCTGTCCGGAGCTCACTGCAGATCCATCCCGACTCCCTTGATGTACGTTCGGAACTCATAGACACGGCGGCCCCAGCACACTGGCTCGGACCCAACCATGCAGAGGTAACACTTGCCCATTGACCACCCGACATCTATGCACATGGAAGGAACCGACCCACGTGCGGTAAGACGACCACCAACTGACGAGGCCCAGAAACGGTCAAAAGACCAAATACACGTCGCCCTATGCGACGACCGACCGATCAACCAATCAACGGACGTTCCCGCTTCAGTTTCCCGCCATTGGACAGTGTCGCAAGCGGTCGGCGAGTACTGGCTGTCCGGACCTCACTGGCGCTGCGTCCCAAGTGAGTCCCCGACACACGACGAGCCGGAAATACTAGCGGTCGCTTCAAAGATAATGTGACAGTGCTCTTATCGAAACGGGCTACTGTGGCCACTCACGGGCAAGCAAGCCAGCAACTTAGTGATGCCAGTAAATCGAATAAGAGAAGCTGTCAACAGGCAAGAAACGGCATGAACACGAGCCGCGTACGGCTCACCCGGTTTCTTACGACCGTACGTTATCGTGACTACCGCTGCCAGCACTAATGTACAATGATTAAATTCCTACCAAGTCTTTCTACAGTATCGCAGAAGAAATGTTCATCCTCTCGAAGCCCAATTACACGAGCCCCTTCAAACTCAGTCAGGTTTTGATAACGACGGCCGGCCGTGGTGGTCTCGCGGTTCTAGGCGCTCAGTCCGAAACCACGCGGCTGCTACGGTCGCAGGTTTGAATCCTGCCTTGGGCATGGATGTGTGTGATGTCCTAAGGTTAGTTAGGTTTAATTAGTTCTAAGTTCTAGGCGACTGATGACCACAGATGTTTAGTCGCATAGTGCTCAGAGCCATTTGAACCATTTTTTGATAACGACGTCTTTGTCGCCTTAAGGGCATTCCTGACGTAGCATCAACTCACTACCTCCACACGTCAAAGGCAACTAACGCTCACGACCTTTGCAGCATGTATTTGAGGCAAAACTGATTTGAATCCTCACAGTGGCGCTACTAAAACCCATATTATACGACAGGTCTGTGATATGGACAAAAAAAACCATGTTTCAGATGTTGAAACGCCTGCCAAAATTTATGTCGTACTACGTCTTCTTGGTGTTGTCATTCTTTTCCGTCAGTGTATATACGTAGTGTACACAACTCAAATTCCAGTTTGAAAAAACTGTAGAAAGAGAACCACTGCTCAGAATGACGTAAAATGTGAAGAGCAAATTATTGACGCACGGGGAGACGTCATGGAATATATGTTGCACGGCTGTTCCTCAGTTTGCCTCCGAAACGGCCAACATGGCTGTCTTCATGGAGGATCGTGCCTTGCTGGTAAAGCTCTTCTACAAGAACGGCGACTGTGTACCAGTAGCCCTGCAGAAGTTCTGGACACTAAAAGGTACGACAAAACCCGTTGATCGAATGGTGAATTCAATCGGTCCACTGCTGATTCATTCGAAGCCTTGAGTTGCTATCAAGGCTTCGAATGAAGCACTAGTGAAACGATTGCATTCACAAATTTCAGGGATTTGAGTTGATTCACGACTTTCAGGGATTTATGGCAAGATAAGGCATTTTCGGTTATTTGGAGATATCATGTGAGACCAAAATTACGCAGAAACCACCAAAAACATACGTTGTTCATATTACGTGCAATGTGATGCCATCTACTGCCATGTAATCCATATCAGCGACCTCAGTAGACATTAGACATCGTGAGAGAGCAGAATGTGGCGATCCGCGGAACACACGCATTTCGATCGTGGTCATGTGATTGGGTTTCACTTGTGTCAAACGTCTGTACCCGAGATTTCCACACTCCTAAACATCCCTAGGTCCACTGTTTCCGATGTCATAGTGAAGCGGAAACGTGGAGGGACACGTACAGCACAAAAGCATACAGAGCTGACCTCGTCTGTCGACTGACAGACACCGCCGACAGCTGAAGAGGGTAGTTATGTGTAATAGGCAAATATCTATCCAGACCGTCACACAGAAATTCCAAACTGCAACAGGATCCACTGCAATTACTATGACACTTAGGCAGGAGGTGAGAAAACTTGGATTTCATGGTCGAGCGGCTGCTCGTAAGACACACATCACGACGGTAAACGCCAAACGACACCTCGCTTGGTGTAAGAAGTGTAAACATGGGACGATTCAACAGCGTAAAATCGTCGTGTGGACTGACGAATCACGATACACAATGTGGCGATCCGATGGCAGGGTATGCATATGGTGAACGACATCTACCAGCGCGTGTAGCGGCAACAGTAAAATTCAGAGGCGGTGTTGTGGTGTGGTCGTGTTTTCCATGGAGGGCTCTTGCACCACTTGTTGTTTTGCTTGGAACTATCACAACACAGTTCTACATTGATGTTTTAAGCAGCTTCTTGCTTCCCACTGTTGAAGAGCAATTCGGGCATGGCAATTGCATCATTCAACACTATCGAGTACCGGTTCATAAGGCCCGGTCTGCGGCGAAGTGGTCACATGTCAATAATATCCCTGTAGTAGTCTGGCCTGCACAGACTCCTTGACAGGAATCCTATAGAACAACTTTGGGACGTTCTGGAACGCTGACTTCGTGGCACCCCTCACCGACCGACATCTATACCTCTTCTCAGTGCCGCACTCAGTGAAGAATGGGCTGCCATTCCGCAAGAAACCTTCCAGCACGTGATTGAACGTATGCCTCTTAGAATGGAAGCTGTCATCAAGACTAAGGATAGGCCAACACCATACTGAATTCCAGCATTACCGAAGGAGGGATCCAGGAACTTGTAAGTAATTTTCAACCAGGTGTCCTGATACTGTTGATTACATAGAGTGTCGGACCTGACGACCGCAGAGTGAAATGCTGAAACTAGTAGTCTTCGAAATAAAATAAAATAACATATTAAGTTACATGGCTGTTGGAGAATTTCACTGCCACTGCCATTTCAATAGTAGTTGTCGATGTCGTAGTGTTAACATTGGCAGATGCATGAGTCGTCGTCTGTGGAGGCCCATCGTTATGAGTGTCCCGTGCAATGTGTGTTCAGACGCACTTGTACTCTGCTCAGATTCGAAGTATGAAATTAGTTCCGGCACAACTCACCGCCTGACCTGATTTACAAGTCTGTCCAGTCTACGACGTCCGACATCTGTAATGAGGGGTGATCACCCAACACGACGACATCTGGACGTGGTTTACCCTTGGCTTCGCCATGTGTTGAAGACACTCGCCACAGAACTCCTGAAATACCAGACAAACCGTGCAGTTTCCGAACTGTTCCTGCCGAGCCTGAATGCCGTCACAATCTGCCCTCGGTCAGACTCAGATAGATCCCCATTCTACACATGGAGAGCACGCTCACTGACACTTCATGCACCGTGCGTGTGTTGATTCCTCATCAGGTGATGATGCTATAGCCTGAACGGGTTTTTATCGATAGTACGTCGGTGGTCATAATGTTCTGGCTGATCTGTGTATTCACTACTGTAGACTGGACTACACCACTCCTTTCTACCACTGCCCGACTAGATCAGTCTTCTTGATGCAGAGCAACAGTTACAGCATGTTTTTAAAATCAAGTGTCCTGCTATTTTCCCATGAGTAAGTAATATGGTGATAACCTGATCAGGTATACAAACACATTGCCAAGTGCACACTACATAATGTAAACTAATGCAAACTGATTGCTTCTAAGACAGCTGAATTAATGAGGCCTATTCGAATGGAACCGTCTTAGGTAAGAGGACGTCATTTTTATAAATTTCCCAATTCGTTTGTTGCAGAGTGCTACCACAACCAGTTTAGAATTATTTCAGAATAAAAAGTTTTAGTTGCAAAGTAATTTAACATCAATGACTCGTTTTACCCTTTTGCGGGCACCATCAGTTTACTTAAAATTAGTTGGTTATGTAACCCATCCGTCATAGAGCAGTATAAAATGCAAAATGGACGCTACAGGAACTGGATATGTAATCCATTAGTCATAATAAAATATAAAATGCAAAATCGGCCTTGAGTTCATCAGCAGACTCCGCCACAGCAGTACAAAACAGGACCACTGTGACAAAACACACGCGGTGTGAGTTGCACACAGCATAATGTCCGTTCCACGTACAGACAAATATTACATGATAGATCACGTATCGCCACTGTTTGTTAGGACCTAACGTTCTCCCAGCCACGTTCAGCGGAGAAACTACCAGGTTTCTCTGTTCTGTTAGAACATGTGTCTTTACGAGCGCGAAAAACATGTAACTTCACGCACGATGGTGCTCTTCTTCATTTCAGAATTTTCGTAGGCCACTAAGTAACAGTTCCGTGATACATTGGTAGGTAGCGGTGGACCTCTTCTCTAGTTCCACGCCCTCTGGAGCTAAACTCACGAGACGTATATCTGTGGTGAAATTTAAAGGCTCTTGCATAAGGAACCCCTGTACAAGAAGTACAGAGTCATTGGGCTCGGGTTGTGAAAGACTGTGAAACTATACAGAATTCTTCGGGACTACATCAGCGCATCAGGGATTCAGTGCGACGGTGGATTGATGCATGCATCCTTGCTAACGGAGAGCATTTTGAACATTTCATTTAGAAAACTGTTTCATGCTGTACTTACCTGTTCTGTTTCTGCATGTTCCTCATGGTTAACGTGTTGAAGGCTTGTAAAGACTGAGGTATAACAAGGAAATAAAGCGTTTCCTAAACAATATCAGAGTAACATATGTCCTTCCTCTGCGTTTAAGAAATGTTTCACCAAAATTTGGCCATACCTTTTTGTTATAGCCTGTATATTTTATTCATTAATTCATTTCCTATCCTCAGGAACTGTTCGATGCTGTATCACAGCGTACTATTCACTTAAACATAGTGTTATATAGAAGTTGAGGGAAGTCATTTTCTTGGATTGGCTGTTTTATTTTTGAAGTATCCACTGTATTTCATTATAGAGCTATAAGCAAATTTCATCACCTTGTGCGTTATCGAGCTACCTGTGTTACTTGCATCGCTGCAACAAATTGTAAGCATATACCGTCATAAATTCCACACATCTGTTGGAGGAAGCAGCATGTGATGGCGTCCTTAACAACTGTTTCGCTTGACCATGGTGGTTGTAGGCACAACTATCAAAGACGTCCCAGCGGTGGGATCGACTTCTTTAGCCAATCTACGCGGTGATGTAGGTTAAGGGCCAAGGAATCTCACCCGCAACCACTCAACCTGCTGGACCCTTCTTTGCGAGAAACCCACGAAAACATTTTGACATTTCTGATAATGGTTAAAGAATGGTAACAACTTACACACTGGAATGAAATTTTCACTCAGCAGCGGAGTGTGCGCTGATATGAAACTTCCTGACAGATTAAAACTGTGCGTGTCCGACCGAGACTCGAACTCGGGACCTTTTCCTTTCGCGGGCAAGTGCTCTACCAACTGAGCTACCCAAGCACGACTCACGGCCGGTACTCACAGCTTTACTTCTGCCAGTATCTCGTCTCCTACCTTCCAAACTTTACAGAAGCTCTCCTGCGAACCATGAAGAACTAGCACTCCTGAAAGATAGGATACTGCGGAGACATGGCTTAGCCACAGCCTGGGGGATGTTTCCAGAATGAGATTTTCATTCGGCAGCGGAGTGTGCGACTAGTCTGTAAATCAGTAACATTTTAAAGTTATACAATATCACACGCAAACTCGAATTCTTTTTCCGTCGAATATTCGTAAAAGAACGTCAGCTAGTGTGAATAGCTGCATTAAGCATTCAAAAAGACAGAACTGTAACCGGGTTTTGTCACTGTGCCAGTATACAACACATTAAAATACGTTAGGTTCTCATTTGCAATAAAACTACTAAAAGGATTAACGTCGACCCTCCTGCATTATCATACAACGTATGTAACAGGGTTACGTAAATCTTGATTAAGTTGACAATATACTAATGCTGAAGAGCCAAAGAAATTGGTACACCTGCCTAACATCGTGCGGGGTCCCCTCGAACACGCAGACGTGCCTCAACACGACATGGCATGGAGTCGAGTAATATCTGAAGCATGGCTGGAGGGCATTGACACCATGAATCCTGCAGGGCTGTCCAAAAATCCGTAAGAGTACGAAGGGGTGGATATCTCTTCTGAACAGCACGTTGTTGCAAGGTATTCCAGTTTAGTAGCCAGCGGAAGTGTCTGAACTCAGAGGAGTGTTCTTGGTGCCACTCTGTAGCTGTTCTGGACATCTAGGGTGTCATTGTATTGCTGAAATTGCTCTTGTGTGTCGGAATGCACAATGGACATGAATGGACTCAAGCGAACAGACAGGATGCTTACGTACGTGTCACCTGCCAGACTCGTATTTGGACGCATCAGGGTCCCATATCACTCCAATTGCACACGTCCTACACAATTACAGAGCCTCCAACAGCTCGAACAGTTCTCTGCAAGGTTCATGGATTCATGAGGTCGTCTCCGTACTCGTCCACGTCCACTCGCTCGATACAATTCGAAACGAGACTCGTCCGACCAGGCAACATATTTCCAGTCATCAACGGTCCAATGTCGGCCTTAATGTGCCCAAGCTAGGCGTAAAGCTTTATGTTGTGCTCTCACCAAGGGTACACGAATGGGCCTTCGGCTCCGAAAGCCCATATCAATGACGTTTCGTTGAATTGTTCGCACGCTGACACCTGTTGATGGCCCAGCACTGCAATCTGCAGCAGTCTACAGAAGGGTTGCAGTTCTGCCATATTGAAGGATTGTCTTCAGTCTTGCAGGATCTATTCCGACTGCAGTCATGTCGGAGATTTGATGTTTTACTGGAATCCTAATATTCAAGGTACAGTCTTGAAATGATCGCACGAGAAAATCCCCACTTCATCGATACTTTCAAGCTCACGTAGATCTTGATAACCTGCTACTGTAGCAGCAGTAGCCGATCTAACAACTTCGTCAGACACTTGTTGTTTTATATACGTCTTACCAACGGCACGCGGTATTCTTCCTTCTTACATATCTCTGTATTTGAATACGCATGCCTATAGCAGTTTCTTTGGCGCTTCAGTGACTTTTTTTTTAAATAATACAAGTAGATGTAGTACAGCACTACAGTACTTTTAATGTAAAGGTAGGACTGATTCACACATTTCTTTCCAAGCAAACACCACTACGAAATAAGACTGGTGAATTGTCAGAAGAGAGTACATTTCCGCCTTTCCTGCTGACACAGTTCTGCTGCGATACGGATAATAGGTGCATTACAAGGTGGTGTGAAATGACGCTGCAATTGGAAAAGTACTCCACTGTTGAAGCATGCAGTGAACGCTGTCAGGTGGTCTGCAGGGTATAGATATAGATGTAAAAGCACAGCGATCCTGCTATGGAATGGTTGGTTGACCGGAGCATCGCCTGCCATTGCGTCCCCACACAATGCAACATGAGGCCAAAGACACATACGAATGCCCCACAGGTCTTACTACTGCACGACTGGACCGACCGACAAAACTGAGACCCATAATGAGGCCCCTGGCAAACACTATGAGTTGAAGACGCTGCCAAAAACAGTACACTGCACGTCTGTGTACTTCATAATGATCACACGACAACTGCCGCTATTTTCACCAACAGACCTGGTAAGAAAACTAATGGACTCTGTTGACCATTCTACCTGCTACAGAGAATAGCAGATGCAGTCATTTACATTCCCGCCACCGAGCGAGGTGGCGCTGTGGTTAGCACACTGGATACGCATTCAGAAGTACGACGGTTCAAACCCGCGTCCGACCATCCTGATCTAGGTTTTCCGTGATTTCCCTAAATCGTTTCTGGCAAATACTGGGATGGTTCTTTTGAAAGGGCACAGGTGACTCCTTTCCCGATCTCTCCCCAATCCGATGTGACCGATGACGTCGCTGTCTGGTCCCCTCCGCTGAAGGAAGCAATTGACCAACCAACCAACCAACCAACATCACCACCGATGGTGTGTCTGCGGACGAAGTTACAATGACATCCGACAATGTCTTGTGGCCTTTAAGTTACATACTTGTTTTCGGATTGAGAATGTGTAGGTGTAGAAAGTGGAACGACCATATAGAATCAACTGCACGGAAAGCGAATCAAATATGATATATGAAAACAGCACATGATAGAAAGACAGGTAACTCCAGTTGACATCCAAAGGAATCGCTTAAAATACAGCTTCATGACATGCTTTATTACTGGACAAGTATGTGACGCTCAAATGAAGTCGCATTAATTGGAAGCATCCAGCATATGTGAAGAACAGCGGTGGAAATGGTTACATGCTTCTTTCACTGGCAACCAAGTGGAACAAAATTATTGATTAACTTTAACTGGCATACATTCTAACAAACAGGACGCGTAAATGTGGTATGAAGTTGTTAGAACTTAAAGAATAGTCTTTAATGGCGGAAAATATGAATATTCATCAGCCCAATCGTATCCAGCACTTAAAGGTGGCACAGACAAAATTCACGTCTCGTACATAGTCGTTCAATCAACCACCCTTACGTATCTATGAATGAAACGAAAAGAAACATTATTATGTAGTGATTTAAATAGTATCTTTTCTTACATATACCACAGTTATTCGCGGAATGTAAAGGTAACTGTCTCCTTCTTCTGTTGCCAAATTTTAGTTCGCCTTGTATCCTCATAACACGACTATTTTAAGTGGATCTCGAACAAAACTTTAATTTCTAAACGTGATGCGGGAGTACCTGTGACAGTAATTAACTAGTATACGAAATTCTGTTATGGGGCTAATTTCCCCTAATGTCGATAGTTAAATTAATGGTGCTAGCCCAACTCCTTAATGAATTCTACAAAATGGTAACGCACAGATTCCATGCGAGCATGTCCATCGTGTTTGCTGCTACGAAACGGTACCACAATTCGTTCTGCGGCTTCTTGTGTCCCCGCTGAGTGGCGTTATCCGTGCTCTCTGCGTCTACAGGCCGCAAAACTTGCCGGTTCTCTGGGAAGATGGACGACTCCAGAGAGAACGATAAACGAGAGGCAGTCTGACGCAGGAACAGACCGGAGAAATGGGTGCGGCTGCCCTTATCACGGTCTCACCCTTTCTCTCGCTGGAACAGTCGATCTGGAAAGTGCCAGTGCTTTCTGACAGCAACATTGCTATAGTTTGCTTAAAACACACACACACATACCCACGCACCCACCTAGACACCTAGACACCCACACACCCACACACCCACCCACGCGCTCACACACGTGTGTGTGTGTGTGTGTGTGTGTGTGTGTGTGTGTGTGTGTGTGTGTGTATTAAACAAATAACAAATGACAGCACTGCTGTGTCAGAGGCGCGCACACATACATACATCATATGCGCACGCGCACACACACACACACACACACACACACACACACACACACACACACACACACACACACACAGTAAGAAATCCGGGGACGTCAGATCCGATGAACTTGCGGGCCATGGCATGGTGCTTCGACGGCCAATCCACCTGTCACGAGATATGCTATTCAATACCGCTTCAACCGCAATCGAGCTATGTGCCGGACATCCCTCATGTTGGAAGTACATCGCCATTCTGTCATGCAGTGAAACATCTTGTAGTAACATCGGTAGAACATTACGTAGGAAATCAAAATACATTGCATCATTCGGATATACATCGATAAAATGGGGGACAATTATCCTTCTTCCCATAATGGCGCACCATACATTAACCTGTCAAGTTCGCTGTTGTTCCACTTGTCGCAGCCATCGTCAATTTTCCGTTGTCCAATAGTGCATATTATGCCGGTTTACGTTACCGTTGTTGGTGAATGACGCTTCGTCGCTAAATAGAACGCGTGCAAAAAATCTATCATCGTCCCGTAATTTCTCTTGCGTCCAGTGGCAGAACTGTACATGACGTTCAAAGTCGTCGCCAAGCAATTCCTGGTGCATAAAATATGGTACGGGTGCAATCGATTTTCATGTAGCACTCTCAACACCGACGTTTTCGAGATTTACAATTCTCGCGTAATTTGTCTGCTACTGGTGTGCGGATTAGCCGCGAAAGCAGCAAAAACACCTACCTCGGCATCATCATTTGTTGCTGAATGTGGGTGACGTTTCACATGTGGCTGAACACTTCCTGTTTCCTTAAATAACGTAACTATCCGGCGAACTGTCCGGACATTTGGATGATGTCGTCCAGGATACCGGTCAGAATACATAGCACACGCCCGTTGGGCATTTTGATCACGATATCCAACATCAACACGATATCGACCTTTTCTTCTATTGGTAAACGGTCCATTATAAAACGGGTAAAGTATCACGAAGCAAACACCGTCCGCACTGGCGGAATGTTACGTGATACCAAGTACTTTTACGTTTGTGACTATTACAGCGCCATCTATCAACAAAGCGAAAAAAGTGGTCCAACTAAAAGATTCAAATTTCTTTACGTACTACACGAGTATGTAATAAAATGATGGTTACAATTTAAAAAAAAAAAAAAACGCTGTTGATATCCGTTTGACCTATGGCAGCGCCATCTAGTGGGACAACCATAGCGCCATCTGGTTTCCCCCTTCAAGCTAGATGAGTTTCGTTCTTTGTAGTTTTTTCGTTTGATGCTTATTTCGTGGGGTATTTGGTCCGGTCACGATCAATGGACCATCCTGTACGCAACCCAATGCGCCGCCGATGCGGGGGTATAATCACTGAGTGCGCCGTCGATACGGTTGTATTATCATCGACATATTGGGAAGGGGTTAATGCGACGTTCGAACCATGAGGGGTGTTCAAAAAAACTTATGTTAAGACGCCACAGTAGTCCTTACAACGTGCACCAAAAATGTTGTGAAGGTTCAAAGCGCTATTGACGTGCGGTTTTCAGAGAATGAATTGGAAGTCAGGGGCTCGTATTGTTAGCTAATAAACAGGTTTTAATAATACATAGACAATTTATTTTTTGTGCAGACATATTCTTTTTAAGTGAATAACACCTATTGACATTAATAAAATAAAAGTATAGTAAATTAAAATGTCAGTGATGCTTCTTGCTGGTTTCCAGCGCGAGTCGTTAACAAGATATCGTATTCTGAAAAGTTTCCACACCGAGTATTGTTTGTGCCATTCGGTCAGCGTTGTTTCCAGGTACTATGTTGTTAAATTTGCTTGTGTGCTTGTGTGTTCCTTAAGTGCAGTTCGGACTTGCTAATCAGTTAGTATGTGACAGTCCGAGCACTAGATTGTGAGTGGGCGATGGGACTTACAAATGGAGAAAAAGGCACATGCTAAAAATCCCAATGGTTTCGTTAGGGGGAAAGTCAGTGTAAACGTGTGGTGTGGGATGGTGAACCATCAGCTCACAGGCCCGATTTTACGAGGTGCATTGAAGTTGTAAGGCCTCCGATTTTTTTTCTAATTAACTACTCACCCTAAATCGACGTAATCGCCCTGCAGACGTACACATTTTTCACAACGCTGACGCCATGATTCCATGGCAGCGGCGAAGGCTTCTTTAGGAGTCTGTTTTGACCACTGGAAAATCGCTGAGGCAAAAGCAGCACGGCTGGTGAATGTGCGGCCACGGAGAGTGTCTTTCATTGTTGAAAAAAGCCAAAAGTCACTAGGAGCCAGGTCAGGTGAGTAGGGAGCATGAGGAATCATTTCAAAGTTGTTATTACGAAGAAACTGTTGCGTAACGTTAGCTCGTGGTGCGGGTGCGTTGTCTTGGTGAAACAGCACACCCGCAGCCCTTCTCGGACGTTTTTGTTGCAGTGGAGGAAGGAATTTTTCTTCAAAACATTTTCGTAGGAAGCACCTGTTACCGTAGTGCCGTCTGGAACGCAATTGGTAAGGATTACGCCCTCGCTGTCCCAGAACATGGACACCATCATTTTTTCAGCACTGGCGGTTACCCGAAATTTTTTTGGTGCCGGTGAATCTGTGTGCTTCTTTTGAGCTGACTGGCGCTTTGTTTCTGGATTGAAAAATGGCATCCACGTCTCATCCATTCTCACAACGGACGAAAAGAAAGTTCCATTCATGCTGTCGTTGCGCGTCAACATTGCTTGGCAACATGCTACACGGGCAGCCATGTGGTCGTCCGTCAGCATTCGTGGCACCCACCTGGATGACACTTTTCGCATTTTCAGTTCGTCATGCAGGATTGTGTGCACAGAACCCACAGAAATGCCAACTCTGGAGGCGATCTGTTCAACAGTCATTCGGCGATCCCCCAAAACAATTCTCTCCACTTTCTCGATCATGCGAGCCCGAGGTTGTTTCGGTTTGTTGTCACACGATGTTCTGCCTTCATTAACCTGTCGCACCCACGAACGCACTTTCGACACATCCATAAGTCCATCACCACATGTCTTCTTCAACTGTCGACGAATTTCAATTTGTTTCACACCACGCAAATGCAAAAAAGGAATGATTGCACGCTGTTCAAGTAAGGAAAACGTCGCCATTTTAAGTATCTAAACAGTTCTCTTTCTCGCCGCTGGCGGTGGAATTCCATCTGCCGTACGGTGCTGCCATCTCTGGAATGTATTGACAATGAACGCGGCTTCATTTTAAAACAATGGGCATGTATCTATCTCTTTCCAGTCCGGAGAAAAGAATCGGAGATCTTAGAACTTGAATGCACCTCGTAGTAGACAGAAAGATAAACGCGCACTAGTATAGCAGGCTTCAGAAAGACCTTTGGAGACTAGAGGGAAACTGTGGTACAAACATGATGCTCTCCAGCCCTTAGTGCAGTAAGTACTACAGCAAATCTTCAAGAATTGTTTCCAAATCGTTGAAATGGACGCAGAGGACCTGTACATTGGTCGCGTCGTTCCGCGGATTTGACTCCTGTGGGAAAAGCTGAAAGACGCAATCTAAGGGATATAAGAACGACGGTATGCAACTACGAATTACTGCAGCGTGCTCGGGCATATCCTCTGCAATGCAAACACGTGTGCAGCAGTCGTTCCATACGAAACTGGAACCTACCGGTTATCATTTTGAACACAACCTGTTGATGGTTAACTGTCTCGTTACCGATCAGATTCCACGTACTAGTACATACACTTGTGTTGTTCTTTAGTGTGTGCTTCCATAGATATTGTACAATGTCGGTGCGGAAATTTTCAAATACTGTATCTCGTAATGGACTTGCACTCAAATCCTGCAACAACACTACTGACATTCCAAGTTACCCTACTTTGAGTTTGTTAATGTCAGTAGACATTGCTCCGGTTAAAAAAATGTATGGTTCCACAAAAAATACACTTTTTAAATATAATTATGATATGTTGATGTACTAATAACACGAGTTCCTGACTGGTGCCTTCTATTTCCGTAATATTTGCGGTGCAAGTTTTAAGGTGAACAAAATTCACGCACTCGGGCGGACACGTCGACATTCCTTGCACGCCAAAAGTACAGAAATGCCTCCCATAAAATTTCGTACTGTACACTCTTTCTGTAGAAACTGGACGTCAAAGAATGGCAATCTGCCTGCAGTGTAACCACATGTTCGGCATCTACCTTCATTTAGTTAAGAGTATAGCGTACAATAAAATGAAAACGACAGATATGAAAAAGTCAGTTAACTGTTTATTATTTCAAATGTAACTCTTAATACATTTTTGCCACTGCAAGACAAGATGGTAAATGGAAAATGTTTGCTGTTGCCTACACGACCACGATCGTACCCAGTCATGCACCTGCTCGACCGCACCAAATCGTTTGCCACAAATGTCTTTCTTCTAGTTTCCAATATGTGGAAGTTGCGTGAGAAGAGATCGGGGATGTATGTGGGATGTGTAAGGGCTTCTCAGTGCAACTGTTGCAGCGTACTCACAACGAACTTGGCAACATGTGGGTTAACATTTTCGGGCAACAGAATGACACCTTCCGTCAAGATTCCTGCGCAAATGGGCAGTTGTCTAGTTTCCATTTGACTGCCAATTATAGGTGCGCTAACTAGTTAGTGGAGTAACTATAGTTTTGCCTTAGAATTTGCGTTGGAGAATGGCTGAGCACTACGGGACGTAACATCTGTGGTCATCAGTCCCCTAGACTTAGAACCACTTAAACCTAACTAACCTAACGACATCACACACATCCGTGCCCGAGGCAGGATTCGAAGCTGCAACCGCAGCAGCGGCGTTGTTCCGGACTGATGCGCCTAAAACCGCTCGGCTACAACGGCCGGCAGCGTTGGAGAGTTCGATTTCATATCTTCGTGTAATTTGTTTGGCTCTCTATTTTCAAGTTTTCCAATAATACTGTAGTTCGCCGTTTCTTAAGCAACAACATCAGTTGTTTCCTGAAGTTGGTCTAACAAGCCGGAAACCTTCGAAATAAACAAACATCAGTAGAACAAAAACAATATACTTGTTACATAACTTAGATATCATTTAACTTAAATATGTAATTGTTCTACCAAGAGGTAACGGAAGAACGCATAAATTTTTGGTAGATATGGCAGATATATTCATGATAGATTAAAAATCAATATCCTGTCGTAAGGCAGAAATATAGAACTATCAAATCTACCAAAGCAGAGATGCTAAACGAACACAAAATATTTATTAAGAGCGGTATTTTTCTCTTTACTTTCCGGGAAGGGTTATAACTAAATAACGGGGAGCAGTGCTGACAATGGACCGGAAAACATATGTATAGCGCATGGAAGAGAACCGAGTACACGTTTAAAGGCAGCAGAGTTACAAAGTGTTGAATGAACGTACTTATCGGACATGTTATTGCAGTGCTGCCAGACTGCAGTTATGTGACCCCAATTTTCTACTGAAATCATGCACAGAACGAAATTTTGTTACAGACTTATTTGCGCTAGCGGTATGGCAAGTATCATGTCATGCTTTTCCAGTGCGTTATTTGTGGTTCTTGTGTGCACGTTTGCGTATGGTGTGAGTGAGCGAAAGAGGAAGGGAGAAAGAAAGAGAGAGATAGACAGGGAGGGAGGGAGGAAGGGAGAGAGAGAGAGAGAGAGAGAGAGAGAGAGAGAGAGAGAGAGAGAGAGAGAGAGAGAGAGAGATGGAGTGAAGAGGTTGAGGAACAGGAGGAAGGCTGCAAAGACAATGCAAGTTTTGACAAAATGTACAGCGTTTCATCCGATTTCAAAAGGCTATATCTCCAACAAGAATGAAGGTAGAAACTTAAGGTAGATTTTAGCTTTGTAGTGGTACGACAATCCTAGTTAAGGTAACTGCTTTGTGAGATCAGAAATACGTATTTACATAGCGTCTCTAACTTTCGTTATACTGGTCGATACGCCTACACAGATCGCAAGCCACTTATATCCCAAAAACTATATCAACGCAGTCAGATTCTTGTTACCTCGCAGTTATAAGGACATAGGGTCAGATAAATAAAGCAATTTTCAATGCCAATCTAGTCCTCCGTAGTAATCTGTATTTCTCCGTTGCCCCAAGTACCAGAGATAAACGTCAATTGCCGTATCTTAATATGCCGCGCTCTCGGCTGAAACGAATGTCTTTATATTTCTTGAATTAATCCCACGAACACATAACAGAGACTTTAGTCATCAAAAATATATTCTCCTTCACTGTTCACATCAATCTGCCAACCTCTGAGGCAGCTTTCCGATTCATCATGTGGTTTTCACGGGAAGTAATCGTCGAACCGTGTTCGGCGTGCATTTTCATCAGGGAAGAAAGTTTCTCGAAGGCTGTTCGATAGATGGTTACATATCAGGAAAGCAATTCGTTGTAAAACGTCGTTTTTCCAGTGGATACAAAACACTATCTTTTGTGGTGCACCGAGGTCTTTGTACGGGGAATGGCTGTTTTGTTTATGTTGAACCATTTCTTTCTTTTCTATGTATTAGCATGAAGGCGCCATTTCACGTCACCAGTAAGACTAAAGGATAGGAATGATCCGTGTTGTTCACGAGCCAGTTGCTGACGAGCCAACACAGGTGCACATATAGCCACCTGCCGATTTTTCTGATTTTGGCTTATACCATGCGGTACCCATGCATGTAAATGTTGCACAGTGGTGGAATGACCTCATATCATCACATTCGCCAGTTCTCTAATACAATGATATCTATCATTGTGGATTAATAACTTCATCAATCCCAGGTCTTCCCGAACGTGGAGGGTTATTAATGTCAAAATGATTCCCCTTAAAGCGAGAACACCATTTTATCGCCGTGCTCTGTCCAGTGGCATTATCCCCATACACGAAGCAAACGCTTGTCGCCTCTTCCGCTACTGTCACCCCTCTACTGATAAACAGAAGTATACTTCGGAAACGTTCCGACTTCTCCTCTTGGCACAAGGAGGTACTCAGTTGTAACCACGAAATTTCATCGTGCAAGACAACAGTGGTAGGTAGGGGAGAGGGGAATGAGAAACAAGGACAATGCGGTATCGGGCACTGCAACTGCACCTTCTGGGCCCTTGAAATAGCATGAGGAGTTATTAGAAGTACAGATCGACAACAATCGGACCAACCCTTCCATGCCCATTCCAGTAAAAAAGACAAAGAGATAACTACTGAAAGAGGCTCGGTAGCGTGGACGTCGTTGTTACTCCATACTCATTTTGTAGGAGGTTCCAAAGACTGAGCCGCGATCTGTTCAAAGTGGTTCAAATAGCTCTGAGCACTATGGGACTTAACTGCTGAGGTCATCAGTCCCCTAGAACTTAGAACAACTTAAACCTAACTAATCAAAGGATAACACACACATCCAGGCTCGAGGCAGGATTCAAACCTGCGACCGTAGCGGTCGCGCGACTCCAGACTGTAGCGCCTAGAACCGCTCGGCCACTACGGCCCGCCCGCGATCTGTCCCCGTCTCCATAAAGGTAGGCGACTGTCCATCCTCTGACCCAGTCTATCGTGTATCGTGTATCTATGGGCTGCAGGGGAACACGTGTCCTCCAGGGGAGTGAAACCATACGATTGTACCACGGATGGATGGGTGTGAGGAACTACGCATCCAGACTGTAAGAACACTCATTCAGGTCAGGTGATGGGCGCCATGGTTCACTGAGTGACAGGTCAAACATAATGGAGTGTCTATCAAATAAGTCTCCTGTTAACGTTGATTAGTGGGGAATTTTCCACGGGCGATGTGATACCGAGTCCCTGGAAATAATGGCGGCAGGCCCGGCCGATGAATGTCGCGCCACACTGTAGTCCATCTCGTTAATGGATACTTGATTTCATCGTTGCTACAAGTTACATCACGCAGTAAATAAATGTAAACATCATTTGTAGGTGGGGGATGCATACATGAGGGGCTAGCACGCACAAAGCTACGATCCACAAAAGAGAAAGGCAGATGCACGAAATGTCGCGCAACATGTCCTACTGCCAGAGGCAGGGACACAGATGCTTGTATGTAAATGTCCAAGAGTTGTGTGAATGAATTCCCTGTGCCCGAAAACCGTTTGTTCACGACGTGCAGATAAAAGACCGCCGCATGACACCGGATGTTGGTCAGTCCAAGTCTCCTGGCTTTGCAGGGGAGAGTGAGCGTATCATATTTGCCCTTAAAAATGTTACCGGCACTCTGGATGTGGCCCAACGTGACCTGTAGGCTGCAACCATTCTCTGGCAACATTGGAAGGACCTGTTCAGTAACAGCTTGAAAACTACATGCATGTTAGATACTCTACAAGGAAGCGAAGGTGATATTTCCCAATGGTAGTGCGGCTGACTTGGAGGCAGGTTGGAAGTTGACCGCTACAGTGAAGCGAGTTGTTTACCTAAAGGCGATGCCAAGGTATCGTAAGCTTTGGACACGATGTAGAGACGCACTTTCTTCTTGGGCGAGACCACAATCAATTGGCAACACTGTAGATTTGGCAACGCTCAAAGCACTGCCTGGTAAGTCCCCATACATGGAAATCAAATCAAGTTTGTGCATGGTCTCCTCCAGTGGCCGCAGGGCGGATCCTTACAAGTGCGTCATAAGACTCCCAATAAGTGGTTTCAAGCCGAGAGTGTAGAGGGACATGGATAGTGGGCATCTCTGATGTAAGGAACAGCTGATTGGTATTGGTCCGCCGATACGACCGTTAGCCTTGACGGTGGAGTGGGCGCTGGGGTAGAGATGTTGTAGTGTACCAGTGAAGTGGGCCAAGAAGTCCATCCACTCCGTGACAGCAAAGAGGTAAGTATGTTGCACCTCGTGATCAAAATACTGTCGAAGTCGACCACCAATGCTGAGTAGCGATTGGACATAGCCACTAGAGCAATGACGTCTCGACATTCACCAGTGGCCACATTTTCATTGAAAGGTAGTCCCTGTCTCGTTCTTTCCACAGATATTTTACTTGGAAGGGCCCAATGGCATGACGTCGCCAACATACCTAAAAAAAAATCTTTTAATCGGTACTGAGTGAGATTAGGGAGCAGTAATTAGCAACTGTATTCCGCTGCGATGGCTTGTGAACTGGGATGAAAATCCCGTCAACAAATGCCTGCGGAACTGTGAGAGCTTTCTTCAATAATTTTTAGAACATTGCCTTCAGCCTTGTCCCCATTAAATTCTGAAAATCTCGGTAAACTTCACAGAGAGAGACGTCATGCCAGGCGACTTGTTCGGAGCACCCTCCACTGTGGCACCATTGATGTTATCACAAGTGATGTTTTTCATTATTGTTCTAGCTTCGACACCCGAGGCAGTGCAAGTGACATGGGACAAAAACTGCTCCAAATTATGAACTTCATACTGCTCGTAGTGGTATATACGGTGAACGTATTCCGCAAAGCCAGCCTGATTTTTGGCTCTATGCTCTACACAAATGAAAAGCTGAGAGACCAGTTGTAGTCAGTGGCGCTTCCTGGCAATCATGACGTGGTGATTGAGTGGTCTGCATGTCACGCCATATCTTGATGGCCAATACTCTCGCCCATTCCATGCACCACTACGAGAGCCTCGATCCTGTTGCATTCCATCTGAACTGCAGGAGAGTGTGGTTGCATATCAAGATAACGAAACACAGCAAAGCAGAAGTCTGTCGTGTGGTGGTTCCATGCAGACACATCCCTTCCAGACTGCATCAAGGCTCGCCTGTTGCAGGTTTGGCACACTCCAGACTTGAAACCATCGTCGTCGTATAGGCCAGACGCCGGCCCTCACGCACTGTCCACACCTCCACTACATGCCGCCGGCAGTGGCGATTGGTAAGCATATGATATTTAATTTCCACAGCATACGACTGCGCCGCAACACCTGGAGTGGGAGGATAGAGATGACATAGGCACCGTGGCCCAAGAATGCCAAGGGCCACCGTTCTGCATCTTCGATATCACCGACGAGCCACTGAGACACATCGTAGAGTGGCTTACCTACTATATGTAGCCCTGTACATCGCCTTGTAGAATCTCCCAAGTGTTCAAATGGTTCAAATGGCTCTGAGCACTATGCGACTTAAGTTCTGAGGTCATCAGTCGCCTAGAACTTAGAACTAATTAAACCTAACCAACCTAACGACAGCACACATACCCATGCCCGAGGCAGGATTCGAACCTGCGACCGTAGCAGTCGCTCGGTTCCAGACTGCAGCGCCCAGAACCGCACGGCCACTCCGGATGGCTTCCCAAGTGTCACAAAGGTATCACCTGGAGAGGCGTGAGAGGTATAACAGACTACATGCGCAAGATCACCTTCTGAAGCAGCCCGACATCAGTGTGGGAAGCTCTGACTATTTTGCTTAGAAGCTTGAGTTTGATTCGCCTACTAATATTGTTGATGTTAATCTTAGCCACGTGGTACATCTGAAGCTGTGGCCCGTCGTGTGGGGGGATCCAGCTGGTAGCCAGCAGGAGGAGGATAGAGAGCCTGTATACAGAGAGAGTGGCCATAGGTGAAGTTGCCCATGATTGGTTGATTAGATTTGGCAGAAAAATGGTGCCAAAAGTCTCGGGCGCTTCATATGTTCGCCGTGCTTTTGAGTTGAAGATCAGAGGACTTTTGGAAACGATTAAAAGGTATTTGAATTATTGAGAGACTTGTTATGCGTTGTGCATGCATGTTCGATTTTTAGTTGTAGGTCGTTTTTAGTACGTAATTAGCGTTTGCGATCTTAAATACGAGTTGAAATGATTAAGCGTTTTGTGATGAAGTCGGTAGGCCTACATGTTTGAAGTAAACACGTTAGTAATTGTACAGTTTTGTTTTTGGTATCTGTAATTCGTTCTGTAGACGTCCGTAAACAATGCCACGCTGTGCTCCATTTGGTTGTTTCAATAGAGGCGAAAATGGATTTCGCATGTTAGCATTTCCACGCAGTGAAGAAACACGAAAGCAGTGGGCACTCGCAGTCAACAGGGCTGACATAAATGAAGCAGGAGCCTTGTGGAAACCAACCGAGTACTCTTATCTATGGGAAGTAAGTCGTTTTTGCTTTTTACTACATATAAAACAACTGACAATATACATAGTTAAATTTGAAAACAGGCCTGTAAATTGGTTGTGTGAAAAATGTTATAACAAATTATTCTTATAAACAAAGGCATTTAACGAATGATCTCGCCGTATTATCTTGTGCTTTTGATTCGGTGAGTGTGTACCCCACTACTGGCCATGCAAAAGTCCCGCCAGCAGTTTGGCAGAAAAATGGCCGCCGTATCGTCTGGTTGGCCACTTTGTCCCTATACAGCCTCCCTAGCGGAGGATAGCCGGTAGCGCCGCTCAGCGGCTGTCCTGGAAGCCACCGCTGCTGCCACGTGTTTCGCGGGTGCCGTAAGCTTCTGCGCAGGGTCCGGCGGGAGCCTCCACGTCGTCGCTCCATGCCGATGTTGTGGCGGCCTCAGACGTGACCATGCGATTCACCGCAAATATCGTCGATGACAGTGGCAGAATAAGCGAGCCCCAATGGAACGCAGTTATTCCACATCGCATTTGTCACTGCTGGTCCGTCGGCTAGAGTAATAACGTGGTCTTGAGGGATCACAGAGATGTCAGCAGGGCGATCGGTCACAGGATCGCGGATGGGAGGCGAGGCATCACGGTTGGAGGTCGTGCGGCGCCGCGGCTTGCGCTTCTTTCATGTCCGCTGTTTGTGCATCGAACCGTCAGTGTCGGAAGACGGGAGGGATTCCCGAAGTGCCCGCACAAAAGCCGACGTAGAAACGATGAGTGATGAATGTTTCGCCGAGACGTCCCGCACGGAGTCGAATGGCGTCGATGTGGTAGCAGGAGGAAGGAATGTAGGCGCCTCCTTTCCATCAGACTGTGCAGACAGCCGTGTCGCTTGTGACAGAGGCCTTATTGTCGCCGACCGATGAGCGGGAAGTGAGGGCCGCCGCGTAGCTGACAGGCAGTACCGTTCGTGGAATCTCTCTCGGCGTCTCTGCGGCGTCGTTGCAGGCCTGCCGAAAGCAGATGAGACTCCTTGTCACATACAGTGCAGGCCTTGGAGTGACCGTCCTATATAACGAGCGCGTGACATCCACTGATATTTAAATACGACAGGACGAGGCAACGAAGATCAATCGTGATCTAAAGCACCCATTTTAAAACGGTGTGCAAGCTGAACTGCAACAGACGGGATTTCGAAGAGAGTCCTTAACAATTTTCAAAGCGGCAACCAGTAAAAACCACATTAACTTTGTTTAGACTCCGTGCACCTTTCCTGTTCCGCCGGGCCTGGACTTTGCCAGTCGCTTCACGGCTGGGATCCGCCTTGCTCTGGACTAGAGGGAGAGGGTGTACATTAACCGGATAGGACACGAACCAATTATGACACTATACTTAAAATAGTTTAGTATGTAGCAAGATAGGATAAGGTTTTCTAGGATAGACTGCAGCGATACCAAATTATAGGCCAGCCCAGTGCCAGGGGCATGCCCACTGGGATTAGCTCAGTGGGCCAGGCCAACATCCTTCTTGTTTACAGATCACTGGCACACCTGTAACGCTGCAGGTAGCATACGTTATGTAGATTAAGTAGAAATAGGAACCCTGTAGTGGTAAGATCAAAATCTAAGATGTACCTGTAGTGTGGAAAAATAACCGCAAATGTGTGTATGAAATTAGGACCCACTAATGTATTCACGTAATGGATTAATATGTATAATGTAATGATTTGAATAAAGCATAACTGCAACCAGCGTTCTGCTCTGCAACCGTGAACCACGCATTAGGGCCGGCAGGCCAATGTTACTTCTTCTGCCTGCAACTCCAAAGGCAGCTCAGAGACGCTAATGTTACGAATGCCCAAGACCGCATGCACTTCAGCGACCACGCTGACGTTGCCGTCAGCAAGACGAAACCATCGGCCACGTTGAGCAGATTTGAAGATCTTGCCCCACGCTGCATTGTCAACGATCATGACATATACGATACTACTAAGAACAGTACGGTGTAGTCCCAGTTTGTCCGATGGTGATAAGTTTTGCTCATCATGGACGACGCGTTTTATTTCCAGAGCTTTCTGGTCGTTTATGTTCATTATTAAAGTTCCTGCTCACAAGCGAGCGAAGTTTAAGTCCGCAAACTGAACAAGGCAGTCTGTTCGCGTCGCAGACCTAAACACAGGACACTGGTCGGCTTCTAAAGACAGACTATCTCAGCACGGCCGTTGACAGTCTTGGCACTGATAGCTCGTAGCATATCTTATACAGTCTTCAGTATCCGCAGTGAGTTTTATGAGCAATTAGCTACTTACTGCATCGTCTGCTTAAAATATGATTACACTGAACATTATTTCAGATTGGGATTTGTGGTTCCATGAAGATACAAACAAGCAGATAATCCTCCCAGAACTAGAATAGGCTACAGTTCGCCATCATCAGCGTGTTTCCTTCTATTCCATAACACACGAAATACGTGACATACATTATGTACCATGCAAATATTGAAATTTTGTTGCTTCATGTGACATGCTCTTTGAAATACTTGCAACAAAATACCAAATTAGATAAGTGCAGGAACTACTAACAGCAAGGGGCACTAAATTACGCAAAAGTAACATTTGAAATTAGACTCTTCCACTATCTCATAATCATACACTAATAATGGCGAGCTTTCTATGAAACACTTATCGGATAAACCAATAAAGTTTTTAATTCAAGGTGGACCCGCAAATCTGTGTTTTGATACGGCCCACCACGAATACCTTTCTTGTACGAACCTCTTCGTCTCACAAGAGGAGGCCGCAACGTTCGTATGAGGGATACTTTGAAGATTTTGTAGACATGCAGTAGTACATTAGGACAACATAATGTGCAAGTAGGAAGGCCTACTACTTAGGCGATTTCGAGAAAATATGTGTGAAATATTATTGGACTTAACTGCGAAGGGCATCAGTCCCTTAGCTTACACACTACTTAACCTAAATTATCCTAAGGACAAACACACACGCCCATGCCCGAAGGAGGACTCGAACCTCCGCCGAGACCATCCGCACAGTCCATGACTGCAGCGCCCTAGACCGCTCGGATAATCCCGAGCGGCTGCGATTTCGAGAAAATCGCGAGAGAAGTCTTACGCGTCAGTGATGGACCAGTGCGTTGTGACCATGAGATTGGGACGGCGGCGGTAATCTGGTTCTCGTAGTCTGTGAAAAGCTGTTTTGAGTCCCGCTTATGTTTTTTTTATTTATGATAACTAGTCACATATAGAACTTCCACTTTTAAGTGGCTGTTCATTAATTTTTACTATCACAACAAATATTATATTTTTAAACGTAGGCAATCGGGCAAGGTTCTGATAACTGCTTTGTACCTGGACGCACATGTTTCAAGGACGAGGACAGGCTTGGAAAACCCAAGTCAGAAACCGACAAATAAAGCTGTAAATGACTATTTACTAATATAGTGAGTTTGAATATGCCACAAAATGAGTGTAATATACGATTAATGGTTGAATGTGCTTCCAACATTACAAGTTGCAAGATTATATTTTTCATACTGACCTGGAAACCACACATTAGAACTGCGTAGAATTAAAGCAGTTTTACCACATGCACAAGAAATCTTCAGAGTTTCTAAGGTAAATAATCCTCGTTGTCATTTTGAAAAATTTTCTCTTTCTTTCGACAATTCCAATGGAAAACATGCAGAACACATTTTCGTAAATATCGGTGCCGGAAGTTGGTGGTGTACGATTGAATGTATTTTAATAACGTTTTCACGAAAAGCAATTTCTCTTTAGTTGTCAATAAAACATCAAGAAGTCTGAAGGCGTTTGATAAAGTTTTTAACTTCCCTATAGAAATAGAAGTCACATAATATTTGTTGTAATAGCAACAATCAACAAACAGCCAAAGAGCATTGGAAATACAATAAATTTTCATGCTTATATCATATTACCTTTCAAATGTAAAATGTACGACATAAAATGACTAGTGTTGAAAATGAATAAAATAAATAAATAAAAAGAAACGCGAGTGAGATTCGATGCAGCGATCCACCGATTACGGCTTCTGTACGCTCAACGCATGACCGACGTCAGTTGGTGTTCAGGATCACACTGCACCGGTACGCCATTGATGCCCAAAACTTCTTTTGCAATTTTCTCGAAATCGCCGAAATAGTACGCATCATGTTGTCGTAATGGATTATTAAAATGGTACGATGTTTGAAGTGAATCCGTGATCCGAATTTCGCGACCTTCCGTCGTCAGACTGCCACACGCATAATGGTTGAACAGCAACGCCTGACTTCCCAGTCAACTAATGCTTCTCCACATATCTGCTCCGGTCGCAATGAAAGAGATGGGGACTTTTTTGTGCATGTCAGTCTTTGCAACTAAATGAAAGCCCGTTTGTTTTTTGCCACATGCGTTTCACTTCTTTCAGTTATGAAGCAGCTTCAGTGCTCTTTAAAAATGGAATGGATTATGTGGTAGTTACAAGTTTGTTAATATGTTTTCTAGTCATGTCACTCTCTCGTTTTTCACGTTAGAAACAACTTTTGCAGCACCAGGCGCTAACCAGAAAAACGAGAAAGTAACAAATTAACATATTTCTTACTGGTTCAGAGTGCATTTAAAACATATATGTATTACCGGCTACTGATGATAGTTCATAAACAATGCTGACATTATCTGCGAATCCAGTAATGCTTGCCACTGATGAGTTATGCATGGGGATCGTATCAACCTGTACCGCATCAAAACAACCTGAAGATGACGGAATGAAGCGTCGAAACTGGTAGCAATGAAATAAAATAAAACCATAAGGACGGCTGCGGGTGTTTTTATTTTTTGTCACGAAAAAAAAAGTCTTCAATTTACATGCAAAGACAGAACATACTGCTGTGTCGTCAGAATACAGCCAGGGAAAAAGCACCACGGGCGCAAAGATGCAAGGTGGTGCCAGTGTCATAGAGACTCGCCCCTTGCTTGAGTTGCACCAGCAGCATGGGTGGTGCTGAGGACGAAAATATCGACTTCGCCTCATCCAATTGCCGGCCGTGTACAACCCGCCAATGACCTGACGAGAACGGACAGAAGCCTACTCGGAAGATAGAAGAGCAGCTCTCACCCACTTGGTTATAGATCACCGCCCAGGGCTGACTTAGACAGGGGACGTCGTTTAGTGAACTCTTAGAAGTGAACAGACAGTTATCGTAAATTGCATTTGCTATGAACTGTGAAGTTTACCTACGATTTTTTGCACGTAGCCACTGAAGGCCATGTTTTTGGGTTATATTACAAACAGTGTTGCAGACTTCACTATTAATTTTGTCACCAAGATACGTAAACCGTTAACTCATTTGTGTGACTTTGTTACTAATTTGTTGGAGTGGTGTAGGTCCTTTGTTCTCCTATGCTGTTACCTGATCCTGGGGCATAGCTGTGCAATAGTGGCAGGGAGAAATTGTCTTAGCTGTGTACTGCACGAGAGGCCGTTTCATGAATTCACAAACTCGGTGTCCTCAGCAGTAGCGACAACGCCATTACAAAACTGGCGACGAAGCTTTATAAAACATACTTCTACGAATTTTGAAACAACTAAGGAACGAAGAAAAAACACTATATTTATTTTATAATATACTTCTCAAAATTGTAATTCCTTACCTTTGTTCTGTTCCAAGCCTTGAGAATTATCACCAAACGTCTTGCCGATGGATACAGAGAATTCTGATACGTACCTGAAATAAAGAGAAGAAAATTACAATCGTTTTCTAAATGCAATAAATATTTTAATTTCTGATGTTAATACACTCTGTTGAACCTCAAAACGAGTAACACAGTTTGGTATTTTGTTATCTAAAATCAGTTAATTACATTCGAAGAATTTGGTATCGTTAACGTGAATATTCGATATAAGCGATTTAGTAGTCTAAATGCCATAACTACGCGACCTAGTTCTTGAAATGATTTCATTCGAATTTTAAATGTTTTTTTTTACAGTATTGAGCCCGAAGACCGAGTTGAAGCAAATGTTCACGATAGTGTACTCTGTGTAAGCCTCTTCATCTAACTACTGCAACCTACAAGCATTTGTACTTGTTTACTGTATTCATATCTCGCTCAATTTCTACGATTTTACCCTCTAAAGTTCCCTCGATTACCACACTGACGATTTCATGACTCCTCAGCAACGCCCCTATCAACCGATCCCTTCTCACAGACAAGATGCGTGAAGAATTTCGTTTCCCCAAAATGATGTATTGTCTCTTCATTAGATACTCCGTCTACCAAGCCAATATTCTGCATATTTTGTGACACCACGAAACTTAATATCATTCTAAAACTTTACTTGGCTTCCTTAGCCCTTTCTCGATGTACAGACTGAGTAACATCGCGGATAGGCTATACAGAAGTCTTAATACACTACCGGCCATTAAAATTGCTACACCAAGAAAAAATGCAGATAATAAACGGGTATTCATTGGACAAATATATTATACTAGAACTGATTTGTGATTACATTTTCACGCAATTTGGGTGCATAGATCCTGAGAAATCAGAATCCAGAACAATCACGTCTGGTTGTAATAACGGCGTTCATACGCCTGGGCATTGAGTCAAACAGAGCTTGGATGGCGTGTACAGGTACAGCTGCCCATGCAGCTACAACGTGATACCACAGTTCATCGAGTAGTGACTGTCGTATTGTGACGAGCCAGTTCTTCGGCCACCATTGACCAGACGTTTTCAATAAGTGAGATATCTGGAGAATTTGCTGGCTAGGGCGGCAGTCGAACATTTTCTGTAGCCAGAAAGGCCCGTACAGGACCTGCAACATGTGGTCGTGCATTATTCTGCTGAAATGTAGGGTTTCGCAGGGATCGAATGAAGGGTGGAGCCACGGGTGGTAACACATCTGAAATGTAACGTCCACTGTTCAATGTGCCGTCAATGCGAACAAGAGGTGACAGAGACGTGTAACCAATGAAACCGCATACCATCACGCCTGGTGATACGCCAGTATGGCGATGACGAATACAAGCTTCCAATGTGTGTTCACCGCGAGGTATCCAAACACGGATGCGACCATCATGATGCAGTAAACAGAACCTGGATTAATCCGAAAAAATGACGTTTTGCCATTCGTGCACCCAGGTTCGTCGTTGAGTACACCATCGCAGGCGCTCTTGTGTATGATTCAGCGTCGTGGGTAACCGTAGCTATGGTCTCCGGGCTGATAGTCCATGCTGCTGCAAACGTCATCAAACTGTTCGTGTAGATGGTGGTTGTCTTGCAAACGTCCCCATCTGTTGACTCAGGGATCGAGGCGTGGCTGCAGGGTCCGTTACAGACATGCGGATAAGATGCCTGTCGTCTCGACTGCTACTGATACGAGGCCGTTGGGATCCAGCACTGCGTTCCGTATTACCCTCCTGAATCCCCCCCCCCCCCCCCCGTTTCATATTCTGCTAACAGTCATTGGATCTTGACCAACGCGAGCAGCAATGTCGCGATACGATAAACCGCAACAGCGATAGGCTACAATCCGACCTTTATCAAAGTCGGAAACGTGATGGTACGCATTTCTCCTCCTTACACGAGGCATCTCAACAACGTTTCACCAGACAACGCCGGTCAACTGCTGTCTGTGTATGAGAAATCAGTTGGAAACTTTCCTCATGTAGGTGTCACCACCGGCGCCAACCTTGTGTGAATGCTTTGAAAAGCTAATCATTTGCATATCACAGTATCTTCTTCCTATCGGTTAAATTTCGCGTCTGTATCTCGTCATCTTCATGGTGTAGCAATTTTAATGGCCAGTAGTGTATCTTCTCAAATACAGCTTCAATCTTATGCCCCTTGACTCTTAGAACCTCTGTCTGTTGTATGTTACCTTCCAGTCTCTATACTTTTTTCTTCGTGCATTCACTATTTCAAAGAGTGTAGTGCTGTCGACATCATCAAAGCTATCGCTAAATCTAAAAACGATGCAAATGTAGGTTTCCCTTTCTTAAACCTATCTTCTAATATAAGTCGTAAGCTCAGTATTGCCTCGTGTGTTCCTTCATTTCTATGGAACCGAAACTGATGTTCCCAGAGGTGGGCTTCTACCAGTTTTCTATTCTTCTGTAAACAATTCTTAATATTTTGCAAATAAGACTTATTAAACAGATAGTTTGGTGTTACTACACCTCTCAGCATCAGCCTTATTTGGAACTGAAATGATTACATCCTTCGTGAAGCCTGAGGGTATTTCTGTGCAGTTTGTTGGTATTTTTGTGGAGGCAAGCGGCTTTAAATGTCTACGCATAGGTCATGCAATTCGCATAAATAACAGATCACCATTCTGCGTACGCGGCGATGGCTCTTGAAAACATCCCAGACTGGTTCCGTAGGATTTACATCAGGCGAATTTGATTGGCGAGACAACGTGATTTCGGTACAATGCTCCTCAAACCACTGTAGCACGATTCTGGCTCCAGGACGTAGAGAACTATGTTGCTGAATGATGACATCGCCATCCGGGAAGACGTGAAGCATGAGGTGGTGCAAGTGGCTCGCAGCTCAGCGTGTCTTCGATTACTACCATGGGTCCCATGCAAGCACAGTAAGATATCTCCCACAGCATAATACTGCTCCCAACTGCTTCCATCCATGCCGTGATGCAGTTCGAGCAACCATTCACCTCGACCGCGGCGTTTGTGTAGGGAAATGTTATTAACCAAAAGAGCTAACATGTTTCCATTGATCTACGATAGGATTCCGATTGTCCCGTATTTACGGCAACCGTAACGGACGATCTATAGGGTCTAAATGTGAAAATGTATGGGTGGTCTGTTAAGGAGCTGATTGTTAAACAATGTGCGACTGGCGGTGTGCTCCGAAACACTTGTGCCTGCACCAGCATTGTGCTCATTCGACAGACATGCCACAGATCTCCAGCTGTCCTACGTTACATAGGAGATAAACTTCCGAACCCCGAGTTTTGTGAAGAGTCGTGGACGTCCAACCATTTAGCGGTTAGTGGTACTTTCACTGTCCTACGACTTTCCGTAGATGCTCATGACAGTAGCAAGTGAACAATCGACGAGGTTCCAGTTTTCGAGTTACTCGTTCACATGCTCTGCGTAATAATAATCTATCCTTTGTCAGAGTCGCTTATCTGAATGGATTTCCCCATTTGTAGCCTATATCTTATCTAGGATGGTCCCCCATCCCTGTCTGCTTCGCTTACATACGTTTGCTACCACGTCACGATCCCGCAAAGCCACCAGGCGGATCCAACATTGCAATGGGCAGTCGTAATAATGATATGGTTTATCAGTGTATCTAGCGTATCAGGTAGCTTTCCCTAGGAGGTCAATAATTCTGGGGAAATGTCGTTTATTCCAGGGACATTGTTTCCACTTAGGCCTTTAAGTGCTTTAAGATGTTACTGTCGCAGTATCATAATACCATCTCAAGTGTGCCTATTTTCACTTGTCTTTCTGTAATATTGCGTTCAAGTGTTACTAAGCATTATGTGTGTGACAGATCACATAATGCACGCAAGAAAGTTACTTGATTAATAAACTGAAATTTGGAAAATAGACATTATATACATAATAATATATAGCTCATATATTAATGAAAATCTTTCAGTAATATTACGTTTGTTATGTTACTATGATCTACTACGATAATCTCTGAAACTTCATAAGAATCAAAATCGAATCATGATTTAACAGCTTACTTTCTAGTCTGTCTAATTTGCACATACTGAAAACACGAGTTGCGCACGTTCTAAGACAGGTTCGAACGCTGACTTTCTCAAAAAAGAGCAAAGTAAATTAATCAAATCTGAAGGCAAAATCTTAGGAAATTATCTTGGTCCATAAGAGACATTTTACTTATCACTGCAGAGAACTGCATAATGATGATGCAGATTATATATATATATATATATATATATATATATATATATATATATATATATATATATATATATATATATATAAACTTTTTTTGTCATCAGTCTATTGACTGGTTCGATGCGTCCCGCCACGAATTCCTTTCCTGTTAGTTAAAGTTAGAAGACGGTAGTGGAGAGTAGATGTGAGAGAGACAGCAAATAGGGCAATCAAAAGTGTGATACAAGAGCTTTCTCTCACATGCTCTCATTAAAGGTACGTTGACAATATCGTAAATAATGTGGAACCGTAAGACAGTGCAGATAGTTCAAAATTATATGTGAGGACAAAAAAATGGCTCTGAGCACTATGGGACTTAACATCTGTGGTCATCAGTCCCCTAGAACTTAGAACGTCTTAAGCCTAACTATCCTAAGGACATCACACACATCCATGCCCGTGGCAGGATTCGAACCTGAGACTGTAGCAGTCACGCGGTTCCAGACTGAGCGCCTGAACCGCTAGACCACCGCGGCCGGCTATATGTGAGGACAGAATAGTTTTGCTCAGTATTATTCATTCTCTGCAAAGAGTCATCGTGGACTGTAATGTTTAGTAATAATAATAATAATAATAATAATAATAATAATAATAACTAAATATTTCGTTAGTGCTGGACCGAAATGAGTATAATGTGAAACACGGAACACTTTTCTGATGTTCTGCAAAATATTATTTACTTGATCATGTATGCGCTGGTCGCCAAAAACCAGTTAGTAGTTGCACAAACATAGTCACTATGAAACATTCTGCAAAATCTCAAATATCCATGCGAAATATGTGAAGTCTCACAACGGGAGAGGATTATTTCATAATGTCAGTAGAACACCAAGTTATATTTCTATATTGAAGCCAAATAAATTTTTTAGTTACACACTTACTTCAGCCTAGAGTCATCATCAGATGATTTTACAAAGTAAAAAGTTCATAGAGAAACTAAACCAAATGACAAGTCAATCTAACTTCTACACCTTCCCTATATACAAGAACACGTTCAACAGTAACTAATTAGCTTAAGAGCTATAACGAGCTGCTCACAGCTTGAAAACACCCTCGGTCTGACAGTTGGAATTTAAAGCTATTCAGTCGACTTCAGAAAAATGTGAAGTTAGTAGGTTTTACACCACAGTTATACGATTAGGAATATTCACGACACAAAAGTGATTGTGAAAGAGCCCTCTCAAAGTGAATTCTTGGGAAAAATTATTAAGACAAACCGCAAACAAACGAAAAATTAAAGAAACAGGCAGATGAAACATCGTAACAGATGAGAAAAAAGGTTTTGAAATGACTTTATATGGCAATTACTTTATTAATATAGCTAATGTGGGTTTTTCTTCAATAAATAAACAGTAATGAGGGATATCAAGATGTTCATTTTTTTCTCTTTTTGGTTGGGAACTAACATCTGCTTATTAGTACCCACATTACAATGTCCTCTAATTTCAAGATCACATTATCTGTCCGTTTGGCCTATGTAAAATTTCTGACTAGTGCTACATTTTTTTCTTACACACGCTTGATTTCGAGTATATATTGTGGAGTACTTTCAGTGTTTCGTACCTCAATCGGTAAACACCGAACCCTTATAGAACCCCTTAGTTGTCCATCAGTCTGTCTGTACGGCTGTTAAAAACTCTTTTTCTCAGTAGCTAGACGCATCAAGTCGTGACACATACTAAGATCAATGGTCAAGGCCAGCGTAAAAAAAACAAACTTCTAGGTCAATCAAATCAACAGATAGGTCTATTTGTGTCACATATTTTGATACTCGGAAAGCTCACTCATCAAAACCTGTTGCATAAATTTCCATTAATTTACGTCTATGGTCACAAACTTTTTGTTTACCGATTACCGGTTTCAGTCTATAATGACCATCTTCAGATCTATATTTTATGAAAACAGTCTCCTAATATACGGCAGCCATAGTGGCATCCTCAAATGTTAAATGCAAAATCAGCACCAGCATTTTTATGCACGAGTCATGTTGTCAGTAGCATTCTGCTACGGACAACATATCTAGCGCATATGCTGTTATTTATCTATAAGCACTCTGCTACTGACAACATATCTCGTGCATATGCTGTTATTTATTTATATCTGACGATGCTGGTGCTGTTTTTGCATTTAACGTCCGACGGTGCCACTATGGCTGCAGTACATAAGGACACTGTATTTATAAAACAGAGATCTGAAGATAGTCACTATAGACCGAAACTGGTAATCTGCGAACAAAAAGTTTGTGACCATAAATGTAAAATATAGAAGATTTATTCTATTCACGGGTCACTGTTTTATCCGCGACAGTGTCGCAGCTTGTGAAAACCTGTTGCGTACATTGCGTTGACCAAGTATCAAGGAATTTGGCAAGAAATACTGTCCAAGTAATCAGAAACTTATTAATCTGCTATTATATCACAAGAGAAAAACATTCTTTTGTCATTAGTTATATGACATTAAAATTAAAGTTAAAATATTCGTAAAATTTTCTGGACTGATGTTTTGGCAGTATCACTGTCGATAACAGGAAAAAAACGTCGATAATCTCGATTTCTGCCATGACTGAACTACACTCCTGGAAATTGAAATAAGAACACCGTGAATTCATTGTCCCAGGAAGGGGAAACTTTATTGACACATTCCTGGGGTCAGAAACATCACATGATCACACTGACAGAACCACAGGCACATAGACACAAGCAACAGAGTATGCACAATGTCGGCACTAGTACAGTGCATATCCACCTTTCGCAGCAATGCAGGCTGCTATTCTCCCATGGAGACGATCGTAGAGATGCTGGATGTAGTCCTGTGGAACGGCTTGCCATGCCATTTCCACCTGGCGCCTCAGATGGACCAGTGTTCGTGCTGGACGTGCAGACCGCGTGAGACGACGATTCATCCAGTCTCAAACATGCTCAATGGGGGACAGATCCGGAGATCTTGCTGGCCAGGGTAGTTGACATACACCTTCTAGAGCACGTTGGGTGGCACGGGATACATGCGGACGTGCATTGTCCTGTTGGAACAGCAAGTTCCCTTGCCGGTCTAGGAATGGTAGAACGATGGGTTCGATGACGGTTTGGATGTACCGTGCACTATTCAGTGTCCCCTCGACGATCACCAGAGGTGTACGGCCAGTGTAGGAGATCGCTCCCCAACACCATGATGCCGTGTGTTGGCCCTGTGTGCCTCGGTCGTATGCAGTCCTGATTGTGGCGCTCACCTGCACGGCGCCAAACACGCATACGACCATCATTGGCACCAAGGCAGAAGCGACTCTCATCGCTGAAGACGACACGTCTCCATTCGTCCCTCCATTCACGCCTGTCGCGACACCACTGGAGGCGGGCTGCACGATCTTGGGGCGTGAGCGGAAGACGGCCTAACGGTGTGCGGGACCGTAGCCCAGCTTCATGGAGACGGTTGCGAATGGTCCTCGCCGATACCCCAGGAGCAACAGTGTCCCTAATTTGCTGGGAAGTGGCGGTGCAGTCCCCTACGGCACTGCGTAGGATCCTACGGTCTTGGCGTGCATCCGTGCGTCGCTGAGGTCCGGTCCCAGGTCGACGGGCACGTGCACCTTCCGCCGACCACTGGCGACAACATCGATGTACTGTGGAGACCTCACGCCCCACGTGTTGAGCAATTCGGCGGTACGTCTACCCGGCCTACCGCATGCCCACTATACGCCCTCGCTCAAAGTCCGTCAACTGCACATACGGTTCACGCCCACGCTGTCGCGGCATGCTACCAGTGTTAAAGACTGCGATGGAGCTCCGTATGCCACGGCAAACTGGCTGACACTGACGGCGACGGTGCACAAATGCTGCGCAGCTAGCGCCATTCGACGGCCAACACCGCGGTTCCTGGTGTGTCCGCTGTGCCGTGCGTGTGATCATTGCTTGTACAGCCCTCTCGTAGTGTCCGGAGCAAGTATGGTGGGTCTGACACACCGGTGTCAATGTGTTCTTTTTTCCATTTCCAGGAGTGTATGTACATACACACTTTGTAAGTTGGCTGTTTAGGTTTTTATGTTGGTAACGCCACGTAGCGCTCTGTATGAGAATCACTGGCTGCGCTGTCTGCAGTATGTGTCTGGTTGGCATTGTTGTAATATTCGCTATTGTAGTGTTGGGCCTCCTTGCGCAGTTGGAGGTGAGCCGCCAGTCTTGCAGGACGTTGGGAGAGAGATGGCAGAGTTTTGAGAGCGGATGATCTGGACGTGTGTCCATCAGAGACAGTAAATTTGTAAGACTGTATGTCATGAACTGATTATATATTATGACTTTTCAACACTATTAAGGTAAACAGATTGTTTGTTGTCCATCAAAATCTTTCATTTGCTAACTATGCCTATCAGTAGTTAGTGCCTTCAGTAGTTAGAATCTTTTTTTTAGCTGGCAGTATTGGCGGTTGCTGTATTACAGTAGTTCGAGTAAAGAAGATTTTTGTGAGGTAAGTGATTCATGTAAGTTATAGGTTATTGTTAGTCAGAGCCATTATTTTGTAGGGATTTTTGAAAGTGAGACTGCGTTGCGATAAAAATATTGTGTGTCAGTTTAGTGATGATCAGAAGAAGTAAAGAGAGAAAAGTCTGAGTATGTACAGTTTTGCTCAGCTGTTTGAAAATCAAATAACGTAAGGGCTTTATCAGCACAGTAATTCATTAATTCTCCTAAGGGGAGGTTTCAACTTAAGTTTGCACGGAATACTAACTGCGTGAGCTCTACTCACACGTAGCCAATTTTGTCTTGCTGACGTATGTTTTGGTACTGAGTCGCCTGTTTAGAATCAGCTGCCAACACTGTGGAAATGTACATTTTCTATTCCACTCTGCGTACCTGGAACACAATTTCTGATCACACGTATTGGCGTTGCCGCCGATACCAGTGGAACACGCAGGCGGACAATGTTGGCGCAGTTCACGAAGCGAATGGCCAGCCGCAAGCGTGTGCAAAACAGTCCAGGGAGCCAACCGTATCGGAAACATAAACAACAGGCAAGCCCAGTCTTTCTGCTATCGGTAGCGCGTGCGGAAGGCTTCCGAGTATAGCCCGGAATGGAGACACCAGTGCAGGGACGCGGAATTTGCTTGTTATCTCTCGTCAGTGGGCGGCCTCGTATGACATACCGGTTATGGCGGCACCTCCACGGCAGCAAGTTGAGACCGTGCTACGAGTCATATCTCCACCTATTCGTCGAAATCGATACACAGGCTTGGCCGGGAACCCGATCACGGTCGGCTTCTGAAGTAAATGTTTGCGAGACACAGCAATGATGGGAAGTAGTGGGAAACCTAGAGAGTAGGAAAGACAGATATAACTCTGTGGACAAAGTTTTTACGGAAAGTCTTCGATACCACCGTGAGGATTTGTATTGTTTCAAAGAAAGATGACACTACTTGAAATCAGGAAACATACAAGTACGAAACAAAACGCTATCTTAGTTCAAAGCGACCAAACAAGGCTTCCTTTTTGTCCCTCTGTCAATTTAAATCTCAGTTATGGAAATGAATGTCTAAGTTCTAAATTCAAATTTAGTTATCTCTTTTTACTAGCGTAAGAATATCGGAGGGGAGAGAATTCAGATCAGCTGAACAGGAGTTTTAACGCCAAAATACTTTGACTCCGATGTCACGTGACTGTGGTTCTTACCAATCGAAAGCTATGGCCAAGATGGAAAACAAGAACAATAAAATACAAAAATAAAGATGAAATGACCTTAAACAGAAGATTTCAGGTACATGTGTTACAAGAAGTGAACTTAAGTAATCTAAACTGGAACAGACTCATACAACTGCTAAATGAAATACTTACTAGTGAAGTCATAAACTGTGAATCGTTTAATATAAATAAGTGCTGTAACACAGCCAACAAGTGACGTGCTAGGTGAAAAACATATACCAAGTCGGAAAAGGGGATTTAAAACTGATAGACAAAAAACTATACATGACAAACAGAAAATATATGATGGTTGAATAGTAAGATGTCATTGGCAGCTAAAGGGCAATACCATCGAAAAAGAAACGAAGCGAAAAATTTCAAGATCAGCACATAGTACGTCGCTGAATGCGTTTGTAGGCAGCGTTGAACATGCTATCCATGGAGACAAGAAATAATACACCAATTAATGGAACAACTAAGCAGAGAAGACAGAGATATCGTAAACCTAGATGTGATTCCAAAATTGTAAATGAATTACACATTATAAAGGAGAACCGTACAATGCAGAAATCAAAGAAGCATAGAGAAGAAACAACTGCAAAGAACCGACTGCATAGAATTGATGGAACTGATAACAATTCTAAATAATTCAAAATCCGAAAATCAACAGGACTAGATCAAATAAATTTGGAATTGATTAAGCATGAAGGAATTATTTTAGAATTCAGAATTCTACATCTATTTAATACCATAGGTATAGGAACTCAGAAAAGTCATTACATAACATACGAAAGGCGAAAACTATACCGTTAAAGGTATTCTGTATAATGATTACAAAATCTACAGCAAAATAACACATGGAAGGCTTCAGACTACTTGGGATGTAATTTTAATGTAACTACAAACAGGTTTCTGATAGGAAAGTTTATGCACAGACAATGTTTTCGCAGTGTAACAGACAGTACAAAAGAGACGAGAATTTAATCTGGAAACTAACGTAGGATTTGTGGACTATGAAAAATCGTTTAACAGAATTCACAGAGAAAAGTTATGGAGAAAAATGGAGAAAGCGAAACCCTAAACATATCATCCAAGTCGTAAGAAAAAGCCGGTATATGTACACAAGCAAAGGGATAGCACTTAAAATACAAATAATGCAAAGAGTAAAACAAGGATGTAACTCTCCATCAACTCTCTTCAGCATCAGAGAAGGGAAAGGACATAGAACATCATCAGGCATAATTTTTGGGAGGAATAAACTTGTCAACACGATTTTATTCTGCAATGACCCATTTATCATAAAAAATAGCGATAGTAGATTACAAATGACGTTACACAAACCAAATGAAATAAGCACAAACTGGAATGTGACTCTACAAAACAAACTAAAACCATAGCCTTTTTAGGTGTTTACCCAGTAGGAACAAAAATAGTCCTCATTAATAAACTGATAAGTTAAACATTTCCAATATTTAAGATACGGATATACAGAAAAAATCAAATATGTACTAGCATATATGTGGTACAATATGGGGAAAGAAGCACTATTATTATATGCATCGGAAAACTTCACGGCGAGGAACAAAGATTTACGAGAACTAGAAGCATCAGAAATGAAAAATGGTTCGAATGGCTCTGAGCACTATGGGACTTAACATCTATGGTCATCAGTCCCCTAGAACTTAGAAATACTTAAACCTAACTAACCTAAGGACATCACACACATACATGTCAGAGGCAGGACTCCAACCTGCGACCGTAGTGGTCGCGCGGTTCCAAACTGTAGCACCTAGAACCGCTCGGCCACCGCGGCCGGCTCAGAAATGAAATTTCTAAGATTTTTGAAAGGCTGCGCTAGGGAAGAGAAAATTAGGAATATTATGTGTATTGAATGTGCGAAATTTGGTGTGTGTGTGTGTGTGTGTGTGTGTGTGTGTGTGTGTGTGTGTGTGTGTGTGTGTGTGTGTGTGTGTGAGAGAGAGAGAGAGAGAGAGAGAGAGAGAGAGAGAGAGAGAGAGAGAGAGAGTTACCACTTCATGCTGAAAAACGGCAGGACTGAGTTTGATAAAATTTAAATTGGAGATAGCTTATACCCAGACTTGACACACAGAACACCTAAATATGCCTACCTATGAAATAGTTTGGGGGTGGGGGAGGATGAAAAATAAGAATAGTCAACGACGACACGCGAATATCAATTTATTCATGCGGAATTTGAGAATGAGAGCAATTAATGACTTACAACCAACTTTACACATTATATAGAATATTTGTGAAACTATTTCTCGCTGAAAATGAAAATTTGAGGAAAAAATTTATCGTTTAGTATTTTTCCGCTGTTCAAGCAATAGAATTACCGCATGAAGCACGACGATTCAATTTATTACTTTTTGCTACTAACAGCATTTGGGACAATTTGCAGACTGTATTCTCGTATATCTTTGATGTACCAGTAAAATAATATGATTGTACGACAAATAATACAGGAGACACGATAGCATAAGCAACACGATGCAAGAAAATGAAACTGAAGGGTGAAATACGCTAGAGATACGCCTGAAATACGAGTGGAGATTAGTGCGAAATGTATAAAATAAATGTGAAATCTATTTGACATATGCGTAAATCCCTGGAATGATTTCAACCAAATTTACTAAACACAATAGTTACGATCTGGACAGAAATACTGTGTGGATAAGAACCTCTGGTCTGCTACTGAGTTGAGAGTGATTACGTGGAGAGAGGAGGAGAATATACCATACAGAGAGAGGGAAGGAAAGATGGGCACTGACAGGGGAGGAGGAGGAGGAGGAGGACAGAGAGTGAGGGGAGGAGGAGATGGTAATGGATGATAAATAGAAGAGGAGGAGATGAGCATGGAGAGGGGAGGAGGAGATTGATAGAGAAAGAGAAAAGGAGGAGATGAACAGCGAGAGGGGAGACTTGGAGTTGGAGAGGGAGAAGTGGTGAAGGAGATTGACAGAGAGTGGAAGAGGAGTTGGACAGAGTGATGGAGAGGATGTACCGATCAGAAAGACTGGGTATAAGGAGCTCGATAGAGAGTGGATCGGGTGGACGGAGGGTTTCGGACAGAGTCTGGAAGCAGGAGGAGGACAGGCAGAGGGTGTAGGAGGAGCTGGATGGATAGAAGGATGGAATAATTACACGTTTTTCTACAAATAACTGTTTAAATGCGGGTAACAAGGCCTAGTGATAGAATAAGGGAAGAATTATGGATGCTACCAATAAACCAAAAGGCAATCCAACACAAAGAAAAACGGAGAGAACATAGATTTTGTACGTCGTCACTTAAACAGTAATGAAGTATAAACTGTGTGGACAGAAGTGTACGAAAATCGAAGGCGAGATGGTGCGAGCGGAACAGGCCGAAAGGCCTGTCTCTGGAGCGGGAGCAGAAAGAGAAGAAGGTGTATGGAACGTAACCGTTCCTCATTTCACGTACTTCGATCTGCATCCCCATCAACAAAATTGTTTACCATTAACTCGCGTCCGTACTCGATTTCGCTAACGCATACTTATGCTGTGGTGTTAGACTCGGACGTGCACCAGTTCGTATCATGATGGTGGATGAAATTATCACTGCCAGTAAAAGGCCAGCAAGTGTAGGACAGTTGGCAGGGTACAAAGCTTCTGATCACCAGTTTTTCTGCCAATGTCGACGAGTTAATGTCCAGAGGCCTCCATAGTATCTCAAGTAGTGAGGAACATGACACTGTTGACGGTAATACCATCCGTTGCATAAGGACGCTAAGCTTGGCAATGACCGTGGTGTCATTCGGGAAGAGTAGGTTTCGTGCCGATACAAGGTTTCAACATTCCCTTCTGCCATCATCGTACAACAAAGTACACAGTATACGTATGCCGCACATCCACCTATGCGATACAAATACGCGAAAGGAAAGCAGCCATTGTGCGTGTAGAAAGAAGAACATTTCTGACTAGGATGGATTCTCCGAGGCAATATACCTTTTATCCACCAATTTGGTTAATAATAAATAAATCTGTAAAAGAGGGCAAATACGTAAACTATTGAAGTTTAGGTTACTGCGCAACATGTAAGAATAAATATAGAAAAAGAATCTGCTTCTATTAATGTTTCTCAGTTGCTGATGTTGGCTTGTTCAAATGCAGGGTGATTCAAAAAGAACGAACAGATGTCAGTTGTTTATTACAGAAAAATTATGAAAGATTGAAAAAACCTTGCGCATGTCACTGGCTAGAGAAAGGTTCAAAGCTGTATGTTTTCGCAGACACTATACTATATATTAAAAATGTGTATCATGCGTTGTTCGAGGAAACATCGGAACGTTAGGCCCTTTCATTTCACACACGAATCAACTACACCCAGTTTATTGCATCGATTGCTTCAACTATCCGATTCCTCGGATCTTAAAGAGTAGCTGCCGTACGATGGACAAAGACTTTGTCCTTCTTGTATCCCTAGAAAAGAAAGGAAACACCGCAATTCGAGATGTCTGATGATCTTGCAGGCTAAAAGCAATGAACAATAATTTATCGACCACCTCTTCCTTTTCTAACAACCCTATCACAACAAAGGTCAAAATTTAATAATGACTGTGGTGTTGCTCACGCTGCTAAATACTGAATTTTGGGGCAACAGCAAAGTTACTATGTGGCAAGTCTAATTTGAGCACAGTCAATAAAGTAATTTAGTGTAATAATGAATAAACTAGGCACTCATCTGTTCGTGTTTCCCATGCTGGACTCGTTGTAAAATTATGGTTCAATCGTCGAAAATCTAGGTGGTGGTGATTCCAAGCACGGATGCAAAGAGACCTAGATTTTATTCTGCGATATTCAAAAGTTTTGTAGATGTGGCAAAATGGTTCAAATGGCTCTGAGCACTATGGGACTTAACATCTATGGGCATCAGTCCCCTAGAACTTAGAACTACTTAAACCTAACTAACCTAATGACATCACACAACACCCAGCCATCACGAGGCAGAGTAAATGCCTGACCCCGCCGGGAATCCAACCTGGGAACCCGGGCGTGGGAAGCGAGAATGCTACCGCACGACCACGAGATGCGGGCTTGTAGATGTGTTTCACAAACCATTCTTGAAGATTACACTTTTGCAGGATAATGGTGATGTAAAAAAGTAATCAGCACTCCGAATTTAAGTTAAACTTCTTTTTTATTACTTTAGCTACAATATCATGTAACACACAAAACATCACTTCACAATACAAAACATACTGGAAAACATCTTCCGCACTGTTAAAGTTCTTATTTTATAAGCTCACTACAATATGCGTCTTTCCAACTTGATGTCCAAGACTTGACTTTCTCAAGGTCCGACTCTCTAACAACTAATTAATCGCTTACGCGCCCAAAAATCAGAGTTACAAGTACATCAAAGATCATAGTGACAAAACAAAGAATACACATAAGAATAATATCATTGCAAGACAAAAATATCGATGTACCGAAGTACCTCTACATTAATGAAATCAAATCTGAATGTAGTCACAGAAATATATCAACTACTTTACAGAAACACAGTAGAATATTACTGGTATCGAGAGGTTCAGATGAGGTGCCGTAATGGTTACGTAATTTAAGTACCATTACACACTTCAGCGTTGTTGGAGGATGTTGTCAAGATAACGGGCGCCTCAAGGTGAAAGTGATACGGGACAGCGTCATGCATAAAACTGAAATCATTGCAATCTTCGTGAAGATCAGGATACAATTAAATTTACAACATGTCCAGGTATGACATTCCTGTCAGTTTTTTCCACAGAAAAAGAAGATCCATATTCTTTGTGAACAGAAACGGCACAGAACGCATTTCGTTTCGGTGAGTCTCTTCCATGTTCCACAACGACCCCTTGAGTTTGTGACCCCCAAATTCTTACTTTACTTGTGGTTTACTTTACCTTATACGTGAGACGTAGATTCCCCTGAAAAGATGAGTCTTCCGCGAAAAGGGTCCTCTGCCATATGGAGAAATGGAATGCAAAGGTACTTTTTACTATAGTAGCCTTGACTCAATCCATGCCGTAACTCCAGCTTCTAAGACTTCATACGCAGACGTCGTTTCAGAACACGCGACACCGTTGTCTAACGAAGTTATTCTGGCTGGATCGACTTGTGGACTTCAGAGGGCTCCGTGTGAAATCATCTAGGATACACACGACATATTCAACGGAAGTACATGGCCGCCCAGTGCCCTTCCTTTTGCATATGTAAGCGAGTTCGTAGAATTTGTTATGCCAGTTATAAATACGCTTGTGCAGAGGCGGCTTCTTGCTGATTCAACGGCGGAATGCTCTTTACACTTGAACAATCGATTGTCGTCGAGAAAATTCCATCACACAAAGTATCCTGTGTTGCTACAGCCAAACAACAGTGTAGCGCTGTCAGAACTTTGTAACTTTTCTACTCAGTGGCATGCGCAATGCGTGTCTGTTTCTAATAGTTTGTCTGTAATAAACAACGGAAACCTGTTTTTTACTTATAACACCAACCTTTATTTTGTTTCTTTATACAAAATATCACAACATTTGCTATTTGATAGTTGTGAAATATCCAAAACATTAAGCTTACTGTGTAAGATGCCGTTTCTTTTCTTTGGACGCCAAATTCAGACGTAATTTGAGGATGGTCTGAACAGCCGAAAAACGGTTTGTGATAAAATTAAGAACGCAATATAAATTTTATATAAGGGGCGATGAAAATGTTTCAGATACGAGGCCGCACAGTCTAGAATCCATATGCGAATCAGGAAAATCGTTTCCGGCACTGAGACAATCGCCCCAAGGGCGCACGTGATGGAAGATATCGTTTGGTAAAAATGGAAACGAGCGTTTGGCGTCATTGGCCGGGAGGCCCCTTAGCGCCAGATCCGGCCGCATTGGTGCAAATTTTATTACATTCGACGCCACATTCGATAACCTGCGCGCCGGATGGGGGCGAAATGATAAAGACAACGCAACACCCAGTCCCTGAACGGAGAAAATCCCCGAGCCAGCCGGGAATCGAACCCGGGGCCCGAAGTATGGCAATGCGTGACACTGATCACCCAGCTATCGGAGCGGACAGCGTTGGGTAATACTCCATGTCTTACTGCTTGAATAAGTCCTTAATTGCCTGCTGCACATCCTCGTCCGACAGAATCGTCGACCCTCCAAAGCCTTTTGTAAGGACCGAAAGCGTGATAATCAGATGGAGAGAGAGAGAGAGAGATCAAGACTACGGAGCTGCTGTTGGAGTGTCTCTCACTTTAGTTGGCGCAATTTCTGCGTTACGAAATTCGCAGTGTGGAGACGTGCGATATCATGGAGCAGTTAACCCGTTGGCGCAATATTCCACGTCTGTGGTTTTCGATGGACATGCACATTCTCCATTCTCCGATACGAGTCTGCCACTGTTTATCCCAGAAAAGAATAAGAGCCATTCTAGAATTGGTATGAGAATCAGGAAAATCGCCTTGAATATTGAGGCAGTCATCTCACCGACGCACAAGGTGGAAGAAAACGTTTGGTAAAACACCGTGTCCTGATTAGTAAATAGAATTCTTCTGGGTTTGAGGCCGCATTAGCAGAAGAATTTTACTGACTGTGACAACGGCCGAGGAAGCCTACGTTTACATTTACCGTGTCCTGCTGCTTGAAGATGACCTGCTTCGACGCATTTTGTAATAACGTCGCCATAGTTTGCGTGTCAAAATTTGCCGCTCTCACGCCGGAAAGACGCGAATGGCACATTAATCCCCTTGCCTACATGTCGGTGCAGGTATACCCGGTTAGAAGTCTCGCTACGTTGTATACATGCTGCAGCAACGCCGTCAAACAAAAAGATTTTGGTCGCCCTTTACAATAACGAATCTGCTTTATAAGTGTGGGACGTCGCCAGCTCTCGCACATCGTTACGCTGCAGTGGGCACTTTGCGGGAATCGCAGCAAAAAGCCATCGCTGTCACTCAAGCCGAAATCAAGTACGGTATCTTTACGCAAGTCGGAACATTCCAAAGAACCACTTGTGTGTGGATTCGTTGTTTTTAACAAGAGCTCGGGCTTTCAGTTTTGTGAGCATAAATCTCGATCTACGTTGATTTTTCATTTTATGTTTGCGCAGTGGGCAGCTGTCGGGCGAAGTGGTTTCTGGGTGGCGGACTGTGGGCTGGGGAGCGGCCGCCGGTTCCGGCACCCCACCGCATCAGTCCGCATCACATCGCATCAGTCCTCATCAGCGCACGCCACGGCCACGCCCACGCCCAAAAGGGCTCGCCACGCGCAGCCCGGCCAAGCGCTCCCACCAAATGACCCAGATCTGCCGCCCGTAACAGACTACGTGCCTATTGTCTCATTTGAACAGACAAGCAATTTCGGCTTTCCAGCAGTCATCATATCTACAAGCAGAAAAAAAGTGTTTCTGACTTTAGTAAAATTTATTCCACTCCATTAGGCCCTCTGGTACAGTAACCATATGTAGAATATTTGAATTACAAACAGTCTTGGTTGCAACGCGTTCCACATTCGTGGGACATCATCGGAATATCTAAAGTGGTAACAAAATAAGCAAAAATTAGGGTAAAGTGCTGTCTTGCACGATTCTAAATGTGAATAAGGAATTGTAACTAAGCGTAAAATTTTCCAACTTAACAACAATTTAAAGACAAAGAAACAGTTCTGTGCTAGACCGAAGCACACGTTCAATCAAATGAGTCCACTGAAACCTTTTCTTTTTTCATCATGTGCTTCTTTCATCATGTGCTTTTTCATCATGTGCTTTTTTCATCATGTGCTTTTTTCATCATGTGCTTTTTTCATCATGTGCTTTTTTCATCATGTGCTTTTTTCATCATGTGCCTGATTGAAGCACACATCGAATTTAATGAATCCGCAGAAATCTCGTCAAAAGCAAGTAATCTAATGTCGCGAACCCGCCGGATAGAACGTTACATAAATAATAAAAATGAACGGGACACACGATAATAAAGGCGTACTAGCAAGCCAGAACTGTGAAACGTATACAATAAATTGGATATTGGTCAATGTTTAGAATGAGATTTAGGGAACAACTGTTAACCGAAAAAGGTCAAGTAAAGCAGCACTCTACACTTCCTGAGCATCTGAAGACTGCGGGGTACCGGCCACCTACGCTTGTGATTGCCACTCGGCGAGGCGAAAAGTCTTACTTATACGGGTAGTTGAAAGTCTGTGTGATGTCATTAAAAATTTTGACATAAAGTTGTTTATGCTCTTTTAACGGGTTCCATTTCGTTTCATTAATCCCTCCCCCCCCCCTCCCCCGCAAGTGATACATCTAATGACTCGACTGCTAAAGTCGAGTTGGGACCTGGGGACCTGCTATTTTAAGAATTTTTTTTCTACCCATTTGCTGGGGTGACGCCCATGTCTGGTAGTTGATTACGGTTTTATTTAGTTACGGTAGGTGTTAATATTGTATCTAATTGGAGTGATTTAAATGTTGCTTTATGAGCGAATGTGTTCTGATTAATTGTAACTGCTTAATTTCATTATAATGATTGAACCATTTTAGATCTGTTTTGCTAGCATTAAATATGCCGGCAATCACGACTGCTTTGAGCGCCACACGTGTAGGTCCTCTGCAGACAGTGTATGCAAGCCTCATTCTATCGTTCGCCTATGTGCCCTCTTGACGTCCCTGTCGTCAGATTAGTGGCTGCACGATGTTTTACGTCTAAAATGTACCGTAATTTCCGAGTGTGATGTTGCCATTGCACTATTCTGACCTGCTGGTAGGACTTTGTTGCGGCATGTCTCGTTCATTTTGATTATTTGCTTAGCATTCTACCCCGCAGTGATAAGACGTAACATTAATTTTTTTTAGCTCAGATTTTGCAGGTTCGTCTGATTCGACACTTACTTCGATGTAGCACGGAGCCGTTTTATTATTTTTTTTAATGTTATAGAAAGGAAAATTTTAAGGTCTTCAGCAATTCGTTATCCACATTTACAATCATAAAGAAAAATGGCTCTGAGCACTATGGGACTTAACATCCATGGTCATCAGTCCCCCAGGACTTAGAACTACTTAAACCTAACTAACCTAAGGACATCACACAACACCCAGCCATCACGAGGCAGAGAAAATCCCTGACCCCGCCGGGAATCGAACCCGGGAACCCGAGCGTGGGAAGCAAGAACGCTACCCATAAAATCACAAATTATAGGACCATATCCTATTTATCGCTTACGCCGTTACCCCTGTGCATAATCCGAAGATGCCTCACATAGGCGAAATGCGTTGTTGATAAAAGAACAGGTTGCCACCAAGAAAGTTCTTTAATTTAAAATTGGTGAACTAGTTTAACATTAACATGGTAAGCCTCCCATTCGTTTATGAATAAATATTTTACATAACTGATAGGATAGTGAAAATAATATGAAGACATGCCCATTTTTTAGACAAAATTAAATACTAACGCGATCTCTCTTCAATTTGATTGTTGTATTCTGAGGTAGGCAGCGCTTTAGTAGCGCAACGAAAAATATAGGGTAACATTATAATCACACCTTATAATGTCCTGGCAAAATCTGTATTTTTCTATTCCCTTACTGTACGATAACTTGCTATCACGCTATACCTCACTTGGTAAACCCCAAAATACGGTTGCGTAACCACAAGCCCGCAACTGGTAGAGAGCGAAGTGCTCGATGTGTACGCATTTCGGGTAGTTTCGCGGACAGAATATCCGCCTTCGGTCTGCAATTCACGGTACACACCCGTGAAGTTCTGCTTATTCGGTACATGCACATGTCATTTCGCCGCCGCTGGATTGAGTAACGGCAGCTGCGGCCACAGCTCGGTAAATGAACTAATTGTGTGTTGTTGGTTCAGACGTGAAGTTCTGTGCTAGTTTTTCCTTAATTTCGTCCGTTTCGTCGTATCTTTATTCAGTTTATTGACTAAATGTCTGCCACTGAGGAGAGAAAAGTATAATGTGAATGCCGCCACTTCCAGGAGATGTCGACAGAAGGTTACTTCAATGAAATATCGATATCGGCCTTTGGACATGTGAAAAAGTCTCTCTCTTTGAAAAAAAAGATATTTATCTTGGACACAAAGAACCGAATATCTACGAAACTGAAAGCTTTGCAACGAAATACAAACGTCAAATAAAGTTTTGCATTATGTCGGTTCCGGCAGTTCCAGAACCTGCACAGAAAATTGGAACAGAAATCAACATAAACATCATTTCCGCCATATTTATTGCTCGTGATAACCACAAATTCATGTTGTACCACCATGCAGCGAAACCTTCAGAGATTGTGGTCTAGATCGCTATACACACCGATATCTCTAATACTCGGCAGCACGTCCTCTTGCATTGATGCATGTCTCTATTCGTCGTGGCATACTATCCACAAGTTCAAGGCTGTTGGTCCAGCTTGTTCCATTCCTCAACGGCGATTCGGCGTACATCCCTCAGAGTGGTTGGTGGGTCACTTCGTCCATAAACTGCCCCTTTCTATATATCCCAGGCATGTTCGATAGGGTTCATGTTTGGGGAAAATGTTGGCGACTAGTCGAGTGATGTCTTTACCCTTCCCCCTTTGAGGCCCAAATTTTCGTCCATGAAGACGAATGCCTCACCAATTTGCTGCCGATATGGTTGCACTATCGGTCGAAGGATGGCATTCAGGTATCATACAGCCGTTACAACGCCTTCCATGACCACCAGCGGCGTACGTCACCCCCACAAAATGTCACCCCAAAACAGCAGGGGACCTCCAATTCGCTGCACTCGCTGGGCAGTGTGTCTAAGACGTTCAGCCTGACCGGATTGCCCCCAAACGTGTCTCTGACAATTGTCTGGTTGAGGCCAAATGCGACACTTATCGGTGAACAGAAAGGGATGAAAATCCTGAGCGATCCATTCGGCATATTGTATGGCCCATCTGTGCCGCGCTGCATGATGTCTTGGTTGCGAAGATGGATCTCGCTATGGACGTAAGGAGAGCAGTGGCGCATCATGCAGCCTATTGCGGAGTCCTGTGACTGAACGGATAGCATTACTCGACATGGTGGCCATGCTGTCACGGTTCCTCGAGTCATAATCCGCAGGTAGCGATCATCCGCTGCAGCAGTAGCCCTTGGGCTGCTTTAGCGAAGCACGTCATCGACAGTTCCTGCCTCTCTGTATCTCCTCCATGTCCGAACAACATTGCTTTAGGTCACTCTGAGACGCCTGGACACTTTCCTTGTTGGGAAACCTTCCTGGTACAAAGCAACAATGCGGACGCGATCAGACCGGTGTATTACCCGTCTAGGCATAGTTGAACTACAGACAACACTAGCTGTGTACCTCCTCCTTGGTGGAATGACTGTAACTCATCGGCTGTGGGCCCCCCTCCGTCTAATAGGCGCTGCTCATTCATGGTTGTTTACATTTTTGGGCGGTTCAGTAACATCTCTAAACAGTCAAAGGAACTGTGTCTGTGATACAATATCCGCAATCAAGGCCTGTCTTCAGGAGTTTTGGGAACTGGGGAGACGCGAAACTTTTTTTAATGTGTGTATGTTGCAGAGCTGTGCCTGCTAACAGTGGTGTCACTGTAAGTTTCTGTTAGAAATGTCCATCGAAATGAAATAACATAGAAGTTACAATGGACTCTCGGCCAGCCGTCCATCGCTTCCCAATCCAGCTTCGAGAAGCTGATTAGACTTCGATCTGCGATTGGTAATAGATTGGCAATCCACATATCATTGCCGTCTAGCAAGTTTCTGCGCATTCGTCAAAGATTGGCGGAGACGTGGACGGCTTGCACGTGACTCATGCCGTAATAAACAGCGACGGACTGTCATCCCTGGTAGTGTACATTGTATTAAATTATTCCACTGTTGCGCCATAGCCGAGGAGGACGCACATCTGTCCTGCAATGCCTTTGGATGAGGAGTCGACCACCTCGAAGGGGTAACATTCTCTCAAACCAATGACGTACCCTCTTTCAAAATCACTGATTTGACGGTACGATTTGCGTATAAGCCTGCTCGTCATCCTAGACGTCTGCTCAAATCACATCAATCCATTTCCTCCGGTTTATAGCGACTTAAAGAGCCGCAGACACATTTTACCGGTAGGTGGCGTTGCGCTGAGATATCAATGTTTACCTTAAATCCGCAGGCCGACGTGGTTCAAATGCTAATCGTTCCTGGCCTGCCGGAGTGGCCGAACGGTTCTAGGCGCTTCAGTCTGGAACCGCGCGATGGCTACGGTCACAGGTTCGAATCCTGCCTGGGGCATGGATGTGTGTGATGTCCTTAGGTTAGTTAGGTTTAAGTAGTTCTAAGTTATAGGGGACTGATGTCCTCACAAGTTAAGTCCCATAGTGCTCAGAGCCATTTGAACCATAATCATTCCTGCAAAACATACTAATTTATTGCTGTGTACATAGTTCCGCGTAGTCAGCGTGTACACAACTTTCCCACTAGAGCGCGTTCCGCTAAGCACAACAGCGCAGGCGCTGCGCTCGTCTATCTCTGCACTACGAGATGGCGCTGTCTTAGAGACGCACCAAATTCTGTTTACGCCAATCCGCGTATTAATATGTAACGCAGCCAATGAGAGTGCAGCTAACGTAGAACCTTTTCTCCTTGCGGATCACACTCGCGCAGTGATACATGAACGCGCGAGGTATTACACTCCTGGAAATGGAAAAAAGAACACATTGACACCGGTGTGTCAGACCCACCATACTTGCTCCGGACACTGCGAGAGGGCTGTACAAGCAATGATCACACGCACGGCACAGCGTACACACCAGGAACCGCGGTGTTGGCCGTCGAATGGCGCTAGCTGCGCAGCATTTGTGCACCGCCGCCGACAGTGTCAGCCAGTTTGCCGTGGCATACGGAGCTCCATCGCAGTCTTTAACACTGGTAGCATGCCGCGACAGCGTGGACGTGAACCGTATGTGCCGTAGGGGGCCGCACCGCCAATTACCAGCAAATTAGGGACACTGTTGCTCCTGGGGTATCGGCGACGACCATTCGCAACCGTCTCCATGAAGCTGGGCTACGGTCCCGCACACCGTTAGGCCGTCTTTCGCTCACGCCCCAACATCGTGCAGCCCGCCTCCAGTGGTGTCGCGACAGGCGTGAATGGAGGGACGAATGGAGACGTGTCGTCTTCAGCGATGAGAGTGGCTTCTGCCTTGGTGACAATGATGGTCGTATGCGTGTTTGGCGCCGTGCAGGTTAGCGCCACAATCAGGACTGCATACGACAGAGGCAGACAGGGCCAACACCCGGCATCATGGTGTGGGGAGCGATCTCCTACACTGGCCGTACACCTCTGGTGATCGTTGAGGGGACACTGAATAGTGCAACGGTACATCCAAACCGTCATCGAACCCATCGTTCTACCATTCCTAGACCGGCAAGGGAACTTGCTGTTCCAACAGGACAATGCACGTCCGCATGTATCCCGATCCACCCAACGTACTCTAGAAGGTGTAAGTCAACTACCCTGGCCAGCAAGATCTCCGGATCTGTCCCCCATTGAGCATGTTTGGGACTCGATGAAGCGTCGTCTTACACGGTCTGCACGTCCAGCACGAACGCTGGTCCAACTGAGGCGCCAGGTGGAAATGGCATGGCAAGCCGTTCCACAGGACTACATCCAGCATCTGTAAGATCGTCTCCATGGGAGAATAGCAGCCTGCATTGCTGCGAAAGGTGGATATGCGCTGTACTAGTGCCGACATTGTGCATGCTCTGTTGCCTGTGTCTATGTGCCTGTGGTTCTGTCAGTGTGATCATGTGATGTATCTGACCCCAGGAATGTGTGAATAAAGTTTCCCCTTCCTGGGACAATGAATTCACGGTGTTCTTATTTCAATTTCCAGGATTGTATAACGAGTGTACAGACCTCCGATTAATCAGTCTGCATTAGTTTGTAGCTAAGTTTCAATCTGAGCCTAATAAGATTACCTTATTCCTGTACATAGCCATGAAGAGAAATGTATAGACACTTTCTCAAGAATCAGAGATATGTGAGAATAAGATTAACGTACCAAGACCAAAGGAACTTCAGATTGTCAATTGTAAACAGCATTCAGAATCAAGTTACTTAATATCTATGATTTTTATGATTTTAATAAACGTGTGTGAAACTTAATCAAGTTCTGTTTAAAGTTGGTCACTTTCAATCTGCTACTCTAAGCGTGCAAGTGGCATTTCTATCGTCTGACCTAACGGCAGAAGATAAACACGCCACGATAAGACCAAGAGACATATTGCTGACACTCCCCTACTTCGTTAGAGCGACAAGTCAAATAATCTGATGGTGTGTGTACAGAAGGTCTTACAGTACGCACGCCACATTTACATCTCTTGTAAATATGAACGTCCTATCTCGTCATTCAAGGTGTTCATTTTTTTCTGAACGTAAGTGCACTGTTCCGCTTTCAATGTCTGTTAACTCCAGGCATGAGGCCATAATCCGTCGGAAACCTTTCCACATTAATCACCTTAGTACAAATGGCAGCTCCGCCCTTTTATACCTGGTATACGCGATACTACCATAGTCTGTATATGTGCATATAGGTAACCCATGACTTTTATCGTCTCAACGTACATCGTAACCTGACGTGTTAAGTGCCATCATTAGTACCGATTTGTTGGACCACTCACTGGGAGTGTAGTGTATGGGCGATAACTTACACCAGTAAACAGGTCGAGATATCAGGACGTGTCGGGAAGAATATATTGTGGCAGAATGGGTGTCAGGAAGCGATGGTGTTTAGTCTCCAATACTGTCTTCCAATCTATCTCAACTTTTACTTGTTGTTGATAGGGGTATGAGACCGAAGTAGAAAGTTTTTTATCTGCAAAAGTCTTCGGCGATCGCCGCGACGGGACAAAAACTCTGTGTGCAGCCATCATGCTGGAACTTCGACAGAAGCAAATCCTCCACATAGCTCCAACGATGATGGTAGCCTTTATAGTTCTTGGTATGGAATGCATCTTTTAATTTTGCTTCTTATTTTTATTTCTCCTTGGAATATACAAACAAAATCGGAGTAATATTTTTTATGGTAGAACTACAATCATGTAACAGAACTTATGTTCGAGAAACACAGCGAATGATGCATGTAATCATAAGTATTGCCTCACAGAATCTTTACTAATGTGTGGTAATTAAAACAGAATAGAAAAAAATATTGTGAAATGATAATACTGAACAAATTAATTTTGCACTGAGGTGGGCAACATGCAAAGAATGAGATTATACCATGAGACTTTGATGTGGTATGGTTCTGCAATTCAATTTTTATGCCATAATTTTTCTTGTGTGCATGAACCACATCACTGTTACCGATTCAAATTTGTGGGACCATCGCATTAATTATAAATGAAAAGTCTAAAAATCACTTTGATTTTAAACTCACTGGTGCAAGAGTTTTGTTTTTACACTGCGTGATCGGAAGTACACTGACAACATTATGGAGGCAAACGCGCCAGTGTACAACGGAGCTGGCAGTATGTGTTGTCACTAGAGAAGCAGTAACAGCAGACTGATCAGGAGACCTCAGTGCCTTCCAACATGGACTAGCAATTGGATGTTACTGATGCAACCAACTCATCATGGACATTCAACTGTTCTGAAGCTGCTCACATCTACTGTTGGTGTTGTAACTGAGAAGTGGAAGCTCGAAGGAACAACCAAAGCTAAAATAAGACCTGGCAGACGTCGCGTACTGAGGGATAGGGACCGTCGACCATTGCGGAAGTAAAATACAGCACGAAATGAGCGGCAGAAATCACTCGGGTGTTCCAGAGTGCTACCAGCCGTCCAGAAAGCACAGTGACTGAGGGTAAGGAGTCAAAAACAATGGGGCACAGTGGCTAAGCAGCTCCTCATAAGGCACACATTTCTATAGTCAGGTACTAAACGACACCTGAGTTGGTGTAAAGAACGACGCCACTACACTGTGGATGGCCGGAAACGAGAGATTAATCACGCAATACCCTCCGGTTTGGGTTTGGCGAATGCCTAGAGAATGTTTTCTACCATCATCTGTAGTGCCAAAAGTGGCTGTAGTATGGAGGAAGTACTATTCCAGTGATAGGGTATTTTTCGTAGTTACAATGCAGTCGCATTATTGCATTTCAGGAAACGCTACATGCGGAAGGACGTTAATACATTTTACAGCTTGTGTACGTTAGACGAACTGTTCGGAAAAGGTGATTGCGTCAACAAGACAATGCGCCTGCCGGGTTGGCCTAGCGGTTCTGGGGCTACAGTCTGGAACCGCGCGACAGATACGGTCGCAGGTTCGAAGCTTGCCTCGGGCATGGGTGTGTGTGGTGTCCTTAGGTTAGTTAGGTTTAAGAAGTTCTAAGTTCTACGGGACGGTTGACCTCAGAAGTTAAGTCCCATAGTGCTCAGAGCCATTTGAACGAAGACAATGCACATTCGCGCGTAGTGGCCGCGCGGTTTGTGGCGGCATATCACGGACTGCACAGCCTCTCCCGCCGGAGGTTCGAGTCCTCCCTCAGGCATGGGTGTGTATGTTGTTCTTAGAATAAGTTAGTTTAAGTAGTGTGTAAGTCCAGGGACCGATGACCTCAGTATTTTGGTCCCTTAGGAATTCACACACATTTGAACATTGGACAATAACGTCCATGCAGTGGACTGGATTGCTTGCAGTTCTGACATGAACACAATGGAACACCTTTCGGACAAGACAGAACGTCGCTTTCGCTTCAGAGCCCAGCGTACAACGTCGCATTGCTTTCGGCTTTGAGGACGATTGTGGAGCCATTGCTACGTAGATATTCATACACCTCATTGACAGTGTCCCCAGTTGAAGTCACACGTTGTAAGGGCGAAGAGTGGACGCACCCCAAGTTAACATCCACTAATAGGTGTCCAGATATCTCAGGACCGACAGATATCTAGAGTTGCGCTATTGGGTGGGGAATTGTAGGACGGCCCTAGATAGGTCAGTGGTGCACTACACAAAGGAATCGGCTACTCGGGTAGCAGAGTACTTGTAGCGTGCACATAGGGATATTTTAGGCTAAGCAGTAGTGCGCGGTGTCCTGATGAACACTCACCAGTCGACGTGCAGGCAGGGAAATCAGGACGCGCTCAGCTATCTAGATATTAGTCGACATAAGCAATTCTCATAATATGCAAAGATCAGCACATTCCTCAAACTGGGGAACTATCAAGAATGGGGTTCTACAAGGGTTGGTCTTAGGTACTTTGTTCTTCTTAATATATATTAATGACTTGCCATTCTATATTCATGAAGAGGCAAAGGTTGTTCTCTTTGCCGATGATACAAGTGTAGTAATCACACCTGACGAACAAGAATTAACGGATGAAATTGTCAATAATGTCTTTCAGAAAATTACTAAGTGGTTCCTTGTAAACGGACTCTCACTGAATTTTGATAAGACACAGTGCATACACTTCCGTACAGTAAATGGTATGACTCCATTAATAAATATAGACCTTAATCAGAAGCATATAGCTAAGATAGAATATTCAAAATTTTAGGTGTGTCCATTGATGAGAGATTAAATTGGAAGAAACACATTGATGATCTGCTGAAATGTTTGAGTTCAGCTACTTATGCAATAAGGGTAATCGCATACTTTGGTGATAAACATCTTAGTAAATTAGCTTACTAGGCCTATTTTCACTCACTGCTTGCATACGGCATCATATTTGGGGTAATTTGAAACGTCCCCTTTGAAAAATTATACACGACTATGCTTAAACTGACACACAATATTTTTTTTAGCGCAACGCAATTTGACTTTCAATAATCCCTACAAGAGAATGGCCCTGACTAACATTAACCTATATGTTTCACAAATCACTTACCTCACAAAAATCTTCGTTACTCGAACTACTGCAATACAGCGAGCGCCACTACTGCCAGCTAACTAAAAGATTCAAACTACGGAAGTCCCTAACTACTGATAGGCACAGTTAGCAAATGAAAGATTTTAATAGAGAACAAACAATGTATTTACCTTTATAGTCATAATATATATATCAGTTCATGACACCAATTCTTACAAATTTCAAAAGTCCGCCATCACCCCACATCCACCACTGCTGGCGGCTCACCTCCAACTGCGCAACGCTACGCGCTGTTAGCATCCAGTTGCCGCTGCCCGACACTACAATGGTAGACAACAATGCAAACTAGCCACAGACTGCGCACAGCACAGCCAGTGATTTTTCATACAGAGCGCTATGTGGCGTTACCAATAAGAAAACCTAAACAGCCTACTTACAAATTCATCACTGAGGAATAAAGTATTTATTGCACTAAAGCGTGTAATCAGAATAATAGCTGGAGTCCACCAAAGACCATCCTGCTGACATTTATTTAAGGATCTATGGATATTCACAGTAGCTTCTCAGTATATACACTCTCTTATGAAATTTGTTATTAACAACCAAACCCAATTCAAAAGTAATAGCAGTATGCAGAACTATAATACTAGGAGAAAGGATGATCTTCACTATTCAAGATTAAATCTAACTTTGGCACAGAACGGGGTGAATTATACTGCCAGTAATGTCTTTGGTCACTTACCAAATAGTATCAAAAGTCTGACAGATAACCAACAAGTATTTAAGAATAAATTAAAAGAATTTCTGAATGACAACTCCTTCTACTCCATAGAGGAATTTTTTATATAAATTTTAAAAAAAAGAAAAAACAAACAAAAAGTTATAAAAATAAAGAAAATAAAAAATTAAAAAGTTGTTATATTAACTTAATTATGTTGTTAAATTAGCTTAATTATGTCAAGTATTGGAAAATTTGACTCCTCCCACATCATTACGAAATATCGCATTCATCTATTCTAATCTAATGTAATCTAGCAGTAAATTTTCAGAGTGTTCGGAATAAAGTTCTGATTTTACTGCCCTTCAGGAAGCGTGTGGCGCGAAAATTATTCTCGGGACTGAGACCTGGCTGAACCCTGAGATAGGAAGTTCTGAAATATTTAGTGAGGGTTGGAACGTGTATCGGAAAGACAGATTAGACACAGTAGGATGTGGTGTCTTCATAGCTGTTGACAAAAATATTGTGTCTACTGAGGTCCAAGTAGAGTGTGAAGTTATCTGGACAAGTTTTACAGGGCTATGGGAAATAAAGTTAATTGTTGTTGTTGTTGTTGTTGTCTTCAGTCCTGAGACTGGTTTGATGCAGCTCTCCATGCTACTCTATCCTGTGCAAGCTGCTTCATCTCCCAGTACCTACTGCAACCTACATCCTTCTGAATCTGCTTAGTGTACTCATCTCTCGGTCTCCCTCTACGATTTTTACCCTCCACGCTGCCCTCCAGTGCTAAATTTGTGATCCCTTGATGCCTCAAAACATGTCCTACCAACCGATCCCTTCTTCTAGTCAAGTTGTGCCACAAACTTCTCTTCTCCCCAATCCTATTCAATACCTCTTCATTAGTTACGTGATCTATCCACCTTATCTTCAGTATTCTTCTGTAGCACCACATTTCGAAAGCTTCTATTCTCTTCTTGTCCAAACTAGTTATCGTCCATGTTTCACTTCCATACATGGCTACACTCCAAACAAATACTTTCAGAAACGACTTCCTGATACATAAATCTATATTCGATGTTAACAAATTTCTCTTCTTCAGAAACGCTTTCCTTGCCATTGCCAGTCTACATTTTATATCCTCTCTACTTCGACCATCATCAGTTATTTTACTTCCTAAATAGCAAAACTCCTTTACTACTTTAAGTGTCTCATTTCCTAATCTAATTCCCTCAGCATACCCGATTTAATTTGACTACATTCCATTATCCTCGTTTTGCTTTTGTTAATGTTCATCTTATATCCTCCTTTCAAGACACTGTCCATTCCGTTCAACTGCTCTTCCAAGTCCTTTGCCGTCTCTGACAGAATTACAATGTCATCGGCGAACCTCAAAGTTTTTACTTCGTCTCCATGAATTTTAATACCTACTCCAAATTTTTCTTTTGTTTCCTTTACTGCTTGCTCAATATACAGATTGAATAACATCGGGGAGAGGCTACAACCCTGTCTCACTCCCTTCCCAACCACTGCTTCCCTTTCATGCCCCTCGACTCTTATTACAGCCATCTGGTTTCTGTACAAATTATAAATAGCCTTTCGCTCCCTGTATTTTACCCCTGCCACCTTTAGAATTTGAAAAAGAGTATTCCAGTCAACATTGTCAAAAGCTTTCTCTAAGTCTACAAATGCTAGAAACGTAGGTTTGCCTTTTCTTAATCTTTCTTCTAAGATAAGTCGTAAGGTCAGTATTGCCTCACGTGTTCCAACATTTCGACGGAATCCAAACTGATCCTCCCCGAGGTCTGCATCTACCAGTTTTTCCATTCGTCTGTAAAGAATTCGCGTTAGTATTTTGCAGCCGTGGCTTATTAAACTGATAGTTCGGTAATTTTCACATCTGTCAGCACCTGCTTTCTTTGGGATTGGAATTATTATATTCTTCTTGAAGTCTGAGGGTATTTCGCCTGCCTCATACATCTTGCTCACCAGCTGGTAGAGTTTTGTCATGACTGGCTCTCCCGAGGCCGTCAGTAGTTCTAATGGAATGTTGTCTACTCCGGGGGCCTTGTTTCGACTCAGGTCTTTCAGTGCTCTGTCAAACTCTTCACGCAGTATCGTATCTCCCATTTCGTCTTCATCTACATCCTCTTCTATTTCCATAATATTGTCCTCAAGTACATCGCCCTTGTATAAACCTTCTATATACTCCTTCCACCTTTCTGCCTTCCCTTCTTTGCTTAGAACTGGGCTGCCATTTGAGCTCTTGATATTCATACACGTGGTTCTCTTCTCTCCAAAGGTCTCTTTAATTTTCCTGTAGGCAGTATCTATCTTACCCCTAGTGAGATAAGCTTCTACATCCTTACATTTGTCCTCTAGCCATCCCTGTTTAGCCATTTTGAACTTCCTGTCGATCTCATTTTTGAGACGTTTGTATTCCTTTTTGCCTGCTTCATTTACTGCATATTTATATTTTCTCCTTTCATCAATTAAATTCAATATTTCTTCTGTTATTGTTAATTGTGGGGTGTTATTACCGGCCACTAGGTTTCACTGCGACAGTTCTAGAATCATTCAAAGGGAGTCTACAGTCTGTATCGCAGAAGTATCCGGATCATGCTATATTAGGTGACTTCAACCTACCTAGTATAATCTGGGATGTCTATGGATTCATTACAGGTGGTACAGACAAGCCGTCTTGTGAATTACTTTTGAACACATTATCCGAAAACTGTTTTGAGAAGCTAAATCGACTGCCAACGCGTAATGTAAATATTTTAGACCTGGTAGCCACGAACAGACCAGACCTCACTTACGGTGTCAGTGTTGAGGCAGGGATTAGTGATGATGATGTTGTCATTACGACTATGGTTACGAAAGTTAAAAAGTCGGTCAAGAAGGCTAGGAGAGTATTCTTACTAGAAAGAGCAGATAAGCAGTTGTTAGCATCCCACTTAGTAAATGAATCGACTTCATTTACTTCCGGTACGATGGACGTGGAAGAATTATGGGCAAATTTTAAACACATTGTAAATCATGCATTGGACAAGTATGTGCCGAAAACGTGGGTTACGGACGGAAAAGACCCACCGTGGTTTAACAGCGCAGTTTGGAAAATGCTCAGGAAGCAAAGGCTGTTGCACTCGCGGTACAAGACAGATCGGGAGAATGAGAACAGGCAAAAGTTAGTAGAGATTCGTGCTGCTGTAAAAAGAGCGATGCGTGAAGCGTTCAATCACTACCACCGTCATACCTTAACAAAAGATCTTGCTCAAAACCCAAGGAAATTCTGGTCTTACGTAAAATCGGTAAATGGAACAGAGGCTTCCATCCAGTCACTCACTGATCAGTCTGGCATGGCAATGGAAGACAGCAAAACGAAAGCTGAAATTTTAAATTTAGCATTAGAGAAATCTTTCACGCAGGAGGATCGTACAAACAAACCGCCGTCTGAGTCTGTTACAGATTCCCGTACGGAAGACATAGTGATAGACATCCATTAGGCTGTGAAGCAGCTGAATGGTTTGAAAATAAATAAATCGCAAGGTCCTGATGGGATTCAAATTCGGCTTTACAGAGAATACTCTATTTCATTGGCTCCTAACTTAGCTTGCAATTATCGCGAATCCCTTGCCCAACGTAAAGTCCCGAGCGACTTCAAAAAAGCGCAGGTGACGCCTGTAAATAAGAAGGGTAGAAAGGCGGATCCTCAAAATTACCGACTAATATCCTGAACATCGGTTTGTTCCAGGATTCTCGAACATATTCTCAGTTCGAATGCAATGAATTTCCTTGAGACAGACAAGTTGCTGTTCATGCTTCAGCAAGGCTTAGAAAGCATCGCCCCTGCAAAACGCAACTCGCCCTTTTCTCATATTATATCTTGTGAACCATGGAAGAAGGGCATCAGACGGATGTCATATTCCTTGTCTTCCGGAAAGCGTTTGACTCGGTGCCCCACTGCAGACTCCTAACGAAGGTACGAGCATATGGGATTGGTTCTCAAATATGTGAGTGGCCCGAAGACTTCTTAAGTAATAGAAACCAGTACGTTGTCCTCGATGATGAGTGTTCATCAGAGGTGAGGGTATCATCTGGAGTGCCCACTGGAAGTGTGGTATGTCCGCTGTTGTTTTCTATCTATATACATGATCTGTTGGTTAGGGTGGATGGAAATGTGCGGCTGTTTGCTGATGATGTGGTGTACGGGAAGGTCTCGTCGTTGAGTGACTGTAGGAGGATACAAGATGACTTGGACAGGGTTTGTGATTGGCGTAAAGAATGGCAGCTAAATCTAAATATAGATAAATGTACATTAATGCAGATGAATAGGAAAAAGAATCCCGTAATGCTTGAATACTCCATTAGTAGTGTACCGCTTGACAGTGTCACGTCGATTAAATGTTTGGACGTAACATTTCAGAGCGATATGAAGTGGGACAAACATGTAATGGCAGTTGTGGGGAAGGCGGACAGTCGTCTTCGGTTCAATGGTAGAATTTTGGTAAATGTAGTTGATCTGTAAAGGAGACATCTTATAAAACACTAATACGACCTATTCTTGAGTACTGCGAGTACTACTCGATCGTTTGGGATCCCTATCAGGTCGGATTGAGGGAGGACATGGAAGCAATTCATAGGTGGGCTGCTAGATTTGTTACTGGCAGGTTTGATCATCACGCGAGTGTTACGGAAATGCTTCAGGAACTCGGGATTTAGGGATCCAGCATTTGAGGCTGACTGCAGTACAATTTTACTGCTGCCAACGTAAATTTCGTGGAAAGACCACAAAGATAAGATAAGAGAGATTAGGGAACGTAAAGACGCATATAGGCAGTAATTTTTCCCTCGTTCTGTTTGGGTGTGGAACAGGGAGAGAAGATGCTAGTTGTGGTATGAGGTACCCTCCGCCACGCGCCGTATGGTGGACTGCGGAATATGTATGTAGATGTAAATGTATAACAACAGTCATCAGATCGTTTTCGGAAACACATAACGCTCGATGGTTTATAACAAAAAAGAGCAGATGACACACTATTTGCAGCAAGCAATCATAACAGATTAACTTTATTTAAAACGATATTTCAACTTTATTACGGCCTCATGAAGTGGCGGTGTGCACAGCCGCTGTATTACCACCACTTAGCTGACGTTCCAGTATGATGCTATAAATCGCTGTTCCAGACACAGTCCAATCGGTTACTGATCTCCGACTGAGGGTCACGAAAACCACGTGGTCCAATTCTGTAATGCGGAATTCAGCGCGCATGCGTCAGGCGTAACGTTCAGGACTTAGATAAAAATAAGGAAACACCGGATGAAGTGCATGCTTGAACATAAAGGCAAATGCTAGCCAAGCCTGCAGATTGCGATGTTATATTTGACTACGAACGGCACCTGTGCAGTGTCCTCAGTCCGTTGGAACAGTCAGTTTGCGGTCCGTGCAGTATTCTGTGAAGTTGTGTGTACGTTACGTCTGAGCTCAGTGCATTCAAACGTGGGCAGACTGTTGATGCTGGTGTGGTGAGTGCTTCTGTAACCAAGATGGCCAAAGTGTTTAGTGTCTCAAGAGACACCGGATACAGAGACACCACATACAGAGAAAGCCGCGAATCAACGCCGACGAAAGTGTGTGATGAGTGATCGTGACGGTCGACGACTGGAGAGGATTGAAACGGAAAATACGAGGAATAGAGGTGAAAAAATCACTGCGAAACTCAAAATCGCACTCTTGATCCCCGTAAGCACTAAAACAACACAAAAAGAACGCCATAAGCGGGGGGTTGCGAGGAGAACTGGAATCCCAAAATCACTCATCAGTCATGCAAATGCTCGTAAAAGAAAATCGCAGTGTCGAAGACATAAAATCTAGAATTCGGAGCAATTTAAATACGTTTTTTGATAGGATTAGTCTTGTTGTAAGCTGTATCCAACTTCTGGTCGAATTTACGTCCCAAGAGTGAAATATGAGGGTTCAGTGAAGATTTGGGTAACCATATGGTGATATTCCCCTTGGTTACACTATAAATTGGCAGCACTGCCAAGGATTTTCACTCTCTTGGCTCGTGAAATCCATCCCACGGTACAATGTTTGTTCCCCAATGGTGATGCTGTGTACTAATAACATATTGCTCCTGTCCACACAGCTCGCATCATCCAGGATTGATTTTGCGAACACGGCGATCAATTGTCGATTCTCCCCCTGACCAACACAATCACCAAATCTGAATATTAATGAGCCTTTGAGGTCTACCTGGAGACCACGATGCATGTTCGCTATCCACCTCCATCATCGTGACGACTGGAAATTGTTTTGAATGCCAACGGTTTTCCTACGCCGTATTAGGCGTGGTACAGTGTTTTCTTGTGTTTGTGTATGTGTGCGCCATAAGATCAGTGAATAATGTGGTGCACTCGAATCCTCAATAAAATTAGCCCGCTTTTAGAGAAACAATGTGTTGCACTACTTATAGGACAGCCCTTATATTATAACTAGTGTAAGAATCACATGCCAGAATCGTATTGTAGGGAGATAGTGTCCTACCCAGATTGTGGCTTATCGTTCCGTAATATTGCTTCTCGAGTTAATCGGGAATCTCATGACTGTCATGTCAATATGGAATCGACGGCTCCAGACGTACCACCTCGCACGCCGTGAAAGATGTAAGAGATCCACTCGGCTAACGCCAAAGAAGACAGACATATTTTTTGATAGGCCATACACGTCCTCACAGCCAAGTCACATAGCTTGAGTCATGAAATGGGCGCGTGTGCAGGGAAAAAAGTATCATCACGAAATCTGTGATGGCGTCTGGGGCACTGAGAATGTCAGCACAACGATAATTTTCGCAGCTTCCCTTGATGTGGCAGCAGAGAGAAGTCACTATAGTGTCAGGCAGCAGCGAACATAGGATTGATGTCATATCATCTTTTCAAATAAGTTTCATACCTGTATACAGCATGATGATGGAAAAACACGAGTATGGTCCCATACGAGAACAAACATTACCATGTTACTTTCGGTATCGTCCATCTAATAGCCCATGTTTTCGTAAAACATTTATTGATTATTAGCCATTTCCCCACAACTGCACCCATGAATGCACACACATATAATTAGTGCACCTCTTCTTACTCCAATCTGAGTCTACCTCATCCTCCCACCACTATGTCTCCTCTTCTGCACTCTGTCTCTTCATCTCTTGCTTCCCCTATCTGTCCATCTCCTTTTCCCTCCCTCTGACCATGTCTTCTACCTACCTACCTCTGACTGTATTCTTGTCTCCCCACCATCCTCTATATATCTCAATCTTCCCCGAACCATGCTCATTGGCACATGTAGCACTTGCAATACAGTTCAGTCAAGAAGGACGATAATACTCCCAGAACACATACACTCCTTGCAATTGAAATAAGAACACCGTGAATTCATTGTCCCAGGAAGGGGAAACTTTATTCACACATTCCTGGGGTCAGATACATCACATGATCACACTGACAGAACCACAGGCACATAGACACAGGCAACAGAGCATGCACAATGTCGGCACTAGTACAGTGTATATCCACCTTTCGCAGCAATGCAGGCTGCTGTTCTCCCATGGAGACGATCGTAGAGATGCTGGATGTAGTCCTGTGGAACGGCTTGCCATGCCATTTCCACCTGGCACCTCAGTTGGACCAGCGTTCGTGCTGGACGTGTAGACCGCGTGAGACGACGCTTCATCCAGTCCCAAACATGCTCAGTGGGGGACAGATCCGGAGATCTTGCTGGCCAGGGTAGTTGACTTACACCTTCTAGAGCACGTTGGGTGGCACGGGATACATGCGGACGTGCATTGTCCTGTTGGAACAGCAAGTTCCCATGCCGGTCTAGGAATGGTAGAACGATGGGTTCGATGACGGTTTGGATGTACCGTGCACTATTCAGTGTCCCCTCGACGATCACCAGAGGTGTACGGCCAGTGTAGGAGATCGCTCCCCACACCATGATGCCGGGTGTTGGCCCTGTGTGCCTCGGTCGTATGCAGTCCTGATTGTGGCGCTCACCTACACGGCGCCAAACACGCATACGACCATCATTGGCACCAAGGCAGAAGCCACTCCCATCGCTGAAGACGACACTTCTCCATTCGTCCCTCCATTCACGCCTGTCGCGACACCACTGGAGGCGGGCTGCACGATGTTGGGGCGTGAGCGGAAGACGGCGTAACGGTGTGGGGGACCGTAGCCCAGTTTCATGGAGACGGTTGCGAATGGTCCTCGCCGATACCCCAGGAGCAACAGTGTCCCTAATTTGCTGGGAAGTGGCGGTGCGGTCCCCTACGGCATTGCGAAGGATCCTACGGTCTTGGCGTGCATCCGTGCGTCGCTGCGGTCCGGTCCCAGTCGACGGGCACGTGCACCTTCCGCCGACCACTGGCGACAACATCGATGTACTGTGGAGACCTCATGCCCCACGTGTTGAGGAATTCAGCGGTACGTCCACCTGGCCTCCCGCATGCCCACTATACGCCCTCGCTCAAAGTCCGTCAACTGCACATACAGTTCACGTCCACGCTGTCGCTGCAGTGTTGAAGACTCCGATGGAGCTCCGTATGCCACGGCAAACTGGTTGACACTGACGGCGGCGGTGCACAAATGCTGCGCAAATAGCGCCATTCGACGGCCAACACCGCGGTTCCTGGTGTGTCCGCTGTGCCGCGCGTGTGATCATTGCTTGTACAGCACTCTCGCAGTGTCCGGAGCAAGTATGGTTGGTCTGACACACCGGTGTCAATGTGTTCTTTCTTACATTTCCAGGAGTGTATGTCATGCATGGCAGACTACACAACAGAAGTTTGAAAATCATTAATTTGCCCATGACATACAGGCCACCATGCTAAGCAGTTGGATAAAGCAGGATGATAGCAATTGAACATGGCACGCCTGTCATGTATAGCAGCCTACATGTCAGACCCAGAAAATGTTTGTAGCTCTTGATATGTAGACTGCCCTGCAAAGCAGGTTGACTTGGTTGGCTGATAAATACTTGTCATGCAAAGCAGGCTATAAGGCAGGGATCAGAAATAACACATTTATGTCCATGTATCTGCTCCAATTGCAGCTGGGAGATTACAAATGCCACAGTGTTGTTACTCATGAGACCTGCCTTTTCTGTCCCAAATTTAGATTAAATTGATCCACAGATTTGGGAGGAGATCCCAGACATAAGAAGATGCAACACTCTTATATACAGGAAGAACATTAATAAAACTGTCAAACTGTAGGGATTAATGACTGGAAATGGGGGAAATTGTCATATGAATATTGTCTGAAAATGTGACATTGCCACAGTAGATGATGCTGACAAATGAAAGTTCTTTTGATCATGTGCCACGTGTTACTTGTATGTTGCGGGCTGCATGATTGACACAGCTTACCATAAGATCAGAATGTTCTGGTACTGATGTTGTGAGCAAGCAAAATGGTGTTTGTGTACAGACAAGCAGATGCAAATGGTCGAGGGGCAGCATGGCTACACCAAAATAAGTACCCTAACAAGCACCAACCACATCACACAGCATTTGAAGGCCTTTCCGGGAGTTTGTGTGGTCACGGGTCCTTTCAGACAGATGAACGTGCAGAAAGGAAGCACACTGTGCGTAAACAAGGTATGGAGGACGAAATTCTATGGGACATTGAGATTAACTCTAGTATGGCTGGGAGAGTGGTGTGCTGACCACATGCCCCTCAGCATCTGCATTCCGTGATGCCTAAGGACTGAAGATGATACGGCGGCAGTTCGGTACTCTTGCGCCTTCAGGAGCGACCAAAATCGTGCAAGTGGGAGTACTATGATGTATGTGTATCCTACACGAAAACTGCTACTGTCCCTATCACCTGCAATGAGCTGACGATCTGCTGAGATGTGTATGCAATACAGCTTGTACAGTGTTCCAGAACGATTTGTTGTCACTGCAAGCGCATCGTCCATTTCTCAACACATGTTAATAGGACATTTCTCCTTCTATTTCCAGTCAGCAATCTCTCCATGCAATTTGTCAGTTTCCGATTAGGTTTTTGGTTACAAGCCCATCTAGTAATGTTAGTGTTTTGAAGACGATATTCACACTTTTTGGTGTAATATGAAGCAAGCAAAGAATTCTAAAGTACAGGATCTAAGTGGCAATTCCAATATCATCCAGTTGTAGAACCTTTGTTTCATGGTACATCCACAGTCTATGACGAACAGTTGCGATGATCTAGACTCTAGAGAAATAAAAACGGAACGTTTTGACATTTGAAGCGATGTTAGTGCACCAACCAGCTAGCACGCAGCAACGAAGAATGGGAAGATATAAATTGAGATGACACCAATTTTAATCCTATTGAACCGTGGATTTACTTTAAAAATCTTTTCTTAAAGAATTTATTTACTAGCGATTCATCAAGAAGATTAACACATTTAATCACACTATGTGAGCGTGGAAATAGTTGCCAGTGGGTAACTGATAAAAACAAATTTCTTTCAACAAATGGGAATTTTATGCAGAAAGACCCTTCCTTTAAAAAAACAGATTTAAAAATTAAAACCAGAAAGCACCCGGTAAATATCAAATTACAATTTATTCAGAGGCAGAAGTTTTTTTTTTGTCAGTATGAGCTTTCGGGCTGAGAACCTTGCCGCTCCCTTTTGACACGTCCGTAGTCACGACCACTCACAGCAACGTCTGAAACAACACTAGTGTTTATATGTGGGTCAGAGTTGAAGGCCCGTTTCAAAATAAATTTGATTTGCAGGGTGAGATATGTATTTATTATCATAGTTGAATAAAGTTTTTCCTTTCTTTTTTCCTTATCTAAAAGAAAAAACAACTACACATTGATCTTGCCAGACTGGTGCAAATCTACAAAACACCAGATTATTTTAAACTAAAAATTTTAACAACTCACACAAACATATAAACTATGCACCCCGTAGGAGGGATGGAAATGGTACAAAACACTCACATTAAAAAAATTTCTCGTTACCCAAAGTGCAACTTGTTTTAAAAGAAAACCCTTACGGTGGAAGGGTGACAACTTTATGTACTAAAACGACCATTTAAATAAAAACCTATTAAACGCAGTCTTACATAAAATATACAAACATGCTCTACATTACACATATACCGCCTCTGAAGATGATACGCAAGATTAAAACATATTTCAGGAATTCGTCTGTTACACTTCAAGGAATAAATTCGTTAACACCGAATCCGACAAACATGACAGAGGCAGCTATCAACGTATGGAAGACTGATAGACAGAGACTAACTGCCTAACAAATGCGGACGACAGACAGACGAGCAAGCTGGGTTCGAGAGACTGACCAAGAAAACAAGTAGAATTTAACAAGTAAAAGAAACTACATACCTCCAGTCACTTAACTTCTAATAAATTGCGATTTCTGGCGAAGACCTGACGCAGCACCCAAAAACGCTCCCGAACCGTCCGCTACCAGACGCTTCAACGGACGCAGGAAGGCGCGCCGATCTCCCGTCTGCGGTATCGCAGCTCGCACCGGCCAGACTGATGTCGTGGGTTGGTTGACTCCTGTTGCTCTCATGTCAGCCGCGAAGCCACTAACCTTCGCTATACGGCGCGGCCCACTGGACTGACGTGGCGACCTCACATGCGCCGACGCTCCATACAGACAAGTCATCTTGTGTCCCAGGGCGCGACCGACCAACCGTAAAGTCATAAGCGTGGCACCGCGAAACTTTTAGGACGAGAAATGAAACAGTGATTGCCTCGTGATGGCTGGGTGTTGTGTGTTGTCCTTAGGTTAGTTAGGTTTAAGTAGTTCTAAGTTCTGGAGGACTGATGACCATAGATGTTAAGTCCCATAGTGCTCAGACCTATTGGAACAGTGATTAGGAGAGCATCCGCGTGCTTCACATGTACTTTCTGGTGCTTTGCACCCGTTTTCGTTTGTTTCATGCATTTACTTTCCTCTCATTTTAATACATTCAGAACAAATAATGGTTTTTCCATAACTGGAGATTATCTGCTACTTTGTTCCTACAGACAGCCTTTTGCCCTTGTTGTTCGTTCTACGCCTTGCGTGTACCTATCACTATTATCTGTTTATATGTATCTTCAAGAATCTCTTTCCAGCTACAACATATACTCCTCCAGCATGTCCATCTGTGATGAATTCTTCTGACTTACCCGCATATCCTAGACTACAGCTAGCAATGTTCTATACAGTTAGCACAAAAAGCAATTGCTGTTGACTTTCGGCTTCCACAACTGTCCTTGACAAAAAACAAAGGTTCTTCACGTATCGAAAATCCAACTGAAACCGTTTTAATTTGTAGAGCCACAGTAAATTCCGATATTTTGAATGTACTTCGCCACGCAAATTATACAATACACAATCTTTTCGTAGCGTGTTTAAACATACTAGCCGCTTAGCGGCTCTACAGTGGCGGAGCTGCTGAAGAACTTTTGAAGTTTCATGGCTCATTATCTGTTGCATCATTAAATCAGTTAAGCCAGGCGTTAGGCCTGCAGACCGAAACTTATGTTCCGTAAACTAGAAAAATAAAAGAAGAAAAAAAGAAATTTTCTCATTGGCATGAAAGAATGTTATCTAGTGTAATTTTCCTTCCATTTCACACCACTTCACAACGTTAAGCCTAGGTATTTAAATGACATGACGGTGTCAAATAGCCCACTACTAACACTGCATCCGATCTTTACAGGACTGTTTTCCTTACTAATTTGTATTAAGTCATATATTCCCAGAATTAAAGGTAGGTACCACTCATCACAGAAGACGAAAATTCTGGGTCATCCTGTATTTTTCTACGGTCACGAGTGCTTTCCATACACTGCATCTTCATCAACAAACACACTGCTGCTCACCCTGTCCCTCAGGTCTTATATACATATGGAGAACATTAGAGGTCACGCCATACTTCCCTAGGGCATTCCTGACGAAACCGTTGCTCTTGTGGACACTCATCGCCAGGACAACGTACTAGGTTCTATTACTTGAAACGTCTTCGATCTACTGACATATCTGACAAACCATTCCGTCTGTTCGCACCATCGATAACACTCTGGCGTGGGACTGTGACAAACCCTTTCCTGAAATCTAGGAATATCGTATCCACCTGTTGCACTTCATCCATAGTTGGTTGGTTGATTTTGGTTAAGAGACCAAACAGCGAGGTCATCGGTCTCATCGGGTTGGGGAACGATGGGGAAGGAAGTCAGCCGTGCCCTTTCAAAGGAACTCTCCCGGTATTTGCCTGAAGCGATTTAGGGAAATCACGGAAAACATAAATGAGGATGGTCTCCCGAATGCGAGTCCAGTCTGCTAAACACTGCGCCACCTCGCTCGATCATCCATATTTCGCAAGATATTGTGCGAGAAAAGTGGAAGCGAAGATTCGCATCTACATCTACGTCTACAACTACTCGTACATCTATACTCTGTAAACCACTGGAAGTGAATGGCGAAGAGGACGTCCAGTTTAACCACTTATTAGGACTTCTTCCCGTTACATTCACTGGATCGTTGGAAAACGACGGTTTAAATGCTCTGTGCCCGCTTTAATCGATTTAATCTTGTCCTCCCGGTCCCTACGGGAGCGATACTTAGGGTGTTGTAGTACATTTCTAGAATCACAATTTAGAATCTTTCCTTGAAACTATGTATGTAGGCTTTCTCCGGATGTTATACGTCTGTCACAGCTTTCTGCCAGGTAAGTTTCTGCAGCATCTCTGTGACACTCTCCCATGGATCAGACAAACCTATAGCAATTCGTGCTGCACTTCATTCTGTACTTTTCATTATCCCCTTGTAGTCCTCTTTGGTGCGGGTACCACAAATTTAAGAAATAATTTAGGATGAATCGCACGCCTTTGTAGATTAATTTCGTTTCCTTTGTATTCCACCTGCCTTACCCACGACAGAGTCCATGTCAACATCGCATTTCACAGCTTATCAAAGAATTACACCTAGAAATTTGTATGAGTTGACTGATTCCAGGTGTGACTCGTTAATACTGTAGTCATAGCATACCACGTTTCTTCGTTTTGTGAAGTGCACATTATTACATTTCTCAATACGTAAAGTACGATGCCAACGTCTGTACCATTTTGAAATCTTGTTTTCATTTCACTGAATATTTGCACAGTTTTTTCAGACTGTTCAGTGTAGATAGCTGCATCATCTGCATATAATATTAACATTGTCTGCAAGGTCACTAACACACTGTAGGAACATTAAGGTCCAATACCATCCTGGAATACATACGAAGTTAATTCTGCATGTGTCGATGACTTCCCATCCAAGATAGCATGCGGCGTAACTCCCTACCGAAAAATCCTCAACCCATTCACAAATTACGCTTAATACCTCATATAATAATAAAAAGTGCAGATGTGGTACTGAGTCGAAGGTTTATGGGAATTCGAGAAATGCCGCACCTGCCTGACTGCCTTGAGCCATGGCTTTCAGTATGTCATCTGAGAAAAGTGAGCCGGCCGGAGTGGCCGTGCGGTTCTAGGCGCTACAGTCTGGAACCGCGTGACCACTACGGTCGCAGGTTCGAATCCTGCCTCGAGCATGGATGTGTGTGACGTCCTTAGGTTTGTTAAGTTTTAGTAGTTCTACGTTCTAGGGGACTGATGACCACAGCAGTTAAGTCCCATAGTGTTCAGAGCCATTTTTCTGGGAAAAGTGCGAGTCGGGTACCACATAAGCGATGTTTTGGGAATACATGCTGGTTGGCATCGAGAATGCCATTATGTTCGAGATAACTCGCTCCACCTGAGCTCAGAATAGGTTCTGAGATTCTACAATAAATGGATGCCAAGGATATTGGACGGTGGTTTTGTCGATCACTTCCACTACCATTCGTCTAGAAGGATCTTACCTGTGCTTTCTTCCAACCACTGCCCAAGGTTTTTGTTATCGTCTACCGTAGACTGTATAAGAAGAGAAGCTAACACAGCTGTAAATTCGGTACAGAATCTGGTAAGGATTCGATTGCGCTTTGAAGCTTTGTTCAGTTTTAGCGATTCCGTTCTTTCTCAACATCACTGACAGAAATATGTTCAGCACTGTTTTTTGAGGTGAGATTAGAATCAAATTGACACAATAACTGTAAATTTTCAATTATATACCAACATTTGAAAACTGAGTTCAGCGTTCCTACTTTTGCTTTTGGTGCCCTCAACCTCAGTCTGTGTCTCGTTCATGAGTGTGAAGATGTCTAGACACTAATTTCGGTACCATCAACAGACGACTTTTTTATGGAACATTTTGAGCAACAGGCATTAAGTAGTGCTCCTTTGAAGCGTTCTTTCTGGCTACGCTATGTGGACGATACATTTATTATACGGCCACATAGCGAAGAAGAACTTCTTGCGTTCCACAGTTTCTTATATGGAATTCACCCCAAAATCAAATTTACCTTCGAGGTTGAGAATGAGGTCGGTCTTCGTTTCCCAGATGTGTTGGTATACAGAAGATCTAACACTCTAGGTCAAAAAGCTTATAGAAAGACGACTAACACAAACAGGTATTTTTAGATGCCGTTTCGCAACACCACCCATCCCAGAAGCAAGCAGTGCTCAACACTCTGTCTTCACGTGCCTTCATTGTCAGCGATAACGACAAATGGGAATCGAAGTTGGATTTTTTGAGGAGGACATTGAAGGCAAATGGCTATGGTATTTGTTCAGTCAAGGGCTTTTAGGCGGAAATTAATCACGCTAATAGGAATGACCAGGAACCGCCATCCTACTTCGTTAGTTTACCGTTTGTTTGTGGTGTCACTGACAGCATAAGCAGAATTCTAAAGAAAAATTGGCATCCAGACATCTTTCTTTAGTTAAAACAAAATTAAAGATTTTTTTATGACGAAAAACGGATGCACGTCGTTGCCTCCACATTGCAGGTGTCTATCAAGTGAGATGTGGCTGCGGCAATGTATATATATGCGAAGCGGGAAGAACTGTTTAAGAACTATTAAGGAACAAGAACGGTATACGCGGCTAAAACCAAGTGTAAAATCGGCAGTAGAAGAACATTATGAGAACTGTGGTTTTGACATCGGTTTTAATGACGTACATATGCTGGATAAGGAAACAAACATTTATAGAAGAAAGGTATGACAAGCTGGTGAAATTTCCAAGAATGCATGTAATTTCAATTAAGGGGATGGCTATAGGCTTCCGCCATCGTGGCTCCTCGACATCAAGAAAGTGAATATGCGACCGAGGTGTGCGAGCAACATAAACTAGGCACTTAAACTCACCTCGGCGGGCATTATTTTGGGTAAACATTCCCTCTCACTTGCTCCGTCCGTTACGCATCTAACCAATGATGACAGACAACCAATAGCATTAGGAGGAATTTCAACCAATAACCCTCCTCCAGCGTAAGTGCGGAATAGTGCCTTTCTGTACAATGAAGATGGGCCACCAATAATATCCGCCAATAACGCCCCATCTGCATGTGTGCGGGAATATGGCGATGGTCTACCAATAGTACCCGCAATAATTTTAATCAATACTCCCACCTCTTCAGCAGAAAACTCCTCTTTATAAGAGAACGAGACACTGGTCTCTGACAATGTTCTAGCAGCATTGGGCACTGGAAGATCCTCAAGAAGATCGCAGCAGAGGGGTGGATATGTGGATTTTTTTAGAGGAAATATAGCGCGGCCTAACAAAACAGAAGATTTTAACTTTAGCGACGACGGCCACGACAGCCTGCACACCTACAGACAATATACTTGTTTAAAAAAAATTGGGAAAGAAGAAATCTTCTCCTTACTTCTCTCCCACACCTCGTAAGTGGCAGACAACAAAAACATTTGTCCTTACACGTATCTGACTTTTAAGGCAAGATTCCTTGAAGTTTGATACTCTTTAGAATGTAATTTGAAGTTTATGCTCAGAATTCAGTAGTGTTATTTCCAGGTAACTTCAATCCCCCCCTCCGCCACCTTTTTTCGATTCGCCTTCTGTAAACTTTGCCGTCTCCTATTGCTATTCCAAAGTCAGATCCCATTGTCAGTGGATCATGTCCACTGCAAGGACGTATATTTCAAGGCGTAAACTGCTTTCATAATCTTCTTTGCACACTAGAATATAGTTTCGGATGGATTGATGGTTCACAATTTATAGTATTATATGAGCTTCTGTAAAAGTTCATTATACCCAAATAGATATGCAGAGCAGTAGCAGGGAGACAGAGATGCTGGCCTTGGCTACGTCTGAGAGGGTTACGGCACCTGTTCCACCCCTGCAGCTGTTACCAAGAACTGCAGACACTGGCGCGACGCGACCCATCCGCCACTGGAGGGGGGTGCCGGCCTTGAGCTCGTCGTCCCTGGGGAAATGCAGCGTCTCGCCCTACTGTTTACTCGCTTTATTTTCTTGCATCTGAGCCAAAGGAGTCCACCACTCCGGCTGATGCCGCATAGACTTCCTATTTATCGCTGACGCACATTAACTTGCCACCTGACCTGGTCGGCAATGCAGCACCCATGCGGAAACAAGAGCTAGCAGATGCGCTGAAGAAACTGAAACGTCAACTTAGAACAATTATACATGATTGTGCTTAAACTGACACACAATAATTTAAGCGCAACGCAATCTGAACTTTCAAAAATCCCTACAAAAGAATGCCCCTGACTAACATTAACCTATACGTTTCACAAATCACTTACCTCACAAAAATCTTCATTTCTCGAACTACTGCAATACAGCGAGCGCCACTACGGCCAGCTAAATAAAAGATTCAAACTACTGAAGGCACTAACTACTGATAGACACAGTTATCAAAAGAAAGATTTTGAGAGAGAACAAACAATGTATTAACTTTAATATTGTTCAAACGTCATATTATATGTATCAGTTCATGACATCCAGTCTTACAAATTTCGAAACTCCGCCATCTCTCTCCCTACATCCACCACTGCTGGCGGCTCACCTCCAACTGCGCAACGCTACGCGCTGTTAACAGCCAACAGCCCAACACTACAATGGCGATTACAACAATGCCAACCAGCCACTGACTGCACACTGCACAGCCAGTGATTTTTCATACAGAGCGCTATGTGGCGTTACCAATAAAAAAAAACGTAAACAGCCTACTTGCAAATCGACTAAAATTCTTACGCACTACTGAACAATATCGCAAGTTACAGGAGCCGGCAGTGAGGCGGAATAACGTCACGACGCTATTACTGTAAGATATGAAGGTAAAGTACTAGAGGTAAATCTTCGTGTCGTTTACATCGTTGTCATTCCACTAGTGTTTTTTAAGAAGAGCTCAGTTCCGTCTGATGAGATAAATACATAGTCCGAGTGCAAGGCAGTTGGATTAAGGGTAACTGCAATATGTGGGCCCAGATAACAACCATATACTGGAGAAGTTGGTCACACAAAGTACTGAGGAGGTTGCTAAATTACATCTTTTACAAGGCAGAGGACCGATGTTTGCGAATCTGTGAATCGAATGTCATAGGTAACACGATGTTTTAGCTACAACAATGGAAGACAAGCGTTTTATAAAAATATATTTATCCATGAATCATATTCGATTTTGTAGAACAGAAATGTTATTAACGTACGCGGCGAGAAATCTCGTGGTGAGGTACTTCGTAAACTTTGACATCATAGATGCTCTGTCATAAGAACGATTTTTACAAAAGCAACATTCAACGTAACTAATCTCTGAGCAAAAATAAACTCAGGCTGAGTTTTTATACATAAAATCTCGAAAAGCAGTCGGTCCATTGGCTTGAAATTTTGAGTCACCGCTGTATGCGAAAAAGCGTATGGTTTTACATGCATATTTTTAATATATATAAGTAATGATGTAATATATAAAGGAATGAAGCTGTTACCAAAACTTTCGAAAAGTTCTTAACCGATTAACTTCAAATTTATATACGTTATGTTAATAAACGTTAGGACCAATATACGATATATTTTTTAAAATATATGAGTGTATGATATATAAATACATGTACAAATATATTTAGATTAGTGAAACGTTGCTAGCAAAAATCTCGAGAAGTCCTTGACCAATTTAATTCATAATTTAAACGAAACGCTATTAAACATTTTGGCGGACATAACTGTACATCTTTTTAAACATCAATGTGTTGATTGTTTGTTGAAAGCTACTGCAAGAAAGAAAAAGTCCTTCTGTAAAATTCTATACTTCCTTCGTTTCGGACACTTTGAACTCCGATAGTAGGCCATTTAAACCCCCAAAAAACAGTTTATTCCATATGTGTTGTTTCTTATGATACATATTTTTCTACACAAATACTTTGCACAACAGTGTGGTGATTTGTCTTTTCCTCTCAGACGATTTCAAAGATAACATTAAGTTGTGTTACTGGCTTATCGGCTTACGATTAGAATATTGCTATAGAAAATGAATTTACAATAACAATAAACAGGGCTGAATGTCACAAAGGGCAGAGAGAGGAGATGGACAGAGCAATCGGTGGATGAGGAGACGAGCAGAGAGAGAGTGAAGGAGGAGGAGAATGACAAACGGAGGGGGAGGAACAGATGGACTGACTTGGAGTGGGGGGGGGGGGGGGGAAGGGAGAGAATTATGAAATATATGGCATTCCCATACATGTTGGAAACATGTGACACTCTTTTAATTTGTTTCTATTTAAGAAGCCTGAGCCACAGCAACTTGTGCCTGGTTGCAGCTAGTACTCCAGAATTACACTCATGAGGAGACTGCTCGCCACCAAAGTAGCGTCGCCAGTAAGGACAGCGAATAAAGAAAATTTAATTATTGTAGCTATACTGCATAGTGCAGTATAGTAAGAAAAAAAGATGTTAAGATTTTTAGGGATCAACAGTGACTCAAATCCAGATGGGAGTCCAGTCGAGCTGAGAAAAAAATCTGAGGTCATCAGTCCCCTAGAACATAGAACTACTTAAACCTAAGTAACCTAAGGACATCACACACATCCATGTCCGAGGCAGGATTCGAACCTGCTACCGTAGCAGTTGCTCGTTTCTGGACTAAAGCGCCGAGAACGGCTCGACCACGGCGGCCTTCTCGAGCTGAGATTGGATGACATGTATGGGCACGTTTTCCATTCTACTTAAATTCTTTTTCAGAATTCCTCTATCACAGTAGATAGAAGTGGGCGCATTCCAGACTCTCGATAGCCAATGACCAGATTTCGTCAACGGATTAGACATCTGGAGCATATGGTATAAGGTGAATCAGGAGCGCATTGTCCAGCTCCGGTAGCTGAGTAGTAGTAGCAGTTGTTGTTGTTGTTGTGGGCGTCAGTCCTGAGACTGGTTTGATGCAGCTCTCCACGCTACTCTATCCTGTACAAGCTTCTTCATCTCCTAATACCTACTGCAATCTACATCCTTCTGAATCTGCTTAGTGTATTCTTGGTCTCCCTCTACGATTTTTACCCTCCACGCTGCCCTCCAATACTAAATTGGTGATCCCTTAATGCCTCAGAATATGTGCTACCAACCGATCCCTTCTTGTAGTCAAGTTGTGTCACAAACTTCTTTTCTCCCCAATCCTATTCAATACTTCCTCGTTAGTTATGTTCAGATGGTTCAAATGGCTCTGAGCACTATGGGACTCAACTTCTGTGGTCATTAGTCCCCCAGAACTTAGAACTACTTAAACCTAACTAACCTAAGGACAACACACACATCCATGCCCGAGGCAGGATTCGAACCTGCGACCGTAGCCGTCGCACGGTTCCGGCCTGCGCGCCTAGAACCGCGAGACCACCGCGGCCGGCATTAGTTATGTGATCTACCCATCTAATCTTCAGCATTCTTCTGTGGCACAACATTTCGGAAGCTTCTGTTTTTTTCTTGTCCAAACTATTTATCGCCCATGTTTCACTTCCATAGCCGGGCCCGGTGGTCTCGCGGTTCTAGGCGCGCAGTCCGGAAGCGTGCGACTGCTACGGTCGCAGGTTCGAATCCTGCCTCGGGCATGGATGTGTGTGATGTCCTTAGGTTAGTTAGGTTTCAGTAGTTCCAAGTTCTAGGGGACTGATGACCTCAGATGTTAAGTCCCATAGTGCTCAGAGCCATTTGAACCATATTTTTCACTTCCATACCTGGCTACACTCCATACAAATACTTTCAGAAACGACTTCCTCACACTTAAACCTATACTCGATGTTAACAAATTTCTCTTTTTCAGAAATGCTTTCCTTGCCATTGCCAGTCTACATTTTATATCCTCTCTACTTCGACCATCATCAGTTATTTTGCTCCCCAAATAGCAAAACTCCTTTACTAGGTTCAAATGGCTCTGAGCACTATGGGACTCAACTGCTGTGGTCATCAGTCCCCTAGAACTTAAAACTACTTAAACCTAATTAACCTAAGGACATCACACACATCCATGCTCGAGGCAGGATTCGAAAATGCGACCGTACCAGTCGCACGGTTCCGCACTGCGCGCCTAGAACCGCGAGACCACCGCGGCCGGCTCCTTTACTAGTATAAGTGTCTCATATCCTAATCTAATCTCAGCATCACCCGACTTAATTCGACTACATGCTATTATCCTTGTTTTGCTTTTGTTGATGTTCTTCATCTTATATCCAACTTTTAAGACACTGTCCATTCCCTTCAACTGCTCTTCCAAGTCCTTTGCTGTCTCTGACAGAACTACAATGTCATCGGCGAACCTCAAAGTTTTTATTTCTTCTCCATGGATTTTAATACCTACTCGAAAACTTCCTTTTGTTTCCTTCACTGCTTGCTCAATATAGAGATTGAATAACATCGGGGACAGGCTACAACCCTGTCTCATTCCCTTCCCAACCACTGCTTCCCTTTGATGTCCCTCGACTCTTATAACTGCCATCTGGTTTCTGTACAAATTGTAAATAGCCTTTCGCTCCCTGTATTTTACCCCTGACACCTTCAGAATTTGAAAAAGTGTATTCCAGTCAACATTGTCAGAAGCTTTCTCTAAGTCTACAAATGCTACAAACGTGATTATTAAACTGATAGTTCGGTAATTTTCACATCTGTCAACACCTGCTTTCTTTGGGATTGGAATTATTATATTCTTCTTGAAATCTGAGGGTATTTCGCCTGTCTCATACATCTTGCTCACCAGATGGTGGAGTTTTGTCAGGACTGGCTCTCCCAAGGCTGTCGGTAGTTCTAATGGAATGTTGTCTACTCCTGGAGCTTTGTTTCGACTCAGGTCTTTCAGTGCTCTGTCAAACTCTTCGCGCAGTATCATATCTCCAATTTCATCTTCATCTACATCCTCTTCCTTTTCCATAATATTGTTCTCAAGTACATCGCCCTTGTATAGACCCTCTATATACTCCTTCCACCTTTCTGCTTTTCCTTCTTTCCTTAGAACTGGGTTTCCATCTGAGCTCTTGATATTCATACAAGTGGTTCTCTTATCTCCAAAGGTCTCTTTAATTTTTCTGTAGGCAGTATCTATCTTACCCCTCATGAGATAAGGCTCTATATCCTTACATTTGTCCTCTACCCATCCATGCTTAGCCATTTTGCACTTCCTGTCGATCTCATTTTTGAGACGTTTGTATTTCTTTTTGCCTGCTTCATTTACTGCATTTTTATATTTTCTCCTTTCATCAATTAAATTCAATATTTCTTCTGTTACCCAAGGATTTCTACTAGCCCTCATCTTTTTACCTACTTGATCCTCTACTGCCTTCACTAATTCATCCCTCAGAGCTACCCACTCTTTTTCTATTGTATTTCTTTCCCCCATTCCTGCCATTTGTCCCCTTACGTTCTCCCTGAAACTCTGTAGAACCTCTGGTTTAGTCAGTTTATCTAGGTCCCATCTCCTTAAATTCCCAGCTTTTTTCAGTTTCTTCAGTTTTAACCTACAGTTCATAACCAATAGATTGTGGCCAGAGTCTACATCTGCCGCTGAAAATGTCTTACAATTTAAAACCTGGTTCCTAAATCTCTGTCTTGCCATTATATAATGTATCTGAAACCTGTCAGTATCTGCAGGCTTCTTCCATGTATAGAATCTTCTTTTATGATTCTTGAACCAAGTGTTAGCTATGATTAAGTTGTGCTCTGTGCAAAATTCTACCTGGCGGCTTCTTCTTTAGTTTCTTGCCCCAATCCATATTCACCTACTACGTTTCCTTCTCTCGCTTTTCCTACACTTGAATTCCAGTCACCCATGAGTATTAAATTTTCATCTCCCTTCACCATCTGAATAATTTCTTCGTCATCTGCAGTGCTAGTAGGCATATAAACTTGTACTACTATGGTAGGCGTGGGCTCCGTATCTGTCTTGGCCACAATAATGCGTTCATTACGCTGTTTGTAATTGCTTACTCGCATTCCTAATTTGCTATTCATTATTAAACCTACTCCTGCATTACCCCTATTTTATTTTGTGTTTACAACCCTGTAGTCACCTGACCAGAAGTCTTGTTCCTCCTGCCACCGAACTTCACTAATTCCCACTATATCCAACTTTAGCCTCTCCATTTCCCTTTAAAAAAAATTTCTAACCTACCTGCCCGATTAAGGGATCTGACATTCCACGCTCCGATCCGTAGAACGCCAGTTTTCTTTCTCCTGGTAACGTCGCCCTCTTGAGTAGTCCCCGCCCGGAGATCCGAATGGGAGACTATTTTACCTCCGGAATATTTTACCCAAGAGGACGCCATCATCATTTAATCATACAGTAAAGCTGCATGCCCTCGTGAAAAAATTGCGGCCGTAGTTTCCCCTTGCTTTCAGCCGTTCGCAGTACCAGCACAGCAAGGCCGCTTTGGTTAATGTTGCAAGGCCAGATCAGTCAATCATCCAGACTGTTGCCCCTGCAACTACTGAAAAGGCTGCTGCCTCTCTTCAGGAACCACACGTTTGTCTGGCCTCTCGACAGATACCCCTCCGTTGTGATTGCACCTACGGTACGGCTATCTGTATCGCTGAGGCATGCAAGCCTCCCCACCAACGTCAAGTTCTATGGTTCATGGGTGGTGGGGGTGGGGGTGGGGGGAGCTGAATAGTCAGTGCGACAGTATGTCAATTATAAGGGCCCGGGTTCGATTCCCGGCTGTGTCGGATATTTTCACCGCTCAGAGACAGGGTGTTGTGTTGTCCTAATGATCATCATTTCATCCTCATCGATGCGAAGGTCGCCGAAGTGACGTCAAATCGGAAGACTTGCACCAGGCGAACGGTATACCCGACGGGAGGCCCTAGTCCCACGACATTTACTTTTAGGGGAGCACTGGCAATAAACGGTCTTTAGTTACCCTGTTGAAAGAGAACGCCATTTGAACTACGAATAAGCTTGTCTCAGTCGCCAGCCTAATCACGTCAGAAGTAGACTGTCCAATCACGTTAATGTGACTACTTGTTGAAACCTTGAATAACCGCCTTCGTCAGCCTGGAAGAGAGCCAATGAAGTTGTGGAAGTTACCGACGGCAATGCAGAGCCAAGCCGACTCCAGTGCCCTGGTTAGCTGCACTGGGTTTCTATAATGAGAATCCATGGCATGTGCTAACCGATCAAGGAGGTCCCACAGATTAACAATTGGGCTTAATTCCTATGAAATTGATGGTCAGGGGAGTATGATAAAGACATCCTGGTGCAATTCAAACCACACGCATACATTGCAATCTGTGTGACATGGTGCATTGTGGTGGTGGTGGTGGTGGTTAGTGTTTAACGTACCGTCGACAACGAGGCCATTAGAGACGGAGCGCAAGCTCGGGCTAGGGAAGGATTGGGAAGGAAATCGGCCGTGCCCTTTCAAAGGAACCATCCCGGCATTTGCCTGAAACGATTTAGGGAAATCACGGAAAATCTAAATTAGGATGGCCAGAGACGGGATTGAACCGTCGTCCTCCCGAATGCGAGTCCAGTGTGCTAACCACTGCGCCACCTCGCTCGGTGGTGCATTGTCCTGCTGGTGACCTTGTCGTGTCGAGGAAAACAAACTGCATGTGGCGGTGGGCATGATCCCCAAGGATTGATGCATGCTTCTCTTGATCCATTGTGCCCTCCAGAACGCGAGAAAACCCAGGGAATGCAACGAAAACACTCCCCAAACTCCTTGTTTGCTTTCAGACTTTCCTCGAGTACACGCTAACGGCCACCTGTCAGAAGGAGCATAAAACGTCATTCATCTGAAAAATTCACCAGTCGAATGTCTGTGAGCACTATGGGACATTTGAGGTCATCAGTCCCCTAGAACTTATAACAACTTAAATCTAACTAACCTAAGGACATCACACACATCCATGCTCGAGGCTGGATTCGAACCTGCGACCGTAGCGGTCGCGCGGTTCCACACTGAAGCACCTAGAACCTCTCGGCCACACCGCCCGGCATGTATACACACGTAGGCTACAATGCTAGCAGTAACTGATTCGTAACCGTGGTGCTACACATAAAAGCATGTAATTAAGAAAGATGACGAAAGACAAATTCCGACATCACATGCAATCGGGCCCTGAGAAAAATGCAGTGTCGACAAATGGAAACTATTTTCTGGACCTGGACTGGAACACGGATTTCCAGCTTTTCGTGAGTGGTCATCCTAACAACTTCGGCTATCCGAAGATGCTTCCCAGCCAAACCAAATTCTGATATGTCTAACACTACACACGTAGTGTCCACTGTCGATAACTGTCCTCTTCACCTGATAACCGCAAGAGGTCGAATTAATAATGCATTCGCGCTAAAGATATCATTTTTGGCAGTCAAAGGGCATAGACACTGAAGTGACAAAAGACAAAATACCACCTAGTATCATGGCGGATCTCTTTTCCCGCGGCGGAGTGTAGCAACTCGACGCAGCACGGGCTCAACAAGTCGTTGGACGTCCCTGCAGAAATGTTGAACCACGCCACCTCTATAGCCGTCCATCATTACGAAACTGATGTCGGTGCAATATGTTGGGTACGAACTGTCCTCTCAATTATGTCCCATAAATGTACGACGTCGGGAAATCTTGATGGCCAATCATACGGTTGAACTGTCCAGACTTTTCTTCAAACCAATTATGAACGTTCTCATCCATAAAAATTCAATCTTTGTTTGGGGACAAAAAGGCCATGAATGGCTGCAAGTGGTTTCCCGTCAGCGAACTGCTCAGCTGCACTAAAGGACCTAGTCTGCTCCATGTAAACAGGGCCCACACCACTATGGAGCAAACACCAGCTTGCATAGTGACATGGGTCGAAGGCATCGTGTGGACTGCACTAGAATCAGACCCTACCATTAGATCTTGTCAAATGAAATCCGGACTCAGCTGACCAGCCCACGGTTTTCTGGTCGTCTAGGGTCAAACCAAATGGTCATGAGCCCAGGAGAGGCGCTGCAGGTAATGCCGTGCCATTAGCAAAGGCATTAGCATCATTCGTCTGCTGTCACAGCCCATTAACCCCAAATTTCGATGCAACGCCCTAGTCGATACGTTAGTCATACGTCCGACATTGATTTCTGCGGTTATTTCTAGCAGTGTTGCTTGTATGTTAGCTCTAACAAGTCTGCGCAAACGTCGCTGCTCTCGATCTTTAAGTAAATGCCGTCGGCCACTGCGTTGCCCGTGGTGAGAGGTAGTGCTTGAAATTTAGAATTCTAGCAGCCTGTTGAAACTTTGGATATCGGAATATTGAATTTTATAACGATTTCCGATGTGGAATGTCTCATGTGTCTAACTACAACTACCATTCCACGTAAAAGTCTGTTAAGTCCCGACGTGCGACCATAATCACTTTGAAAACGTTGTCATATGAATATGATAGCTGTGCCCATGTATTGCCCTTTATATCTCGTGTATGCGGTAGTACTGCTGTCTGCGTATGTGCATATCGCTATCCCAAGACGTTTGTCACTCCCAGTGTATTTATATGTGTGGTGTCTGTTTCTGCCGGCCGGAGTGGCCGAGCGGTTCTAGGCGCTATAGTCTGGAACCACGCGACCGCTACGGTCGCAGGTTTGAGTCCTGCCTCGGGCATGGATGTGTGTGATGTCCTTAGGTTAGTTAGGTTTAAGTAGTTCTAAGTTCTAGGGGACTGATGACTTCAGACGGTAAGTCCCCCAGTGCTCAGAGCGACTTTGTTTTGTCTGTTTCTTCCCAATATTACTGCAACAAGAGACAACTCATACATAAATTCAGTAACAGTTTGTGAGAATAGTCCGGGGTGACGCCTGTGTGGAGATGATGGGTATTGACAATTCGACGGAGTGCAAGACACTTGATACAGGTTTCTGCTTTCACAGTAGTTGGCTTCCCAACAAGTGTCCCAAGCGCCTCAGAGGTCTGGTACGTGACGAGTATTTCAAATTTCATTTCGTGGAGAGATTGAAAGAGAAAACATGTTGCGTTATCGTTCTTCCTTGGGTCAGTTCCCCCTCACCCCTTCATCACCCCGTTAAAACGGTTACATTTACCTGTATACAACAGCGTACATCGTCGCTCCAGATAAGCTGGGGACGTGCGATGTTGAATTGCCCGCTCCGGGCTGCCGTTGCGGGTCAGACGCCACGACCACTGGGTCAGGGGTCAGGGCAGCGGCTAACGACGAGTCTCCGCCGCTTTGCCCGGGCTTGATAAATGAGCCGACCGCAGCGTCGAGAAAGAGGCGGCAAAAAGCCGGCAAGCGGACTCTTTAAAGGCGGCCGTCTTTGTGGTCTACACCGGCCATTATAGCGCTGTTATACACTTGCAAACCACGTGACAAATTTTCAGAATGATATAGAGTGAAATTAATAGACTACGCTGGTTCACACAGCATTGTGAGCAATCTTTCTTGTGCACAGTGACGTCAGTGGGTGATGAACCTGTGGAAATTAGTATAATTTTTATATGGCATCGAGGCCAGGAAACACAGTAATGCTCTACATTTGCTTCACACATATGGGGATGGGATACTTGTCCTAATCTCCTATACCCCCTCTCTACGTCTACCTCCTCCGCCACGTCTTTGTCCGTCTCCTCATCCTCTTCCCTCTGTGCATCATCTCCTCTCCCCTCTCACTGTCCATCACTTCCTCCACCCTTTCTCTGTCCATCTTCTTCTTTCCTATGTCTCTCCATTTCCTCTTCTCCCTCTCTATGTCCAACATGCAACATGTCCTTTCCTCTCGTCCACTTCCTCCTCACCCCTCTCCAACTCTGTCTATCTACTTCAGGCCTTCTCTCTGACCTTGTCCCTCGTTTATTGTTATTGTACGTTCAGATTACGTAGTTGTATTGTAATCCTATGTTGGTGAGCCATAAACACAACTTTCCTATTTTCTGTGAAAACCGACAACAACAAGAAAACAAAACCGTGCTTATTCACAGATATCTTGTACATTGTAGATTGAAAAGTGACGAGTAATAATCAAGTAAACCATTGAAGTACTTTTAGAGATGCATGATAACAACGTTTCACCTTTCCAAATTAAACATGCATTTATATGTTACATATACTAAATACAATTAACTTTTGAGCTTCCAAATATTCATTCGAGTGTGGTGTAACATTTTAAGGTACATTGTTCAATTACTTCCGAGGTCTTTCATAACAACATTTCCTCCTACTACATTAAATATGTAAGTATATATTATATATTTATATATTAAAAAGAATACATCTTACGTCCCGCCTTACTGTTTAACAGATCATGGAGTTAAGATATGGAGTAAATCGGTCAAGTGCTTATCGAGATTTTTGATAGCATAGTATGGAATAGATTAAGTTGATTAAGAGACCGTGGTCCGAAACCACGCTGCTGCTACGGTCGCAGGTTCGAGCCCTGCCTCAGACACCATTGATGAACTGCAGCTGTCTAGAACGAAATTGGAATTGTATTAACACCGTCAGCTGTTGACGGGCGTTGATACATATCAACGGGGACAGGTGAAAATGTGTACCTCGACCGGGACTCGAACCTGGGGTCTCCTGGTTACATGGCAGACGCTCTATCCATCTTATTTTTTAAATCTCATTTTAGCTCGCTTTTTTTCGTTGTATCTGCTTGGGGAGGACGTCGTAAGACGTCCATTGAAGTTCGTTCTTGATCGATTAACTCATTTTTTTTATTACAGAGCACACGTAGCTCTCTGGCTGAACACGCTGAGCTACCGTGCCGACGTCCATCTGAGCCACCGAGGGCACAGAAGATAGCGCGACTGCAGGGACTAGCTCCCGCACGCCTCCCGCGAGACCCACATTCTAACCTTGTATGTCCGGACACTGCGTTCGTAGTGTCCCACCCCAACACACTCACTACTCGTGAAAGACATTCTTACCAAGTCCCGTAAGAGTTCGGGGAATATGTGTGCATCCGAACAGAAGAAGGAGGTCATGGCCGGTCTTGCCAGAACGATATACTTATGTGGATATGGTGTCTGTTCTTTCGAACATGTCCGAAAGACATATTTGAATAATGTATATTTTACTAGCAATGAAACAGTTCCTTGTTTATTCCCTGTAGTATCAAAAATGCAAAGTGAGTGTAGGACGACGAAACAAACATTGTCCTTATACAAGGCCTGCGTGGTAGAAGAAAAAGTAATACATAGCCATCACAGTAGTTACTAATTTCCTTTAGACATAATTGGGATGGAGTAAGGAATAGTCGTGGCCCTTTTTTATGATCATTGTGCTGCGTACCAGGCATACTTCATCAAACTCGTCAAATGTGAAGATACAAACTGACGAACCTGAAATGACAAATGTGTATCGGGATGTATACTGTCCACTAGTTTCCTGAAATATGCTTTACACCGCAAAAAATTTCTGTATTGTGGGGCTAAATCAAACTAAGTTCCTGGTGCAGTCCGCGTTATATTAAAAGTTTATTCGTTCTCCTTATAAGGACAGAAGTGTTGTTATTTCCGAGTCTAAAGTACAAAAAAAGCAATGATTTATTTTGTACAACTGGAGAAGTTTAGGATGTAATGCGGTACCTGAAAACTTTTCTCTCTCATTTTTCCAGATATTGCTACGTCGATTACAAGATTTTTACAACGAAATAGCATTTTTTTTAAAACTTTTGATGTAATTATTGCGAAGGCAGATATAAAGGCAGATATAAAGGAGCGTGAAAAGTGATCCACTGATGCTTACAACTGCAATTGTTCTATACGAACATCAACTGCACAAGCGACTCTCTCTGTTTTGTCGCTAGAAGTGATAAAATGCGGTTTGAATGCATTCCCGCGCGAAATCGGGCTAATGGGCTTTACGGTATTACAATTTATTTACGGGAAAAGAAGAAGCTATGAATTTGAGTATAGTACTACCCGTAAATGACATATCCTCAACACGTTAACGTGAAGTAATATTCATAATTTTGTGTCTTTCTTTTGGACATAATTTTCTCAGTCTACTGATTTCCACACCTTTTTGGCCTGCTTAAACGATGTTCATCTCATTTGCAATTCAGAGGGCACAGTGTCGTAGATTTCCCTCGGTAACAGGTAACTGACTCTCATGAACAGATCTAAATGTTACGAATAATTTTTGTTTCACGCTTCTGGCGCATATTTTGTACCGTGTGCAAATATTTTTTCCATTTCTTTCTATTCATGTTCATATTTTATTAAAAGAGACCAGCTTTGCAGACAGGTTATCTCCATGCGTTTTCTCCGTTCTGCGTACGAACCAAAATATTTACATCCTTTTCCTCGTCACTCTCCATGTTTTCTTTTGGTCAGAAATGTACTATATTTTTGCTCTAGACATTAGTTGGCAAAACAATCATCATTCAAACTACATTTCCCAGAAATTTCAGAGGTACTTCCTCTTTCTCCTAATGTTTCCACAGTATCTAGTAAAATGTCGACAGTATTCGAATTAATGTACTAAAAATTAACTAATAAATTTCAAATATGTAGTTCTTCAGGAGACGTAGATGATTTTGAGTGCATGCCATATTCTCCATACTTTATCATTGCGAGGTTGAAGACATTAACTGGTTACTACATTACGTAAAACTGTAGGAAATGCACAAAGACATGTGCTATTAACAAGCGTCTAGATGAGGCAAACGCAAGGAAAATTAATTTATTATTATCTCCACTGTGAACACCTGCCGGTAGCTCAAAAGCTACTGCAAATTGTTTTCGAAATTAAATCAGTTGCAAATTTGTGCGGTTAGTAACAGAACAACTGAGTCAGTGAACTATCAATAGAAACTGGAATTCGCTTTATAAATTACGATAGTGCTGTGTCGTATTGTCTGTTGACCGATGAGCCGTCAATCTAGGATGTATGCCTGTAGTGTTCCACATGCGCACCCTACTACAGCTACGGTACAGGTCTACAATTCTCCAGCCGCCACCTGGGCAACCGACGTGGTAGATTTCAAAGTTTCTAAAAACTGCTTGCAATGTATCCTATAATCTAAAATTATGACATTGTCTTTCTTCCGGTGTATTCTTCCGGAATTAAAAAATTCAGCGTAGGTTTCAACATATCGAGAGATGAAGAGATTTGCGCTGTAGAGGTATTCGTGGTGGGCCACATCAAACCACTCAGTAGATCGATTACCCCATGGGGAAAATGTGTCGTTACGTATTCACTGACGCTGTATGCGAGAATACTAGCAACATGCAGAAGTGGCATACAGGCACGATCAGTCAAATAAAGTTCTAAAAATTTATCCCTGATCCAACTATAAGAATATACGTATGTTTGACTTAATGTGTGTTTCCCTGCAACTGACGTTTCATTTTACTTTTTGCTCACAATTTTTCAGGAAGTGCACCTGAACTGAAAAGTATCATAATTATTTGTACAATGGTAGACAGAGGACGCTTTTGCGAAGGCAGTCAGTTTTCAGACGTATATTATCGAATTATAGAATATGACAGTACCTAAGGTGATGAGTAACAGCTTACCATTTCAAAGAAGTGCAATATTTCCAACGTGTGTTCTACGGCGTACAGTGAAACGTCGGCAAGCCAGTCGGGGACGATAGGGAAGATGTGGGTGCGAGAAGCCAATCAGCCAATCGCACGTTGACCGACCCCTCCCCAGGACGACAACGGGACAGCAGCGGCCCCTATGTGAGGAGGAGATAAACGCTGCGCCCGACCTGAATAGTAGCTTCTAGACTAGCGACATTGGTAGAAGCGCCAACGCTCGTTACTTCGCTTGCACTGTCTATGTAGCACAGACTAGGAATTGTTCATACTGGCGGAAATTGCTTATTTTCTATGTCGCACTTTCCTTGCGACACATCTGTGCAATTGTCGAAAGTGCTGAAATTTTCATTTTGCAAAAAACTCATTAATATTGTTTGAATGTTTGTCTAGAAAAATCTAGTAATCAGGCTTCTTAAACACCCCATATTTCACGGTGATCACGGAGACATAAAAGCGCGCGCGCGCGTGTGTGTGTGTCTGTGTGTGTCTGTGTGTGTGTGTGTGTGTGTGTGTGAGAGAGTCTGCACTTATATTTGAGAGTTCGTGGTGGGCGGGGGGAAGGTAGGGGGGCGCGTAATGCTACAGTTTCCTCTGGGTGCCTCTGGAAATAACAAGGCCGGGTGGCCGAAACATTCCTGCTCTGCTGTCTGTATGTTTTTCTCATTTCGCTGCTCCCCAGGAACCTTTGTGACCTGCACAAAAGTAAATGTAAAACGTAAACAACAGAAATAATAAATAGCGCCTGGTATTTAAAGCGCTTCCGTGGTTAGTGTTTCCTTGCACTGTATCCTCAGAGCTTATTCCAAACACATCTCCGAATATAAATGAATATTCCAATCACAATATTACTTTATATCACTTAATCTCAAGCATAAATTAAAAAAGAGAGCTCAGAATAATTTATAACTATATAGTACTTGGTAGTTGGGAAATTATTAACTTGTGCCAAATATTTCTACTTACTTCTTCTTCTTCTTTTTGTCTACATCATTTGTTGCCTGCCACTGTCTCAGCTACAAAATGGAGTCCTCGACTAATCTCCTTCTCGTCCTATTTAGATTAACTTATGTATGGTTGGAGAATGTCCTCCTCTCTTGAGTTATATTGTACAGAACTAGCCGGGCAGAAACTAAAATCGAGTAATAACATATTGACGTGCTGTTCTAGGCGCTGCAGTCCGGAACCACGGGACTGCTACGGTCGCAGGTTCGAATCCTGCCTCGGGCATGGATGTGTGTGAAGTCCTTAGGTTAGTTAGGTTTAAGTAGTTCTAAGTTCTAGGGGACTGATGACTTAAGATGTTAAGTTCCATAGTGCTCAGAGCTATCTGAACCAATAACATATTAAGAAAACTGGGTAATGTTATCTGTGGATCTAAAGCACACACTACAGCACAAACACCCGCGTACCCTTTCTTCGAATACTGTTTCACTGTATGGAACAGATGTAGTCTTGACAACAAAGCAGATATCCATCCAAATGATAGGATGAGGGTCGTGTCTGGGACTCTTAAACCCTCACCAACAACATGGCTGTACCGGCAATACTGCTCCTCCAAATCTCCGCCTACAACATGCTTCATGCGGGTTTTCTGGTCTAGAGATCCGACTTTTATCTCATTTTCACCTTTTTTTTAGGTGAAATCAAAAGATAAGTCAAATAAACATGATATCCTTTCGTTTATCTATCTTTTACCTGCCATAAAAAATTTTTAGACCAAAATTATTGAGGTAATTAAACAAATTGGCGCCGAAGATCCCAACGCACGCCTTGGACCGGCACGCGGCTATTTGATAAAAGAAGTAAGAAAAATCGAGCTCGATTGGGGATTCTGACGTAAAAAAATCGATGATTTGAAACTCGTTCAAATCTTAGAGTTTCCGACAAACTCTACAAAAATTGCTAAGCGGCATCCAAATCTGCCGAATAGTGTTTCGGCAATCCAAACACGCAATAAGAAAAGTGACTATTAGGAAAGCGCGTTTAAAGTTTTGGAACTGGTATCCGTTGGTTTTTTGAGACGTACTATCAATCTGCGATGCCTGTAATACACCTTCCTCGATCTCGAAAATCTAATTCGCCTGCACCCTTTCCTCCAAGGTTGCAGATGTGGCTTCTTTACTGGACGCAGACGCGCCGTGATGTGAGCGTATAAGTCGGTCCGCGTTTCGCCTTCAGCAAAATTATAACGCCGTCTTGCCAGATTGAATGCCAGTGACATTTATAGTCTGCACGAGTCTCGTGAAGCCGTCGTTGAAGATAACTGTAGCCAAATGGTTTGCAATTTCGACTGCTTCTTTACCGGAGTATAAGTGTTTTGAGGGAAGATGCCAAGCAACGAATTTATGGAGTCGTTAGTGCTTTGAGTGTTCGCGGCAACACATCTTTCCAGTAAATTGTAATTCGATAGATCCTCGTATACAGGTCTGATTGCCTCCGAACGAGAGCCGTAAGCCCTCGAGGACGTGGGCTGCCGGTCTGATGGTCGTGTATCAGCTATATGCAGTAGATTGCGGGCAAACCGGTTTGGACCACATATTCTCCATAAATAACAGGTACCGAAATATGCAATAAAATCGATAAAACCCTTAAGACAAAAATAGATGAAACTCAAAACCTGCAGAGGCATGCCTATTCATGAAACACTGAACAACTTACAACGCACTCGAATAAAATCTAGAGATCGAATCTAGTTAAATACTGGCCAACTCTCCACAGAATGGGGAAGTCAGTGGACATCCTCCCGGGATCATAAGAAATTAGGCAACCAGATACAACCATCCAACTCCGAAATGTGAGCCAACTACGAAAAATACGAAGATCCCTCAACTTTATCAGAACTGGCCACGCCGTGAACAAAGCAGAGCTGCATAAGTAGGGACATCTGAACAAACTCTGGTGCATATTTTGCACGACTGCCTAAAAATAAAATTTATAAGCACCTGGAAAGGCTTTGTAGATGCATTATGTGGAGCATTTAAACTGGTTGAGTCTTTGGATATGCAAGAATGATGAAAAACGGATCTTTCAACATTTTTTATCTATTGCCGGCCCTCCGGCTTCCCTTATATATGCACGATTACTGCTTTCACAGTGGCGGGTTATCAGGTATTGAGTATTGAGTATGAACGTGGAGTTTTAGTCGGCGCACGAGCGATGGGACACAGCATCGGCCAGGTAGCGCTGAAGTAAGAATTTTTCTCATTAGGACTATTTCATGAGTGCACCGTGGATATCAGGAAACCGGTGAAACATCGAAACTCAGACATTGCCGCTGCCGGAAAAAGTTACTGCAAGAACGGGACAAACGACGACTGAAGAGATTCGTTCAACGTGACAGCAGTGCAAATAGCTGCAGATCTCAATGCTGGGCCATCTACAAGTGTCAGAATGCGAACCATTCAATAAAATAACATAGATACGGGCTTTCGGAGCCGAAGGCCCACTCGTGTACCACTGATTACTGGACGATACATAGCTTTACGCCTCCGAAATTGGACTGTTGATGACTGGAAACATGATGCCTGGTCGACCGAGTCTCGTTTCAAATTGTATCGAGTGGATGGACGTGTACGGGCATGGAGACAACCCCATAAATCCATGAATCCTGCATGCCAGCAGAGGCGAGTTCAAGCTGGTAGAAGCTCTGTAATGGTGTGGGGCGTGTGCAGTTGGAGTGATGAAGGACTCCTGATATAGGGATGCAATGCATTTCGGATTTCGCGGACAGTCCGCGATTTTATGCTCGAAGACGGTTGTCTTGGACGAAGAGGAAATGTCTTAGAAAAAAGTGGCTGGTATATATAAAAAAATTTTCACGCAAGTTTTGCCACTGACCACCGATCAAGTGTTTCATAACTCCTGCGAACTTGACGATAGCCGTTGAATCCTGTGCTGACATTCCGTCTCACTTCAGAATCCCTCGGCTATTTTCATAACAGACTGGAAGCAGTGCAATAATCGATTCATTACTAGTGTTTCAGTTTTCCGCTGTTGTTTTACAACGTCTCTGCTGTCGGTATCTGATATTCATTGGCCGTGTAAAGTTAACTTTCAGCTATGCGAAGTGTACTTCTTGTGTTGTTATTGCACAGAAATTGAAATTTAAAATGTCGAAACGAAAGGTACATTTTCGAGAAGAAGATATTGATGCGTTTCCAAGTATTAAACGTGAAAGAAACAAACGTGAGGCTATTTGCAAAGTGTGTGGGTATGTACGTAGCTACGTAACAATGCATATCATTTGTAGAAAGCATACAAATGAGTATTATGATTGTTTAAAGCATAAAGTAAAAGATATATATCAATTTTAGCAGCATGATTGTGTACATGTTAATAATTTGTGTTCAATTCTCTAATTAAAAAGTTATTTAATGTCAACTGCAATAATTTTCTTCATTATTGACCACTGCTTTATAGACACCATTGATGATTGGATTAATTTTCCTTGTTAATTACAAATTTCTTTGCTCACAGAATTACTGTTTGAATTACGGTAATTATGAAGACTTGGCTGACGTGCAGAAAGGTGTAAGGACATGGTGTGATTCCAGGTTTCAAACACATCTTCACAATTACCATTGTAAAGTAATGATGAAGATTCAACTGAAATGTAAACCAATGATCACTTGCACAACATAGCAGTCCGTGTTTCAACCGCGTCTTTATAATCACCGAATTTTTTCCTTGATTTTCGTCCTTAGAATATGGGAACCCTACCCTGATACGTCTAGATACGACTAGTACTCCTGAAATAAAGGATACTGCGGAGACATAGGTTAGCCACAGCCTGGGGGATGTTTCCAGAATGAGATTTTCACTCTGCAGCGGAGTGTGCGCTGATATGAAACTTCCTGGCAGATTAAAACTGTGTGCCCGACCGAAACTCAAACTCGGGACCTTTGCCTTTCGCGGGCAAGTGCTCTACCAACTGAGCTACCGAAGCACGACTCACGGCCGGTACTCACAGCTTTACTTCTGCCACTATCTCGTCTCCTACCTTCCAAACTTTACAGAAGCACTTCTGCCAACCTTGGCTAAGCTATGTCTCCGCAGTATCCTTTCCTTCAGGAGTGCTAGTTCTGCAAGGTTCGCAGAAGAGCTTGTGTAAAGTTTGGAAGGTAGGAGGCAAGATACTGGCAGAAGTAAAGCTGTGAGTACCGGGTGTGGGTCGTGCTTCGGTAGCTCAGACGGTAGAGCACTTGCCCGCGAATGGCAAAGGTCCCGAGTTCGAGTCTCGGTCGGGCACACAGTTTTAATCTGCCAGGAAGTTTCGTATCAGTGCACACTCCGCTGCAGAGTGAAAATCTCATTCTGGTCACTGTATGTATTTTTACAACGTAATTCTGTAAGCGTTATCGTAAATAAACAAATCTCATAGAGCCCCCATGACAAGGCACACAGTGGACTCGCATTATGGAAAATACGTTTTCGAACCTTTGTCTGAACTTTGTGCCGTAGGTTGACACGCCTTTGCTTGTATCGATAAAGTGGCACATTTTGTCAGTGTGCAAGCTGGTCCGGCCCGAGCGTCATCGAGAGGCTGTGGAGGGTAAAATAGTACAACGTGCGTTGCGTCAGCTGGAACGTGATTTCAGAAACACGTGTGTGACTAGCAAACAGCGATTGATATGACGTGAACTTCGACACCGTAAGTAGTTGGCTGACGGGCGGTATGCCCTGTGTGTTGAAAGCATTTTATGTAATGAAATCTGGTGATCGCTTGGTCAAAGGGTATATTGATGCTAATGGTTTAAAGCTCCAATACTGTTCAGCACAGGTATCCAGCAGTACATGCAGTGGAATTGCTACGTGTGTGATTTTTAGTGAACTTTTTGCTGTTTATCTTATCTTGTTAGACGATCTGTATATTCTAATAGACGCAAAGCTGCCGCACGTTATTTATATTCAACGCCATTAATGCAGTGCGTCAGAGTTTGTTGTGAGTAATTTCTGACAGCATGCCTAATCTGTATCACGCTAGTTTACTGGAGCTAGCTTTTTCTGTGACGCTTGGAGCCGCGTTTCCCGCCTGCTATGTGTGCGCACGTAAGAACGTTGGTGTAGGTAGGCTAGCACCAAATCTGTATCATTACTTGTAGTAAAGATGCTGAGTTCACCTGATATATATTTGGTTCTTTTGTCAGACTGTTTGTTACTACATTGAAAGTGGCAATTGAGGTCTGTTCCTAGAAGCTGAAGTCTAGCGCTGCCGCTTCTCCTTAACATTGGGTCATTAGGTGAATGTAATTGTTAGTAAAGCTTAGGTTTTCGATTCTTGGTTAATTCGCTTGTATTGGGTTAGTGAACGGAATTCGGCTTCGCACTGTTATACACACATCAAAAAAACTTTTTGATCACCTCGCTTCCGAGAGTTCCGTAACCCGTATAGGAAATTTTAAGAGAGATCAACATAAACATCATTTCCACCCTTTTTATTACTCATGAAAACCACACATTGTGTGTTTTACCTCCATACGGCGAGACCTTCAGAGGTGGTGGTCCAGATTGCTGTAAACACCGGTATCTCTAATACCCAGTAGCACATCCTCTTGCATTATGTATGCCTGTATTCGACGTGGCATACTATCCACAAGTTCATCAAGGCACTGTTGGTCCAGATTGTACCACTCCTCAACGGCGATTCGGCGTGGATCCCTCAGAGTGGTTGGTGGGTAACTTCATCCATAAAGAGCCCTTTTCAGTCTATCCCAGGCATGTTCGATACGGTTCATGTCTGGAGAACATGTTCGCGAATCTAGTCAAGCAAATTCCGTTATCCTGAAGGAAGCCATTCAGAAGATCTGCACGATGGGGGCGCGAATTGTCGTCCATGAAGACGAATTCCTCGCCAATATGCTGCCGATATGGTTGCACTATCGGTCGGAGGATGGCATTCACTTATCGTACAGCCATTACGGCGCCCTCTATGACCACCGGAGGCGTTCGTCGGCCCCACACAATGCCACCCCAAAGCACCAGGGAACCTCCAACTTGCTGCACTCGTTGGACAATGTGTCTAAGAAGTTCAACCTGACCGGCTTGCCTCCAAACACGTCTTCAACGATTGTCTGGTTGAAGAGAACTTGAAGCCAATCATGAGCGATCCATGTTGTGGGGCCCATCTGTACCGCGCTGTATGGTGTCGTGGTTGCAAAGATGGACCTCGTCATGGACGTCGGGAATGAAGTTACGCATCATGAAGCCTACTGCGCACAGTTTGAGTCGTAATACGACGTCCTAAGAATGCACGAAAAGCATTATTCATCATGGTGGCATTACTATCACGGTTCCTCCTAGTCATAATCCGTAGGTAGCGGTCATCCACTGCAGTAGCAGTTCTTGGGCGGCCTGGGCGGGGCATGTCTCTCTGTATCTCTTCCATGTCCTAACAACATTGCTTTGGTTCTTTCCGAGACGCCTGGACACTTCCCTTGTTGAGAGCCCTTGCTGGTGCAAAGTAACAATTCGGACGCGATCGAACCGCGGTACTGACGGCCTAGTCATGGTTGAACTACAGAGGAGTCGTGTACTTCCTTCCTGGTGGAATGACTGGAAGTGACAGGCTGTCGGACCCCCTTAGTGTAATAGGCGCTGCTCATGCATGATTGTTTACATCTTTGGGCGGATTTAGTGACATCTATGAACAGTCGAAGGGACTGTGTTCTGTGGAACAATATTCACAGTCAACGTCTATCTATAAAAGATCTGGGAATCGGGGTGGTGCAAAACTTTTTTTGATGTATGTGCACTAATTCTTACCTGGAGGTTCTTTAATTTCATGGCTTTACTGCACGACACTTAAACTAGGAAGTGCTGGCACTATGAAACAAGAGACCTGTTATATATTTCTGTGATCAGATTTCCTCTTTTATGAACCTACCGTAATATCACATGTATTCCTTATGTCGGCCTGGTTCCGGCATTATATAAAAACTAAGACGTCCACTTGCGTTGATTGTGCTGTGTTGCTGAACCCAGCTGGCTTAAGAATAATGTAAGATTGTGTTCTGTATAGTGTACATGAACACTAATTGTGGTGGTAAAGATTTGACTGATGTTTCTTAGTAATACTTAAATGCTACTGCGTTTTGAATTTTTATGTAATTGCTTGGATAGTTGTTAAATATTTTAAAAGGCACTCTGTAAATATTGGAACTAGTTCCCGCTCCACTCTGGTACCTATATGCTCCGGAGACCTGATGACCATTATAATAGACATTGAGTTTTGTGTCTTTCTGTTAAAGAAACTCCATTTTCCGTAATAACACCCGTGGTCAATTTGAATGGACGGTATGGTGTACCAATCGTAAAAATAGTATTATATTAATGAAACTCAGCTTACATCCCTGACGATCAAAGATAACACCGTAAACGTAAAACATCAACCAGAATAAAGTGCCACTCTAGCTTTTAAAAGTATTTCACGAAGACGTTCTAGACAAATAGAAATTACGTGACTTCTAAGTGTAAACTGACCTGTACGTACAAATTTTATAAACATAGGTAGACTCCCAGCTGTAACATCTACATACTAAATGCTTACTTGAGAATGACACTATAGCCGAAACAAGTACTACTGATTAAATTATTTACAGCTGCCTTTGTGTAAATAATTACAAAATGTAATGTTCTGACGTATTCTATGTTGCGGGCCTTGCCGAAACGGAAATGTTTCAAGTAAATTCATGTCAACTCCCTCTAGGTCTTAGGGAGATCTGCAACACCACCGAGATTTAGCTTTCCCATGGTTTCACTAAATCGCTTAAGGCGAATAACGGAGTAGTTCCTTTGAAGAGCACACAGCCAGTTCACTTCTCCATCTCTTCCCAGGTCTTTTCAGAGGGTACTCAGTCGAAGACCTCGACTTCTAAATGTACAAATTTGTGCGAATTCCTAATGGACCACACTGCTGAGATCATCCGTCCTTAGACTTACACACTACCTAAAGTATCTTATGGTAAGAACAGAACACACACCCATGCCCAAGGGAGGACTCGAACCGCCGGCGGGAGGGGCCGTGCAATCCGTGACATGGCGCCTCCAACCGCGCGACCACTCCACGTGGCACCTCGACGTCGATTCAACGTGTAAGTAGGCTGTTTAGGTTTTTTTATTGGTAACGCCGCCGCCACGTAGCGCTCTGTATGAAAATCAATGGCTGTGCCGTGTGCAGTCTGTGGCTGGTTTGCATTGTTGTCTGCCATTGTAGTGTTGAGCAGCGGCAGCTGGATGCTAACAGCGCGTAGCGTTGCGCAGTTGGAGGTGAGCCGCCAGCAGTGGTGGACGTGAGGAGAGAGATGGCGGAGTTTTGAAATTTGTAAGAATTGGGGTCATGAACTGATATAATATATTATGACTATATAGGTAAATACATTGTTTGTTCTCTATTAAAATCTTTCATTTGCTAACTGTGCCTATCAGTAGTTAGTGGCTTCTGTAGTTTGAATCTTTTAGTTAGCTGGCAGTAGTGGCGCTTGCTGTATTGCAGTAGTTCGAGTAACGAAGATTTTTGTGAGGTAAGTGATTTGTGAAACATATAGGTTAATGTTAGTCAGGGCCATTCTCTTGTAGGGATTATTGAAAGTCAGATTGCGTTGCGCTAAAAACTATTGTGTGTCAGTTTAAGCACAGTCGTGTATAATTCTTCTAAGGGGACGTTTCAAACGTTAAATGCTATCTCCCACTTTTTCCTCGGGAACTAGTAATCACGCGTGTATGTCTTCAGTAGGATACGGCCCACCTGAAGAATCTCTTGTGTACTGCCTTCCTCGCCGAATCGAGGCCATGCGTTGCATCTTAGTGGTAGACAGTATTGTTTTTTGTGTGCTGGGGTGTCGTGGTACGGGGGAAGTGGAGGGGGGGTAGTGGGAGAGGAGAGGGAGAGGAGCAGTTATCAAGTAAACTAGTCCCACCTATTATGGACTAAGCCTGAGTAGTTTCGTCGCCTCACCACCTGAGGATTTATCCTTAAAATGTATAGCCTCAGGGTTTTTTAAAGTTCCGACCAGGAAGTTTACCAGTCTTTAATCACGTTTTTAGAATTATACCAGTGATGAGCAGGTCTCTTAGAGTCTCCCATATTTACGAAACATTTATAATTGAAATACCATGTGGCTATGGCCTCCCGTCGGGTACACTGTTTGCTGGTGCAAGTCTTTCGAGTTGCGCCACTTCGGCGACTTGCGTGTCGATGGGGATGAATTGATGATGATAAGGGCAACACAACACCCAGTCTCTGAGCGGAGAAAATCTCTGACCCAGTAGGGAACTGAACCCGGGGGAACTGAACCCGGGCCGTTAGGTCTGACAGGCCGTCGCGCCGACCACTCAGCTACCAAGGGTGGACTACAGGTAGGTAGTTTAGACGTATGCGGAACATAATAGTTCTTACTTCTTCAAAAATAAATATTCACAGAGTGCGCATGCGCTTCACACACAATTAAGTATAAAAAGTCACAGAACAGTTATTGGCCACAAATACTGTCAAACTGATACAACACATACTATCATTGTCTCCTGCTCATTATTGTGAAACAAGTTCTCTTAGCCCGGTTAACACGAACGGAGATGTAGCTCAAACCGTTCCAGAGGCTGAACTAAAGAACACACTTATGCAAGATTAGCTCTGCAAGTAGCCGCCTAAAAGCCTGAACGACTACTATTTAAAACTAACTGGGACGACGTGAGTGTTTGCTTTATAAACAGTAGGTCATACAGTTAATCTTTTATTGGCTGTTGATTTGTCCTTATATTTTGTTTGAATATTATTTATCACGAGTAGGGCTTATTAAAATAAACTTACGAACTGAGAATTCAGAGTTTATTTATTATTATTATTATTATTATTATTATTTATCTTGTATGCTAAAATCTGGTTATTGAAAACTCAGAAATTTTTATTAAGGAGTCTCGCTCATTAATGTGGGTCGCAATAGACTCAGAAAACTCCGGCGATCAAAAGTATAACAACTCTTCCCATAACTTTACAATATTTTAATTAAAATTGGCACTGAATATTTGATCCAAGTAAAATCTTTAATTAAGAATACCTTAGAAACTAATTAAGCTTAGATTGATGTAAATACAGTACTGAAAAGATGAAATATAGTTCTTTCATTTGAAAGTGGTCTTTCCGTATGAATTTACTTATTAGCCAATAATAGTTTTCCTATTGATAGGTGTAAGATAACTTTTAATTCTCACCATTTCTGACGAAACTAATTAGATCAGTGCAACCAGGACAACATTCTGAACTATCTGAGTAATAAACTTTTGCGGGGGAAATTTGTTTCTGCCATTTTGATAAATGCATGCTATATGCTTCACTTAGGGATTTTAATATCGGAATTTAGGAAAGAAAGTTAGGGAATATTTTATACAGACCTTAATATACGAAATGTGAGGACACACAAAGCGGAATGGTGGGGGTCAAAGCCTGAATATTTTAGTGTCCGGTGCAAGTTAAGGCATTTGAAGCTCAGACACTAATTTTAATATGCAGATTCCGACACGGTCGCACTTCGGTACTCCCCAGCAGACAGAGCTGTAACGCGGAGGTCGTAACTGAAATCTAGCGCGCTGACTGGTCACTAGGAGGGGCTGGTGCCGCCACTAGAAGCGAAACCCCACCCCCGCGGCACCGAGGCGGCTGTCAGCCGCGGATCGCCTGCGTCGCCACCGGACGGCTGCCACTTGAAAAGCTGTCCATGGCGGCGAGCACAATGCCTGTCACGCCCACACACACGTCGCCCGAGAGTGAAAACCTGATACCACAACACGCGCCGGCCGCCAGGCTGCTGTCGCCGCCGATCATGAATTTATATGCAGTACGCTTCACAGGTTTGATGGCTCACGTAACAGACAACTCGATAAGACCGAACACGATTTGCGCTTTGTACAAGCGCTTTCGTGGTCGCTGTCATTGATTGTATTTAGGCAGTATCATATTCTCGTTCAGACTGCTTCGATGCTCGACGTTTCCATCTTTCTGTTCGAACCTTCTTCACGATTCCACTGACGCTATCCCACTCTTTGTGTGAACTGTTCCCTTTCTCGTCTGTGCAGATATTCCAATGAAAGTTTCTCAATAAGCGACATTACATAGTATTGCGAAAAATAAGAAGCGTCCCCTAATTTTAAGATCACAGAGAGATAATATATTTTAGTGACGATGACGTTGGATTTATTTTAAAAGGCATCGAATGGTGGAAACCAGTTGATCAATGAGGTATTATGATTTTTAATTACATTACATTAACCGTCGCCTAGAATGTCTGTATGGCGGGTTGTATCAATGAAGTGAGTATGTTTGCTGACGTCTTTTTTCGGTAATGGATGACCGATCTTTCTAAAACAATTCTTCCTATGAGTTTACGTAAGGCAAAGAAATGGTCGACAAATGAATCTAAAGAGGGGGGCGGGGGCTCTGGTTTCAATTAGAGAAACGTTAACGAAAGATCACACATAGCATTCAGTAATTTCATCACCGAAAAATCCGCTTCCTACTCCTCTCATAGAGTTCTGAAAATACATATAAATGACGTGGAGATAAGGAAGATAAACATATTTACTACGTGCAATTAGTGTCATTATTATTGACCAGCAGATCAAGAGGTTGGAAATTTGTATCTATCTCGAAGAGATCACATAATGACACAATATCTTACAGACAATAATATGTATTTACGACATGCATAAATTCGAGGTAGTTACTCTATTAAATTTTCTTTAATCTTATGGCTGAAGCTCACGTTTTGGACAAAGTTTACTTCGTAATATATAGTTATGGAAATACGTTTCTGTCTTGAACAAACACAAATTCTTTTACAACGCTAGATCACATTTCAGAGAAGTTTCACCATAGCCAATGGGTTGTTTTACTTTCTGATAAATAACATCTAACGAAATTTTGCTTGATAATATATGCAGTTCTCAGATTATGGTATTTACAAACATACAATTATTAACGGAGAAACATAAGTGAAAAAGTATATTCCTCAGTATCACTTACTGATGTTGTCATGGCTTCGTGACGTCTGCAGTGCAGCTTATATTATTCCACTGTTTCATCTGCTATTAATCCGCATTTTTCAGTGTATAACTACGTTTATTTACGAAAATGTTAGTCGTAAAACAAAGCTGTTGCTTTTGTTTTTCTAATGTTAGAGTATAACGTTGTCATATTATATTCTACCGTCAAAACTGAGTTATTGTTTTGTGTTTAGCTATCGTTAGTTAAGTTAAAGTAATGTTGTTGTTAATCAAAATATCAACGGGTGTACTGCCGGTCTATAGTGCCCAACGGGCACAATATTTCGGCGATCAAACATGTTGCCATCATCAAGTGAACTGACGGACTGAGCTCCCGTGGATATTTTGATTATCAAATACGCCGGGAGAAACTCAAGAATCATAATGTTGTTGTTGTTGTTGTTGTTGTTGTGGTCTTCAGTCCTGAAACTGGTTTGATGCAGCTCTCCATGCTACTCTATCCTGTGCAAGTTGCTTCATCTACCAGTACCTACTGCAACCTACATCCTTCTGAATCTGCTTAGTGTATTCATCTCTTGGTCTCCCTCTACGATTTTTACCCTCCACACTGCCCTCCAATATTAAATTGATGATCCCTTGATGCCTCAGAACATGTCCTACCAACCGATCCCTTCTTTTTGTCAAGTTGTGCCACAAACTTCTCTTCTCCCCAATCCTATTCAATACTTCGTCATTAGTTATGTGATCTACCCATCTAATCTGCAGCATTCTTCTGTAGCACCACATTTCGAAAGCTTCTATTCTATTCTTGTCCAAGTTAAAGTAATAGCTTCCGAAAATGTTGTGGGGACATACTGATTATGACTGAGTTTTATAAATTGATGTCTGAGAGGGGCAGCCTGTTTATATACATAGAAATGCAATTACTTCCTTTCGATTTAGCTGTTTCATATCTCTACATGGTATGTAAACTGTATGCTGTCTTCAGTCATTGTAGCAAATCTTATGAGCTGTTTTGGTGTTGTAGATCAATGTGTGCCATTTGTATGTACTTTTATTGAGATGTATTGCTTTTGTAAGTGTTCTGCAACCTTAATTTCTGTGTATCTGTGTTTCTATGTTGGCTGTTGATCTGTTTGTCACTGCTTGTTGAGTGTCTCCTTTATTTTTCGTCATAATCCTGTAGTTTGGTTCGTCTATCATTCTTGTTTTGTATACATTTTGTACAGATATTTGTTTGAATTTCTATAGGCCACTTTTGCAGATTTTCTGATTGACTGCAGTTTCATTCAACCTCTGTTACGTGTATGTTTCTTCGTGTGTTATAAGATGATTTTTGTTTTTGTGTATGACCGTGCTGGTGGTGATGTGCTTCCCGTGTGTGCAAGACTACTGTTAGTTGTTGTGCGTGTGTTGTTATGCTCAAGAAATTTAGCTTTCTGTAGTTGTCTGTTTATATGGTGAATGGCGTCCATTAGTGGATTGTGTTTGACACTGTGGAGCTACTGTATGTAACCGTGTTTCATTTTCCATCTTGAACTAGGAAATCATACAAAAATCGTCTCATACTAACGAATATCATGAAGGGATGAATGGAGTCACCATACAAAAACAAGCATGGAAAGAAAATGCGAAAACAATAACAAAAAATACCCACCCTGTTTGAAAGAAACACACCAACTAATATCAGAAACAGACAATCAACGAGCCACACATTCCGTAAATGACTGATCAGCTTCAGCTACCATATAGTTCATGAAAAAAGAACCGCACCTTACAGAAAGAGGATATGAATACAAATCAACGCACAGATTATACTTAACACAGTGGATAACCTATTATCAAAAGTGAATAAACATTTAAACGAAGGGAAGGAACACATGTATAGGAGTTTAGCCCTAACCAGAGAGCTAATAACATTGAAAATTAAATGCATAATAAGGGAACAGAAAACAAAAAAATGGTTCAAATGGCTCTGAGCACTATGGGACTTAACAGCTATGGTCATCAGTCCTCTAGAACGTAGAACTACTTAAACCTAACTAACCTAAGGACATCACACACCATCCAGTCATCACGAGGCAGAGAAAATCCCTGACCTCGCCGGGAATCGAACCCGGGAACCCGGGCGCGGGAAGCGAGAACGCTACCGCACGACCACGAGCTGCGGACAACAGAAAACAAACATGAAGGCAGAAAACGAAAATTAAGAAAAATAACATGTTGAAAAATAAGGAAAAACTGAAAAATTACGCCGTGCGGGATAAGCCGAGCGGTCCGAGGTGATGCAGTCATGGACTGTGCGGCTGGTCCCGTCGGAGGTTCGAGTCCCCCCTCGGGCATGGGTGTGTGTGTTTCTCATTAGGATAATTTAGGTTAAGTAGTGTTAAGTAGTGTGTAAGCTTAGGGACTGATGACCTTAGCAGTTAAGTGCCATAAGATTTGACACACATTTGAACATTAAAAAAAAAAAAAATACAGTGTCATCCTCACAAAAGCTGAGAAGTAGAAAACTATAGTCATAATAATACACTAATAATACGGTCATAACAGAAAATTAAAAGGTTAAAACGAAATATGTCCAAGGCACCAACTTCAGAAAAGTCTATCAAAGGCTGACACTAAAAAATTTCATTCCAATCAGGCCAGTTTAAATTTTAGATCTGCGAGTGACCACGAACAGCAGTTGGCAGTGAACTTTTGGGATGATATTAGCACCGATAATGTGATCAGACCACACCTCTTGCCACTATGGTTGAAGTACTTCTCCATACGAGTCGGTGAAATATTCAGTTCCACATAAGCCAGACGTTGATGGGCATGGGAGGCCAAATTGCATAACACCTCCGTCACGATCTGCCATCCCTTGTTTTGGCTTTAGTGGGGCGTATGAAAAGCCCGGTCTACGTGATACTAGTTCCCCATAAAGCAAAACTTCTCGCCAAGATACTTGCAGCGTCTGATCAGGTTCATGTGATGCCTGGTGTACTTAGTAGAGTGCGCCAGAATTTTCCACGAAGGTATTATGTCTATACTGAATGTGGTGGTCACCGTTTTGGACATTTTATGTAATGCACAAATTGTTGGACGAATTGTACATTAGCTCCGCTGAATTTAAGGCAGATGTGCACTGACTGCATTATTCTTCCTGATATTCCAATGTTTCCACTAACACAGGATCACTTCCAGAACCACAAATTTCCGTTCAAAAGTTGTTATATTTCGTTTTCTCTGCCAGCTGTCTCAATTTGTGCAAAACTTTTTGAATCACCTTGTATATAGGAGAAACTGAAAGAACAGTACAAGAACGCACAAAAGACAAGGAACGCGAGACACGTTTAACACAAAATCTAAAATTAGTGGTAGTTGAGCACCAAGAAACATGTGACCAAGTTATAGATTTTGAGAAAGTACGATTTATATAGCCAGAAAACATGAAATTCATAGAAGAAATCTCCGAAAAGCGTTTCAAATATTGTAGTAAGTGTTCAGCTTCAATAGAGATGATGGCTACAGCTTTCCAGTTTTGTGGTTTTCCGCTCTCAAAGTAGTAATTATTCAGCCAAGGCGAGCGGAGAACATCAACATCCGAGGAGCCGACACACAATAACGTTTTGGATTCCCTTTGTCTTTAACGGAATAACGATGGCGCACTTTATACACCATGAAGAATTTTACCATATCCACTTTTTGCAGTATTTTTCATAAGTGGTATACAGTGCCCTGTGGGTAACGCAATTATAATGATTTTATGAGTGTGTCTTGCAAAGTATTTCTGTTTCAAGAGGAAATCAGCGAATTCTTTTCCTTCGAGTCGCAGAAAGCATTTTTATCACGACGAAGCTTCTAGAATTCTGTTAAACGCTGATATTATTTTCAGATCACAAATTAAAAAAAAAAACCTGCTCTTCATTTTATTACTTACTACATTCGAAACAGTGGAATAATATAAGCTGTACTGCAGACGTCACGAAGCCATGAAAACATCAGTAAGTGATACTAAGGAATACACTTTTTCACTTACGTTTCTCTGTTAATAATTGTATGTATGTAAATACCATAATCTGAGAACTGCATATTTTATCAAGCAAAATTTCGTTAGATGTTATTTATCAGAAAGTAGAACAACGTATTTCCATAACTATGTATTACGAAGTAAACTCTGACAAAAAGGTGAGCTTCAGTCATAAGATTAAAAAAAATTGTATAGAGTAACTACCTCAAATTTATCCATGTCGTAAATACATATTATTGTCTGTAATATTTTGTGTCATTATGGGTTCCCGCCCAACAGACAGTTTAAATCTCCCAGGAAATTTCTAAGCGGATAAGCTTAATTGTAAGTCTGAAGTAATAATTTACACTCATGAGCCACAACATTATGACCACGCGCTTAATAGCTTGTTTGTCTGTCTTTGGAATGAAATACGTACCTGATTCTGTCTGTTAGGTATACGACAGTTTTCTGATAGGTTTGAAGGGGTGTGTGGGTTGAGATGTCTAAGCACAAATTATGCAATTCGCGTAAATAACGGGAAGCTGATTTTCATACGTGGTGACGGCACCAGGTGGCGATCCTGATGGTTACCATAGTATTTACATCAGGCAAATATGGTCGACAAGACACTAACGTTAGTTCACTATAATGCTCCTCACACCACTGTACAACAGTTCTGGCTCAGAGACTCTAAAACATACTGCTGAAAGATGACATCGACGTCTGACAGGTGGTATCTGAGAATTTGACCCACGTTGGGAGCTAGTGTGGCGGAATCGATGTATAGTATTTCGTGACATTAATTAATTATGAGTGATATTTTAGGTAGATCAAAAAAATATAAGACCATTTACCTAATGTCAGAATAACAGTTTGTTTGATGTCATAAATGAGTATCCCGCCAAATATTTGTCACTCTGCTAAAGAAATCTGCACTTGACGTTGTGTAGAAATGTTGTCTGTAAAGTCGTGTGAGTGGCACTAAATTGCATATCATTTATCAGAATTTAAACAATTGTTACTTAAGATGGAAGCACGTTTCTCCAGCAAACGGAATATTTAGTCACAAAATACTACCCGCGCACAACACTGACGTATGTCTCCTATGTAAATATTTCATGTAAATCGTCCGAAATTATTAGGCTTCATACATGAGCAAATAAGAAATTTATATTACGTAAAGTGCTATGAGCACTTTTTTTAAAGATTCAACCTGAGTTGAAATCATTATTTTAAAGTAGATTCGGGAACACCGGTGCACATTTATTTCCATTCATTTATAGCTAACAACATTTACGTTTGTTAAAATTCTGGACTCAAAAGTGACGCAGAGATATTTTTGCTAAGAAGGCGGCAGACAGACGATAGTCAATTTGTCTATTGTTATTCTCGATTCCTTTTATATGAAGTTAATATATTCAGATAAAAGTCTCTGACCCTCTTTTTCTCTATTCTTTAGCATTTAAAATTATTCTCAACGAAAAATGTTTCATATTTTGTGTACCCGTTACTAGTAAACTCCGCTGTAGTTACTAGAGCTAATGGCTGCGCTGCTAATTCCGGAGCTGAAAAATTAGCACTTAAAATCATTAATTAGATTGGATTACAATTGAAATAAATACAAATCCACATCTAGACATTAGCGACTATATTTTTCAAATAATAATTAACAATATAGTTACAGGTTTCCTCTTTACAGACCTCACTTGTCTCACGTTCGAACTGTTCATCGTTCAGCACAGGAAGAACAACAGAACCACAGTTATCACAGCTAACAAAAAAGATTATAATTGTCGTTGTCTATGAATTTAGTTCTCTGAAAATAGTTTTAATTCACACAGAAATTAAATTATTACTGAAATAATGAAATAATTATGGTCATTTTTATACGATACCGTCTTTTTTATACAAAGTATCCATAATATTTGCTGAAGTTTGTACACTTAGTTCATTTTAACATATTGTGGCTAGAACATAGTGTCATGGATATTACACAGGGATACGACAGTTTGTTGGTAGGTTTGAGGAGGTATGCGACTTTAGATGTCGAAGCACAAGTTATGCAATTTGTGTAAATAACGGGACGCTGATATTTATACGTGGTGATGTCGCCAGGTTGCGATCCAGATGCGTTCCGTAGGATTTACATCAGGCAAATTTGGTCGCTAAGACATCAACATGAGTTTACTATAATGCTCCCCAAAGCTCTGTACCACTGTTCTAGCTCTGAGACATGGAAACGTATACTGCTGAAAGATGGCAACGACATCGTGGAGATTATTAAGCATTCAGGCTGTTCGTAGCTGTAAGCGAGTCATTGCTACCACAGGTCCCATTCAAGCACCGGAGAATGTCTCACATAGCATGATTCAGCTCCCATCAACCTGATTCCGTGACGTGCTGCACGTTTCGGGGCGCCGTTCACCTCGATGACGGTGTTTGTGTAGGCGACCATCGACCTTGTGTGGTAAAAATACGATTCACCCGAAGAGATGACACGTTCCCAATGGTCGACAGTCGAATCCCGATGGTCCCGTACCTACTGCTATCGTAACTGACGATGTAGTTGTGTCAACGTAAGGATGGTCTGCTGTGGAGCTCGATGTTCAACTGTACGATGAACGGTGTGCTCCAAAACACTTGTGCGTGCTCCAGCATTGTTACGCCTAGTGGTGGTTTCACTGTCCTCTTACCTCTTTCCGTAAATGGTCACGACAGTAGCACGTGAACATTCGAACAGCTTCGCCGTTTTCGGGATACCCGTTCACAGACTCAGCGTAACAATAATCTGCTCTCTGTAAAAGTCGCTTATCTCAATGGATTTCCCCATTTCGGCCCACATCATTCACTGGGCGATAGGGTTGAAAAATGTTCAAATGTGTGTGACATGTTATGGGATTTAACTGCTAAGGTCATCAGTCCCTAACCTTACACACTACTTAACCTAAATTATCCTGAGGACAAACACACACACCCATGCGTGAGGAAGAACTCGAACCCCCGCCGGGACCAGCCGCACAGTCCATGACTGCAGCGCCTAAGACTACTCGGCTAAGATGATAGGGTGATACTCCGTCACCAGGCGTCACCCAATGTTCACAACGTTTTGACGTATCAGTGTACTTTGTGAGTATTAAAATTTTTTCTGACCAGCTCATTGTCATGAGCAAGGAAGAGAGAATTCGCCAGTCGACAGTTTTTGTTAATAAATTCAGAATGGCATATTTAGCGGTGTCGTGTGTTTTATGTGTGTTAAGAAAACGTGGTTTGTGTACGAAACTGTTGAACGTTTAGTTTATTGTTCAACAAGATGGAGGTTGGGGGGCAGGAAGAAGAGGGACGCGAAATAATAATGAAGGGAAATTTACTAGTGAAATGCACACTTCCACGATAAACCAGGAACGAAGCTGTGACTGTTCAGGACATATAAATGCGGTGCTTCTGTTTTACAGCATATACTGGTATTAGTCTCGAAGCTATCTGACGAAGTCTTGAAACTGAGAACGTTTTTGACACGAAAGTTCCCTGGGAAAGCAACAAAACTATTTACATGAACTCCAAACGTATCGTTTATCGCAAAGAGCCGCTAATGATCTATAAGAAACAGAATGCATTTTGCCGAATAAGACGCGTATTCTCTTTCTTCAGACTTTGCGTTGGAGGCTTGTAAAGTAAGTCGACATAGAGCACCTTCAACGAACAGGAGGTAAAACGCGAAAATACCTGCGGAGGACGCGACGTGGCGACGTCTGAGGAAGGTGCAATCGCTTAGTTCGGGTCTCTGCTCCCAGTCATGTACGTGACCAGCGTGTGTGACGAAGATCTTTGTTCGCAAAAGAAATGCGGACGTGTCGCGAATGAATCGAGTACTCCCGTGAATCCCCGAAAATACAGGTCAGTGGTGACGGCAATGTAAGGTAACAGCATTCTCCCACACTGAGTACTTTTTTTTTTTTTTTTTTTTTTACAGTCTGCCCTTATGTGGCTGATACCGGCAGACATAGATTGTTGTGAGTCTGATATCCAGCAGCTGAAATACACATATACTGAATTACACGCAGCTCCGACAAAAATATGGGGAACAGATTTTTTTTTTTAAATCGCATTATGAAGTTCGCAGTGTTCAAAGAATCCAGTATTTAAAGTTTTTGTGATCTTCAGTGGAAATACTGTTTTCAGGCATACCTCCATTCAACTCTATCCTTTGGAAGCCTCGTCATCTCTGCATCATTACTGCACTCTACATCGATATGAGTATGCTTACTCGATTGGCCTCCATCAACAACTTCTATCTCCCCGACTTCCTCCATTACCAAACTTAATATTACTTGATGCCTCAGGATTGGTCCTATGAACCGAACCATTCTTTTAGTCTGATAGTGCTATAAATTTACTTTTTCAATCTCTCCTTGCATGAGAATGATATCTCATTGGTTCTGAGCTCCAGTTAATGTCTTTTCTGTGCCAACGGCCTCCGGCTTCACTTTAGTGCCAGATCTGAAGACATCCATACCGTCATCATCCAGATGAATGACGAATTGCCTCCTTGGTAAACTGGGGGCAGAACTATTACTTACACAAGTAATTTAAGTATCAGATCGGAGATTTATTTGTTCTGAGATTCGCGAAAAGCTGTTTCACATTTTTCAAGGCGGCATTCCAGCACCACACCAGGAAACTGTGGAAAACTTGGGTGCATTTCTGGATCTACAGTACGGATGTCGCCAAATGCACGAAGGTTTTTACTTACCTCGGTGACAACCAAAAATTTCGAATCATATTTTCGCATAACGCGAATTGAAAAACTGTGCAATAACTCGTTCCACCCAACCTCCATTAACATTATGTAATACAATAAGGTACGAGTAATGACAACACTAGACAGTAAGAGCTGACCATGAGTGCTTGAGGGCATTACATTTGGAACATTTGTCTATTGTCATACACTTATTTAGGTTGGTTATGGCCAGACATATTAGGTGGCTATATTACACCGTGTCTACTTCACAGGCTTCTCAGTCTGCATGCTTCCCAGTACCTCACGTCTGAGATCAAGTGTTTGTCATCTCATCCTACTCATACCACAAAGCCGCACTTATCTAGCCAGTCTATGCTCGTCCTTCCCAGTTGCTGCTATCTACATGTGGAACCAGCTATTCATTCCTTCACTCTGTGCCAAATTTAACGTCATTTAGGGGTGACACGTTGAGACACCTCTACGTAATGTGGATGGTGTTGGGAAATCTGTAGAGAATCTTTTGGTGTTAATAAAACAGGATTAATAAGTAACATTCGAAAGAATTTGGTTTAAGGCTTTGGAAAAATAAATTTAAGGACTTTTCTTTTGTTTCAAAAAAGTGTCACAGCTCAGATATTGCTATTTTTGCTGTAGAATAAGAAAGTATAGTCACACCAGTTTTTAGGCTTTTACGGAACATTGACGATTTTCTGTTTGATAAATAATGCGGTAGTGGCATTGTGAAATGGTTACAGTTTGATAGTGTCCCCAAAAGACAAGCATTTGGTGCTATGACACGCAGCACATAAACCGACAATAACATTTTTCTTAATTTTTAGGACCTAAGCTCTTATGTTTCATTTTTCTGGCAGAATCTTTGTCAAATCTCTTGAGTTTTGTGAAAACTGAAATATTAATGACATATAATTTAAAGGAAACAACTCAGACTGCAGTAAATAAATTTTACCTTCATATGAACGTTGACGGCGCAGTCGACACATTCAACAAATTGACTAGCACCATATTCGAACATCTAGAATTTGTCTTACAAATATTTTAGGATAAAGTCAGGTGTTGAAGAAAAATGTTTTGGTCCATCCCATGGTACAATATTTGTTCGCGAATGATGATCCTGTTTTCTAAGACGACAGGGGACTCTGTTAACACAGCTCGCATTGTCAAGGGTTGCTTTTGAAAGCGCTAGTGTGAAGTGTAGCATCTGCCCCGGTCACTACAATCGCAATATTTCAGTATCATTATGCTTTTGTGGTGAATGAGAGAAAGATTCGTGATTGCCATCTATGTCCATCATCGTCAATTGCCGCTGTTTTGCAAGTACAATGGTACAAGATTGCCTTGAAAACCACACAGAACATCTGTTCCTACCTACAGAGGCGACTGGAAAGATAATTGCATACCAACAGTTTTACTACACCGCATCAGGCAAGGTTACGCGTAGCGTTTTTTGGTATTTCTACACTTTTGTCAATCCGCTGTAAACTGTCCCTGTGATATTCTGCCAACATTACACTTTCTCTCGAAATCAGTTATCACATAAAGAGCTCTTACTTGTAAGACATATACTCTATAATTACACCTTATAACATTCTTTGTTTATGCTTCATTTAATTTTAATAGATGTTTTTGCTTTAAAATTTTCGGTTATTGGTACTGTATTTTCTGTAAATGTAAAGTAAAGTGTGCTTTACTGGAGTTTGAAGTTCTTCGCATTATATGTGAGTAATGTATGTAAAATTCTATGTAAATTGTTTATTACGTTAAATAATTTTCTTCTGATGACATTTTATATTTCAAATGTTTGTGTATAAATTGTCCATGTTGATGTAAACTTGACAATTTAAGACACGGTCACACTTTTGGAACAATGTAAGAAATAGGTGTCATGTAAAAGGCAGTGTGGTTTTATTTGAAACGAAAGTAGCTCTGGCGAGTGGAAAAGATGGAAAGGGTGAATTGGCGCGCTACCTAGAGCAAGCGTGGGAAGTACGCCACATAGTCTATAGGTAGCACTAATTGAGGCAACACCTTTGTGGGGCAGGAGAAGCTTTGTCTGCAAATTTTCACAGAATGAGTCGGATGAAGACTGAAAACGGCTTTCGGTGTAGTAGCGAGTCGTTGGGATGCTATATTGAAGGGGAGTCAGAAAGGATAAAAATTTTTTCACACTTTCGGATTTTTATCTCATTATAAAATTGGCAATTTCTCTAATAAAATGATATATATATATATCGCTTATAAACTCACATGGTAAGTATTTTATTTTATTTTTTAAATACAATCTACACCGATTGAGAACGTTAAAATTTTTATGTGAATTACTTCAAGGTCTAATGACATCGGTACTTTTTTATATAGAAGGCTGTAGATTGCTGTTTTATAAAGATCATGTCCAGAAGAGGATGGGCACCAGGTTCAGGAAGTTGAAACATAGTTTGAGACACAAGAAACATTCTGATGGTAAAACGATAGGAGGCAGGCTGACAGACAAAATGACTGATGAACTATAGCAGTATTATGGGATCGCCGTTAGAAATAATACTGAGGATTTGTTGGAAATGAAGCAGGCAGTATGGGCTACCTTCTTCCAGAGACTGTCAACTGATGAAAAGCCGATACACCACCTTTGCCCTCCTGGACGTGATTCACGTTCCAATTACTGCAATACCTAGTACTCAAATAGTTCATACAGCCATAAAGATTCCATCGCAGCAGCAATCATGGATATCATAAAACCTATTTACACAGACCTGGCAAATCTTCAATTACTGTAGAAGTGTCTGCATGTTCAGACTGAAAACCCCAATGGGTCGTTAAGTAATCTTATATGGACTCGCTTGCTAAAAAAGATTTGTCTTGTAATGAAGACACTGAAGTGGGGAGTCAATGATGCTGTTATTGGTTTTAATGATGCCAACATTGGTAGGGTTAAAGTGCTACAGCATATGGGAATTAATCCTGGAGCAAACTATGTTTAGAATTTCTACCGTAGCAAGCAGCAATACCCGGGTTAGAGTCCAGGCCGCAGTACAAATTTTAATTCATATCGCCTGCTTCGATCATTATCGTAGATAATAAATGATACTTAAATGTCTCAGGGAAACATTTAATTATAAGACGTGCCACTGTTGAGAAACTGACTCCCCATTTGAAGCAAGGGGCTTCCAATAGTCTCCCTCACAGACCGTTCCCCTTACAGACCGTTCTGTGAACGTTGTTGTATATGGACCTCCGCAGCAGGCCCCTAGTTTAAGCGCAATTGCTACCTGCTGTTCATCGGCGACTAAGGTTCCAATTTGTACCTCATAACCGTAACTGTACGACTACTGGACCACGATGGTGTCCTTTTCTGATGAATCACGTTTTATGCTCCATCGAACAGATGGCGTGTGTGGCATGAAGCAATCCGCAACAATCGTCGGAAGGATCAAGGCCTTAGGAGAGAGCGTTATGATGTGGAGAATGTTTCTGTGCTATTCCGTCAATGATTTCGTCATTCTGGAAGGCACAGTGCGTATCTACCCTTGCAGACCACGTCCATCCGAAAATGCAGTTTGTCTTGCTCGTAGATTCCACAGTACCGAGGAAATACACGGTCCCATAGCTCGTCGTGTACGTGCGTGGTTCGAAGAGAACCAGAATGAGTTTACCATATACTCCATTGCCCATCAAAGTAGCCAGATATAAGCCCAATTCAAAACCTATAGGACCAGCTCGATTTCAACCGAGAAACCTAGCGCATTGCTCCAAATCCCTGCCGGTAACTTCCAGAACCTCATTGCCTCCTTTCCTGCACGTGTCGCATCGGACAGCATTGCAGAAGATACTTATTTAGGTCGTCACATTGATGCAAATGGACAGTTTAGTAATCGAAGGTGACATGACAGTTGTGCACTATACTAATGTTATTAATGACCACATACATTCTCTCACGTTTGATGTGTTCCTGGGCGGCAGTGGCATTATCTATAGTATAAATGTCCTTCTTAACAGAACTGATCGTTTTACAATGGTTTCAGAAGCACGGTAGTGCACACAAGGTGATGTCTTGGCCATCAGATTCTCATAGTCTAAACCAGATGGAAGACATGTGGGATGCTATCGGCTCCACGTCAAGAAACTATCACCCCATAATTTATGGGAATTTCATGATTTGTGGGTAATCATCTGGTGCAACATACCTTCTGAAACATGCAAGGAGCTTGTCGAACCCATACCAACCAACCTTAGCTTTCCAGAGGTGGGCCAATTTGCTATTAAGTAACTGGTCCTAAAGTTTTGTCTCGTGAATGTATATTGAATACTAATGAGAATCAGCAATGAAAAAAGTCTCCGTTTTTGTTTGGGAAATCTGAGGTTCTTAGTCTTTCTGTTTAACATGTACTGTCTTGACGTATTAATTTCATTGTGCAACGACAATTTGAAATTATCAAACTGCGAAGACTAATCAGTTTCTCAACGTTTCTACTGTTTCTTGGAATAGTTCCAGCGAATTAACATACTGCATGTAACACACATAGACTAAATAATTTGTCCTCTATTAGCAAACAACAACGCCTCATTTCACGGAGGGTATAATAAATTTCCTGTACCTCTTAAGGATATGTTCCTCGGCCGGTCGTTGTAATATTTCTTGCGTTATTAGGACCATACTACGGTCACTGAATTTTCTCTTGTTACAATGAAAACTATAGCTCGACAATGCTACAGCTAGCAAAAGTAACACAGAAAAAAAAGAGAAACCAAATTTAATGGCTCGGGAGAAACGTCCGGCCCTTGTATCTCTCCACGGTGAACTTCGAGGCATAAATACAATATATCATGCTGTAGTACGAGCGCTTTTCGCAGTAAAGAAGAAGTCAAATAAATATAGTTTACGACCATACGTCAAAGATGTAAATCTGCGTGTTCAGAGATAAGCTACGTACTGTTTACCCAATAAAGAGGTGAAAAGTATCTGCATCAAGGATTTTTTCTTGCGTGGTTACATCAGGGACGAACAGACATCATCCCTTTAAAAATGTCCGTCGTTGACAAGTAGTGACATGAAACCAGACCCTGATATGTTGTGCTATACAAAGTCTCTCTCCGACTGATAAACGAATAGAAATGTGAGTTAAGCGCTTTGTTCTAAATGGATGTTTCATTCGACAGCGATGTGTAGAATATATTGAAACTTGATAAATTAAAACCGTCTCTCACTGGACTCTTGCTCGAAAGTTTCACCCTCACAGCCATTGCTTTTAATGTTTTTACGTACAAAGCTATCCAAACACAACTCACATTCCTATAGCAAACTTCAATTTGGTGGTACGTATGTTCAGATTAACCATATCCTGAAGGTGCCTTAAAGAAGTTACAACCGCAGGAGTCTGGTTACGGAGGGACAAATAAATTTGCGGCCTTACGAAGTCCTCTGGCAGTTCGTTTCATTGAGATAATGCCCAGGCAAGGAACAAAGTTATCTTTAGTCAATAACGACGCCACAAGTAAATAGTTTGTCAACAACTAAGGAAGACACGTCTGCATTGAACAGTAACATGTCGATTTCTGGAAATCTTGTGCTCAAAATGTGGGAGTGACGTTTTAATAAGCTAAGGCTGATAGGATGTCCACTGGTAGTTACCAGTTCAGTAGGCAAACAAAACAATTAATATAATGATTACTCAGTATAAAGATTTACAATCTCATGGTCTCTATAGATATGACACTGGTAAAAAAAAAATTTAAAACTCAGCTGAGAGACTTATTAATGACGATTCCTATGCTATTACACCGTGTGAACAAGTTGATTCAAGGACTGTATTCCTTATTTCCACGACAAGAATGCATGTGGTGTTTCGTTGGCAGAGTGTAGGCCTCTAATCTAGATGAAAAGCAACACTGAGGAATGTAACATATATAAAAGATTAAGGGTAGTACAAATCCGTTCCACTGATATTTCGTCACTACATGGCAGTGAAAAAAAGAAATATTTTCGTGTCACTGGAAAATTTCAGCGAGAAACAATTTTTGGGTTCTCAGGGAAATCTTTGCTAACAACTGGGTATCACATCCGCATCGTTGCCTCACCGACCACAAAGAAATTATTGTGTAAATAGGAATTGATAAACATTATTGTAGAAATATATACACTCCTGGAAATGGAAAAAAGAACACATTGACACCGGTGTGTCAGACCCACCATACTTGCTCCGGACACTGCGAGAGGGCTGTACAAGCAATGATCACACGCACGGCACAGCGGACACACCAGGAACCGCGGTGTTGGCCGTCGAATGGCGCTAGTTGCGCAGCATTTGTGCACTGCCGCCGTCAGTGTCAGACAGTTTGCCGTGGCATACGGAGCTCCACCGCAGTCTTTAACACTGGTAGCATGCCGCGACAGCGTGGACGTGAACCGTATGTGCAGTTGACGGACTTTGAGCGAGGGCATATAATGGACATGCGGGAGGCCGGGTGGACGTCCCGCCGAATTGCTCAACACGTGGGGCGTGAGGTCTCCACAGTACATCGATGTTGTCGCCAGTGGTCGGCGGAAGGTGCACGTGCCCGTCGACCTGGGACCGGACCGCAGCGACGCACGGATGCACGCCAAGACCGTAGGATCCTACGCAGTGCCGTAGGGGACCACACCGCCACTTCCCAGCAAATTAGGGACACTGTTGCTCCTGGGGTATCGGCAAGGACCATTCGCAACCGTCTCCATGAAACTGGGCTACGGTCCCGCACACCGTTAGGCCGTCTTCCGCTCACGCCCCAACATCGTGCAGCCGCCTCCAGTGTTGTCTTCAGCGATGAGAGTCGCTTCTGCCTTGATGCCAGTGATGGTCGTATGCGTGTTTGGCGTCGTGCAGGTGAGCGCCACAATCAGGACTGCATACGACCGAGGCACACAGGGCCAACACCCGGCATCATGGTGTGGGGAGCGATCTCCTACACTGGCCGTACACCTCTGGTGATCGTCGAGGGGACACAAAATAGTGCACGGTACATCCAAACCGTCATCGAACCCATCGTTCTACCATTGCTAGACCGGCAAGGGAACTTGCTGTTCCAACAGGACAATGCACTTCCGCATGTATCCCGTGCCACCCAACTTGCTCTAGAAGGTGTAAGTCAACTACCCTGGCCAGCAAGATCTCCGGATCTGTCCCCCATTGAGCATGTTTGGGACTGGATGAAGCGTCGTCTCACGCGATCTGCACGTCCAGCACGAACGCTGGTCCAACTGAGGCGCCAGGTGGAAATGGCATGTGCAAGCCGTTCCACAGGACTACATCCAGCATCTCTACGATCGTCTCCATGGGAGAATAGCAGCCTGCATTGCTGCGAAAGGTGAATATACACTGTACTAGTGCCGACATTGTGCATGCTCTGTTGCCTGTGTCTATGTGCCTGTGGTTCTGTCAGTGTGATCATGTGATGTATCTGACCCCAGGAATGTGTCAATAAAGTTTCGCCTTCCTGGGACAATGAATTCACGGTGTTCTTATTTCAATGTCCAGGAGTGTAGTTATTGTAGATAGAATTATCTAGTTACACCAAATACTTTTAAGGTTTTATGTTATGTATGATACACAGTACTTTTTCTTCAGTATTCAGTGACACTAAAAAAGGATAATTGATAACCGACACTGATTAGACCCTAAGACGTTGTAATGATATATAAGAAAATAATGGAAGTTTGAGTTTTCTTGCACTCGAAATCTCTTGCCTTAACGTGGGACATAAATGAATCTCTCTTTCATCTTCATAACTGTATTAAGAGTATTTGCTGCTGCTTCTTGATTATTACGTTAAGCACATATAAATTAATGTAAACGAGATAAATAAAGGCAGGATCAGTGTGTCTGGGAAACAATTTCTGCCTCGTTCGTCTAACCCACTTGCCACTCCTTCACCTCGCTTAGCTTCGTGAAAAGTTCAAAATTTTATTTTCCTCTAATAACTTCATCTCCCCTTCTCTGACGTGAGAGTTGGCGAAATGGCGTCAAAAAGTCTTGCACGGGACATAAAAACAACACTCCCTCTGCCTATAATGCTGTACGATCATGTCATTTCACTTTTTGTTAATTTCATAGTTATTCCTGCGTCCTCCAGAAGATACAGAGCCGTATGTAGAAAAGCACAGTACTACCTACATCTCAGGTGTAATTTAATCTAGCCTCCAGAGAGAGAGAGAGGAAGGCAAGAGAAGGCAACGCAAGTCACCAGGTGGATATACATTTGCCAAACGGGGTTAGTGGATTTAAACAGACAAACAGCTCCATTCAACACACTGTCTTAAAATAGTATCAGGACCGTTTTTCAGCGAGTTTCATGACAGAGGCTATTTCCGTAGCCAAGAAGAACAAATTTGACTTTTTACATTTGGTGTGAAGTGAGACTCCACCTAAAAATTTTTCCGATTTCTACCCAATTTTAAAATCATCTGCTTCACATAAAAATGTAGCAAAACCTGAGCTTTATGTCCTGCCCTTCATTGGTTTTTGAGTTTTTAATCTTCAATATTTTGAATAGTATTTTTGAAAAAAGACTTTTTGTACTCATACCTCAATTTACACAATCCAGATTTTTAGGTATATTGACAAGATGATGTTCAAGAGTTCCATACATCATTTTTACGAGAAATTTCATCAGTTCAATTTCAGTATTTTTTTTCAAGTTTCAAACACAAACGTTCGTTAATTATTAGTTTATCAATGAATAATAAAATGGACAAATTACATTTTCGTTAATATTAACACATAGAAGTATGCAATTATCCCAAGACTATGTAATGCAAGAATTTCATAAAGACTGTTTAATACTTAGGATAAAAGAACTGGCACTCAACATAGAAAAACAAACTTACAGGAAAATAGATTTTAAAATTTTAGTAAAGCGATGAATGCTAATACAAGAAACATGCCCATAAAAATTCAACAGCGCCAACCATTTTCCCTTCCTGTTCCTATTCTTACCGTCATTTGAAAAGTAGCATAGATTTTTTGTGGTATTTCTCCTTCACCAATCAGCGTCTTATGGACTGGTTGATTTGTCGTTCATCTCTACGTAAGCAGATCATCTTATGGAAGGAAGATAAAGGAATGCTGGGACTGCTTTTGCCTTCTTCAAGCATCCCATAAACGTGCTTTGGAACTTTGTGCAGTCCATATTTCAAATATTTTTAGACGTACTTTGAATTTCGAATACAGCCAAATAGTTTTGGGATCTAGAAGTAATCACTCCAAAAATGTGAAATATTCATTAAAATATTATTGAAAAAAAAATTGCAGGTTTGCATTGTAGTCTTCCCTTAATCATACTTCAATGGATTTAGGTGGTGGTGGTGGTTAGTGTTTAACGTCCCGTCGACAACGAGGTCATTAGAGACGGAGCGCAAGCTCGGGTTAGGGAAGGATTGGGAAGGAATTCGGCCGTGCCCTTTCATAGGAACCATCCCGGCATTTGCCTGAAACGATTTAGGGAAATCACGGAAAACCTAAATCATGATGGCCGGAGACGGGATTGAACCGTCGTCCTCCCGAATGCGAGTCCAGTGTGCTAACCACTGCGCCACCTCACTCGGTAATGGATTTAGGACTGTACCAGTATTACAGCCGGATCAGTAAACTGAACTGTATTACCATTCATCGTTTTCGTACTGCGGTTAAGTATTGTCCGATTTCTCGTAATAAATAATTTTAAACTATTGCCTATCTATACGACCACTGCTTTTTCGATGTCTGTTGTCTAACCCTATTTGGCGTTTGATGAAGCTGTATAGCTGCTTGCAAGCAAGTAACTTCTTGCGGTTGGAAGGGGTTCTCTTCCTTCCACATTTACAAGTTAGAAGCCAGGTGCATTTGCTGCACATTGAAAGGTGTCCGTTTTAACTGGTGTGGTGTTTTGTCGTACTGTTCATCTTAGCGGAGTATGTGTCATGTTTTTTGACTTTCGTTTGATTTTTAGGTTGAACTTTGTGACTAGTTTATAATTACAGCTATCATTTGTTGCTATTTGTGTGAAAATGTCTATTTCTCTCAGGTAGCTACCTCTACTGAGTGGTACTGTGTTGAGTCTACATCGAAAGTATCCAAGTGCTGATTGCTTCTGTGACTGTGCGTGATCAGAAGTTTAATGTAAGATCAAGCAAGAAAGAAAATTCAGCATGGCTTAAAGGAAGATGATAAGTACTCACCGATTACACCAATTGGTAATACATATAACAGACAGTAATCTAAATAGATGGCCAAAAATCCTATTTTTCTCTCAAGAATGTAAATGTATGTGAGAGAAAAAAATAAAAATAAAAACAGTACACACACACACACACACACACACACACACACACACACACACACACACACACACACACACAGAGAGAGAGAGAGAGAGAGAGAGAGAGAGAGAGAGAGAGAGAAAACTTACATCGGCTTACACATAGTCACAGTGGAAACAGTCGAAAGCAAATCCTTAGAAAGCTGGAAAAACTTACAGAAACAAATGGCACTGTACACACAGAAAAAGACTGTTAAAGTGGTGTATGTTGAAAACAGTGACCAAAAAGGAAACTGAAAACGTTCAGCCAGTTTGTCACCTGACAGAAAGCTGCTGTCTTAAAGTAATGAATTAGACACTGATCTGGAAGTATTTCTGCATTTAATTACAAAATCTTATTGAACCATTTGAAATCTATAATATATTTGTGCTAACAATAACTTGTACGTGCAAACGAAAAAATCGTGTAATTGAAGTTGCCTTGTAATTAAGATGAAACCATCTTGGTGCAAAACACAAATATTATTAATATTAAAAACTTAATGTGGAATATGGAATAGGTGTTTATCTTTTGAACTACTGTAATTTAGATCCAGCTTCTGTGAAAATGGCAGGACAAGAAACTTGTTGCTAGGTAATTTGTTTCTTTATTCTAGAATCTGTCAAGCTGCCCTGGAACAATGTGGTTGCTTAGGCAATGTTAGGAGGGGGAGAACAGTGGTGTGGCCCCACTCCCTATTGTTTTCAAATTTATTCAAGGTGGCGGATCCAAAATGGCGGCGATAGATATGGCAATTTCGCAAAGACGTCATGGCAGGAAGCTCAAATTTTGGCGGGACCATAGGTCGAGTGGGCTAACTCCACCCTCCCATAGAAATGGATAGAAGTTCAAATTGCAGCAGGACAATGCAACACACCACGGCTGCCTCCTCTAACCTAAGAAAATGGCGGTAAAAACTTCACCTGAGCTAGCTCCAACAACTTAAGTCAATCAGACAGCAACCTCTTCCTAGGAATTGGTGGGAAAGGGACTCGACCTGTGCTAAATAGGATGGACATAAGTCTTTATTTTGCATGCAGTGTTTATTTAAGCAATTTGAGGAAGTAGCTCCATCCGGTGGGTTTACCACAAGGTCTGGAGTCCAACTAATGTAGTACACAGTACCGCCACCAGGGGGTGCCATTGTCCCTTCCATTACGTAATCCAAGATGGAGATCTTGGGGGAAGGGGGATTGTGGTTTAAGGACTCAGCCTGTGCTGGGCTTCTGGATAGGATAGACATAAGTCTCTATTTAGCAGGCAGTCTTTATTAAAACAATTTGAGGCAGTACCTCCATCCACTGTGTCCCCCATGAGGTCCGGAGTCCACCTGGCCTAGTACACACTAATGCCACCTGAAGGCACGGTATTCCCTCCCATGACATAATCCAAAATGGCCGTCTGGGAGGGAAAATTGTCGGGAAAAGGACTCAGCCTGTTCTGGGATGCCGGAGAAAGGAAGGAGTGTACTTTATTTATTTTTGGGACAATATATTTAGGGACAGATTAGACATAGTATATTTATTACTCTGATACAAGACACTCACTCTAATCAAGTGAGGTGGTCTAGTGGTTAGCACATTGAACTCGAATTTGGGTGGACGACAATTCAATCCCATGCCCAGATATCCTCATTTAGGTTTTCCGTTATTTCCCTAAATCGTTCCAGGCAAATGCCGGAATGGTTCCTTTGAAAGGGCAGGGCCGATTTCCTTCCCTGTCCTTCCCTAATCTGATCATACTGATGATATCATTGTTTGGTCTCCTCCCCCAGAAACAACCTATCAACAATCCAGTCACTCATATGTGCTTGGGGTCACAATACACAGTTTACAGACCTGCAAACTACTAGTAAATAAGGCAATACACTGATGTACAGATAAGCAAACAACTCGTAAATTACCGAAATAATGCAGTATACTGCATATAGACATCCAAGCAACTCATAAATTGTGAAAAATAATGCATTTATAACACTATGCAAACACACTCACAATGCTTAAACATAACACCGTGCACAAACACTCATTGCATGTAAAAAACACTTGCGAACTATCATCAACTGTGACACCTGCCACAGTAGCCAGCAGATGAAAGACGCATATACAGTTAGAGTTATTCGAGCATTACACTGACATCCCATAACTCCAGCACACGCATGCACTGCCCATCACCTCCTGTCCACAGGACCTCACACTACAATACCACACACACTCCCAGAAGTTGGGATGCACCGGCTGCCCCGTGTGAAATGATGACACAGCGGTCAGCTGCCGAGCCACCCACGGGTGTCTGTTGGGGTCCTGCAAGCATGAGGTGGTGGCATCCCTGTCATACCTGACATGAGAAATTCCTATAAAAACACATGTTCACCTAAGCACCATTGCTGGCACGATAACGCATAGCTGCAGTGCGGTTCCAGCCTTGAGCGAGATGTTTGCATAGCAACTAAAAGCTTCTCAATGTTATACTGATGTCTCATGTATATGTAAATTAGAGAAAAGTCACCTTCTGGGCCGCTGGTAGAAACCTCTCTACCTGGGGATACTGACGTCACTGGCCATATATTTTTAAAGTGCAATGAGTGTTTGTGCACTGCATTACTTTCTGCTGTTTAAGCACTGTGAGCGTGCTTGCATAGCATTACAAACGCATTAAGTTTTGACAATTTACTAGTTGCATGCATGTCTGTATGCTGTTTTCTGCATTATTTCGGTGAATTACGCGTAGTTTGCAGGACTGTGTGCTGTGTACTGAGTTATTATGGTAATTTACGAGTCGTTTGTGTGTCTGTACATCAGTGTACTGCATTATTTATGAGTAGTTTTCAGGTCTGTAAACTGTGTATGGAGACCCCAACCACATCAGAGAGAGTGTTTTGCGTCAGTGTAATAAATATACTGTGTCAAATTTGTCCCAAAATAAATAGTTTAAAAAATAAATAACATACGCCCCTGCTCTCTCCAGCAGCCAAGAACAGGCTGAGTCCTTTTTCCACCACTTTTCCCCTCCAAACCGCGATCTTGGATCACATTATGGGAGGGATACCGGTGCACTCTGGTGGCAGTACTGTGTACGAGGTCAGTGGGACTCCAGACATCATGGTGAACACACTGGATGGCGATCCTGCCTATAATTGTTTAAATAAAGACTGAAAATAAACGTGTATGTACCTCCTATCCGGCACAGGCCGAGTCCTTTTCCTGCCAATTCCTAGGAAGAGGTGGCGGTCGGATTTCGTAGTTTCGTGGAGGTAGCCCAAGTGACCTTTTTTCCCAAGGTTTTCTTAGGTTAGTGGAGGTAGTGATGGTGTGTTGCATTCTGCTCATGGAATTTGAACTTTCAGCCATTTTCTTGGGGGAGGGGTGGGGAGGGGGAGTGGAAAGGGTTAAGTTAGTGGAGGTAGTCCAATTGACCTATTTTCGGGCCAAAATTTGAATGTCGCTCCATGAAGTCATATCGACATTGCCATATCTATCCCCCCATCTTGGAACCGCCATCTTAAATAAATTTAGCAATAATGGTGAGCCATGGATGGCTCGTGTTCGTGCCATACCTTATTTGACATCCTGGTTTTACTGTACTACCACCTCATTATGTTAATAACTGGTGTCACTGAGTTGCCGCCTTGCCTGCCCATAAACAGAGGCAGACCACCTTGGTTGGTCGTTGGTCAGTTGTCTTGTCGGATGATGTATATGTTGGCCGGTGATCGCTTATGGGTTGCCTGCATGTGGGGACTCGTGATTCGTCCCTGTTATTGCACAGTCGCTGCTGTTAGTATTGTCTAGTCCTTCGTGCAAGTGCTTGTGAAACTGTGTGGAGCTTGTGATGCCGACTGCTCAGTTATTTTAGTGCTGTCTCCGTGCTGATGTGTGGCAGTCGGTTGGTTGGCGTGGAGCAGTGAGGAAATCTCCATGGGGCGTGGTTTGGCTGGGCCCGCTGGCGGTCTCTACACAGTGTCGGAGTGAGTGGGGCTGTTCCCATTGGTACGAGGTCAGTGGCTCACTGACCCTGGACACGAAAGTTGAGTTAGGATTTAATTCACCAGCAAGTCAAGACTGTTCACATTGTGCCGTTTGGTTCTCGTTGTTGGCTGTTAGGACATTCCGGCAAGCAACAACATGTGTATTTGAGTTTGCGAATGCTTAGCTACCATCTGGTGGAGTGTAACTGTATTTGGGTATTTGCAATTGAAGTGAACAAGCGAAATTTTCTGAATTGTGGCCGTTAATGTTCCGGTTACCGTCTCTGGCCGTTGACGTAAATTTAGGCAGTGTCATTTTCTCATTGTGTTGTCGCTGTCCAGCACAGTATGTAGTTTGAAAGTTTAATGTATTCTTGGTTGTGGACTTCCATGCCTCTTACGTTTTCATTGAACTCTAGGTTGTGTGCTGGTCGAGTGGAGCGCAAGTTAACTTGTCGGTGGGTCCGTTAACTGACTGTTGGTTGGGTTGTCGTCGGATCGAGAATGGTTGAGCCAACTACCTGTCTCAATTAAGAGAACGTTAGTATTTCTAGTACTGGCCGACCCCCGAAGCTCTGAGCGCCGTTACCTCCACTGCCTTTTCGTATTTTCTGTTGTGTGTATTTGTATGGCTCGTAGTCGATGGTTTTTAATTAAAGTTGAATTGTTTTTAGTGGTGTTTTAAGTCATGGGCCTTCAGCCGTAGTAAAATTAAAATCCATGTTTGTTAACTGTTAGACTATTTGGGCCTTATGCCAGATTAAAATATTGTTTAAAGATAAAGCCTTCGGCGTTCGGCCCACTAAAAATTATTTTAGTTTTGTTTTGAGTCATGGGCCTTCAGCCGTTTTAAAATTAAAATCCTTGCTTGTCAAATGTTAGATTGTTTGCGCCTTACGCCAGATTAATATATTCTTTAAAGATAAAGCCTTCGGCCTTCTGCCTACTAAAATTATTTTAGTTGTGTTTTAAGTCATAAGCCTTCAGCCATTTTAAATTACTCGCTAGTCAATCTGTTTGGGGCTTTCAGGCTAATTTAAGATAAGGCTTTTTTGTTTAAATTTATTATACCTTGAGTTTTAAGTCATGGGGCCTTCAGCCGTTTTTAAATTAATGATTTTTGTCTTTCGAGTATCAGACTGTTTGGGGCCTTCAGCCTAACTGAAGATAACGCATTCTGCCTTGTGTTTTTTTATTTAATTTTACCTTCAGTCTTAAATCATTGGCCTTCAATCGTCTTTAAATTAAGGTTGCTGCTTTTCATGTGTTAGATTTTTAGGCCTTCAGCCAAATTGTACAACTCATCTAACGTGAGGCCTTCTGCTTTCTAAATTTTGTTTGTGTCTGAATTTTAAGTTACTGGCTCTTAGCCATTTTTTTTTTTTAAATTTAAGTGGCTGTGCTCTTAAGGCCTAAGATAGTATGGCGTATTCAACCGATAATTAATTTCAAGAATTCGTACTGTAATGTTTGGTCATATAAAAAAAGTTGTGTGTGTTCGAGTGTAACTGACAGCCACTCATCTTGGCCCATTTCCACAATTCCAACTTCCTGTCCTGTACTGCGCGCTTAGCAGGGCTTTTCAAATGGAGAGTTTGGCCACACATCTGTTGGCCCCCTACTAATGTTGTCGACTGAGCATACTCCGCAAGCCACCCAACGGTGTGTGGCGGAGGGTACTTCTGGTACCACTAACTGATCACACTTGCACCGCCCTACTCGCGAGTGACGTCTGGGAAGAATGATTGTCGGCAAGATTGTTTCTAATTTCTCGAACTTCCTCGTCGTCGCCATTTCTAGAGATGTATGCGGGAGGAAGTAATACGTTGTCTGTCTCTTCCTGGAAAACGCTCTTCCGACTTTCAGTGGTAAGCCTCTCCGTGACGAGCAACGCCTCTCTTGTAGCATCTGCCACTGGAACTTGTTGAGCATCTACATCTACATCTACATACATACTCCGCAATCCACCATACGGTGAGTGGCGGAGGGTACAAAGTACCACAACTAGCACCTTTTCTCCCTGTTCCAAACATAACGAGGGAAAAATGACGTCCTATATGCCTCTGTACGAGCCCTAATCTCTCTTATCATATCTTTGTGGTCCTTCCGCGAAATATAAGTTGGCGGCAGTAAAGTTGTACTGCAGTCAGCCTCAAATGCTGGTTCTCTAAATTTCTTCAGTAGCGATTCACGAAAAGAACGCCTCCTTTCCTCTAGAGACTCTCACCCGAGTTCCTGAAACATTTCCGTAATACTCTCGTGATGATCAAACCTGCCAGTAACAAATCTAGCAGCCCGCCTCTGAATTGCTTCTATGTCCTCCCTCAGTCCGACTTGATAAGGATCCCAAACGCTCGATCAGTTCTCAAGAATAGGTCGTATTAGTGTTTTATAAGCTGTCTCCTTTACAGATGAACCACATCTTCCCAAAATTCTATCAATGAACCGAAGACGACTATCCGCCTTCCCCACAACTGCCATTACATGCTTGTCCCATCTCATATCGCACTGCAATGTTACGCCCAAATATTTAATCTACGTGACTGTGTCAAGCGCTACACTACTAATGGAGTATTCAAGCATTACATGATTCTTTTTCCTATTCAACTGCATTAATGTACATTTATCCATATTTAGAGTTAGCAGCCATTACTTAAACCGATCACAAATCCTGTCCAAGTCATCTTGTATCCTCCTACAGTCACTCAACGACGACACCTTCCTGTAGACCACAGCACCATCAGCAAACAGCCGCACATTGCTATCCGCCCTATCCAAAAGATCATTTATGTAGATAGAAAACAACAGCGGACCTACCACACTTTCCTGGGGTACTCAAGATGATACACTCACCTCCGATGAACACTCACCATCGAAGACAACGCACTGGGTTCTATTACCTAAGAAGTCTCTGTAAAGGGGCCCATATTGATAACCAGAACTCAATAATCGGTCGAACAAGCACCTGTAAGCCACTTCCTTCGTGGATGAGTCACATTTCCTTAAGATTCTTCTTATGAATTGCAGTGTGGCGTTTGCTTTTCCTACTGTTTGTTTAATGTGGGTTTACTCTTAGATATTTCACGGTAGATATTGTTTCCATAATTTTGTCATCAGTAATGCAGTGGCACAGTGGTGGATTTATTTCAGCATGTTATGTTTATTTACGTTTAAGGTCAATTCCCATGGACGGCACCATTCATCTGTCTGCTAATCGCTTATGTATCCTGGCGTTGCTACTTTCTTATTGACAACTACATCATTTTTGAACTGTCCTAAAGAGCTTCCGATGCATTCTACTGGGTCATTCATGTGCACTGTAAATGATAATGGGCCTCTCACACTTCCTTGAAGTACTCCATAAACTACCTTTACATCTGGCGATTTTGTTCTATTAAGATCGGCGTGCTGAGTTTTATCTGCAACGTATTTTAGAACCCAGTCGAAAATCTAGTCCGACACTCGGTAAGCTAGTATTTTTTTACACTAAATGGTAGCTCGGGACGGTACCAAATGCCTTCTTGGAGCCAAGGAACGCGACATCCACCTGATTGCCGTTGTGTACAGTATGGATCTCATGCAGGAACAAAGTGTTTACGTTTTGTCTGATTCGTAATCGTCCTCTGCAAGTCGATATCGCATTCACCAAAAGGTTATGTATTTTATGTGTTTTGTTTTTCAAATCCACGTTATGGAGAAGTTCTTTTTCTGAGTGTGCTGGGAGTACTGGTTATCAGTCTGATTGTCCTGTTTGAACCCTTGTGCTCTTTGGAATAAATAAAAAAGGTTGTTGTTAAAAAGCAAATTATGTGTCCTTATTGCTGTTTCGTTCCTTCCATCAATTTAATTAAAATTATTAAACGTCTTTTGCAAGTACTGAATAGTAACGAGGGTTACACTGATGTCTCACGCAGAAGTAATTACATAACTATTATCGTGTTTAATTCGATCGATAGGTCAATTCAAACCACTTCTGTCTCTAGCGGTTTATTCAAACATGAGTCATTTACTAGCATAAGTAAATTATTTTCAGACAACGGAAGGTGAGCTTGCGTCTACAGTTCCAGGTCAACAACCTCTTCGTCGTCTCATTACGCTCTGTGACAACGTTACTTTACTGTATTACCATAATCAATAGTAGATCATTTCAGATGGCAAGCGAATTACCGCTGCGTTATGTATGCATGTCTGTGATGAATTATTCCGAAGGATGGTGTAATATACCTCATTCTGCATATTGAATAACTTGAACTCAGGCTGGAATTTAGTCATTATTTTGAAGTGAGTTGCATCAGAGGGCATATCCACATATTGTGATAGCTGATTATTGTTTTCTGAAAGTTTTTACGCATAATGAATATACGATTTTGAACTAGTAATTCAAACTGTTGATGAGATCATGCAGATCATTAAGGCAAACCCACTAAAATAAAGGAGGGCATGTACTGCGGAAGTCATCGAATTTAGTGACTTCCTTCAAACAACTGTAGTCTTCATCTTTTAAAGATAAAATGTACAAACAAAAAGAAGGGTTAGCTATGCGAAGTAGTTTGGCTAATACGATGAAAAAATGTTTCATTAATTACTTTGAAAATGAGCTTTCCTTCGAATTTTCTAGTTTTGAACGAAACACTATTCGTTTTAAAAGACACGTGCATAAAATAATTTTTCTATGCAAACGACAAGAAAATGAAATTATTAATTTTTCCCAGCGATGGTAGAACTGAAAACTTAATTATTTAGCACTAAATTTTTTTATTAGCAACAACTCAAATAATACACACCAGTCCCGTCGGTCTGGGAATGTGGCTCCATGACTCCATGATGAAGGAAAATACGTACGTGAAACTGAAGAATTACTCGCATCTTTAAATGTCGCATGACTGGAGGAATTTTTCTTTTGACGTAATTTTCTCAGCTTGAAGGCACAGTTCAGTGGCTTCCTCAACCATACAAAGAAACCTTCTTTAGCTCTATGGTCCACCTATGACACTGCTCCGCATGTCACAAGAAGAAACACATGAACTCAACACCCTAAAACAAATAGCCTGTGCTAATCGATATAAAAGTAAAGACATCTATTACAAGACGAAATAACAAATGATAGTACAGACGTGAAAATAACGAAAGCAAGAAAATAAAATACGTTACTATGGACCACCAGAGCAAAGCGTCCCATAAAACAGGAACTTATTTTCGCAAATTCATCGTACAATTTGCCTTTGAAACTACACTTTGCAAATCCGCCTTCACCATAAAATTGTCCAGAAGAACAATATATACTGGCCACGACATCTTGGTAGATGATTGTTGCAGTGTCTGTGTGTTTGTGGGTTGCATTTTTTCAGATGACTTTTCAAGCCCATGGCAGCACGGCATCTCTTGTCGCAATTGCCACCATTGTGTCTGGCTGCTGAGGCAGGAGCAGTCGTAGCATTGCGAAGCTTTTTCTGCCTTAATCTGTCTAACAAGCCTTCATCGTGCTTCGACATTCCAGATGATATATCATCACGCCACTCTGGTCTCATGCTAGCCCGTGCCTCCCAAATGCTTGTGTCGATTTCAAAGCTCTCCATATCTCGTTTACAGGAGTCCTTGAACTTCAATACAGGACGTCCTACAGGTCTTTTGGCTATTGAGATCCTTCCAAGCATCACCTCACATGGTAATCTGTCAGGATCCATACGGTGGACGTGTCCCAGCCAGCAGAATCGTCTCTGCTTCAAGATAGCTGAAATACTGTTGCAGTTAGTTTCAAATAGCACTGCTTCGATGGTCACTCGGTCCTTCCACATACGTCGAAGATGGATCTCAGGCACCGCATGTGGAAAGCATTAAGGCGACGTTCTTGTTTGGCTTAGGTAGTCCATGTTTCTGATGCATACAAAAGGATGCTGAGGACGCAAGTCTGATATACAAGAATTTTGGTACTCAAAGAGAGTTTTTTGTTTTTCCAAACCAATGTAGAGAGTTTGCCAAAAGTTGTCACAGCTCTTCCAATGCGAGCATCAATTTCCTTGTCAGCAGACATGTTTGATTCTATAGTATCTAGAAAACAGTGTCTCTCTTGAGAAGAACAACAAAGTTTCAAAATTCAGGTGTTTATAAAATCACAAGCGATGATTGCAGTTACTCTTAGCTACGACAGCGGAGACGTGCTTTAGAAACTATGTGTAAAAACACACATATACGTATCTGTAACACAACAGCATTTGATGACGTATCACGTAATCTGAAGATATCGTAGCATACTGGAGTAACTTTAAATATTTGGCAGTAAGAGACAGCGTCCTGGTCGTGTTATCAACAAGGGAAGTGGTTTCAATCAAAATTTCTAATTGGAAATCTTTGAAGAACTTATATGCTGAAATTTGAGTTGCCTATGTGAAGTGTCATCGTGCGCCATCGAAGGCTTGCGGGAGTCAACAGTGACGTTGTTATCTGCAGACCGTTGTGGACGCATGGCACACGGTGCAGTGCTCCGTTCGCGCCAGGAACCTCAGCTACCTCGGACAGCACAAGAAGTACTGCCGCCAAGAGACAGTAACATGTAATTTGGTTCCTTTTTGTTACTTTACGTTTGAATGCTTTCCATTTTCAATCTCTTACTTATTGTCGTAATCACAACACAAACTGAAATATGGAGACAAAACTGTATACATGTTCTCAAAGATTATTAAAATTTCTTCCATTATGATACTAATGAAAGCAATTTTAAATTTTTTCCTGTCATCAAATTTTATTTTCAAACGTTTTGTTAAATTATGACCAGCTGTAACCTGCTATAGGACAAATACATCAAACAGATAGTTAAACATAAAAAATTTCTAGCTTAAATACGACCTAGAATACAATAATGTGCTTTACTTTTACATGAACCTTCTCTCAATTACTTTGTATAAATATCAGTACGTTATGCATGCATCAACTATCTTTAGGATAGCTTTGAGTCACATACGCCGTACATCCGGTAGAAGCTTGCATAACATTTTGACTCATATTATTTCGCCTGGCTGTGGTGTGTTGGTATGCAGCAGAATGAGAGGTATATCGTGTTTATATTATATTTTCTGCCCTTTGTTTTAATGTACTGTTGTGGTATCTAATAATGTTTCTCCTTTTACTTCTATTTTAGATTCTGGAGATGGCTATTGTACTGTCGAAACTAGTACTTCTGTTCAAAAAGTTTGTAATCGAGACAAACATACGAGGGTGAGTCAAATGAAAACCTTAAACTTGTAATAACAAATCGAAATTTCACTCCGTTATGCTGCAAGTTGGTAAGCGTGCTACAAACAGCGTGCAGAATGGTCTGTAGGTGGCAGCATAGTACAGATGCACACATACCGTCGCAGTACCAGTATAAAGATAGCCGCCATTACACAAGGGAAGAACAGCGCTCTGGTATTCGGTTTTTGCGAAGGTCGAAGCCTATTGAAATTCGTCGGCGTATGAAAGTTCAGTACGGTGATGCCTGTTTCTCACAGCAGCAAGTCTACGAATGGAGTAAGAAGTTCACAAATGGTGTGACTTCAGTGGAAGATGCTCCTCGTCCAGCTCAGGCACAACGAGTTGTTACTCCACACAACTCCACAGAACACTGCAGCAGTTGAAGTCATAGTGAACGAAATCCGCAGAGTGAAACTGAATGACATTGCAGCATGTTTACAGATTAGTCATGGGTCAGCACACCGCATTGTGCATGATGTGCTCCAGTGTCTGCAAGACGGGTGCCACGGCAGCTGACTCCTGAAATCAGTGAACGACGTGTTGATGCTTGTGAAGAACTTCTTCGGTGCTTTGAACAAGAAGGTGATGGCTTCCTTGTAAAAATCGTTACTGGGGACGAAACCTGGGTTCACTTCCACCAACCGGAAACGAGGAGAGAGAGCAAGGAATGGTGCCATTCCTCATCACCAAAACCAAAGAAGTTTCGAACCGGACCATCAGCAGGGAAGGTTATGCTGATTCTCTTTTGGGACGAAAAAGGCGCCATTTTGGAGCATTATATGCCTAGATGGACCACTGTTACCAGTGCATCATACACAGACCTCCTAAAAAATCATCTGAGGCCTGCAATCAAATCAGAGCGATGTGGATTGCTGTCAACAGGTGCCCTTTTGCAACAAGACATTGCAAGGCCCCTCACTGACCTTTCAAAAGTTTCAACAATCACAGACCTGCAATTAGAGCGTCTCTCTCATCCACCATACTCACCAGACCTTGCCCAATGTGATTTTCATATGTTAGGACCACTCAAAGGCGCAATTGGAGGAAAGAAGTTCCGTTCTGATGAAGAGGTACGCACGCGGTGCCAGAGTGGTTGCGCGGACTACGAAAAGAATATTTTTCTACAGGAATTGATACACTTTGTTAGCGCTGCAGAGCTTGAATTGAGCGTGGGGGAGATAATGTTGAAAAGTGATACAGCTTTGTACCACTGCTGCACAATAAATAATATTTTTAAAAAGTATTTAAGGTTTTCATTTGACTCACCCTCGTATGATGAGCTGGTAGTGGCCAGAGAAAATCCCAGTTACGAATATTTGTAGCGGGTTTGAGGTACCAGCATTATCATATCGTAATATAAATTACATCGACAACCTATACTCGGACTGGCCGAGCGGCTACAGTCTAGAACCGCGATACCGCTACGGTCGCAGGTTCGAATCCTGCCTCGAGCATGGATGCGTGTGATGTCCTTAGGTGAGTTAGGTTTAAGTAGTTCTAAGTTCTAGGGGACTGATGACCTCAGAAGTTGAGTCCCATAGTGCTCAGAGCCATTTGAATAACCTATACTCACCTGAAGAGAATGATCTTAAATTTCGTCCAACATCATGCTGTGAGTACTTTTATGTGAGAGCCTGATGATGGTCAGATGACTGATTGTGTAAATGAAGCAGAAGCAGCTCAAGGCAGTAATATGACAATTTTCAAATAGATAAGAGCGCCAAATCTTGAAATTACATTGCTTTAGTAAGAGATGTTGAGAAATCTTATTTTATCACACACTGTACGCTTTCACAGACGATATTAACTTCACTTAAAACTTATGAGTTGACAGGCCGTGGCCAATATGTAAAACTTTCCGCTAACGTTTCGTCTTCGGGTGCGTAAGATACCTTTAGAGATGAAACGGAGAACTGCGATCGCAATTGAGCCAGCGGCGAATATATCGCCAGTAGTGGGCAGCACAGTCAATCAAGGGACGCCGGCTACGAACTATCTCTGGTAGTGCAACATTCTCGATTGAAAGTAATCAGTCGTCATTCTATTGATGCAAAGTCGGCATTCACCTTTAATCTAAATTGGCATCTTCCTCTTTAAACAAAAAAGAGAAAGCTTTCAAGGAGAAAGAGGAAGGAGTGAAATGAGATAAAATATGTATGTTGACTTTTATCCTACTGAATTACCAACGATTACTGTCACTCGGGAATGTTGTGTTACGGCAGATTATCTAGTATCCGGCATCAAGTGATGAATTGTAGCCCCCTCTACACTGCCTATATATTCGGCGGTCCCTCGAGTTCAGATTGCAGTTAGTAGCTTCATCTCTGAGGGTGTCTTCCGCAGTCGGAGAGGAACGTCAGAGGAAGTTTTACATATCGACAACGGATTATTAGCCCGGAAGTTTTAATGAAGAAAATTGCATTCGACTTCCAAAAATTCGAAGGAAAATTTGGTTTAAAGGAAGTTTTGATGAAAAAAGGAAAAAAAGAAATGACTTTTTATGTAAAAATGTGAATGGATGAAAAAATGGGGAAGAAATGGCTTTGAATATTTATGTTATTTACTCTTTCAGTAAGACCTTTGTTGCAGAACCCCTCATTTACATGTGGTAATAAAAATTCATTCACACAGAATTAAGCACACTTAATATTACGTGATCCTTAGCAACCCTCTCATGCTGATAAATTCAAACTAACCGATTAGTAACAATTATTTGAAACATATTTCAATTAAATTTTTTTACGTAATTTGGCCTTGGCACACATTTTCTAGATGCAGTGGGTTTTTAAATATTTACTGAATTCTTTCCCGGCGTTAGCTATGGAACACAAGACTGTCTCTGTTAGCATAAAATGGTTAAACATTGCCAAACCGACCTGAACGTTTATCATTGACAAAACACACTTCACTATACGTTTAAGTTATTTGCTTTAGAAATGGAAAGAACCAACAGATTAACAACTTCAACGTTAATTATCCGCCTATGATTGCACAAATGTAAAACCAGCAATAAATTCAGTCAGCCTCAGGATCACTGTAAAAGAAAATTATTTCGTAATTCACTGCTAATTTTACCTTCTCCCGATTTACGGGTTTGGTTAATTTTATAGCGGAACAATCTTTTAAATGTGCCGCCGCTGCAAATCGTTCGGTCGCGGCACAGCCCAGCAACACCAACGATAATCGCTAAAAGTGCTGAAAATTCTTTAAAGAAATATTATAGATGACATGGGCAAGCTAATTTACATTCATAATACACAATTTTGATAAATTATAATGTATTTAGACCATAACAATAATTGAAATAACACACCTTTGTAATTTCTCCTCTAATGGCGACTAAAGATAGATACAAACAAACGAAGTCTACTCATTCATATAATGCTACGTCACAGGTTCCTCCCTCTCTCTCAGCTCTCGAGGATGACGACAAAGAATACACATTGTGTAGCGCTATTTATATTATTGCCGATTGTGAATGTCTCTTTGTAATCTTACAACATTATTTTCCTCAATGGCTATATTTTACATTTTTTCATCGCAGATATTAACATGTTGAGTAATTACATTGTAAGTATAGAAATATTACAATCATAAATACATAGAGAATATTATTACGGAAAATATTACAATAATAACCAACGTCCTCTACACAAAATTAAGTAACATTTTTTGTTAAACAATTACAGTACATACGAACTGCTTCATAGCGGCATACATAGTACAATTAAATGTCGTTTCATTTTATTAATAGTGTGTGTGCTTCCAGGGAACGTTACAAAGTCTAACAAAAGAAATAAATCACATGGGTGAAGGTTCGTGTCATATGGTGAGGGTGGTTTTCGAGAGAGATGGGGGTAGGCGATTTGGGATGCAGGTGCCGCTTCCGTGAAGCAACACTTCGTTACGTCTCCGCGCTGCTGGATTACGGGAGGGAAAGCGTCTGGTGAGGTGCCCTACATTCCTGCCACGTCCGCACTCAGTTTCTGGCATCCTTCCTCTAAGGATACGACGCGCGCCGTGAGCAGGCAGAAAAGTACGCTGCTTAGTGGATCCGCAGGCAGAAAAGAATGCGGCCTAGCGAATCCGCTTATGCAGGTCCGAGCAGTGTGACCAGAGGAATATTGGCATGTTTAGGGCCACTGATTTCCGGGCGTCCACCCACAGCGGTCTGTACACACTCACACACACACACACTTGCACACACACACACACACACACACACACACACACACACACACACAAGCGACGTGAAAAAAATGGCCTTTGCTACTTATTCAAGTTTCCTTTTACTAAGCTGAGCTGAGACGCTTTGTTACGAGATTTTATTGACGCTGAAAATCGTGATCTGTCATCAAGGAAAATGCCATTACACCTCCACCTCATAGTCCGCTAATATAGCCCTTGAGAACTTTTCCCGTTCACAGTGTATGTGAATGTTATAATGAACTAAGTTAGTTGCTTTAGCAGATTTTAATCTAATATTCATACCGCTGGTGAAGGATCTTTGTAGTGAGACCATAGAAAATCTGCAAGGCAGCGTCGTTCAGTTTATTTGTGGAACTAACAACTTAGAAGAATCAAATATGTTTGGAAATGTCCTTAGAAAGGTACAGCAACAAGGTGTGTGGGTTTGTGTGTGTGTGTGTGTGTGTGTGTGTGTGTGTGTGTATACAATGATTAAAGGCGACTTCAGTAGCGTCATAGCTGAAATAGACTCACCCATATGGAGTCAATGAATATCTTATTTAAATATGATAGGACAGGGTAGATGATATAACAACTAATAAGATCTGCAACATTAGCGTTTAACTTCCTTCATTTCGAGTAGGACTAGTTTACGGGACCAGAGCATGTGTCCGAATTTGAAGTTGCATCTCGCGCACTGCACGTCATTTCGCCATTATTGACAAGTATAGCCGTCAGTTCTTCTTTGTTGCAGTTCATAACATAACTTTTTAGTGATGAGGCTGGGCACTTACCGTGAAAATGATCTTTTGCTACGGTTTTCTTGCTATGTTATGTCAACTTCCTTCACGTCCCGTGTAAAAGTTTCTAATACATTCAGGGCACGAATCCCTGTTTCATACATTATTACGCGTAGACTCCATTATCATCATATCGTTTATCTCTATGGTACATTCACCTAAGATGGAGTATTCTTCCTTCTAAAATAACTTATATGTGTTTCTCTATTTACTTGTGCCAAGAACGACGCTCTGACCGTATCGATAGAAAGTGGTTAGCGCGTCTGAATGCCATATGGAGGACTCGGGTTCAGTTCATGGTACTACCAGGAATGTTTCCTTGGTGAGAGAACTGAAATGGGGTGCACTCATCCATAAGAGATTAGCGGAGGAGCTATTGGAATCACAAATAACGTAACCAAGGTATGTAATGCTGAGATCTGCAGAGATCAGTGTGCTGACCCCATGCCTCCCCATGGCGTAGAAATAATATATTTTCAAGCGGTAAGTTATTGTGTTCCAAAATCTTAATATGAGATTTGCAGCCCCGGTAGAGGAAACAAAACTAGGGCTGCTGCTATTTTTAAAAATATCGGGAATTCGATAGATCGGTGTTTAAAAAAATATCATTACAGCACCTAGATACACCGAAAAAGTAGATCGATATGACGACGGAAAAAGTAACGACAAAGTGCCCTATAAAAATATCGGCTGCACATTGTAAATATAGTACTGGCATTACAGCTGTATTTTTAAATGTTGATATTCTGTACCGCAACAAACTAGCAGCTTTCGTATCTCCCTTAGAGCAAGAATTGAAAAGAAAACGATACACATTCACGCTTTGTGATAACTACTTTCCTAACAACGGTAGCTGCATGTAAGTGGCACAGTAAAAGTTGTATGATGGCTCCGTCGTTCGGTTTCGTCACATATTGGATTTGTCCGGAACACTCTGCGCTGATTTTCCAGCTTTTTTTGTTCTGCCTACGTCAGCGGCATAACAGTTGTAAAGTCAAAATTGCGTGGTGAAGCTAAACTTTGCATTTTCCGTCAGCACCACGGAGCACTGATTACGTCAGCAATTCGCCTCACACGTCTGCACCCACCGCAAAGACCAATCTTGTTATTTAGATTTTTGTTCTTCATTTTCAGCGACTGTCGTGCTATTTCTTCCCACTGGAAATCTTGTTACTGTAGAACCCCTCTAATCCGTCACCTTCGGGTCGGGAGTATGGTCGGAACGAGCAGAAGGTCGGATTATTCGAAAAATCTAATATTTGCCGCAAAAAATATAAAAAGACATTTAGTACAAAAAATTACACGATTTAAGAACTAAAAGATGTCCACAGTAATATAAAAAGATTTTTTTCCAGTGTTAAACAGCATATTAAATAAAAAACTGTCTACACACACTATAATATGTATTGGTTTTAAAAGGAAAAACGACAAACAAATTACAGTACTGTACTGTACATAATAACGTATAAACGATATATACTGTAAAACAAAAAAAGTTTATAGCGCTGTATATAACAAAGTATTTTTTTACAAAGAAATAAACTACCGTATGTATAAAATAAGAAATGATTATACTGTATGCATTGTTTTTAAAAACGAAAACAAATTACTCGGAAAAGAAGTCGGGGATACATTTTTGACGAGTTTTCGAAGGATCAATCCAGCCTTCACTGGCAGCAAATTTACTTTCGGCTTCCAGTTTTTTGTGCAAAACTATCGCTTTTTCTTTGAGAATTGGCCCGAATATTTGAGTTCCTTTCCTTCTTTCTTGACAAAACCATATCCAAAATGCGTTATCAAGAAGTCCAAGTTTAGGCTTTTTCAATGTTTTGCGATTCTTCAGTGTTTTCACCATCGATCGTAACTGTATAGGAGTCAATGTCTTTCCGATTCTTCCTCCAATCCTTAATTGTAACACCTACATTCAGTTTCTTTGCAATTTTTTGGAGCGAATCTCCTTTGTCCAGTCTTTGTAGCACTGCTGATTTTCATTTAGTGAAAGAGGTACGTGTTTACGTTCGAATCCCGACATGTTCAAAAACAGACAACTGTACACACAGTGAATCTACAGTACTAAGTACGGTAGAGAACACGGAATAAAGCAAACAACGAAGTTTAACCCCAACAAAGGATAAAACTGCACAATAACGTACAATATAACAATATGCACAGTGAAACTTCCTGGCAGATTAAAACTGTGTGCCCGACCGAGACTCGAACTTGGGACCTTTGCCTTTCGCGGGCAAGTGCTCTACCAACTGAGCTACCGAAGCACGACTCACGGCCGGTACTCACAGCTTTACTTCTGCCACTATCTCGTCTCCTACCTTCCAAACTTTACAGAAGCACTTCTGCGAACCTTGGCTAAGCTATGTCTCCGCAATATCCTTTCTTTCAGGAGTGCTAGTTCTGCAAAGTTCGCAGAAGAGCTTCTGTAAAGTTTTGAAGGTAGGAGACGAGATACTGGCAGAAGGAAAGCTGTGAGTACCGTCCGTAAGTCGTGCTTCGGTAGCTCAGTTGGTAGAGCACTTGCCCGCGAAAGGCAAAGGTCCCGAGTTCGAGTCTCGGTCGTGCACACAGTTTTAATCTGCCAGGAAGTTTCATATCAGCGCACACTCCGCTGCAGAGTGAAAATCTCATTCTGGAATATGCACAGTGATAGACACCGCAACAAAGTCCCCACAGGCGTCCAGTCAGTGACAAGTCGGCAGAGGCTCGCGAGCCTCAGCATGGTCGGACTAACTGGAGTGACGGACCATCCAAGGTCGGATTACTGGGGTTCTACTGTAATCCATTCACGCAGCAACCTCGTACTGCAATAGGACTTCGTCTTTGTGCCACCTATACTCGCTTCACACAGTCAAAGAGAAAGACTGGATAATGAAAGCTCAAAAAGTAGTAAGACACCTTAATAAAGTGAAGCCCTACTTGAGGTATTTGCACCGGCACTGTAATGGGTCCGAGAAAGCATACACTTACTTCTGGAGGAGATCGAGTGGGTACCACAATACAAACAAAACATTAGACCGCTTTTTTCAATCTTCAACAAGGCAGAATACTTAACGTGGAAACAATGCATGCCCACAGGAATATGATATTTGTCACTGTCGCTCAACACTAATTTTCCCTTGATATAGTACAGAATGAAAGTCACATCTGAAAGCATGTGGGGGTACAAATAAAAAATAAAATGAAAAGACACATATGTTTTCAAATTGTTTACAAAACAAACTTATCACCTTCAAAATACTCTCCATTATAATTAATACCGGTACTTCCACTGTTTAGAACCTTTTTTTGTCGTCATCTTTAGAAATGGCTGACACCTCCTCCCTCGTTTTTTCTCTTGCCTTCTTCAATGTTGTGAAACTGGTGTCCTTTGATGCCCCTTTTCATGCATGGAAATAAGAAAAAGTTGCACAGATCCAGGTCAGACAGGTAAGGTGCTTGAGGCAGCCGCACCATTGCATTTTCAAGTAAAAACTGTATAACAGTAATGGCTGTGTGTGCAGAACCAGTCTCCTGTCTGCGACAAATCGGGTCGTTTTTGACGATCACTGTTGCACAGTCTTCTTGCAACTTCCAAATAAAATGTTTGGTTCACGGTCAGACCTCGGAAGAAAAACTCCGAATGATCTACACCCTAGGCATCACAAAAGCAAATCAAAATTGTTTTGATATTTGATTTGACTGGACGACACTTTTATCTTTGGGGTGAAGATAATGTCTTCCACTGGCTTGACTGCTGCTTTATTTCTGGGTGGTAACTATCGCACCATGAATCATCATCAGTAATGACCTCTGACAGAAAATCTGGATCAATTTCAGCTGTTGTTTCAAAGGAGGACATGTTCCAGCTCGACGTTTCTTTTGAGTGTCTGTGAGAACCCGAGCAACAAACTTGACAGCAAATCTTTTAGTTCCAAAATCTTCCGTTAAAACTCGCTGAACCAAGCTCCAAGATAACCCACTAATGTCTGACTGTTGATTAATTGTCTGGCGACGGTCTGTGAGCGCAAGCTGTCGGATTGTTTCAATATTTTCGTCGATTCGGGCATTTGATGGACGTTCAGAACAGGTTTGTCATCAATCGATATGTCGCCATTCTTAAATCGGGCAAACCACTCGTACACTTACGTTTATCCCATAGCAGAATCTTGGTAAGCTGTTTTCAGCATTAAAATGGTTTCAGCAGCATTTTACAGAGCACAAGACATAATTTCACAGCTGCACGTTGTTCACTTAAACTTGCGATCATAAAAAGCGAAACAAGAACAAAACAATGCTAGCAAAAAAACAATCACTGCTGATGAACTGAACAAGCCAGGTCGACAAAACAGGTAGCACTGATCTGGCAATGAGTTGCCTTATACACGCCCTGAGGCAGAAATGGGTACTACACAAGCTCCGCCCACGACAATGTTGTTCGGTTTTCTCTGGGTACCCCTCGCACAGTTGAATGCAAACTTCGATAGAGCTCTGACTTCTAATGCAACTCGCACTACTGGATCTGAATTAAGGCTACGCTGCCGTCATAACCGAAGCCTGCAGAATGGGACTGAGCACCACTGCACTATGGCCTATGTACTCCTCTAGCAGCGGTGGCGTGTGGAACCTCTGCTATCGAGCGGCTCACAGTAGTCGTAAAAGCTGCCAGTCTTGCTTGCAGCCCGCATCTCGTGGTCGTGCGGTAGCGTTCTCGCTTCCCACGCCCGGGTTCCCGGGTTCGATTTCCGGCGGGGCCAGGTATTTTCTCTGCCTCGTGATGGCTGGGTGTTGTGTGATGTCCTTAGGTTAGTTAGGTTTAAGTAGTTCTAGGTTCTAGGGGACTGATGATCATAGATATTAAGTCCCATAGTGCTCAGAGCCATTTGAACCATTTTTTTCTTGCTTGCAAGATGAAGGCAGAGCTGACTATTTGCAGCACAGTCGATAGGACCGATTGCGAATCTCTGGTATAGAGGCGGGTGGGGGGTCTGCATTAGAGGCTCAGACGGTTCTGTGACCGTGTACGTTGCAGATTCCTCACTTGCGCCGTAGGATGGTTGGGTTTAGGGTTCCATAGAAAAGGTCATGAATCCAGTACACGCAGAAGGCGGCTACACGGGTATTAGCAGGGGCTGTGTGGAATGGATTGGGCAGGTTTTTAACTTAGGTCTCGGGGAAACCAAAAAAGGGCTTCAGTCTCAAAGGTTGTAGTTTGAACATAGGAGGAACGTAGATCCAGGTGGGCGTGTGGTTCTGGCGCTGCAGTCCGGAACCGCGGGACTGCTACGGTCGCAGGTTCGAATCTTGCCTCGGGCATGGATGTTTGTGATGTCCTTAGGTTAGTTAGGTTTAAGTAGTTCTAGGGCACTTATGACCTAAGATGTTGAGTCCCATAGTGCTCAGAGCCATTTGAACCATCGTAGATCCAGGAACCTTCGGTATACAGTTGTAAATTGTCGTAGATGTGTTGAGAAAGTATCAAAGCTCGAAGTGCTAATAGGAAGCACTGAAGCTGCCTAAAGCCGGAGATAAGTTCAGCAGAAATTTTTGAGAAGTTCGTAACGGTGTTCAGAATGGATATGCTAAACATAGTTGTCGGTGACGAGTTTGTTGCTGTTAGAAGTTGTTTATCTTGCAACAAAACTGAAGTAGGTAGATAATTACTATGAGTTATTATCGGCATACGGCACTCATGGCATGCGGAATATAATAATTGGATCCTTTTACCCGTCTCCCAAGAGGTTCAAAGGAAACTTGAGTTTAATTTCAAACATATACCCGACTCATACAATTATACTCGGTGGTAACTCTAATTTGCCCTCGGTATGTTGGCGCAAATAGATGATAAACCCGTAGGTACGAATAAAAGGTCGTCCGAAACTTAATGCATTCTCTGAAAATAATTTCGAGGAGTTAGTTCATGAGCACACTCAAGTTATAAACACACTTGACCTCTTAGCAATAAATAAACCTAAGCTAATAACCACCAAAACGGACACAGGGAATAGTGAACACAGGGTTGTAGTAGCGAGATTGGATACTGTGACCCCCAAATCCTCAAAAAATAAACGAAAACTATACCCAATCACAAAAGCAGATAAAAATTCACTTGACACCTTCGTGACACACGATCTCCTGGCCTTCCTGGTCAACAATGTAACTGTCGACCATATGTGGTGTCAATTCACAGAAATAGTATCGACAGCAATTGAGAGATTTATACCATATAAATTAACAAACGACGGAGCTGATTCTCCGTGGTTCACAAAACATGAAAGAACACAGTTGCCGAAAAAACGGAAAAAAGCATGCCAAATGTAAACGAACACAGCATTTACAAGGTTGGCGAGCTTTTACGGAACCTCGACATTAATCTCAGATATCAAATCGAGATGCTTTTACTAGTTCCCACAACGAAACTTTGTCTCGAGGCCTGGCGGAAAATCCTAAGAGATTGCGGTCGTTGGTAAAGTATGGTAGCGGGAAGACACAAATCAATACCTTCTCTACGCGACAGCAATGGAAATGCTATCGACGACAGTACTGCCAATACAGAATCACTGAACACAGCCTTCCAAAACTCCTTCACAAAAAAAAGAGGGGGAAGAAAAGGAAGCAAATATTCCACAATTAAGAACATAGAGAACGTTTTGGGGGGCGAAGCGGGAGACTGCGTTTTATCGGCGGAACAGTTAGAAAATGTAACAGTTGTACTAAGGATAATGCCTAACAGATGTACTAAAGAGAATGCCTACACTACGCTTGTCCGTCGACTTTTAGTGTACTGCTGCACTGTCCGGTATCCTTACTATGAAAGATTAATGGAGTACATCCAGAAAGTTCAAAGAAGAGCAGCAGGTTTGTGTTATCGAGAAAGAGAGGTGAGAATGTCACTGACATGATACATGATTTGGGGTGGACATCATTAAAACAAGGCTCTACATCTACATGTACATGACTACTCTGCAATTAACATTTAAGTGCTTGGCAGAGGGTTCATCGAACCACAATCATACTATCTTTCTACCATTCCACTCCCTAACAGCGCGCGGGAAAAACGAACACCTAAACCTTTCTGTTCGAGCTCTGATTTCTCTTATTTTATTTTGATGATCATTCCTACATATGTAGGTTGGGCGCAACAAAATATTTTCGCATTCGGAAGAGAAAGTTTGTGACTGAAATTTCGTAAAAAGATCTCGCAGCGACGAAAAACTTCTTTGCTGTAATGACTTCCATCCCAATTCGCGTATCATATCTCCCACACTCTCTCCCCTATTGCGTGATAATACAAAACGAGCTGCTCTGAGCACTATGCGACTTAACTTCTGAGGTCATTAGTCGCCTAGAACTTAGAACCAATTAAACCTAACTAACCTAAGGACATCACACACATCCATGCACGAGGCCGGAATTGAACCTTCGACCGTAGCGCTCGCTCGGCTCCAGACTGTAGCGCCTAGAACCGCACCGCCACTCCGGCCGGCCATTACCTGTGGTCCCACCGTGAGGTACCAACTTTGCCAAGGGACCTCGTTCTTCGGACAGCATAAACTTGTAAATTAAAATTAAGTTTGAATAGAAATCGATCACAATATGTATGCAACACCTTGCAGCCACGTCTTTCTGTGTGTAGTGGCACCCCCATATCCAGATGGATTAATTCAATCACTCTTCCAAAATACCGAAATCGTCTGCAAATCACAGTCGAAACGGGTTGGAAAAATGTACATCACCTGGCAAAACCGACAGAGTCCTCTCGTCAAATAATAGATGTCGATTTTAACGAATGTTAATTAAAATCATCATCAGGAAGAGACATCTGCCTGGAGAGCCGGGCGCTACAACGCCGTGCCAGCCTGCCTCTGATCGAATCCTCCTTACGGATGAACGAGGAGAACTGGTTAGCCGGCGGCCTGGATCTGGTTTCTGGGCAGTTTCCCACATCCAACCTGGTAAATAATTGGAGCTGGCGCCCAAGTCGTGTGGTTTAGTTTCGACGCAGGTAGATGACGTGCAAATATTCCATCCTGTGGGCGTGTGGGGTCAGGAACCGGTCACAATTTGTCACTCGTCACGAACACAGCCAAAATCTATATAAAAGTGTCGATCCTCTAGAGAAACATGCGAAGAAGATGCAAGACGGTCACTAGTCCACTAGGTAATATTCCAATGCATAAGAAATTACTTATTCCGACACATGCTAACCTAAGGTTTTTTAAATTTTGTTAAGTACGCTCACGGGTCAAAGTCCACATTGCGACAATTCCCTTACTTGAGTTCTCGAGTTAGTTTGATCCAAAGTAACACACTTCACACAAAATCCCGAAAACGTCTAGTATTGGAAGATGAATTATAATTTATGAGACTCATATAACACTTACGAGACAAAGCCACTACACATTAACCTTTAGAAATTTTCACTGTCTAACCCGACGAAAACAATTAACTTTTTGCAAATAGCACATGAAACAATACTACATTCAGGGTGATGTTTCAGAGTAGAAATATTACACCTTAGGTCAAAACAAAATACTACAATCCTGAAATACACACGTATTGGCAAATACATAAATATGAAAAATAATGGCATCACGATTATTAGCAAAGAAAATTGTTCAACATTACTTTATTGACTTTTATGAGTACATTTGTTGTTGAGCTAGCTTAATGAGAAAAAAGTTAGTTGTAACCACTGTAAACAGTATTAATGTTGCAATCAAATATACTGTCTCAGAATTTAGCGGGATAAAGCATTAAACCAATGAATCTTGCGCCACAGCTGGTATACGTGAAACAGGGTCATATTCTAGGAAGCTATGAATTATAGAATAATGACAGACACTACTACGTTATAGCTCCAATGACATATCTCAGTTGTATCATCTAGCCTTTACTCTGTGCATTCAACACATATTCTGAATATATCTCGTCCTCCCCTCTCTCTGTCAACCTCTACCTGCCTCTTTATTTTCACCTCATCTTTACTCCTCCAACTGTATATCTCCTACCTATCTCGTGGTCGTGCGGTAGCGATCTCTCTTCCCACGCCCGGGTTCCCGGGTTCGATTTCCGGCGGGGTCATGGATTTTCTCTGCCTCGTGATGGCTGGGTGTTTGTGATGTCCTTAGGTTGGTTAGGTTTAAGTAGTTCTAGGGGACTGATGACCATAGATGTTAAGTCCCATAGTGCTCAGAGCCATCTCCTACCTCTGACCATACCCTAGTTTCCCTCTCTCATTCCAATTATCCCTCTTTCTTTACCACCAGTCCGCCAACCCCTATAACTTTCACCATACTCACGCATCACCATCTTCCACCCTCATCCTCGTTCTGCCCGTCTCTCCTTCTATCCATCGTAACCTGGCCCCAGCCACTTACATCAGCAAATATAGAGCATGCTATACATTTCAATAAAGCAGGCCAATACTACTCCCACATTACGTCTCTCAAGCAGAGCAAGCTACATATACATCTACCTCTACATGGATACTGTGCAAATGCCCAGCAGAGGGTTTATCGAAACACCTTCACAATTCATTATTATTCCAATCTCGTATAGCACGCGGAAAGAACGAACACCTATATCTTTCCGTACGAGCTTTGATTTCCCATACTTTACCATGGTGGTCGCTTCTCCTTATGTTGGTCAGTGTCAAAAAATATTTTCGCTTTCGGAGGAGAAAGTTAGTGATTGGAACTTCGTGAGAAAATTCCGTCGCAACGACAAACGCCTTTATTTTAACTATGTCCTCCCAAATCCTGTACCATTTCAGTGACACTCTCTCCCCTATTTCGCGATAAAACAAAACGTGCTGCCCTTCTTTGAACTTTTTCGATCTACTCCGTCAGTCTGATCTGGTAAGGAATCCACACCGCTCAGCAGTATTTTAAAAGAGGACGCACAAGTGAAGTGTAGGCAGTCTCCTTAAGAGATCTGTTACATTTTCTAAGTGTCTTGCCAATACAACGCAGTTTGGGCTGGACTTCCCCTCACCATTTTCTTCGTATTCCAATTTAAGTTGTTCGTAATTGCAGTCCCTGGGTATTTAGTTGAATTTATCCAATTTAAATTTGGCTGATTTATCATGTAACCGAAGATTAACGGATTCCTTTCAGCACTCATGTGTATGACCTCACTCTTCTCTTTATTTAGGGTCAAATTCCAATTTTCAAGCCATAGAGATATGTGTTTAGATTCGTTTTTCAATTTTTTTTGATCTTCTGATGACGTTATTAGTCTACAAACGGCAGCGTCATCTGCATACTACGTAAGACGGCTTCTAAGATAGTCTCGCAATCGTTTATACAGATAAGGAAAAGCAAAGGGCCTACATCACTACCTTCGTGAACGCCATAAATCACTTCTGTTTCACTTGATGACTTTCATTCAGTTACTACGGGTTGTGGTCTCTCTGAGGGTACAAACCACAAAGTGCTGACATAGCAAGGCCAACTTCTTCTTTCCAACTGTTGGCTGAAATCGATGTACTCATGGGAGGAGATCCCGGAGGTACACACACAGACATATACAAAAGATTTAACCAACGCAGGTGCAGGGCCTCCCTTGTAGATAGAAACAGTCTACACGGTTACAGTGGTATCATATGATGAACAAGTGATCTCTCTGGCTCACTGTGAGTGGGAATGGTAATTGTGCCAACAGCTCAGCATCTGGCTCGCTGATGCCCATGGAGGTGTCTAATGTCACTACAAATGACCGATTAATAATTACTGCATCTCGCCTTGCAACGAATGGCGAGCACCGCATGTCACAAACCTACTCATTTTGAATAAGTAAGTAAAGTAACAGAATAACTGCAGTATACCTGCACTGACGAAACAGAACATTGTAACCAACTGCCTAATACCGTCATGGTCCACTTTTGTGAAGCAATAGAACAGCGATTCTGAATGGCATGGATATGGAAAATTCTAAACATTCATGGTGGTGTCTGTTTGTTCTATATCGTGTCTCCCTACCACTTTCGCGCAACGACGCTCTGAGCGTGGTTTTTGGGGAATTGACTAGTTTGAACCTGGGACCTGTTGCTGGTAAGGAGACGCCAGACCAAACATGACATGTAGAATTCAGAAGAGTTCAGTGAGACTAGCGATGATATAACTAAATACTTTTTGATCTCAGCGTCAGCTCCACTGCACTCCCTGTAAAAGAATCTTAATACTAACTAAATTTAGTGGAATGGGTTCAAGGCTTTCCTATTTTTATTTAGCTGGAAAAATAACGTCGATAAAGCAGTTACGTTTACCATTGGAAATTTTATTCTACTCACAAAACATTGTTTATAAATTGCACTATTGGTAAAAGGAAATGTTTTCATACAGGTTAGTAAAACTAACTGCGTTCAACAAAAATGTGAATGAATATTCCCTGAATGGGTTAACAAGTTCTACAATGGATCGAAGGATGACCTATGCCATATCACATCTATAATCTACATTTAAGTTTCACAAAAGAGAAAACTATCAAAATGGTCTACAGTGACCCTCAATTATCTTTAATTACTTATCTAATTTGTCGTCAATTACAGTGGCTGATGTGGCTTCTCAATAACTATATAACAGAAAAATCATCGCGTTCCAGATTTTTAATTCAAGTGGCAAATGTGAACACCATGAGCTTTAATTAACTATCGACACTAGTATTACGCAAAAAGGGGGTGTAACAGATCAGACTTCTGCAGTTCTGAGTGAAGCCTTATGCACTCAAAAATGCGGCATCGCGTGCGTACATTACCTTGTTAGTGTTTAGGTAGCGTCAGGGCAGCGGCGGGCAGCACAGATCCGCTCACCTAGCCATCTCGGAAGCAACTCTCTCCTTACTACAATGTACCGAAGTTGGTTTAAAAAAAAAAAAACTATCTGGCTGTGTTTTCAGCTGACCAATCAGGGTCTCAATGTTAACCTTAAGCTCCGCCTACAAAAATTCTGTCTATCCAATGAGAAACGTTATACTTTTCGTGGTGGGGCAATGTTTTTAAAGTTTGCAACGTAACAGAGACGCTAAAAAGTCTCACACTAAAACCTGCAGCTGGTGTGGTCCTTTTAGCGTTATCGTAAGAGCCATACTGTTTTTCTGGAGGGCTTCTAGCTTTTAACATGGGCTGGGGGGTGGTCCTAATGTAACAGACACGCGAAAAAGTCTCACGCTAAAACGTGCGGATTCTGAGGCCCTAGTGGTTAGCTGGCGACGTGGGTGTCCAGTCTGTCCCTTATCGTAGGGCTTTCTAGCGTAACACGATTCTGCTCTCGGCTTCTGTTCTCGTTTCTCCCCTCGAAACTGCGTCGGTCTCACGGTGGGAAGGTATGACATGCATTTAGGCATTCTTGTGTTCGTCTGTAGTATTCCATTTGCTCACTTGTTACTTGTAATACTTTGGTTAATTTGATGTCATGCTTTATTTGGAGCTATGTGACATACTACTGGATTTGCTTATCATGTCAGGGTATTGAGGGAAGGTGTTGGATTTGCCTGACACCTTACATATCACCACCCTTCGAACTTAATTTTTGCACTGAATTTAGGCAATGATTAAATCGTTGTCTAGGTCAGTCAAAAATTTTCTAATTGATCTAAATTTGGTTGCATATTGTTCAGCCATGTTATTCTGTTCTGTGCTAGTTTGTATTACTAATTTATATTTTTATATTCTTAAGCATTATAATTAAAAATGACAAGAGAAGAATATTTTATACTATTATTAATTTTTAATTATTTTCTTTCCTTATTTAAGTGTGAAGTTCTTGTTTTTAAGAAGTTTATGATCGAAAGTGAGGAATCTTTCACAACGATTTTCTTAGAAATATTGGTTTTATAAATGTAGTAATTAAGTATCTATTTTTAACACATTTTCTAAATATCATGTACAAGTAAAATGTTTTTGTTTCTAGACACTCATTTCAACATTGTTACACAAACAAACAAGAATTATTTCCAATATTTGCTTTGACAAAGAAATATACATACACAAGTATTGAGATATTATCCTAACAAATTGTACAATTATTAAAAAAGGAGAAAACATCCAACAAGATAATTTTTTATTGTTTGTTTTTATAAGGAGAAAATAAGTAAAATATAGTAATTCTTTTATTTTTATGAGTAGAAAATAAGTGTCATATTGTTTCTTTATATACTGTCCATCTCAGGACTAATGGCTTATTTTTATCGATAGTCTATTTTTTACTTAAGTTCATAGTCAATGACTGTTATTTTTTTAGTTTATTAGCTGTCTGGTGTGCTTAACTTACTTAGTTTTCCACACGTTTCTTCTGCTTAATTCCAACATCACATAATTTGATTTCACACATTCACACAATCCTATGAATGTTTAAGCATGAGGTTGGCGAATGTTTTGTTTTTGCACGAAGGTGATGGACTTGAGAGAGATGGATGTGGAGAAGTATTTGATGTACAGCTTCGTTCGTTGTTCCTTGTTGGCTTTGCAAGTGTGTGTTGCTGTTGTGGAGGTCCCTTAATGGAATGGAGCTGTGAGTGCAGAATCTCGTGGTTTACTGGCTTTGTATGTGTGAAAGCCATCGTTTCCTGTCGGTGAAAGCGGTCGTTTTTTGTTGTAATATGTCGCAGACATACAATAGGATAGGGATTTGGGAAGGTATGTCGTCTATTCTTCACCCATCTTCTTTCTTGGTCTCAATCTTGCGAATATTCAACTTCTGTTCTTCCTGCTTTTTCTCTGCTTTTTGGTTCTTCCTGGGCAGGATATGGAAATACTTATTGATAACTAGTCGCTTTGAAGTTTTCCTCATAGTAACAGTTTGATAAATTGTTTGGGAGCATCATTTTTTACTTTGTGGAAGTTTTCTTCAGTTTCGTGTATCAGCAGGCTGTTTAATAGCAGTAGTGTGACTTTTACGCATTTTTTTTTGCCAGTGATGGCTTGCCCAAGCGGTCTTCTAGTCGGGCCGGTTTTTGCTCGCTCCGCTGTGTCCGGGGCGCTCGGGGGTTTACGAGCGGTGAAAATCCGGTGTCTGCTTGTCTGTCTGTGCAACCAGCCCCTTCTGACGTTCAGCGTCCCGTCCCGTCTCTGCAAGGCTCTGTCACTGTCCATCCCAGCAGGGTTCCACCTAGCAGGCAAATTTATTGCCCATTTTCGCTACAAGGGCCTTCTGTTGGTCTTGCTGTCCTCGTGTCTTGCTAATTACGTCCTTTTCTTTCTTGATACTTCTCGCGTTGCAACTCTTCCTTCCTAGAGTTTTTACAATGGCTCTTACAAAAAGTTTTACTTATAATCATCTAACATATATCTAGTACCTACTTGTTTTATGCCTTCTTAAAAAGCTTTACAAATTTCGGCGCTCTTTCCACGTTACAATTCTAAAATATTTGGATTCTTAACGTCTACTCTAGAACCCTAAATTCGTTTTTTATTTTTGTGTAGTGTTGTGGTGTGAAGCATTTTAGTATTTCATGCTGTTAGATCATCTACGCTCTATCCCTTCACCTTAATTTATGGTACTATTGGTGTTATTATTGAAACTACTTTCTTTTTTTCACCTTCCTCTCTCGTCATTCTTCTTTCCTGACGATCTTATCTGCAACATAATCTTGAAATATTGTGCTGATTATTTACCAGTAATAAAATTACTCTTCAAACTTGTACTGAAAGTGTTTAATACTGCCAGTCTTAGGTAAAAATACCTCTGCTTTATCTCGGAAAATACCCTCCAATTCTCTTTTACTGTGTTTCGAAATACCTTGAACTTCTTGCAATTTTTCGTCGATTTCTTTATGGACTTCTAACATGAGTTGAGGCGATTCCTTCTTTTGTGCATACCATTCTAATTCTTCATCCTCTTTATCTCGCATCATTCTTAATTGTTTGTTTATAACCGGTATTTCTTCTAATTTTAGCTTTTGCTCAAAGAGAAGTGTGACATTCCCGAATGTTACGCTACCTTTCCCCATATCTATTATCGCTCGTCTCTCATTTAAAAAATCTGCACCTATAATGAAATCTACAGTTAGTTTAGGTATAATCACGATGTTGGCTTCGATCTTTTGACCTTGGCACGAAAGAGTTAACCTTGTTTGTTTTGTAACTTCAGCAGCATTGTTTCTAATAGGACCTTTTACTTTAATCTTACGTGTTTTCAGAACTGGCAATTCCTCATTGGCATTAGACTGCATGAATAAATTTTCTGAGATCGCAGTCAGTTCAATTCCACTATCAATTACAATATTGACTGGGATATGCTTTACCTTGGCCTTCACAATTGGTTGAATTTGAAAGGGATGGTTCTGTTCTTCTTCTTCTTGCATCAACGAATCCCCCACTGAATCATACATGAGTCTTTTTAGGAATTTTCCTTGTGAATTCGAACTTTCTGTAGGATAAGCTTCGACTGCTACTTCTCTCTCTTTTGTTTCCTCTTCTCTATTTCTTCCTTCATTTACGCTTTCTTCTACATCCTCTACTGTTTCCTCATCCTCATCTATCTTCTCTTTCTTCGTCGCTACTTCCACATAATCGCATCTAAATGCAGTAATTATCACTTCATAACTTCCTTCATTATATACGTTGGGTTGTGTGCCCACTTGTAACTTATTTTCAACTTCTGTCGACTGCGCATTATCCTCATTGAATTCGCTTTCCCTGGTTTCCAAATCAAACAGCTTTGCAATACTCATTACTTCGTCCTTTCCTCCTACATTCGTTGTGCATGCCTCTGGTAATTCATCTTCCTCGTCAGTATTCTCCCAATTAATTTCGTCCCAACACAATATTGTTATTTTCTTGTCGTCGTTTTCATCTGGTCCCTGCGAATTTGTTTCTTCCTTCTTCTCTTCTCGTGATAAGATTTTTAATTCTCTGGTCAAGGTGCTGCAATTGTCCTGGGTCAGTGCGTCATTCTCTTTGGCATGGGCGCTTAGTTGTCAACTCGTACTTTTATTGGGGTTTGGTGGTCTTACCTCCACGTCTTCTATCTGTATTCGCTTTTCGTGTTCAGCTTGTTGATAGTGGTTTCTTTGTTGATAATTTGTCGGTCTATTGGCGCTCCAGTACCCGTTCCAGTTGTCGTTATTCCCTGTGTAATAGTTGTTGCCGTTCCTGAGTGAATTATAGTTATTGCCACATTCTCTTCTAAATCCCTAACCGGTTCTTTGTTGAAATCTATTGTCGTTTCTTGGTGGGAAGGTATCACGTAGTTCATAATTATTGTTTCTTCGTACTGTGTCTTGAGGATTCCACTGCTTTTTGCTTTCGTTTTCACGTGCGCTTCGTCTTTTTCTTGCGTCATCTTCCGAAAATATGAACTCTAGTTCCCCTAGAATACCTTGAAATGCTTCGACGTCATTGCCTCCGCGACCTACTAATGATTGCTGGTATTTCAATGGTAGCTTCATCGCGCATAATTTAATCAACTCTCCGCCACTGTATGGTACACCTAAGCATTGATTTTTGTTTGCCATTACTTCGAAAAAGTTCACGGGACTCTTCCCTCCTGAATTTTCAAAATATGGGTTCTGTAATAATTCGTACTTCACTCTGTTCTGTGCTGGACCAATATCGTGAGAGAAACTTGTCTCTGAAATCTTCGTACGATCGGCATTTCGCTGTTCCTGACATGTGTGCAAATATAAAGTCTAATTTGTGTGCTAGCGTCCAGTGTTCTGGTAATGCTACTCGGAATTGATCAATAAAAGTTCGTGGATGTAATGAGTTTCCTTCTCGAAAGTGTTGAAATTTTCTGTCTGTGATGAAACGATCGTTGTCGTACTTCGTCATAGTTCCATATGAAATTCGCGATACTTGGCCACTTTTGTTTCTGATCATTTCTCCCGTCGTTCTTTCCGGTTGTGGTAGATCCATTAGATATTGTCCACTATAACTTGCGCCTACACTTGCGTAGTATCGTTGGAGTGGTAAGCAATAATTTTCTTCCATCGGTTGTGAACATGTAGCTGAATGCATTGCACTGTACTCTTCGCGACCTGGCTTTCCATTGTCACTTATTAGTTGGGTATCTTGTCTGGCTAACCTTGGCGCTTCATTGCACGATCCAAACTGTCTTGAAGTATACATTTGTGGTTCCGCATGTGTTTGTGATGACGTTTGTTCATAAAGAATTTCGAAACGTGTTTGTTGCTGTGCAGGCTGTCTGATTTCACTAATGTTACTTTCCGCCTGTGATTGGAATCGCAAATGCGTCATATCTTCGTTAATTGCTTGTTTTTCCGGTGCTGTTACAGATACGAACGTGGTTGCAGACTCTGTGCTTGTTCGATCCTGTTCACTACGCTCTTCAATGGTTTGCGACAACTCTGTTCGCAATTTCTGAAATTGTCGCTTCGTTTGCGCTTCTATTTTGACTATGCGGTTATCATATCTTTTCAGCGCTGCTTTTGTGAGCAGCTTTTTTCAACAATTTCACGGGCTGTACCTGCTGCTTGTCTAGTAATTACGTTTATCTGTTTCTTTACTTTCTTGACTTCTCCCTGGGTGTTGTTAGGTAATGTTTTGATCTCGTCCTGAATGTAATTACGCCATGTTTGTACGTCCGCCTGTACCTTGTCAATGTCTGTTCTCAATTGATTGTGACCTGTTATTAAGTGTCCTATCACTTCCCGAGATTCTTTTGCCTCGTCTTCAATATGACTTAGGTGTAACAGAATTTTTTTGTTTTTTTCTTTAATCTCACGCATTTGTCTCGTGGTTTCTGCATTCTGAATTTGAATTTGGTTCGTTATGTCTTTATTTTGTCTTGTCATGGTTTCCCTAATTTGTTGCAATAATTCTGCCAGATTGGTGGGTGATATTGCGATTTCTTCCGACGTCCTACACTGTGTGTTTTCGCCCAAGTGTTGATTCGCAACCGATTGCATTGAAGTGTGCTGTGACACGTTTCTGCTCGCATTCCTTATACTCTGTGGTGAGGGAGCTCTGATTACTTGTACTATGGGTTCTACGTATTCTACGTATTCAAAACGCAAGTTAGAATCCTCATCGATTGTCTCCCTACTTTCCTGCTCCTCTGTCGTATGCTAACCTAGGTTTCCTGGGCCTTGGCGTACATTATCCTCGTTATGGTGCGTTATATGTCCTATTTCCCGCGATACTGCATCGTCTGTTGTACTGTCCTCTATTCTCTGTCCATTTTCATGCTGGGTCTCTACCTCATTTCGGTCAAGGTCTCGATCTGCCATTGCTAATCTTTCCGGATCCCTTATTTTCTGTTTTAAAAACAATTCACGCGCCCTACTTCGCGTCAACATGCGCTCATACGACCTCACGCGTTTCATAAACTTTATGTTCACACGACTTGACAATCTATTCACTTACTTGTTGGGTCAGAACCAACTTATCAACGATGTATACGCCACCTGCGCGCTTGCATTGGAAAGAAAACTTAATTCTAACAATTTTAAAATTCATAACTTAATTATGCTATTGTCTCTGCCAGACTCATTTCTATTTATTACTTTTACTGTCTATCGATGCAGCTACTGTTTTCGACTATGTATAACTTAAGAAAAAAAATTTTTACTACAATAATTTTTCAGCAGGATATTTTTCTGACCTAGTTAGGGCTGTGGTCGACCTTCAATCATGGTATTTTACCATAATGGCAGGGGCCTAATTTTCTAAACATTCATGGTGGTGTCTGTCTGTTCTATATCGTATCTCCCTACCACTTTCGCGCAACGACGCTCTGAGCGTGGTTTTTAGGGAATTGACTAGTTTGAACCTGGGACCTGTTGCTGGTAAGGAGACGCCAGACCACACATGACATGTGGAATTCAGAAGAGTTCAGTATGACTAGCGATGATATAACCAAATACTTAATGATCTCAGCGTCAGCTCCACTGCACTCCCTGTAAAAGAATCTTAATACTAACTAAATTTAGTGGAATGGGTTCAAGGCTTTCCTATATTTATTTAGCTGGTAAAATAACGTCGAAAAAGCAGTTACGTTAACCATTGGAAATTTTATTCTACTCACAAAACATCGTTTTTAAATTGCACTATTGATAAAAGGAAATGTTTTAATACAGGATGGTAAAAACCAACTGCGTTCAACAAAAATGTGAACGAATATTCCCTGAATGGGTTAACAAGTTCTACAATGGATCGAAGGATGACCTATGCCATATCACATCTATAATCTACATTTAAGTTTCACAAAAGAGAAAACTATCAAAATGGTCTACAGTGACCCTCAATTATCTTTAATTACTTATCTAATTTGTCGTCAATTACAGTGGCTGATGTGGCTTCTCAATAACTATATAACAGAAAAATCATCGCGTTTCAGATTTTTACTTCAAGTGGCAAATGTGAACACCATGAGCTTTAATTAACTATCGACACTAGTATTACGCAAAAAGGGGGTGTAACAGATCAGACTTCTGCAGTTCTGAGTGAAGCCTTATGCACTCAAAAATGCGGCATCGCGTGCGTCCATTACCTTGAGGGTGTTTAGGCTGCGTCAGGGCAGCGGCGGGCAGCACAGCTCCGCTCACCTCGCCATCTCGGAAGCAACTCTCTCCTAACTTCTCCTTACTACAATGTACCGAAGTTGGTTAAAAAAAAAAAAAAAACTATCTGGCTGTGTTTTCAGCTGACCAATCAGGGTCTCAATGTTAACCTTAAGCTCCTCCTGCAAAAATTCTGTCTATCCAATGAGAAACGTTATACTTTTCATGGTGGGGCAATGTTTTTTAAAGTTTGCAACATAACATAGACGCTAAAAAGTCTCACGCTAAAACCTGCAGCTGGTGTGGTCCTTTTAGCGTTATCGTAAGATCTATACTGTTTTTCTGGAGGGCTCTAGCTTTGAACATGGGCTGGGGGGTGGTCCTTGACGTAACAGAGACGCGAAAAAGTCTCACGCTAAAACGTGCGGATTCTGAGGCCCTAGTGGTTAGCTGGCGACGTGGGTGTCCAGTCCATCCCTTATCGTAGGGCCTTCTAACTTAAACGGTTCTGCTCTCGGCTTCTGTTCTCGTTTCTCCCCTCGAAACTACGTCGGTCTCACGGTGGGAAGGTATGACATGCATTTAGGCATTCTTGTGTTAGTCTGTAGTATTCCATTTGCTCACTCGTTACTTGTATTACTTTGGTTAATTTAACGTCACGCTTTATTCGGAGCTATATGGCATACTACTGGATTTGCTTATCATGTCAGGGTTTTCATGGAAGGTGTTGGATTTGCCTGACACCATACAAAATGTCATCGCCGTTGGCGAAGACAAGAAGCATGAAGAAATGCACGTATACTGGATTAATAGTCACGTGGTTCACAGATGGCATTATGGCCTTGACTACTATCACAGGTCCCATGGAAGCGCAAGTAAATGTCTTCCACAGGGTAATACTGTCCCCGTAGGCCTGCGTCCGTAGCTAGGTGTGTCTCGAACAGCCGTTCACCTCTCTTTGGCTCACAGTGTGTGGGTTATGGTAATTCTGCCTGCAGCTCAGCAGCTGGCTCGCTGGTGCCCAAGGAGGTGTCTAATGTCACTAGAATTGACCGATTAATAATTACTGCATCTCGCCTTGCATCGAATGGCGTTGCAAGACAGGTGGTTCATCCGATTAGGTGACATGTTATCACTGATTCGGGACGAATACAGATGATGTCGAGCCTACCTCAATCGTAATTGGCGATTTCATAGGGTAACTCGTAGCAGTCGTCTGCTGTCGAACCTTTGCGCAGCACTACGTCTCTATCGCTGTGCTCCGAAACGTTTGTGCTGCACCAATAATGTACTCTGTATGCAGATCCTTCACAGATCGTCATCCCTCCTACTTTATATAACGGGTAAACTTCTGAATTCTATCGCCTGTGACGTGACACGGACGTCCAATGCCCTTGTTACCTACTCGTAATTTTACCACACTTCAACCCGTTCCCCACATGTTCGCAACAGTAGAACGTGAACAACCAACCAATTTCGCTGTTTTCGAGAGGCTTCCTCCACAGTGTCATGACGTAAGAACTTTCCGTTTGTCAAAGCGGCTTATGTCAGAGGACTTCCCCACTTGCGACCCGCATCGTCGCTACAATGAATCCCTATTGGTTTCTCCTACGTTAATATACTTGTTAACTCGTCACGTACTCGCAGCGCGGGGGGCAGTGGTCAAAACATTTCTGGTACCAGTGCATTCCCACGGAAATTTTTGAATAATTTTATAGAAGATCTTCAACTGTAACGGTTTGCGGAAGCCCAACCTACAGTAATAAAATGCAAATACTGCATTATTCGATGAAATTTAGCCAGAAGTACATATTAACAGACTGAAAGCGTTCATCTATAAATTTTCAGATTTGTAATGTGTATCTGCATCGTATTCCTCACCCCAGTGGTGTGTGGCAGAGGATAATTCTGCTACCACTCATTGATTTTCCCTATCCTGCTAGCGAATTGCGTTTGGGAAAAATTACTGTCGGTAAGCCTCAGTAATAGGTAAAATATCTCAAATTTTCATGTCACGATTATTTTGCAAGATGCATTTGGGGGAAAATAATATGCTTTCCCACTCTTCCCGAAAAGTGCCCTCACAAAATTTCAATTGTAAACCTCTCCGAGCTGTGCAATGCCTGTCTTGTAATCTCTGGCACTGGAGCTTGTTGAGCATTTCTGTAATGATCTCGTGGCGATTAAGCTATTCCGTGACGAAGCGCGCAGCTGTTCGTTGCATCTTTTCAATCTTTTCTAACAGTTCTACCTGATAAGATTCTCATATTGATGAACAGTATTCAAGGATCAGTGGACCAAGCACCTTATAAGCCATTTCCTTCGCAGTTGAATTAGGTTCATACAAACCTGTTTGGTAACTACTTATCATCTCCGAACAATCTTAAAATGCTTCCGATGGTTTATACTAGATCACTGATATACATTGTAGACAGCAGGGGTCGTATCATATTTCTTTGGGGCAACTAGTCTCAGTCAACGCTCGTTATTCAGTGACTCTGTGAGAGCAATAGATTATGTCACTTCAGGCACCTATAGCTACAAAACCGGTAAATAACAAGCTCTCGACATCATCGTTATCCATGTTACAGATGATTCGCTCAAGCGAAAGGTGCGGCATTTCCTTGAAAAATATGAAGGCTGATACCTCTTTCTTGGTCACTGACCAATCGAATTCTGTTTTTTATCCCACGTGAGCGAAAAGGCGGTTGCACGCTTAATATGATCCTACTCAAAAGCGGGAAATGAACTCGGAATTCCAATTTGATAGTTTCACTTTAGCTTACGATAAACTGTTTATTTAAAAATCTGTATACCTCCTCTAAATCGCTGGTTCAAGCAACTAATTAAACAGTTATCTCCTTGTTTATAATCTCTGCGATACTGTGACATTTACAACCGCGTTTGTACGCAAGGCCCACAGCTTTCCGACAAGGGGAGCAGCTACTTTGCTTATAAAAGAGCGATAAAGAAACATAACGGCGACAAGACGGGAAATTGGGCCATTCATTGCGCGATAAGGCGGGAGGTGGTTGCTTTAGCCCCGCCGGCTATCTGGTTAGTGGCCGCTACGTCATCCCGGCTTAGCGGTAGCGCCGGCGAAGACACTGGACCTCGCGTGATTCCACAGGATGGTACAGCATTACGACCACTCATATACAGGAACATTGCGTCGTCTCGCGACTTCACTGGCACCGATCTGAAATCAACAGATTTGCTGCCCCACCGCTACCCAGTGTTTAGGTTCCGTCAGCAGCCCGAAACGTCGGAAGTTCTTTGGCGAGCTAACAAGCTAAGAATTATAGGATTATTCTAAGGGCAGAATCACGCAATGGACATCAGAGAATCCCCTACCAGTAGATGACAGTATGTTAGCTGTGGTTAAGACACGTGTTTTTTTTCTTTTTAAATTAGGTGGCCAGAAATTTATGACTGTATGAAATCAAGAGATGTTAGTCTAACAACAAGCCCCAAAGAAATGGCTTGCCCCCTCCCCAAAAAAGAAGAGACGAATAAAATACTCCTACTTTAGTGCCAAGGCACTAGCATCAATGCGCGATGGCTCGATACATTCTTAAAAAGCAGCGAAAGTCATATAAAACAAGTACAGAAAGGTGACCATAACCATAAATTACCAGCAGTGAGATATTTGTGGCAAAAATGTGTTTATCGAGAGGATAGGCAAGTGGAAAACCGGGGCGGTGTATTCATCTCAATAGATAAGCAACTCAGATTCTCCGATAAAAACTGAATCTACATTCTGTGAGCTCCCCTTTTTCACGTAACTATAGAAAATTAACAATTGAATGCGTTCGTTCTAAATGACTGGTATTTGAACATTATAAAGCTGGAGAAGGAAGAGTGCAATATAACATTATAGTCTTCTGCCCAATACCGTAGGAAGCGTTCACTTTTTGTTGCTCATTATCAAATAGCTTCCACTGTTCCTTTTTTTTCTTTCCTTTTTTGGTGAACAATTGTATGTACTCTTTGTTTGTTTGGTGTTCAGTAATAAATGAAAAATCTCAAAATTTTAATTTATCATCAAATACTATATTTATTTTAACTAATTTAATACATTACTTCCCTCCATTGGCTGGGTTAGCCGCGTCTGTCAGCACGTCATTTGCAGGACTTGGGGAGGCACACAGATCTCCGATCAGCGGCCAGTGTGCTGAATGTTGTTTTCACAAGGTCTCCCTCATCCGAGGGGCTGGTAGCCACGTCCCATACCATTTACATGGTGCGCAAACGTTTCTAATACATTCTCACATACTCATAGTTTAATACCAGAGACAGACAGATGGGATACGCGAGTTCTGTCTCTAGGTAGGGTAACGGGAAGGAGTGAGGGTGGGAGGGAGGTACCATATGGGTGAGATATCGAGGGGCGGCGTGGTTTGGAAGAGGAAATCCGGCCACGCTTTCCCACTAATTTTCTGAAATATAGATTAACAGCTTGATCCAGTGGTTCTGTCACATCCATTTTTGTCGTGAGACAACTCTGTTTATGTCGAAAATATTGTAATGTGCGTGTAATTTTATGAAAGACATATAAGGTGTATCGAAGGAAGAATGCTAGATATTCAGTGATACGATGGGACGCTGCTTATCGTTATAATGGCGGTATCGAAGCTTGAGGGAGTGTAAAGTTGCACCACAGGACTAAGCGTTTGCGGTTTTTATCATGTGAGTTGTTGATTTAAAATTGGAGCCAATACCGTCTACCTAGAATCACTTGGTGAGTGCAGCTATTCATGACTGAGTCACTCAATTTTAAATCGTATGTGTTCACTATTACTGGATGAACAAATCTGGTTTTTTTTTTTTTTATCTTCTCGAGATGTTGCCTTCATCCCAGTACCGAGAATGCTTACAGATGAGTCATTGCGCTTAAAAATTCTGAAACATTTATACAAATCCACTATTTAACTGCAAGAAAGGATATACTAAATAACCATCTAGAACTTGTAGTCCCATCCGCCTCTATATCTTCAGCGTCAGTGCGGCAAATTGTAAGGTGTCAGTCAAATCCAACACCTTCCATGAAAAACCCTGACATGATAAGCAAATCCAGTAGTATGTCACATAGCTCCGAATAAATCGTGACATTAAATTAATCAAAGTAATGCGAGTAACGAGTGAGCAAATGGAATACCACAGACTAACACAAGAATGCCTAAATGCATGTCATACCTTCCCACCGTGAGACAGAAGCAGTTACAAGGGGAGAAACGAGAACAGAAGCCGAGAGCAGAACAGTGTTAAGCTGGAACGCCCTCCGAAAGGTATGGACGGACACCCACGGGGCCAGCTAACCGCTAAGACCACACCACCCGCAAGTTTTAGCGTGAGACTTTTTCGCGTCTCTGTTACATTAGGACTGCCCCCCAGCTCATGTTAAAAGCTAGAGCCCTCCAGAAAAACAGTATAGATGTTACGATAACACTAAAAGGACCACACCAGCTGCAGGTTTTAGCATGAGACTTTTTCGCGTCTCTGTTACGTTGTAAACTTTAAAAACATTGCCCCACCATGAAAAGTATAACGTTTCTCATTGAATAGACAGAATTTTTGTAGGCGGAGCTTAAGGTTAACATTGAGACCCTGATTGGTCAGATGAAAACACAGCCAGATAGTCTTTTTTTAAACCAACTTCGGTACATTGTAGTAAGGAGAAGTTAAGAGAGAGTAAGTTCCGAGACGGCGAGCTGGATGGTTGCTGCGCCGGCCGCCGCCCCCCTGACGAACACCGACAAGTTAATGAACGCACGCGATGCCGCATAACAGCGCATAAAGATTCACTCAGAACTGCAGAAGTCTCATCTGTTACACCCTCTTTTTGCGTAATACTAGTGTCGATCGTAAGGCAAAGCTCATGGTGTTCATATTTGCCACTTGAAGTAAAAGTCTGAAAGGCGATGATTTTTCTGTTATGTAGTTATTGAGAAGCCATATCAGCCACTGTAATTGACGACAAGTTAGATAAGTAATTAAAGATAATTGAGGGTCACTGTAGACCATTTTGATAGTTTCTATTTTGTGAAGCTTAACTTAAATGTAGATTATAGATGTGATATGGCATAGGTAATCCTTCGATCCATTGTAGAACTTGTTAACCCATTCAGGGAATATTCGTTCACATTTTTGTTGAACGCAGTTGGTTTTTACCATCCTGTATTAAAACATCTCCTTTTATCAATAGTGCAATTTATAAACAATGTTTTGTGAGTAGAATAAAATTTCCAATGGTAAACTTAACTGCTTTTTCGACGTTATTTTACCAGGTAACTAAAAATAGGAAAGCCTTGAACCCATTCCACTAAATTTAGTTAGTATTAAGATTCTTTTACAGGGTGTGCAGTGGAGCTGAAGCTGAGATTATTAAGTATTTGGTTATATCATTGCTAGTCATACTGAACTCTTCTGAATTCTACATGTCATGTGTGGTCTGGCGTCTCCTTACCAGCAACAGGTCCCACGTTGAAACTAGTTAATTCCCTAAAAAACATTCTCAGAGCGTCGTTGCGCGAAAGTAGTAGGGAGACACGATATAGAACAAACAGACACCACCATGAATGTTTAGAAATCTTCAGCGTCAGTGCGGCAAATTGGTAATCGTATCTGCCAGGGTTCGATTCCCAGGTGGGTCGGACGTTTTCTCTGGTCAGGAACTGGATGTTCTGTTGTCCTTATCTTTGTATCGTCGACACTGCCCGGGATGTCGCCTCCACGACTTTGCATAGGAAGTCTTTACTATATTTAACTTTGTACCAGTGAATGGCCTAAAGTGATGTATCTTCTGAATTCTCAAAGGACAAAATTGTCGCAATGTATTCCCACTGTAGAGGTAGCCGTATGGTCAGGTACTGAAACCAAATTAAAATAAATCAATAAAAAAGTTATTATTTCTACATGTGTAGTTAGAACCACCGAAAAAAATTTAAAAAAAATTCTTTTCCCAGGGACAGATCGGGAAGAATCTGTGACGGTTTCAGCAGGGTTGCAGATGAAGAATGACAAAGAATGTGCTATTGTATCATGTCACCATTTTCAGATTACCATGGACGTTCCATGACCTATCCTCGTTCAAAGTATGCATATGGACTTCTCTTAATGTAATATTAGCATTACAGTTTTGAAACATGCATCAGAATTCGGAAAGATTAAACGGAAAAGGAAATTGTATTTCAAGATTACTGGTTTTAGAGTAGATTGGCCGGATATGCTATGCTGGTCAGGTATGTCTGGCCTATAGTCACTTCGCCCAGGCCATATCCTTTGCAATGAAAGTGGACTTTGCACGACATTTTCGACCATCTATTACGGCAGAGCAGAGCAACATGGGACATCATGTTTTCCAAAGGTCTTGAAAGAAGGGGTGGTACAGGGCCCTCCAAACAGCTGCATTCAGTCTGTCTCAAGCAGGGCACGATTTGCTGAAATACTATTTGCCGGCTCGTGCGATGGCTCCTTTGACGTCTTTGTCGCCTGCTAGCTGGCTGTTTTGCATCGAGCTGTCCATGTCTCCCGTGAAACGTCCGGCGCTATTTTTCTCACAGGGCCTATTAGGGTTTCCTACATGCTACCTGCGGAGGCCAATCAACAGCCATGTTTGGCGACTGACGTCACAGCCAACAGGGTCTTAATTCTGAAACAACGCCAATCAACCCTCAAGTCAAAGCAGAGCGTCAAGCATCCACCTGCTCACTTACGATCGTAAAAAAACTATTTGATACAAAAATTTGAGTCTCGTTCATCTAATAGCTTCATTCAGAAGCTTCATGGTGAACTGCCTTTCATTTCGTTAATTGTCCTATTTACTGTGGTATTTTAAGATTAAGAAGGTTTGCAGTGAAAACTAGAAGTTGCTACGGATTTTCATTTGTTGCGTGTTGGGTCATATGTTGCAGTCTATGAAATGTAGCTTACAAACTGAACTTTTCTTTAAGCTTTGGAAGGTATTGCTATGTATTATCAATCTCGAGAAGAAGGATCATATTTAAACATTTCGTCCCAAACACGTGTGCTATAACCAAGAAGGCCAGAATTAAATGTTCACAGAATTCCTCATATGTCATAAACGGTTTAAGATACTGAAACAAGACTTTAGGAAATGGCAGTATGCAACGTGGAGAGTATTTCAGTGTATGATTGAAATACGAATCTTCCATACCTACGGCGTTATTCAAACAACTATAGATTTTTAAATGAAATGATTCAATACTTAAGTGCCATCTGTGGCTGGTGAAGTGAGAACTACTGTGGGTTCGGAAAATATATGTGAGCAAATTAGAGTTAACTTTTGTACCAAGAATGGGCAATGACACATACTACTGACATTTCTTTACATCACTAGCTGTTCTATGGTTCTGTCACAATTTATGCAGCATTAGAGTATTACTGAAATGATTACTTATAATTCAGCTGTATTTTGGCGAAAGAAATCCCTTAATATGGCAACAAGGAAACTTAAGTATTACTCAAAACTTGTCACTGATAATGTTTGTTAGAAGAAAAATAAAGGTGATGATGTGTTGAAATTTCGGCGAAATACTATGTCCTAAGGTATTTTTTAATAAAGAATGATATGGACCAAAAATTGGCAATGGAGTTTTTTCCGTCTGTTAGTAATCGAGGAAAAATGCAAACTATTAACAAATCATAGCAGGACACCTGTTTTTTGCTGTTCCTATACAGAATGAGCAACTGTAAATTTTCACCACCGACATCTTTTAATTTCTCAAACATATTGGTAGTACCTGGATAAGAAGTTGAGTAGATTTCGCAAATTTAAATGTTTTCATATTTCTCAGTCACTGAGATAAAATAATCAAATTCTTTGGCCTCTGTCAATCCGCATCATTCGTTATTAAACACACACTGGATTCTAGCATTCAATTAAAATTTCAACAGGTGTATCGATTTGTTTCCGCCAGACGTTTATTCCCTTAAATTTTCTTCAGGAAGATGTTATCATTGGCGTATTTTGAGTAATACGTTAAGTTCCCTTGTTGCGATGTTCAAATGGGCTTCTTTCTCCAAATAACAGCAGAATTTGTAAATATTCTTATCACTAACATTCTAACGTGACAGAATCATTAAAACAGCAATGTATACATTGAAAAGTCAATAGTCTATGAAAATGACTAATCTCAGCAAAAAAAAGTTAAGTTTCCTCATATATGTTGTTCCAACACACAGTAATTCTTGCATCACAAGCTATTGAGGGCGCTTAAATATTACATCATTTCACTGAAAAAATTTGTAGTCAACTGGATACTGCTGTAGATATACAATTGTCGCTCAGTAATCATATGGAGAAAAACTCTCCCAGTTGCATACTGTCAATGTGCCAAAATCGTGTTTAAATAACTGAAACCATTGGTGAGATGTGAAGATTTTTGAAACATTTCATTCTAGATTGTTTTACTGGCGCGCGAGTAGGGGGCGAAGCACTTTATATACCATCCCCTTTCTCAAAGCTGGTAAGAGATAGCAATAGCGTTGAAAGATTAAAGAAAAATTCAGTTTGCTAGCTACATTTCATATATAAAAACATTTGACCTAAAATGCTCCAAACGTAAATTCTTGAAAAACCTCTATTTTTCTCTGCAAACTTTCCTAAATTCTTGACGTGGTTTACTTAATCCTAAAATATCACAATAAATGTGAGCATTAACGAAATGGTAGGCAACTCGTCACGAAGGTGAGATGTGTGAGAGTAAATTTTTTTACCGAATAGTTACTTTACAGACGTCTGAGGAAGACTGCATTTCGCCGACTCGCGCGCCTTGCCATTCACGGAGTTGCTCCAGCCAACTATCTCCTGCGCCAGGGAATACACCATGTGAGAGGTTCAGCATGCGAGGTAGCCATTACCCTCACTTGCTAGCCGACAGCCATGTAAGCCATATAGCAAAAATTCTGAGAAAATTACTCCACGTAGGACGGGCTTTGATCTCATCATGGTATTATAGGGCAACGAGTGCTGATCTGAAGCCATTTTGAACTGTTGATCAACAGAATTAAATCGTTTCCCTTCTAAAACTGGATGAAGTTCCACGTCTACATACAACTGTATCGCGTCGCACTAAAATACACAAATTTCTGTAAGGAGTACATTGTGCTCATGTGCGAGCGATCTAGATGCTTGGAAAACACCAAACTGGTAGCCAAGGTCGCAGGAATTCTTTTTATTCTATGATTACCGGTTTAGGTGAAACTAAAGCCGCCATCATGGATCTAGAGAGGACAGAAAACACTATAGAAGTGGGCTTGGATCCTACTTACATAACATGTATACATATAAATTTAGTTACACACCTTAGGACACATACAGGTTACAACATCAAGTCAAACAATGGTGATATTAATAGTTGCCTATAACACGCAGGCCTTACAAAATTGTCTTAAGTAGCACATAGGCGTGCAAGAGAGATGACATTATAAATGTTAAGTGTGTCCATCACATACAACCGCAAGCTAGGTATTACCACAACTCCGGCTCTGTTCTTACACTACAGGCCGCGTTGCGAGGTGGCGCTAGCAGAAGAGGCGCCAATGAATGTCACAGCTCTCGTCGTAACAGGCTGTCTGTTTGTGTTTGTGTGTGTGTGTGTGTGTGTGTGTGTGTGTGTGTGTGTGTAGTAACACATGCAAGGTGTGTTTCATTGGTATTTTTATATATGACAAGATGGGTATGCACTGTGTAATCCTGTAATGTTCTTAAAATTTGTATATACACTCGGTAGATTTCATATATCACCAGACTGATGTGCCGTGTATAACCCTGCAGATCCCATAAAATATCCATGTATCATCGTATCTTATTACGTATAGGACCAGACAGATGTAAAGTTGTATAGGTCTGCAGCTTTCATAAGTTTCGTATAGGTTTTGTAAGATGGCAAGAACTATGCCCCTTACATGAAGTCATTTAAAGGTCGCCGAACTCACTCTGAGTGAACAGCAGGGCTGAACAAAAATGACTGACAAGGCACAATGCATCTTGTAGAGGGTATAGTATTGACGTATTGGAACAATTAATGTGGGGTAATGGTTTTAAAGTAATTCACGCGACATGAAAACTTTGTAAAAACGCGTAGATTTACTAGAGGCTAGTCCATCCCAGGGAAGTATTCAGAGTTGACAGTGGCGCGCAGCTGGAGAGCGGCGAAGGGAAGCGACAATAGGTAGCTTAGGGCAGCTCAAACTCTGAGAAAGCGTCAATGGGGCGCGGCCTCCAGCTGCCTTAAGATCAGTGACAGTGAGGGGGTGGTTGACCCCATGTTGGTGTACTGGGAAGCAGACAGAGAACTTGTATCCCTGTTGATAAATGTCCATTGTCCCGTTTTCAGTGAAACATGCGAGAAAGCCACGCAAAGCCACGGTGGAGCGGTCAACAGACGCCAAAATATGCGTGTTCGTGACTATAGCAACTTCACGCTGAATTCACAATCCGCAGAGTCTGAAGTAAATCAGGTAAAGAGTGACAGAATGAAATACGCCGGCCTCCGATGGGAACGTAGGACCAAGGAATATTAAGTACCCTCCTGGGAGTCAGAATTCCGGAAAAATTGGTGTTTTGTGCAGACGCTAACCTTGATGGGTGGGTTGGAGGGAGCTAAATAGCAGAAGTTGAGAGGAAGGGATACATTGGGGGAATTTGTTCACTTCCCAGAGTGGGCATTGGTCGGCGGTGGGAAGCGACGCATAATTAATGCGTCTTGCACTGCAATTGGCGTAAGTGATTTTGCTGGAGGGGAAACCGATGCAAAGAGTGGACTGGCAGAAGTCTCTGTAAAGGTCTTCCGGTCCCAGCTTGCCTAGAGTGCGGACATGGCGTCCTTTAATCTGCTTGCCTGAGACAGAGTGAGCATCTCTGCAGATTAGGACTTAGCAAACGGAACGATTGAGCTTGGAGATAGAAAGTTATGATTCAGCTATGTACTGAACAAGATAGCTAGGAGTGAATAGACAAGTGCAGCATTGCAGCACTGCGAGGATGGCCAACGACCGCACAATGCCGCCGCTCCATTATTCTGAATTCGGTGGTATTGCACCCGCTCCGGCTTGAGTTAGGCCACTGATTAATTTGTTGGATCACAATGGCAAAGTTTCCATGAGGGTTTCATGGGACGTGTATTGCGGAATTATTCTCGCACTTTGTATTACGCCTGGGTCAGTCGATAGGAATTAATTTTGATTTATCGCGCTTTACTCCACGTAAATGCAATTTATTACCACTGCCTGTTAGGAGAGTCATGTAATGTGATGTGATGATTGAAGATCGGGAGTTAAAATAAATTTGTGCTAATCGACTGCACCTGTTTTCAATCCAGTAGTTGAAATCCCAAAAAAATGGTTCAAATGGCTCTGAGCACTATGGGACTTAACTGCTAAGGTCATCAGTGCCCTAGAACTTAGAACTACTTAAACCTAAGTAACCTAAGGACATCACACACATCCATGCCCGAGGCAAGATTCAAACCTGCGACCGTAGCGGTAGCGCGGTTCCAGACTGTAGTGCCTAGAACCACTCAGCCACCCCGGTCGGCTAAAATCCCTAGTCACTTTCTTAATTCATTTTATGTTCAGTATTTGCATCAGGTGTTCAATAGCTGAATATAACATCAATATGCACATCTTTTTAGTTAAAAGTGATCAATTCTGAATCAATTAATGTCAACACTGCCGCCGCAGTTCAATCAGGAGTCACAGGGCCTTATTACTTTTTTTGCGTTATCCGATATTGCGGCAGTTTTGCACTCTCTGTTGATCTGTTAGTCAATTAGCTGGGGTGAACACACGACAAAACCAGATTAGTGACGGGTGGGGTGTTACATATGGCTGACCCATGCCAGGATAGGATAATTGGTGATTTGCTGGGAAGTAGTCTTGAAAAAAGAAATTTTTTCCACGTGATCCATTGCTTAGCAATGTTTAATTGAAAAAACGGGTAGCATTAATTAAAATAAGTTACATTGTCTTCTTCATGTGCTGTCCTTTCAAATTGACATTTATAGGTGCCTATGCATTGTATTTGTGTGTATTTGTAATTTGTTGGAGTACTTATGATGTGCAGTGCCGTAATCAGCCGACGCTGACCACACAGAACACAATCATTGGTACTAGCCCTTTTTGGGGGAATTCTTTATGAACTGTTTTATCGGGTGACTGCTACACCCAGTCTATCAATTTGTGTCCTGATATATGTTTTGTGTTATCTAATTATTGAGAGTAAGGGGTACCTGGGCTTTGAGTTTTCGCTTAACATAAAAGTTCAAATGATAACGAGGGGAAAAGCCTAGACAACGGCAGAATATAATCAGATTGTTACCCGGGAGAACATGGGAGATAGTAAGGAAAGCTCTACCGATTAGCATGACGAACGTGCAATTCGTGAAACTGGGTCTCACTACCGGTTTAGTCCGCTGAACAGCCAGGACGTTGATTCAGGCAGTGATACTGAGGGCTCGGGGAACGCAGGGAGTGCAGGATTAATCCATAAGTATGGAAGATCCAGCCTAAGAAGCCAAAGTGTGTTGGAACAGAACGGTGTCCGACCCTTATCAAGCGATTCATTCATAAGTGATGACGGGGATGCGGAGGCAGTACTTGCCTAGATATCGGAGGGTTCCTCAGAACAGAGGAGAAGAGTCTCATTTTCAACCACAAAAGAACGAGGATCAAAATGCGGCTTCTCTCAAAAATATTACGGACCTGTTGCAACAGATGAAAACGGTGAACTCAGAGCAGAGCGCCAACCTTAATGCCGAAATTAAAAAGGCGTATTCGGAGCTTACAGAAGTTTATAGGGAAGTAAAAGAGGAAGTAAAAAATCTCGGCGTCAAAATAGAGAAAGATATTGCCATCATCAAACGAACGGAAATTGAAGCCAAATTAACTGCGAAAGGTGCAAGGAAAATAGCGAGAGAAACTTGGGACTCCACGCAAAGCACGGCAAAAATAGGAAAGGTCATGTTATCAAGACTATAGAGCCGGATAAAACGTGTCGAAGAAAGCAACAAGAGCAACCGGACGTAGGGCCTAACGAGATGTTGAAAGAGGAGGTGGTGGTATTACAAAGAAATTTAGAGGACGAGGTAAAACGTCTCATTACAGAGACATCAAGAAGGGAGAATGGTTGATAAAACAGAGGGTGACCGATCCTTGTTTTTTGCTAGTTTGTATGGGAAGCAAAAACATGTGTTACCATTTGATCCCCAATGTATGCCTCCCATTTTTCAAATGTTCAAATGTCTGTGAATTCCTAAGGAACCGAACTGCTTAGCTCATCGGTCGCTAGACTTACACACTAGTTAAACTAACTTATGCTAAGAACAACACACACATACCCATGCCCGAGGGAGGACTCGAACCTCCGGCGGAAGGCGCTCCTCCTATTTTTCTACTCTTGTTTACTGTAGTAGTTCTTTATTTGTTGTTTCACTGTTCGACGGAAACTCTGCCTCCTTTGTGGGTCTGTTTCCTCTAAGACTATTCGGCAGTGTCCTCCCCCCACCCCTACCCCCATGTTCTGAGCCATAAGGGCTGTAGGAAGCGACGCCAGAAGTTTTAAACCATTTTGACTTCCTAACAAACAACGCTCGAACCATTTCGTTCATTCAGATGTCAACACCTAATCTGCTTCAATGCAATGGTTGTATCTTGAATCCTGCTTTTAAAAGTTCCCAATTCGCTTGGGTTATAAAGCATATTTCCTCTCGCTGGATCTCAGTCGTTATCTGCGTTTGTAATTTTGAGGTAAATAAAATTAATGCCACTTTTTTAAGTCCATCACAGATTTTCCAGTTGGCAACGTGGTTACTGACTTTCGAGTTTGTGAGGGTGATATCTATATTTGTTGTACAGTCTGCGCGATTTTAGAGAGTAGGTGGGTAGAGAGCCCTATTCACGACATGAATATCAAGTTCTTTTACACCGTCCTGAAGAAAGAGTCCCCTTTCATCCGATACACCGATATTCTAGAATTCTGATTCCGCGTTTGCCTCCGTTATGAAAACGTCTGTCGTGTCGACCCTTTAAGTTTTCTGTATGTGACTGTATATCTTAACTGTACTGAAAATATCGATTAGTTCCGCACCATTTTCGTAAGACAGTCATTATTTCCACTGTCACCTCGCCTTTGTCGCAGATTTGATGTACCTTTGTCTCTGTTAAGTCTTTATATGGCAACTCGATTGCGGTAATTGGATGATGACTTGATGTTGTATGTTCAAATGTGTGTGAAATCTTATGGGACTTAACTGCTAAGGGCATCAGTGCCTCAACTTACACACTGCTAAGACCTAAATTATCCTAAGGACAAAAACACACACCCATGCCCGAGGGAGGACTCGAACCTCCGCCAGTACCAGCCGCACAGTCCATGACTGCAGCGCATTAAACCGCTGACCTCGATGTTATAACGTGTGCTGTAACTAGCATGTGGAGTAATTGTTTCTTTACATATAGTATGTTTAGGCCCAACTCCGCTAACACTTTTCCGAGCACTGGGCATCGTATTTATCTGGACAATTTCAATCATCTGCCCTTGTCCCGCTACCACGGTGCCTCTTGATTTAAGTGAATGCTGCGGGACACTAGTGACTATGTAGGTATACGGCCCGTCTAGTCTGTAATCAAATATAATTCTGCCAAGTGTCATTAGTAATGGCCTATTCAGATGCTCTGTATAGGTATCCCCCCGACACCTGTCCGAGACGACGCCAATTAGAACCTACAGCTGTATTTGCAGGCCAATTGTTGGCACTGAGATAAATGTTATCAGCAACCTCCATGACAGGATGAATTTGCCTGGCCAGGTGTCGTATTGTTATGGTTAACACATACGTATCGTCAAACTTAGATAGCCCCAATGCGTTTACACGCATTTCATAAGCCGGCAGCAGGTCCCACCTCAAAATTCTTCAGTTTTTTATTTCGTGTCGATCACTATTCTTATCCAGATCTTAATTTCCATTACCATCTGTAGGTTGTATGATCTGTGTGTTTTTATAATCTTCCTCTAATAGGTGTTGCATACTGTCACACCCCGCTTCTGGAACGTGTTACGTGCTGGTGTCACACCTTGCCTTCGTTGCGGTTTCACCTTTTTATGAATTCCCGAGTGTGTTCTTCCTTAAGTATTCCTTGTGTAGTAGTTGGCATGCTGTCCGTTCCTTGTTTTCCTTTCTTCTTGGCTACTCCCAGGAAGTCCACTCTTTCTATCCCTCATTCTTGCTATTGGCCCTATTATTGTTCATCCTGTTATAATCCTCGTCCACATGGACATTCAGGTTTTCGGTTTGCATCGCCATATCTCTTCTCGTTCTCCCATTCGCAATGGACCATAATATTTTGGCTCTGTCTGTACTTTGCTTCCTTTTCGATGGAGGTTTCCATTACTTACGAAGATGGCAGCTAATTTTTTAATCTGCTTGATCAGTGGGCTCGGCCTTAATACTCTTCTTTCTGGGCAATGTTTCATCGACTGTCAGTCTGCATTTGTATTTACTCTGTGGTTTCCTGTGATGCTTGGCAGTATATTACACATGGTTTAGAATCCATATTCGGTTCATTGAATTTCCCGCTTCACAAACTTGGAATGTCACACAGTCATTACCCCGTTCACTACATGGTTACTTCCCTTTCACGCATGGAATACACAATGGAACTCGCCTGGTATTTTCTCTTTTTTAGATGGTCACACTCTCCATAGAGGGAATATATCGGTTTGTTTTCCTTACAGCACTTTGCAATATGCCCATAGTCATGACAGTTAATACATTTGACGACTTCAACGTATTCTCGCATAGTGGTTGATCGAAATCAGGTGTATATTCTTTTGCGTGTAACCAACTGTGATCTAACTTTCGGATTTATCTCCATGCATTGATAGAATGAGATCTCTCCCTAGGTCGCCGCCAAATTCATCGTTGAACACAATGCGATGTCATTCATCAACAGTCCATAATTCTGACGAACGCTCTCACTCCAGACGCAGTTGTCTGTCGTGGTGTTACCGGTAGCCTTAGTCCGTCTCCGAATCATACAAAACTTGCAGACAGTCCATTACTTTTTCTCTTTCGGAAGTTACAGGTGTGAATGGCTTAGGACTTGCATGGTGCACAATATAGCGATCCTCCCTTTGTCTTGACGACTATTATAAGTGACCTGACATATGCGTAAACCCCAACATCGGGCATCTGTCACATTAGAAAGCTCCGTACATATAGATATTGCACAACTAGACCAGCCGGCCAAATAGGGACTGACACTGGAACCGCTTTCAAAGCCTACCAGATGCTGATATAGCTATCTCATACGCGTACGCAACACCTCCGTGTCCTTTATAGCGATCGTCAGACGCTGTTCACAACCCTTACTTACCCTTCCAGACCTTTTAACTAAACTAAACAAGAAAAGTACTAACGCTATCTTGTGCTCATTCTACTTGTCACAGAGAATGCAACTTTATTCACCAGACGATGGTGGGCACGTGTGCGAAGATGACCTTCTGGATAGCATCGGAAATTCACTGAGGCTTTTTGCGGATGATGCTGTGGTACATCGAGAGGTTGTAACAATAGAAAATTATACTGAAATGCAGGAGGATCTACAGTGAATGGACGCATGATGCAGGGAATGGCAATTGAATCTCAATGTGGACAAGTGTAATGTGCTGCGAATACATAGAAAGAAAGATCCCTTATCATTTAGCTACAATATAGCAGGTCACCAACTGGAAGCAGTTAATTCCATAAATTATCTGGGAGTATGCATTAGGAGTGATTTAAAGAGGAATGATCATATAAAGTTGATCGTCGATAAAGCAGATGCCAGACTGAGATTCATTGGAAGAATCCTAAGGAAATGCAATCCGAAAACAAAGGAAGTAGGAAACAGTACACTTGTTCGCCCACTGCTTGAGTATTGCTCACCAGTATAGTCTCCGTACCAGATAAGGTTGATAGAAGTGATAGAGAAGATCCAACGGAGAGCAGCGCACTTCATTACAGGATCATTTAGTAATCACGAAAGCGTTACGGAGATGATAGATAAACTCCAGTGGAAGATTCTGCAGGAGAGACGCTCAGTAGCTCGGTTCGGGCTTTTGTTAAAGTTTCGAGAACATACCTTCACCGAAGAGTCAAGTAGTATATTGCTCCCTCCTACGTATATCTCGCGAAGAGACCGTGAGTATAAAATCAGAGAGATTAGAGCCCACACAGAGGCATACTGACAAGATTTCTTTCCACGAACAATACGGGACTAGAATAGAAGCGAGAAACAATATAGGTACTCAAGGTACCCTCTGCCACACACTGTCAGGTGGCTTGCGGAGTATGCATGTAGATGTAGATGCATTGACTATGTTTCGTTTATGCTTCGCTTTTTTTTTTTGTCAAGCAGTGCAATTGGATGAGAACAGAACTAAAGAATACAGGAAAACAAATGGTTCAAATGGCTCTGAGCACTATGGGACTTAACATCTGAGGTCATCAGTCCCCTAGAACTTAAAACTACTTAAATCTAACTAACCTAAGGACTACACACACATCCATGCCCGAGGCAGGATTCGAACCTGCGACCGTAGCGGTCGCGCGGTTCCAGACTGTAGCGCCTAGAACCGCACGGCCACTCCGGCCGGCTGTCAGTGGTTAAAACTACGCAAATGCCACAGTCACTACTTATGACCTTCTTCTGGTTATCTTACTACATGATAACAAATCGCCAGCGTCTGCCGAAAGTTATTAAAATGGTTGCTGACAGGAAAACATACGAAATTAATGATCAGAACAAAGGAAATGTAACTTAATTATTTTCACATTTACCAAACGTATCGGGTTGCTCTGAACACTCCGCGCGTGCAGTACCTCTGGAACGGAAACTTATTACTTCTCGGAATAAATTTCTAGTTGGGATCTACGCTGCCGGAGAAATGAAAAGCTGAATATTACGGCAGGAGGTTTCTCCGACTCCTCAGTCGGCTCAAACGTATCAAATCCTTTTTCTAATTTATCGAATGCAGACGGAGAGCAGGAATACGGAAATTCCGCGCAGACGAGCTCTTTGTGGAGGGAAAGTGGCAGAGCGGCGGGTCATCTGAGCAGTTTGCGGGAACCGGAAATGCCATCAGCCGGCTGGCGGGGAGCCAGGAAAGCTGGCCGCATAATGCGGCCTGGACTCGCGTGGCTGGCGTGGTTTGCTTCATAAGCCGCCTTGCGAGACGGGGGAGGGAAAAGACTTTCCGTCGTCGTCGGTAGCGCCGGAGATAGGATTACGGTACTAAAACTTCCCGCCACAACAGCTTTATTCTCTTACTGCACAACAGACTGCCATTTCTGGACAATCATGCGTAAATGCTCAATTTCTCACGTTTCGCCCGCCAGAAAGAATTTAGAACGCAGAGCTAGAAATGATTTATTTCTCAGCTGATAGATGGCAAACTCGTATTATCATGAAACATGCGATCTCGAGGAAGTAAGCCACTCTGTTTCACATCCGATGAGTCCTGGAGCTAACATTCCAGCAGCATCATTTCGTGGATGCTCGTAGATTGACAACCAATAATATAATTAATTTAACTAATACGAAAATAGATACGCGTTTCAATTACAATTTTTAGTCAAAAGGCTGTAGCTATGAACAAAAAAAATTATGTTATCTAATTAAGTATTTGTATCCTTGCAGGTACGTGCCTGCTGCATTTAGAAACCTTAAAAAACCTTGTGCCATTGTACCGAGAAACTGTTACATCATTTTGGTTTGGCTTCTCCATATGTTAGTTGGTGTGATGAATCGCAGATCGTTCGAATTCAAATTTGGTAGTGATGTACGTATTCAGACAAATAAATGATTACAATGTCTCAAAAATTGGATGATATGTTCAAAATAACGAGCTTCACGAAGCCAGCGAGTCAATAATGCGTTGCTACACCTTTGGCTCATATGCAAACATTCATTCGGCTTGGCATTGATTGATAAAGTTGTTGGATATCATCCTGACATTTATCGTGTCGAATTCTGTCCAACTGACCCGTTAGACTGTTAAAATTCCGAGATGGTTGCAGGGCGTTGCCCATAATCTTTCAAAAGTTCTCAGTGAAGAAGCGATCGGCCTACTTTCCTGACCAAGGTAGTGTCTGCCAAGCAGGAAAGCAAGCACTTTCATCATGTGCGGGCGAGCATTATCTTGCTGAAATTGAAGCCCAGGATGGATTGCAATGAACGGCAACAAAACGGGCCGTAGAATGTACTCGACGTGCCGCTGTGCAATAGGGGTGACGCTAGTGACAACCGAAGGAGTCCTGCTATGAAAAGATGGCACTACAGACCATCACTCCTGTTTGGGAGGCTATATGGCAGGTAACAGTCAGGTTGGTATCCTACCTGTGTCTGGGCAGCCTCTACACAGATCTTCGGCCACGAACCTCATTGGGTGTAGTAGTATTGTCTTCAGTGATAAGTCCGGCTTTGGACTGATCTCACAATGCCAACGTAGGCGTGTTTGGAGACGCCACGGACAAGGGTGGGATACCAATCTGAATGGCACGTGCCAAACCGTGTGACAACCACGTGTTATGGCCGGGGTGCCATTTTATTTCATAGCAGAATTACATAGGTTGTCATCTGCTGCAGCCTTATGCCCCATAGTTACGACGACGATATTTTACGCTCCGTTTTGTTGCCCTTCATGCCAAGCCACACCAGGCTTACGGAGCTCCACCGCAGTCTTTAACACTGGTAGCATGCCGCGACAGCGTGGACGTGAACCGTATGTGCAGTTGACGGACTTTGAGCGAGGGCGTATAGTGGGCATGTGGGAGGCCGGGTGGACGTACCGCCGAATTGCTCAACACGTGGGGCGTGAGGTCTCCACAGTACATCGATGTTGTCGCCAGTGGTCGGCGGAAGGTGCACGTGCCCGTCGACCTGGAACCGGACCGCAGCGACGCACGGATGCACCCCAAGACCGTAGGATCCTACGCAGTGCCGTAGGGGACCGCACCGCCACTTCCCAGCAAATTAGGGACACTGTTGCTCCTGGGGTATCGGCGAGGACCATTCGCAACCGTCTCCATGAAGCTGCGCTACGGTCCCGCACACCGTTAGGCCGTCTTCCGCTCAAGCCCCAACATCGTGCAGCCCGCCTCCAGTGGTGTCGCGACAGGCGTGAATGGAGGGACGAATGCAGACGTGTCGTCTTCAGCGATGAGAGTCCCTTCTGCCTTGGTGCCAATGATGGTCGTATGCGTGTTTGGCGCCGTGCAGGTGAGCGCCACAATCAGGACTGCATACAACCGAGGCACACAGGGCCAACACCCGGTATCATGGTGTGGGGAGCGATCTCCTACACTGGCCGTACACCTCTGGTGATCGTCGAGGCAACACTGAATAGTGCACGGTACATCCAAACCGTCATCGAACCCATCGTTCTACCATTCCTAGACCGGCAAGGGAACTTACTGTTCCAACAGGACAATGCACCTCCGCATGTATCCCGTGCCACCCAACGTGCTCGAGAAGGTGTAAGTCAACTACCCTGGCCAGCAAGATCTCCGGATCTGTCCCCCATTGAGCATATTTGGGACTGGATGAAGCGTCGTCTCATGCGGTCTGCACGTCCAGCACGAACGCTGGTCCAACTGAGGCGCCAGGTGGAAATGGCATGGCAAACCGTTCCACAGGACTACATCCAGCATCACTACGATCGTCTCCATGGGAGAATAGCAGCCTGCATTGCTGCGAAAGGTGGATATACACTGTACTAGTGCCGACATTGTGCATGCTCTGTTGCCTGTGTCTATGTGCCTGTGGTTCTGTCAGTGTGATCATGTGATGTATCTGACCCCAGGAATGTGTCAATAAAGTTTCCCCTTCCTGGGACAATGAATTCACGGTGTTCTTATTTCAATTTCCAGGAGTGTATATTGACTAGGTAGTATAAAATTTGGCGGTCAAGCTCTAAAACGTGAAACACATGCATTAGTAAATAATACACGGAAAAATGGAAGCACGACAGAGTTCTGGAAATCGGGAAAAATTTGCTCTCTATATAGTAAAGGAGCAAAGTACAAAAGATATTTTCAGAGGTGCTGAACGAAATAACAAAAAGTGAATATATCCCAGAGGAATAGGAGGATACAGTTGTGGTTTCCGGCAGAACAGGACTACCGACCTGTTTTATGAAATTCGACCCATAATAGGGAAATTTTATGAATATGACATAGACTTCCTGTTTGCTGATTTTAAACAACTGAAGAAGGTTGATTGTATTAAAAATGAAAGACAAAAAGGCAGACGTAATCCTAAACATCAAAAGTGCCAATAGTTTTAACTTTACACGTCGAGTGAAAAATGGTAAATGCTTCTCAGCATTCCTATTTAACTTAGCATTCCACAGTCTGATACAAAAGAGAGGTAGAAGAAATCCAGTCAGATATGTGTTTATGCAAATGGTATTGCAAATGTGTCTGGAATGTAATCAAATGGTTCAAATGGCTCTGAGCACTATGGGACTCAACTGCTGTGGTCATCAGTCCCCTAGAACTTAGAACTACTTAAACCTAACTAATCTAAGGACATCACACACATCCATGCCCTAGGCAGGATTCGAACCTGCGACCGTAGCAGTCGCACGGTTCCGGACTGCGCGCCTAGAACCGCGAGACCACCGCGGCCGGCTGGAATGTAATCATCCTCAAAAAATGTTCAAAAGAATGGAAGCAGAAAAAGCAAAAATTGGACGAAAACAAGATAAATTTATGCTAATGTCCAGATCGAAGGATAGAGGGTTAACATATTATCTGAAGGCTTCTAATAAATGCTTCCAAGCTCTCAGCTGCTTCTATTATCTAGATATCCCTTTAATTACCGATATTAATGATATGTGACAATGTACTGCAGATACGATGCAAGCAAGAAATAGAGCTTGTCATTCCAACTTTCGGGTATTTATGAATCTTTAATTGCAAGAACAGCCAAGTCAATGACGACGGAAACCGATATCAACAACTTGATGGCATCTGAAAGAAAAATTCTGCGAAACTTTTTCGGTCTTTGAGAGTGGCACAAGATTCGAGAGTTAGGCACAACTGTAAGATACGACAGCTTGTACCAGGGAAATACTTAGTGAAATTTATTAAATCTCAACGATGCGACGTCTGGGACTCGAAACCCCGGACTAATCCGAGCGTATTTGATTAGTAATCAAAACCTCCTCAATCCTGGATTCGAATCCAGACACCACTTCAACTCTGAATAAAAATCGTTAACCATGATGGGCGAACTTCCGGCTTAAGAAGTCACCCTAGTTTAGCCAACGGCCTTGTCGAAGTCGGCGGTGAAGCGGACAGATATTCACGGTACCCTTAAGCCTTTGGGGTGGCACATAGCCCGTAAATGACGGATGAATCAGCAATGGTCAATGGTACGAGGTTGTAGAAGCCAACTGAAACATTCGCAGAGAAGACACATAATGCGTATCCACAGAACATATTACCTGTAATTGAAAAAGTGTCACCTTGATCTCTCCATTGGTGAAAGATTCCGGACTAGCCTTCCATTCGGATTTTCGAGAGGGCCTGTCAAGTCGGAGGCGACTATGAGAAAAAGACTGAAAACCAAGGATAGGGCTACGTTCTACGAGTAGGGGCGTACAACGTCAGAAGTTTGAATGTGGTGGGGAAGCTAGAAAATCTGGAAATGGAAATGCAAAGGCTGAATCTATATACAGTGGAGGTCAGTGCACTGACATGAAAAGGAGGAGAAGTTTTTGGTGAAATGAATACAGCAGGAGAAAATGTTCTAATGGGAGTAGGATTCATTATGAATAAGAAGGTAGAGCTTTGAATGGATTAGTGTGAACAGTACAGAGAAAGGGTTGTTTTCAGCAGAACCACATCAAACCAACACAGATAGGATGAGTTCAGGTATACATGACATGCCAACGTCGCAAGCAAAAGATGAAGAGAGAGAGAATGTGTATGAGGAAACTGAACAGGTATTTCAATACATAAATGGGAAGGAATGTCTAATAATCATCGGGGACTGGAATGCGGTTGTAGCGGAAGTTGTAGGAGAAAGGATTAGGGAAGAAGATGGGCTTGGCAAAAAGAATGAGAGAGAAGAAAAGTTAATTAAGTACTGCAATAAATTTCAGATATGAACAGCGAATCATCTGTTTAACGGTAACGAGAGCGTGAGATACGGGAAGATTCCAGTTATATTACATCACGCTCAGGCAGATGTTCGAAGAACAGTTATTAGATTGTAAGGCGTACCCAGTAGGAGATGTAGACTGAGATCATAATTTAATACTAATGATGATTATGCTGAAGTTTAAGAGACTTGTCAGGAAGAATCAATATGCATAGAAATGAGATACGGAAGTATTAAAAAATAAAGAGATACATTAGAAGTTCTCTGATTTTACAAATACAGCGATAATGAATAGCTTAGTAGCTGAAGAGCAGTGGAGATCTCTTAAAAAAAAAGGGCAATCACAAAAGTGGGAGAGAAAGACGTAGGTACAAGGAAGTTAACAGCTATAAAACCTTGGGTAACAGAAGAAAGAATTAAGCTGCTCGATAAAAGGAATGTACAATGATGCTGAGGGAAATTCAGCAACATAGAATTACTTAGAATGAAATAAATATGAAGTGCCGTTAAGCTATGGCGAAATGGCTATCTGAAAAATGTGAAGACATCAAAAAATATGATTGTTGGAAGGACTGACTCAGCATATAAAGAAGGTAAAACAACCTTTGGTGAAATTAAAAGCAAGGGCGATGACGTTAAGAGTGCAGTGCCAATTCCACTGTTAAATGTCGAGGGAAGCGTGGTTAGGTGCAAAAAAAAAAAAAACATTGAATGCCTCTATGTGCGGGGTGGGGGGTGGGGGGGCTTGTCTGATGACGTGATAGAAGAACAAAAAGTAGTCGACAGGCACGAGATAGGTAATCCAGTATTAAAATCAGAACGTAGATATGAAAGACTTAAAATCAGGCGAGTAAGAAATGATCCATAACTCTCCTTTGAAATGTCTAACATCATGGGGGGGAATTGTTAAAAAAACTGCTATTGACGTTGGTGTGTAAAACGTACGAGACTGGCGGTACAGTATTAGACTTTCAGAAAAACGTCATCTACAGAATTCCCAAGATTGCAAGAGCTAACAAGTGCGAGAATTATCACACAATCAACTTAAAAGCTTATGCATCCAAATTGCTGGTAAGAATAATATACAAAAGAATGAAAAACAAAACTGAGAATCTGTTAGATGACTACCAGTTTCGCAGTAGGAAACATCAAGGCATCAGAGAGGTAGTTTCGACGTCGAGGTTGATAATGGAAGCAAGACTAAAGAAAAGTCAATACAGGTTCATAAGATTTGTCGACCTAGAGAAAGCTGAGCCAATGTCAAATGGTGCAAGATGTTCGAAATTCTAAGGAAAGTGGAAGTTAGTTATAGAGAAAGAAAGGTAATATACAATATGTGCAAGAACCGAGAGGAAACAATAAGCGTAGAATACCAAGAAAGAAGTGCACAGATTACAAAGGTTTTGAGACAGAAATGTATCTTTCTGCCCTGCTGTTCAATGCATATCTGAAGAAGCAATGACGGATGAAAAGGAAGGCTCGAGAGTGGGAGTATAAACAAGGTGAAAGGATATCAACGATACGTTTCTCTCATCACATCGCTATCGTCAGTGAAAGTGAAGATGGGTTACATGATCAGTAGAGTGGAATCACCAGTCTGATAAGTACAAAATATTGATTGAGAGTGAGTCGAATAAAGACAAAAGTAGTGACAGGTAGCAAAAATGAGCAAAAATGGTGATCACGAAATAGATGAAATTAAGGAATTCTGTTGCCTAGAAAAAAAAATAATTGGTGGAGCAGGGAGGACATAAAAAGCAGAATAACACTGGCCAAAAGTGCCAAGTATAATACATGGATCTTAATTTGAGTAAGACATTTCTGAGACTGTACGCTAGAAGCACAGCATTACATGGTAGTGAAACACAGACTGTGTGGAAGAAGAGAATCGAAGCATTCGAAATGTGGTGCTACAAGTGAATACTGAAAGTTACGTTAATTGATAAGGTAAAGAAAGATGAGTTTCAACGCAGAATCGGCGAGAAAAGTAGTATATGGGAAACACAGGCAAGAAGAAGGGGCAGGACGATTGGACATCTGTTCCGATACAAGGGGATAGCTTCTATGGTACTAGAGGGAGCTGTAGAGGGTCAAAACTGTAAAGGAAAACAGAAAACGGAATAAATCCAGCAAATAACTTAGGACGTACTTTGCTAGCCCTGCTCTGAGATGAGAATGTTGGTAGGCCTACAGGAATTCGTGGCGGAACGCATGATACCAGTGACAAGATTGATGATTCAAAACAAAAAGGGCACATCGAGATGATGAGAGGGAGAATATAGCCATACGAATAATTGCAGGTAGTAACACAGTTAGCCGCGCGGGATGAACCAAGCGGTCTAAAGGCGCTGCAGTCATGGACTGTGCGGCTGGTCCCGGCGGTGGTTCGAGTCCTCCCTCGAGCATGGGTGTGTGTGTTTGTCCTTAGGATAATTTAGCTTAAGTAGTGTGTAAGCTTGGGGACTGATGACCTTAGCAGTTAAGTCCAATAAGATTTCACATCCATTTGAACATTTTTGACACAGTTATGACAATGTTAATGTCACTGTAATCTGAAGAATTTATTTAGACAGAGAGTAAAATGTAGTAAAGTCTCGGCTATTGTAGCAGACTGAGCATGGTGGTGCAGTGGGAAGACACGGTTACTCATATTTGGGTTGAATGGCAGATGGGAGGGGCCGGGAACGACCGATAAAATCCTCTTCTGATCTTCCACCTTTAGATTTACCGTGCTTTCCTATAAACGCTTAAGCTGAATGTTGGAAAGGTGCCTATAAAACGGTTAGGTAATCTTCCTCTTATTCAGCCAATAATTATCGCGTAGCCGACATTATATTAAACCGTCATGTACTTTCTTCGTAACAATCGACTTCAAGATGTCACAGTTCTTGCAGCATAACGGCAGGAATTTCAGTTGTAGAGATGAGTAGTCCTGTCACGTGTACACGAACACGCTCTAGTTATGTATACAGCAAGTAATCCAGAAAACGCATGATATTTTTTGACAGTTATTACTACCGATCTTTTGGGTGTAAGATATAAACCACGGTATCGAAACAAATCAAATTCAATGTTAAAGTAGAACTATCACACATCTAGCAGGCATACATATCCATAAGTCGGAAGGAGATGAGGGAACGCCTCCTCTCGCTTAGCGTGGGATATAATTCCAATTATCATCCGATTTTCGTATCTAAATACACACACACACACACACACACACACACACACACAGAGAGAGAGAGAGAGAGAGAGAGAGAGAGAGAGAGAGAGAGAGAGAGAGAGGGAGAGAGGGAGAGAGAGTGAGTGGGGGAGAATCGGAAGGGATGGATTTGGAGCACTTAACTGTAGTAAATGCAGTTTACTCTTCCATTTACGGCCTCTGTTGTGTTATCTAATGTACGGTGAGATTACAGTGCTGCCGCATACTGCTGGTGCCTGCAGCTCCGCACGTATCCAATAAGGAGAGGTGATTGCGGCCGGCAGTCTGCGGCTACGTGATGCGACGTCCGTAAGAGACGTGGTGGCCCCAAGCAACAAGGCTTCGCCTCCCGATGCCGTTTATGAGAGACGGAGAGAGCAGATGATGTGGTGGAAACCGCGCATCGTGTGCCAGGATGGGGGATGTGTTGGTTCAGGCGAAATGATCCCAATATGTTTAATTTTCTTCATTACCAACACAAGAGAACAAGTGTCTGCGATGTGGTGCTACAGAAGAGCGTTGGACTTTAGGTGGACTGATAAGATAAGGAACTGGGAGCGCTCCGAAGAATCGGTGAAGAGACGAAATAATGGAAAACATTGACAGCAAGAAAGGCCAGGATGACAGCATATGTGTTATGACATCAGGAAGAAACCTCCATGGTTCTAGGGTGAACGTTTAAGTGTTGGGCTAAGAAGAGACTGGAATACATCCAACAAATAAATGAGGACCTCTGATACAAGTGTTATTCCGCTGTGAAGAGGTTAGCGCAGGAGAGAAATTCGTGGCGGACCGCATCGATCCAATCAGAAGACTATCGGTGCATAAAGGGGAGAGACAGAGAGAGAGAGAGAGAGAGAGAGAGAGAGAGAGAGAGAGTGAGTTTGTTAAAGACATACAGGTTGAACTATCAGAACTATGAATGATCCGATGCGTTCCCGCACCGCTTGCTCTCCTGTTCCAACATCTTCATCTCACAAGGGGACTATGAGACCTGGTAATCACGAATTTTAATTGAGTCTTAGGCATGCTGTAGACTGACCTGTCCTGAGAAATGGCTAGCGACTTTTCATGTGACGGCTCTTCCTTTCCGAGAAAACTGATGTTTTATTCATTCTCTCCTATTCTTGTAACGTTAATCACTTGACAAAGCAAGAGTACCAGAGCGGGTGATACCACGCTGACGGTAGCCGTTCAATTCCCACCCGCTTCCCTTTTCATTTTTGAGTTTCATCGCATAGAATATTATTAACTAGCATTCACTACATTCTGTAACTTTGGTAACACCATGTTTTATATTACTATGGAGCAAGGTCAGATTGATCTATGTGAGCTATTGGTCAGAATAGTATGTTCAGATAATGAATAATCATGATAAAGTATCGTAAAGATAACTACTGTGCACGTACAGAAACATTGATGTTGCTTAGTTTTACATAAACTGATTTCACTTGTCCAAGCAGTTACACTAAATACCCCTAGTGGTACCAGTAGACGACACGACTGCGCAGTGATAGGTTGTTCACAGTTCTGTTCAGTTGTTGTTCTTCTTGCACGAAAGAAAATAGAATGCGTAACTAAATTAACTGAAAATCACCCCAAGGTGCCAGATTTCTTATGATTCATTGAAGGACGCTGATTTGCTGTAGCATATTACGAATGGAGTTTCGTCTGGTGCAACAGATTTACAATGTAGAAAGTACTGCAACCAGCCACATGATTTTTAATGATTTTGATAAGTGTTGTAATAGGTTTCCTGTACATTTTAAATTTACACTTACCGTTGTATTTACTGATTTTTAGGTCCCAGAAATTTATGCCATTATCAGTTACATGCTCAGCAACAAATTTTATGCTTTGGTGGGATATGTTAAGCTCTTTTCTCAACTGATTAATTTCTTCTGTTGTTCCACCAAATGATTTAACTGTCATTCACTTCTTTGGCACATGAAATCAGCAGGCCATGGAAAGAAACGTATCCGTCATCTTGTATTTAGTTCAGTTCGTTCATTATTATGGATTGTAAAGATGTTAAGAGGGCTTTTTGTGAAGTAAATATAATATACACGCCACATGCAAGTGTAAAACTGAGTAATCACAAAAACCTTGTGTTAACTATGCAATCACACAAACTGTGTTATATTTTAGGACGCAAATGCAAAACTTGCAAAGAAGTCAATGCTGCCGTTTGACGATGAACTCAGGCCCGAAACTAGTAATGGTACAATAAAATAATTTAAACAGTACAACTTGTGGCTGGCTGTATTTCCTACAGTGTGACTTACGAAAACAACTGCGATATTATCTAATCAAAATTTATAAAACAATGTAAGAGATTTTTTGTGATAGGCCCGTTTGCTGGTTCCTAGTAGTCTAAATCTCACCGATTATTCTATCATTTACTCTGCCTCAACGATGTGTCTGTTAGCTTTTACTTGTCATTTCTGTGGGGTGGCTCTTATCTCATTGCCTGTCCTTTTCGTCTTTCTTTACTCACATGGTGCTAACTTTACTGAGACGAGTGAATCTCAATCCATATTTACACTGTTTCCATATGTTGCATTCTACCAGAATAATTGTTTTCTTGTCGAGTGTAATAGACCTGAGTTTGCGTCGTTTGAGACTCCCTGTAACCAAACAACTCTTTTTGTATTGCTATAGCACGCAGTCGTTTTCCGTTGAGCTCCCCTTTGTGTGATTAATTACTTGATGAGTTCAGACTTGTCCATTCCGAAACGATTCCCAGACAGCATATCCTAACTCCTCCCGAGAAGTATTCGCTGTTGATTACATTAGAGAAATGTTTTAACGTTTTCTGTGTATGTGTAAGAATACTGTAGAATCAGTACTTGTTTGCGATGCTGCCATTATGTTCTATGCAGGGAGTAGAGTTCTGTTATGATGAATGTCCTTCCTTATGAGATACGATCTCCAGTTGTTCTAATTTCTCGTAACACTCCGGTTTCGTTTGTAGTCGGTGTATATCGAGCAATCAAATCAGCCTATTTCCTGAAGGACTTCGCTGTCATATACGTGAACACTGCGTATACTAGGTCCTGACATGAATTACAAAAAATTATCACTATTGATAGTTGCACAGCGTCCATAGGTTTAGCTGTTGCGCATTTGAATGGTCAACAATTTCGCCAGGGCTCAATGTGTAAATTTTTACAAGGTTTCGTATGACATGATGCTTACGGTGAGCGACGGTAAGATTGTGAATTCTGAGTAATAAATCAAAATCCATGTCATATGGTGAAAGAGGTAACGCCTCAAAGAATTGCAATCTACGTTATGAAAACACCTTATCGGTCTTCTATTTAAGCATGTACCGACTGACCTGTAATAGATGGCTGTTATGAATAAAATTGGGGAAATCACTGACTGTCACGGTTTCAATATTAGACAAGTGTTAGCACTCATCTGCTAATATTTTGTGGTAAGTTCCTATGGGAACAAACTGCCGAGGTCATCGGTCCCTGGGCTTACACACTATTTAATCCAACTTAAACTAACTTACGCTAAGCACAATACACACACCCATGCCCGACGGGGGGAGTAGCGTGAACCGTGGCATGGCGCCACAGACCTCGCGGCAACCCCGCGCGGCTAATCTTTAGTCCTGGACCAAGAAGACATTGGGTTCTTGGCAGGTGTTTCATTACTTAACTGATAGTGAGAGCGAAAAAGCTGCAGACAATGACAGCCAGTGAAGGCAATCAAATTTAAACACACATGTAGAATGACACACAACTGCTAGGTAGGCTGTTACTGCGTTTTTTAGAAAGCATTCACTATTATGGCTGAGTTGGCAAGATGCTGCCTTGCTGTAGGGCCAGAAATGAAACAAAATAAATAAATTCGTAAGGCCAAATGAGAAACCTATGCGAGAGTAGATGCAAGAAATAGTGCGAGGAATGTTTGCTGAAATATATCAAAAACCTCAGAGTTGCAAGCCACGAGTTACGTAACATGTGCAGAGGCACGAACCAAATGACACATTGCGACCAACGGAATCGCGAAGCCGTAGTCTTGCTGCACCTCTCCTATCTCGAACATGGTGACAAGTCAGACAGTCATAACACAAGGCTGCTCCCAAGATCGTGGTGGAAGGCAACGATTGCATAACTGCCCCACCCCAACTATATGCAATGTGTGCTTGTCCAGCCTTAGCAAAAAAGTGGCTGGAGTCTGTGCTATTTGTTATCTCGGACGATGCTCTGTCGTATGATTTGGCAGTCAGCAAACAGGCTCCTGCATCCAACATGATAGGGGGACGAAATGAAGCGTTGCTGCAGCTTTACTTTGGCGGGCAGCCCTGTCTCTTTGACTGACAAGTTGGAACAGTTGTTTGGGCGTCAGTTCCCCAAACAAAGGAGGAACTGGTATGATTTAGTCATTACGAAGCTTCAACTTAAATTCAGATGTAACGTGTAGGAACATTTCAAGAATTTGACATCTTGAGCACTTTCTACTCTACAGAAATAGAGATGTGGAAATTATTTTGTCGCATTTACTTGATTGTACTGCATCTAGGCAATTCGTCGCTGATATTTCTTCGCTGTAGAAATTTAGTCTAATTGCTTAAACTGATTCATTAAGTCTTATGACGTTTAAACCAATGCTTCGTATGATGTGCCATGATTATCAATAGGATCGTAATTTTGTAGATAAGCCGAAACACTGGTTCGAATTTTGAGATTAATTTTGATTGCCTCTCTTTCTTTATGCTAGATTCGCGTTGTATGTTTCAAAACATCTCCACTGTATAAGTATAATTTTCAACAAGGTACGTGTTGCTTTTATTTGGGGATGTCTACTAATATCGAGCCTGTCAAAGTAATTTACTTCTTTGAAGTATGGAAATTTATTTATTTCAGTCTATGAACACAACATTGTTATGTCGTGTGACTAACGGTTTCAGTCAGCGATGACTATCTTCAGATCTGCAACAAAACATGGGAAAAACCAAATACAGATCGTCTGCATCTTAAAACAATAAAAGCGGCCATAATGAAAGTATTACTGATGTACATGTGGAAAACATGCTCTTAAGTTATGACGAGGCATACCTCTTTTGAAACATGTCCTTACGTAATGAAGCTATAGTGGTATCGTCAAAACATATACACAAAATCAATATAGCATCGTCGCACATAGTTAAAAGACGGTATATACTAAGCGACATTAAGAGCGGAATCATCTTGTTAACAGCGCTACTGTTCATGACCAAAGGCACTACAGCAGCCAAGAAATGTTTGTGTTGTAAGCTAGTAAGACACACATATTCTACAATTACAAAATTGTAAGAAATGCAAAAAAAAAAATACAATAGGAAAGTCGATGCTGATCTTACCAGGTGTATAAATTATTACGGTTATAAAACGCAAGAAATTGAGAACACGGCTAAACTTAATTTATATTGGTAAAAGAAATAGTTAACTAACGGTATGTGATTCTCAGGCGCTCTTGTGGCGATTTAGACAAAAATACAATGACGCAGATCGAAAGAAGCCTACGTAGCTAACAGGTTGAAGTAAGAAAGAAGCCAAATGGGTGGAACAACATACTGTAGTGAGCAGTTAAGTGGATTACGAGTTTCGCGATTAACTGAAGCTACCTGATATAACTTCCAAAATCAACATATAAGAGCTGCACTATATTTTTGTTTTACTGTATTCCATCCATTTAATTTATCACGACTTTGCTTTTGGGGTTAGCCTTGTGCTCAAAGGCAGACCACTCACTTCAGTGGAGCCGCGCGGGATTAGCCGAACGGTCTGCGGCGCTACAGTCATGGAATTTGCGGCTGGTCCCGGCGGAGGTTCGAGTCCTCCCTCGGGCATGGGTGTGTGTGTTTGTCCCTAGGATAATTTAGGTTACGTAGTGTGTAAGCTTAGGAACTGATGGCCTTAGCAGTTAAGTCCCGTAAGATTTCACACAGATTTGAACATTTTCTTCACTGGCGCGTGTAGTTTGGCGGTCCTACGTGACCTAGCTTGGCGTGGCGGCACCGTCCCGAATAAGGAACCGAGCGAGGTAGCGCAGTAGTTAGCACCCCAGAATCGCATTCCGGAGAACTCGCCTCAGGCTATCCAGATTTAGATTTTTTGTGATTTCCCTTAATCGCTTAAGACAAGTGCCAGGATGGTTCCTTTGAAAGAGCACGGTCGATATCCTTTTCCGTCCTACTCAAATCCGAGCTTTGGCTCCGTCTCTAATGACCTCGTTGTCAACGAGATGTTGAACACCAATCTTCTCCTCCTCTCAACATGGAAGCAAGTGCTGGTCTCGAACGACGTCCTGCTTCGTCTGTGAAAGCCAACTCCACATCGATGAAATGAAATCTTTCATGCCGTAATTTTGTGATGAGTCACAAATTACCACGATTTCTATTCTTACAGATTCCATAGTGATGACGAATGTCCATAATGGACTGGTAGTAGGAAGGATGGAGATGATAAATTACATGTCAAATGAGTTGCTGACAGTTTAACAATGCTCTCATACGGCTCTGAACAAAAAATACTGTGGCGTTCATGTAAACAATCACCTCTTTGGGTACAAAGATAAAAAGACCAAAGGTAGTTCGCTGTTAGAAATTGAAGGATGGCGCGCCCCGATACCGCACGCAGCCGAGCTCCACCAGCGCGGCTGATTTAATTGGTTTCGCCGGTCGTATTTCAGAATTCTGACGCGCACCCCGTGCCCGGCTCCGCACTCCCTGGCTCCAGATACGCGTCGGATTCCACTCCCGCCGCCCGCCGCGGTGCAGGTAGCAGCGAGTTTTATTCCGGCCGGAGAGCAGTTCGTGACGTCAATAAATCTCCCGTAAAAGCCCTGGGCTCCTTGTTCGCGGAACCTCTCTAATGTGTTTTCGTCTCCCTTGCCCTCCTCTGTCCACCCTTCCTCTAGCCGCCTCTACCCTCTTACTTTCCCTCGCTGCCTTCCCACCGGCAGAGGTCGCGGTCACTGTTTAACATATAATGAACGGCAGGCGACGGCTCAAGGCGGCGGCGTCTGGGCCTAGCGAAACGGTTCAAAACAGCGCTTCTCACAGCAGGAGGCTTGCTACGGCACCGCCTTAGGTGTGAACTTAGGTGTTGGAAAGCAATTCTAACTGTTTCATAAATACAATGTAGGGGGAAGCTGTGTAATGTAAGTCGCTATGTTGTATTACCTTACTCGTATTCCATGCATAACTGTTAAGACTTAATACAGTCTAAATTTACACTAAGATATTTTATGTAGGCCCCTGAAGTAGGCTGTGTTGTTTTATCATTGTTTACTCTAAGAATCTAGAACCACTAAATGCACCACAACCATCATCAATCTAAAAAATAAACTTGCAATGAAATGAACACCCTTAGCTGCTTACAAGCGTTGACATACGTCAACGGGGATAAATGAAAATGTGTGCCCCGACCGGGACTCGAACCCGGAACATCCTGCTTACATGGCAGACACTGAATCCATATTTTTAAAATCTCATTTTGTTCTCTTTCCTTCGTTGTATCTGCTCGGGCGGACGTAGTAAGACGTTTCGGTTCGTTGTTGATCGGTGAACTCAGTTTTTTTTTTTTTTTTTTTTTTTTTTCTTCAGAGGGCAGGTAACCCTCTGACCGAACACGCTGAGCTACCGTGCCCGCTATCCATCTGAGCCACCGAGGACACAGAGGACAGCGCGACTGCAGGGATTTATCTCTGGCACGCCTCCCGCGAAACCCACTTTCTCAACGTATCGTCCCGCACTATATGCGTAGTGCCCCCGCCCATTACAATCATTACTCGCGGCGCGTTGCCGATTCCCGTAAGAGTTCGGGCGCTGTTTGTGCATTTGCACGGAAGAAGATGGTCAAGTGGCCGGTGAGCCTTAAATACAGGCTGTCCCAGCTATCTTGTCCACCCAAAATATCTCTGGAACAATAATAGCTACTGGAAAACGACTTTTACTTGTATCAATGTAGGGCTGGGGCCCATGAATGTACGTATTTCGTCTCAATATCTCGGGATGTAATGGGAATATTGCGATGCAATCAAAGCCATTGTGTATGTGCTTTGTTATGCTATGGATTGCCGAAGAAAAAATATAGGAGGTCCACTTAAAATAACACAAGTTTGTGTTAAAAAACACATATGCTTTCGTTTTAGAATGTTTCCAAATATGTACATTAATGGGCCCCATCCCTACATTGATACCGGTGAAAGTCGTATTCCAATACCTATTATTGTTACAGAGATATTTTGGGTGGACAAGATAGCTGGGACACCCTGTATATACCTACTAAGATGGTATCTGTTCTTTCGTATATATAAAAATAAACACCCATTCAAAACTACCAAATTGCACACACAGCTTACATCAAAAGTTACAGACAGGAGTAAAACGGACTAGAAACGACTACACTTCTCTGTGCACTGGTACACTATACAGGGTGATCTTATGAACGCTTAAAGCGACTTACATGATGTTGTGACAAGTAATTTAATGTGACACATGGGGTCACAAGTGTCTGCAAATACCCCAAAAGTTAGTGACAAATGTGTAACTTGTGACGTCACCAGGTGACGTACCTTGATGCACGTGTAGCGATTGGGCCTATCAGTCCTACCCTCGTCGGCACGGGTAAGTACTATACATCGCTCCGGTTGGCTAGTCTGCTTTTTGCACCTACATCTACATCTACATGGTTACTCTGCAATTCACACTTAAGTGCCTGGCAGAGGGTTCATCTAACCATTATCACACTACTTCTCTACCATTCCAGTCTCGAACGTTGCGTTGGAAAAAGGAACACCTAAATCTTTCTGTTAGAGCTCTGATTTCTCTTCTTTTATTATGACGATCATTTCTCCTTATGTATTTGGGCGTCAACAAAATATTTACGCATTGGGAAGAGAAGTTGGTGATTGAAATTTCGTAACCAGATCTCGCCGCAAAGAAAACCGCCTTTGTTTCAGTGGCTGCCACCCCAAATCGCGTATCGTATCAGTGACACTCTTCCCCCTTATTGCGCCATAACACGAAACGAGCTGCCCTTCTTAAGTCCCATAGTGCTCAGAGCCATTTGAGTTGCCCTTAATTATAATTTCTAGGTATTTAGTCGAATTGACAGCCCTTTGACTTGTGCGATTTATCGTATACGCGAAATTTATCGGATTTTTTTTTTTAGTAGCTATGTCGATGACCTCTCACTTTTCTTTGTTTAGTAGTAGTTGCCACTTTTTGCACCATACATAAATTATTTCTAGATCATTTTGTAATTGGAATTGATCGTCTGATGATTTCCATTGGGAAATTACAGTGTCCCTGCAAACAATCTAAGGGGGCTGCTCAGATTTCCACCAAGATCATTGATATGAATAAGGAACCACAGAAGGCATATGACACTACCTTGCGGAACGCCAGATTTCACTTCTGCTCTACTCGATGATTTACCGTCTATCACTACGAACCGTGACCTCTCTGAGAGGAAATCGGGGAATAACCCGAGATGATACGGTGGTGCTCGCAAGCACTAACAAAGTAGAAATCATTTCTTATGTTATATCTTGTCTGATAATTATCCTTGATTTCAGAACGCAGCAGTCTGACCACAATGCTACCTTCCCTCAATAAATTTTTTGCCTTCAGTATTCACTAATGCTTATGGTTCCTATTTCACGACACCTCCGCATATCATATACTATTACAAACCAGATTCCAGTCACCCCATTGTCTCCCCTCTCACCACCAACTCTGGTATGCTGCGGCACCTCCAAAGACACATCCTTCAGTCCGTGCACCTACACACTTCATATCCTACACCAAAGCAACTTTAACTACCTCCCTCTTGCAGACAGTGAGATCCCCTACCAACTTTAAGTTTGCCCTAACTACCCCACTCCACATCAGGGTTCCTCTCTCCTTTCTGTGCAACGCCCACACCTCTCCATTTCCTCTTGTATCGCTACTATCCCTTTACTCCTCCTTACCCTCTGTTCTTCCCAGCATTTGTATTTCCACTATCTGCTTCACCCCCACCTATCATCTCCAAACTTTCCCCATGTAACAGACTAATATCCCTTTACACGCTGTCTGAACCTCAATGGAACATAGCCTCTCCCCCCATAATACTTTTTCAGACATTGCAGGTCCTTAAGGTTAAGTGAAAGCACAGTGCCCAAGCGTTCCTTCAGAGAAGAATTTCACCTCATCGCAACTATGATTTTAGCTTATATATATTCTTCATTCTTTTAACCGTAGGACACTAACCTTTTTAGCTTAAACCATAAACAGTCCTCATTAATGAATACTGTTCGCTCTAGAGCGGAGTATTGTATCGCTAACAGCCCATCCACCGGCAGTGTGGGGCGTGGGATATGAAATAGCAATTAAAAAAACTGTTTCACGCCTTCTATCGTACGCAGTAGCAAATGATATGTGAGAAGGTAAACCACGTTTTGGGAGACGTTTTGTGTAAACACATCTTGCTGCAAGAAGCATCATAACAGAGATGCATGTCTGGAAGCTCGTTAAATGTAAATCGACTGATCATAGTCTTGTATTCCTACCACCTCGAGCACTACCGTATCACATCTTATAATGGAGGAAGGTAAAGAGAAAAACCTAGCGGAGCGATGTGTAGCACTGTCCTCTACCGGCGAGGATAGGACAACAAGCCCAACAGCTACACGTCCCGCGAATTAGGCCATCTGAAGATGTCACATGTTCAGCATTCGTCATCCACTTCTGTTATATTTTCCTACATTTGCGGCCCAATGTGTTTATACTAAGTTACTTGTCTTACCATCATCTATGTCGCTTCGGCGCTTTTTAAACGTTAAGAGAATTACCATGCATAACTCATTAAATGAACTACACAGAATAGTCTGCAAAGATCATTCCCAGGAATTGCAAGTAAGAATGACAACTCTGGATGACATACATACTTAGTTGTATACGGTCAGTGATGACCATTGGACTATTTAACATACACTCCTGGAAAATGAAAAAATAACACCGTGATTTCATTGTCCTAGGAAGGGGAAACTTTATTGACACATTCCTGGGGTCAGACACATCACATGATCACACTGACAGAACCACAGGCACATAGACACAGGCAAGAGAGCATGCACAATGTCGGCACTAGTACAGTGTATATCCACCTTTCGCAGCAATGCAGGCTGCTATTCTCCCATGGAGACGATCGTAGAGATGCTGGATGTAGTCCTGTGGAACGGCTTGCCATGCCATTTCCACCTGGCGCCTCAGTTGGACCAGTGTTCGTGCTGGACGTGCAGACCGCGTGAGACGACGATTCATCCAGTCCCAAACATGCTCAATGGGGGACAGATCTGGAGATCTTGCTGGCCAGGGTAGTTGACTTACACCTTCTAGAGAACGTTGGGTGGCATGGGATACATGCGGACGTGCATTGTCCTGTTGGAACAGCAAGTTCCCTTGCCGGTCTAGGAATGGTAGAACGATGGGTTCGATGACGGTTTGGATGTACCGTGCACTATTCAGTGTCCCCTCGACGGTCAACAGAGGTGTACGTCCAGTGTAGGAGATCGCTCCCCACACCATGATGCCAGGTGTTGGCCCTGTGTGCCTCGGTCGTATGCAGTCCTGATTGTGGCGCTCACCTGCACGGCGCCAAACACGCATACGACCATCATTGGCACCAAGGCAGAAGCGACTCTCATCGCTGAAGACGACACGTCTCCATTCGTCCCCCATTCACGCCTGTCGCGACAACACTGGAGGCGGGCTGCACGATGTTTGGGCGTGAGCGGAAGACGGCCTAACGGTGTGTGGGACCGTAGCCCAGCTTCATGGAGACGGTTGCGAATGGTCCTCGCCGATACCCCAGGAGCAACAGTGTCCCTAATTTGCTGGGAAGTGGCGGTGCGGTCCCCTACGGCACTGCGTAGGATCCTACGGTCTTGGGGTGCATCCGTGCGTCGCTGCGGTCCAGTCCCAGGTCGACAGGCACGTGCACCTTCCGCCGACCACTGGCGACAACATCGATGTAGTGTGGAGACCTCACGCCCCACGTGTTGAGCAATTCGGCGGTACGTCCACCCGGCCTCCCGCATGCCCACTATACGCCCTCGTTCAAAGTCCGTCAACTGCACATACGGTTCACGTCCACGCTGTCGCGGCATGCTACCAATGTTAAAGACTGCGATGGAGCTCCGTATGCCACGGCAAACTGGCTGACACTGACGGCGGCGGTGCACAAATGTTGCGCAGCTAGCGCCATTCGACGGCCAACACCGCGGTTCCTGGTGTGTCCGCTGTGCCGTGCGTGTGATTATTGCTTGTACAGCCCTCTCGCAGTGTCCGGATCAAGTATGGTGGGTCTGACACACCGGTGTCAATGTGTTCTTTTTTCCATTTCCAGGAGTGTATATGTTGAAATGGAAGTCAAACGCCTGTAGTAGAGTACTGGTATTAGGTTAGAGTTTTAGTAACGTCTGTGGTTCTAGTAGATAAATTATTGAAGTAAACTGAAATTTCACTTGAAACCAAACGCTCCTCTCTCTGTACTTCAATTCGACGACTTCATTACGGCTCAGTCAAAACACACAGACACAGACACACAGACACACACACACACACACACACACACACACACACACACACACACACACACACACACGCTCGCGCGCGCACAAGGACATTTTATTCAACTATTTTACTGTGAAAATCTTTTACATTGTTACTGCAGTGATCTAGTCGTAATTTGCTTTAAAGCATATATTAAGGTCTTTGTAATACTTTATTAAGCATCGAAATGAAAACTTATGATCGTTAACTTATCTATTGAAATGGAATTCTGTTGTTTCATGGATACGAAATAGCAGTTCGTGAGCAGATACTTTGGTTGTATAATTACACTCCTGGAAATTGAAATAAGAACACCGTGAATTCATTGTCCTAGGAAGGGGAAACTTTATTGACATATTCCTGGGGTCAGATACATCACATGATCACAATGACAGAACCACAGTCACATAGACACAGGCAACAGAGCATGCACAATGTCGGCACTAGTACAGTGTATATCCACCTTTCGCAGCAATGCAGGCTGCTATTCTCCCATGGAGACGATCGTAGAGATGCTGGATGTAGTCCTGTGGAACGGCTTGCCATGCCATTTCCACCTGGCGCCTCAGTTGGACCAGCGTTCGTGCTGGACGTGCAGACCGCGTGAGACGACGCTTCATCCAGTCCCAAACATGCTCAATGGGGGACAGATCCGGAGATCTTGCTGGCCAGGGTAGTTGACTTACACCTTCTAGAGCACGTTGGGTGGCACGGGATACATGCGGACGTGCATTGTCCTGTTGGAACAGCAACTTCCCTTGCCGGTCTAGGAATGGTAGAACGATGGGTTCGATGACGGTTTGGATGTACCGTGCACTATTCAGTGTCCCCTCGATGATCACCAGAGGTGTACGGCCAGTGTAGGAGATCGCTCCCCACACCATGATGCTGCGTGTTGGCCCAGTGTGCTTCGGTCGTATACAGTCCTGATTGTGGCGCTCACCTGCACGGCGCCAAACACGCATACGACCATCATTGGCACCAAGGCAGAAGCGACTCTCATCGCTGAAGACGACACGTCTCCATTCGTCCCTCCATTCACGCCTGTCGCGACACCACTGAAGGCGGGCTGCACGATGTTGGGGCGTGAGCGGAAGACGGCCTAACGGTGTGCGGAACCGTAGCCCAGCTTCATGGAGACGGTTGCGAATGGTCCTCGCCGATACCCCAGGAGCAACAGTGTCCCTAATTTGCTGGGAAGTGGCGGTGCGGTCCCCTACGGCACTGCGTAGGATCCTACGGTCTTGGCGTGCATCCGTGCGTCGCTGTTTTCCGGTCCCAGGTCGACGGGCACGCGCACCTTCCGCCGACCACTGGCGACAACATCGATGTACTGTGGAGACCTCACGCCCCACGTGTTGAGCAATTCGGCGGTACGTCCACCCGGCCTCCCGCATGCCCACTATACGCCCTCGCTCAAAGTCCGTCAACTGCACATACGGTTCACGTCCACGCTGTCGCGGCATGCTACCAGTGTTGAAGACATGCTATGGAGCTCCGTATGCCACGGCAAACTGGCTGACACTGACGGCGGCGGTGCACAAATGCTGGGCAGCTAGCGACATTCGACGGCCAACACCGCGGTTCCTGGTGTGTCCGCTGTGCCGTGCGTGTGATCATTGCTTGTACAGCCCCCTCGCAGTGTCCGGAGCAAGTATGGTGGGTCTGACACACCGGTGTCAATGTGTTCTTTTTTCATTTCCAGGAGTGTATTTCATAAGTGAAATAAGAAGTTAAGCAAAAACACGTTCATATTTGTTCTTCTGCAGTCCCTCCGTAGGCTGGATGGGCACACAACCTAGAAAATTAATTCAGAGTCAGTGAAGATGAAATTAGAAATACGTACCAGTTACGTCTCGTTTAGGACGACCCGAATGAAGTGCAGTGTAAATAATGTCTACACGAATGAGATAGCTCAAAATTAATTTATTTTGTCAAATTGTTTAAAATTCGTGCATATTTTTAAATGTATAGTGATTTTAAAACGAAGTAACAATCAACGTTGAATTTTTTATAGAATTCCATCAAAATTTACCAGTATTTGCACAAATGTACACGGAACGGCAATGGGTTGGACAATACTGAACTAAATGCAAATAGCATCGTCACTGACTGGATGGAAGTCTGAAAGCTTTGCTCTCAGGAAACGTATTAAGACTTCAGATAATTATGACTGTCCCAATAGGAGTAGAAGTTCTTACAGCTTCAGCAGTAGGTAAAGACTTAAATTTTGCCGCAGAAGTGGCGCACCTATTTATTCTTCATGGAACCATCCAGAAAGTAAGGAGGCGTATGAGGAACACAACATTATTTTGGTGGCCATACTTCCTTTCAGTGTGACATAAACATAGATTCCCTTGCAAAGATTCGTTTCGGGAAAAACGAAACATAAGAATCGAGTTAAATAGTGTTTTACTACCACACTTACTTGTCAGGTTTATGAACTGACTCTACAATGAAACTGTTTTACTGCCGAGTTTTGTTAGAAATCATGAAACAGTAGAAATCCTTTCAAAAATTGACGCAGAAATTATTTATGTCAGTGGTTCAAATGGCTCTGAGCACTATGGGACTTAACTTCTGAGGTCATCAACTTAGAACTACTTAAACCTAACTAACCTAAGAACATCACCCATATCCATGCCCGAGGCAGGATTAGAACCTGCGACCGTAGCGGTCGCGCGGTTGCAGACTGTAGCGCCTAGAACCGCACGGCCACTCCGGCCGGCTGTCAGTGGTTAAAACTACGCAAATGCCACAGTCACTACTTATGACTTCCTTCTGGTTATCTTACTACATGATAACAAATCGCCAACGTCTGCAGAAAGTTATTAAAATGGAAATTACATGTTTATATAGAGAGCGAGTGAAAAAGGGGGGAACAAAAGTCGTTTAGCAAACCATGCATTTCGCGTTGGGGACTAAATACCACTTCCGCCGATATAGCACCGAACCGCAGGCTGCCAAAGTATGGTTTACAACTGCTAGAGTGAATATATCGCCCTCCGCGAGGATATGGTGACGATGAGATATTACTTGTATGCTTGATACTTAGAAGCTAATCCCTCTGCGGTCATCCTGATTTGACGCTGCTCGCAATATTGCGATGTAACTTCGGGTTATACCTTAGCAACAGATGATTTTCAAATCAATCCTGCTCCTACTGTATGTGACAATATTTTCATAACAACGACTAACGTCTAAAATTGTATGAGATATGTTGATTTCACAGGATATTTATTGATTTCTTCTTGAATTGTTAAGCATGTTTCTTTTAATTTTCAAGTGATCCTATTGACATTCCCAGTGCCTTTAAGACACATAGGATTTTTAGTAGTTGCTGACAAGGTGCGTGTTTGTATAGCTTCAAAAGAAACCTACAAAAGGAGGAATTCCGATACAGTCTCTTTTTGCTGTCACCACAATTACATATTTAGCGTTTAAGCTACTACCGAGAAAACAAATTGAACCGTATCACACACAGAATTCTAGGGCGTCAAACTTTTGCAATTCTTAATCCAACAGATGCTTCCACGTGCCTGAATTAAATTGAAATATGTGTCGTTATAATTACCTTCAGTCTACATGATTACTTATAACGTGCTTCTAATAGCTGCACACTGTCAGCCGAAATCTACACCATTAATTCAATAACAGAGGCTGATGACGTTTCGATCAATGCTGACCTTCTTTTCGTCCTGGGTCACTTAAAAGTAGTAAGTATGCATCATCGATGCACCCACCAAGTCTAGGGGCAAAATGAGTTACTGAGAAGATATCCTCCTTGAAAGAAGAGCACCAAAAAAGCAAAACGAGGATAATGGAATGTAGTGGAATTAAATTAGGTGATGCTGAGGGAATTAGATTAGGAAATGAGACACTTATTGTAGTAAATGAGTTTTGCTATTTGGGGAGCAAAATAACTAATGATGGTCAAAGTAGAGAGGATATAAAATGCATACTGGCAAGAAAAGAGTTTCTGAAGGAAAGAAATTTGTTAACATCGACTATAGATTTAAGTGTAACGAAATCTTTTCTGATAGTATTTGTATGGAGTGTAACCAAATATGGGTGTGAAACATGGACGATAATCAGTGTACACAAGAAGAGAATCGAAGCTTTCGAAACGTGGCGCTACAGAAGAATGCTTAAGATTACATGGGTAGATCATGTAACTAATGAGAATGTGCTGAATAGAATTGGGGAGAAGAGGACTTTGTGGGACAAGCTGACTAGAAGAAGGAATCAGTTGGTAGGACATGTTCTGAGGCGTCATGGGATCACCAATATAGTATTGGAGGGCAGCGTGGAGGGTAAAAATCGTAGAGTGAGGTTAAGAGATGATTACACTACGCAGAAGAGGCCTGCACAGGATAGAGTAGCATGGAGAGCTGCATCAACCAAGTTTCTTGACTGTAGACCACAACAACAACAACAACAACAACAACAACTTCCTCGGATTAGTGAAGCAACTTAAATCACTTAATACAACCAAGTCGTTCGGTCCATACTCTATACCAATTAGGTTCCTATCAGAATATGCTGATGCAATAGATCCATACTGAACAATCATTTACAACCGCACGCTCGACCAAAGATCCGAACCCAAAGACTGGAAAGTCAGACAGGTAACATAAACATTCAAAAAAAAGTAGTAGTAGTAAACCACTAAATTACAGGCCAATATCATTAGCGTCAATATACTGCAGGATTTTAGAACGTATACTATTTTCGAATATCGTTCTTGTGAAACACAACCAGCTCTTTACTCACACGAAGTGTTGACTGCTATTGACAAGGGATTTCAAATTCATTCCCTATTTTTAGATTTCCGTTTTGCTTCTGACAGAATCACACAAGTTTCCTGTAGTGAACTTGAGTGCTTATGGAATATCGTCTCAGTTACGTGACTGGATTTGTGATTTCCTGGCAGAGAAAGCACACAGTTCGTAGTAACTGACGGAAAATCATCGAGTAAAACAGACGTGATTTCTGTCGTTCTTCAAGGTAAGCCCTGTGCTGTTTCTTGTCTATGTAAACCATTTAGGAGACAATCTGAGCAGATGTCTTAGTCTGTTTGCAGATGATGCTGCCGTTCATCGTCTAGTAAAGCCATCTCAGTATCAAAACAAATTGCAAAATGATGTAGAAAAGATATCTCGATGACGCGGAATTCGGAAATTGACCCTAAATAATGAGAAGTGCCAATCTCGCCACTTTCATGAATGATGATGATGATGACGATGAAATGATGACCACAGCACAAAAACCCACTACCTGGACGGAGAATATCCCCAACCCGGCCGGAAATCGAACCCGGGACCCCACGATCCAGAGGCTGAAAAGTGTGAGGTCACCTACGTGAGTGCTAAAAGGAATCCGTTAACGTTCGGTTACACGACAGATTAATCAAATCCAAAGGTCACAAATTCTACTAATATTAGGAATTAGAAAGAACGAGTAGAAAATATTGCGGGGAAGGCGAACCAAAGTCTGCGATTTATTGGCAGAACACTTAGAGACTGTAACAGGTCTACTGAAGAGAGTACCTACCCTACGCTTGCCCGTCCTCCTCTTATGTATCGCTGCGCCGTGTGGATCATTACCAGTTAGGGTTAACTAAGTACATCTAGAAAGTCGAAAGAAGAGGAGCATCACGTTTTTTACTATCGAGAATTAGGGGAGAGATTGTCAAGGATATGATACAGGATTTAGCATGGATATCATTAAAACAAAATCATTTCTCGTTGCGCAAGAGCTTTTCACGGAATTTCGATCACCAACTCTCTTCTCCGAATGCGAAAATACACTCCTGGAAATGAAAAAAAAAAAAAAAAAAACAGATTGACACCGGTGTGTCACACCCACCATACTTGCTCCGGACACTGCGAGAGGGCTGTACAAGCAATGATCACACGCACGGCACAGCGGACACACCAGGAACCGCGGTGTTGGCCGTCGAATGGCGCTAGCTGCGCAGCATTTGTGCACCGCCGCCGTCAGTGTCAGCCAGTTTGCCGTGGCATACTGAGCTCCATCGCAGTTTTTAACACTGGTAGCATGCCGCGACAGCGTGGACGTGAACCGTATGTGCAGTTGACGGACTTTGAGCGAGGGCGTATAGTGGGCATGCGGGAGGCCGGGTGGACGTACCGCCGAATTGCTCAACACGTGGGGCGTGAGGTCTCCACAGTACATCGATGTTGTCGCCAGTGATCGGCGGAAGGTGCACGTCCCCGTCGACCTGGGACCGGACCGCAGCGTCGCACGGATGCACGCAAAGACCGTAGGATCCTACGCAGTGCCGTAGGGGACCGCACCGCCACTTCCCAGCAAATTAGGGACACTGTTGCTCCTGGGGTATCGGCGAGGACCATTCGCAACCGTCTCCATGAAGCTGGGCTACGGTCCCGCACACCGTTAGGCCGTCTTCCGCTCACGCCCCAACATCGTGCAGCCCGCCTTCAGTGGTGTCGCGACAGGCGTGAATGGAGGGACGAATGGAGACGTGTCGTCTTCAGCGATGAGAGTCGCTTCTGCCTTGGTGCCAATGATGGTCGTATGCGTGTTTGGCGCCGTGCAGGTGAGCGCCACAATCAGGACAGCATACGACCGAGGCACACAGGGCCAACACCCGGCATCATGGTGTGGGGAGCGATCTCCTACACTGGCCGTACACCTCTGGTGATCGTCGAGGGGACACTGAATAGTGCACGGTACATCCAAACCGTCATTGAATCCATCGTTCTACCATTCCTAGACCGGCAAGGGAAGTTGCTGTTCCAACAGGACATTGCACTTCCGCATGTATGCTGTGCCACCCAACGTGCTCTAGAAGGTGTAAGTCAACTACCCTGGCCAGCAAGATCTCCGGATCTGTCCCCCATTGAGCATGTTTGGGACTGGATGAAGCGTCGTCTCACGCGGTCTGCACGTCCAGCACGAACGCTGGTCCAACTGAGGCGCCAGGTGGAAATGGCATTACAAGCCGTTCCACAGAACTACATCCAGCATCTCTACGATCGTCTCCTTGGGAGAATAGCAGCCTGTATTGCTGCGAAAGGTGGATATACACTGTACTAGTGCCGACATTGTGCATGCTCTATTGCCTGTGTCTAAGTGCCTGTGGTTCTGTCAGTGTGATCATGTGATGTATCTGACCCCAGGAATGTGTCAATAAAGTTTCCTCTTCCTGGGACAATGAATTCACGGTGTTCTTATTTCAATTTCCAGGAGTGTATTTTCTTGACGCCGACCTACGTAGGGAGAAACGATCGTCATAATAAAGTAAGGAATATCATAGCTCACACGGAAATATATAGGTGTTCGTCTTTTTCGCGCACTGTTCGCGAGTGGAATAACAGAGAATTGTGTGCGAAGGTGGTTCAATAAACCCCCTATCACGTACCTAAGTGTGATTTACAGAGTATCGATGTAGATGTAGATGTAGAAGTAGACGTTTGCTAATTTGAGTCAGTATTTGATATCGTGTGTTTGGTATTCACAGCCAGCTGGTTGCACCAGTCACGCACTTTAACAAAATAGTCCGTGTTGGTTGTTGCTTTACCGGGGAGCTTTCTTGAAATCACTAATCTTTTTCCCTATCACTGGCCGCATACGTCATATAGTTTCATATTATGCTTTAATTAATCTGCCCACTAGTGCCATGGCTATAGTTCGCATTTGGAATTCCTAGTCCACTTGTTAACGGTTTATATCGTTGGTTCAGAAGGTAAATCATTTTCTTTGTTGCCTTGCGGCACTAAAGCAAATTGTTATAGTGACTGCTAGTTTCCTTTTGCAGTTTGATGGATTCCTTCATTAATATATCTATCTGCTGTGTGGTGCTCATACTAGGACCCTTAACTGGGCCACTCCTTTCGTTTAATAAGACGTTGTCCATTCATGACTTTGTTTCTCTTAAAGTTGCGCAATCTTATGGGAAACTGTCCCATACTGTAGGTCACCCGAGACTGGATCTGTAGCATCCTAGGCTAAGCCAAACAGCTCAAGCTACACCTCACTCTACACAACACAGTCTAGTCACCTCAACCACCCCTTCACCACTCTGCGTTACTGTACATCCTTACATGGGTGTCCGCAAGACGAGCGAGCAATGATTGTCTGCGGTTCCACTGAACTTTAAATTTATCATTGCCGACCGCAGTGACAAATACTGCTGATTTGGGGATCACTATGTATATTATGGGTTTTTTTAGTTGCTACTCTATTCATAGGAAATAAGGGTGATTCCTTGGTGCAGCTGTGGTTTCAGTTCTGACCCACAGTCAAGATGGATACGAACTTTTACGCAACTATTTCGAAATACTGTCTACGGTCATTTCACTCACTCCTTACCGAGATGCAGAAAGGAGACAGTCTCACACCCTACAGCACAGTTTCCATCAATGATATCCAATTCACAAACATGAAAAATTCGCTTAAGCGCTCTCCTCCCCTTGATGTACAACGAAATCAAACAGTAGTTTATCATTTGCCTATCAAAAAAGAAAGCCCATGATTTGCTGATTCTGATTTCACTTTCAAATGACAGAGCTATTGCAATACACTCAGAAGAGCTCAGCCGGCCGCAGTGTACGAGCGGTTCTAGGCGCTACAGTCTGGAACCGTGCCACCGCTATGGTAGCAGGTTCGAATCCTGCCTCGGGCATGGATGTGTGTGATGTTCTTAGGTTAGTTAGGTTTAAGTAGTGGTAAGTTCTAGGGGACTGATGACCTCAGATGTTAAGTCCCATAGCGCTCAGAGCCTTTTGAAACATTGCCAGAAGAGCTCAACCATTCTATATTGTACGAGCACGTGCATACATCTGCAATTAATTTAAAAAAATCAATGGAAAAGATGAAATACGATTTTCTTCGCCAGAAGAAGAAAAAAGTGTGAAATTTCAGGGTAAAAAAAATCATGTTCTCCATGACTGGGACCTTCTCAAAGTTTACGACTACAGTACTGCGTCACGTTTAGTCACAGAGCCAGAAGAAGAAAAAAGTGTGAAATTTCAGGGTAAAAAAAATCATGTTCTCCATGACTGGGACCTTCTCAAAGTTTACGACTACAGTACTGCGTCACGTTTAGTCACAGAGCTGAGAATTCTTCCCTCCAGTTGCCATGCTGCACAACAATGTCACTAGTTGTGGAGAGACCGAGCGAGTTGGCGCAGTGGTTAGCACACTGGACTCGCATTAGGGAGGATGATGGTTCAAACCCGCGTCCGGCCATCCTGACTGAGGTTTGCCTTGATTTCCATAAATCGCTTGAGCCAAACGCGGGGTTCATTTGAAAGGGCACGGCCCAATTTTCTTGCCATCCTTCCCGAATCCGATGGGACCGATGACCTCCCTGTTTGGTACCGTCCTCAAATAAACCAATAAGAAGTTGAGTAGACAATGATTAGCTTTTGCAGCCCTTGGCTGCTAAAAATTGATTCCACCGGCCTTTGAGTATGGTTTTGGGAAGAATCCTACGTTCATCTAGTCATATGCTGTAGCTGGGCTAAACTCTACTTTAAAATAAGGCCATATCTTCCAAAACATATTTTGTTTTATCTTCAGCATAGATGACACTGAAGTGGAATAAGTCTTTTTAAAAGTTTATTTGTTATTTCTTTATTTGGAAGGTTATTATTGTGGCATTTTTCTTGATATCGAGCACTATTTTAATGCTTTTTTATTAGGTCAAATACTTACCTGTTTTTTCGGGACAAGTTTTTTCATTGATTTTAATCTGACGTTTTAATGAGCTAGAGACTTGAAAATTTCAACACAGCTCAAAACTGGATGACAGTGCAGCACTAACTCGCTTTCGTATCTGGCGTCTGACGGAGTGTACTGTGTATATTACTAGCGTTTCCTGATAAGCTGGAGGCTTGAAACTTTCAGCATACCTCAGAATTGGATATTGACGTACTGTTAACTTATTTTACTGTCTGATGTGTGGCGAAGAGTATTTTGTTTATCACTATAATTTCCTGTTAAGTAAGAGATTTGAATCTGTCAACGTAGCTCAGTACCCGATTACAATGCAGTATTAACCGGCTTGCGAGTATGGTATGTGGTGAAGAGTACTTTGCAAACCTCTACTGTATTCCTCTTTTCCTGTTCCACTTTTAAATGTTCCATGGCAAGATTGGTTGCTGGTAAGTCCTTATGTGAGCTCCATTCTCTTCATTTTTACATTCGAGGTGGTCTCATGAGATAACTGTAGTGGGAAACAATGTATTGGTGGCCTCAGGTAAAAAGAAACTGAAATAATCGTGAAATTTACCACATGTCTCTGTTGTAATCCCTTCCAGATGTTTTAAGCCGACTGAAAAATTTGTTACGCTCCAATTCTAAAATGTAGAAAATAAATATTTAAATGAAAAACTTCTTCGAATAACTCGTTTTTAAAACGAACTGAAAGGCATAAAAAAGTTTCTCCTATCCCCATTCCTAACCCCATAGGACAGTCTTCATAATGTATGCTTGTAGAGTTCTAATAGTTATGAAAATACTTGTAGAAATTAAAACGGAAAACGTGGGGAGTATGCAATACATAGTTTATGTGTGAATAGTTCACCCTATTGCTGTTATCAGCTGCATGTGCCCCACTAATCTCGTTTTCAATCCTACATGTATTTTCATACCTGTTACAAAATTACAAGCACAGATTTTGAGGACTGTATGTGGTTAAGAATCTGTATTAGGCTAGGAGGTATTATTTTACACTTTTTAGTCCGTTTTAAAAAGTGTTATATTCATAAAGTTTTTATTTAAGTAATTCTACTCAATCATTCTCACTATTAATCCCATTTCGCATGTTTAATTTTCAGTTTAACCTATCATTAAAGAAGTCTGAATAAATTATTTTTCATAATATTAACCAGCTTTATTTTCTATATTGTTGGGTAGCCTGGACTTGAACACTTGGGGGTTCAATTTAACATTGTTGTATCCAAAATATGGCACCTATGTCGGCATTAATAGCACACTACACAAATATGCTTCGTTTTTTTGGTGCCAAAGTTATATGCCTTAGAAATACTAAGAGGACTATTAATGTTATGAGATACAATGAATTCTGTGTACTTTTTGTCATATTTAGTTCATGGGCCACTTGGCGTTTTAAAACTCACTGAATCAGCTGAGCCAAAACTGATAAGTTTTGAATCTTACCCTCCTCTTGGAAAGTTTCTGCGGACACGCGCATATGTTTAGCGCATTCTTTTGCTTTGATAAGCGTCGTAAAACAAACAGTCGCCTTCCTTCCGCATCTGTGACCACACGTGTCCCGAGAGGTCTGCTCTCAATATGGAGCGTATGGCACATGCGCAGAAAGACAAGGCGCTGCCTTGTTCTGAACTAAATGTATTCCGCGGTGACACTTTTTGAATTTCAGATGACCCGTCGAATACTTTCCCTGGGGACCGTGCGGGCCGTTGCCAACTTCGCAGGCCGAGTCAGCTTTGTGCAGCTCCTACGCTGTCAACCTCTGCCGTCTCTAGACTATTGTGACGGAGATTTTTCATCTCTCCAGTTACGAAAGATCGAATATACTAAATGTTTTGCCTTATTTATTGTTTATCGTTTTAATGTTAATTTAATTTATGTGTTTACTGATTTTTCCTATAAAAATGAAATAATGGACGGTATATATGAGTGTTTGTAGCGTTCTGTTTCTAAGAAACTGTTTGTGGCTACTCTCACCCTAGCTACAATGCAACGACAATCCTTGAAGTTTCCAATATAGCTGATTATGTATTTAACTATAATTACCTTTACCTACCATTATAACAGTTCCCAAATGCCCGGAAAGAAATCATCACTTCTTTTCTGATCCACCTGAAGATGACACAGATACGGTAGCTCAGGTTGTGGAAAGTTCATTTCTTGTTTATTTCTTTCTATGCCCAAATTTCCTACCTCTTAGAAAATTTTCCTACGAAGTTTCTTGCTTAAAACGATTACCCAGTCATTTTTCTCACAAAATTCTATTCGTAGATCCGAAGTCCTACATGCCATACGACTTCTTGACAGCTATCATCCAAACGTTCGTGCACTGTACTTTTCACATGTGGATTCAGTGTTCAGGTTTACATTTTCGTTTTTACCGAAAACCTCGAGATTCCTAATTTTTCACTCGTACAAATATTGCTAGTAACATTTAGCTTTTCAGTTGCTGCATAATAATCACTACGGTTACTTGCAACGAAAAGCACGACACACCGTACAGTCAGGCATTAAGCTAACAAGGAGAGAACAGTTAAGTGAACAACACAGTGCACCGTGTCCCGTGTGTCTGCTCACTCACAGAAAAGGAAAGCAGATTCACTTACGAGTAGCCAGCGTTCACTTGCCGATAACATTTGCCAGCCGCTGCGAAACTTTTGAAACATTTAAATGTACGTATAGATTTTCCTGTCGTAGGCAGTAGTGGTATCGGTCATACTGTCTACCAACATGAAAAAATTGAAATAAATCAGATTTACATCCATGGAATAAATCTTTAGCATTTTTTGAGGTTCTCCAAAATCGTAAAGAAGCTCTTCTGAGGATCAAAATGTTCAGGTGTATGCATTCTCCAACGTTATCACTGAAAAATGGCAGTGAATGTATGGACTCCTAATCTTGAAAGAGCGTAGGAGACGATGCACGAGATCCGCACCGCCGTATTAGGCAAGGTCCTAGTGGAGGTGGTTTGCCATTGCCTTCCTCCGACAGTAATGGGGATGAATAATGTTGAGGAGGAGGACGACACAACAACACCCAGTCATCTCGAGACAGGTGAAAATCCGTGACCCCGCCGGGAATCGAACCCGAGACCCCGTGGTCGGCAAGCGAGAACGCTACCGCGAGACCAATAACTGCGGACGATAGTAATGTAACCTTTGTATATTTATTTAAATGATGTACTGTACCTGACACAAAAAGAAAATCAAAATTTAGGTTTTTTGATGGAGAAGGAGACAGGTGTGTGTGTGAAGATGGTGAGCGTGATGGAATTGCGTTAACGGAGTAAAGGTTCGTATGTTGAGGAAAGAAGAAGTATTTCGAGTCAGGCTTTGGACAGTGGTGTGTGATCCAGAAGAAGAAAGATCTAATGTACCGTGGAGAAGTTAAAGTGGTTTTGAAGAAACTGTAGGCGTAACGAACAGTGCTGTATGAGACGAGTAATGGCATCTTGGTGCAACGTATTGGCATCTTTGTAACTGAACAACCACTATATGAGGTATTCATCGACAGTGGAGGAGGATCAGGAGGAGACCAAATATTGGTGGAAGAAGAACGAAATTAACTATCTAGAAAGAAATTAAGTATCTGGTGAAGATAATGCGGAAAGTGCAGAGAGAAAGAATCAAGTTTCGTTTAGTGGCTCATGGCAGAGGCTGTGAGTTTTGAAGTATTTATTAACTAACCGGAGTCTGAATTACATCCGCCTATCAGGAGAAGTGAAGGAGCTGTGTTCATGCTGTGTACATTTACGTGTACATTACTGTAGGTGAGCTGGGAGATGTAGTTTGGTCTGTGTAGTACAGACGAACTGTGACATAAGAACTGTGTTTGTCGGTGTGTTTGAACATTCTATGGGCTTTCGTCAGCTACCAGCAGTTTCGATCAGTTTAATTCACCTTCAGGGCTTGGTAGTGTGAAAGTTTTAAATAAATGTGTACTTCAACTATGAAATATACGTAACAGAGTGAATCAAGGAAAAGTGGATATATCAGAAAGTCGACGAACAAGCAGTGGAAAAGAAGTTCGGATTGGGATAACAACATGTAACTTGAGAAGTGGGCTGGGTTTTATGGAGGCAGAATTCATCCAGATTCTGTCAACAACAGAAAAAAAGGCGAACATCTGTGCTTTACAGAAACAAAAAAAGAAATTGAGAGGTACTAACGGTATAGGCCCTTTCAGCATGATATATAACGGAGATGAGAAAGAAAAACGAGCAACTTTAAGGGTAACTTTAATAACTTATCAGAAATAGAATAAAATAGGCTGTTACAATATTAGTGAAGAATAGCAACTCGTTTCAAAATTAATACGGGACATCTGTATGCCATACTAGTTTTTGCTGTAGATGTGGATAGAGATGGAGAACAGAATATCTTCCATAAACAGTTACAATTTTTGAATCAGCGCAATAAACGGCAAAACGTTTTAATAGTCGGAGAACTGAATGCTAGAGCTGGTAAAACACCAATCCAGCAAGTTGTGGGAAAATGCACGATTAGAGAATTCTTTGCTGTCAACTGTCTGAAGACAATCAACACCTTTTCTGCAAAGAAGGAAATGGTGAAGCATAAATGCGGGTAACGAGAACCAGATCCCCTACTGATCATGTAATTGCTAACCCCACAACTGATACACATCTAATTTTTAGAGGATTTAACATTGGCTCGGATGACATTATTGTCTGCTCTAAAATTTCAAACTGGAGATAGGGAAATGGTCCTTAAAGTGTAGAAAAAATTCTAGACACACCTCCTGCAAATGGAAACGATTGGATATCTCTAGCAGACAAGATTAACTCATTAATAACTACCGTTTTCACATACAAAATTCGGAGGCATTACTTTCCGGCAAGTCCTTGTATATCATGGGAAAAGATCTATAGCTGGATGGGTTACTAGGAAAAAGCAACAGGAATCACGGGAACGTTCAAATAAAGAAACTGAAAATAAATAAGGTCCATTGACCAAGAGGAGAAATATACAGCCAAAATAAAAACATTAACCTTAGAAGGAGGGAACAGCAGTATAAAAATGTCGAAGTGGACAATTCAGCCGCAGAGATATACTGTGAGAATTCTCGAATCAACATACACAAATCTCATCGAAGTAGTCAATTAGAATAGCCACAGAAAAACTGAATCACAGGAAATCGACAGACACAGACGGAATAAGTAGCGAATTGTTTAAATACAGAGGGTTTTCACTGAAGGGGCATATACCACATTTCGTTAACCAATGTTTCACTACCTGAGGAGTGGAATCTGTCTACAATTTTCTCCGTATTCAAGAAAGGTAATAGATGCCAACCAAACAACTATAGGGATTTGAGCCCGTTAAAACAAGCTTTAAAATCCATAACGCTATCTTAAATAATAGATTGCTCCTCTTCTTTGATATAACTTTATACAAAAAAAAAACAAGTAGGTTTCAGAAAATGATGGTATTTTTAGTATAAAACAACTCGAAGAGGAAAGAAAAGAATTTAACTTAGAGAGGCACATAGCCCTTGCAAATAGTTGGAAAGCTTTTACAAAAGACAATAGACACCTACAGTAAAACATCAGTTTTCCCGACGCAGACAACAATATGGCCTGTCTCGAACTCTTTTCAACATGTACATAGACAAGCGACTCAAAAAAATATCACTAACGGCATGAAGTAAAACAGAGAGAAACGTTTTATTTACTATAAGGAGATGGTCAAATAACGATTCCAAAAGTTAAGTTGATCCTCAAAACGCCTTTTATCATTTTAATTTCTTGGTTTTTAAACATAATATGAGAATATTCGCTAGAAAAAGGAGTGAATGAAAAGTTTCCGTTCGAGAACGTTGCTGCAGCGTATATGCAACATAGCGCGACTCCGATGCGGATATTATATATACTAGCCAACGTACGTTTACGAAGGCGTGACTTTATAACAAGATACATAAATTTAGCCTAATAAATTTTCTAAAGCATATACGTTACGTGATAGATCACATAACTAATGAGGAAGTATTGAATAGGATTGAGGAGAAGAGAAGTTTGTGGCACAACTTGACCAGAAGAAGGGATCGGTTGGTAGGACATGTTCTGAGGCATCAAGGTATCACCAATTTAGTATTGGAGGGCAGCATGGAGAGTAAAAATCGTAGAGGGAGACCAAGACGTGACTACACTAAGCAGGTTCAGAAGGATGTAGGTTGCTGTAGGTACTGGGAGATGAAGAAGCTTGCACAGGATAGAGTACCATGGAGAGCTGCATCAAACCAGCCTCAGGACTGAAGACCACAACAACAACAACAAACGTTACGTAAATTGTAAGGTACTATATTTCATTTCTACAAATATGTAATAACCGTATATCGAACATAAGCTGCTTGTTAAGTGATACAAAACCAGGACGTACTAAAAAGAGACCAAAATATGGTCACATGTGAAAGCAGTACTGTAGTTTAAGAGACAGGAAAATAATTACAGTGCGAATTATTAAAAGAATATAAATTCTCAGTATCGAATAATAAAGCGAAGTAATACTGTAAACCGAAGTCCAGGCGCCATTACAATCAGCGTTATGAGTGGCTTTAATTACAAGCCAGCAAATAGATGGATAAATTTAAGTGGCACTGCGCGGCGTGGTTCCTTCCGTCCCTTTGTAACGTAAATGCACCCACTTGTGAACATTGTCTCAGCGGATCACCAGTAGGGAAGCCGAGCGAAACCTACTGTACTTCGACGTCAACCAGACTGCAATTAAAGTCACTAATGTACGTTTCGGGAGAAAGTTTTCACACGAAATGGAAGGTTGGAAATTTTGTCCTTAATATATTCTGAAATTAGATGAACAAGTGTCACTGCCAAGCCTGTGCTAGTCTTAACACAGTCATGCACCATACCTTTCACTCACGTTAGCAAGTTTATGGTGTTGCATTTTCCGAAAACGTAGCAGCTACAAAAAATAAGGATTGTTTTTGATTGAGAATGCTCGTCAAATATTAAGTCTGTCGGTACCTAATGCAGTCACAGTTTTTAGCCACCGACCTGCTCCATACGCCACGCGGAATTATGTCTTTTCTCGTCACAAAACTCACTTAAAATTCCGAAATTTCTACACACCCATCGGAATAATAATGCCGTCACTTTACAACATTTTTTATGTATGAAACAATGCTAGATCCGGCAACTTATTATTTCCATCTGAACTACTACTACACACGTTCGAACTGTTTCATGGATAGACTCCGACTCCTCTCTAGAATACTCTAAGTCTTCTCTACCAGCAGAGAGACGGGCGCGAAGAATATTGCTTTACCATTGGTCAGTTTGCTCAACAGCCAATAGCAAAACAACATTCTCCCGCGTCAGTCCGCGCTTTTCATCCATAACCAATCGCAAAATAGTACACCTAACGACTGCACTTTTTACCAACGTAATTATCTAATATTCTGAAGTTTTGTTTATGTATAAAGTTATTTACTATTGTTATTTATACCTGAATTAACTTTCCCTTTACCATAACCTTAGTTTACAAATCTATTCTACAAAATTCCCCTTTGTCCACATCCATACTTCTTCGACATGTTCCCACACTAAATCCCAGTACATAACTTGTTAAACAATTATCTTCATATTAACCTTAAACGACACTCACGCATCATTCATACTGCTGGAACACATTTATAACGTTTTACATACACAAGAAGACATTATAACACTTTATGAAAATACTAGAACTGTTTATGAAAAACCTTTTATTACTTTAGTGCACTCTAGTGCGCACAATCGAAACTAAATCACAGGTCTTAGGTCCTTTACTGTTCTTGATATACATTAATGACTTACCATTCCACATTGATGAAGATGCAAAGTTAGTTCTTTTTGCTGATGATACAAGTATAGTAATAACATCCAAAAACCAAGAACTAAGTGATGTAATTGTAAATGATGTTTTTCACAAAATTATTAAGTGGTTCTCAGCAAACGGACTCTCTTTAAATTTTGATAAAACACAGTATATACAGTTCCGTACAGTAAATGGCAAAACTCCAGTAATAAATATAGAATTTGAACAGAAGTCTGTAGCTAAGGTAGAATTTTCAATATTTTTAGGTGTGTCCATTGATGAGAGGTTAAACTGGAAGCAACACATTGATGGTCTGCTGAAACGTCTGAGTTCAGCTACGTATGCTATTAGGGTTATTGCAAATTTTGGTGATAAGAATCTCAGTAAATTAGCTTACTATGCCTACTTTCATTCACTGCTTTCGTATGGCATCATATTCTGGGGTAATTCATCGTTGAGTAGAAAAGTATTCATTGCACAAAAACGTGTAATCAGAATAATTGCTGGAGCCCACCCACGGTCATCCTGCAGACATCTATTTAAGGATCTAGGGATCCTCACAGTAACCTCACAGTATATATATTCCCTTATGAAATTTGTTGATAATAATCCAACCCAATTCAAAAGTAATAGCAGTGTGCATACCTATAACACCAGGAGAAAGGATGATCTTCACTATGCAGGGTTAAATCTGACTTTGGCACAGAAAGGGGTAAATTATGCTGCCACAAAAGTCTTTGGGCACCTACCAAACAGCATCAAAAGCCTGACAGATAGCCAACTAACATTTAAAAATAAATTAAAAGAATTTCTAGATGACAACTCCTTCTACTCATTGGCTGAATTTTTAGATATAAAGTAAGTAAAAAAAAAAAAAAAAAAAAAAAAAAAACTTAATCATTAGTGTCATGCAATATTTTGTGTAATGTAATTTCTTGTACAGACATCTTTTATTAACCTGACACGTTCCACATCATTACGAAGTGTCGTATTCATGATCTATGGAACAAGTATTAATCTAATCTAATCTAATCTAGTCCCCTATCCAATACTGTCCTCTGTCGGCTGATACATAAACTACGTGCACGTCCAGTCACGCTTCACCATCTGTCACTATCCAGCTCAAAATGGTTCAAATGGCTCTGAGCACTATGGGACTTAACTTATAAGATCATCAGTCCCCTAGAACTTAGAACTACTTAAACCTAACTAACCTAAGGACATGACACACATCCATGCCCGAGGCAAGATTCGAACCTGTGACCGTAGCGGTCGCGCGGTTCCAGACTGTATCACTATCCAGCTCTGAGACACATCTCCCACTTAACCGCCTCCAAGGCGGGATCGGTGTACGGCGCTACGCCTCAGCACAATTCAAACATTAGATGACCGTTACAAAGATAGAACTTCGTGAACATAATGATGGTACCTTATGCCTAAGTATCTGCTGTAGAATATATCGTCAAACACTAACACATTCGATACATGTGAAAATAAAATTTAACCGGTGAACAATAAGCATTATATTTAGCGATCTTAGCTTAAAAGTTATCCAGAATTTTAACATAAGAGATCGCCTGTCCCCCTATTCGACAACGTAAAATAATAGCGAAAACTCTCTGTATGCTACTATAGAACAAACTCAACCTCCAACTTTTTTTTAAACCTCGACTTTGGAATGTACTCCTCCATTACTACGAAAGAGGCCTAATGGTCTACCTACCAGATTAACCATTATTTTCCTCATACTTCCAGTCGTTCACATCACTCCACAGAACCATGCCCCACTGCATGTCTACGGAGCTCTCACTTGACAACTGAAATAGTCCGCTGTTTCTCAACAAATACTCAGTCTCACTTCAGTCTTATCCGCTCTCTTTATAATCCTGCGTATCGCATGATAATCTCTGTTAATTGTAAATGAACCACGACAGTGAACAGATATCTGTTCACAAAATAACCTTGAATCTTTACGAAAAGCATTCAAGCAGCTTGCCACCCCGCCTGTTCTCCAATTCCTTTTCACGAGAGAAAGATGGAATTACCAACGACAGTTTAACATTCTACTAGTCGGCGCGAAAATTAACGGAATCCTTTTTGTACTCATGTACAGAAGCTCACACTTTACATTATTTACGGTTGATTGCCACTTTTCGCACCATAGAGATATCTGGTCTAATTCATTTTGCAGTTCCTTTTCATCTCCTGACGACTTCACTAAATGCTAAATAACAGCTTTTTCTGAAAACAGTCTACGATGGATGCTCAAAGTGTCTCGTAAATCGTTTATATATCGATGGTGAAAACCTTATCGTATTTCCTGAGATTATCCTTTGCATAAGCAGAGATGAAATTCGGTGGGGGACTTAAATTTATTATACGTGTATAAATTCTGGTACTGTAAATATGAAATCTTAATTTGTAATTAGGATTTGCTACGCATAAATGAAACTGACTAATGTAAACAACATAACAGATCCCTTACTTTGTCCAGTTCGTATATCAGCCATACATTTCTCAATACACTCTGCGCGACAAGTAACAGCTAGGCACGCGGAAGGGAAGACGGAAACGAAACTGCACGGGTTGAGAGGGTGTATGATGATATTTCTGGGATTACTAAATCGAGTCAAATGTAGGAACAACTTGGCGGCATGCGGCCACCTATCAGTATGACACTGCACATCCCTCTGGCCTAGATGGATGCACTGATTCGGCTGGGAAGGATGTCGTAAATACTTTGTATTCTCTTCTGAGGCGAAATGTCTTGCAACTGTTGTAACTGGTTCATTATATCCCAGATACTGGCAACGTGGCGGTGTTGAAATTCGTTCTAGTCCCACACGTGTTCTGTCAGGGAGAGATCTGGAGATCTTGCTGACCACAGGTGTAAAGCAATATCGGGCAGAAAGATCAAAGAGTCACGTGCCATCTGTGGGCATACATTGCCCTGCCGAAGAACACCACCACGTAACTATCGCACGAGATGAGATCCTTAGCGTGACAAAGACGCACTCACATCATTTTTTGGTACACCAGCCTCACCAAGGATTTACCTATCACTAGTCCTTCCATCAAAATACAGTCCTCTTTTTGGTTCTACGCGATAAATCTTCCGCCGTATTATGAGCAACCATAGAACATTCTTGTTTAATTTAATAGAAAATGTAATAATGCATTTGTTTGTTCTAATACAGGTTGTATATTATCCCGTCTTTTTCATGTATTTTCTGTTCCCATGTTAATAACTGTGCCTATTATTTGATTATATTCAACAGTCGTACTCGACAGCCATCATTAAAGCGGTTTATTTGTTTCCTAGCGCGGGGCTCATAGAGGTATAGATAATATTAGTGAATTTGGATGGATCACTGACGTCCGTAGGATAATGTTTTGCAGAACTATGCTGTAATAATTTTTAACTATCTAGGCTAATTAGCCATCTCAATACTTACTTAGCGCGTCCTTCCAGGTTTCAGATCTTGTTCGCGCTTTGTTCATGGGGTAGCATTTTCTCAATAACGTCACCTACGTTTCACCTGCTGTTAAAGAGTTATTTATTAAAAAATGACCAGGTATGTATTTATCCTCTTCTGATGCAACAGGAGTTGCGTAAACAAGCGTAATACAGCGTAATACACCCTCCACCGGTTTAAATAATTCTCATAGGAAAAAAAATGACATTAGGGAAAAATATTTGTTTTGCAGTCCTCTAGAACCTCCCAGTTTGTCGGTTTAAATACTTTTCACCCTATATATTCTTGTCAAGACAGTTCCAAAAGGCCAGATCCTACATATTTGAAATTAGTTGCATATATTCAGGACAGTATGTTGGAACAATTCAAGATACTCCTGCGGATTCTGCCCTTGTCAGACAGAACATGATCCGACGGGGTAGAAATTGTGTACATGTCAATGGAGGCATTTTTTAAAATCTACTGTAATTCTAATTGTGTTGTGTGAATGTGTTGTCTCTTGGTCACAAAAAATGGAAAAGTGTTTGTTGGTGTAATTAATTTGCCGCCAGACAAACCTTTCTCCGCCGGTTTATATAATCCTCATAGGAAAAAATGACATTAGGGAAACATATTTGTTTTGATGTCCCCTACAATCTCCCAGAGTTTGTCGGTTCAAGTACTTTTCACCCTGTATACGCCACAGGGGATGACCCCTGCGGCTTGTCTTCGGTAGTACTGCAAACGGCTCCCAGTGAAAGGTCAGGACGCAGTGCTACAGGACAGACTGAAGTTGAGAAGGCGGTGGGGTACCGATTGGATTAATGGAAGGCTCCCGGATAACTGGCGGCAGGAAGCTCCCGCCGACTGCTGACATTTCCAGAGACTCCCGGCTCGCCGTCGAGTGCCGTCACCCCGACAGTCAGTCCACGAAAGGTCACACAGATTGCTGCTGAAGGCGCCAAGCGTTGCTGTGGCTCCATTAAAGCTCCGCCATAAATGTGGCAGGCTCAATTCAGTGCAGTGCAGTCTCAATGAAGTAATGCGGACGTTACAGTTTTAAACATGGCTGTTACTCAGCAACCTTATACTAGTTTCAGCATAGGATTACACAGCCAGCCTCGTACACAGCTCGTGGTCTAGTGGCTATCGTTGTTGCCTCTGGTCTCGGGGTCCCGTGTTTGATTCCCGGTCGGGTTGGGGATTTTTCTCTGCCCGGGGACTGGGAGTTTGTGTTGTCCTGTTAACGTAATCGTCATTAGGGAAGTACCGAGACTGGAAATGGAGAGATTATACATTGTACGGTCGCTGATGACCACGATGTTGAGCACCCCACAAACCGACTAAATCATCATCATCATCATCATCACAGCCAGCCTACCAGTTATGTGAAATCGGTTGGCTGTGTAATCCTATGTTGATAATGCGGATGTGAGCATCTGTTAACATGACCACGTGCAGATAACTGTAGGGACTGTTATACCCTCCGTGTTTGCTCCACTGTCTGTTGATCCAATGAGATCACTCTTGTTTATCTCATACTACTAGCCTAAGAGCATTGTGGAAATACTGGTACTTAACAGAGCAGAAACCCTCTGAAGAGTCCTTTACCGATAACTTAGTTTCATCTCACTGACGAGCCATGTTCAGATCTAAAATACAGAAAATTGCACATAACAGGTGAACAACGCAAAACACATTTAATATTTAAACCTAATTTATGATGCATACTGTTGGTGATGCGGATGCAGATCACAATACAGTAGTGCTGAAGAGTAGGCTGAAGTTCAAGACGTTGGTCAGGAAGATTCAATACGCAAAGAAGTGGGATACGGAAGTTCTAAGGAATGACGAGATACGTTTGAAGTTCTCTAACGCTATAGATACAGCAATAAGGAATAGCGCAGTAGGCAGTATAGTTGAAGAGGTATGGACATCTCTAAAAAGGCCATCACAGAAGTTGGGAAGGAAAACATAGGTACAAAGAAGGTAGCTGCGAAGAAGCTATGGGTAACAGAAGAAATACTTCAGTTGATCGATGAAAGGAGGAAGTACAAACATGTTCCGGGAAAATCAGGAATACATAAATACAAGTCGCTGAGGAATGAAATAAATAGGAAGTGCAGGGAAGCTAAGACGAAATGGCAGCAGGGAAAATGTGAAGACATCGAAAAGGATATGATTGGCGGAAGGACAGACTCAGCATACAAGAAAGTCAAAACAACCTTTGGTGACATTAAAAGCAACGGTGGTAATATTAAGAGTGCAACGGGAATTCCAGTGCTAAATGCAGAGGAGAGAGCAGATAGGTGGAAAGAATACATTGAAAGCCTCTATGAGGGTGAAGATTTGTCTGATGTGATAGAAGAAGAAACAGGAGTAGATTTAGAAGAGATAGGGGATCCATTATTAGAATCGGAATTTAAAAGAACTCTGGAGGACTTACGGTCAAATAAGGCAGAAGGGATAGATAACATTCCATCTGAATTTCTAAAATCATTAGGGGAAGTGGCAACAAAACGACTATTCACGTTGGTGTGTAGAATATATGAGTCTGGCGACATATCATCTGACTTTCGGAAAAGCATCATCCACACAATTCCGAAGACGGCAAGAGCACACAAGTGCGAGAATTATCGCACAATCAGCTTAACAGCTCATGCATTGAAGCTGCTTACAAGAATAATATACAGAAGAATGGAAAAGAAAATTGAGAATGCGCTAGGTGACGATCAGTTTGGCTTTAGGAAAAGTAAAGGCACGAGAGAGGCAATTCTGACGTTACGGCTAATAATGGAAGCAAGGCTACAGAAAAATCAAGACACGTTCATAGGATTTGTCGACCTGGAAAAAGTGTTCTACAATATAAAATGGTGGAAGCTGTTGGAGATACTGAAAAAAGTAGGGGTAAGCTATAGGTAGAGACGGATCATATACAATATGTACAACAACCAAGAGGGAATAATAAGAGTGGACGATCAAGAACGAAGTGCTCGTATTAAGAAGGGTGTATGACAAGGCTGTAGCCTTTCGCCCCTACTCTTCAATCTGTACATCGAGGAAGCAATGATGGAAATAAAAGAAAGGTTCATGAGTGGAATTAAAATACAAGGTGAAAGGATATCAATGATACGATTCGCTGATGACATTGCTATCCTGAGTGAAAGTGAAGAATAAATGATCTGCTGAACGGAATGAACAGTCTAATGAGTGCACAGTATGGTTTGAGAGTAAATCGGAGAAAGACGAAGGTAATGAGAAGTAGGATTGATGGTCACGAAGTCAATGAAGTTAAGGAATTCTGCTAGCTAGGCAGTAAAATAGCCAATGACGGACGGAGCAAGGAAGACATTAAAAGCAGACTTGCTATGGCAAAAAGGCATTTCTGGCCAAGAGAAGTCTACTACTATCAAATACCGGCCTTAATTTGAGGAAGAAATTTCTGAGGATGCACGTCTGGAGTACAGCATTGTATGGTAGTGAAACATGGACTGTGGGAAAACCGAAACAGAAGAGAATCGAAGCATTTGAGATGTGGTGATATAGAAGAAAGTTGAAAATTAGGTGGACTGATAAGGCAAGGAATGAGGAGATTCTACGCAGAATCGGAGAGGAAAGGAATTTGTGGAAAACACTGATAAGGAGAAGGGACAGGATGATAGGACATCTGCTAAGGCATGAGGGAATGACTTCCATGGTACTATAGGGAGCTGTAGAGGGCAAAAACTGTAGAGGAAAACAGAGATTGGAATATGTCAAGCAAATAATTGAGGACGTAGGTTGCAAGTGCTGCTCTGAGATGAAGAGGTTAGCACAGGAAAGGAATTCGTGGCGGACGGCATCATACCAGTCAGTACACTGATGACCAAAAAATAAAATAAATAATAACTGTTGTGTTGTGGTCTTCAGTCCAAAGACTGATGCATATCTCCTTGCTACTCTGTCCTGTGCAAACCTTTTCATCTCCGAGTACCTACTGCAACCTACAACGTTCTGAATATGCTAACTGTATTCATCTCTTGGTCTCTCTCTACGATTTTTACAACACTCGCTTCCCTCCAATACTAAATTGGTGATCCCTTGAACCCTCATAATGCTGTTATTTACCGTCTAGTGAAGTCATAAGGAGATCAAAGCCAACTGCAAAATGAATTAGACAAGATATCATTAAGGTGCGAAAAGTATCAGCCGACCGTAAAGAATAAAACGTGTGAGCTCATGTACACGAGTACAAAAAGCATTCCTTAATTTTCGGTTACAGGGTAAATCACACAGATCTGGCAGTGAGATTAGTATACGAAATTTCTCTCTCTCCAATGTTCACGCACGAATGCGAAAATATATTGTTGACATCAACTACATAGGGAAAAGTGATCAGTGTAATAAAGTGAAAGAAAGCAGAGCTCTCAAGGAAACATTGAAGTGTTAGTTTTTCCTACGCGCCGTTGGACAACGGCAGAGTATTCACTTAGATTAAATGTAAATATAGTAATAGCATACCTTGAACTGCGCCGGAATGCTGTTTCCTGACGAACACATAAAAATTATAATGCAAAATAGAATCTAACACTCAAATTTAAAGTTGAGTACTTATCTAATAAGTATGTTTCGATTTCCTGTGTTTAGCTCATCTTGTATCTCTCAAATTTATGAAGTGTTTGTAAAAACACGTAACCAAACAGAGGAGACTGCCACGTGTGACGGCTAGGAGACGAAGCTCAGCGGGATATACTATCCCTCCCGTACATACAACTGCTGGTTATAACAGAGTAGCAGCAGTGGAAGAAAATGTCTGCTCCCCTACTGGAGATTTATTGTACGTTGATTATTCGAAATTGGCGCCTGAATGGAGCCGCGTCACACATTAGAAACGTTTATCGGATCACTGAATGCGGTGTCGCCAACAGTGAAAAGTGAGTGTCGTGATGCTGGCAGGCAGAGTATGTACCTTAATGACAGGTAGTTCTCCCCACGGTATTGAAGCACCAAGCTGGCCACTCCACTAACAGCTCATCTTCGTGCATCCGACTTACGATGTACGCTTGGAAACGTTTCCCTAATATGTTATTCATTTCAGCTCAACAAAGCTCCATCGTCAAGACAATAAATATAGTAAAGGGACTTTCGCATATATGTGCAAGAATGCAGTAATTCAAATTATTTGTAACTGCTATGAAAACTGATAATGCATTAATTCAGTTAAAGTAGCACATTTCCGATTCCAAATGCACCATGTGATAACCAAAGTGTGAAAAACTAAACAAAAGACTAAAGCTATGTATTAGTGACTATTATTCACTATGTTTATTGCATTAAAATCTATTGGCCTTATGAAATAAATGTATTAGTAACAGCGGCTTGTGCATGCTATTACTAATAGTCAGCAAAACATAGACAGTTTGACGTACCTCATTTGTCTACAAATGTAAGAAAAATATGTATTTACTATGTTTAGGAACATGAAGATGGTGTAGAGCAGTGCCGAAAACGGTAGTAAACTAAGCAAAGCGACTCCTTTAAATACAGCGTAAGAATTTACTGACACTAAAAATCAAAATAAAAAAACACTACGAAGTATTTCAACAGAAATTCCACACTTGCATATTGTTAAGGAAAATAACTCTCAAAACATCTTGAACAGTTAATTCCGTTAAAACAACAGAATCTAAAATCGTCCAATTTCAAATGAAAATAATAGTGTCATAGCATCTCGCAAAATACCACTTATAAAACTATTAATATATTTTAAAAAATTTATACGACCAAAACGGATTCGATAACGTAGAGAATATTTAAGGGGACATGGACATCATGAGTGGTCGACAATGAAAATTGTATTTTTATTTAATAAATTTCTTGGTTCTTCGTGATATTAAGAATATATATTTTGTGTACGTTACCTCTTCATTTTCGTCTTTAAATGCACTTATAAAGCATATGCGGGACGTTTTTTTAATATCTAGCTGAGACGCTAATGTCAAACACAAAACCTTGTCTAAAATGTCTCGTTATTTAATTTTGGCGCCTATATTTCCGTAGCAACTGGTTATGTTATGTCCTTGAAGAACACTTCGACAGAAACAAAACTAAAGAATATGAAGAGGACTCTCAGAATCAATAAAATCATGGAGATGATATGTTCTGACCTGTTAGCACTGAGAAGAAAATGACAGGCAAATATTAGTTTCAATCTGCCGTAGTCAACATTTTCGCGAACTTAGGTGTCATTATCTCATCCACTATTAAAGCTACAGAAACAAAAGTTTACATAAACAATAATATAGTGATAGGCTGCAGAACGAATCACGTTAGCCGGCAGCAGTTGCCGAGCGGTTCTAGGCGCTACAGTCTAAAACCGAGCGATCGCTACCGTCGCAGGTTCGAATCCTGCCTCGGGCATGGATGTGTGTGATGTCCTTATGTTAGTTAGGTTTAAGTGGGTCTAAGTTCTAGGGGACTGATGACCTTAGACGTTTAGTCCCACAGTGCTCAGAGCAATTTGAACCATTCTGAACCACCTTGCTTAACAATATATTAAATATTTTAAGCTGTAGCGTGTCATAAGTCTTAAATTATTAGGAGAAAAATTGATTAAAAAAAAAACCTTTTCCAAAAATACACCATACAACAAATTGTTGAATATTCCTCATTTACTGTTTCAACAAATTAGTAATTAAAAGAATGAAATTTGTTTTGACCTTTTATGTTGAATAGCGTGGAAGTGGAGTGTACCTAAAATAAAAATTACACGTAATTCATTGCGTAAATAAAAAATTGATGTTAATTCACCTATGTTTTGCACAGAGGTCAAATATGATTAAAGTTTCATTCCAGTCTGTGTTAACGTTTTTGTGCAATTCCAAATCAGGAAATACACATCATGATGTTCTGGACCTCTTAAAGAACTAACAGAAAAATGTATTGAAAAGGGACAACGATCTGTCAGATTACCGTTCATTGAAATAGAATAAGCTCGTGACACACTGCCATTAGATAAGCATGCGGTATGACTGTGACTTAATACCCTACACTAAGCAATGAGTGCCTCATTTTGTGGATGTGCAGCTCAATAAAAGTAGATTATGTGCTATCACGTAGTTTCCAAATAACAAAGTTCTTCGACGAGGTTGTTCACTTGCTCCTGTGTTGTTGAAAATTAATCTGGAAGAAGTATTAAAAACATTATGTAATTGTAGACTAACAGGAATGTTAGTGGGAAATCATAAACTATATTCTGTTCTCCTGTGGTTTGGTGATAGCTACAAATGATTGTGACGAATCTAGCTATATGTCGTGGTGGAGTTTAAAAGTAAATGCCAAGAACTCTGAGTATGTGGTAATGGTCAGTGACGAACAGCATGATTTAGATGCTGGGAATTTTATTGTTGAACGTTCTCCTTTGAAATATCCAGGAGTGAACTATACTTGGCAACTGAAAGTAAAGAAGACATTAAAACGAATGTTGGATAAAGGAAACGTTACATTCGACAACTTGTATCAGTGCATCAGAGTAATAATATCACACATCAAACAGATTGTTTACAAAAATAATGTGTTTACATGGGTGACAAATTTGAGAAATAAAAGAGGAAAAGATCAATTCCTACTCATGGACAAGAATCATTACGGGAGTGAAGTGCTTGAATCTCACAGCTATTTCACAGCAGAAATGAAGATTTTAGGAAAAATAAATTAGTAGATAGAAGGAAATGTCGTGAACATCACCGAAAGCAAGAGGTTGCTGTTGTATAGTCATTCAGAACGAAACAGTAAACCACTATTTGTTTGAAGAATCAATCAACCATGTTCGACACAGCTTCAAACTCCTAATTGCTCTACAAATGAGTTAATGAGTGAAAATTTGACATTAATAATGTAAGAGATAAAAATTTGGAAAGAAGTTTGAAAGTATGCTTAAAGTTTGTTGGAAGTCGTTAAATTCTCTCATTATGAAACACCGGATTAACATAGTGTGGGTGATTCGCACTTAATTTTAAGCAAAAGCAAGTTTTTCACGCATCTCAGTGTTTATGAAGCCATCTCTCATGAACTGTTTGTCACAAAATACTATAAATTAACACGTCCCTATTCAACACGTTATAAGACGGAAACTAATTACCATACGAGTACCAAACTTCGTAGCATTAATTTTAAGGACTTGAGGAAGAGAAATAATGGAGAATCAATTCAGTTGAAACATTTTTAATGTGCTGCTACGGTAGATCATACCATGACTGCTGCAAAAGGGGCTCGATATGGCGCGCCTAGGTGTCCAGAAGAGTCTGAAAGCCCCAGTTTGCATAGGGCGTATGCTGGCTGCCTGTCGTGATACGCTGCTCATCAGATCCGCACATGTGTGAATGTCCCCTTCGTAAACCCTTTCCTTCAGGCAGCCCCACTACCAGAAATCACAGGCAGTGAGATCAAGTGGTACTGCCGGCCAAGTATTTGGAAACGATCAGCTGATAATTCGATCGTTTCCGAATGAGTTTTTCAGAATCAGGTGAACTTAACAAGTGATGTGCAGTGCATCTTGCATGAAAACTTGAGTTCAATGCGTCTCTCTCCTGTAGGGCGGGTATGACATGCTGGCGAAACATATCGCAGTAACTCTGACCAGCCACACTGCACGTCTTTGGTCCTTGAGGGACAGCCTGTTCAAAAAAAGAATGAGGCAATGATGAACGTAGCTGTGAAGCCACACCATACGGTGACACGTTCACCATAGAGAGGAATTACATATACAGTGACTGGAGGTGAAGAGCCACACACTCGACAGTTCTGTGTGTTCACCTCAGCCCTCAGAGAAAAATAAGATTAGTCTGTCCATAGGATGGCCCTGGGCCTCTGAGAGGAGGTGGAGAGCGAAGTTAGCACGTTCTTGTGCGTCCTGTGGCGCAAGCTGCTCTGCGATACGGATCTTGCACCGATACCATTTGAGAATGGTCCGAAACACCTTCCTTACATTGGACTGCTGGCTGCTCAATTGTCGTGACACACTACACGCACTGCCTAACTAGGCAATGGTGCGCAGCGTTGTCAGCCATAGGAATAGCGATTTAATCAACGATCTGTGATGCAACGGGCGCCGACCGACGTGGCCCAGAGGTTCTAGGCGCTTTAGTCCAGAACCGCGCTGCTGCTACGGTCGCAGGTTCGAATCCTGCCTTGGGCATGGATGTGTGTTATGTCCTTAGGTTAGTTATCTTTAAGTAGTTTTAAGTATAGATGACTGATGACCTCAGATGTTTTGTTCCACAGCGCTTAGAGCCATTTGAACCGTTTTTTTCAACCGGCCGTCGGCCTCTTCCCGGAGTGACTCCCAGTTCTCTAGTTGATTCGAACTTCACCATGCTCCGCACAGCAGGTGGAGAAAGAGGACACTTCTGTAATACTTTCCTCCGGCGATATTCTCGAAATGCAGCTGCCACATTACTGTTGTTTTGGTAACAGAACTTCACCAATAATGCCATGCTCCTTTTTTCCAAGCTCGTGTTGACACGTGAACAAGTGCAATGCCACTGGTCAGGTGTGTGAGATTATGAATCACGATGCTTGCTGGCCATAGTTGGAACTGGGCAGTGCCACGGTGACATATGAAAATAATGCTACGACGTTTGGTACTCGTACGGTAATTAGTTTCTATGTTATAAGGCATTAAACAGAGAACGTTTAGTTGTAACCAGCCGCTATGAGGGTACTGTCTGAGCCTGTCGGTGTGGACGAACAGTTCTAGGCGCTTTAGTCCGGAACCGCGCGACTGCTACGGTCGCAGGTTCGAATCCTGCCTTGGTAATAGATGTCTGTGATGTCCTTAGATTAGTTAGGTTTAAGTAGTTCTAAGTTCTGGGAGACTGATGACCTCAGATATTAAGTCCCATTTGAACCATTTTTGGTACTGTCTGCTAGCTGCGTTCGAAGTATGGTCTCTAGTAAAGAAGTAATAAATCAAAACATTATGTCTGACGTTCAGGCTGCAATGAACATCGAAAATGTTGTAAGCTGTTAAATTTTCTCCATTCATCACGCTGTGGAGGGCGTCAGTGAGAAGGAGTTTATTATGGGTTTGTTGGAAATCGAATGGTGATCTCATTCTCAAATAGTGGATGAATATAGTTCGGGTATTTGTCCACCGTCAGATGCACTCCCTCAGGATAAACGCGCAGTTTCTAACTGCGTTTCTAACTGCAATACTTGTCTTATTGTGCTAAGCTTTTAACATAAAATTATACACTACTGGTCATTAAAATTGCTATACCGAGAAGAAACGATAAACGGGTATTCATTGGACAAATGTATTATACTAGAACTGACATGTGATTACATTTTCACGCAGTTTGGGTGCTTGGATCCTGACAAATCAGTACCCAGAATAACCACCTCTGGCCGTAATAACGGCCTTGATACGCCTGGGCATTGAGTCAAACAGACTTCGATGGCGTGTACAGGTAAAGCTGCCCATCCAGCTTAAACACTATACCACAGTTAATCAACAGTAGTGACTGGCGTATTGTGACGAGCTAGTTGCTCAGCCACCATTGACCAGACGTTTTCAATTGGTGAGATATCTGGAGAATGTGCTGGCCAGGGCAGCTATCGTACATCTTCTGTATCCAGAAAGGCCCGTACAGGACCTGCAACATGCGGTCGTGCATTAGTTTGCTGAAATGTAGGGCTTCGCATGGCTCGAATGAAGGGTAGAGCGACAGGTCTTAACACATCTGAAATGTAACGTCCACTGTTCAAAGTGCCGTCAATGCGAACAACAGGTGACCGAGACATGTAACCAAAGGCAGCCCTTACCATCACGCCGCGTGATACGCCAGTAAGGCGATGACGAATACACGCTTCCAATGTGCGTTCTGTTGTGGTTGGCAGGAGAGCCAACCATATTGATAAAGGAGGCCGAAATGCAGGCGTTTTAGCTCACGCACGCTGGCGTGAGGTCTGGAACATGACAAGGGAATTAGAATTGAGAATAAAGGACGCAGCTGGTGGAATACTTAACTTTTATCCATTAATGACGAACGTCGCTCTGGACATTACATGATTTACAATATCAATAGAAACAGACAATGGCGCCTTGCTAGGTCGTAGCAAACAACGTAGCTGAAGGCTATGCTAACTATCGTCTCGGCAAATGAGAGCGTAGAAGTCAGTGAACCACCGCTAGCAAAGTTGGCTGTACAACTGGGGCGAGTGCTAGGAAGTCTTTCTAGGCCTGCCGTTTGGCGGCGCTAGGTCTGTAATCATTGATAGTGGCGACAGGCGGGTCCGAAGTATACTAACGGACCGCGGCCGATTTAAAGTCCACCACCTAGCAAGTGTGTTGTCTGGTGGTGACACCACACGTTCACCGCGATGTCGCCAAACACGGATGCGACCATAATGATGCTGTAAACAGACCCTGGATTCATCCGAAAAAATGACGTTTTGCCATTGGTGCAACCAGGTTCATCGTCGAGTACACCATCGCAGGCGCTCCTGTCTGTGACGCAGCGTCAAGGGTAACTGCAGCCATGGTCTCCGAGCTGATAGTCCATGCTGCTGTAAACGTCGTCGAACTGTTCGTGCAGATGGTTGTTGACTTGCTAACTTCCCCATCTGTTGACTCAGGGATCGAGACGTGGCTGCACGATCCGTTACAGCCATGCGGATAAGATGCTTGTCATTTCGACTGCTAGTGATACGAGGCCATTGGATCCAGCAAGGAGTTCCATATTACCCTCCTGAACCAACGGATCCCATATTCATTCATTGGATCTCCACTAACGCGAGCAGCAATGTCGCGATATGATAAACCTTTATCGAAGTCGGAAACGTGATGGTACGCATTTATCACTCTTACACGAGGCATCACAACAACATTCCACCAGAAAACACCAGTCAACTGCTATTTGTGTATGAGAAATCGCTTGGAAACTTTCCTCATGTCAGCACGTTGTAGGTGTCGCCAATGGCGCCAACCTTGTGTGAATGCTCTGAAAAGCTAATCATTTGCATATCACAGCATCTTCTTCCTGTCTGTAGCACGTGATATTCGTGGTGTAGCAATTTTAATGACCAGTAGTGTACCTCTTAAAGTGTAGGTTATGACAGCATTTTGGCTTTTTAAATTTTGTCAATAACCACGCGAAATAGTGAAAATCAAATTTTTGTTGCTACAACTGACACAAAATTCCGGTATAGTCGCTTGCTTCTGTAGCGTACATGGGTGACAACGGATGGAAAAAGAAGGTATTAAGGAGGATTCCACAGGACAATAGACAAGGAATTCAACCACATGCATATGAAAGACACATTTCAAGGAAATTCCATTATGCGAATATGGAACACCGCACACTATACAGGTTGACAAGTGAGAAATGGTAGTAACTGGAAAGAAACTGCGAATAAAAGAAAATTACCGGTACTCTTGCACATCGAATACTTGTACCAAGAGATCAATGACGATCATACCTAAGTGTCAAGTGGTCGGTTTTCACGAAGTGCAGTAATGTGAATAGTTAGTGAAACAAAGTTAGCGCCCTCTACCTACACGAGGGTGCAGAACAGACCGTTAAATGGAGCTCTTTTATGATCAGCCATATGTAATTATCACATTATATAAAACGTTATGCCCTCCCCCATCCAATATTTCCTTCCTTAAGGTTGGGGTACCTGCCTGATTGGGCCTTTCTGCGTATTATCGGTCCACGTTTCCCAGTTTATCTGGCTGCCGTTCACGTTCCAAGTGTCCCATAACTGTCAATATTCCAACGGAATTTCGCATTGGTACACTTATTAGAAATCTTGTTCCATTGTTAAGACATTAGTTAGGACGACAAGCCGTAAATTTTCAATGTCAATAAACTTCGCCAACAGCCATATATTTTAACATATTTTATTTTATTCTGGACGCAACCAGTTTCGGAATTTCATTTTGCCATCTTCAGGCCCCATACAGTTTTATCCAAGTAAACGAACTTGTCGTATAGAGCCATAAATCACTGGATATCAAGTTCTAGGGGACTGATGACCACAGCAGTTGAGTCCCATAGTGCTCAGAGCCATTTGAACCATTTGAACCACTGGATATCGTGAATTACAACGTTATATAGTTGCTTCATACGAAGAAGTGACAGCCGTAAAATTTGATGTGAGTGACGTATTATAATAAATTAATAAATATGGTTCGTATTTCATGTAATCTGTATTGTACCTCGTTTAATTGATAGTACAGCTGGAATTCACAAACTATCTTGCACTATTGCTCGCTTATATATGCTGCAGGATATAAAGCGTATTCCTTTCTTATTCAGAGTACACTTTGTAGCTTGAATACTAGACTTTCCATAGAATATTTTCTTTTCTACATGATGAATTTTAAAACTGGAATAATATATCAAAGAATAATTATTTAGAGCCTATAAGTATTCGAAAGAGATCCAAATTGTGAGGGCACTGTTAAGCAGAAGTAAATAAAACATAAGAGATCAGGCTATGAGAAACACCTAAGTAACAGAGTTAGCAACAGCCTGTGTTATAGTTTACAATTAACTCACGAGTAGTAGCATTGATTCAAACAAAGAACAACTAACATTAATGCTTTTCAGCTCATGAGTGTAATTCGGCATCCGACGATCCTCTGCACGATTAGACAGTTACAAAGAAAAATGGTTTGCTACTGTGACACAGTAATGTTGCTCACTCTCCCTAAATGATTTTTTGAGAGTCTGCCGACTTCTGCCTTCCTTTTCTGCAAGGAGAATACGTTGAATAATAGGGGGCAACACTGGAAGCAGCGGACTACCACTGACGCCAGAGCGCCCTGCCGGAGGGCGCGACAATTAACAGTCTGGCGCGACGGTGACGTCAGTCGATTGTTTGCGAGTGCCGCCGCCACTGCTGCAGTCTGCAAGGCGAGAGAAAAAATACGACCACCGCGGGCGACTCGACCCGCCTCTTGAGGCGGAAAGCGCTGTGGTTGGTCAAGTGGTGAAAGGGTGGGATGGGGGGGGGGGGGGGGGGGGCAGAGGGGCGCTTGGAAGGGAATACGGCGTATTTCTTTGGAACCGACAAGCTACATAAAGCTAGAAGCGGGAAGCTGAGCTCAGCGGACTCGGGTGAGGGGTGCACTTGCCATCCAGAGTGGAGGCTATCTTGTTTGAATGCACCGTCCTTGTTAACTTGAGTGCTGCGTGCAATCTTGGCTCTGCAGTGTTGCAGCACATTGCTGGTCTCTGTACAGTGCATTCTCGCTGCATTCCCGTGTGTTATACAGAGTAACAGTTTCTGCAAATGGCTATACCTGAAGAAATACTTTCTTCTATCGACACATTCCTTATTCGTGCTCTATGTCTACTGCTTTAGCGAAATGATGTGCACAGTATATCACCTTAATATGCATTAATAGCTGAAGAGTTGGCAACATCGGAATCGACAGAGCAGCACTATTTATTTTGTGAAGTATGAGTTGGAAATGGTGAGGTGAAGTGATTAGAAAAATTGCAGACAAAAAGGGAAGAAAGTTGGCTTGACCTACTGGTTGGGTTCACTCTAGCTGTTTTAAGAAATAAATACGAAAATATCTTAATAAAGCAATACGGGATAGTTATCCCGAATTTCTTTGGCTTCAAAAGACCGCTTTTAACTTGGATGTAACGCAGTGGCCCTTTCATATTGGTGCGATTTGTAATACACAACAGAAATAATAACAGAAATTCAACCTCTCTAAGTCTAGTGGTATTTCCGGAAACGAACAAAAGGTAAACAGCTTGTCAATATGTCAACTGAGCTGAATGCTCCAGACACATCACTTTCCTGTGAGCACTGTACAGGACATTTCATACTAATTTGTTGTAGTGCAGAAGATGACAGAGAGTGTAATAAACACTGCGGGCCATTAAAATTGCTACATCAAGAAGAAATGTAGATGATAAATGGGTATTCATTGGAAAAATATATTATACTAGAACTGACATCTGATTACATTTTCACGCAGTTTGGGTGCATAGATCCTGAAAAATCAGTACCCAGAACAACCACCTCTCGCCATAATAACCGCCTTGATACGCCTGGGTATTTAGTCAAACAGAGCTTGGATGGCGTGTACAGGTACAGCTGCCCATGCAGCTTCAACACGATACCACAGTTCATCAAGAGTAGTGACTGGCGTATTGTGACGAGCCAGTTACTCAGCCACCATTAACCAGACGTTTTCAGTTGGTGAGAGATCTGGAGAATGTGCTGGCCCGGACAGCACTCGAACATTTTCTGTATCCAGAAAGGCCCGTGCAGGACCTGCAACCTGCGGTCATTCATTATCCTGGTGAAATATAGGGTATCGCAGGGATCGAATGAAGGGTAGAGCCACGGGACGTAACATATCTGAAATGTAACGTCCTCTGTTCAAAGTGCCGTCAATGTGAACAAGAGGTGACCGAGACGTGTAACCAATGACACCCCATTCCACCACGCCGAGTGATACGCCAGTATGGCGATGACGAATACACGCTTCCAATGTGCGTTCACCGCGATGTCACCAAACATGGGTTCGACCATCGTGATGCTGTAAACAGAACCTGGGTTCATCCGGAAAATAGACGTTTTCCCGTTCGTGCACCCAGGTTCGTCGTTGAGTACACCATCGCAGGCGCTAATGTCTGTGATACAGGGTGAAGGGTAACCGCAGCCATGGTCTCCGAGCTGATAGTCCATGCTGCTCCAAACGTAGTCTAACTGTTCGTGCAGATGGTTGTTGTCTCGCAAACGTCCCGATCTGTTGACTCAAGGATCAATACATGGCTGTACGATCCGCTACAGTCATGCGGATAAGATGCCAGTCATCTCGACTGTTAATGATACGAGGCCGTTGGGATCCAGCACGGCGTTCCGTACTACCCTTCTGAATCCACCGATTCCATATTCTGTTAACCAATGCGAGCAACAATATCGCGATACGGTGAACCGCAATCGCAATAGGCTACAATCTGATCTTTATCAAAGTCGGAAACGTGATAGTACGCATTTCTCATCTTTACACGTTTCACTAGGCAACGCCAATCAACTGCTGTTTGTGTATGAGAAATCTGTTGGAAACTTTCCTCGTGTCAGCACGCTGTAGGTGTCGCCACTGGCGCTAACCTTGTGTGAATGCTCTGAAAAGCTAACCATTACATATTACAGCATCTTACTCCTGTCAGTTAAATTTCCCGTCTGTAGCACTTCATCTTCGTGGTGTAGCAATTTTAATGAACAGTAGTGTAATAATGAGTCCACTCTTCCGAAATTGCTTCCCCACACATGACAGTTATAGGAGTTGTATACCTATGTATTTTCTGATCCGCTATGCAGTAAAATGCATTACTGAATCTTTTGATACCACTGACTTCAAATGTAAGTGCTTATGTGGATTACCTACATTCAGAGTGGGTTGACTACATACAGGGGCAATGATGTCAGAACCCAAGATGGCAGTAAGTCACATCCTCCTCATCAGTGACATTCATCATCATATGACAACCGATGCTCCCTCTCCTCCCCACTTCCCTTCCTCTGATCCCACCCCTCTCGAGTGCATAACCCTGGAACAGTAAAATGTCTAAACATTCATGGTGGTTTCTGTTCTTTCTATATCGTGTCTTCCTACCACTTTCACGCAACGACGCTCTTAGTGTGTTTTTTAGGGAATTAACTAGTTTGAACCTGGGACCTGTTGCTGGTAAGGAGACGCCAGACCACACATGACATGTAGAATTCAGAAGAGTTCAGTGAGACTAGCGATGATATAACGAAATACTTAATGATCTCAGCGTCAGCTACACTGCACTCCCTGTAAAAGAATCTTTATACTAACTAAATTTAGTGGAAGGGGTTCAAGGCTTTCCTATTTTTTTGTTAGCTGGTAAAATAACGTCGAAAAAGCAGTTAAGTTTACCATTGGAAATATTATTCTGCTCACAAAACATCGTTTATAAATTGCACTATTGATAAAAGGAGATGTTTTAATACAGGATGGTAAAAACCAACTGCGTTCAACAAAAACGTGAACGAATATTCCCTGAATGGGTTTCTAAGTTCTACAATCGATCGAAGGATGTCCTATGCCATATCACATCTATATAAGTTTCACAAAAGAGAAAACTATCAAAATGGTCTACAGTGACCCTCAATTATCTTTAATTACTTATCTAACTTGTCGTAAATTACATTGGCTGATGTGATTTCTCAATAACTATATAAAAGAAAAATCATCGCGTTTCAGATTTTTACTTCAAGTGGCAAATGTGAACACCATGAGTTTTAATTAACGATCGACATTAGTATTACGCAAAAAGGGGGTGTAATTGATCAGACTTCTGCAGTTCTGAGTGAAGCCTTATGCGCTCAAAAATGCGACATGGCGTATGTTCATTATCTTGTCGGTATTTAGGCAGCGTCAGGGCAGCGGCGGGCAGCACAGCTCCGCTCACCTCGCCCTCTCGGAAGCAACTCTCTCCTTACTACAATTTACCGACGTTGGTTTTAAAAAAAAACTATCTGGCTGTGTTTCCATCTGACCAATCAGGGTATCAATGTTAACCTTAAGCTCCACCTACAAAAATTCTGTCTATCCAATGGGAAACGTTATTCATTTCGTGGTGGGGCAATGTTTTTAAAGTTTGCAACATAACAGAGACACGAATAAGTCTCACGCTAAAACCTGCAGCTGGTGTGGTCCTTTTAGCGTTATTGTAAGATCTATACTGTTTTTCTGGAGGGCTCTAGCTTTTAACATGGGCTGGGGTGTGGTCCTTGACGTAATAGAGACGTGAAAAAGTCTCACGCTAAAACGTGCTGGTGGTAGCCTTAGAGGTAGGCTGGCGACGTGGGTGTCCAGTCCGTCCCTTATCGTAGAGCCTTCTAGCTTAACACTGTTCTGCTCTCGGCTTCTGTTCTCGTTTCTCCCCTTGTAACTGCTTCTGTCTCACGGTGGGAAGGTATGACATGCATTTAGGCGTTCTTGTGTTAGTCTGTAGTATTCCATTTGCTCACTCGTTACTTGTATTACTTTGGTTAAGTTAATGTCACGCTTTATTCGGAGTTATGTGACATACTACTGGATTTGCTTATCATGTCAGGGTTTTCATGGAAGGTGTTGGATTTGCCTGACACCTTGCAAATGAAACAGTCAGTCACAAACGAACTGAACTTTGGCAGCAACTTCAGAAGTATTTATCCAAAAAACTACATAAAGGTGCATCTTGTACTATTTACATACCTCTAATATGTCAGTGAAACACACGCACATGCACGCGCAGTCACACACACACGCACACACACACGCACACGCACACGCACACGCACACGCACACGCACACGCACACGCACACGCACACACACACAAACTGGAAGAGGGTTGAGGCAGGATGAATCACTCTCTCATTATTCTCCATATTCAAGGGAACAACCTAATGTTGATTTTACAACCAAGACATATTTTTTGTGAGACTATATGAATTTATCAGCTTGTGCAGGCACTCATGGGAAGGGTGTACATCGTTAATGTATGCAGGATCTTTATGGTGGCTCTCCTTCGAATAGCGTTTTTCTGGAGATGAGAACAAGCAGGCAGTTTGGCTATTTAACAGTAAATATTGCAGTGGACGTTTTGTTCTTGAAATTCACTTGCTGCTATTAGGGAAAGGAACATCCCGTAGCACTTACTGAGGACAGAATGCTGGGCCCAAGATTTTCTCGCACTGATGTACAGACAAAGTTTTCGGAAGAAGAGGTGAAAAAACGATCTACCTCGATAAATGTGTTAGGTGGGTCTTGTCATAGCAGGGCAGAGGGTACGACAGAAATCTAGGTCGCCTGGCCTACGCGCTATAACAGTGTCGTAAACGCTGTTCGTGAACAGGGATGTTGCCCAAAAAATTCACGAGTTTCTGTGTTAACCGCGCCCCAGAGGCTGTCGAGGAAGCCATCAGGTTGTGTCGTCCCTCAGCCTGCAAAGTTTTTGGAAACTGTCAATCTTTCAAAGTAACGTTCAGATAATAATTTCCATGATAAATGTGTTGTTCGCTTTAGAATTATACGTAAACTCAACATAACATTCTTCCTAATGTTTCCATGGGGAAAAAGGAAAAGGCAGGAGCACAACATCTCTTCCTCTCTCTGTGGGAATTTGAAAGTCAGGGACTGTCTGCTTCTGAGAAAAAAAGAAGGATATTGTTAACACTGATTAGAACTGGCTGATGAGAAGAGCAAGTGATCTAGGGGGGAGACATTTTATGGAGTTTACCGATGTTGAGAGGAGAGGAGAGGAGAGGAGAGGAGAGGAGAGGAGAGGAGAGGAGAGGAGAGGAGAGGAGAGGAGAGGAGAGGAGAGGAGAGGAGAGGAGAGGAGAGGAGAGGAGAGGAGAGGAGAGGAGAGGAGAGGAGAGGAGAGGAGAGGAGAGGAGAGGAGAGGAGAGGAGAGGAGAGGAGAGGAGAGGAGAGGAGAGGAGAGGAGAGGAGAGGAGAGGAGAGGAGAGGAGAGGAGAGGAGAGGAGAGGAGAGGAGAGGAGAGGAGAGGAGAGGAGAGGAGAGGAGAGGAGAGGAGAGGCCTGGGCTGGGCATTCTGATTCAGGCTCCAGTCTGGAGAGGATTCTGGTCTTGGCTTTTGTTATAAGTGAGTTGCACTTGGGACACTTGTCCTGAGCGTGATCTTGCAGTGGCACCGGTACTGAATGGGGTGCCTCTTGTGAGGACTGAAATGTACTGACAGTTCACACTTCCATCATTTCGGATAATTCGCTGTGCCAAGGGTAGTTTTATTCCTGACAGGTCTGCCACTCTGAGGTTTGATCTCTCTGTGCATACTACCGTATAAGTGATTCAAATTGTTCCATGGTATTACCAGCAAATGGGAGTGTCACACAGTGGCTGCAAATAGTTCAGGTCTCCATTAGAGAGCGATTGCGATCCATCCAGCAGATCGCCAGCCACGATTTTGCACACTTCGAATTCTGCCTCGGGCATGGATGTGTGTGATGTACTTAGATTAGTTAGGTTTATGTAGTTCTAAGTTCTAGGGGGCTAATGACCTCAGAAGTCCCACAGTGCTCAGAGCCATTTGAATTTTTTCCCGCGATAGCGAATTACAGTGGCCGCATATCATGCTCAGCAGGTGCTTGAACCAATGCCGTCACCTGAGACAGCGCTACACATCGTAAAAGGGGTACTGTATTGCTGCTCCAGCTTGTTGAGGCAACCAGAATCACAATCTTGCCACTTTTCCTAGCTCCACAATCGTGGTATAACTTCTGTGTAGAACAAATGTATCATTCTATATTGAATGTTAGCTAATTTTAGAGTGCCTTACCCATGTTTTGACTTAGGGTAAACAGTTCAGTCAGACAAACCTTAGTTTTTGCCGACCGCCCACTACACAGGGGAGTGATTGTGGTATCGATAGCTACGATGCCGCAACTTAGGTGCGCTCTGTTGGGTTGGCGCTACGACTCGCTCCGATCGAGTGAAGCCGAGGGCGCCTTTGAAAGAGAGTGCCCCAGACCACCGCTATTGTCACCTGGTCCCGACCTTGTGGAACCCAGAAGACATGGCGGCGCATAGCTTTCCCGTCCCGCGTGCTTCTCATACACAGACCATACACCAATAGATGTTGGAAAATATGGTAAATGAAGTAAATGAATTAAGTCCCACCAGCTGATTTAACTTGAGGAGAGAGTAACGCACTTAATGACAGATCACCTTCCTATCGTCAACCCCAAGAGGTTAATTAAATAAAATACACTACTTGCCATTAAAATTGCTACACCACGAAGATGACGTGCTACAGATGCGTAACTTAACCGACAGAAAGAAGATACTATGAGATGCTAATGATTAGCTTTTTACAGCATTCACACAAGGTTGGCGTCGGTGGCGACAACTACAACGTGCTGACATGAGGAAAGTTTCCAACCGATTTCTCATACTCAAACAGCAGTTGACCGCCGTTGCCTGCTGAAACGTTGTTGTGATGCCTCGTGTAGGGAGGAGAAATGCGTACCATCACGTTTCCGACTTTGATAAAGGTCGGATTGTAGCCTATTGCGATTGCGGTTTATCGTATCGCGTCATTGCTGCTCGCGTTGTTCGATATTCAATGACTGTTAGCAGAATATGGAATCGGTGGGTTCAGGAGGGTAATACGGAACGCCGTGCTGGATCCCAACGGCCTCGCATCACTAGCAGTCGAGATAACATGCCACCTATCCGCATGGCTGTAACAGATCGTGCAGCCATGTCTCCATCCCTGAGTCACCAGATGGGGACGTTTGCAAGACAACAACCACCTGCAAGAACAGTTTGACGACGTTTGCAGCAGCATGGACTATTAGCTCGGAGACCATGGCTGCAGTTATCCTTGACGCTGCATCACAGACCGGAGCGCCAGCGATTGTGTACTCAACGACGAATCTAGGTGCACGAATGGCAAAACGTCATTTTTTGGATGAATCCAGGTTCTATTAACAGCATCATGATGGTCGCATCCGTGTTTGGTGACATCGTGGTGGACGCACATTGGAAGTGTGTATTCGTCGTCGCCATACAGGCGTCTCACCCAGCGTGATGGTATGGGGTGCCATAGGTTGCACGTCTCGGTCACCTTTTGTTCGCACTGACGGCACTTTGAACAGTGGACGTTACATTTCAGATGTGTTACGACCCGTGGCTCTACCCTTCATTCGATCCATGCGAAACCCTACATTTCAGCAGGATACTGCACGACCGCATGTTACAGGTCCTGTACGGGCCTTCCTGGATACAGAAGATGTTCGACTGCTGCCCCAGGCCAGCACATTCTCCAGATCTCTCCCCAATTGAAATAGTCTGGTCAATACTGGCCGAGCAACTGACTCGTCACAATACGCCAGTCGCTACTCTTTATGAAATGTGGTATCGTGTTGAAGCTGCATGGACAGCTGTACCTGTACACGCCATCTAAGCTCTGTTTGACTCAATGCCCAGGCTTATCAAGGCCTTTATTACGGCCATGGGTGGTTGTTCTGGGTACTGATTTCTCAGGATCTATGCACCCAAATTGCGTGAAAATGTAATCATATGTCAGTTCTAGTCAGTTCTAGTTCTCCAATGAATACCCGTTTATCGTCTGCATTTCTGCTCGGTGTAGCAATTTTAATGGCCAGTAGTTTAAACGGGATAGGCCATACTAAAGGCGTTTTGTGTCTCCCAAGCTAATGGGAAAACTATGAATGCGTAGTGTCTCATCCTTCGAAGCCAAAGACGCCAAGCAGATCCCGCAGTTGTGAAACATTGTATGTAAATGGAAGGGGAATAACTGCTGATGGAGCGGGAAATTAAGCGGAATCAGTTGCGACGATCGAAAATGTGTACTGGACCGGGATTCGAACCTGGGATCTCCTGCTTACTAGGCAAGTGCGTAACCACTGCGACATGCGGTACGCCACACGGCCGATGCACTCTCCCACCGAGAGTCACCTTTGCGCAGTCCTTGTCAGTTATACTCCTCTTCGCTATTTTGAGATTCCCACAAAAGATCGGACGTCTATTCTGCATTTTTCTTCAGTGCGAATACACGAAAGACGTCCTTTAGAAAACAAGTACCTCAATTTATGAGACAGCTCAGTCTGTGCCTACCTGGCAGGACCTCTGGTCACATACAAGATACTGGGCCTAGCGGCTGCCTACGTTAGTAGCTGCAGAATGTGATCCCTGGATGTACCCATAATCCCTCTGAACTAATTGCTCAACAATGGCCCTCCTACTCCTGCTCTGTGAGGATTCTCTCAACATTCATTCATTAAGGCTCTCTACCTATTGAAGTAATCCACCGGAAGGAGAAATTAATATGGCATTTTTATAGTTTGGCATGGCACTCAGTGACGTTAACTTTATCAATATTCATACTTTCAATTATCGATAGAAATAATTCAAATTAGCTGAGAGTATCAATGCAATGGAATTTGAGGATGACATACGGCAGTTTTGATAGAAAGAATCGTGTATCGTTGATCCATGAACATCTTAACAGATTGATTGAAATAGGAACCGGTAAGGTATTATATAATCATTCTGTGTTTTTATTACTTTGTGATGACGGTTTAATTGGCCATGTATATTACGTATAAAAGTTTTCGATACAGAACGAACTGAGAAAAACTAGCAACAGTAACCTCCCAGCCACTTTCATCTTAAGAATCGAATCCTCGTGCATAAAATGGCTCTATATTAAGAAAAGCTAGCTTATCACTCATCTCGATGAGTTCGCAAGTACGTTTGGTGGCATATGTGGACACTTCCTTCAAAATAGATTGAATAGAAAGAAAGTATTACATTAAAATCTTGCTTGATGCTGAAATTCTATTGCGTGGTCAGCAAAAATGTAGTCATTGATAAACGTTTCTCCCTTTATTATTTTCTTTTTTAGAGGGCGTGGTATCTTCGAGAAAAAGTTACTAAAACGATTGAAATTATGTGTAAAATCTACTGTAAGTCGCTATCGGCTCTCAGTCTCAAATACCAGTTGAATAGATTGTGTCATTTGCGAGCCATGACCGACACTGTCTCAAGAAGTAGGCTAAGCTTTTGACTGTACTAAAGGTCTTGTTGTTTTAACCGTTTTAAGTGACATTACAGCTCTCAATGAGTAGATTATAATGACATTTTAAGTTTTTAAATTCGGTAGATAATTTTACGAAACACTGAAAATCAAATTTTTGTTGCTCCAAGAGTTCGGCAATTGGGGAATCTGAGTTGTGATTGAGTGACCATTTCAGCCACCTAGTGATACATATAAAATTTATTTGTTCTTGGCATTCCACAACAAAAGTGAATCTACCATGCTTCTAGACTTAGAAAACCGGTCAATTGCAGAGTATGGTACCATATAATTCTTGATCGCGACTGTTATAATCGCTACGCCACCTGACATGAGGACATGTAACCGAGCAAGTAACGAACGTAATTTTTCTTGGTTGTCTTCTGGACATATTCTGTGAATACAGGCCACATATCTGACAGTCATAACTAAACATCAAGAATTTCATTCAGTGTTTACTTTAATTCGTTTATTTCCAACATGACCCATTACAATATTTTCAATACCATACATAAATAACTATGATAATTATAACGAACTATAATAGTATGAATGGAAACTATTCATAATAAGATAATCATGATGAAAAGTATTACATTCAATAGAGTAAAATTCTGTATGATCGAGATAAGGTTTTCATTTTTTCCCACTTTTAGTAACATAAATATTCGCATGCTGGTAAATGTTATTAAACTGAAAAATCTGTGAAATTCGTTCACGTAGAGCTTTACCAAAACTGTCTTATCGACGCGCGACCTGCATCCTTTTTCTATAATACTCTTCCTTATGGCACCTCTATCTCTCCACTAAGTTCGCGACACACCCATAACTGGTAATCTACTGTTAGACACACTTTTCTGCACAAGAAAGAAGCACTTGAAATTAGGTTAAACTGTTGGTAACAAACATTAATTTTCCAGGCCAGGTTAACTGTGGTAAATTTACGGAAAGGCGATGTTGAACAGTGAGAAAAATCTTTTATGATCGCCCTTTTGTAGTGCCAATCCATTCTTTTTCCATTTTTCTTTCAAAGACCGTGTGACCTTTCTTCTGATCATAAATCTGTTTTAGCTTTCTGTTACGTTTTCTCGTGGTGCTTGTTTGGCACGCTTGTCTATCAGTTAATTTTCTACATGTGACCTCGTCCGTTTGAAGTTAATATGCCGTTTCCCCTGATTCAGATCGCTAATTTTTATCTGATCTCTTCTATCAAGTAAGTTCAGTGTGTGTGTGTGTGTGTGTGTCACAATGGTACATGTTGACATTGTACCAGAGAGAGTTTTCTGCTATTCAGTGCACAGCGTTGGTCATTGCTTCCGAAGCTGTCAGTATGGAGAGAAACTGGAAGTCGTATATCAGCTGTCCAATCACAGTTTCCAACGTGCAGGAAAGCATGGCCAGAGATCCTGCCACCAAGAGCGTTACGCGAAGTGTTTTCCACGTCGCGGCACGGGGAACAGAAGAGAAACTCGAAACACGTTTTCACTGAGCTGTCGTAAAAAAAGCTATCCCGTTTCCCGTCGAAAGGAGATTTCGTTTAACAGTTTCAGCAGGCAGCAGTACGCGTATTTCTCTTTTTTATACTGATTACAGAAGCGTAATAGATCAGTGGGCTTGCTGAGCTGCGTAGGAAATTTCAATCGATATTTACGTTCCTCAACATTCCAACTTAGATTTATTAAAGAACAGAACTCTTGAACACCTTCAAACCTCTGATTACTTTACAAATGGGTTAATCTATCAAATATTTGACGTTAAACATGTAAAGACTTCATGGCTGAAATGCAGTTAATTTTCGTATTACGCCCGAGTAAACTGGTGGAAAAGTAAAATCGTATAAGAGACAAACTATTTTCCTGTCACTATTTTATGGGAGGTGCAAGCGAGAGAGAGAGAAAATAAGTGAAATTGTGTTAAAAGTTTGTTGGAAGTCACTAAGTGACTTCATTATTAAACACTGGATGAAGGTAGTGCGGCTAATTTGAGCCATTATTCACATTTAGTTTCTTCATTAACATCTGTTAATAAAGAAGAACGTTATCATTAAGCTATTAATGAAAGAATGGAAGTGAAGGAAACTGAATATGTAATCGCGCAAATTCACGCATACCTAGAAACAAAATGTTCAAATGTGTGTGAAATCTTATGAGACTTAACTGCTAAGGTCATCAGTCAGTAAGTTTACACACTACTTAACCTAAATGATCCTAAGGACCAAAACACACACACACACACACACACACACACACACACACACACACACACACACACACACACACACACTCACACATGCCTGAGGGAAGACTCGAACCTACGCCGGAACCAGCCGCACAGTCCATGACTGCAGCGCCTAAGACCGCTCGGCTAATCCCGCGAGTCCAACAAAGAAACCTTTTTTTAGCGGAGTATTAACTGAAAACAAGAAACCATTATCGTATCCACAATTACTCAAACTAATCACAGAAGGATGCGGATGAAGGGGAGATTGTTGCACGTCCCGTAGCCTTACTTCCGTGTTGACGGGGAAAATGACATCTTATCGTACTAGGTAGGTAATGGACACGTGCACGGTATATAAGAGTAGGCTACAAGCATTCGTTCCCTGCATAAATGCCACACATGGCTGAATGAGTAAAGGAACGAAATTCAAATCATGTCAGTTCAGCTCACAAGCGATCGAGTATGACCTAGAAGCACTAGTGAAGTAAAGTTGAAAAACAGAGTAGCACAATGGAGTCCTACCCAAAGAACAACGACATTCTCGGGTCTGCCTCGTTCCACGTATGCTGTTTAACACGCAAATCACTGTAAACGCTGAGAAATTGCATTCTAATATGGCGGTTGTGATATTAGTTCATGTTGTGCTCACTGCTCTCTAAGTTTTGAAGCAATCCCAACACACTATGCGTCGGCATGCGAGTCGCTGCATGGCAGTGTGTACAGACGGACTTTGGTTGGAGGACGCGTGAATGCATCGTGGTATAGAAGTAGCTACACGTTGTACAACAAGTTCATTAACAACAAACAGTGGGGAAATACGGAATAAACACACTGATGGTTGTATAAGAATTATATTCATACTTGGAATCGTTTAATGCGGCACATACCGACCAAGAATAGCATTTTCGCAACTGTCATAAAGTTCAAAAGTAAAAGAGAAAAGCCGGCCGGGGTGTCCGAGCAGTTCTAGGCGCTACAGTCTGAAACCGCGCGACCGCTACGGTCGCAGGTTCGAATCCGGCCTCGTGCATGGATGTGTGTGATGTCCTTAGGTTAGTTAGGTTTAAGTAGTTGTAAGTTCTAGTTCACTGATGAACTCAGAAGTTCCGTAGTGCTCAGAGCCATTTGAACCATTTTGAAAAGAGTAAATAGCTCTCCCAAAGAGTAAATATATTTTCCATAATTATCGTAACACTTTTGAAAGCAACAAGTCTCTTAAAAAGACGTCGTATGACTAGGGCGTCCCGTCGGGTAGTCAGTTCGCCCGCTGCAAGTCTTTCGATTTTTCGCCATTTCGGCGACTTTCGCGTCCATGGGAATGTCTTGAAGTGCATACTTTCTCAAGTAGTCTATGTTCTTCCTCAACCTTCAAGCTGCCTCCTTAAGAAATTTCTTCGAAATCGCTGAGCAGGTTAGTGGTAATAAATTGAAATATCATGCGTGATGCGATAGTTATTCACACACCTCAATTTTTATGGCGCCATATATTATGAAGTATGTGTTTTACAATGCTATAATTGTTCAGGTACATTCACTGGTATACTGTACGTAGATGGTTCAAATGGCTCTGAGCACTATGGGACTTAACATCTGTGGTCATCAGTCCCCTAGAACTTAGAACTACTTAAACCTAACTAACCTACGGACATCACACACATCCACGCCCGAGGCAGGATTCGAACCTGCGACCGTAGCAGTCGCGTGGTTCCGGACTGAGCGCCTAGAACCGCTAGACCACCGCGGCCGGTTACTGTACGTAGATGTTGTATGCAATATAGTTAGTAGTAAAGGAGTAATAAAATAAAATGTCATGTCTGGTGCGACAATGAACGGCGGAAATGAAGTAACTTGTAATTTTTTTCGTCTTATCATTTTGCGGCGAACTAGAAAAAGATTCATATGGGTTTGAAATTATGTGTAAAGTTTGTTGCTGGTCGTTAAGTGCCCCCGTTCTCAAATTCTGGGGGAATAAAGTATGGATATCTGTGCGTTGTTCGCCTGCTTAGCCGTCGTCTTTAGCTTACAGCTTTTGCAGCGTTACTTAGCTACCCTCTGTAATAAAAATACTGAGTTAACAGATGAATGAACAACTTGATGAACGAATGTCATCGGACGTCCACCACGAACAAATTCAACTAACAATATAGAACAAAATGGCATAAAAAAATTCTGAGAGGTAATGCGCTTGCCTCCCATACAGCGGGTGCGGGTTCGATTCCCGGCCGCGTTGGAAATTTTCTCCATTTGTGGACTGGGTGTTGTGCTGTCCTCATCATAATTTCATCCTCGTCACCGGCCCGCAAGTCGCCCAATGTGGTGTCGACTGAAGTATGACTTGCACTCGGCGGCCTAACTTCCCCGGATGGGGCCTCCCGGCCAACAATGCCATACGATCATTTCATTTTTTTTATTCGTGTGCTATGGCCTGCACTTCTTTTTCATGCCCCTGCCTCTTACAGGTAGATGGTTCTTACGCCCACAGCGATTCTTTCCGCAGATGAACTGTTGTAGTTGGTCCTGTGGTTTTGGAGGATACTTGGAACATTATAAATACTTACATTTTTTATAACTTGTATGAATATGCTTTTCTTTCGCGGTTCGATTTTGATGAAATCTATACGGTGCCCAAAGCTATACTCAAGTTACCTGCGAAAACCAAGGAATATTCGTCATGTAACTTTTGAGAAGTGTGTCCAGATAGTTTTACATATTATTTTATTATTGTTGTAGGAAAGATACTTTGGGAGCTTACACAACACCACAGGCTGCATAAAGTACTGTCTGCTATCGCATGGACTCAGTCACAAAGAGATATTCGTTTAGTTATGGAAATTAAGTTTGCAGACTATCAGAGATGCTACAGAAGCATCATTTAAGCAAATCTATCGGAAAGGAAGCATTGTACGAGTCTTTTTGAAACTAAATCCCAGATGATCACTAGTCTCGCGTTCCCTCCTAACCCCCACGCCCCTCCCCCTCCGGTCACTGAGTGGTCAGCGCGACAGAATGTATTTCCTAAGGGCCCGGGTTCGATTCCCGGCTGTGTCGGAGATTTTCTCCGCTCAGGGGCTGGGTGTTGTGTTGTCCTAATCATCATTTCATACCCATCGACGCGCAAGTCGCCGAAGTGGCGTCAAATCGGTCTGCCCGACAGGAGGCCCTAGTCACATGGCATTGTAATTTTTACTAGCTTCGCGTTAATAGGAGTCGGAAAAACACGCCGACTAATTTAAAGAATTCAAAATCACGATACATTGAAAAACAAAGTATACCACTGTTTAAAGAAACTGAACTCCGAAGGCACTAGAATATCATCAATTACGCCTAACTAGCCTCACATCCTACTGTCTGTTTATGCTCGCGGCAGCTTTCTCCCGTGCAGGTACGGCCCACTCGTCAGCGGTCACGCGACCACATGGTAACTTCTGTAACTAACGTCATTTGAACTCTATGACCAGAGATTTCACTCTCTGCCCAGAGATCTCGCGTCTTACGTCCTCTGTAAATACGTGGATTATGGAAGCCAAGCCGCGCGCGATAGCTGCGCGGTTTGGGGCGCCTTGTCAAAGTTCGCGCGGCTCTCCCAGTTGGAGGTTCGAGTCCTCCCTCGGGCATGAGTGTGTGTGTTGTCCTTAGTGTAAGTTAGTTTAAGTAGGCCTAGGTTGGGTTAGTGTTGTTTAACGTCCAGTCGAGAACGAGGTCATTAGAGACGGAGCACAAGCTCGGGTTAGGGAAGGATAAGGAAGGAAATCGGCCGTGCCCTTTCAAAGGAACCATCCCGGCATTTGCCTGAAACGATTTAGGGAAATCACGGAAAACCTAAATCAGGATGGCTGGAGACGGGATTGAACCGTCGTCCTCCCCCCGAAGTAAGCCTAGGTGCCAATGACCTCAGCAATTCGGTCCCATAGTACCCTATAGCAAATTTCGAAGTATGAAAGCCGATTTGTATATCTACTGTTACATGTTAATGAGACAAAGGAACGGGATGGACACTTCTACCTATACATCAGACATATCTCTCATTCCACCGCATTTTTACTCGATTTAAGCAAAGTGAAGTTAAATAATTACCGTCTTATGAAACATACCGGTCCGGAATTCGAACCAACGCTTCTCACAGCTATTTTCTTTTATGAGGCAAGTGTCGGAACGGATTTCTAACCCGGTACTTTGCCTTTAGCTGACAATGCTCTTACCCGCTAAGTATCCATGCACGAAACATGACTTGACCTCACAGCTTTGCTTCTGCCAGTACTTCCCGTTATAGTTTCTGAACTTTGTGGACGTTCTCCTGGGAGAAAGGAGATCACGGAATAATGACTTAGCTCAACCCTAGGGGATTTTTTGCAGAACGAACCTATCATGCTGCTGCCTAACGCGAGCTGTTTGAAAATTTCAGGCACGTCAAAGTCGCTGTAAGACTCAGAAAAACGTGCAGAGTGAAATATTCATATACCAGTGTGCTGAATCCCGATAAACTGGTTACGTCCACAGACAGTCAGTGAATAATTTTGCACATTTCTTCTTCATGCACGTTTCTTCTTCATTACTTTGTGTCCATATTTGTAAGGGAACGCCATCATCTCCAGGCACGATTCCTCTCTTCAGAATTCATTGTCCACGTACACTGGTGAGCCAATGACATGTTTGCCCGCATTTGGAACGCAATACAAGAGCGTTTATAAGTGGCGTGAATTTGAAAGTCCACTGAGGTTTTCCGGTAGTATTTGTCACACAATGTCTACGTACAGGAAATACACTAATAACTAGAGAATGTCAATGTTTAAGAGCACAAGTCACGCCAAGGCAACGAGTTCAGCATTAAAAGATGCAGCAATATTCACCATAAAGAGCTCTCCTTTGCAATTCAGATGTAGAAGTGGAACGGGATGAATCGTACTAAACGGACTTACACTGTTTTAAATGTTCACTCAAATACAAAAACGCTGCACTGTTACCGCTATTGCAAATGTGGTATAAAATGTAATCTGTATTCTGAAACGTATTGATTATTATAAAATTAGTTAATGAGAATACACTGTCCAGTATCGTAATGTGAGAGCTTTCAAAAGCCTGAATAACCTCTTTTTGATGGTCAGACCTAAGAGTGAGGTGCAGGAAAAGTGCCGTTAAGGTTCTGGAAGTTACCGACAGGGATATGGAGCTATATCAACTCCGGTGCCGTACCAGCAGCGCTATTTTTCTCGGTTGAGGATTCACGGCGCATACAGCCCGGCCGAGGTGGTCCAACCGAGTCCCGATTGGGTTTAAATCTGGGGAGTTTGGAGACCAGGGGAAGAGGGGAAACTCATCCTGGTTCTTTTCGGACCATGCACGCACACTGCGGGCTATTTGACATGATGTCTTGTGCTGGTGATAAATGCCATCGTGCCGAATAAAAACAAACTGTATAGGTACATCTGTTGATCAAATGTGACCCTTATGACGATTTTCGCAGGGTGTTGACTCTCAGACGTTTCACAGCGTACACACCATCTGTCCAATGGAGCATGGAACAGATTCATATGAAAATTACAATTGTCTTCACTTAGCGAAAGTCCAGTTACGGTACTGAAACGCGAATTCCGGCCTTCTTCTCTGATGAACAGCAGTCGGAAATGGTGCATGTACTACGTGCCTACAGCAGTGCCCCATTCACAGCAAGGTACGCTGAACGGTCGTTGAGGAGACACAGTTGGAAGATTTTGATTAATCTGGTGGGTCAGTTGCTCAACACTTGCACGACTATTCCCCAGTACACATCCAACGAGCCGCCCTTCACAACTATCTCCTATCACCCGTGGTGCACCACGGTTCGGTAACCTCGACTCCATTTTTGGATAGCGCCATTTTTCGATGCATGGTATGTATTAAGTACACCTGCACGCATTGCGAACTTAGCTGTTTCGGAAGTGCTTCCTTCCTTACACCATATGGTTATGACATCTGCAAGACGCAGTACTTATGGGTTTGTATGTAGCGCCCACTGATTTCCAATTTTCCTTATCGCTTAAGCTTCCGTAGTGTCAAGCGGAAGTTTTTCTTTTTAATTACGTTATTTTTGCACATATTTGTTCTTTCCCCATGCATTTGTAACAGTAGTATATTCTGAAACTTCATGGCAGATTAAAACTGAGTGCCAGACAGAGAATCGAACTCGGGACCTTTGTCTTTCGTGGGCAATTACTCTACCAACTGAGCTACCCAAGCACGACTCACGCTCCGTCCTCACAGCCTTAATTCCGCCAGTACTTCATCTTTTTCCTTCCATACTTTACAGAAGCTCTACTGCAAAACTTGAAGAACTAGCACTCCTAAAAGAAAGGGTATTGTGGAGACATGGTTTAGCCACAGCCTGGGGGATGTTTCCAGAATGGTAGAGCATTTGCCCGCGAAAGGTAAAGGTCCCGATTTCGAGTCTCGGCACAGCACACAGTTTTTATCTGCCAGGAAGTTTCATATCAGCGCACACTCCGCTGCAGAGTAAAAATCTCATTCTACTGGTATATTGTTATATAACTCTAACTTCTGAAGGCTGAAATTTGTACAGTATTATTCCGTCACCATATATAACAGAAATTTTATATGTAATGTATACCAGTAAATTTCTTGCATCTTTGGTAGCCTTGTAGAGGAAATTTCCCTTACTGTTGTTTAACATAAACAAAGCGTAGTTCTTACGTGCATGTATTTAACGTCCTGTACACCCCAATTTTTCTTGGTCGTTTGGGCCTGTATATTCGAACATGGGCTTTTTTTTCCCTATGGGACCAAAGTCTTAAAGTCACCGATCCCTACGCTTACACTCTACTTAATCAAACTTAAACGAATTTACTGTAACAACAATACGTACGCCCATTCCCGAGGAAGGCCTCGACCCTCCGATGGGGCATTGGCATTTGTTTCTGGCATCCGAATACTTAAGGTATGCAAATGTTTTATCCTTTGTGTCCTGTTACAATTTTTATAATTTTATCTTGGCAGGAGGCTTTACCTGTTGCCAAATACATATATGCATTAATTCTGACGTACGCTGAATATAATCTGGCTGCTAAATTAAGCCATGGTATATGATGTTTCTGGTTTTTATGTCAATTTTTATATAACAAAAGCGGCTCGGCTTCAGCTAATGTAATTTACCACCATGTTATGTAACAATACAGTACTCTTATCTCACAAATATTTTCTATTGTCATTATTCTGTTGTCTATATAAAAATAATTTTTGTGACTGCTTATATACATTTTTTGGTCCCACTCCTTTTAGAGAAGATATTTTTAGAAATGTAGAAACCTATGACAAGGGCTACCAAACCCTGGTTGACTAATTTTTTCAACCTCTTCTGACTTAAACAGTTGATGATTTGCAGCCATGCTTAAGATCTTTAAGCTCAAGAAAGTCATCCACCAGAGTACCTCGATGCGACAGGCGTTATCGTCCATTGAGATTCAGTCTGGACGAACTGCACCTCTGAAAATGTGAACATGTCATCGCAGTACCTCGTCTCTGTGTCTCTGAGACTTTACTGCCGTCACCGTCGGAGATGTGCAGCTGTGTATGGCCATTCAACATAATGTCTCAACACACCTTGACGCCATCACCACCAAACCGCTCCCACGATGTTCCTGGGTTGTATCGGCTACCAGGTTCCCTACAGAGTAATCCTCAAGGAGAATCACTTTGCAGCCTATATCGGGATTCGTCTTTGAAGAGAAAATTCCTCCATTCATTAACGGTTCAATGTTGCCGACTCTACAATACGCTTCCCCGTCTCTGTGCTGGAGTGAGCAGTATGCAAGCAGTCAGAAGTCTGGAAAACGATTCTGCCGTTCTGTGCCTCTGATAGACAGTTTGTCGGAAAACAGCAACTCCTGAGGCAGTTCCAAGTTCTGCAGGGAACTGTCTCGCAGGTGTACCCTGATTTTGTCAGGCAGTTACGGAGCTGTATCGGTCCTGCTGTGGAGTACTAATTTTTAGTCGACGGTGTTCTGGTTTACGAAGAACATTTATTGTCTCTCTTAACCGTCGACAAATCCTCGGATTCACACTTTCTGACACATGCGAGGATACTGAAACTTCGGTCTATGTCTGGCTTGATTACAGATGGATGAGTATTCCACCCTGCAAAACAAGCGCTTATGTTGCGTTACGTAGTCAGTTTCACAAAGAGACTACATTCCGTTTATTATGAACAGACAAACAAGACTGAGACGCGAGTGGTCTCACGCACAGTTTATGTTTACCTTACGGTTAAGCCGCTACTCACACCATGGAGTACACCTTTCCTATACAGAGCGAGCAAGTGACGTTATCTCACTTCTCATAGACGCTCGTTGTTAGTGTTACTGACGTCAGTGAATTTCCCCATTTGCAGCCCATATCGTAGCGTCTCTGCTCTCCCTATATACCTTCCTTGCTGTGTCACATGTTCGTAACGTAACAAAGCTGAGTTTATTCTTGCGGCGTGCAGTGGTTATGATATTATGGATCATCAATGCATTTACTGGGTGCTGAGGGTATAAGTGCATATATTTATATTAACGACTGAGGAAAGTGTACTTAACAACGTTAAATCAGTATTTACTTCATTTGCAGACTGATAATTGTAGCTATTACGAGTAGTGTGTTTTTAGGTTGTTTACCATCTTCAAGAATGTGCGACACAAGAAAATCATTAACGTTTATTTTCTTCTGGGCAGCAGTCCAGGTACTGGTGTGTACATGCAGAAGCAAAACGGGGAGTCAGTACAGCAGACGTGGTGCAGTTACGACTGTGCAGAGAACATATGTGGTATAGTATGTGATGGGTATGCGGGTAGAGAGTTACACGCGTGTAAAAAAAAACTAACACACTAAAATGATTGCATATTAAGGAAATAAATGTCGCAGTAATTGTACCTGTACGCCTAACACCCCGAACAGTAAATATTCTGTGTCATCAGCAAGGCATGGAGTATGGATGCAACGAATTACGAATACATTTCCTGTCACATACTTTTATTTATTGTTTTATTAAGAAGTATTTTGCACCCACTATTACTGCATATACCTACAGGTGGGGCTGAAATCTGTCACCCAGATATGGCACAGAGAGAAACGTAAACTTCTCTAGAAAACATTACGTTCTCTGATTTCTATTGTGCTGCCCTTGGTGGTACGTTTGTAGAGGAGTAATACAAGGTTATTCGGTGATGATGTTAAGAATTATTATGAGCAATGTAGATATATCAATTTGAGGTAAGGAATCCGGATCTGGATATGACCGTGTAAAAAGTTATAAGAGAAAATCATTCTGATACCTATCACAGTAGAAAATACGTAGCGGAACTGTTATTGTTAAGACTCTAGGATAGGCAATCTCAACGAGCACTTAGGTGTAGTTAATGGGATAATAACTCAACCATTCCTGTGTACTTAATGTCTATCAGAGACAAACTATCCAGATTCCTGGAACATATCCCACTTGTTATTCGACAACGGATGTGGTTGCATGATGGAGCCCCTCCTCACTTTGAACTGATGGTTTGAGAACAACGGGATTAGAATTTCACCGAAAAGTGGATGGATTGAGGAGGACCCGTTTCTTGGCCAGAGCGCACGCCTTATCTCATCCCATTTGATTTCTTCTTGTGGGGCCACATGAAAAGTCTTGAGCACGAGAAGAATTCTCGCTTCTTGGGACACTGTTCAAGCGACACCGGGGATATTAGACGGGTACGACAGAACTTGTGCAATGCCATGCCAGCACTGGCGTTGAGGGGTGTCATTCTGAACAACTACTGTAAATGTAACAGGTTGTGAAACTTTTGAAGGTAAACAGAATTGATCAGCACTGTACCGCCGACAGAATTTTTCGGCCACACTCACGACAAATTACGTGCCTCGTTACTAGTTCATCAAGAGGGGAAATTATCTGATGTTATTTTGGACTACTGAGCTGAAATTGTATATATCATTATGAGGGTTTGGATGTTACGGCCCTTATTTCAACCATTGCGCCAGACTAAGGTGGAGCCTGAGTAGATATTGGCTGATTTCGGTCGTTTCCGGACAAGGGTCTCTCACGTCAAATTGATACATTTGCCGTTCACCATCAATCCTAAAGGTTTTTAACATCATCACGGAATCACCCTGTAGATTCTGTATGAGGCGAACAAAATGTTTCCGTTGGAAACCATCACCAATCTCGTTATTCACCTCAATATTCTAAGCGCTCCAGGCAGCTAAATAAGTCACCATAGAAATTTAAATAAAGCGCTGCATTTGGCGATGAATCATATGTTGACTCAGACATACGACAAGCTACAAATTATGATCAGCCCTCTCTCTATGGAACACACAATACTCCGCAGAGAGTAACTAAGAGCGTATTCTAATTTATAAACTTGTCTGTTTTACTCTATTACAGCCTCATAAGCCGCTGGGATGGCTACTGCCTGAATTTCTGAGGCCGTGAAGTTGGATGGACGAAAAGTTTTTGCGGAAATGTCATCTTGCTTCCTGAGTACAGTTTTTCTCCAGTTTTATATGCGCTCGCCGCTTGGAACGGTGCCACCACATGGCCATTTTTCAGATCCTGTCTCATACGATGCTATGGCTAACTGTCCAGACAAGTTTTCGCATCTCTGCGGAAGCAGCAGCTTTCATTAGGGTGAAAATGAAAGAGCCACACGCGATTAAGAGGATACGCCATACTTGTTAATCTGCCGCAGTTTTACTTCAAAAGTTGTTGACACATATATTTACGGAAATGTGTATTTCAGAGTTGAGAAAAAGTAAGAAAGGAAACATAGATAATAATGTCCTGTCCAGGCTTTAGTCGATAAAGCGGTAACATGAGCCTGAAGAAGACTGGGACGCAAAAGTGTTGTGGACATGTGAAAGGCAAAATGTGTACTAAATGTGAGCAGTACGGTCTAAGCTTATGAAAATCATAAGCATAACCATAACGAATGCCAGGCCAGAACAGTCACTGTTTGTCCGCGAGCTGTAGTGATTGTACACTCCTGGAAATTCAAATAAGAACACCGTGAATTCATTGTCCCGGGAAGGGGAAACTTTATTGACACATTCCTGGGGTCAGATACATCACATGATCACACTGACAGAACCACAGGCACATAGACACAGGCAACAGAGCATGCACAATGTCGGCACTAGTACAGTGTATATCCACCTTTCGCAGAAATGCAGGCTGCTATTCTCCCATGGAGACGATCGTAGAGATGCTGGATGTAGTCCTGTGGAACGGCTTGCCATGCCATTTCCACCTGGCGCCTCAGTTGGACCAGCGTTCGTGCTGGACGTGCAGACCGCGTGAGACGACGCTTCATCCAGTCCCAAACATGCTCAATGGGGGAGAGATCCGGAGATCTTGCTGGCCAGGGTAGTTGACTGACACCTTCTAGAGCACGTTGGGTGGCACGGGATACATGCGGACCTGCATTGTCCTGTTGGAACAGCAAGTTCCCTTGCCGGTCTAGGAATGGTAGAACGATGGGTTCGATGACGGTTTGGATGTACCGTGCACTATTCAGTGTCCCCTCGACGATCACCACAGGTGTACGGCCAGTGTAGGAGATCGCTCCCCACACCATGATGCCGGGTGTTGGCCCTGTGTGCGTCTGTCGTATGCAGTCCTGGCGCTCACCTGCACGGCGCCAAACATACATACGACCATCATTGGCACCAAGGCAGAAGCGACTCTCATCGCTGAAGACGACACGTCTCCATTCGTCCCTCCATTCACGCCTGTCGCGACACCACTGGAGGCGGGCTGCACGATGTTGGGGCGTGAGCGGAAGACGGCCTAACGGTGTGCGGGACCGTAGCCCAGCTTCATGGAGACGGTTGCGAATGGTCCTCGCCGATACCCCAGGAGCAACAGTGTCCCTAATTTGCTGGGAAGTGGCGGTGCGGTCCCCTACGGCACTGCGTAGGATCCTACGGTCTTGGGGTCCATCCGTGCGTCGCTGCGGTCCGGTCCCAGGTCGACGGGCACGTGCACCTTCCGCCGACCACTGTCGACAACGTCGATGTACTGTGGAGACCTCACGCCCCATGTGTTGAGCAATTCGGCGATACGTCCACCCGGCCTCCCGCATGCCCACTATACGCCCTCGCTCAAAGTCCGTCAACTGCACATACGGTTCACGTCCACGCTGTCGCGGCATGCTACCAGTGTTAAAGACTGCGATGGAGCTCCGTATGCCACGGCAAACTGGCTGACACTGACGGCGGCGGTGCACAAATGTTGCGCAGCTAGCGCCATTCGACGGCCAACACCACGGTTCCTGGTGTGTCCGCTGTGCCGTGCGTGTGATCACTACTTGTACCGCCCTCTCGCAATGTCCGGAGCAAGTATGGTGGGTCTGACACACCGACGTCAATGCGTACTTTTTTCCATTTCCAGGAGTGTATTTTCACCGGCCTCACTCACAGACATTGCTTCAGGATATGACCACAATGTTGTTGTATCAAATTCGCAACACCAGTTGCACTTACCTAGTTGCAAATAAGCAAAAAGCAGACAACACGAGCAGAAAACAGATCGTACAGTGGGTTATGTTAGCAGAGATTTTATTTCAGTTTGTTTGGTCAGTATAGATTTTTTTGTTAAAATTAAGCGTAATTAGGCTCCAACGGATGTCCAAAAATCGAGAAAGCTTTGTGCTGTCCCTATACAGCCAACAAAATATAATAATTAATAATTCACTTTGACTGGTTGTGGACAACTGCAAGAGCACAATATTGTTCATTAGCATTCAAGTACTTTTATTCAGCTGGTGCGTTTGTGCCTCCTCGCATTTAATCAGATCGCAGTTTAATCAAAGTGGCGCTGACACGCGAGTAATCCATGGAACTGGCCGAATTTATGAACCTCTGATGGGCATTCGAACTGGAGAGGGCTGCATTGTGGAAGTTGCATCACTGCTGTCGCCACAGCGAGCGGCGCAGCTTGGAACTACTGATCCTGCTACGACGCCTGGATAGACATACTGAGGAACAGACACTAACCACCGCATTTTCGTTGCAGTCAAATAATCAAGGAAACGTAATCCAGCTGCACACCGTTAAGACACCAGACTGGTGTTGAGGCCTAAGTAATATTTGTCGTTCAAGTAGTATTTTTACATGCTCCAATTAATGTTAATAAATGAATAGATAAATACAAGATGGTCGTGAAAACTATGCTTTTAAAATTTTCGCCTTCATTTTCCCGTCCAGTGCTGCAGCCCCGTGGCTTTTCTTCAGTTTTTGAGGTCGTTTTCGATATTATGTTCAACGGGTAAAATCAATCATAAGCTTTTCATTTATTGAGTCGTAGGCGATTTACTATGTAAGTATACAAATCATCTAACTTTGACCTGGAAATAAGTCTGAACCGATAAAGATACCATTTATACGACCTGTTGCTAGAATCCGTACACATAAAAAAATGTATGTACGTAAACTTCCCAGCACCTTCTACACAAATGAACCGCTTTGAATCAAATTTGGTACACATATCATTTATTGCCTGAAAAGAATCGCTGTAATAACCACCGGTCTATCAAAGCGGTAGGGGTGAAACAGAAGAGTAGCCCACGACATACAAACAAACAGATTTATATTCATCAATTATTTGAGAATGGGAGCACTTAATCTTCACAAATTTCAAACCTTTACGAAACATTTTTCGTGGATAACTTCAGTAAAGTGATGAAAGTGAAACAAAGAGGCTGGCGCTTGCAACGTTTCCGCGTTACCTGCAGCGCAATGAGGCATCGGGCATGACGTTTTAATTTGTTACGTCTTTGTTACTACCTGCATTTGCGACACATTTTCCAGACAGCACTCGCATATACCGCTGAATGTACCTCCAAATTCATTTCATAGCTGAACTCTTAGTACAGGAGGTATGACTTCATAAACACGGATATACGTGAAAAAAGTGCCGCAACATGTATGACGTTCAAATTTATAACATCTTTGCTACTGATTCTGTTCGTAGCCCATCTCTCGGACAGTGTCGACATGTGGCTATTAATGTACCTACAAAATTATATCGTCGTACAACATACATTGCAGGAGATGTGACTTCTTAAGCACGAAGATGCGTGAAAAATTGCCGCATCATGTATGATGTTTTAAATTTATTACTGCTTTTCCATTAGGTCTTTCTGCAACACACTTTGCATATAGTATTGATGTATGTCACTGAACAAATCTACAGTATTACGTCATTGTACAACTTATGCTGCAGGAAAAATGACGTCATAAACATTGAGCTGCGTGAAAACGAAACTGCAAGGCGAAATTCGCTAGAGATACAGGATAACTTTGTGTACAAATATGTGAGAAATACGGTAAACAAATGCGAGGCATGTGCTTCCGGGGGCACTGCCACGTGTAAAAAGCTCTTCCTAAACCCCCTTAATCGATTTCAAACGAACTTGGTACACATAATACTGTAAGTAGGCTGTTTAGGTTTTTGTGTTGGTAACGCCACGTAGCGCTCTATATGAAAATCACCGACTGTGCTGTGTTAAGTCTGTGGCTGGTTGGCGTTGTGGTAATATTCGCTATTGTAGTGTTGGGCAGTTGGATGTGAATAGCGCGTAGCGTTGCGCAGTTGAAGATGAGCCGCCAGCAGTGGTGGATGTGGGAACAGAGATGGCGGAGTTTTGAGAGCGGCTGATTTGGACGCGTGTCCATCAGAGATAGAAACTTTGTAAGACTGGATGCCATGAACTGATATATATTATGACTTTTGAACACTATTAAAGTAAATACATTGTTTGTTATCTATCAAAATATTTCATTGGCTAGCTATGCCTATCAGTAGTTAGTGCCTTCAGTAGTTAGAACCTTTTATTTAGCTGGCAGTAATGACGTTCGCTGTATTACAGTACTTCGAGTAACGAAGTTTTTTGTGAGGTAAGTGATTCATGTAAGGTATAGGTTATTGTTTGCCAGGGCCATTCTGTTTTAAGGACTTTTGAAAGTCAGAGGGTATATCATAATTTTAGTATTTATTTTATTTGTCTCGATTTGGGTTGATTTAAAAATAATTTGTAGTTAATGTATCATAACTATTGATAAATTATTTATAGAAATGAGGCGTTAATCGTTGAATTATCAATATTTATAGTTTCAGTATTTTTGAAGAAGTCTATAAACATTGTTATGTTTAGGATAAAACATTGCGCTAAAAATATTGTGTGTCAGTTTAGTGTTGATCAGAATAACTAAAGAGAGTAATGTCTGAATACGTTTAATTTTGCTCAGCGTAAGGGGGTTTACCAGCACAGTAATTCATAAATTTTTGTAAGGGGATGTTGCAATACTTACTATCTGGAAAGAAATACTATGGGGCTAAGAACCTGTACTCTCCCATGGGGGTATTGGTGATAACTTGGTGAGAGAAAGGGGAAGAGGTGATGGGCAGAAAGATAAGGGGGAGGAGGAGATGGACACAAATACGGGCATGAGAAGATGTATGGAGAGAGGAGAAGAGGGAAATTGACAGAACGGGAAGAGGAGGAAATGGAAAGAGAGAGGGACAGAAGGATGTGGACTGAGAGAGGAGGAGAGGACATGGACTTAGAGGGTGTGATGAGAAGGTAGAGGGGAGAAGGAGAGAAGGAGATAGAGAGGGAGGAAGAGATGGACGGAAGGGGAAGGAGCAGATGAAGAGAGGGAGAGAGGGAAGAGGAGGTGGTAGATAGAGAGGAGGAGGAGGTGGTCAGAGAAAGGCACAAGGAGGAGATGGCTTAATAGAAGACTATATATATATTTATATATAGGAGAAGAACAGACTGACGGGCAGAAATAAAATGTTGTAAGCATATAAGCATATACCATGTTTGTGCAGGTAGCGCAAAATAAAACAGGCCACGAAAAATTTCTTGCACCTTAAGATAGATGCTGTACGCTGGGTCGTCTCTCATAAGCTAAACGAAATGTTTTCTGGGTCACTTTTATTTTGCCCATATTTTTCACAATTTGGCTGAAGTTAGTGTTGCCAACGTAAGTACTGTACGAACACAGTTCCAGATACAAATTTGACCGTTTCCTCCACATTGTGTCTGCACCTCTCACTCTAACACTACATACTTTCGACTCAGGCAGCTTGCTTTCATGTAATACCTATGAATCACATAAATTGTCAAGTGAGCTATATGTCATGATGAAGATGGGGCTGCTGTACCAGACACATACGCATACAAACAGGGTGGACTATTTTAATCCATAACGGGGAATAGCTCGGGATACAACTCAGATACAGCAAAATGTTTCAGATGAAAGTTGTAGGTGGTAAAGAGCCATCATCTTGAATGTGGACTTTTAGAAAAATTGGAGGTTAAAATGATTTTATTAAAAGGGAGCCATAATTTTTGATTTAATATTTGAAAAAGCGGCCAGGTTTTGGTATAAGATAGTACATTATTCAAGGTAAGGGCAATGGTCAACGAAGCTAAAATAAGCAAAGATGTGGCTCCTTCTACTAGGGATTAACTCGGAAGAAAGGAGGTATACAGCAAAATAAATGGTTAATATAAATTGGAAGGAATATTCCGAAGAATGAGAGGTGAAAGGACTCACTCAGCGACTTGTAAATCAATAATCTACTTTTTATTTGCTTCTTCTGTCTTGCGAATGTCAAAAGAACATCTATAAGTTGTGGTGTATTTAATTTTGCCGAGAAACACTTTAATTAAAACTTAAAGCCCAGATCTTTCTTTCCAAATTCGCAATTACAATAGTTTTCATAAAACGAAACTCAACCGTAAATGACATTCGGTGGCCGCTACGGTCGCAGGTTCGAATCCTGCCTCGGGCATCGATGTGTGTGATGTTTTTAGGTTAAATAGGTTTAAGAAGTTCTAAGTTCTAGGGTACTCATGACCTCAGCAGTTAAGTCCCATAGTGCTCAGAGCCATTTGAACCAATTTTTAGACCTTCGACGATTACCTTTAAAATCATGGTTGTTGGTCATGATAAATTATCCCAAAGGCTTTATCAGTTTGTATCTAACATCTTATTTGCTGTATAACTCGTCTATTCCGAATTATTCCCTGCTGGAACTAAATATCTATTTTCGTATTTGAACTTCATTGCACCTCGCTATTACCTTGAATCATTTATCGCTTTATGGGTAAAATGTGACCCTCTTTTCAAATCATAAATGAAATATAAGAGTTCCCATTAAAAAAACTCTTTAACCTTTGAATTATCCTCCAAGTCACCATGGAAATCACGTTTAAGTGCTCGGTCATTGTTAACAAAGCGTGATCATCTTTATGATCTACATCCAAGCAGCCCGCCAGATTGTGTCAATTGTTCTCATAGCGTGGATGACAGACACAAAACTACTCAGTCTCTGACAAATGGTCGATCCTTACCACCGTCCCATGTACAATTTTTGTGTCGGCCTCTTGTTCGGCTGTATCAAACCAAACCAACAACAACACGTTTGGTGAGACCGCATGTGGTGGGAGGCTTGAATCTGAGTGTGCAACAGCCTGATTGGCTTCCTTGAATGTTAATTAGCTGGGAAACGGTGAAACGTACCGAATTTTATTCTAATCAATTATTTCTCAGCACAGCCAACACGCCAACACTGCAACCCCCTTACAAGCTTCTCAGGTTGTTTCCGACGACTTAATATATTATTAATTTATGCAGGCCTCTATTTACTTGACAGTTAAGTGCTTCACATAAAAAAGGTAGCCTACCTCAGGTCGCAGGTTCTGCACAAGTGCAAATCGTGTTTAAAAGATACAGAATGACAGAGGCTGAGAAGGTACATAAAAAAATCAAAATTCACCAGAATATTGTCAAAATTAAAAAGCATTGCACTGTTGTTCTCATTCATGTAGAGAAATGATAAACAATTACCCAAGTAATATGGATCTATAATCCGACAAGTATGGAAAGTAGTCATCATATGTTGATGGTGTTAGGACAGCAGCCGGCCTCGGTGGTCTCGCGGTTCTAGGCGCGCAGTCCCGAACCGTGCGACTGCTACGGCCGCAGGTTCGAATCCTGCCTCGGGCATGGATGTGTGTGATGTCCTTAGCTTAGTTAGGTTTAAGTAGTTCTAAGTTCTAGGGGACTAATGACCACAGCAGTTGAGTCCCATAGTGCTCAGAGCCATTTTTTGTTAGGACAGCAACCAGCCACAAATTTACTTTCAGTTCCTTTATTCAAAGGTCACCGTTACCGGTTTCGAGTCGTTATGATTGATCCTCAAACGGTTTACACGCTTTCTTTATGACATGTGGTGTGTTTATTACAGATTAATTGTCCTAAAATATAAATAATACATAATTATAAACACGCCACACACAGATGGTTGCGTTACAGATTTTCGATGCATGTGACTTACGTGAAACGTCGGTTTGGAGTGTTTGTTTCCATAACATTCGTCCAACAGATGTAAATGCATTCCCACTGTATTATTATTGTTGCACACGTAAGTTGTTCTAACTAAACACTTTCGATTTGTCACGGAGAATATTTCTACGACGCACCACATGTTTTGATACATACAAAGAGCTTACAAACGTATGAGTATCACAGATGCTATGATATATTGTAACATTTGACGATAATGTCCTATCAAACTTCCTGGCAGTTTAAAACTGTGTGCCCGATCGAGACTCGAACTCGGGAACTTTGCCTTTCGCGGGCAAGTGCTCTACTATATGAGCTACCGAAGCACGACTCACGCCTGGTCCTCTCAGCTTTACTTATGCCAGTATCTCATCTCCTACCCTCCAAACTTTACAGAAGCAATCTTGCACAGTTTTAATCTGCCGGGAAGTTTAAAATCAGCGCACACTCCGCTGCAGAGTGAAAATATCGTTCTGGAAACATCCCCCAGGCTGTAGCTAAGCCATGTCTCCGCAGTATCCTTTCTATCAGGAGTGCTAGTTCTGCAAGGTTCGCAGGAGAGCTTCTGTAAAGTTTTGAAGCTAGGAGACGAGATACTGGCAGAAGTAAAGCTGTGAGGACCGGGCGTGAGTCGTGCTTCGGTAGCTCAAGAGGTAGAGCACTTGCCCGTGAAAGGCAAAGGTCACGAGTTCGAGTCTCGGTCAGGCACACAGTTGTAATATGCCAGGAAGTTTCATATCAGCGCACACTCCGCTGCAGAGTGAAAATCTCATTCCGGATGATGTCCTATCTTTGGAAAGGTTCATATATTCATTTACGCAACTGTAATGCCTCTTACACTAGCACAGAGACATTGAATTTTTGAGTTGATATTGTTAAATTAATTATAAACTGTACAGCTCAAATAGTATATTACTTAATTACATTTAGCATCATGAGAATTATAGTAACATATAAATTTACTAATTGATCTGCAGATAGGTGTACTAATATTATTTTTTCTTTGGAGGCTGGGAAGTAAGTTTTGGAAATTTTTCAGGAAGAGGGTATAGTCTGGGATGCTGTGTGTGTGTGTGTGTGTGTGTGTGTGTGTGTGTGTGTGTGTGTGTGTGTGTGTTTCTCATTTTTCGAATATACTCTTAGTGGCTCCTTTTGCTGCTAGATGTAAAATTTTTAAGTTGCCCTCAATGCTTCCCACTAAATGGTTTTCTTCACCACTGTCTTCAAACAACAGCCACGGTCTCCATCAGTCATCATATGACAAAATTGCAGTCATCATATGTGTAGCGATGCTGTAATATATTCATGCTAAGGAAAACATTAGTTTGCGTCGCGAAACAACTGATTAGCATCTACGGTTTTTCATCTTCTCCTTCAATACAAACAGTTGAATTACTTCAGTAAACTTTTCATAAAAATATTTTCGAAATAAAGACAGGTAAATTAGGTTTTAAAGTCCCACCGACAACCAGCTTTTGAAGACGGAACACTAGCTACAACTGGCGGTTGACGGGGAAGGAAATCGGATGGAGAGTAGTCGTGCTCCAGGACTGTGAATCCACTTCCCGACTTAAATTCAACAATCAAACACTCCTGAGCCTGAGGAATATTGTTACCAATTCTGTCCAATTGGGTTTTAGACTGTCGATATCAACCGATAGTTGGAAGGCCCTGCTCATAATGGCCCACACATTCTCAATTGGTGAAAAACGAGGCGACCATACTGGTAAAGGTAGAGTCTGGCATGCACGAAGAAAGCAGAAGAAACTTTTGGCGCGTGTTGGCGGGTATTATTTTGCTGAAATGAAGGGCCAGAAAGAATTAGGGCCAGAAAACGGTGGGTAGAATGTCGTCGCCGTACCGATGTCCTATAATGGTGCTGTGTATCAGAATCATAGAATGGTTCCCCAGACAATTACTCTTGTTTGTCAGATGACAAAAAAGAAAAAGCTTCAAATGGCTCTAAGCGCTATGGGACTTAACATCTGAAGTCGTCAGTCCCCTAGACTTAGAACTATTTAAACCTAATTAACGTACGGATATCACAAACATCCATGGCCGAGGTATGTTTCGAACCTGCGACGGTAGCAGCAGCGCGGTTCCTGACTGAAGGGCCTAAAATCGCTCAGCCACAGCGGCCGGCTGTCAGATGACAGTTAGATTGGTATTTCATCGCTGTGCGGGGTCTCTCCATATACGTATTCGGCTTGGAATTTCATTAAATGGAGTAGAATTGTCTTCAGTGATGAGTTCCGCATCGAAATCGGCCAGATGACCAGAGAAGAACTATGTGTGTATGTTGCGTGCCGTTGTCTTCCCCAAGAAATAGGTGTGATTTCAACACTGGGCGTTGCTGTTCTGATCTACATCACAAAGGCGTCAAAAGTACGAGTGAATTGCAGGTAAGAGGGGCTGTGACGACATGCCTATCGTGCGACACGTCATTGGTGACGTTAGCAGAATTGTGGTGAATTCTGGTGCTAATATGACATCATTAACCCGCTCTACACGTCACATGAACCTGATCTCTGGCTTTTCCCTCGCGAGGTTTGACACCTTGCAGTTTGAAGTGTCGGCCGGCCGGTGTGGCCGAGCAGTTCTAGGCACTTCAGTCTGGAACCGCGCGACCGCTACAGTCGCAGGATCGAATCCTGCCTCGGGCATCGATGTGTGTGACGTCCTTAGGTTAGTTAGGTTTAAGTAGTTCTAAGTTCTAGGCGACTGATGACCTCAGAAGTTAAGTTCCATAGTGCTCCGAGCCATTTGAAGCATTTTTTTTTAAGTGTCATTGAAGCCGAGGCCTAAATTGCAAGGCGCCACGCTTTTGTACCATTACAGAGCAAGGTTCTAGGTACTTTTGAGCCCAATTTCAAACTGACGCCTAGGAATAGGTGACAACTGCGGGATTTAGATAAAATGACTGTGATTCCGTTACGCACTGAATCTTGTTTGCAGTCTGCTCTCTGGGATTGTGAGAGCATCCTATTACATATTCTGCATGTAGTACTATCACATTTAACAGTGTGTCAGTGGAATCTTTGTGTGGTTATTGTGAATCCCTGAGGTGGCTTTAGCATGCTGTGCTTTTCTGTATGCTGCGCCTATTCTCTGCACTTGACGAAGTGACCTACCGTGGGCAGAGCGGGCGTCTGGAGATTACTGTGTGACGGCAGTGAGTAGGAGGGCAGTCGACGAATGGGCAGGTGGTGTACGTCGGAGGGGGACGAGACGAATGCCTGACGGAGACAGTGTGCCACCACCCCTGGCGCCGCCCCCGCAGGGAAATTTATTTCTTCGGCGGAGCGGTGGGCAGCGCTCGGCGAATTGCCCGCGTGTCCCCGTCGGGAAAGTTGGCGGCGCACGCCGCGCGCATTACTCCAGGGCCGGCAAATGGGCCCGAGTTTGGCCGACAGCTGGCGGCAACGGTCACCAGGGCTGCCAATGACAAACTCGATCCATTCCGATCAACTTTACCCGTGTCTCGCCAACTTCGTAACAGACGACTGCTGCCTGATAGGCCGCGAGACGTAAGTAACTAAACTGAGAAGGGCTACTAATCTTCTGGGACATTAAATTCTACCGCTGCAAGAACAGATTCTTTTCTACAGAATGTTCGTAAACATATAGTCTGCTGCTACAAGGCGTTTAAAAAATATTCATACGAGTTCGCGAGACTGTATCTTCTGAATAAATGAAAGTAGAAACGTGAGAAAAATTGTAACTAACTCATAACTACAAATTTTTTATCCGATTTCCTCTTGTGTGGGTCCACAGCCCCGACGTATTTTGTAAATGGTAAAACCGGTTTTGAATATCCACCATAAGTTACGAAATTTTTTATAAACTATGATGTGTTCTGTTATATTGTGCCAGTGCGAGTAGGCACTCGTTTCTGCAGATACAATTTTTTTATTTGCTGTTATTTCCTCAACCTTAGCCCCATGGTGACAAGGGAGTGGAATTTGTCAACGGTGAAGTCAATCTGCACTTCAGCCAACGGACAAGTTCAAGAGACGATAAAGGAAGGAATTATAAAGGAAAGATATTTGCAAGAGCATTAACATTTTTATACATGAAATTAATGGACTTTTTATACGGGATAGTCAGGAACCGTCTGGAAAACTTGTAATGCAGCTGAAGGGTAGCTTGTCCTGAGAAGTAACTGTTAAGGAAACAATTAGATACTTTGTCCCGTTTTGGAATTAATGAGCATTGAAGTTATCCAATAAGGCCGTTTCGCAAGCAGCTTCACCTGGCCCTCTCTAGATAGGGTGTCGCCAGACGTGTTCTTCGTTATGGTTTCCTAAAACTGAACAAGAGAGCGATACAAAAATTGAATTTGGGACTGTAGTAGGGATAGAACTCGAACTGAAGGCTGAGCACTCTCGTTCAGCATCATTTACTCTATGAGAATAACTAATACAATTTTTTTTTCCAGTGGGCAGCTTAAATTTCTGCGCTAACTTCAATTGTAATCAGCCCGTAAACGGTGCAACGTATCGAATTTTTATACTGAACTATTATTTCTCAGCACAAACTACCCCGCAAAACTCCCACGCTGTATAACCTCCCGAAGTGAAAGTGAGAGGATATATAGTTTTCAGTCTGATCACTCTGTGTGTAAGAAACACGGCTGTTTTTTTTTTTTTAATTATAAGTGTATATTTGAAACCTTTAAGCACAACGTATGACTCTGATCCGAAAAGGAAGCACTTCACTGTCACAGACGTAGGAAGTATGTAACCTTTAGAAGGTTGTCTGCTGTTGAAGGGAAGAGGTTAGGCATTAAAGTGGGTAGTAAGGTAGTATGTAACGATGCTCGACTGAGGTGTCGTGTCACTGGAGTAGGAGTAGGTATTGCGAGACTGTAGTGTCATCGAAATATTGAATTGCACATCGCAAAGTTGGCATTACTGTTGACGCGGCCTCTAGCCAAGCCACCATAATAGTTAAGTGCACCACTGCTGCCGGCGAATATTTACCTCTGTCTGAAAAGCTGGACAGTTCCAAATCTCACCCTCATTGCTACCACTATCTAAAGTGTATTCACTGCAATGACAATCTAACTACAGGTTCCACTTGCCTACATTTCAAAGCACACAATTTTTTTAAAGTGTCTTAACTTTGCTTCCAATCTTACCCACAACACCTGCAATGACCCTGTCTTACACCTCAATACCAATGGAACCCACCAACGCCACCCACTTCCACAACCAACTCCTATTCGTCTTCGTGATAACAAAACCAATCCCCCAGTAGTTCATACCCAACACACTTTTTCCTTACAACTTTGTAGTATCCTATCCCACAACATCCGTTCCCTATGCACCAACAAATATCTTTTAGTGTATACCTGTCCAAACCATAGTAAGCCCCAGTTTACATTCTCTTTTGCAGAGTTCTACAAGACTGTTCCCATGCTAACTGTAATGACAAACGGTATTTCATGGAAACCAAAATTGAAAGCCACCACCTGTGTTTCCATCAACATGACGACAGACCTCATTCCTACGAAGACCATATGTCCTTATCGCCCCACCTTCCACACCAAAGCCCTCGAAAATTAGTTACAAACTACGACGTTCATACACTTTATTCAACATGTAAACGCAATGATAGATATTTGGGTTTAGCTAATGTCATGTTCGATATACCTACGATCATTGGTAGTGATGCGACGCAGAAGAATAGCGAAATTCAGCATTACGTACTGAAGGGTCAGAAAATTAATGCTCTCGAAGACCTCCTGAATAGTTGTTTTCAGCTCAGCATTGGTTTTAGAGTAATTGCTATACACATTGTATTTAATATAGCTTCAAAAAAAAAAAAAAGGAGTCGCATGTGTTCAGATCTGGAGAATATGACGCCCAATCGAAGGCCATGGCAGTAGCCTCTGGGTACCACCGAACCATAGTGCGGCCCCAAAGTGCTCCTCCAGGACACCAAACACTCTCCCTCTTCGATGGGGTCGAGCTCCGTCTTGCAAGAAACACAGCTTGTCGAAATCAGTTTCACTTTGGGATGCTGATGAAATCATGTTCCAAAACCTTCACGTACACTTAGGCAGTCACCATACCATCAAGGAATATCGCACTGGTTACTCCGTGACTGGACACTGCACACCGAAGAGTCACCCACTGAGGATGAAAAGACTTCTCGGTGACGAAATGCGGGTTCTCAGTCCCCAAAACGCGCCAGTTTTTCTTATTGAGAAATTCATCCAAATGAAAATGAGCTTCGTCGTCAAACCAAACCACGCAAGCGCATACTAATTCTCATCATACGCCACAGCCAACCGTGCCGTTTGAACGTCCTAACGCAAAACGTTCAGAAGTTATGACGATTTTATTTCATACACTCCGATAATTATCACCCTCTGCATCTATATGATTACTCTGCAATTCACAATTAAGTCACTGGCAGAAGGTTCATCAAACCACATTCCAGAAATTTATCTACCGTTCCACTCTCGAACAGCACATGGGAAACACGAACACTTAAACCTTTCTGTGCCAGCTTTCATTTCCATTATTTTATTATGACCATCATTCCTCCGTAGGCGCGGGGCACTGACAAAATATATTTCACACACGCTGAGAAGAAATTTGGTGACTGAAACTTCGTGAGAAGATCCTGACGCAACGAAAAACGACACCCCAATTCACGTATCATATCCGTGGTAATCTGTCCCCTATTCCGCGCTAGTACATATCGAGCTGCTCTTCTTTCAACGTTTTTGATGTCCTGCGTTGATACTACGAGGGTTGGCCAGAAAGTAATTCATCGCATCTTTTCTCTCAGCCGAAAACTATGCACCGAATGCGACGCGTTACGTTCAAAGTATTTGAAGTCCTCTGAGTAAATGACCCAGGTTTCCGTCTCTTCCGACAGATAGCGTAGGCGTAGGAAAATTTGAAAATGGTATCTGTAGATGATTGATCCAACAAGCAACGTGCCGTCATTGAATTTCTCACTGCAGAGAAAGAACTGTGGGAAATATTCACAAACGCTCTTCAAAGTCTATGAACATCTCCTGTCGGCAGATGTACAGTTAGTCGACTGGCACGGAGGGTGAGATCTTCAGAAGGCGGTTCGGCGGAGATCCACGATTTGCAGCAGTTGAGGAGACCATTCAAGGCTGTCACACCTGACATGTTGCAGCTAGCTGATGTTGTCATTCTCGAGGACTGGCGCATTACTACTCGGCATTTTGAGAGCGATGAGGAGGTGATTCACACAGTGAAGCACTGACTCCGCCAACTGGACAATGCTTTTTACCGACATACCTTACTCGTCCTTGTTTTGCACTGGAGGAAGGCCATAGAACGGCATGGAGATTGTGAAAAAATAAGGTGTCTAGATAAAACACCATTCTCTCCTGTGTGTAAATCTCATTATGTTCAAAAAGTAATTGTTGAAGAAAAAAAATACTATGCATTACTTTCTGGACAACCCTCGTATCTGATGCGGATCCCACTCAGCAAAGCTATACTCCGGAAGAGGAAGTACAAGCCTAGAGTAGGTAGTCTCCTTAATCCACCTGTTGTATTTCGTCAGCGTTCTGCTAATAAATAGGAGTCTTTGGTTTGCTTTACCCACGATATTATGCACGTGATCTTTCCAACTTGACGTATATGCAATTGTAATCCCTAAGTATTTAGCTAAATTTACAGCATTTAGATTTGCGTGCTTTGCCCTTTAACCCAAATTTAGCGAATTCATTTCAGTACTCATGTGAATGACTTCAAGCTTTTCATTATTTAAAGTCAATTGCCACTGTTTGCACCAAACAGATATCTAAATCGTTTATCAATTTCTTTTGATAATCTGATGACTTTATGAGACGGCAAATGACAGCATCATTTCCAAACAATCTACTATGGCTCCTCAGATTGTCTTCAAAATCGTTTATGTGCATCAGGGGCAGTACAGGGCCTAAAACACTTGATATTGAGGAGCTATTGGTAACAGCAGAAGGTAAACTGAATGAGGGAACGTTGGGATTTCTAGGGCATAGGATAGGGGGTGAGGAAAGCGGTGTCATCAGTATGTTGAAGAAGGTCCATAGACACACACACACACACACACACACACACACACACACACACACACACACACAAGAAAGAAACTTCAAATATTCTCTTGCACGTACGCACAACACAGAGGAATGCAATTTATAAAACATCATATAACTGAACTGCTGTTGAAAAGACTTCTGAGTTCCTGCTTAATGTACTTGGCAACACAACGTGTCCTTTCGCTTCTGATGAACTATCAGGGACTGTCATTAAAGGCCATCAGCTTAGGAGCAGTGGCTTCTGTGTCACAGATAGTATCAGATCCACCATCCTATGAGTGGACAGAAGTCGTATGATTCTACTTGATCTCTACATCCCGAAGACCCGTCATTTTGTGTAAATGTTTCAGCTGTTCATTAAATGCCTTTCTCCGCTTCCGGCATCGGTGACATGGTAAAGCTCAAAGTGCCTGTGAAGTGGGTGTCAGTGTACAGGTTGTGACCACAAGTACCCTGACAAACATTTTGAAGAATCAAGATGTGTCTGACAGATAGACAATATCAGAACGATTTGATCAAGTATCATCTTTAAAGCAACAAAACACTAAAGAAATTAATAATCTGCTAATGTCCAAGGCAGTCCTTGAAATAATATAGTAGCGTCCTTAAGGTAAGAAATAAAAGAGAAACAATAACATTAAAGAAATCACATATGTGCTCCTAACTTTTATGTCAGTCCTTGAAATAATAGTAATATCCTTAACGTAACATACTGGAAAAAACGAGGACTTTAAATATATCAAAAATCGGCAGCTAATTTCTATGTCAGTGCTTGAGGTATATGAGAGTAAATGGCTAAACAAAATGCCTGCTACAACAATGATTAAAACATGACATGTACGAAGAAAAAACGAGAACTTTAAATATATAAAAAACCTGCTGCTAATTTGTATGGCAGTGCTTGACATATATGAGACTAAATGGCTAAACAAAATGTCTGCTGTAGCAATGGTACGAAACGTAACACCCTAACGTCTGTGTTTTTTTCCTTAGAAAGAAAGGAGGGGACTGTTACTTAGCATATACGACACACACATCCGTACGTCATACGTAGGGCGAACAAGAGCTCCACAGACACATTTTACGAGGTGGTGGTATGTACCAAAACAAGAAAAAGTGTTAATTAAACATGGGTCATAAAACGCATACCTTAAGCGTCACTAGCACGTGTTCATCATCTCTGAGGCTTCAAAACACATCTCCTTTACTGTGGATTCCAAAATGGCTCTGAGCACTATGGGACTCAACAGCAGAGGTCATCAGTCCCCCAGAACTTAGAACTACTTAAACCTAAATAACCTAAAGAGATCACACACATCCATGCCCGAGGCAGGATTCGAACCAGCGACCGCAGTGGTCTCGCGGTTCCAAACTGTAGCGCCTAGAACCGCACGGATACAACGGCCGGCCTTTACTGTAGGTTCTTGGCTTTACATGTATTAGGAAGATGCATTATGGATCAAAAAAAGCAAAAAAATTATCGGTAAAAATTCACTCTGAAAAGCATACGTTAAGTATCAGTACTACTTCAGTAGAGGAGATGTGTTTCATAGTAGGGAAGATGAACAAGCACTCTTAGCTGTTAGGCTAGGCAATTCAGAGTCCATGTGTGTGATACACAAAAGTGTGTGAGTTGCGTGCCAACTGACGATCGCCTTCTGCCTCTGTTTAGAAAACAAACTTTGAAGTTTGCAGGATGATGACAGTAGGCACCTCAGATAGCGATCTGATTCGGCCAACGGGCGGTTGAGTTTCAGTGGCTCCCAGAATTTCGCATGGAGTAGCTGTTAATACTTTCAGTTGGGTGGACAACGGCTGCATCACTCATCTTGCACCAGCATCTGCAAGTAGTTGCAAAAATATTATTATTTGTCTAAAATATGGGTAGTGTCAGATGTATTTATGATATTTCTTTTGCTATTGTAAAGGTTTTTCAGCACCTGGATGTCACACGTTCAATTGACGAGATTCTTGCGTTGAGCAAGGAAGAATTTGATGAGTCTATTTGTTGTACACATCCATTAGAAAAATGTAAACACATATTTCTACACCGACGCTGGTAGGAAATGATAGCGTAGGAACTTAATACAGTAGACAGTTGGAATATTGTATAAGAAACGGGTCTATGCATCAGAAAAATACACTCCTGGAAATTGAAATAAGAACACCGTGAAGTCATTGTCCCAGGAAGGGGAAACTTTATTGACACATTCCTGGGGTCAGATACATCACATGATCACACTGACAGAACCACAGGCACATAGACACAGGCAACAGAGCATGCACAATGTCGGCACTAGTACAGTGTATATACACCTTTCGCAGCAATGCAGGCTGCTATTCGCCCATGGAGACGATCGTAGAGATGCTGGATGTAGTCCTGTGGAACGGCTTGCCATGCCATTTCCACCTGGCGCCTCAGTTGGACCAGCGTTCGTGCTGGACGTGCAGACCGCGTGAGACGACGCTTCATCCAGGCCCAAACATGCTCAATGGGGGACCACTGGCGACAACATCGATGTACTGTGGAGACCTCACGCCCCACGTGTTGAGCAATTCGGCGGTACGTCCACCCGGCCTCCCGCATGCCCACTATACGCCCTCGCTCAAAGTCCGTCAACTGCACATACGGTTCACGTCCACGCTGTCGCGGCATGCTACCAGTGTTAAAGACTGCGATGGAGCTCCGTATGCCACGGCAAACTGGCTGACACTGACGGCTGCGGTGCACAAATGCTGCGCAGCTAGCGCCATTCGACGGCCAACACCGCGGTTCCTGGTGTGTCCGCTGTGCCGTGCGTGTGATCATTGCTTGTACAGCCCTCTCGCAGTGTCCGGAGCAAGTATGGTGGGTCTGACACACCGGTGTCAATATGTTCTTTTTTCCATTTCCAGGAGTGTACATTATGTGACCAACACACAGCGCTTCATGTGTTTGAACTGCGTGCTCTTCCATAAAAGTCTGTCCAGTCTTGCACCACACAGGAACCATAAGCAGTTGCAGTATGTGTTCATGCGCTTGCAGAGATATTCAGTTTCTAAAGAGGTTGCGAAAAAGCCATCTTTTGAAAACGGCTTTTAAGTATAAGTGATCAGCGCCCTGTCGCTTCATTTGAAGCTTAGCAGTGACGATGGAAGATGGCAACCATAATCATTTTAAAGTCCACCATTCTCACATCGCACTGCTAAGCATTCAATGCTTTCTACATTTTTATTCCTCCGACAGCGCGACGTGATGGTTATGACGATATTCAGGCGAGTGCTGAGGAGGCAATTGAAACAACTTGCTGCCGTTGCAGTATTTCAGAAACTGTGATGAGAATACTTCCCGCCGTTATTACGCAGTAAAAAATGCACTGATGTGCTTGTGGGAACTGTGAGCAGTCAACAGTGATTGGCAGTGGTGTGCAGCAGATTCACAAGCGAAGTTGTGTGGCATTTATAATACTGTGGACAGGTCTGGACTTCCGAAATAAGCCAATGCGATTTTTGTGTCGTATTTGTGTAAAACATAGAAAATCTTTGTAAAGAACAGCACTTTAAAAATGTGAAACACATTTCGTTTCACATAGTACATTTTGTCTTTATAGAGGCGAGAATGCCCTTGCACTAAGCTTTCGAGCGAGACCAAAGGATATGTCTAAGAAATTGCTTGTATAATTGCCTCCAAACAACTCTGTTAGAAAAGTCTAATTCTTGCTCTTTACAGTGAAGACCGAAATAGGGATGAAACCGTATGTACGCCTTGTGGGATTACAGATAGCTATTTGGGGAAGTATTCCACGATCCCGTAATAATTATCTTCCCAAGCGCCTCCTGTGATGTGTGACCCAAGATAGGGCTATAGCTGATGACTAGAAATAGTAAGACAAATCCGTTGTGAAACACTTTGTACCTGTTCTCTTCCTCCTCTGACATTTAGTTTCCACAAAAACGCATCATGACACCAGCAGTGTACGAAAGTGACACTCGTCATACGCTTTAGGCAGTAGACGCTCGGGAAGTGACAATAATATTATATCCTGGCAATAGGCCTACATGTCAAGCTTTTCAAACATATTACATAAAATATTTCACGAACATAACAATAAAAAATGACACTGCATGAAACAGTAAATAAATAAATAAAATGAAGGAAATATTTCTGTAATGACCTGTTCGAGATTTGTGGTGCTGTCTTCCTCAGTTGCGTGTAATATTACGATATACTGATAGTTTCTACTTTTCTAACCGTCTGACGGCATTTCAAAAAGTAAAAAATTATTATACACAATAAAATTTCTGTAATGATATTCATGAGCAATCTAGGAGTGAGATGTAATCTGTTTACAGCTAATCTGATAATTTATTATTAATACCAGTAGTGAAATGCTGTTCGTGAGTCGGTCGTATAGTAGGCATCTCTAATAGGAGACCATCTTAAAAAGTCAGTTGACTTTTTTAGTTTGACTTCTATATTTGCATTTTTAAAAGGAATGTAGGTAAGTAAAAAAATACGATGTCATTATTTGCGTGTATTCGTAATTGGCTCTCGTATTTACCGGGGACTTTCATCTTTTGTGGCGTTTTTACATATTTCACGAATCCTCATGGCAAGCTATAAATTTTTTCGCATGTTGTTCTCTTTCCCCGTCCTGTAAATGGCTACGGCTGTCCCACCAATTCACGCCTCGCAATTTTTCATGTCCGACTGTCTGCTTTCCTTTTGTCGTTAAATTTTTCATAGGACCTCTTTTCGCTGTTACCAGGAATGTCGCTATTTGTGAGAAAGGAGATTTCTTAGAACTCGGCACCCTGTTGACATTAGCGTCATTAAAGGCGGACGAGGATTCAAGGTGATATCTCTCAGTTCGGAGAACGGAATTCCAGACTGAAGCTGGAATGAAAACTGCGCTTCTGATGATTACGTAGCTGTTTGAACTGGGTCCACCCTGCTGTGACAAGTTTTGAAAAATGAAATGGCTCTGAGCACTATGGGACTTAACATCTGAGGTCATCAGAACTTAGAACTACTTAAACCTAACTGACCTAAGGGCAACACACACATCCATGCCCGGGGCAGGATTCGAACCTGCGACCGTAGCGGTCGCGCAGTTCCAGACTGAAGCGCTTAGAACCGCTCGGTCACACCTGCCGGCGAGAAGTTTTGTCAAACTCGATCAACCCAATGAGAAACAAAGAGGAAACATGAGCGTTTTTTTCTCTCAAGCAACAACAGGAAAAGAAGAAAAAGAAATCAACCATTCACAGGAGTTCTGGTGGAGTTCCACAGTAAATATGCGGAAATGTTTTGAGCAGTCACAGGAACCAGATCTGCCAACTATGGAGCACACAATTCAGGCTGAGTGCTCTGGAAATTCAGGTAGTGTACTTGAGAGAACGGTAGCTTCGTGGTAAATTTCTGAGATACTACCGAAAACCTTGCCGTCATAATTATGCTTACCTAAGTTTAATACAATAAATAATAAAGAAGTGGAAGATGTTTTCCATTTAAAAAAATCAACAACAATTACATGAAATGAAGATCTATACTGTACCATAAAGAGCTTTTCTAAGTGCCTATACATTGTGCTTCCAGATATTTCATATTAGATAAAAGGTAGTAAACATGGGATTACTCTTCCACATACTAATGAAACTGCTCGTTCTTACCACTTCTGTAAAACAGCTGCTTGTTATATTGCTATGTTTGTATATCACCTACGCTGTTACTTAATTTCATGCTCTAGGGTTTTGCTTCCCCAAGCAGCAACAGCAAACAAATTGTTACTGGTAAATTTTTCAATATTCGATACCTCAGAAGTAACAACGATTACAATCGACGACGACAACAATTAAAATTGATTTTAGCCAATCGCCATACACGAATCTTGCACGATCTTAACAGGTTAGCATTGTGCCGTGTACTACAGTCTTTCAGAATTTGTTGCGAGTTTAAAATGACATAAAAGACGAAAAAAATATGCGTGTCCGTGGGAAAAGTTGGATACACTGCATAGAAAGGATAAAGGAGTAATGTCGAAAATATTATTGCTGAATTACTGTTGGAAATTAAACAATGTGAGGTTGGAAGAATAACTGGGAATATATTTAAGCCTTTTGTTTCTAAATGACGATTTCTATTTGCGCTATTGTCACCGTTTGTCCGTCTATTGATCATGGCGATAATGTTGCTGGATTAGCTGACGAAGTTGACGTCCAATCTGAAGATATTATGACAAACAGAGTCAACAACGTAGCAAGACAAAATGATAGTTTTTTGGAACGTCAGACCTACATTTTCGTACTGCACATAAAAATCATAAGACTCTGGCTTAAAGAAAGTTAACTGATTGTTTCACACCATAAGAACTTTTTTTTCAGTAACTGGGCAAAATCTACGTGTAATTTGAGTGTTTGTGTTTATCCGAAGTCTCCATAATCCAGATAACATAGGGTCCTACTGTAGTCTTACAAGAGTTATGTGAGGAAAGGGATAAATGCAAAGTCGTTTCTGGAATGTTCCACTCCCGATTAACACAGCTGACTACTGCTGAGGGAGTTCCTTAGGATTTACAACAACCTTTCAATTCTATGTATGGTATAACGACGCTTTTGAGGCTGAGCAGGCCAGAGAATCCGTTCGTCATAAAATGCCGCCAACTTACGACGAAAACTTACATTCATACTATATATAAAATACTTCCTTTAATTATAGTTTCCTGTTGTTATATCTGAATTCGTATCCAAATGGAACATTTCACAGAATTCGAAAATGTGCTGAAATAAATATGTTTGTAAACGAAAATTCATGTATTTCATAAATGATTCAACTCTGAAGGAATGGGTCTTGTATCAACGATATAGAAGTAAGAACAATGTGCTGCATAGAAATGAAAAATCATCTAGTTCTACTTTGCATCCAGAGGTGTATATGAGAGTTACTTCAATTAAAAGACAAATACACTCCTGGAAATGGAAAAAAAACAGATTGACACCGGTGTGTCAGACCCACCATACTTGCTCCGGACACTGCGAGAGGGCTGCACAAGCAATGATCACACGCACGGCACAGCGGACACACCAGGAAGCGCGGTGTTGGCCGTCGAATGGCGCTAGCTGCGCAGCATTTGTGCACCGCCGCCGTCAGTGTCAGCCAGTTTGCCGTGGCATACGGAGTTCCATCGCAGTCTTTAACACTGGTAGCATGCCGCGACAGCGTGGACGTGAACCGTATGTGCAGTTGACGGACTTTGAGCGAGGGCGTGTAGTGGGCATGCGGGAGGCCGGGTGGACGTACCGCCGAATTGCTCAACACGTGGGGCGTGAGGTCTCCACAGTACATCGATGTTGTCGCCAGTGGTCGGCGGAAGGTGCACGTGCCCGTCGATCTGGGACCGGACCGCAGCGACGCACGGATGCACGCCAAGACCGTAGGATCCTACGCAGTGCCGTAGGGGACCGCACCGCCACTTCCCAGCAAATTAGGGATACTGTTGCTCCTGGGGTATCGGCGAGGACCATTCGCAACCGTCTCCATGAAGCTGGGCTACGGTCCCGCACACCGTTAGGCCGTCTTCCGCTCACGCCCCAACATAGTGCAGCCCGCCTCCAGTGGTGTCGCGACAGGCGTGAATGGAGGGACGAATGGAGACGTGTCGTCTTCAGCGATGAGAGTCGCTTCTACCTTGTGTTTGGCGCCGTGCAGGTGAGCGCCACAATCAGGACTGCATACGACCGAGGCACACAGGGCCAACACCCGGCATCATGGTGTGGGGAGCGATCTCCTACACTCTCCGTACACCTCTGGTGATCGTCGAGGGGACACTGAATAGTGCACGGTACATCCAAACCGTCATCGAACCCATAGTTCTACCATTCCTAGACCGGCAAGGGAACTTGCTGTTCCAACAGGACAATGCACGTCCGTATGTATCCCGTGCCACCCAACGTGCTCTAGAAGGTGTAAGTCAACTACCCTGGCCAGCAAGATCTCCGGATCCGTCCCCCATTGAGCATGTTTGGGCCTGGATGAAGCGTCGTCTCACGCGGTCTGCACGTCCAGCACGAACGCTGGTCCAACTGAGGCGCCAGGTGGAAATGGCATGGCAAGCCTTCCACAGGACTACATCCAGCATCTCTACGATCGTCTCCATGGGAGAACAGCAGCCTGCATTGCTGCGAAAGGTGGATATACACTGTACTAGTGCCGACATTGTGCATCCTCTGTTGCCTGTGTCTATGTGCCTGTTGTTCTGTCAGTGTGATCATGTGATGTATCTGACCCCAGGAATGTGTCAATAAAGTTACTGGGACAATGAATTCACGGTGTTCTTATTTCAATTTCCAGGAGTGTATGTTTCTTGACATTTAGTACACGAACAAGAATTCTAAATTATTAATTGTCCAGTTTGCAAGTGACAGTACAGCACCTACTCCCGATAAGTAAGTCTCCTCAGTACTGACCTTCTCCTAGTTTTTTGTATGGGACACTTTTCAATTTAGTCCCTCTTTCCCACACTTACAAAATTTCTGCAGTTGAACCTCTTCCTTTACGATTAACAGTATGCCTTGATCTTAAAAACTTAATTCTAAGACCTGAAGTAAGTCATACAGCAATGACACATTCATTTCGTTAGTGTAGGTTCTGCAGTATACAAGCACTTTTGGCACTGCACAGAAAACTGAAGACCTAAAGCGTATCGGGGACCCTTATGAACTTTACTTTGCGGTATTACCTTTTTTGGTTCACCACCTAGCCTAGCTTTTCAGTAGTGTGACAATGGAACCACAACGTTTAGTGGTAGCTACTAGCTTCTAGCAGTTAATCCCAAGTACTCAGTGGTGAAATGCATATGCTTCCCGACATATAGCATATCGGATTAAAATTGTAGGTAACAAATCTTGTGTTCTCTGATATAGATAAATTTCTACTATTTTCTTATTATATCCTTCTCAAATTTAAGTTTTTGTTCATGATATGTTTTTTCGACCAACGGTAGGTAAGGGTCTAGTCCTCTCCTCTTCTCACATGTACAAAAATTTATCATGTACGTAAATCATCCAAGAGGCACAAGCAGTTGACCATTTGAGGCGAAACAAGCGCTGTATCATTGTAAGAGATACAGAGGCGAGCGAGTGTGGCGAGGCTTACCACAGTTCACAGCTACCAGCAACACGTCGTCATAACGCACCTGTGCTTTACATACAAAGGACTGCACCATAATTTAAGAGTGAAATTAAAAATTAAAATAACTTTTACAAACTTCGTCAAGGTACGCTTATATATGTACACGTTAACAGTGTGTATTTTGGACACGTTGGAAAAATAGAACAAGAAGCAAAAAATTAATAGCGAAGAACAAATTAACTGGTTTGAATCAGATGACGAAAAAGATGAAGTAAAGTCTTACAATGATGGCAATCTGAAGGCTAAAGTGTTCGTGGAGGAAGTTCAGTCAGTTTTGAAAGGTTGTTAGATGAGTGGGGTAGCAGTAATAATGAGGTCGGGGAACCTACTAGTTGTATTGACTTGACACAAACGTAAAAGTAGGCGACAGTATTATAGACAACAATGTTGAGCAGGGATGTAGTTGCTCAGAGGTAGAAAGTAGTTTAGCTGATGTGCGGAAAACGAAAGTAGAGGAAGTAGTCAAGGGCTTTGATCTAAAATTGGTGCACAGGTTGGAAAAGGCAGCTGCCGATGTACAGGCTAGTTATACCTTGAATCTAAGTGTGAGTGTACTTTCAGCTGACCAAAATCACTTTAGATGGAGACAGACTGAAAAATATTTATTAGAACACATTCACTAGCAACCTCTTCGGACTAAAATGTCTCATCGTATTATAAAAATTAACTTCTCAGGTATAATAGTGCGTTGCTTTCTTGATAGTGTCAGTGTAGCAGGTGCTTTGTCCCACCCATTCTTTGATTCTGTTCCTAATAAGAATGAGTTAACTGTCATAGGAATAAATGGCTTAAGAATAATAAGTGCTAAGGGAAAACTTTTTAGAGCAGTACAGCACGAAGCTTTGATACCATGTTGTGTGGTTAACATAATAAAAGATCATCATTGTCTAATAGTGTTCGGGCTAAGTGTCGAAAGGTTGACTAGTACAGACCTTTTAACTAAATATCAAGTAAAGCTAGACTTTGATCAGTGCCATTTAGTGTTAACTTTATCAGATTCTGGAGTGGTTACGGAGTCTTCCATTGGATGTTATGTGGACGCTAATAATGAAATAGTACGGAGTAGGGGTAATTCTAGCAATATAATGATTTCGGGAATAATGTGCAAGGTGCTGATGTGGAAGAGATGTAACTATTCCTTGGAAGAAACAGCGGTTAAAGTACAGCCTATAGATCAAATTCTGATAAACAAAGGGCAGTATTAAGGGAAGCATTAACTACTCATCACAATATATTGCGAAACAAGCCTGGTGAAGTTAAAGAGTATGAGTGCCGTTTAAGTCTAAAGGCAGACATTTTTCAAAAAAACTGGTCAGATATATGTTGTGAGAAGAAAGCTATTAAAAAATAAATTCAATATGTGTTGGCATTGGGTGTCATTGAGCAAGCAATTAGTGAATATAATAATCCTCTTTTGTTCCGCCTAAGGGTTCAAAAATGGCTCAGATGACTCTGAGCACTATGGGACTTAACATCTATGTTCATCAGTCCCCTAGAACAGAACTACTTAAACCTAACTAACCTAAGAGCATCACATAACGCCCTGTCATGACGAGGCAGAGAAAATCCCTGACCCCGCCGGGAATCGAACCCGGGAACCGGGGCGCGGGAAGCGAGAACGCTACCGCACGACCACGAGCTGCGGACCGCCTAAGGGTGACGGAAGCGTCAGATTGATACTGGACGACCGTTGGCTATGTGAAACCGTGATAAGAGAGAGCGACCGCCCTCAAAATACGAACAAGCTGATACAAAAGTCCCGAAGCATTATGTATCTTACATCAACGCATGTAACATGTGAGTACTGTAATATGCCCGAGGCAAAATAATCACGTAATCATCAGCCTTTTTATATGAAGGAGTGTACTACTAGTATCGAGTAATCCCATTTGTGTTAAATATTTCTGTGCGTGTCTTTGAAAGTGATGGCTAATGTACTGGACCAGGAATTGTTGGCTATATGCTGTTGGCAACTCAGAATGAGAGAAACATATGGGTCTATCGGACAGGGTGCTGGAAGCTATAGGAAAAGGAAGTACGAAATTAAAGTTAGAGAAAACTGTGTGTGTTAGAGGCACATTAAAATTCTTGGGCCATGAAATTAGCAGGATAGTTATATTACTTGAACCTTCAAAATTATCACTCATTGAAAAGTTTGAAGGGCCCAGAAACTAAATGCAGCCCATGCCAGTGTTCAATTCATTCGGATTCTACTACCGTTTTACAACAGATGTCTTATTTAAAGCACTTTGTCTACTCCAACTGTTGAAAAAGAATGCCAGATGGGTTTGAAGAGCGCCAATCAGGTTTTGAAGAATTAAAACACTGTTTGATGAGTAGTCTGCTACTGAGCCATTCTGATTTTTTAAACCATTTTTTCATGGCTGTTGACGCGAGTGCTTACGAGATTGCGGTAGAGTTGTTTCAGATGGAAACAGAATGCGACCAAGAGGCACATAAAACAATCGAAATTGCGAGTTTTTAAGTTAGATGCACTGGCTGTCGCGTTCGATATGTCAAAGTTGGATCATTATTTGTCAGGTCATAAGGTGATAATAAATAGTGATGATAAGACACTTACGTTTTTAAAAACTTGCAAAGCGAGACGTCCAAGATGGACAGATTGGACTATATACCTTCAGCAGTTAGCCCTTGATATGAAATACATTCAGGCGAAGGACAGTCTAGTAGCGGATGGGCTATCATGAAGTGCAGAGTTATGCAGGGAATTAGGGTGGTGGGGTTTCGGGTTCCGCTGGATAGGTCAGGAGTCCACTAGACACAACAGGCGGCTATACGGGTAACAGGGGTTGTGTGGCGTGGACTGGACGGTTTTCTTAGGATAGATGGCCTCGGGCAAGTACAGAAAGGGCAACAGCCTCAAAGGGTGCGGGGCAAAGTCAGGACATTTGGGGAGCAAGCAGCAATCGGTTTTGTAATTGTAAACTGTCGAAGCTGCATTGGCAAAGTACCGGAACATCAAGCGCTGATAGAAAGCACCGAAGCTGAATTATTATAGGTACGGAAAGCTGGCTGAAGCCAGAGATAAATTCTGCCGAAATTTTTACGAAGGCACAGACGGTGTTTAGAAAGCATAGATACCATGCAACCGGTGGTGGAGTGTTGGCCGCTGTTAGTAGTAGTTTATCCTGTAGTGAAGTAGAAGTGGATAGTTCCTGTGAATTATTATGCGTGGAGGATACACTCAACAACCGAGCTAGGTTAATAATTGGCTCCTTTTACCGACCTCCCGACTCAGCAGCATTAGTGGCAGAACAACTGAGAGAAAATCTGGAATACATTTCACATAAATTTCCTCAGCATGTTATAGTCTTAGGTGGAGATTTCAATTTGCCAAATATAGACTGGGACACACAGATGTTTAGGCGGGTGGTAGGGACAGAGCATCGAGTGACATTATACTGAGTACACTATCCGAAAATTACCTCGAGCAATTAAATAGAGAACCGACTAGTGGAGATAACATCTTGGACCTACTGATAACAAACAGGCCCTACCTTCTCGACTCTGTGACCGAAGAACAGGGAATCAGTGATCATAAGGCCGTTGCAGCATCCCTGAATATGGAAGTAAATAGGAATATAAAAAAAGGGAGGAAGGTTTATCTGGTGGAAAGAGTAATAGAAGTCAGATTTCACACTAGCAAACAGATCAAAACGAAAATCTCTGTTTCGACACTGACAATGTTGAGTGTTTATGGAAAAAGTTCAAGGCAATCGTAAAATGAGTTTTAGACAGGTACGTGCCGAGTAAAACTGTGAGGGACGGGAAAAACCCACCGCGGTTCAACAACAAAGTTAAGAAACTCCTGCGAAAGCAAAGAGAGCTTCACTGCATATTTAAACGCAGCCAAAACCTCTCGGACAAACAGAAGCTAAACGGATCTCAAAGTTTGCGTAAGGAGGGCTATGCGTGAAGCGTTCAGTGGATTCTAAAATAAAATTCTATGTACCGACTTGACAGAAAATCCTAGGAAGTTCTGGTCTTACGTTAAATCAGTAAGTGTCTCGAAACAGGATATCCAGACACTCCTGGGTGATGATGGCATTGAAACAGAGGATGACCCTCGTAAAGATGGAATATTAAACACCTTTTTCCATAGCTGTTTCACAGAGGAAGACCGCACTGCAGTTCCTTCTCTTAATCCTCGCACAAACGAAAAAATGGCTGACATCGAAATAAGTGTCCGAGGAATAGAAAAGCAACTGAAATCACTCAACAGAGGAAACTCCACTGGACCTGACGGGATACCAGTTCGATTCTACACAGAGTACACGAAAGACCTTGCCCCTCTTCTAACAGCCGTGTACCGCAAGTCTCTAGAGGAACGGAAGGTTCCAAATGATTGGAAAAGAGCACAGGTAGTCCCAGTCTTCAAGAAGGGTCGTCGAGCAGATGCGCAAAACTATAGACCTATATCTCTGACGTCGATCTGTTGTAGAATTTTAGAACGTGTTTTTTGTTCGCGTATCATGTCGTTCCTGGAAACCCAGAATCTACTCTGTAGGAATCAATATGGATTCCTGAAACTGCAATCGTGTGAGACTCAACTCGCTTTATTTGTTCATGAGACCCAGAAAATATTAGATACAGGCTCCCAGATAGATGCCATTATCTTTGACTTCCGGAAGGCGTTCGATACAGTTCCGCACTGTCGCCTGATAAATAAAGTAAGAGCCTACAGAATATCAGACCTGCTATGTGGCTGGATTGTAGAGTGTTTAGCAAACAGAGGACAGCATGTTGTTCTCAATGGGGAGACGTCTACAGACGTTAATGTAACCTTTGGCGTGCCACAGGGGAGTGTTATGGGACCATTGCTTTTCGCGATATATATAAATGACCTAGTTGATAGTGTCGGAAGTTTCATGCGGCTTTTCGCGGATGATGCTGTAGTATACAAAGAAGTTGCACCATTAGAAAATTGCAGCGAAATGCAGGAAGATCTGCAGCACTTGGTGCAGGGAATGGCAAGTTACCCTTAACATAGACAAATGTAATGTATTGCGAATACATACTGGTAGCAGTTACTTCCGTAAAATATCTGGGAGTATGCGTGCGGAACGATTTGAAGTGTAATGATCATATAAAATTAATTGTTGGTATAACGGGTACCAGGTTGAGATTCATTGGGAGAGTCCTTAGAAAATGTAGTCTATCAACAAAGGAGGTGGCTTACAAAACACTAGTTCGACCTATACTTGAGTATTGCTCATCAGTGTGGGATCCGTACTAGGCCGGGTTAACGGAGGAGATAGAGAAGATCCAAAGAATAGCGGTGCGTTTCGTCACGGGGTTATTTGGTAAGCGTGATAGCTTTACGGAGATGTTTAGGAAACTCAAGTGCAGACTCTGCAAGCGGTGTAGCTTGCTGCCCAGGTTTCGAGAGGGTGCGTTTCTGGATGAGGTATCCAATATATTGCTTCCCCCTACTTATACCTCCCGAGGAGATCACGAATGTAAAATTGGAGATTCGAGCACGCACAAAGGCTTTCCGGCTGTCGTTCTTGCGGCGAACCATACGCGACTGGAACAGGAAAGGAAGGTAATGACAAGGGCCTCCTCCACACAGCGTTGGGTGGCTTGCGGAGTATAAATGTAGATGTAGATGTAGAAATTCCGTTGGCAGATAAGAACTACGAGTGCAAGTTTGTCACACCTGAGGTCAAGGAGGAGTGTGCCTGGAAGAAAGTATAATGCTGCTTAGTTGAGATTAGTCAAAAGCCATTTAGGGGTCCCCAGTAATCCAAAAGAAATCCAGTGCTATTGTCTCCATAAAAGAATTTTATTCCGAAGGAGGATTGAGCAGAATGGAGGAAATATTTTCATTCCAACATCTGGATCTGCTGATAGATTACGTGCTTCTACGATATGGCAGTTATGAAGCAAATAAATGCATCGCTAAATTGAGAAGTTGATTTTCGACAATACGCATCTTAGAGTATCAAGGAAGCTAGCATCTTGTAGAGCATGTCAGAAGGTACGTGCAGTAAATGATTTAGTGTAGAGATGTATGCACAATGTAGAGCCAAGTGAAGCCCTGGATGTGTGTGCAACCGCTATTTTTGGCCCCTTCCCGATGTCTTAAGGGGGATATACCCATGTTTTGTGATGGTTATTAGTTTTAGCAATTACGTCAACATCAAACTATACCCAACAAAGACAGCTAATGCCAAAACGCTGGTACACAAGCTGGGAAAGGACTATTCTGTAAGGATTGTCAGACCAAAGAGTCTAATGGTCCTCAATCTGTACCTGAAAAATTTGAAGCATGTCTAGAAAAGACCAGATTCGCCATATAAGGATGTAGGTGTGGTTTCAACAGGGTAATAAGATCAAGAGGGTTATGCAGGAGATTGCGTAGAACTTATGGCGACAGGAAGCATTTAGCTTGAGCCGATCATATCAAAAGCTTTGAAAACATCATCAGCGACCTTAAACAACATGCCTTAGGCTTTGCTTCTTGTAAACTAATGTTTAACCAGGAACCCCACAATATCCATTCAGAGCACAGTAGATGATAAGAAAGCACAGGCTAGAGCAAACATACGTAAGAGAGCCTTGAACAGAAAAAGGAGGCGTGACGCAAAATCTGCCCACACCAGTTTTATCGTTGGTTACTAGTGTTAGACAAAACAAATCCAAGAAAATTTCAGCGGAAACAAAGAAGTTTGTGGATGTTTATCAAGGACCATTCAGAATAATAGGTAAGCCTCATGCAAACGATACCGACTGGAATACCCGAAAATTAATAGAGAAGTAGGTGTACGAATTGTTGTAGATCTAAAGCCTTTGAAAACTGACAGTAATTAGATTCTGTAGATTATGTCGGAAATAAATTTATCTGCAGTTAAGAGAGAGTCTGCCGCTCTTTGGTGGATACACAGTTTGGCGTACTGAGAGGTCCCATCTGGATGAAACTTTATTTCCCTTTCAAGTCTCGTTCTCTTCTTCTGTTCTATCTGCAGTAAGTAAGAAATATATGCCTTCTTGTTATACATGCGCTACTTGTTCCTAATATCTTCCTAGTAAGAATGATTACCGAAAATGACTATAGCCTAATGATGACTTAAAAGAGAATTGAGAAGTAGTTTGCTATAGCAAATTCTGAATGTTAAAATAATAATGGGCTAACTCATGAGCAGCAGTGATTGAAAAATAATGACTAAAGTAAACAAATAATAAATGATATCTACAAAAAGAGTTAGTAACAACAAAACAGGGACACTTTGCGTTCAGAGAAGTAATTAAAGCTGAAAATTCCCATACTTTCAAAGAATAAACTCTGGACAAATTAATAATATTATGTCGGACATAAAGTTGTCTGTAGAAAAGAGAGAGTAATAATATAGTGCCAACAGAGGCAAGCCAAAGCGTTTTCATATTAATTAAAGAAGGTGTGTGAATGTGGTATACGTGTCAGTTCAAAGCAGTGTGCAAATAAGGTCAGTAGGCTGCGGAAGATAAACGGGAGACAGACCCGTCGAAACATGGAAGAAGGTGAAATATACGGATAAATGAAAATAGGGATAAGTACGAGTAGTGAAATGAATAGGCTGAAATATAAGGTAAAACGGTGCAAAACTTGTGTGTAATTTCCTCACGTCAGGTAAAAAGGGTTGAGATACGCTTAATTTTGATTAAGGCGGATGGTCAATTAACAGATAAATACTGACTTATAGAGACAGATAAACGGATGTGTTAAGAAATGCAAATTGTAGAATACTGGTATGTTATAATAAAGACAGCTTTCTAACTGTGTGTATAACAAAACAAAGTAGCTGCTGTCGAATCAATAGCTTCTTTAAGATACTAATCCGTGCGATAACTGAGCCATAAGAAGATAGAGCTTAGAAGGTTACTCGATTTTCTAATTAAGGCAGCATCTAAGGCAATGAAGTAAATTGCAAAGTAGCCCGAATGTGACTATTTTAAAAACCTATGTGCACCTTCAAAGCATGAATATCTACGGTTTATAAAAAACAAAATAAATATCAATGTTCGTGGATCAAGCTTAGTAATGAAGTAACTAGTAAAAGTGGGCTTGGGTAACATCACGATTTTATAAAGCAACATATTTCGAATAATCATTTTTAAAAAGTTAGTAATTGTATTCCGAACAAGAAATTTTGAAGAGAAAAGGTGTTTCTGATAGCTTCTCAGTTAATTAATTATAGAAGGAAAACTAGAACTTTTTGTCCGCCCTTACATATAAATTGAGAACGAAAGCTTACACTATGTTACCTGTTTCTCAGAGACATGGAGGCTTCATGAAAGACAGCCTACAAGCTGTATGAAGAAGTAAGTGAGGAAGACACCAACCACAGTGACTTTCCACCCTCTACCTCAAACGTTTTAATCAGAATGGTTCGTAACGACCCATACCACAGTGCCTGCGGTTGTATCTAAATGAGTGAGTACTAAAAAGCTGCAAAGGAGCGAAATGATTTTGTACATTTCTCTTTCAGGTAAAGACTCAAAATTATAAATCATAAAATTAATTCTGTAATGTCCGAAAATTTTATTTCATGTTTCTAAATTATTTTATGCACATTATCTACCTTCAAGGAGGAAACCAGATGGCGCTATGCTTCGATCGCTGGATGGTGCTGTCATAGGTCAAACGGATATCAACTGCGGTTTTTTTTTCGAATAGGAACCCCCGTTTTTATTACATATTTTTGTAGTACGTAAAGAAATATGAATGTTTTAGTTGGACCACTTTTTTCGCTTTGTGATAGATGACGCTGTAATAGTCACAAACGTATAAGTACGTGTATCACGTAACATTCCGCCAGTGCGGACTGTATTTGCTTCGTGATACATTACCCGTGACAAAATGGATCGTTTACCATTTGCGGAAAAGCTCGATATCGTGTTGATGTATGGCTATTGTGATCAAAATGTCCAACGAAAGTGTGCTATGAATGTTGCTCGGTATCCTGGACGACATCATACAAGAGTCCGGACTGTTCGCCGGATACGTTAGTTAATTTATTGAAGGAAACAGAAAGTATTCAGCCACATGTGAAACGTCATACACGACTTGCAACAAATGATAATGCCCAAGTAGGTGTTTTAACTGCTGTCGCCGCTAATCCGCACATCAGTAGCATCCAAATTGCTCGAGAATCGGGAATCTCAAAAACGTCGGTGTTGAGAATGATATATCAACATCGATTGCCCTCGTACCATATTTCTATGCATCAGGAATGGCGTGGCGACGACTTTGAACGTCGTGTACAGTTCTCCCACTGGGCACAAGAGAAATTATGGGACGATGACAGATTCTCTGCACACGTTCTATTTAGCGACGAAGCGTTATTCACCAACAGCGGTAACGTATACCGCCATAATAAGCACTATTGGGCAAAGGAAAATCCACGATGTCTGTGAAAAGTGAGACATCAGCGACCTTGGCGGGTTAATGTATGGTGCGGCATTATGGGAGGAAGGATAATTGGCCCCCATTTTATCGATGGCAATCTAAATGGTCCAATGCATGCTGATTTCCTACGTAGTGTTCTACCGATGTTACTACAAGATGTTTCACTGCATGACATAATGGCGATATACAGCATGATGGATGTCCGGCACAAAGTCCGCGCGCAGTTGAACCGGTATTGAATAGCATATTTCATGACAGGTGGAACTGTCGTCGAAGCACCATATCATGGCCCGCTCGTTCACCGGATCTGACGGCCCTGGATTTCTTTCTGTGGTGAAAGTTGAAGGATATTTGCCATCGTGATCCACCGACAACGCCTGACAACATGCGTCAGGGCAATGTCACTGCATGTGCAAACATCACGGAAGGCGAACTACTCTCTGTTGAGAGGAATGTCGTTACACGTATTGCCAAATGCACTGAGGTTGACGGTCATCATTTTGAGCATTTATTGCATTAATGTGGTATTTATAGGTAATCACGCTGTAACAGCATCCGTTCTCAGAAATGGCAAGATCAAAGAGGTACATGTATCACAATGGAACAACTGAAGTAAAATGTTCAAACGTAGCAATGTTCTGTATTTTAATTTTTTAAAAACCTACCTGTTACCAACTGTTCGTAAAAAGTTCGTGAGCCATATGTTTGTGAGTATTACAGTGCCATTTATCACAAAGTGAAAAAAGTGGTCCAATTAAAACATTCATATTTTTTTACGTACTACACGAATATGTAATAAAAATGGGGGTTCTTATTTAAAAATCCAGAGTTGAGATCCGTTTGACCTATGGCAGCGCCATCTAGCGGGCCAACCATAGCACCATCTGGTTTCCCCTTCACGTTAGACAAGTTTTATTCTTTGTAGTTTCATCGTTTGACGCTTATTTCCTGATATACACTCCTGGAAACTGAAATAAGAACACCGTGAAGTCATTGTCCCAGGAAGGGGAAACTTCATTGACACATTCCTGGGGTCAGATACATCACGTGATCACACTGACAGAACCACAGGCACATAGACACAGGCAACAGAGCATGCACAATGTCGGCACTAGTACAGTGTATATACACCTTTCGCAGCAATGCAGGCTGCTATTCTCCCATGGAGACGATCGTAGAGATGCTGGATGTAGTCCTGTGGAAGGCTTGCCATGCCATTTCCACCTGGCGCCTCAGTTGGACCAGCGTTCGTGCTGGACGTGCAGACCGCGTGAGACGACGCTTCATCCAGTCCCAAACATGCTCAATGGGGGACAGATCCGGAGATCTTGCTGGCCAGGGTAGTTGACTTACACCTTCTAGAGCACGTTGGGTGGCACGGGATACATGCGGACGTGCATTGTCCTGTTGGAACAGCAAGTTCCCTTGCCGGTCTAGGAATGGTAGAACGATGGGTTCGATGACGGTTTGGATGTACCGTGCACTATTCAGTGTCCACTTGACGATCACCAGAGGTGTACGGCCAGTGTAGGAGATCGCAGTCCTGATTGTGGCGCTCACCTGCACGGCGCCAAACACGCATACGACCATCATTGGCACCAAGGCAGAAGTGACTCTCGTCGCTGAAGACGACACGTCTCCATTCGTCCCTCCATTCACGCCTGTCGCGACAACACTGGAGGCGGCTGCACGATGTTGGGGCGTGAGCGGAAGACGGCCTAACGGTGTGCGGGACCGTAGCCCAGCTTCATGGAGACGGTTGCGAATGGTCCTCGCCGATACCCCAGGAGCAACAGTGTCCCTAATTTGCTGGGAAGTGGCGGTGCGGTCCCCTACGGCACTGCGTAGGATCCTACGGTCTTGGCGTGCATCCGTGCGTCGCTGCGGTCCGGTCCCAGGTCGACGGGCACGTGCACCTTCCGCCAACCACCGGCGACAATATCGATGTACTGTGGAGACCTCACGCCCCACGTGTTGAGCAATTCGGCGGTACGTCCACCCGGCCTCCCGCATGCCCACTACACGCCCTCGCTCAAAGTCCGTCAACTGCACATACGGTTCACGTCCACGCTGTCGCGGCATGCTACCAGTGTTAAAGACTGCGATGGAACTCCGTATGCCACGGCAAACTGGCTGACACTGACGGCGGCGGTGCACAAATGCTGCGCAGCTAGCGCCATTCGACGGCCAACACCGCGCTTCCTGGTGTGTCCGCTGTGCCGTGCGTGTGATCATTGCTTGTACAGCCCTCTCGCAGTGTCCGGATCAAGTATGGTGGGTCTGACACACCGGTGACAATGTGTTCTTTTTTCCATTTCCAGGAGTGTATTAAGACCGGTTACTATCAATGGACCCACCCTATATATATATATATATATATATATATATATATATATATATATATATATATATATATATATATATATATATATGGGTGATTACAATTACATTTAATCTTTCAAAACGCTGTAGAAGTAACACCACTGGTCAGAATGAAGTCAAATTAAAACGAAATATTATCGGAGAAGGGGAAAACGTATGGCAAAAGAAGTGCGGAAACTGATCAATAGATGGCGTTGTGTGTGTCAAGTTAAGTAAATGAAAATACCTGTTATGCGCACGACCCTCTGAATTTGGTATAAACTCTGGTACACGGCCTCTGTGGCCGAGTGGTTCTAGGCGCTATTGTCCGGAAACACGAGGCTGCTACGGTCGCAGGTTTGAATCCTGCCTCTGCTGTGGACTGTGTGATGTTCTTAGGTTAGTTAGGGTAAAGTAATTCTAAGTCTAGGTGATTGATGACCTAAGATTTTAAGTCCCTTACTGCCTAGAGCCATTTGAACCATTTTTCCTCATATGCGTCTGCGACGTTCGCCATGCTTGTCTCAATGCAGGGTCGCGCTCTGCTTGTAAAGTTGTATTACAAGAATGATGACTGTGCACACACCGCTCTGCTGAAGTTACGGACACTACAGGGTATGAAAAACGGCGTTGATCAGATGTCTGCCGTGGGTTTGGAGAAAATGATTCGGAAATTCGAAAAGACGGACCCTTTTGGTGTGCGACTCGGTAGAAGGTGGAAACGAATTGATTCGACGTCAGTGGAAGCAGTGTCCACTGAAATGCGAGAGTAGACGAGTGGTGGTGTGCAAACGTGAAATGCGCGGAGAATTGCCCTAACATTGGATGTATCCGTGAGATCGGTGCGCAAAATCCTACGAAACACACTTATTTGCTATCTATTCAAAATTACGAGTTGCTTCCTGTTGACGTCTCAGAAAGAGAGAACTTGGATTACAATTTCCTGCTCGCGTGGAAGTGGACAATGATTGGCCGTGGAAGATTTTGTGGACAGCGAAGTCCACTTCCATCTGACAGGATGTGTCAATACACAGAATTGTCGAATATGGGTAATCCCCACACAAATCAACCAGTACCACTTCATCCTACAAAGGTAGCTGTGTGGTGCGAGTTTACGTCATAATTTATCAAAGGGCCATATTTTTTCTAAGTCACAGGTGCTTCCGCTCCTGGTACCTGTATCGTCACTGGTAAGCGCTATGAGTGTCTCTTGCGCAACTACGCAATTCCAGCTCTCCAACAGCGTGGATGTGTGAATGGGATAATTTTAATGCCAGATGGCGCACCTCCGCACATTGCAAATCTAGATAAGCAGCTGCTGAAAGGCCATTTCGGAAACGGTAGGATTGTCATCCGGCATTTCCCTAAAACCTGTCCTTCCCAACCACCTGACCTTAATCCGTGTGACCTGGCTGTGCGGCTATATGAAAGAAATTGTGTTCAGTGTTCCGATTGCAAACCTAGCTGCAGTGAAGGCACGCGTTGTGCAGCACATTCTGAACGTGACCCTGGAAATACTTCGATCAGTTGTGGAACACACTGGTCATCGATTACAGCTAGTTGCAGAAAACGGTGGGCAGCGTACTGAACAAGTTTTGCGACAGAAATTAATAATCCGATTTGTTTTTGAGTGCTGCTTTTTATGCGGTTTCTGGCCTCAAGACAATTAAAAACCTGTTTTTACCATCCGATGCTTACCATGCTGAATGAAATTACGTAACTAACAGTATCACACCTGTACACTCATGCACACTGTTTAGTACAGTTTGTTTAAAGTCAGACGTACACCTTAGGCATTGTTGTATGATTCATTAGTCATATGTGCTCGACCACACCTAAAGTATGTTGCTTACAGAGCCATCTATTGCCAGATTTTGTAACTATTTATTTTCCTCCTCCTCCGATAATATCCCGTTGCAATTTGTTGTCATTCTGACCAATGCTGTTATTTATACAGCGGTTTGGATGTGTAACTGTAATTATAGTCGCTCTGTGTATTTGTGCAAAAAGAATTTTTTAACAAAAAATCAAATTACGAGGTTTTAAAAAAGCGTTGTACAATTGTAAGAGGCACAGAGACGAACGAGTGTGCGGGGCTTACCTCAGTTCACTAGTACCAGGGCCACGTCTGCATAACGCGCCTATGCTTGGGATAGAAAGGACGGATGCATAAGAGTTAAATTAAAATAGCTTTTATGAACTTCATTAGTTTAAGTTTCAGTATGTTCTATGTTAACTTCTACTAAAAAGCAAAATAGAGTCCTGAATAATCAGAAATCCACAAACCGGTCAGTATTTCTAAATGTAAATTTACAAGACTCAGCTCGATCAGAGCAATATTAGGAACCCTTTACGAAAAACTGAAGCTGCTGAATATTAGAATCAGACAGCTGAAAATTCGCATGTAGCCTGAGTTTCATGTAAAAACATTAAATACTTGACACCAACAACGTACCTCTATTACTTCTGAAACTATTTACTAAAAATCAAGTTTGGAACAAAAATATACTACTTATTCGTGGTATGTTAAGTAGCTTCTGTACTTGTAATGGAAAGTTATAATTACAGCACTCGATCACATTCATGAAATAATATAGTTGTTTCAAATTTCCAGAGTCTATTGTAAATAACTAAGGTTACAGGGAATCTTATAGAAGCTGTTCAGGCATCACGTTCTACTGTCCGTTCCGTTATAGAAATTCTAGTCGGCAAACTAAAGTAAACTTGAAACTTCCTGGCAGATTGAAAATGTGTGCCCGACCGAGACTCGAATTCGGGACCTTTGCCTTTCGCGGGCAAGTGCTCTGCCATCTGAGCTACCGAAGCGAGTCGTGCTTTGGTAGCTCAGACGGCACAGCACTTGCCCGCGAAAGGCAAAGGTCCTGAGTTCGAGTCTCAGTCGGGAACACAGTTTTAATCTGCCAGGAATTTTCATATCAGCGCACACTCCGCTGCGGAGTGAAAATCTCATTCTGTAAAGTAAACTTAACTCTTGTTATATAAAAATTAAGAAGACTGCAAATTCTTGAACGACAAAGCTATTAATTATTCCGTATCTGAGGAAGGGGTCTTTTACAATCTACTACCCGTGTCCTGGACGGTTGACAGCAGATGTTCCTTTTGATGGCCAGCTGCACCCCTATATAAATGCAATCAGAGAAGCAGTGGTAACTCACACTTCATTCTGAGAGATCAAACTCTCCGTGTAAGTCAAACATCCGCGTGCGTTGTGCCTCTGATCACGTGAGCTGCTTAGACTTGAGTGCGTTTTTTGGTAAAAGTAAGATATGAACTCGCGAGGACTGGACACCGTCCCAGATCGCATAGTTTTCACGGAAGTAGCTGTTTGGGTGCTTTCGGTAATGCTGACAAAACCGCGAGATTATTTTCCACTTTTAAGGCGAGGTATTAACTTTTGGTGATTAGGGGTCAGGCGATAAACCATTTTTCGTGGAGCTCTCCGTACAGGTAGCCTCTAAAATATTAATACTGCTCTTTCCGATAGGGGTATTAGTTACAATAGTAAGCCTTATATTTTGTACGTGAGAACTTTTACAGACTATATCAATCAGTTAAAACTCAAAACGTTCTTTATTGTCGCAGCTCCTGATCCTGCTGGGAGCATTAACTTTCAGGGAGCACAAAGCATAATGCAGGCTGGAAATTATGGTCAGTAGGTCATCATTGTTTTCTGGCTGACCGCAAAAATAGTTTATACGCTCTTGTAGATAGCAAAGTTAGGTGTAATGCCCGGATAGACAATTTCAGTCTTTTAATACGGACATAACAAAGTAACGACCATTTTATTATTACCCAACGCCCCACAGAATGTATGATAGAAAATATTCTGAGCTTAAACGTAATGTCGCATCAAGAACAGAATGACCTCCTCCATAAAAACGACATCTTTCAAGTGAAAGCCACCTAGCACTTTTCCCACGTAACATCCTGAAACCACGGATCTCGCCTGTCAGGTATACGCAGTACTTATTGACTTAGGAAAAATAATTGACTAAGTACCACAAATTTGTTTATTATCGAAAGCACAGTCGTATTCGATATCAAGCGAAATTTACGATTGGTTGGAGGATTCGTCAGTAGGAAAGATGCAGCATATTTTCTTAGGTGGAGATTCATCGACAGATGTAGACGGAAGGTTAAATACACCACGGGGTAGTGTATTAGGATCCTTGTGGTTCCTGTTGTATATTAATAACCTTGCAGAGAAAGATAGCAGTAACCACGGATTCCGTAGTTTATGCAGTTATCTACAGCATGAACCAGAACTCTACTGACAAACTTTCTAAACTGGTGGTATGGACCAAAACAAAGTAAATAAGTCTATTGGTTCCAAAATCTATGCCCTAAGAACTATGAGTACTTGTTCATCTTCGATACTATGAAACACTTATCTAGTACTTCGAGCCATTTGCTACCCATATTTGTGAAGGAAGTAATATGGACCGAGACAAGAAAACAAGTCAAGTATACGTGGGCTCTAAAATGCATCCGTTAAAAGCTATGAGTACTTGTTCAATAGAAATATGTACCAGAGTAGCGAAGAAAAACAAGTGCTCACCGTCCTTAAGCATTCAGTTTTGAACCCGCGTTTATTGGACTTTTTTCCTGGTTTCGTCCATTCTACCTTCTTTTAAGCTTTACTGATGGAGTTCTGGTTCATCCTGTATGATGAAGTACTCTCCGAAAAAAATGCACAAGTATTACATCAGATTTTGGTCAAAGTGATACAATGATTGACAATTCCATATAAAGTTCAGAAATTTAAAACAGTTGGCATCAGAGAAAGAGAAAACCTTGTGCCATTAGATACAGTATCAACGACGCAGTCTGAGTTGGTCAACTCACTCAAATAGATCGCTGTAAAAATTTATAGTAATATGAAATAAAACTATCACATCGGCTCAGCTGTAGATAAAACTGGTAGCACACTTTGGTTCATTGATAGGAATCCAGGAAAATGCAATGAGTCTACAAAGAAGATAGCTTAAGACGTACTCGTACAACCCAGCGAAAAATATGCTGAAATGTGTGGAACCCATGCCATATTACTAAGGAATGTTGAATTTATACACAGTAAGGTAGCGAGAATGGTCAATTGTTTGTTTGACCTATAGGAAAGCGTCACAGAGATGCTGAGAAACCTGAATGGTAGAATCCTGAAGACAGACGGTGTCTATCGTATGAGAACCTACTTACACACTTAGAAGATGCATAATACGTGAGCATAAAACATATTCCATAACTCAACTACGGATTGAGAGGTTATCCTTATCTTCTTCTTAACTTCCCGTATTAGGCAAATTGCCTGTGACGGTACTCAATCTCTTATATGGTTTTCCCATATTTCTTCTTCCACCGCATTTATATCTGAGAGCCTTTACCGAGAGTCTCTTTCATGTCAAATGGTCTGAATGTACCTTCCATTTTTCCTATTTTTCTGTATTCTTTTGATTTAGGTTATATATTCCTAAATGATTCCAATTCTTTTTCCGATCTTCCTTGCATATCCTTCAACTCTTCCTAGAAATTTCATTTCTTGAGACTTTACTATACTTTCTTTGCCTGTTGTTGTTGCCCAAGCTTCACTTCCATAAGTAAGGGTTGGAACTGCTGTTATTTTATAAAACTAAAGCTGGTGCTCTCGCCTAGCTTTATCCTGCAAACTTTTTGCGATGGTTCGAGACATTTAATTTTTGGTCCACGTCATGGTTTTATTTTTAAGTGATGTCGAATTCTATTCATTCAAAATATTTTACTTGCTCCAAGTTTTTATTATTCAAGACTGTTTTAGATGTTATTGATAGTCTGCCTTGAAATGCCATCACCTTCGTTTTATCTACTGACAGTATGAAGCTGTAAAACGAGGCTATCTTCCATCTGAAGCATATTTTCGTTCTGTGTAACTAGAGATAGGTCATCTACATATAAAATTACATTTAGCCTAGTGTCACTATCCAAAGGAGCTCCATTTATGATCAACATATCAATTTCCTGATAACTTCAACTACATATATGTTGAAAAGGGTTGGTGAAATACAGCATCCTTATCGTACTCCTTTGGTTGTGGTCGTTGACTTTGTTGTTATATTTTCCATATCTGTAACAAATACAGTGTTCATGGACTCTTAATACTATATGAGGTGAGATGGACACCCTAATTCAGTCATAATATTACACACCATTTCTCTCCTCACATTATCCAATTCTGTCTCAAAATTCGATTTGTTGCAGCGTAAAAACATCCTCAATAATTGATCATCCTTTTTTAAAACCTTACTGTTCTTCAGATATTAGCTTTTCTGTGATATTTTTAAGTCTCGTGTTCAGGATTTTGGCGGATAATTTATAGAGTAAATAAATTTACTTTTATCACCTTTTTTAAGGGTAAATATTTCTTTGGCTCTCATTCAGTCATTCGGTACCTTCTTATTTCTCCAACATCGATTGCAAATGTGAAGTAGTCTTACATATATGAATACCTCTCTGTATTTCCACAGTTCCATATTAACAACATTCAATCCAGAGGCTTTACTACCTTTTGAAGGTTTTAGAGCTTACTGTTCTCGCTTATCGACAAGCGCCGGCAAGAAGGCGAAGAATGTCAGATCAGGAAAGGCCGTGAGACGACGTCAGCCAATAGCACGCTGACCAGGACGTCTCCACGGCAGGAGCGGCCTCTACAAGAAGAGAATAGAAGCGCCTCTCCTGCCAGCCTCGGACGCACAGTAGTAGCCCAGCTCTAGAAGACAGCAGTACGAGAGCCTTTATTAGTGACCCACAAGCTGTGTGACAAATCTACGTGAACACTGTATGTAGCAAAGGACTCTGACTTATTTGCATGTCGCCCACCGCTTGCGATACAGTTGCAAATTCAAAGTTAACTGTTGTCTATCTTCTTTACCGTAATGGAAACTATTAATGTGATTAGCTTGATTAGTTGTACAGCATTCCCAGAACGCAGCATCCTTTAGGCACCCTGTAAGAGACGAGTGGGCAGTACTCCACACTTCCATTATATCAGTATCGGCCAGGCTTTTTGTGGCATTCAGTTCAGGTAGCATCTGAATTGGACTACCATCATCTTTATATTCTTCATTATACTTCTCATTAGTGGCACTACTTACATAGGTCCAGAAAAATTCATGTGTTTCTTTAATTTCTGTTTCCATAACTTGAGTTCAAATCCATCATCTACATCTACATGATTACTCTGCAATTCACATTTAGGTGCTTGGCAGAGGGTTCATCGAACCACAATCATACTCTCTCTCTACCGTTCCACTCCCGAACATCTCGCGGGAAAAACAAACACCTAAACCTTTCTGTTCGAGCTCTGATTTATCTTATTTTATTTTGATGATCGTTCCTACCTATGTAGGTTGGGCTCAACAAAATATTTTCGCATTCGGAAGAGAAAGTTGGTTCAAATGGCTCCAAGCACTATGGGACTTAACATATGAGGTCATCAGTCCCCTAGATCTTAGAACTACGTAAACCTAACTAACCTAAGGACATCACACACATCCATGCCCGAGGCAGGATTCGAACCTGCGACCGTAGCAGCACCGCGGTTCCGGACAGAAGCGCCTAGAACAGCTCGGCCACAGCGGCCGGTTTACCCAACGTTTCCTGATTTTCTTTTTCTTACGCGGGACCTCATTAGGTATATGCGATACCGTTGATTTTATATTTTTCCATTCTACTTCCAAGTCTTCTACAGTGTTAAATTTGATAATGCTTTTGTCATCCGCATTTGGTAGAAATCTCTTACACTCCATCTTATAACAGATACACTTTAAGCACTTGTTCTTCCTCTTAGATCCTTAACTTGTTATTTCGGTTATCTCAATCTTTCACAGCTGTCACTTATCGGCTTTTAAATGTAAAAAGGTCTTGGGATCACCAATTTTTTCTTCTTCTGGGTCTTAAATTGCAATTTTTCTTGGGGTTCTTCCTTGACCTCAAATTCCTACTAGTACAATGCGTTCACTTACACATTCATAGTCCAGTACTTCATCTTATCATTTTCTATGAAAGTAGATAGCAACAAATTTTCCTGCTCTTTGTTCCTGCTTTACGTCACTGTATATCAATATATACTCGTCTATAATTTATTTCCGGATGTTTTCTTCTTTGTTTCAACTGATGCAAACTATTTCCCTTCCTTTCAAATGCTAGCCAATGCAATTCCTTCTGAGCAATTTCCCTAAAGAGCCACGTGGAAACTTTCCAATCTTCATTAATGTATTTCTATTTCTTAGTAATTGTCATACCCCAGAAATTCACCATGTTTCCGCAGCTACACTGTTAGTCCAAGTACGCTTATCGAGTTACTGAATGGGGTACCGGCCCACTGCAGGTACGAATGGTGATGGGATTGGCGTCTCTGAGCTTTACAAGCCACCCACATGGGTCTGCAATTACCCTTCACGTAATCGAAAATGAACTGTGTGTTCTTCCAATCACATCCTTCGGTGAGCCAGCGACCTACGATAGACGGCTACTAGAAGGAGAGCAAACTTTGTCCCATAATCTCTGCGCAATCTCCGAAGTACCTCTCACCCGTGGAAGTTACCTTTCCGCTATCGGCCGGTTTTCTTTGATTTTCTATTCCACAGTGTGGCCCATGAAGCGGGATATTTGTAAGTGGCCCGACCTTCAAACTTGTTTTACATCCGAACCTACATCCGAGGAAGGGTTGCTTATCAAAATCTTATCTAGTGAGTCCCCTCTATAGCTCCTAGAAGCATGTAACAGGCACTGTTAAACACTCTGTATAGGATGGAACAGTCAGTCGCTATGAGGTTTACAATGGCCGTTGTGACCAGTCCTGCAACAGCGGCACCAGACCGGCAGCGGAGTTGAACTGCACGCTGTCTGGTGACACGGAAAACAATGCCCTGTACTGGAATACTCGCTAAGGGAGACGTACTCCAATATAAGGCACTGGAGAAAATATGTTTAAGGTATGAAGTGCAGAATTATCTTCCATTATAGTTTTATATTATACACAGGCTGAAATATTACTTTTCTCTTGGAACATGTTTCATTTTAACGTAATGACTTTACCATCTTTATGTACTACATATGGAAGGCGGCACCACCTGACATACTCGCCTACATTCTTCTATAATTCCTAAATTGTAACATATGTACACTAGTGACTTATGGACGATGCGTATAACAAATGATGCTGACGGATTCCTCTGAAAAATTGTTATATTTTTCATGTGCTTCTTCAAGATTTCTTATGTCAGATCAATCTTAGCAAGTCTTTTACTTGTTTTGGAAGATTTGAAGACCTCGGAATTTGTATAGAAGCAGTAGATTTACTTCCACTTGACACCATGTTAGGCTTCCGTATGTACGTGCAATTCGTTATAATGTAGACTGCCTTAGCGTTTCACCAGTCGGTTGCTGGAGAACAACTAAGTTACAGATAGTGTTGCAGGTTCGAATCCTGCCTCGGGCATGGATGCGTGTGATGTCCTTAGGTTAGTTAGGTTTAAGTAGTTCTAAGTTCTAGGGGACTAATAACCACAGCAGTGGAGTCCCATAGTGTTCAGAGACATTTGAACCATTTGAACTGATACTGTTCGAAAGGAACTTAAGCAGCAATAGAGCCAGCATGTAGGCCCGCATCTCGTGGTCGTGCGGTAGCGTTCTCGCTACCCACGCCCGGGTTCCCGGGTTCGATTCCCGGCAGGGTCAGGGATTTTCTCTGCCTCGTGATGGCTGGGTGTTGTGTGATGTCCTTAGGTTAGTTAGGTTTAAGTAGTACTAAGTTCCAGGGGACTGATGACCTACGATGGTAAGTCCCATAGTGCTCAGAGCCATTTGAACCAGCATGTAACACTGCTAGATTACAAAAGCGTTTCATAAGCTCAACAGAGAAGAAAACAGTCACGCCAGTGCGCACGCACAGATGACTTGTGAAGCCTTTGCAGATGGCGCAGCGATCGATTCACATGATGATCCGCATTCGTGCTGCCTCTACGTGGGCATAATGAAGTGGTGAGACGTTTTCGTCCCAAGCGGACATTCTACGTAAACGTGACAGCGAGGAAAAAATAGGTAATCGTAATAGGCCGTGCCTATGGCCATACGGTGTGTTAAGTTGATGAATTTGTTGGTGTTTTTTTGTGGACTGTTCAGCGTGTAACACACGTGACCACTAAACGCTTCAGAGTCATGCTTGCAAAAGATACTCACTGAGAGGGTACGGAGACGCGTATCACGGCTTGTGAATAAAAATTGCTTCAAAATCCGACAGAAGGTGCTGCAGGCAGTGAATGAAGGTCCGCCCCCATGTGTTAGCGAGACAGCACTGTGACGAGAGCAACGTGCACTGAACATTTGGAGTCGGTCAGCTCACAGGAGGCCATAGCTCGCACAGGCACATAAAGCACCGCATCATAAATGGCCTGGAGATAATCAAACATAGACAAATGGTTCAAATGGCTCTGAGCACTATGGGACTTAACTTCCAAGGCCATCAGTGTCCTAGAACTTAGAACTACTTAAACCTAACTAACCTAAGGACATGACACAACACCCAGCCATCACGAGGCAGAGAAAATCCCTGACCCCGCCGGGAATCGAATCCGGGAACCCGGGCGTGTGAAGCGAGAACGCTACCGCACGACCACGAGATGCGGGCATTTAGACAACAGCTAAATGGTGGAGCGTAATGTGGCCTGACGATTCTCGATTTTGTCTCTATTCAAACAATGCACAGCTTCGAGCGCACCGAACGCATTCCATATATGTAAGGTCAGGTGTATGCCGGAGGTGGGTCTGTGATGTTTGCTGATGTTTTTATTACTTGTTGACTACTAACGTGGGCAACCATGTTTATTTAAACATTCTGACTGATCATGTGTTGCCTTTCAGTCAACTTCTGTATTATGAGTGTGATACGTCTATTTTCAGGACGACAATAACAAAGTTCATGAGGCTGAAAGAATGTCTGACTGGCTTTTAGAGCACTCACCGACAGTAATACGTCACGAATGGTCCACAGAACCTAAGGAGTTGAATACCACAGGAAATCTGTGGAGCATGTTGCATCAGCGAGTGAAAGACGACATCAGCATCCTCGAATGCTGGTGGAACTACACTGACACGCTCTTAGTGAGTGGCTTAACCTGGATGCAACGTACCTGTACAATCTTATGAAATCATATCGTAACAGAATTCAAATGGTTATGAAGTCCGGGAGCGCATTTAAAAGGTGTTAAATGATTCCTTTCGGGGTGATTATTTTTTTGTGCGGTGAGCTTACACGAAGGACGTTCAATAAGCAATGTAACACATTTCTTTCTGAAAGCCGTTCGGTGTTACTTAGGATTCCAATACACTATATTATTTCCCATTCTTTTGGATACCATATTTTTCAACATAGTAAAGTCCGTCGGCCTTACTCTTCCACTTTTGGAGGGCCTGGATGACTGCATGGTAGCCCCACCACTGTACTAGTCCACGTCGGAACCAACGTCTTGCTGCGTCAGTAACCTCCCCATCGTCCATGCAGTGCTACCGCGGAGAGAATCCTTCGTTGGGCCAAACAGGTGGGAGTTGGAAGGTGCGAGATCGGGACCGTATAATAGATGAAGAACAGTCCAATAAAGTTCCACGAGGTACTCCGTGGTGCGAAGCTGTGTGTGAGGCTTTGCATTGTTATTAAGAAGAAAAAGTTCCTCTGCATTTTTTTTTTTTTTTTTTTTTTTTTTGGAAGCCAACACGCAGAAATCGTTTCCTCAATTTCCTGAGGATAGCATGATTCGCTTCAGTGATGGTCGTCGCACCATGAGGGATGACTTCAAACAGAATAACCCCTTCAGATTCCTAGGAGACAGTCCCCATACCTTAACGAGTGAGGGTGTGGCTTTGAACCTTTTCTTTGGAGGAGAGTTGCCGTAACGCCATTCCATGCCGGTTTTTCGCGATACGATGTGATGAATCTATTTTTCATCATGAACTAACTTTTATTCCGGGAAACCACAGCTGTTGAAAGATACGATATTAGGAAGAAATCCGCTTACAGCTGATGAAGTAGTTGTTCATTAAAACACAACTGGTTTCGCTGTTTTAAGCCTATCTTCAAGCGAACCTACATGGTAAAAAGCAAAGTACTGTGTCATCACGTTTTGTGGAGATTAAAAACATCCACAAAAAGTGATGACTCTGTACTTTGCTTTTCGCCGTTAAGGTTCACTTGATGATGCGGCTTAAGGCCAAGAAACCGGCACTGTTTTAACAAAGAACAATTTTACCAGCTGCGAGCGGACTTCTTCCTAACATCATGTTCCATTACCTATGATGATGTTCGACAAAAATTGTGACTATTAGCCTTTCAATTTCGCACAGTTTAGTTCCTCCTTACGGTCGTCTGTTAGGAGGCTAGGGACGCAGTGGACACACACCTTTGAGGACCCCGACTGGTGGCCGAACGTGTCAGCACTATACGTCCAGTTGAACAGCGAGGTGTCTGCCTGTGATCCTTTGACCACCTTGAATGAGAGTGTCCTCATGTTCCACCATTACGGGAATCACAGATGTGTGCGACCGGCCGGTACGCGGGAGTTCGGAGAGGTTGAAGCGAAGATGTTCCAGGATGTCCCACAACAAAATTGTGTAGTTTTTCAAACAAAATTAGTCGAGGAAAAAACTTTGTTCCACTACTTACTGAACGCCCCTCGTAGCATCTACTAGGAGTTAACAGGTCTCATTGGATATGGCATTCTTTAAAAAGAGTGAATAGTTACCGGGCAACGTTTTAACTTGAAAGTAAGAAACAGTGGACTTCATCAGAAACAAAGGAGTTCTGCAAAAGAGAACACTGTGAAGTTGTAGCTGAATAAAAGCTTCTGCAATACTCTCATGGTGTGGAAAGGGCGTCGTTTGAAAATATTTCAAGCTGTGGGAGGACCATCGAAGATGGTCGGAGAGCAAAGTACGACGTTGAAAGTCACCCTCGTACTGGTGCACTGCAGTACAGGCGCCTATGCCAGTTATAAGAGCGCTCCCTGCCGTTTTGTCTGACCCCATCGTCACTGCGGTCTTGCACTCTCTCGCGGTTTCCCCTCCCCTTCCCAAGCCCCCCTGCCTCCGTCACCCGCTTCAGCTTGTGGATCATTATTTCGCCGGTCACAATAGAGCCAGCAGGTATCGGGAGCGGAGACAATAGAAAGCGGCAGACTTGCGGAGGCGGCGGGGGTGGAGGCCCTCGTTGGCGCCACCGCCTCTGCTTGAGGTGTGGCGGGGGGCACGATGGGTGTGGAAAGAGTTGGGTTGCTCGTTATGCGATCGTTTCGAGCCTAGGGGAAGGGGGGGGGGGGGAGAGGAGGAGAGGAAAGAGAAGCAAGGCCTAACGACCTCGTGCGGTCGTAGAAAGGCGGCCAGTCAGCGAAAGAAGACCGTTGTTGTGCACCGCCTGGATCTTAACAGCACGCTAGTTCAACGGAAAGGTGTTTTGCACCTGCTCCGACGTGAGTCTTAATTACTGGGTGTTTCCACATCAAATGGTTTAGAGGTCAACTTTTAGAGACGAACACAGGATTTGCACCACGTGTATCTTCATGAGAGATCGGGGCTGGTGGTCTAGAAGCAAAGCGGGTGCCTCGAAAGCGATGGATTGCGGTGTCGAATCCAGTCGGGTCACGGAGTTCTTCGTTCATTAATTCTCTCCTTCACTTTGCAGTTTTGAGGAGATTTGCCAGGATCGACACGAGGATCGGATTCCACTTTAAACTGTAGCTCCCTTTATCCCTGATAGAATTAATGGCGTAGGTTAGGGGTCACACAAGTTGTTAACTCGCTCCAGGTCGTTGAGCCACAGAGATGATTGTTATGCAGACGAATACGGCATCGCGATGGATGTGTCCATGTACGGAGGCTCCGAGGGGAATTAATCTTAAAAGTCTGCATTCATCATTATCATACAGCTACAGCATCACGTGTGTTAGTATGTGCTGTGTGACTGGGTGCACAAGACAATAAACCTTGCTTCGCATAGTCGGTAATTAGGAAAGCAGCCATTACGTTTTGACGTGGTAATGCATGTGGCTGTAACCTATCTTCGGAGTTTCAGTTTTCTTATCTTTCAACAAGACAGTGGATGACTACACGTTACGTAACATATGTATCCACAAATAAGTAACGAATTATTCGTTACTGAGTAAGAAATATGCCACGAGGTTCGAAATGGTGTTCCGGTAATGTCTGTAACATTCAATGTTCCTTGTTTTCTTCCCCGCAAGCGGTTCGTGCCATATTGGTGCCGAGTCGGTAATTTTCCTATCCATCCAATTCGTTCCCTCAGTGGACATGTTGCGTGACTCACATGTCGTCTTCGTCGCACGCAGTTAGTGCCGACGTGCTAGTTTTCGAAGTCCGCTAGTGTCTTAGACCGAGACAAGAAAAATCATGGGATAGCGTTACGCACATTAAACAGATGACGGGAGTATCGCGTGCCGAAGGTACGAAAGGGCAGTCCAATGGCTGAGTTGTCATGTCTACTCAAGGGATTACTGTGAAAATGTTTCCAACGTGATTATGGCCCTACGGCCGGAATTAATAAATTTTGAACGCTGCCTGGTACTTGGAACTAGATGAATGAGACGTATTTCGGAAATCGTTAAGGAATCCAATATTCACAGATGAAGAGGGCCAATACTGTGCCGAGAATACCATATCTAAGGCATTATCTCTCGCCACGGATAACGCAATGGCCAAGGGCCTCCAGTTAACGACCGAGAGCAGCGGCGGTTGCACAGAGTTGCCAGTACCAACCGACAGACAACATTGCGTGAAGCAATCAAGACATCAGTGTGGGGCGTACAACGAACGTAACTGTTAGAACAGAGCGGTGAAATTTGGCGTTAATGGGTTATGGCAGTAAAAGACCAACGTGAGTGCTAACAATACGACATTGCCAGCAGCATCTCTCCTTGGCACGTGACCATATTTGTTGAACGGTAAGCGATGAGAAATCGATGGCCTGGTCACATGAGTCCCGATTTGAGTTGGTAAGAGCTGATGGTAGGTTTAGAGTGTGGCGCAGACACTCACTAAGCCATGGACCCAAGTTGTCACCAATGCAGTGTGCAAGCTGGTTTGTCTCAATAATGGTGTGGGTTATGTTTCCACTGAATGGGCTGAGTGTTTTGGATGTTCGGCTGCTTGTAGGTAGTTTGGACGAGTCATGGGCGTTACGTTCCCAAACAACCACGAAAGTTTTGTGGATGACATTTTTCCACGTCACTGGGACACAAGTGTTCGCTATTGGTTCGAAGAACGTTCTGGACAATTGCCCGACATGTATCCCATCGAACATTTATGTGAAAGTCAGGTCGCTCACAAAATCCTGTCCGGCAACACTTTCGCAATTATTATTGTCTGTAGAGGCAGTATGGCTCAACATTTCTAGAGAGAACTTCCTACGACTTGTTGAGTCCATGCTTCGTCCAGTTGCTGCACTAAGACAGGCAAAAGGAAGTCCAACATGATATTACGATATATGGTTCAAATGGCTCTGAGCACTATGGGACTTAACTGCTGAGGTCATCAGTCCCCTTGAACTTAGAACTAATGAAACCTAACTAACCTAAGGACATCACACACATCCATGCCCGAGGCAGGATTCGAACCTGCGACCATAGCGCTCGCTCGGTTCCAGACTGTAACGCCTAGAAACGCTCGGCCACCCCGGCCGTCTTTACGAGATATCCCAAGACTTTCGTCACCTCAGTGGGCAAATTCGGCAAGTGACATGGATTATTCGGCTGTGTTTCCTTACCGCATGCGGGCTATATGTTGGCTGTATTTGTAATCCTCCAGTTAATTGCTCCAAGACTCCATTCGTTAGTCCTGTGAACAGATAAACGCCGTGCGCGATCAACAGATGGCAAGAGTGGCTTGTATGGAAACTGTTTGTTTGCGGCATCAGTAAGATCGATCTACCTATGTTTCACCACCACCACCACCACCACCACCAAAACCTTACCTTCAACGACTAAGAGTTGCCTGTTCCGAACTCACAAACAAAGTCCTTCCCTTCCTTTTTGAGGTTTTTCCAAATCTCTTTTACCATTCGGCTTGCAGTTCAGATCCCCTGGCGAATTCTGTAACCAGACATTCTAATGAGACATTGCCTCCAATCTTTACGATATTTTTGAATCGTTTCGTTCATGTTAAATAATTTAATTCTAATGCCTTTCTTCTAATCACGACTCTTCCAGCGCAGCCTTTCGTTTCCCTCTGGTACCTATGTCTACTGTTTTTTGTTCTTTATTTTATGATAATACAACTTGCGCTACCTTGGATAACATAAGAACTGTTTTCACTTTACAGAATTTCGTAATGGTCCCTTTTTGCACTTCACGTCCGAATGTTCTGCTAATTGTACCACAGACAGCTTGGAAACTATGTATTAAAATTTTAGTATCATAGACAAAATCAAGACTTATAGACTAAAAAAGGGATTAGAGAGACTTGGCCTAAAACTTTTGATCTTAATGGATATCTTCCTCGAAACGCCATTATTTACGTTTTGTTACCAGACATTTTAAAGCTATATTTCCAGCATATTTCGTTCAGCTGGTATACTGATATTTGGAGTACATTCCTGTTCTTTTGAATAACAACGATATCATCCGCAAAGAAAATTACATTCACGTATTCATAAGTCGTTATCTTCATTCCTTTGTTCAATTTATATTTCCATTCACAAATAATGAAGTCAAAGCATAGAATTTCTATATGTACGACTAATAATCCAAAGGGTGATGAATGTGGAGAGTCAAATGTAGTGACAGAACATTTGACAACAGAATAGCAAAAACCAGTAACGGGTAACAAATACTTTGTACTGGATATGTGTCTCCACAAAAAGGTTCAAAATTCAGTTATTAATTTGACAGCTGTAGTGCGAGGCACTTAAGTGCTGAATGACCTAATGTTGCCAACTTGTGCGTCCAAGTTACCAAAAGACACTTTGACTGATCTTCTTCAATTACTGAACGCACAACAGTTACAAAAGAACAACAGGGAATCTAAATTGCATATCTGATTAAATTTTGTGGCAGTCAGTTACCTTCTTCACGTGGATGACGGATCAAAATTATTGACAAAATACAAAATAATATTCATGTTTCATATTTCACTGATACCGTAGTGAGTTTTTATTACACCTCGTAGTGCCTCCATACGAATAAAATGTTCTGAGAAAATGATAATCGCAAATAGTTATATATAAGGGGCACTATAGTGGACTACAATCTAAGAGAAAAATCATAATAGTGGAAAACTGATATTTAGTAAAGAGAAGACTATTTCAACCAATGGTGACCACACGTGTGAATTGGCCATCTCTTTTACGATACAGGGTTTCAAAAACACTTAATTTTGGTGAAACTGCTATTAACAAATAACCTTACAGCAAGGTCACAACGGAGCTACTTTGTCAGAGATTAAAGGGCTTAAAGTAGGGAGATTTTTGCCGTGACAAAATTAATTGCGGACCTTGAAAGGCACTTGATGTAGAACTATAGTTCAGAATGACATTAACGCAAGTTGTTCAGCCTAGTATATATACAGTTAAGGCTCACTGGCAACTCGACCATCTTCTTCTTCTGTGCTGATGCACAAACAGTGCCCGAACTCTTACGGGAATCGGCAACGCGCCGTGAGTAATGAGTATAATGGGCGGGGGTACTACGAATGTAGTGCGGGACAATACGTTGAGAATGTGGGTTTCGCGGGAGGCGTGTCAGAGATAAATCCTTGCAGTGGCACTATACTGTGTGTCCTCTGTGGCTCAGATGGATAGCGTCTGCCATGTAAGCAGGAGATCCCTGGTTCCAGTCCCGGTCGGGGCACACATTTTGATAAGTCCCTGTTGACGTATGTCAACGCCTGTAAGCAGTTAAGAGTTTCCATTTGATTGTATGTCCGCCTCCGGTAGCTGAGTGGTCAGTGCGACAGGAAGTCAATCCTCAGGGCCTGGGTCCGTTTCCCGTCTGGGTCGGAGATTTTCTCCGCTCAGGGACTGGGTGTTATGTTGTCCTAATCATCATCATTTCATCCCCATCGCCATGTAAGTCTCCGAAGTGGCGTCAAATTGACAGACTTGCACCCCGCGAACGGTATGCCCGACGGGAGGCCCTAGTGACACCATACAATACAATTTCATTGTAATTTCATTCTAACGAGCTGCATGGTCACCGATGGTATCTGTTCTTTCGGACATGTTCAAAAGAACAGATACCATTTTAGTATATATATTATATTTCTAAACCGTCGTAGCGGTGTCGGGAAAGAATTAGAGCTGCAAGCGTTTATAGAAAGCACTGAAACACAAATTGTAGATGCTGAAAGCTATCTGAAGTCGGAGACACGTTCAGTCGAAGTTTTTGACAAAAACGATATGGTTTTCAGAAACGGTTCTAGAATTCAACTGGTAAGATATTGCTAGTGTAAACAATTTATCTTGCACTGGAATTCAAGTAGGTAATTGTATAGAGCTGGATTAAATTTATAATTGGTACATTTTTAGATTATGTGACACAGATCATTTACTTGATGAAACGGAAATTTGAGCCCAGGATGGCATCCTACGAAGGGCAAGAAAACACGGTGTAGAAAGTAGTCGACGTACCATTGTGCTGTAAAGGTTCAGCGGATGACAAACAAAGAGGTCCTGCTGTGAAACGGTTAGGTTAGGTTAGTGTTGTTTAACGTCCCGTCGACAACGAGGTCATTAGAGATGGAGCGCAAGCTCGCATTAGGGAAGGATGGGGAAGGAAATCGGCCGTGCCCTTTCAAAGGAACCATCCCGGCATTTGCCTGAAACGATTTTAGGAAAATCACGGAAAACCTAAATCAGGATGGCTGGAGACGGGATTGAACCGTCGTCCTCCCGAATGCGAGTCCAGTGTTCTAACCACTGCGCCACCTCGCTCGGTGCTGCTGTGAAAAGGAATGGCAGACGAGACGATCACTCCTGTAAGGGCCAGAAGTGGACCATCACTTTATTGACTTCCTCAGTTTGTGAAGCTCTTTTTCTTGAATAAATCGCCCAATTTTTATGAAATTGTAATCATTTGTTTACATATTCACGTACGTCACATATACCGATTTGTGTCCCATTCGAATAATTCCTTCGAGGTGCGTACTTTTTTTTATCTTACGCTGTATATTCATACACAGTGTTTGTGTTGAGACAACTAAATATCTCGAAAGCGATGCAACGTAAGAAATAAAATGTTCTAGGTGAAAAGGTAGCTTTAGTCAATTTAGCGACATCAATCTGTGCTACAGCGGGCCGCCTCCTAACCAGGCCTCCGGCGTGGGCCGGGTCTACTTTACATTTTCAAATGAGGACCCCAACGTTAAAAGAAACGTTCCGTTTACTTGAAGCATTATTTCCCATTCGTGATAGATAGCACTGTAATCAACAAATATCCAGTGCGTGTGGATTTGCAGTTAAAAACAGACACATTTGAATGTACATTTCATTTACGATGTTCTAACGATTGATAATTATGCAGGTCAACGATGGAAAAACTTTGCTGCTGAAAGTACCTTATTCTTATGTTTTTAGTGTGGGAAATCCAAATATCATACTTAAAAACTGTATCAGCCACCATTTCTTTAAATTTTATAGTTTTTTTAAAGAATTTATCAGCTTTTTTATAGTTGAAATTATTTAAAAAGGAGCACTGCTGAAAAACATTTGCTAGTAAAAAAAGTCGATTTTATTTTTGGGAAACAGATGGTGTTTTGTTGACTGTCATCCTAACCTCACGTTCACATTTCCTGTACATGTGCTCAGTACAATGTCTAATCGTGGTTGTAAAAACTCTGCTGACAGATTTTGTTTTATTTGTGGTGAATTTGTTATTAAAAATTATGAAAGAAACGTTACATACTTTGTGAAACATGTTTATCTTTCATACTTTGCATCTAAACTTGGTGATAAAATAAATCTTGGGCGCCGCATAAGGTATGTTATGTGTGTGTTGAAGATGTGAGAAAATGGAGGAAAAGGAGAAAAAAAGCCTTTATATTTGCTGTTCCTATGTTATGGAGGGAGCCAAGAAATCATTCCGTTGATCGATACTTTTGCAGTGTAGATATTACAGGCCATAATTCGAAAAATAAGAAGGTAATAAGCTACCCTAACTTTCCGTCCGCCATCCGACCAGTAAGTCTTGGTGTAGTTTTGCCGATTCCTGAACCATCAGATGACTGACATTCTATTCCTACAGACTTATTTACTGGTGTACAGTCTGATTTAGATGAACCAGATGATGATGAATTCCATTGTAATACAGAAAGTATAGAGCCAAAATTGTTTACTCAGACCGAGCTTAACGATTTGGCTCTAGATTAAAAGAAAAGATGTTATTGGCAGTTGGAACCACCATATACACTTATAGAAAGAGACAGCAGAAATTTTCTAAGTTTTTTCAACAAGAAGGTGTTTTAGTGTACTGCTCAGACATTCCCGGTCTGATGAATGAGTTTGGCATTGAATGCATAAAGGAAGACTGGAGGCTGTTTATTGATTCATCCAAAACTAGTTTAAAGGCTGTTTTACTACACAATGGTAATATGTATGCATCTATACCTGTTCGACATTCTGTACATATGAAAGAAAGCTATGAAAACCTAGAAATAGTGCTAAATAAAATAGGCTATTCTGCTCATAGTTGGATGATATTTGGCGACTTGAAAGTAAGATGCATGCTTCCTGGTCAGCAAGGTGGCTTTCCCAAATTTCTATGTTTGTTGTGTGAATGGGACAGTAGGAGTTGGGTTAAATATTGGTGCAAAAAGAACTGGCCTGCGAGGGAGGCTTTAAAACCTGGTGAGTGGAACATTGTAAGCTAAAACCTTGTAGATCCAAAAAAACGTACTCCTGCCATCTCTACCTATAAGATTAGGTCTAATGAAACAGATTGTAAAGGCTTTACCTAAAGATGGAACATGTTTTAAGTATCTCTGCCAAAAGCTTCCACACCTTTCAGAAACTTAAGTAAAAGAAAGCGTCTTTGTCGGACCTGACATTAGGAAATTGATGTTTTATGTTAACTCTGAATCCACAATGACAAATGAGAAAGAAGCATGGGTATCATTCAAGCAAGTAGTTACAAAGTTCTTAGGATATGAAAAAGACCTAGAATATGTTTCTATCATAGCTATAATGTTAAAGAACTTTAAAACTTTAGGTTGTTTAATGAGCCCGAAAGTTCACTTTTTGAACAGCCACCTTGATTACTTCCCGGACAATATGGGAGATTTCAGTGGGGAGCAAGGAGGGCGTTTTCACCAGGACATTAAAGTAATGAAAAGCGCTGCCAAGCCCTCTGTTACACCAACATGATGGGGGAGTACTGTTGGTCACTTCACCGAGAAGTTCAGCAAGCGACTCATCGTAGGAAAAGCTACACAAGAAGCTTCAAAGAAAAAAGAGAAACAAAATACAAACCAATTCCCCTGACAAGTGAAACCTCAATTAACACATATCATTGTTTTAAGTAGCTTACTGTAAATAAAACCATGCTTAGGTTGTAACAAAGCGTTTCATTAATTTCCCCGTTTACCGTATAGCATAGGATTTTTATACTATATAATAAAAAGCATATGGCTGGAAAACTGAGGGCGATATAAAAACTAAGGTTAGCTTTGAATTCAGCTCATAAAAATCTATAAAGATCAGCTATCAAACTAAAAAAAGGATTTTTAAAAAAATTGTCGTTGGCCTGTGTTAATTTCGAAATTTACTTCAGGGTTGGGAATTTGGTGGTACGGTACCATTCAGTACCATATCGTTAGCGGTCTCAGTGACTTCTTAGTAATTACGTTTATAGTGATCCAGGAACAGCGACATGGGTGTAATAGTATTCTGTTCGCATCGTGATGCTTGATATTGTTGAGCCCACTTGCTTGTCAATATCGGGGGGGGGGGGGGGGGGGGGGTGCTAGATTCCGTTGAATAGTCGCTCAACGGCGATACGCTATTCTGTGAGTATACATCAGCTTAGATTCCCTGGAGGCCCTGTTTGTGGATGTTTAACTTTCAGGGACATCAACGTACCACACAATTCTCGTAATGGTATCTAGTTTACTGTATTATGTAGTAAGCCAATCCGCTCTTGCAAATTAGCTGAAATGTAGGAGGTTACTGAGCGAAATTACCGAAATTATGTAGTAACACTGTTGTACTTACGATTACGGTTCTGTTGAAAGCGTGTGTATTCTACAGTTGGATGCTGCTCGCGTTAAAACACTGTTGCTTCTTACCTGAAACAGAGAGAAGAAATGAATTAGAACAGAATTCTTCCGGCATATTTGAGGAGGATAGCATACTGAAAAAAGGACCTTAAACAAAAGCGGAGTGCTGAAAGTTAGGTACTAGCAACGACAAAGACCTGTTAATTCTGAGGTGTCAGCTTTGACAAGACGAACAGAAGACGCAGTATTTGGTTACAAATAGCAATAACACGGTGTACTATTGCTCTTCATACATTATCTGACAAAGTACAGTAGCTGCAAAGGCAAATATACTCTTATATAGGGTATTTCAAAGTCTCTGCATCAGGCATCTATGAATGATAGGTTACGTGATGCGGAACAGCTTCTGTTAAAGAAAGAATGTGTGCTGACGCTTCGTGGCGGTCGACTCTAATCCCCGCCCGCAAACTGAGGCTCAAGCGATGCTGATGGTTGGCCACCACCGTACTATACTGTTTCTGCATTGCCCATACGTTTGTGTTAAGGAGACATACCAGTGAACAGTATGGATGACAGAAATTTCAGCACAGTGGGGGCCTGTATGACGAACCACTGAACCAGCGACGAACCAAAGGTAAGAGGCTATTCCATAGGCAGGAAGGCCTGTACAAGTTGTTAGTTGTAGGGGTAGTGGCAGTGCTCATACAGAATGTTCCACACGATCGTCTGGCGTGCCCTGCGTTGGGTAGTCACCAGTCTGCTGCTGACATAACTTTCAAAAGAAGTATATTTCATGGGAACGTAATTCCTGACATACGTCTATATGATCTTTTCTACATCTCATCCACACGGGAAACGTTTCTTGCACTTTGTCCACATTGAGTATAATCACACTGTAAATGTAGATCAATGGCCAACAACCCCTCTGAGAGCATAACACACGACTGCCGTCAGATATTAGTACGTACCCAGGCCCATTCGCTATCAACACTATCGCCTAACTAATCTTTACAACGAAAAGGAATTTTCTTCGAATACTTTCATTTTTAGAATGACGAGATGGAAATTATATTTCATTTTTTAGATGTTTTATTAAACCACAACTAATGAATCATTGGAAAAAAATCACTGCTGTTTATTTCTAACAAAATTATTGCGTGTGCTGCATACGACTCGTTCTGCGAAAAGGAAGGTAACTACCCACCGTCAGGTAGACACTTGTTACATTCTTCCTCTGAACCACTCTTTTCCCTAGCGATCCTTGCATCCTCCACACGCTGCACCAGTCATTCGGAATCAACTATGTAGAAATGTGTGCATGCAGATTACCAGTCAACTGTGTCTGAACAATAGTAACAATAATAATAATAATTATATGTATACCCAAAGGCAGTGTAGTAGCCTGTTACATAGTTACTGTTGTGAAGCACTGTCAATTAATTCGTTTATTGTTCCGAAACGAATAATGAATTATTTCCTCGTCTATTTGCAGGAATTGCGTAGAACTCGGAGAAGGAATTTTCACGAGATCTTTAGACATATGCGATGACTACGTCCCAGTTTCATTGTCATAGAGGCATGCACAGTAAAAAGTAAAACATATGTGTGTACTGGGTGTACTACGTGAGAAACATGTTCATACATTCGCTTCAAAAGCTGTAACTTTCAGTACATTGTGTCACGTATTAATGCCGGTATTTGGAAAGAAATATAATAACTGGTGACGCAGGTGATCAGTATTACAGTCATGCGAAGCAGTCGTAATATTAATGACCTTTTGTAAATAATTTAGCTTCGTAGCACAACTGCTCATTTTTCCTTTTAACCCACACAAAATTACATTTACCCCTCAGGGGAGAATTACCTCCTCGTTGAGAACTGCTGTTCTAGGTGGAGTTAATATTTCACTTTGCAATACATTTCACAGTTGTAATTTGAATATCAGTTTATTTATCGAGTCTGGTCTTAAACCCAGTAATAACTTCAGATCGCACTGAATTTAGCATTATCTGTGTTAACAGTAAGGTGGCATGATCAATGGGGCTACAGTCCTGAGCGTGATGATCAAGAAAGAAAAATCTCAAACACTTTTCTGATCGCATTATCGAGTGAGATGGCGCAGCTGTTAAGATAGTTCACCAGTGTTTGATAGTGGATCCAAACCTTCATCCAACAATCGAAATGTATGTCACCTGTATCTTTCCTAAACCGATTTCGGGCAGATGCCACGAAGATTCCTTCGGAGTTAAACAGCAGGCAATGACAAAGTGGCATTCAAACAACCTGAACATTTAATGGTCGAAATGAATCAGCGATAGTCCTGCTGATAAACGGAGCAGATTTCTGATCAAAGATTCTATGGGGATAATCAACAGTGATAACTGTGTGTCCGCGGATGTCCGATGAATAACACTGTGCGTTGTAGCAGGGAGGGGAACACAATTAATTTGGATAAACGCTGAATGCTCATATCTCTTAACACCGCTGGAAGGTAATTACACAACGACTGTGTGTGCCATTCATTGTGCAGTAGGGCAAGTGCTCCTTGCAATGTATAGTTGAGCCAAGCGCATTAATAAAGTTTCCTACTTTAAAGACGCTAAACGTAAATTTTCTGTGAGAATTCACTTGTGGCCCTTTCATTCACGATAATTATGATTGGTATTATTAAAATTACATGTGTTTTTCAAAATGGTTCAAAGGGCTCTGAGCACTATCGGACTTAACATCTGTGGCCATCAGTCCTCTAGAACTTAGAACTACTTAAACCTAACTAACCTAAGGACATCACACACATCCATGCCCGAGGCAGGATTCGAACCTGCGACCGTAGCAGTCGCGCCGTCCCTGACTCTGTGTTTCACAACGTGCGACTCTATGAATTAATCAAATCGATTCAGTGTGCAAGCGACGTATCCGTCAGTTATTACCAAAGGAGATAGATGAGAGTGTTCCGTGTTTGGTTGGTACTCAGTGACCACAATTTTCGGACCTGAAACCAAATTTTGGCACTCTGAAATTATGAATGAGATTCTGAAAACCTCTAAATTATCAAAACCTTTTTATTTTTCTACCAATAAAAAATTCGTCTCTTGGTGAAAACGTTTCATCTCACAGTAGCACTAGGACTCCGAGTCTTCAATTATTTGCTGGATGTATTCCAGTCTCTTACTGTTTTTGCCCTCTGCAGTGATCTCTAGTACCATGGAGCTTATTCCCTAACGTCTTAACAGATGTCCTATGAGCCTGACTCTTTCTTGTAAGTTTCCTTCCTTCGTCAATTCACCGCGCGGGAGTGTTCAACCGGTTGAGTCCCCATGTCACGTATTGCGCTGCCCCTCCCCCGGAGATTCGAGTCCTCCCTCTGGCGTGTGTGTGTGTGTTTGTGTGTGTGTGTGTGTGTGTGTGTGTGTGTGTGTGTGAGAGAGAGAGAGAGAGAGAGAGAGAGAGAGAGAGAGAGAGAGAGTTGTTCTTAGCGTAAGTCAGTTTAAATAGTGTGTAATTCACACACACACACACACACACACACACACACACACATCTTCGTCAATTCAGCAGAGAACCTCCTCAGTCCATATTTTATCAGCCCACCTAATTTGTAATCTATTTTCCGAGTTTCTTATGTTCATGTTCTCCGATTGTCCATGATTCACTACTATACAATACTTCGCTCCAAAATTATATTCTCAAAAATTTGTTCCTCAGTCTAAGGATTTTGTTTGATATCAGTAGACTCCTTTTGGCCAGGTATGACCTCTCACTCCGTGAATCACATTATCGACCACTTTTGCTGCTCAACATGACCTATAATCTGCTAGAAAGGCTTATTCTGAGCCGCATTCACATGGCCACAGATTAAATCATCCCCACTGAACAAGATGGCCAATCGGAGTTACTGCGAGATCTTATCACTGATGAATCGCGTAGAGCCTGGGTTTTAACAAGAACATCAGCAGTAGTTTTTGTGATTCTTATACCGCGTTATGGGAGTGTTTGAAGTTGGGGATGATATCGAAGCTTACTGAAATCATCTCCTGCTCAATGCTGGCGTTTCCAGTGAACACGCTCTTTGTCAGGTGCTTAAAGATGTTACTGAATGTAAAAACTAGTAGATGGAGGAATTTTTATTAGCGGTATACCTCAGGCGTTAGTTCTGTCCCCCTTCTGCTTAGCCAGTATATACATGTCATGCCAGGCAGGGACTCCATGAAACTATAGTATACGGAGGGCAAAAATTAGTCTATCACACAAAAGTCTTACGCATTAGGGGATAATGCTCACAAAGAGTCTGATGAAATTGACTGAACACTTTCATGAAAGGAAGTTTTAGACTAGCAGTGCGAAAATTGGCAATTGACTTCGAATAAAGAAAAGCGGGAAATTATATATATGAGTACCAAAAGAAATCCTCTAAATTTCGATTACGAGAAAGTCACACAAACCTGAAGGCTGTAAATTCAGCTAAATATTTAAGGATTGCAATTACGAATAACCTAAATTGGAATGATCACATAGATAGTGTTGTGGGTAGAGCAAGCCAAAGACTGCGACTCATTGGCAGAACACCTAAAAGGTGCTATAGGTCTACTAAAGAGACTGCTTACAGCAAGTTGTCCGCCGTATTCTGGAGTACTGCTGTGCAGTGTGGCATACGCATCAGGTGGGACTTACAGATGACATCGAAGAAGTTTAAAGACGTTCAGCTCGTTTTTTACTATCACGAAATAGGGGTGATTGTACCACAGTCATAATACGTGACAATCGTTAAAATAAAGACGTTTTCCGTTGCGACAGGATCTTATCATGAAATTTCAATCACCAGTTTTCTCCTCCTATTGCAAAAACATTCTGTTGGCACCCCACTACATAAGGAGAACTGATCATCACGATAAAATAAGAGAAACCAGGGCTCGCACAGAAAAATTTAAGTGCTCGTTTTTCCCACGAACCGTTCGAGAGTGGAACAGTAGATACACAGCTTGAAGGTGGTTTGTTGAACCCTCTGCTGGTACTTTATTGTGAATAGCACACTAATCACTTAGTCGTAGACGTAGACTGCGATAAAATTTTGGGTAATGCATTCCATGTAAATAATAAAGAAGCCCAAACGAATTCACATGAGACTCTCGAGGGAATTGAAGTATCCCATAAAAACAACCAAATAACTAGATACTCCTCTACATCGGTCTTTTACGTGTAAACTAAGCTTAGGTCAAGAGTAATCGTACTTCGAAAGATTTTCGGAAGCATGCATGGGAAAACAGCGTTAATAAGACAAAAATTGATGTGGACCACAGATTTACTCCCAATCATTGGTTACCTGTCATAGCTACTATTGCTCCGCAAGATCAAAGAAAGAAAGCAGCGAAGGTAAGCTAGCTGAAGATAACTTCTAATATTGTCGGAAGCATTTGAAACTCCAATACACTACTTTCTGCTGGTGAACACTACGTTAATGTATTTGCCAACAACGCCCATACAACAAAAGATTGATTTGCACCGTTAGATTTACTCCCAATTAGTAGTAACCTGTCCTAGCTGATATTGCTCCGCAAGATCAAAGGAAGAAAGCAACTAAGGTAAACTAGCTCGAGACCTTCTCGTCTCTCGATCCCTAACAAGATCCATCCAGGAAACGCGCAAAACACCATGGAATGACCGTGAGAGTATCAAATCTTTCGATGTAACCTCCACATGACGACAACTCTGGGTCGAAAATTCCCTGAACCACGCCCACTTGGATCTAGATCCAACAAAGAAGTCTGAGATATTTCTACTATTGTGACAAACCTGGTCAAAGCTGTAGCGCATTAGGTGAGCCAAGGGAGAAGTGGGGTCTCCGTTCAGGTGGTGTGGTCTGATGACTCCATATCAAATGGCTCCTAGTACTCAAGACTAGTAGACACAGTTCGACTCTACTGTTGAGCTGTAGATACCATGGATATGCAGGATGGTCAGAAGCAGTCTGAAAAATTTGTGTTTTGTAGGGTAGGTTGCGCTAAGAAATAACTGTTACGAAAACAGTTCGGTATGTTGCGTCGTTTCCTATTAATTAGCATCGAAGTCAGCAAAACAGGCCACCAGAGGCGGTGTCGCCAAACGTGTATTTCGTTTGCATTCCTGAAACCGAAGAAAACAGCGGTGCAAAAACTGACCATGGCACCCGAAGGCTAAGCCATCGCATGCGTTAACACCTACGTTATAAGAACAACTGAAACTAATATCGTCTCGCTGGATGTTTAAATTTTCCAAGCCAACGGTCTGATAGGCTAACTTCAATGCTAATTAAACTCAAACGGCGCAACCTATCGAATATTAACAATTATTTCTAATCACACCCTACCATGGAACGCCCTAGAAGCTTTTCAGACGGTTTATCACAGACTTGTATAAAGATTAAGGTGACAGAAGTCATGGGATGGCGATATGAGTATATACAGAAGACGGTACCATCGCGTACACGAGGTTCAAAAGGCAGTGCATTGGCGGAGTATTCGTTTGAACTCAGTTAATTCTTGTGAAAGGATGTCCGACATGATTATGGGCTCACGAAGGGAATTATCGCCGAACGGCAGTTGGAGATTGACGCATGGGACATTATATTTAGTAAATCGTTAGGGAATTCTATATTTCTAGATCCACAATGCGAAAAGAGTGCCGAGAACACGGAATTCCAGGCACTAACTATGACCACAGATAACGCACTGGTCGGCGACCTTCAATTAACGACGGTGAGTAGCGGCGTTTACATAGAGTTGGCAGTGCTAACAGACAAGTAACAATGTGTGAAAAAACCACAAGAACGAATAGCGGACTACGACGACGTATCCGTTAGGACAGAGCTGCGAAATCTGGCGTTAATGGGCTGTGACAACAGATGACCGACTCGAGTGCGTTTGCTAACAGCGCGACATGGCCTGCAGCATCTATCCTGGGCTAGTGACCATATTGGTTGGATCGTAGACGAATGAAAAGACGAGACTTGCTCATATGAGCCCCGATTTAAGTTGGTAAGAGGTTGTGGTGTGGTTCAACTGTGTCACAGGCCCAAGGAAGCTGCGGACCAAAAGGGTCAAAACAGCACTGTGTAAGCTAGTTGCCGGCCGCTATGGCCGAGTGGTTCTAGGCGCTTCAGTCTGGAACTGCGCGACCGATACGGGCGCAGGTTCAAATCCAGCTTCGGGCATGGATGTGTGTGATGTCCTTAGGGTAGTTACGATTAAGTAGTTCTAAGTTCTAGGGGACTGATGACCTCAGATGTTAAGTCCAATAGTACTCAGAGCCATTTTTTGTAAGCTAGTTGTGGGCCCATAATGGTGTGCGCTGTGTTTATTTGAAACAGAACCGATCATTGCCTGGAAATGGTTATGTTCGCCTACCTGGAGACCATTTGCAGCCACTGGTGGGCTGTATGTTCCAAACAACGATGGAATTTTTATGGATGACAATGCACCATGTTACCAGGCCACAGTTCGCCTACCTGGAGACCATTTGCAGCCACTGGTGGGCTGTATGTTCCAAACAACGATGGAATTTTTATGGATGACAATGCACCATGTTACAGCATTCATCAGGCAGAGGACTTGCAACGACTTCTTGTTTCGATGCCACGTTGAGCTGCCGGGCAACAGGATGTCTGACAGGATAGTTGGAGGCGTCCCGTAACTTTTATCACCTCACTGCATACCTGGTGTCCGTTTTAAGAGTCGTCAGTACAATTTTCTTTCTGTTTCGGAAGGTAACTGCATTTTCATTTTTGAATTGCGTAGCAGGAGCTACTACAAGTAAATACTGCCCATTTGATCTTACACACGGCGCTCCTTGTAGAAGGACAAACATGACTTTTAAAGCAAAATATTACGTCTCCGATAGAGCGGCCCAAAATTATTCTCGTGGAGTATTCGTTTTGTCGATATTTATTAACAGCGATAGTGTAACACGAAAGATATCCAGTACACCAGCAGCGACTGACTAGCGCTGCTCATGGTGGTAGCAGTCAGTCGTCGTTGCTGTAGTCTTATTCTTTGTTTTTTTTCTATCCCTGTTAACACACACCCATTAATCGACAAACACCCTGGACCAAATAGGGACCGCTGCGTCCAATGGGTGGAAAAAAATCGCTTTAAAAATATTTTGTTTGTACCTAGAAACGAACCTACGCTTTCCTTCAGTAGTGGGCGTAGCACGAGACACGCGATGAGCAGTATTTTCCGAGCTGACGTCAGCTATAGATTGTAAAAACCCTTAGGAGGGCACCGTATGTGTACAGGGTGAATCACCAAAAATTTGCACGACAGATATGGCGGAAATGGGAACTGGTATTTTATGCGGTTTCCACAGGGGCTCGTATTGTTAGCCAACAAACAGATTGCAATAACACTTCTAAAGAGTATTCATTGCTCTAACATGCACTTTTTTTTTAAATAGAACAGTGCCTACTGACACTAACAAACTGAAAGTTGGGTAAATTTGAATGTCAGTGGTGTCGGTTGCAGGATTCTAGTGTGAGTTGTTTACGAGATATCGTATTGTAAACAGTTTCCACACCAACACTTGTACGATATGTGTGGTAGCACACATAGAACAAAACAAGGGCATGCACTAGTTATGTGGATTATGAATCAGTAACTAGATAATTGCCCGCCATAGGTTGTGATCGAAATACCCACCGGCAGCGGCAATACAAACTTCCAGGTTGGTATGGAGCAACTGCTGCACACGTGCCACCATTTCAACGGAGATGTCTGAGCAGGCTGCAGTAGTACGAAGTAGCACATCACCAAGTGTAGTTGGTATGTCCTTGTACACAGCGTCTTCCAGCTTCCCCCACAGAAAATTGTCTACAGGCATCAAATTCGGGTAATGAGTCGGCCAAGGCACATGTTCTCTTCGTCCAATCCAACGATTTGGGAACAGTTTCTGATGACGTGCTGTAGTACTTCGTGGGATATGTGTTGGACAACCATCATGCTGATACCACAGGTTCCTCCTAGTCTGCAGAGCAATGTATTCCAGTATGCGTTAATGATGGTCTGCTAGGAGGCTGCGCTACTTGTGTGAGTTACGTGTTTTGACTATGAAACAAGGTCCTGTGAACTGATGCTTCACTATTCGTCACGACATGCTTAAACTCAGTGGACGCCCACGTTCCAACTGATAATAAAGCCAACGGGGGTTGTCAACAGACCAATAGCGTACGCTTCGGCCTTTTACCTGGCCATGGTTGGTAAATGTGTTTTCATCACGAAACAAGGTACATGATACACCTGGAGCATACTGTCCTAATGCTGATGTACAGAAGTTAACACGATCCTCATAATCGTTTCCTTTCAGTTCTTAATGGAGAGAGATTTGATTGGGATGCAACCTATATCAATGGAGAATGCGTAGGACACTTGCCGGACTCATGCCACTCCCTGGGCGGGAGCTAGTTCACATGGCTCTGAGCACTATGGGACTTTACATCTGAGGTCATCAGTCCTCTAAACTTAGAACTACTTAAAGCTAACTAACCTAAGGACATCACACACATCCATGCCCGAGGCAGGATTCGAACCTACGACCGTTGCAGCAGCGCGGTTCCACACTGAAGCGCCTAAAACTGATCGGCCCTGGCGGGAGCTAATGAGCAATAGCAGCATCAGTAAGAACGTTAGTTTCCTCCCTCTTCAGTCGTCATTTGTCACCTTCTATTACTTTTTCTGGGTGTTACATCACCACTTTCATGTAACTGATTGGGGAGACTGATAAATAATTGACGAGGTAGTTGACATCTGTTGGCACATATCGTCGCGTACACCGTACAAGAGAGAACTGCATTCATCCTACACTTTCCACACATCACGAGCATGTCGGCTTTTCTGCTTTGGTAAATCTCATCTTGCTTGGAATGGTACACGTTGACTGACTTGAAAGTCGCAATGCACTCATGGAACAGACAGGCACACAATAAGCAAGCATACCAATATCGTACCTACCAACTGCGCAGGTTGAATGGCACAAACAAGTCTCGGTGTGGAGACCTTTGAAAATACGGTATCTAGTAAACGACAGAATTCTGCAACAAACACCACTGACATTCTAGTTTCCCCCGTTTCACTTCATTAATGTCAGTACGCGTTGTCTATTTTAAAAGTGTATATTTGCACATAAAATACGCTTTAAAACTATCATTACAGTTTCTTTATTGGCCAACAACACGAGCCACTGAACACCGATTCATTCTGTGCAAACCGCACATCAATAGCGTTATTTCTACACGATTTGCGGTGCAACTTATGAGTGATTCGCCTTGTACTTAGGATGTTGAGGGTATAAGTGGAGACAGTGTAATCATTGGTACTTTAATACGAACCCACTTCAGTGCTTTAGTTGATTTTTATCATCGGCTAACAGCCTTCCCACAAAGACATCACATAATTTACTACCCAAAGTTTTCTACATGGTCGTAAATGCACCACTAAGTGGAATACGCCTGTAGGTATACACTAACCGTTTTGCGTCCATTCTTCTATCCTTCAACAGCTGAACTTCTGCACAGGGGAAAACATGCATTAATCGATTGCCCTTGACACGTGTACTTCGACGAACTAACGAACTAAAAAGTTCTCTTAATAGCTATTGTTATCTGATGTAGTGTTTCCAGAATGAGATGTAGTTTTGTTCAGCACACTGTCCTCAGGCACCAATAAAAGTACCTGCGGTTATACACCTAGCATTCTTAATAATCAGTCAAACCGTAAGCTCTGAAATACTCTCTTTCGAGTGATGTTGGAAAGATGTGTCATTGTCGGTAGACCAAAGCCCCAAATATGAACTTACCTAAGCAATGTAATTTATCAGCGTATTCCTAATGAATTATGTATACACTGTATATTTAGAGCGGTTAGTTAAAAAGCTTCAGCCAGTAAGTTTGACAGCAAAATATGTAAAAGTTTCTGATAACAGTTTGAAAATACTGGACTATTTTTAGAAAAAACTTCTTGCGCTGTTACCGGTATTGAAGAATAATTACCTAATTTATTTCAGTGATTCTAATAATTTGGACAAGAACTGAGGGAAAAGTGGCTATTGACTCCTAACGATAAACATTGTATGGTCTTCCAGATTATCACTATAACATTTTCCTTTAAATTTCGGTTATACGATAAATACAATAAATTTAAAAGTTGCAGATTCAACAAAAGTCACAGGGATTACTATAAAAAATCTATTTAATCTGGAATCTCGACATATAAAACGTTGTGGGAAAAGGGAACCAAATGCAGCGTGACACTCAGAAAATGCAACAGATCTAAAGATAATGCGTACAGTACACTTGTCCAAGATCTCGAGTATTGCTGCACAATATAGGGTACTTACCAGATGCGACAGACGTAGTATATCGAATAAGCTCAAAGAAGCACAGTTCATTTTGTATTATCACAGAAAAGGAGAGGCAGTTTCACGAAGATGATACTCCAATTTGGGGGTAGCAACCACTGAAACATTTAAAGACCACGGCGACGTCTTTTCACGAAACTGCTGTAACCAACTTCCTTCTCTGAACGACGAAACATTTTCTAGACTGCCATCTGCATACAGAGAAATAATCATCGCAAGAAAATAAAGTTCCTGTGGACATCTTTTTGACTTCATTTTTCTCACGTGATTTTCGAGAGTAGAACGGTCGAGAAATGTTTTGAAAGTGGTACTGTAAACCCTCTACAAACGCTGGAATGTGAGTTTAGCAGTAGATTGTACCCGCGCCAAAATCTTTGACTTCTGTGGCAAGTTATCTTTGGGTTATACAACGAGTATGCCAGGCAAGCGTGGTCTAGCAAATATGCAGACCAACTCACATCAGTGCCTTTGTGTGGTTGACAGTCTAGTCTCTCTTCCTCTAACGATCACACTCTTTTCACAATAACCACGTAATCTACCTGCTTAAAAACCGCGGATGTTTTCATCGCCTTTCTCTTCGTATCGACTGTTGGGGGGGGGGAGAGGTGAGACAAGACGCTGATAGATATGGTACTTTCTCTGTCGTAAGGTCTGTTGAGACAGAGGATGAACACTGGGGGTTGTCCTTTCTGGCTCTTTTTCCCTGTGAGACGCAATTTCTCCCACCAGCTAATCATCTGTCCCAAGGCCGAGCAGGCATCGGGCTTCTCACCCACTGCACGTATTTCTTCACATAAATTGGTAGTTGAGTTAAAGAAACGGCATCAGGGTCAAAGGTGAAAATCAGTAATAGGCAGTACATTGCATTATCTTCGAATTGAAATATTTTAACACAGTGACTTTGAAAGCTGTCATCTTATGCAGGACAAGTAGCATAATATAATAGAAAAACATGGAGGCAAAATGGAAAATAAACAAGAATACCTCCAGTACATAGACAGAGCGAGGGTTCTTTTCTCGACATGAACCAAGAAATTGAAAAGTATTAACAAAATTTCAAGGATGTGATCGCTGAAAGAGGGGGTGAAAGAAAACGGTCACTGTGTTACAGCAGGTGGTGTCGCGATGCCATGTACTCCAGGTGAAAAAGGTGTAATTTCACGGCAGCAACCAACTTAAGTAAAGCAAATATCCTATCGAAAAACATGTTGACCAAAATCAGAGGGTCTTCGCACAAAGCTGTTCCCAAGATAATGGAAAACAATACTTTCATATCAAAGTGGCGATAATTTCCGGATTACTACTTTCTGCGATGTAAATACAAGATGGGCCATGAAAATTGCTACAGTATAAAGATGACGCGTTACAGACGAGAAATTTGGCGGACAGGAAGAAGAAGCTGTGATGTGCAAATGATTAGCTTTTCAGAGCGTTCAAACAAGGTTGGCCTCGGTGGCGAAACCTACAACGTGCTGACATCAGGAAAGTTTCCAACCGATTTCTCATACACAAACAGCAGTTGACCGCCGTTGCCTGGTGAAACGTTGTTGTGATGCCTCGTGTATGGAGGAGAAATGCATACCATCACGTTTCCAACTTTGATAAAGGTCGGCTTGCAGCCTATCGCGATTCCGATTTATCATATCGCGACATTGCTGCTCACGTTGGTCCAGATATAATGACTGTTAGCAGAATATGGAATCGGTGGGTTCAGGACGGTAATACGGTACGCCGTGCTGGATCCCAACGGCCTCGTATCACTAGCAGTCGAGATGACAGGCATCTTATCTGCATGGCTGTAACGGATCGTGGAGCCACGTCTCGATCCCTGAGTCAACAGATGGGGACGTTAGCAAGACAAGAACCGTCTGCACGAACAGTTCGACGACGTTTGCAGCAGCATGGACTATCAGCCCGGAGACCGTGGCTGCGGTTACCCTTGACGCTGCATCACAGATAGGAGCGCCTGCGATGGTGTACTCAACGACGAACCTGTGTGCACGAATGGCAAAACGTCATTTTTTCGGATGAATGCAGGTTCTGTTTACAGCATCATGGTGGTCGCATCCGTGTTAGGCGGCATCGCGGTGAACGCACATTGGAAGCGTGTATTCGTCATCGCCCTACTGGCGTATCACCCGGCGTGATGGTAGGGGGTGCCACTGATTACACGTCTCGGTCACCTCTTGTTCGCATTGGTGGCACTTTCAAGAGTGGACGTTACATTTCAGATGTGTTACGACCCGTGGCTCAACCCTTCTTTCGATGCCTGCGAAACCCCTACATTTCAGCAGTATAATGCACGACCGCAAGTTGCAGGTCCTGTAAGGGCCTTCCTGGTTACAGAAAATGTTCAACTGATGCCCTGACCAGCACATTCTCCAGATCTCTCATCAACTGAAAACATCTGGTCTTTGGTGGTCGAGCAACTCGCTCGTCACAATACATCAGTCACTACTCGTGATCTACTGTGGTATCGTGTTGAAGCTGCATGGGCAGCTGTACCTTCTCACGCCATCCCAGCTCTGTTTGACTCAATGCTCGGTCGTATCAAGGCCGTTTCTACGGCCAAAGGTGGTTACTCTGTGTACTCTTTTCTCAGGATCTATGCACCCAAATTGCGTGAAAATGTAATGACATGGCATTTCTAGTATAACATATTTGTCCAATGAATACCCGTTTATCATCTGCATTTCTTCTTGGTGTAGCAATTTTAATGGCCAGTAGTGTACGTCCAGAATATATAACTCAGTGGGGATGAAGTAAACCTCTGTACTTATAAGCTTCAGCCCCATACCATAGTGTGTGTCAGTGGTTAAACAAAAGGTTCCAATATCTAACGAGGCAGAGATTGAAGGTGGAACGTGGCTGCTGCAGTGATTCAGTGAAACAGCACAGCCTCTTTGCACGCCAGTTGTGACACCTGCCTGGTAGCCAGTTCTCGGAATGAGGCAGGAGTTACTTTGCGTCTGTAACGGAGTGACTTCAAATATAATGGTCCTCACCTTTACAGTATTTCGATATATTTTCTACATTCTTCATCAATTAGATGGTGAAAGTTAAAATTACTTCCCTTCTCGAACAGATGGTACTATGTGCAGGCAGATTCTGTCCTATTGCTACAGAAAATTAGTCTGATAACATAAAATGATAGATTTAGTTCTAGTTTAATGGGTTTTTAATTAATTAGCAGTTACTTTTGAGACTATCATACGTATAGTCCCATTAATATGACAACCATCTATTTACGATCTCAAAGCTCACAGATGGTAAGTGGAAGCACCGGCAGTGGAAGGTACATAAGGCGGTCAAGGACACGCGAACAAAAGTATTGCCATTGTTGTAATGTGGAATCGGCTGTATTTATCTGACATCCAGAAGAGCAAGAATGGAATCATTTCCGAAACGGGCAAGTCTGTAAACCGCTCGCGAACCGCCATGGTTAAACTCTACAGTGCATGGCAAAACAGCGCTATCCAACACCGTGACAGAAGTGGTGCACCATTGGCTATAGGTCTCAGTGTGAACGACGGTTGCGGAGATGTGCATGGGCGAATAGACGAGCAACGTTCGAGCAATGAGCGCCCAAATGAACCAAGCGGCTAACACAAGTAGCGTTAAGTGAACGTTGATGCGTATGGATTTCCGTTGCAGCCTCCTGGTTTATGCACCCATACTGGCTGCTGTTTATCGGCGACGAAGGTTGGAATTTACACCCAACTGCCGCAACTGGACGCCCACTGAGCGATTACAGGTGGCCTTTACAGATAAATAACGTTTCATGCCCCATTGGAACGATGGCCGTTGGTGTGTACGGCTTGAAACTTCTGAAAGCAAGAGAGCCGGAAGCGCTATCGTCTGATGAATGTTTTCGTTGCATTCCCTGGGTGATCTTGTCTTATATTCTTGGGAACCGTGTCCACCACGACATGCAGCTTATTTCTCCTCGAAAATTTTGGAAATCTGTGGTAAGTGCCTATGGGACCAAACTGCTAAGGTCATTGGTCCTTGGCCTTACGCACTACTGAATCCAACTTAAACTAACTTACGCTAAGGACAACACACTCACCCGTGCCAGAGGGAGGACTCGAACCTCCGGCGGATGGAAGCGTGCGAATCGTGGCAAGGCGCCCAAGACCACGCGGCTACCCAGCGAGGCATTTCTCCTCGGCTCGATGGCATTTATCAGCAGGAGAATGCAATGTGTCATATAGCTCGCAGTCTACGTGCGTGGTTCAAAGAGCACTAGAATGAATCTACTTCCCTGGCCACTAAACTCACAAGATTAAAACCTAATCGAGATTCTGTGGGACCGTTTCGATCTGACAGTTCACGCCATGGATTCTGGACCGAGAAACCTAGTGCATGTGGACACGACATTGCTACACTTTCCTATCGGTACCTTCCAGCAAATCTTTTATTCTATTGCTGCAGGTTTCGTAGTGGTCCGCGCTGCAAAACACTTTTGATGGGTGTAAATTGAAAGTAATGTGACGGAAAAGTATATAAATGAATCCGGACTTCTGTAAGTAACTCAAGTCAGTGACTGAAATTAGGAAATAAATTTTATTGGGATATCCTTTTTCTGAGATGATTTGGCCTGGAGAGCCATTGTGGACTCACCCTGTGCGTTGTATGTCTTCAAAACGTTTCCCATGTCACATCTTCACAATCAGAAGGGCATATTACGTTGTTTTTGTTCTATTGGTAAAGGAATACATCAGACTGAATTTTCAATTTTATTTTAATAAAAATTATCGAGATAAATACAAATCACCTGCAAGCAGGATGATCGGCAGCTGGACAATCGGGAGTTTGTTGTATTAGAAAAACTGCGGACAACTTTCATTGGAGTTGTAAAAATTAATTAGTATAGATTTTTGAAACGTAAGACCGAGTTTAAAAAATATGGCTCTGAGCACTATGGGACTTAAATTCAGAGGCCATCATTCCCCTATAACTTAGAACTAATTAAACCTAACTAACCTAAGGACATCACACACATCCATGCCCGAGGCAGGATTCGAACCTGTGACCGTAGCGGTCGCGCAGTTCCAGACTGTAGTGCCTAGAACCGCTTGGCCTCCCCGGCCGGCTAAGGCTGAATTACAATGAATCATTAACCTTCAGCAAATGCTTGGTCAGTACCATGAACAACTCTACAACAAAGAGTATGAAATTCCTAAGTATTAATTAGTACATTTAGAACAATGGACAGCGATATGTATGAGTTAGAGACAATAGACAAATTCTCTCTCTCTTGAGGTAACCCACGAAATAGCTAGATCATCACTAATTACGTGAATTCCCCAAAAATGAATAGAAAAGAATTTAATTAATGTGCGCTAGATTTATGTGATCTAAAGTGCAAGTACACGTATATTAAAAGATGAAATGAATATCGTTTCATAACATTCTAATGTATTTTCAGACACACTACATGTAATTCAGAACATTGTCATCGACCAATGTTTTGCAGATGCTAACATAATCACTATCGACTTGCCACATAAATATACCACAAAGAAAATTAAGACGTCTATAAAAGAAAAGAGCCACAGCAACAAGTATTTTGGCAGACTACATTGGCTATTCATTGGATGCTAACTAATTCGTAGCACCAGAGCTGCTCGTTCACCTGCACTACCCGACAAACGAAGTCGCCCGATTCCGACGGAAGACTCGTGGGTAACGCATCGGAATTTGCAATGTGGCATTTAGCAGATTTTGCAAATAAAGTAAACATCAGTTATCTACAAAGAGATGTGTATTTTTTTCGATTATCCGCATTTTTTAGTTACCCGTTACGTCCCTGTTCCTCATTAACACCGATAACCGGGAACTCGCTGCAGTATAATTCCTGTTAATTTATGAGCAGTTTCTAGTCGTGTCTGTTCCATACCGTGAGCACATGATTCCATCGTGTAATATGTCGAAAAAAATAGAATAATAATTTTCCTGTGCGGCGTCACTAAACAGGTTCATTAAAAGTCAAATCCCAGAGTACTAGCTTACGTTAACTTGAACTGCAGTTTGATGAAAAGTAGTCGAAATTTATCTGGCTAAAATATGGAATTTAGTGTCTTACATGACACTAAATTCCATATTTTAGCCTGATAAATTTCGACTACTTTTCATCAAACTGCAGTTCAAGTTAACGTAAGCTAGTTTTACCCTGTTGGATCACACTGCGCTTCTATGAATTATCTTTTTCATAATTGCATATGGCTTACATTTTCTTTTCGCGGAGTCTCATTTCCTTTTATTCGTTTCTGGCTCCCTTTCCTGCTGTACTACCGCGCAGTTTATCATTAGACTTGATAGGTTCCTTGCTTTGCGTGGCCTGGGTCATTTTCCTTCGCATAAACAGTCGACTGTGTACAGTGTCCGCATAGTGGCGTTTTGCTTGTATTTTAAAGTGCAACGCGTTGTGGTCACCAAATTTCCAAGTGTTGTCTTTACTACAAAACTTCATACGCCCCAATTAATACGATGCAGTCTTACTGCAGTCAGTAACGATTCTTCTGAAACATATACTTAAATATCTGAACGGGCTTAATATTTGCTATCTGTATTAATTTAATATTGTTCACTGTAAAACATTTCGTTCACTGAAAGTAAGTTAACATAAGTATCTCTCTAATTAGGAAATCAAGAAGATATATGAGTATACCAAGCTTGTGTATTCTTATATAAAATGATTAAACACCGGCGTGGTAAGATTGTAATTACCATTGTATCACAATACATGTAATCAGAATACAATACAACAATCTTCTTAAAGACCTCGAGGTCATCTTACGTACTGTGACCTGAAAGTTACTTAATAATTCAGAAATTGCCTGGTTTCTGAATATTCGCTGTAGTGAAAGTAACCCTGAGTGAAACATTAATTAAATTATCCATGAAAATATTTAGTTCAGTTACTTCCGTACTATATTTGGTCACATCTATTATCTCACAAAAGTTACATCCAATTTAATGATTATATGAAAGGTATGGATTTGAAATAAGGTACAAATTTAAGATTTGCACTATGTTTGTATTATTATTGGAACATAAACACACAAAAGTCTACATGTCCCACATCGACTGAACTTACATGAAACACGTGTAGCCTTTAGCACACTCATCCAAAGATCATTTTTTTCCAATGTATATTGCAAAATCATGTAAGACACTAAATTCCATATTTTAGTCATATAAATCTCGACCACTTAACCAGGCATGCTCCGCATTTAGTAATGCAAAAACGTCTTTCTTTGTCCTGAGTGTGAAAGGAAGTTAGCTTTAATAAAATATCTCACACATACAAACTATTGCTGTTTTCACACACACACACACACACACACACACACACACACACACACACAACCCTTGCTCTTTTCCGCAGCTGCATAAATGCAGCCACTTTCAATAGCACACAGTTTCATCCCGTAAGAAAGTTCATCTGTCTCTATCAGAGCCACAAACAAGACATAGTTATTAATTGATCTCCACCAAAACTTGAAACGCATGGTCAACAACTGCGAGCCTAAGTTACTGACTGGTTAGGCAGCTTACGAACCAAAGGAGCGCTGCAGATACGAGATAGGGTCAAATGAAAATCTTAAACATCTTTATAAATCTTTTGGCGAACACAAGCGAAACCCAAGTGTATCAGTTTTCGACTTAGTGTCTCTACCGTTCAACGTATTTCCTCCAGTACGTAGGAATTGCACGAGCCCCTCCGGAAAAAAAAAAAAAACCTTTCGTCATGTTGGAAGCCACTCACCCACCACTTTCTGTAATTATCTGTCAGAACTAAATTTCTTCCCTCGCCTCTTTGAATGGTCCAAACAGATGATAATTCCTCGGTGGGAAGCATGATGAGTACGGCGGATGTGTCAGAGCATCGAAGTGCAGGTCCCAGAATGTTTCAAGTGTTGCAAGGGCTGTATGAGGCTGAGCGTTGTCATGTTGCAAAAAGACAGCTGTAGTCACAAGTCCACATCGCTTTAGTCTTATTGTAGTCTGAAGTTGACTGTTTGATCCACTGGATTGTGACGCACTGGTGTGGTGGTGCCGATAGTTGTATAGTGTTCCAGGACAACGTCTCATTCATCCCAAAAGAGAGTCATCTAAACCTTCCTGCACATTGCTGCGTCCGAAGCTTCTTTGGATTTGGTAATGAGAAATAGCGCCATTCCTTACTTGTTCCATTTTTTCGTGTTGGTGGTAGTGTGCGTAGGTTTCGTGTCCTGTGTAGCCACTACGCAGCTCCATTATATTAATGATAGACTCGCTCTTATTCTTAATGTTCAGCTTTATTGTGAAGCAATGAGCCAGACATTAACATAGAACATCTAAGAGAAAATAAACACAAGGCAAAAAGTAGATGATTATGTGCACACTAGTGTCTTCGCCGCTGCCCCTGAACTGTGCACACGCAACTATTTGTCTGCGTGCTCTCACACAGCCCCCTGCCATAAGAGTGGAGCTCCAGGAATGTGTGAAAACTTGTACCAGACCCTTCGCCCAGTCTTGTGCGAATTTCCGGCTGTGCTTCCTCCATCGTTGCATACTCTCCCGGCTTCATCTGGGTCGCTGTCCTACCATCCGTTGCACGCTGCAGGGACCCCTCGTCTTGCTGCAGGCCCGCCTCCTCTTCTTGTCTTACATCTTCTAGCAGTAAGAGAGCCGGCTTCACCCAGTCTTTTGACACAGTAACACTCTTATCGCGAAATAGGATAGTCATGGCCTGGTCCGTACGATGTGGTACTTAATAAGGTCCCGTATATGGCGGCTGCCATGGAGTTCTGACTGCGTCGGTTCACAACATTACATGAGAGCATTTGCTCAATTCTCGATGTACGAACAACGGCCTAACACCATGCCGTGCACTGGTTGTGGCCTAAGCTCGGCCAGTTGAGCCCTTAATCTCGTTAACAAGTACGGTAGCTCCGTCTCGTTAGTACTCTTCCGAAAAAACTCTCCGGGTGGGCGTAAGGTTTCCCCGTATGCTAATTCCGCTGTAGATGCTCCGAGGTCAGGTTTGAAAACAGTGCGTAAGCCTAGTAACACTAGTGGCAAAGCTGCTGACCAATTCTCTCCATGACACATTAACGCGGCCTTAAGTGTTCGGTGCCACCGCTCTACCATGTCGTTGCTTTCCGGATGGTAACTTGTGGTACGGTGACGGTGGAACCCGAACATGTTTGCCAGCCCCAGGAACAAGGAGGATTCGAACTGACGTCCTTGGCCCGTCGTGACATGTACCGGACATCCGAACCGTGCTATCCACGTTGTCAACAACGCCCGACTGACTGTCTCTGCTGATATATCTGAAAGAGGGATTGCTTATTGCCACCTCGTAAATCTGTCAATTGCTGTCAATAGATAGCGATAGCCCTTGGACGTTGGCAACGGTCCAACAATATCTAGATGCACACGTTCGAAACGACCAGTTGGCCCGTCAACTTTACCCACTGGCTTCTTCACATGGCGTCCCATTTACATCGCTGACAATCCAGACACGTCTGCGCCCACTTCCGACAGTCTTTCTTAATTTCTGGCGACACAAAATGCTCTGTCATTAATTTTACACTCGCTCGGGGTCCTGGACGAGCCAAACCATGTAATCCTTCGAATACTTCCCGGTGCAAACTCTCCGGCACAAAAGGTCTAGGCCGTCCCTGTGAGGTATCGCACCATAACTGTATTGTCTCACCTTCCGGACACAGTTTTTTAACTTCAACCCGGTGGCCGTGCTCTGTCGAAAAACTTGCAGTTGTGCTTCATCCTTCCTCTCTCTCGCTACTGTAGCATAGTTCACTGAATACTTTATTGCCGCAACTCGTGAGAAGTAAGCTGCCACCATATCCTCTGCCCCGTTAATATGTCGTAAAGCAGTAGTGAACTGGCTTATATATTCCAGTTTCCTGAATTGTTTACGTGAAAAAGTATCCATACGTTTGCAGAACGTGAAAGTGAGCGGTTTGTAATCTGCAAACAATGTAAATGGTCTGGCTTCCACATAAGGCCAGAAATATCTTATCGCTTCGTAAGCAGCCAGCAGCTCTCTATCATTTGTACTCCAATTCCGCTGTAGGTCTGTGAGTTTCTTGGGGAAGACTCCTAAAGGCTGCCAGCGACCAGCAGACCACTGATGCAACGCTGCCCCAATCGCTACCTGACTCGCGTCAACAACAATAGCTAGCTTCGCATCTTTCTCTGGGTGAGCTAGTAAAACCGCTTGCTTTAGGCTTTCCTTGACCCGCTCGAACGTGCGCAGCATGCTTGCTGTCCGTTGTAGCTTCTGATTTTTTCCAGTGTTCGTGCCCACCAAAGCCTCCGTGAGTTGTGCTTGTAAAGCCGCAGCACCTGGCAGATGTCTGCGGTAAAAATTTATAACACCTAGGAACCTCTGCAAATCTTGCTAATCTAACGGGCGAGGCATCTGCTGTATAACCTTGACCTTCTCCTCCAAAGGACGGATGCTAGTTGCTGAGACTGTGTGACCCAGGTAAGTCACCCGATCTATACTCAAACTGCATTTGGTGTCATTTACCACTACACCATAAGTACGTAGCCTCTCGAAAACTGTCCTGAGGTGCTCTTCGAGCAGGGCTGCTGTCGCTGAGAACACCAGTATACCATCTAAATTGGCGAAAGTGAAATATAGCCCTCGCAGCACCTCATCGATGAAACGTTTCCATGTCTGTGCAGCGTTTTTTAAACCAAATGCCATGCGTAAAACCTCGAAGAGACCGAAAGGTGTAGTGACTGTTCTCTTCGGTATGTCACTGTCAGCCACCGGAATTTGGTGGTATGCTATTTTAGAGTCGACTACACTGAAACATTCCGCTCCATCCAATTTATTTGTAATGTCGCGAATGTTGGGAACCGGATACCGATCATTCACCAACCTAAAATCACCACAAGGTCTCCAACTTCCGTCTTTCTTCCGCACTAAATGTAGATGTAGGGCCCATGCACTATCAGACCTTCATATCACTCTCATTTCCAACATCTCTTCGAACTCAGCTCTTGTGTCTGCAAATCTGTCTGGGCAAACCTTCTCGGTCTGAGGGAGACCGGAGGCCCGGGCACGGTGTTTATGTGGTTAACTGTATGATGGGCCACCCTGGCTGTCGGCTGCGCTGACGGTTCTCTGAGTGGGCATACTTCTGCCACTCGAACCGAACCGTGTACCTTCTCTGATATTATTATTCCTACATGACCATGCACCACTCCTTTGCCCCTTCTAAGATGCGATAAACGAATGTCCACCGCAATACCGAATGCATATAGAAAATCTGCTCCTAATATGCACTCTGCCACATCTGCAATGACCAAAGTCCAATGACTAATACTAGGTCCTAAATTCTCTTCTTTGACACAACTGCCGGCTGGGGTGGTCGAGCGGTCCTAGGCCCTACAGTCTGGAACCGCGCGACAGCTACGGTCGCAGGTTCGAATCCTGGCATCGGACATGGATGTGTGTGACGTCCTTAGGTTAGTTAGGTTTAAGTACTGCTAAGTTGTAGGTCACTGATGACCTCAGAAGTTGAGTCCCATAGTGCTCAGAGCCGTTTGAACAATTTTTTTGACACAACTGCCATACGTCATTATGGGCTGTTTATTTGCAGCCTTGAGGCAAAACGATGTGCTGTCACTGAGGGAAGTACATTTTCTCTTTGGCCACGTGCTGACATCAGATACCGTGTCTATCAAATAATAACACGAAGCTGTCTCATCCCGAACATAAAGTCGCCGAGATACATTTAATAAAGAAACATCTGTACTTACAGTCTCCATGTTATTTACGTGGCGAGCTTGACTGCACGGTAGAAGGAACTATGAGGCTCGCTTCCCGAATCGTCAATGATACCAACACAACTGCTCCTTCCCGGCATCTCCGCTGTCTTTGTGGGTCGGCAGGACCTCCGAACTGGTATCTCTAACACCTCTATCTGCCTCTGCAGCCCGTCTAGCTGATCCTAGAGATTTTGTGTACCAGTAACAGCGCGACGCTGTTTATTAAACGCCGCCGCTTCGTGTTCTTCCGCCGTCGCCTCCACCTTTGTTATACTGAGAGAATTTGTTGGTTCAACCGTCGCATGGACCCAGTCGGTGGGTTGGAGTAGTGCTTGTATGTCGTATCCGTCATTCGCTGCCACAGCTGCTCTTACTGCAGGCGGAAGCTGTGCTGCCCAAATGGAATGAAGTGTAGTGTTCGAAAATTCATTTTCCGTCACGATTCCACGCAAGTGCCTTCAATATTCGGAGGTAATTCTGTCAGCTCTACGTTCACCTCGCAACACCTGGCAGATCCTTTGATCTAGCGGTTTAGTAAGCCTGCTTATCAAAAAGCCCTTCAATGTTGTATACTGTTGCGTTTCCGGCCGCCATCTAATTATCTCTTCAACCATTATCGCTGCCCTGGCATCCAGACTGTTTGCCGCTATCATGAATTTCTCCCGGTCGTCAGTTACCCGATTATGCATGAATGCCGGTTCTAACATGGAGAAACAAAGTTCCGGTTCTACGGCCAGGAACGGCGGCGGGCGTACTTTCATGCGTTGTCCCAGCGAATCCTCCTCTCGAATGTGTGTTCCGGCCGCGGATGTTGCCCCGGTAATATCACTGTGCCGCTCTGCTGAATCCATTCCGTGGTATCGAACGTCGTTCCATAACTCCCGAACCTGACCGCGCAGCGTACCCTGCCGGTGTACTGATCGTGCTGTATAGCTTCTGCCGTCTGGCGTATGTTCTAGTGTACCTTCGTTGCCATTCTCCTCTCCCTCTTGCCCTACGTGTTCTTTTGACTTTGGGGTCACCACTTTGTAGCTACTACGTAGCTCCATTACATTAATGATAGACTAGTTCCTATTCTTAATGTTCAACTTTATTCTGAAGCAATGAGCCAGACATTAACTTGGAACATCTAAGACAAAACAAACAAAAAGCAAAGAGTAAATGATTATGTGCTCTCTAGAGTCTTTGCCGCTGCCCCTGTAGTGTGCACACGCAACTATTCGTCTGCGTGCTCCCACAGCTGTAACGATTCTCGCAAAGGAATCATCACCTTTTGGTTAAAAGCGCCGCGATAAGTTCTTCACACGTCAACGAAAGCTCTTTCAGTTCTGGAGTAAGTTGCCGTGACATTCATCTTGCAGCCACTTCACGAAACTCAAGCACTTTTTAACTGATGTGATGTGCTGAAGCTTTACCAACATTCAGATCGGCAGTTATTTCATCCAATGTCACTGGGCTATTTTCTGACACAATGGCTTCAATGCTGCAGTTCACCCTGGTGTCAGAGCTTCGTGTGCCTTACCCGGGCGCTGAGCGTCTACCACGTAAGTCAAGCCATTTCCTTCCTACTCCACTCAGACACTTTCTGCTGTGATAGATGTGCATCACCGTACTAGACCTTCATTCATTGAGTTTTTAAATAGATTTCGCGCCTTTGCTGCTCAGAAATCGTATTAAGCAACATTGTTTCTCCTTGGTGCAAATCGCCAACGGGGCAGCCATTTCGAACTGGTACTGTGGATAAATTTCGCTTGTCTGTAGTATCCTGCCACATGTACGTCATTCCTTACGTAACTGGTAACAGTACTGGCAACTTCCTGAGCAGGGACGAGAAATGTCGATTTTTAATTCCACTGTTAAGGTTTTTAATTTACTCCCCCTCGCACACAACCGTAGCAGATACAGTAGCGCAAAGGTAGGTAAAAGTCATATTTTTAACAGAAACTAGAACTAAATCTTGTTTTTTCGTATTCAGAATGTAGACGCTTTAGAAATGCAAGCATGATTACATTTCAAACCTTATATTTTCCTGTACAGTTACTCCCGAACAGACGAAATCTGCATTACTTGAGACGTCACTCCAATACATCACATGATCCGCTAATATATGCCTTTGTTGCAGTCCTGAGAACAGTGGAGAGAGGTGTAAGGTCTGCATCTTACAGTAGTGTAATATCTAACACTGTCTTCTCATTGTAGAAATCTTATTGATTTTTTGATGTCTCTTGATAGCAATTTTGTCAGACAACTAGCAGAAGTAAGAGTAGGCCAAAACATCTCGCCACGGATGGTGTCAGTAGGGACGGAGTGAACGCTCCGATTCCAGAGGAACGGATGGGGAAATCGGCCGTTTCCATTTGTCTTGAGTGATTTTGGAAAACCACGGAAAAGCAAGGAGAGGCAAAATGCCTTGTACAGTTAAGTATAATATAAAAGATACATAACAGATGAACAAAATGTATAAGAAGAACCAATTCCAATAGTAATCTTGAAGTCTGACAGCAGCAACCACAGTCAGTGGTCATGAGTGTTTTGGCCGAAAGCTCACTTTTTGACAGTCCTTTTCTTGCGCGTAACTGCGAGTCAGCGTCTCCACTATGTGGTGAGAGGCAACTATCCTTTTGATAATATTGTTACATGTAACAAATCCACTTCAGAGTCTTTTATAGGTAATATGTTCCTTTGATTAAGATGGCCTAGATTTCAAATCGTAAAGAAAGAAGTTGAATATACACTGAAAAACATCACAATTAGCAACAGTTATTTAATGACGTGTATTCGTATTAAATGCCAACAAGACCGGGATATTGAGGTGTTAGAAGCATCTTCCAGAGCCAGCCATGTTGTAAGTCCGCTGAAATAATTGAAGAAAAAATAATCTTAAAGACTTGTACTTAAATCCAAGTGCTCTTAAAACTATAAAAATAAGGAAATGAAGCTAAAATTACAAGCCAGGTAACACCTCATATGTTGGTAACTACCAACATGCCATATGTGAAAGACAAAACCTATGTAACTGTCAAGTGACAGAAAAGTAATTTTAAAACTATAAAAATAACAAGAAAATGAAGCTAAAGTAACAAGACATGGAAGCAATCTCATGTAATTAGCTGGTAAGATGCCATACGTAAAAGACAAATCCTACGTAACTATCAAATGACAAAAACAAATTTCAGTGTAACGCTAAAAATATGAACAACATACCACCATACTCTCGCAAGATTCAAATAGTAAAGAAGAAAATCGGGCAGTTGTGAAAGTAAAAATTGCATCAAATGCCCATCATACCCATTTGTACAGCAGATATCATGGTGAGAAAAATATTTACAACTGTAAGAATAATTGCTAGCTGTTCCACGTCTGCAACTATAGAAACCAAACAGTACGTAATAATTTTATAAATGGATTTACGTGATTAGCAGCTACAAAATTGGAGAGAAGTATCACAACCCGCCTTCCAAGGGAATGATCCATCACGGCGTTGGTGGTCCATAATACGAATGCATGTCGATACATGACTGTTGCCAGTGATGATGTTTCTTAATGCGTTTTCAACTCGTTTTTACACTTTGAACGGTAAATCGTCTTAAAGGCAGCAACGTATTACCGATACAACACTGTTCACTGGATTTGTTAAATCATCACTTTTACTATCAGGGTAGGGTATCCTTTTATACTTTGCTGAGCTATTACATTTTTTATCTTCGACTTTACTATACAAAACTTTCTTATAATATTTTCCATTTACTTGTTTACAGATCCGAAGATGGTTGTACAAAACAACCGAATTTAGTCAAAAAATGGTTCAAATTGCTCTGAGCACTATGGGACTTAACATATGTGGTCATCAGTCCCCTAGAACTTAGAACTACGTAAACCTAACTAATCTAAGGACATCACACACATCCATGCCCGAGGCAGGATTCGAACCTGCGACCGTAGCAGTCGCGCGGTTCCGGACTGCGCGCCTAGAAGCGCTAGACCACCGCGCAGGTCCGAATCTAGTCATCATGCTTTAACTATATAATGCAGATTGCCCCTTAGGAAGTAAAATTTTTTATATTTTTTCTGAAATACTTCCAGTCAGTAAATTACGTTAAGACTGCTGCCTCCTTACCGATAGCGTCACGCTTCACCCCGACAAAAAAATCGATAAAGAGGTTGCAAAGTGTGACATTCTGGAAAGATGCCCTCGTGAAACTGAAAAAATTTGTTCCTCAGTTGGAAATAGTTATTAGTATGAACTACAAAACTGTTCACCTAATGAGAAAGTTGCAATTACACGTAAAAGGAGGTCTTAGACCAAAGTTGACACGAAATAGGAGGAACATGAAATAAAAATCTCCACTTTCCTTGCGGAAGAACCGGATTTATTTTGCAGTCTCACAGAACAGTTTAATAAACGTTGGAAAATACCGATGTCTACACAAAGTTGACGTTTCATAAGTAGCAGCAACATTCATCTCCTTTCGCGGAGGCCCTCGCTCACCTGTGTGTGTGTGTGTGTGTGTGTGTGTGTGTGTGTGTGTGTGTGTGTGTGTGTGTTGGCACTTCTGTTTAAATTCTGGGAAATAAACTGTGGAAACTTTCGTCATACACACATCGACAAATACGGAATTCGTTATGTCTCTGCTTATCGATGTACAATTTCGAAGCCGCATTGACAAGATACAGTAATATACAGCTATATATAATTGAACTATTAAATTAAGTTATTTTTAAAAAAGATACGCGGTACAAATACCAAAGTCTACTCGCCGAACTCTGAAGACCATCTAAACTTCTGTTTATATTACTCGACCGTTCCACTAAACAAGAAGGTCGAAATTGTAAGAAAGTGTAAAAGGCATTGGCAGCGCAGCCGCTACCTCAGCGAGTGGTGATGCAGTATCTCTCGGGTCAGGGAACGTACTTCACAGCGTGAACAGAGTCTGCGTGTGACTCATCCTGACCTGGAGAACTTCCAACGCCGCCGCCAACTCCCGTGTCGTCCACCGTCCAGCGGCTTCTAAAAGCTTTTACACTCTCCTCCATGAAGGCCCTGGGTTCGTTCCTTGTTTTCTCTTCTGCTAACTGAACCTCATACTTTACCACAAATTTAGTGACTTGGACTTGTTTTACGATCAGGCTACAGAGCCCCTCAGGAATCAGTATCACAAAGAAATATCTCTATCCTGGACCATCCTTTCGTTCAAATGGATATTTTGAAATCCAGTTACCTATTACATTAATCACATATTTTCTTCAGCTGTTATTGATTATTTTTGCTTCACTGCCTAATTGTGAATCCACGTATCTTTTTTCTTAAAGAAATTTCCTCCCTTTGACTGCTAATAGTTCACTTATTTTACACAGTCACGATTTCGGATTTATAGACATTATCAAGTGTATTTGAACTAAAATTAGTAAAAAGTCGTATTTTACGAATGCTTAGAGACTTTCAGTGAGCAGTTCTGATTTCTGGCTCAGGATCTTTCAGTTTTTGAGTTTTGTGGCCACGGCACCATTTCATGCTAATCGTGCAAATTGTTACACATGTGACAACTTTTAAGTTTCTCGGTGAAGCAATGAATTGCGATTTTATAATATTGCAACCATGCGATCGTTCTGAGATCAAAACTTTATGGTGCAATAAAATGATTATATTTACACTCTGTGTGCAGAGTATTACAATGTCCCAAGTGTGGTGGCGCAGTGGTTACCAATCTGGTCTCGCATTCGAGAGGACGACGGTTCAAGCCCGCGTTCGGTCATCCTGATTTAGGTTTCCCGTAATTTCCCTAAATCACTTCATGTAAATGCCGGGATGGTTCCTTTGAAAGGGACCGATCGACTACCTTCCCTATTCTTCCCTAAACCGATGGGACGGATGACCTCACTGTTTGGTCCTTTCCCCAAATCAATCAACCAACCAATTGCATAGTATGTTGTAAAAGGTTGTTATGAAGGACTCTGCCTTCCCTGGTCATAGCTCTGGTAATACTAAGAGCAAGGGCCTCACACAGCGGTGTCGCTTTGTTACGATTTCTGCGCCTGATGTGACATATTTAAACGTCAGTTGACGAGTAGAAGTGTCGAATGCAGGTCACAGGAATATATTGGTTGTTAAGTACGCCATAATGTATGTTAATATTTCACTGTCCACAATGTCAGCCATACTATGTATCTACGATATGTATTAATGACCCGAGGGTTACAACTGGTCTATAAGACCAGAAATACGTTTTTTCGACGATTCCATTTGACAGACAGCTTAGCCATAGTTTGGATGTATCTGTAGGCAATGTTTTCAAATGCGTCATATCTTCTTGTTCCTATACCCTGCACTGTGTACATGCACGCTTTATTAATTTACAGTTCAACGCACACTTGAGAATTGGTATAAACCCGAAATCATGATCGAATAAAAGGGACGAACAATTAAGGGTCAAATTATGGAAATATCTTTCAAAAATTGTACATGACTGTGGTCTGCCGGCGGCCGGAGTGGCCGAGCGGTTCTAGACGCTACAGTACGAAACCACGCGACCGTTACGTCCGCAGATTCGAATCCTGCCTCGGGTATTGATGTGTGTGATGTCCTTAGCTTAGTTAAGTTTAAGTAGTTGTACGTTCTAGGGGACTGATGACCTCAGATGCTAAGTTCCACAGTGCTCAGAGCCATTTGATCAACTGTGGTCCACCATGAAGGAAAGATCATTAATTTACTCATTATTGGCGTTTGTTCCAGGCGTGTGAATTACTTGGCACAACAAAATAATAACAAAAATTAGACGCTGTGGTGAAAGAGCATAGAATAGACGGCATGGAGTCACCTACACTAATCAGTGAGAGAAAATGAGATATAAAACGTTAGCACAATTAAGTTACTCAAATTTGTAACTATTAAAGCATGGTTTTCCGCAGAGACTAGTTTAATGTCGACATTAACAGTACATTATTCACGTATATTCACACAAATCGACCATTACTGCCTTACGCTATAACGCTGGGAAAACTAGAACTGGCGCAGAAATTATTTACAATATCGTTTTCTGATGTTCGATTCTTTTCTGAAAGGTACAGAGCCATTTCGCAACATTTTTCCATTACATTTTGCACTGCAGACATTGTGGAGGTTATTCCAACACATTTCCACTCTCACCCTTAGCTACTTTGGATGCTGACAGGAACACAGTTACTATGGAGGGGTGCCTCAGATCACCTTTTTATTTTTGTGTATCAATCCACTGTTTTGGTGAATATATATTTTCATGACTTTCTGTTGTTCTTTATACGTCTTGCAAACAGACATCATGGAAATTTGCATTTTTTAAAACAATGTGGACTTTAAAACATTTTGAAAACTAAAACCACATAAATTTGCAGTTTATTTCTATTTTATGTACTACAAAAATAATATCACTTAGTTACCTCTCTACTCACGCACAGATTATTATCTGGGAGTTAGTATTACAGATTCGCAATATAACTGTATGGTAAAACACATTTCAGTTAAGACAGGCTATACTTGGAATTAGCTTTGTGTTTACCATTCATCGTTTGTGCCTCAGAGCGATTATTCAACTCCATAATAGTTAATGTCAAGGGTGAAATTATGCCCAATTTTTATTTTAAAAATCAAGAAGAAAGTAATTACCTTATGTATTTTTCTGAAGATCGGAATAAAATTTCCTCCTACAGTGCTCCAACCAAATCGGAAAACCAGACTGTTGACCCGGACATCTTGCTTTCCAATTCAAACAAGGACAACAAAAGGCTGATATTTTTTGTTCTACAAAATATTATTGTGTGTACTTGAGACTCATACCTCCAAAACAGCAAGTTTTCTCTGAGACTTTGCGGAGTCTGTTGCAGTCCAGGCGCCTGCAAGACGATGTTGCGTTGGCTTTGTTCTCCCGTTAGTTATTGGTTTCTATTTTCTCCATTGAAACCATCTTACTATTTTCATCGAAGAAGTACGCTTGTTCATCGTCACACCTGTCGTATCGTCATTACTTTCGGTTTCCTTCTCCGAACTAGTATATTGGTCACTAAATACTCGAAATCAGGGTCCGATTGTCAATTAAGTCCTCATATGAGAATTCACAAAGGCTTTATTGAACAGCCACATCAGTCTCGCATACAAAACGTTGAGTAGAAGGTCTGGCTTTCCTCACCACGGAGAAACTGTAACTTTCAACAAAAACACGAAACCCAAACACTATGGTACATCTATAAGGCAAGAAACAAATTGCAACAACAATGCCGAATTTCTGGCACGTGTAGCTTGCCAAAGAACAGGAAGGTACATAGAAAAATCTGCTTCCTCTCAAACGGGTAAGAGCAATATCGCAAAAAAAAAAAAAACAAACCTGTAGCGGTCTGAGAGACCATCCACAGTAGTTACAGATTCCCGTACAAATACTCCCACACTCGTTTTTCCACGAATTGTATTTTGCACGACAGTCGTTAATGAACAAGCGCCGTTTTATAGTTACCACTAGTTTGTGTCGCATTCAACTGGTCGCTTAACGCATCTGTTCTTCCCACTCAGCCGACCTGTGTGGCCGAGCGGTTCTAGACGCATCAGTCTGGAACCGTGCAACCGCAACGGTCGCAGGTTCGAATCCTGCCTCGGGCATGGATGTGTGTGATGTCCTTAGGTTAGTTAGGTTTAAGTAGTTCTAAGTTCTAGGGGACTGACCTCAGATGTTAAGTCCCATAGTGCTCAGAGCCGTTTGAACCATTTTCTTCCCACTCAGAGTGAATGACGCAACGAAGTAGTTGCGGCAGAGCATACTGAAGTACGCACACATACATGTGACAGCAAGTGACAGGTACATCGGAATAGCAGTTTTCAGCATTTTCTGTGGCGAGAAGTTCTCCTGTTCATTGGCAGTGGTCAGTTCTGCGTCAGTATTAAAAACATGTTCCGGTACGGTTTTAATTTGAACAGTCGATGTCTTAGCCTACGAGGTCTAGCCCTAAAGGAATACTCCTGGGAACACAGGTCATAATCAAATGACACTGGCCATCATACCTTTCATATATTCTTTCAAATAAGTTACGGCACACGAGAAACGGTTTGCTAAACCTGTTAAAAAAGTTTGTTTCGTAAACACCTTACTTCAAAACATGTTCTCCTTTGAAGGATACATATTTCATCCAGAGATTCACCGTGTCTTTCATCCAAAAGGAAAAGTAGGATTCGTCAAACTCTGCAAAATACTCGTTAATTGTAACTACCATGATCCCATTTGACGAACATTTCTTCCCAGCAAATTAAGGACCAGGAAGAAGTCACTTGCGACTATGTCTGGGGAATAGGGTGGATGAGGGACCAATTCATGCGCTTTCGCCGTTGTTATTCTTGATGTGCGGGACGTTTCATTATCCTAGTAAAAAACCACTTCTTTGAGTGTTTACCTTTTTTTTTTCTTCGCGTTCGCAAGTTTCAAAGATCCAACGATGAAGGCTAATACGATCGAGTTATTGTTCTGTCTTTTTACAGGTAATCTATGAGGATTATTCTTTGGAAATCCCAGGAAATCGAAGCTATCACCTTACCAGCTGGAAGAACAGTTATTGCCTTCTTTGGTGCACTTTCTCCAGCCTTTCTCAATTGCTTTGACTTCCATCTTCACTCTGGTGTGTAATAATAGATCCAGGATTCATCAGCAAATACAAATCGGTGCAATTTGCGATTAAACATCGCCAGACATTCTGTTGAAAAGTTGTGTCGGATACGTTGTTGCTCGACTGTCCTTCAAATAAAAATGCTTAATAATAGCCCGAAACTCCGTTTCCTTTCTTTTTGAATCGCAGACGACCCACTGACCCATTCAGACGGGCGTTATCAATGAACTGTATGCTGTATAATGATGAGACACTCGCTCCTGCCGTCGCAGCGGAAGGAGCTCTCAGCCTGTGATGGCCGGTGCAACGGTAGCTTTTGGGGTTTAGGCCTCGCTGACCGCTCAGCTCTACAGAGTGTTCCATTTCGAAGCGCCAGTAGCGCTCGGTGTATCGGCGGAAGGTTGAGCTTGCTCCCTTTCGTCGAAAAGCCGCGTAGCTCGCGGAGAAGCTCAATCGTCTTAAGAGTCACAGACTCACAGTAACCCGTAACTTCGGTTACAAACTTAGCGAGACTATCTCGTTCCGTGTTAGGGTTGATCAGTGCCACGGGCCCGTTAACGTCGGACCACCCCGCGTACTGTAGGCCACTTCTCTTCCTCCGCACCTCCTTTTGGTGCCGCGCCACTGCACCAACGGCGCACGCTAGGCCGTAGGACATTCCCTCCCCCCCCCCCCCCCCCCCCGCCCCTTCTGTAGGACCTACGTAATAGCCTTTTCTTTTCAGAAAAAGCATAATTGTCGTGCCCATCCTCACCAAACAAAGCTCATGTAAACACGAAGATGGCAGATTCCGCCGGTGTTTACTCCGCCCTAACCCGCAGCAAGGCTGCAGCTAAAGAGGCGCGTGAGTCGGCTGTTCCCGTCGACGTCAGCGTAACGCTTGCAGCCGTTGAGGAGGTGTTGGGCGACAACGACCGGCAGATCGCTGCGCAAGCGCAGGAACTGCTGAGCCAGCGTCGATTGGTAACCGACCTCTGCGGCCCAAGTGAGTCCCCCACGCGGACAAGTACACTGCACATAACATTACATTCAACTGCAACTGGTGACTCATGTACTACTGTCGCACTGCGGCAGCTGACTCCAACGGCGGAACCAGCGGCTGCAGATGCGAACACAGAACAACACTACACTGGGCGCTGGAAGGTGGAGGTCCCACGTCGCAAACAGAAAAACACCACGCAAACAAGCGAGCAACCACACTCGCAAGGTAGCCGAAAGGAGCTGCTACCTACACCAAAACCCGCACTTCCGGTTAGAAACACCAACACAACGACAAACACGATCCGACCTGCGGTCAGCAACAACACACAAGTACTAACCGCAGCTATGCCATCACAACAGAAGATTGGTTTTCCCCCAGTCGTAATACAGAACTACGGGGACCTCAGCGTCCTCAACACATTTACGGAAAGCCACTCACCTTGCACGCTACACACGAAGTGCTTTGGGGTAGGGCCTCACTTTACGTATCAACTAACACTGAATATAAAGATCTCCTTATCTTCCTCAAAGAAAAGGGGATCGAACATTATACGTACAGGACCGCAGAAGAACGGACACAGCAGTACGTGGTCAAGGGAGTACAAGCGGCGCTCAAATTCCTAGGATTCGACTGCAAAAAGTGCTTCCAGGACGACAGGCTTCCGCTCCCACCACCCTCTACCACACTACCTGGTCGAGATGGCCGACACGGCCGCCTACCGCGGCCTTCTGCAGATAAAAAGCCTTCTGTGGATGGACGTAAGGGTAGAGATATACGAACCTCCACAGGTCCCGCAACAATGTAACAACTGCCAGCGGTTCGGTCGTTCGGCCCACCGCTGCGGCCTGGCACCCCTTTGCCGCGGATGCGCTGGCAAACACGCATCCAACGCATGTACTCTGATCCACGAAAACATACGCCGTTGCGCCAACTGTGGCCAAGGCCATGAGGCCAACCACAGGGGATGAAACGTATACAGAGAGGTGCAGAGGCGCAAAAATCAATAGTCGAAGCCACCCAACGTCATAACACGTCCAAGGCCCGCACCTAAATCTGTCAGGAGCGAAGTGTCTTTCGCCGTGGCTGCAGGCCCGGGAGGAGCGGAGCAGGCCGCAGAACCTCTGCGGCCAGCACACGCACCTAAAACAACCGCTGTGACAACAACACTGTCTTCTCAGCCAACACACGACACTGCAACCACACCGGTACCAACACCAGCCCCCCAAAACAACACAACCCCGCCCCCTGAAGCCACTGTCTGCTGACCTACACACGACACACAGGTAAACACACAAACACAAGGAACCCCAGAACCAAAAACCCAGAGATGGCGTAGGCGTACACGCGGAAACAGGAGCGGGAACGAACGTGCACCACAGCAAAATACCCAGCGACAACAAAACAATGACACACAGTCAGCAAGCCAGCGACACTAGCACACACACTACTCCACCGCCCACCACGTCTCACACACAGGTACCTCAAAATGTTCCACATAACAGCAACACAAGCGCCAGCCCACACATAACGCCAACACCCGCACCAGCGGCCGCCAACACCACAACTGAGCCACAGGCCGACACACACAACACCATCACAACATTTGAGGGTTTATTGGAAACAATATTCCCCCATCACACGACAGCTCATATCCTTAACAAGATCATGGCGGCCGTCGCCACACTCTTCACACAGCTCTTGACTGCTCAACATGGGCAGTACTGGGCCGCCATAAAAAAAGCGCTCACCACACTGTTTACACCCATACATGGATAACACGCCACACCCCGTCCCCAACGCAAACAACCGAACACTAACACGGATCCTGTTCTGGAATCAACAACAAAAGGGCGGAATTTGCCGCGCTCATGCAGCGTAAGGGTATTCTTATCGCACTATTGAGCGAAACTAAGCTCAAACCACGCAACCAACTAAACTTCACCGGCTACTGCGTCTATCTCACCGACCGACCGGACGGCCCAGGTCACGTCGGTACAGCCATAATCATACACAAAGATATAGAACACACAAACATAGTACTCCCTGAACTTGAAAAACTAGAGGCAACCGCCGTCAGGGTCAAGTTTAACGGAGCCTACACTACACTGGTGTCAGTATACAACAGCCCTAAAAACATTATAACACGTGACATCAGCTCACTACTCAACATATCACCGCGCGTAATAGACACTGGAGATCTTAACGCAAAAACCCGGACTGGAACTCACGAATACGAAACTCCAACGGCAAGAAACTATACGAACACGCACTAGGACGAAACTACATCACACTAGCGCCGACCGAACCGACGCACATTCCATACCGGAGGGGACACAGGCCAGACATGTTAGACATTGCCCTCAAGGGCATAACAACGACACTCAACGTTGCCATTGAAAATGATCTGCCCTCAAATCACCAACCCATTGTACTGTGCATTGAAGAAACACTGCAGCACATGGAACAACGCAGGATGTTAGACTACAGGCGCGCGAATTGGACCCAGTTCAAGGAAACGCTTGACAGTCGCATCCCACCCACCCACGCGATTAACGAGACAGCCCAAATTGACGAGGCAGTTGAAACCCTCATCGGCGCCGTCCAGGACGCAATAGCCGACACCATACCAATCCGCACGCCACAACAACACAGTGCAGCCCTGCCCCAGGAAATCCTGGACCTAATCTCAATGAGGAACCGCCTCAGGAGACATTAGCAGCGTACCAGGCGCCAGCACTTCAAACAGCACATTAAAAGGCTCCAGGGTATAATCCGGGAAAAAATACACACATTCAAAACACAACAGTGGGACCAGAAACTCGAAGGGCTGGACACCACGCGACCTGGCTTGTGGCATCTAGCCCGACACTTCACCAGGGAGAAACTGTACACCCCCACGTTACAAGGGCCCGACGGACCAGCATGTTCTGCGGAAGAAAAAGCGGAACTGATGGCCCTCACACTCGCAGCGGCAATCACACCGAACATGGAGCCCTCAGACCCAGCGTTCACACTTGCTACGGACCAGGAGGTCACACGCATGTTGGCCCAACCAGCGCGCAACATCATCCGACAAGCTAGTACAGCAGAAGTCAAATGGGCCATCATGCATACCACCGCTAGGAAGGCCACTGGTCACGATGGCATTCAAAACCGTGTCCTCCAGGAGTTCACGGACAAAGCTGTAGACCACCTAACAAACATCACGAATGCCATACTCAAGCACCAACACTTCCCCGCCATTTGGAAGACGGCCAAGGTCCTGATGTTCAGGAAGCCGGGGAAAGACCACTCCCTCCCACAAAATTACCGACCCATCAGTCTGCTGAGCGCTCTCAGCAAGATCGTTGAGAAGATAATACTAAAACGACTCACCAGGCACTGCATCACAAACCCTGAGACCGGAGCAATTCGGTTTCAGGAACCACCACTCAACAACACAACAACTCCTCCGTGTCGTAGAATACATAACACACGGATACAACAAGGCAACTGGGGCGGTGTTCCTTGACATCGAAAAGGCTTTCGATCGTCTATGGCACAACGGCCTAATACGCAAACCTAGTGACGCAGGGTTCCCCGACGGGCTCGTACGTCTCGTACACTCATATCTCACGGACAGGAGTTTCAATCCGACGTGCAGGGCAAACAATCGACACGACATGGTATACAGGCAGGAGTACCCCAAGGTAGTATCCTAGGGCACTTACTGTTTAACCTCTTCATTAACGACCTCCCAGCTACACATAACACGACGGTAGCAATCTACGCAGATGCCACTGCCATCCTCGCGCAAGATTGGAAGCCGTCTAACATTAACTCACGACTACAGACTGCACTCAGAACGGCGCAGCCTTGGCTGGTGAAATGGCGTGTTACAGTAAACGTCGACAAGTGCGAGGCCGTTCTGTTCACTAGAAGACCGAAGCAACTGCGCAAACATCAGCACTACAACCCAATAACACTACACACACGCCCAATACGCTTCCGCGAGAAGGTCAAATACCTCTGTGTCTGGCTGGACAGGAAATTACTCTGGGGGGACCACATTCAACACGTGACCAACAAAGCTAACGCGAGGCTCGAACAACTGTACCCTACGCTTAACAGGAGTAGCACACTGAACAGGAGGGTGTCTAGGTCCATGTACATGACACTTATTAGACCCCTGATGACGTACGCAGCCCCTGTCTGGAGATACGCTGCGCTAACTCGCCTCCGCCGTCTGCAGCTCATACAGAACAAAGTACTCAAAATCATAAGCAACGCTCCGTGCTACACACGCATCGCGGACCTTCACCGGGAATACCAGCTAGATACTATCTTTCAGGTATTCCAAAAACTCTCCACATGACTGTACAATAACACAAGACACTCGCGCAACCCGTTTACACTTTCTCTGGGTAACTACGACCACAACCATAAACGGAAGCAAAACAGACCAAGGACATCACTGGCTAGGAACTAAACATCTATGGTCCATAGAACGCTAACACGACAGTACTGGCGAGCTCCTGCAACACAGTTATTACTGGAAACCCAGATGTGCGACCAGCCGAAAAACGGCAACCGCAGGGAAACCGTTCTGTACGCAGCACGCAAACCAGCCACACACACCCCCTACACCGTCTGTGAGCCGATCTATGACCGATCGCCCACTAATCTACAACGACCTTGAACTGTTGCAGGGACGCAGCAACTGCAGCAAGCGCCGCAACAAGCTCCAACAACGACAAAGGTAACGATGCACGATACCTCGAACTAACACAACCACACCTTGCATGCACTGTCGCAGATAGCTAGCCGCTAAAGCCCTTACTACCCGTCCTACTGTCGCAGAGGTTTTTTCCCTTGGCTTTTGCCTTGGCACTTTTTTTTTCCTCTACCCTTACAACCGCTACCCTTCAATCGTTTTCGACCACTTCTATCTCCTGATGGACCATGTTAATGAGTAATCTTACCCAGACGCATGGACAACATCACAGCCCGCATCCTGTGACGCCTGATTCAAAAAGTAACATGTTTACGGAGGTGACAGTAGAACTTTTGGTTTGATCACCACGTTGGTGTGGGCCTGGAGGGGCCCCATCGTTTATTTTTAAAAAAATTTACTGATGAAAGTCTTTATACGATCCTTGGAATAATCAAGCTTACCATTCATGAAAGGGCAACAGAAATGTTCCGTTCTTCCATGGAAATTTACCAGACTTATCAAACTATCCTCGTGTTCATACACTATTAACGAAGGAAATGTTTGGAATATTAGTGTGCAAACACTTCGAACAGTGTACTTTGGCATAATTTTTCCTACGCCTGTTTTACTGCATCTTACCAAGAATAAATTCAGCGTGTATTGTCATAGGTTAAGGAAGGTACACAAGATGACTAGGGTAAGTTCGGGAGAGTTGGACCATTGGGTGAGATGGGCCAGTGGCGTATTCCACAAATGCGCCGCTGAAAAGTAACACCCTCAACTTTAGAGGAAGCTCTTTTTTGAACAAAAGTGGTGCAAAAGTGTTGGTGTCACTTTCGTGTTAATTCTGTGAAAAGATGACATTCTCTATTCTTGTAAACCGAAAGGTCTTATCGTCTGGTTAGATAACTTTAGTATTAAGATTTAGTTTGCGCATTACAGATGTAGTTTTACTACTGCCAACTTGAAGAACGTGTAGGCATTAAAATAATCTAAAATCGACGCCAAGTTTGTTACCTAGAAAGAGAAATAGGAATGGCCATCTCTTTCAGATAATGGGGCGGGGGAACTGGCCAGTTGTTGAACTGTGAGATAGATGCAGCACAATTAAATTTAACTTCAAGGTATAAGGGATAGTCCGACTGAAGGTGCCAACAGTCTCACACTATTCTTATTTGGCGGTAGATACATCTGTGCCAAAATATACGTTCCGATTCCTCGCACATCAAAAGAGCAGAGATATCTGCACTAGTCAAATTCCTTTACTGACACTAATTTGGAGTGCACTCCTGCTAAACCTAAAACTTCCTAGAAACTGACTACTCCTTAGCAAGACAGATAATAATTTTGGAAGAAATACCACTTATTCCTTCTATTAATAAAACTATGAATTTTGAGAGGAACGTAGCAACTGTATCCAAATGGCTAAACTCTGTTGAAAGCATTGAAACTGTGAAGACAAAAATGAATAAGGTAAGAGGCTAAGTAGAGAAGAGGAAAAAAAAGATCACTAAAGGGATTTTCAAGATCCCTCAACAATGATCCAACAGCCCGCAAAAGAGTAACATGGTACTGAAGCCATAAAACCTGGATTATGGAGCAATGGTAGAAACTCATTTCAACGGACGTGTCTTGTTTCACAATGAATCCAACTTCTGGCAGACTGTATGTCAATAGAGTGCAACTTGTAGGGCGTTCGGTGAAGATTTTGGCAACCATATCGTAGTATTTCAATGTTTCCACGTTTACTTTGTAAGGTTGTATTACTGCCGAGGGCTCTGTCACCACTTTCGCTGATAAGGTTTGTTTCCCACTTGTGATGCTGTGTACCAAACCGACAGAACCCCCGTGCACACATTTCGCATCGCCCAGGACTGGATATGTGAGTACGAAAATGAATTTCCTCATCTCCCCTGATTCCCCCAGTCACCAGTTCTCAACGTCACTGATCCTTGGTGGTCCACTTTGGAGAGAAGGGTGCGTTATGGCTATCCACCTCCATCATCTTTACCTGAACTTGCTTCTTCCTTGCAAGAAGAATGGTTTATGATACAGCTGAAAACCATACAGGACCTGTGTTTGCCGTTCTGAGACGACTGCAAGTTGCTTTGAATGCCAAAGAGTTTCCTAGACCGTATTAGGCATTCAAATATGTTGTCTTTGGTGTATCCATATCTTTGTCTGCCAGTTTTATCATAATTAGTAGTGAAACCAACCCACTTCCAAAAGGTTCAAATGGCTCTGAGCACTATGGGACTTAACATCTATGGTTATCAGTCCCCTAGAACTTAGAACTACTTAAACCTAACTAACCTAAGAACATTACACACATCCATGCCCGAGGCAGGATTCGAACCTCCGACCGTGGCAGTCGCGCGGGTCCGGAACCCACTTCCATGTTCAGTAGAATTTGAGTTTTTTTAAAGTCCTGGATAAAGGCAATGGAACGACAACTAAGGGATGAGCGAGTGAGGAAAGGGAGGGGTGAGAAATAATAAGTTGCTTGAATGAGATTTTCACTCTGCAGCGGAGTGTACGCTGATATGAAACTTGTGGTAGATTAAAACTGTGTGCCGGGCCGAGACTCGAACTCGGGAGTCTCGGCCCGGCACACAGTTTTAATCTGCCAGGAAGTTTTATATCAGCGTACACGGCTGCAGAGTGAAAATCCCATTCTGGTAACATCCCCCAGGCTGTGGCTAAGCCATGTCTCCGCAATATCCTTTCCTTCAGGAGTGCTCGTTCTGCAAGGTTCGCAGGAGAGCTTCTGTAAAGTTTGGAAGGTAGGAGACGAGATACTGGCAGAAGTAAAGCTGTGAGACCGGGCGTGAGTCGTGCTTGGGTAGCTTAGTTGGTAGAGCACTTGCCCGCGAAAGGCAAAGGTCCCGATTTCGAGTCTCGGCCCGGCGCACAGTTTTAATCTGCCAGGAAGTTTCAGTAAGTCGCTTGTGTGTAAGAGTGGAGGTAGGAGAGCAAAATGATACGTCTTTTGAATAGAAAAATTATCTCTATCCTTCACTGTCTGTTTTGAAAAGACTTTACAATAAACTAATTGTATTATAAAATAGTGTAAAAATGCGAGCTATATGATTATGTGATTCCATTTTATTTGAAGTGTCTGACATCATTTGGTAACATTATACATACTGCTGCTGCTACTACTACTGAAACATAATGGAGAATACTGGTAGCAGCTGTTAAGCTATCACCTGGGGTAGCAGGAAGTTCCGCGCGTGTTCAATTATAGAAGGTAAACATGGTGCCTAGTACCACGGCTACATCCTCTGCTCACAGACTGTCACGTGTAGGTGGATATTAGCCAGGTGAAACCACAACTGCGTTATACGTACCTGAACCTCATAGCGATGAAACATATGCTAGGGTTTACCAAATGTCAGTAAGAAAGATACACATTCTAACTGCAAAAATCATTAGAGTATTTGAACGGGTGTAACAGTGTCAAATAAACCGCTATAGGTGTTGCTTACCTCGAATCAACGGAACGTGAAGCGTATCATTGTGTTTCGAGTTGAGAAGTCATATTCACAATGAAAGAAAGCGTGTGTCAAAACTCTGTCTTTGCCACCCCTGGGATTCGATACCGTCTTTAACTACAGGATAACGAATACAGCTTCAATTTTATACAGAAGCATTTTAGTAAACTTTGCGTCTGCTTACAAAACAAAAAATGATATTTTGAGTGTTGTGTTTTGGTGAATGTATATCCAAACTGGTTCCTGTTCCATGATTATTTAGAGAACTATTAGTGAAATACTTAGGAATGTCTTCTGTGATATGCACAGTTGATTTGTAGACATACTGACCTGGTGCAGGAAATATAACCACATTTTAATGGTTGCTTGAAATGAGTTCGACTATTGGTTTTCATCCTTTCGATCCCAAGAGCATAACAAGTTGGTAAATTTTATTTGGTCGTTATCTTTGTGTGTTCATTCCATGTTCATTGTCAACCGGTATTCGTACCTTAAAACTTTACATTTGTTACTATATATTTATTATCTATGTTTATTGAGACATAGTTGCTTTTCCTTTTAATGCTCACGTGCATATCCATTGTTTTATTTAAGTTAAGCGTTCATTTACTACATACTGCCCTAACATAAACGTCCTTGAGTGTTTCTTTTGCTTTCTCTAATAGGATTTAAGGGGTTCGTAAGTTCTCACCAAATGGAACTTTTTCTCCATACGTTATACTGTGAGGAAAGTAATTGATATGTATTAAGAATAGAACTGAATGCAATTCACTACTCTAGGGAATATTTTCGTTCATACCTTTCTTCTCTGATTATTGTTTTTCTAATAAATTGTCACCAGCAGACCTGTGAAGTATCTGTACATTTACACTCTGTTTATTGGTAAGATTGTAATCATCCGTTTGCTGTTCCCCTTACGCTTACTGCTTCTTACCGGCTTAGAAGAATTTTATGGGCAACAATGTCAAAAGCATCGGAAACGTCTAAGATTACGCCTGTAATAATGTCATCCCTGTCAAGGGCTTCAAGTAACTTATTCTTAAACTCCGTATTGGTTGGTATTGTATGTCTCGCACTTCAGAAACCAAACTGTGCTTCATGAAATTGTATTTATTCAAGGAACTCCCGAGTCCAACTTTCACAACTGATTCAGTTACTTTTGATGTTTCGGACAATACTAACCATCATACTGTGGTAGCACTGGTATGTACGGCGATTAATCAACAAAATTTCTTAATTTCATTTTGTGATAAATTGTGCTTAGTTTTTTTCCATCTTTCCCTTTTAACGAATATAATACGAGCTCCCCCAACAACCGCACCCCCTTCCACCCTTCCATCCTTTCCCACCACGATCTCGGATCCTGGGTACGGTCTTGGACGGCACTCTGAGTAACTAATGGCCACTGGAACGTTTCTTCAAATGTGATACAGTGCAGATCTGCTAATAAATTACGAAAGTTCTTTCGTGAGTACTTTGCGAGCACAATGCGATTTATTAAAAAAAACCACAGTAGAACTTTTAGGCCTGTCTAATTACCACTGGGAAAGCAAATAATTCTCAACAGTTGGGATCGACGTAGTGTTTCAGAACTCGGGACTTTATTCGCAACAGCGTGCCCGCGAGTGCGAAGAGAAGGAGAACCCTCAAGTTAACGAGCAGCCACCGACAACTTCTGTACGGCCGGGAAACTCAGTTTCTTTCCCGCCTCTCGGATACTGTAATTCCTGTATAATGAAACCAAGATCGCGTACAGACGTTTTTTCCCTTGTTCCACATAGAAAAGAGAAATAACGTCACTTCGTTCTTCATCTGAATGAAATTTGGTCAGTGTTGTACTGTGGTGGTTGGTGCGCATTTCTACATACAAGTCCGCATCTGGTACATTAGGGACAGTGTTGGCGAAATGATTAATTGGAAACGCCTCAAAGGCTAAATTAAGCTGTGAAGAAGAGGTAATTTTGATGTAGCATGCGAGTAAAATAAGATCCTTATTTTAACACTCTGCCGGCAGGAGACACCACAGTGGTGCCGTGTGTGAAATAGCGGGCAACTGCCGGGGACACTACAGTCGTGTCTTGTGCATAGCGCCAGTCAGTGGCCGGCTACAACACAGTGGTGTACTAAGTATTGTATCGCGCAGTGGCCTGCCACAGCACTTTAGTATCTTTTGCATTCTGTTGGTGTTTTGTTTAGGTAACAGTAAGTTACACACATACAAAAGTTCTTTGTTTTTATAAGTACCTGTGCCCTTTCATCATGGCAGACGAAACGCGATGAATGCGCGGAGCAAAACTTGGAGGTTGCCACTACACCGAGTACGTCTCATCATGATCCGGTTGACAGATCTTCCGGTCACATAAAGCAACACCAACTAATAGGCATACTTGTTTCCGAAAAGAATAAACGAAAACGAAGAAAGTGCCATGTATGTTCCAAAAACAATAAAAGAAGAGCAACAAACTTAGTGTGCAAGTCTTGTGGAGTTGCGTTACATCTTGGAGACCGTTTTGCAGCATATCATATGAAAGAGAAATTCTAAGTCCCAGAGACGATGAAAATAAACAAATATATGAAGCGAACAAATTTTGTATTTATTTATGTATGTATATCTTCGAAATTTCATGAAAGTAGGGGAACAGGGTTGAGAACTTATGAGAATTAACGATGAGATTAGTAAAACGAAACAATTTATACCTCCCGATAATCTCAAGAACGGCCAGAGACCAGCCAAGTAGTCCGAAATAGCGCTGCCGCCACCAAGTGAATAAATTTGTAAGAGACGTGCGGACGGCAAAGTGTCTAGATTTTTTAAAATAAAAAGTAGGAATCGAAAACTCACATTCTTTTAGTTCTTCTGAATTTCACTGTTTCAGCTCATAATAATCATTATCGTACCAAGATTTTGAAGTCCAAAATACAAGAATCTGTGTTGACTAGGATGGTACTGTGTAGCACGTCTATCCCTCAAGACAGAATATTTATGTCGGAGGATCTACCGCTTTGTGAAGGAGGATCTACCGCTTTGCGAAGCAGGATCTACATCTACATACATACGGTACAAGCCGCCGTACGGTGCATGCTGGGGGATACCACTACTAGTCATTTCCTTTCCCGTTTCGCTCACCGTCGTACGAGCCTTATTTTCTCTTACCTTCATGGTCCTCACGAGAAATGTATGTTGGCGGCAGTACATTCGCTCTACAGTCAGCTTCAAACGGCATTTCTTTAAATTTTCTCAATATTGTTCTACTGAACCAACGTCGCCTTGCCTCCATAGGTTTCTATTCGAGTTCCCGAGGCATCTGTCTAATACTTGCACGTTGTACGAATCTACCGGTAACAAATCTATCAGCCCCGCTCTGAACTGTCACGTCTTCCTTCAGTCCGACTTGGCCTTATTCCCATACACTCGAGATGTACCCAAGAATGTGTCGCAGTAGCGTCCTATTTGGGGTCTCCTTTATGAATGAAACACATTTTCCTAAAATTTTCCTCATTAACCTAAGTCGACTTATTCGCCTTGCGTACCACAATCCTTACATTTTCGTTCCATTTCATTTTGCTTTGAAACGTTACGGCTATACATTTAAACGACGTGACTGTGCCAGCAGGTTACTACTGATGCAGTATCAGAACATCATGGGTTCTTTTGCGTTAACTTACATTTTCCTTCATTTAGATCTAGCTGCCATTCACCACACCAACTCGAAATTTTGTCAAAGTCATGCTGTATCTTCCTAGAGTCACTGGACGGCGACACATTCCCGTACACCACAGCACCATAAGCAAACAACGACACATTGCTGGCCTCCCTGTCCGCCACATCAAGTATGTCGATAGAAAATAATAGTGGTGATAATGCACTTCCGTGAGGCACTCCTGACAATTCCCTTGTCTCGCCATCGAGGACAACTTATTGGGTTCTATTAGTCAAGAAGGCTACGATCCACTCACACATCTCGGAACCTGTTCCGTATGCTCGTACCTTCGCAAAAAACTTTTCAGTGGATGGCCGCGCCAAATAGGCCCTACCTTTGGAAATTGTAGGAATTTGGAATCACGATGTTGCCCTTCATCCACTGTTCGCAGGGTACCACGTGAGAAAAGAGCATGCAGAGGTTCGCATGAACTTTGCTTTCGAAAACCATACTGATTCGTGGACGCAATGTTTTCCGTCTCAAGAAAATTTATTATTTTCAAACCGAGAATATGTTCAAGGATTTTGGTATGTAATTTTTTGTGTTCGTTCATTTGCCCTTCTTATACACAGGAGTCCCCTGTGCTTTTTTCAAGTCCCTTGGAACTTTGCGCTGAACAAGAGATTCGTGATAAATGCAAGCTCAGTAAGCGGCCTATACCGTGGAGCATTCTTTATAAAACCGAGGTGGGACCTACCGACTTAATTGTTGTCAACTCTTCCGGTTGTTCCTGTACTGATTACTGTGTCCTCCATAAGAGAGTGTGTGCTATGGTGAAAATTCAGTATGTTTGTACGACTGTCCTATGCGATCGATTTCTTAAAAGCTAAAATTAAAACTCTGGCTTTCCTTTTTCTGTCTCCTACTGCCACTCCAGACTGGCCAACAAATGAGTCGATGGAAACCTCAAGTCGTCCTCTCACACGACGAGGCAACTGACGTTCACGCGGATGCGAGCTGGACATCCGACCACAGCAGAGATCGCCGTCGCGGCACGGGACTAACTGGTCGACGTGATATGCTCTCCCAGCACTCCCCAGCGGCCGATATCGGCTTTGTTTGGCTCGCAAACCACACTGTTCCTTACGACATTGGACACGCGTAAGATAACTGTGTTAACTATGTCAGCTTGCGAAATGTGGTGTTACAGAAGAATGCTGAAGGTTAAATGGGTAGATCACATACCTAATGAGGAGGTACTGAATAGAATTGGGGAGAAGAGAAATTTGTGGCACAACTTGACCAGAAGGAGGGATCGCTTGGTACGACATATTCTGAGGCATTAAGGGATGACCAGTTTAGTGTTGGAGGGCAGCGTGGAGCGTAAACATCATAGAGGTATACACTAAACAGATTTAGTAGGTAGTGGGAGATGAAGAACCCTGCACAGGTTAGAGTAGCATGGAGAGCTGCATCAAACCAGTCTCTGGACTGAAGACCACTACAATAACAACTACTATGTAAGCGATTGCAGAAGAGGAGCGGAGAAAATAGCGAAGTAGATCCTGGACTCGTCAAAAGTTAGGAAAGCGAATTGATGGTAGAGTGCATTATGCTGTAAAATGTTGTACAACGATCTGAAATAAAGACCAGTAGAAGTTATTCGTTATCTCCACTGGATGTTCATCTCATTTTCGGTTTTAAATTGAATGTAGGTATAGTGTCTAATGTCAGTTCGCGCATGTGTAATATCCATAGTCTTGATGTTGTGTTGAGCACCAGCACTCAAATAATGCGCGTCATTACACAGATTTCAAGACCGTATTCGTTTTATAATTTCATTCCAATGGAGGCGGAGATATTTTTAGAAGCTGCTTATAATCGCTGAGAAAGGTATTTACTAGAAATACGACGGTGAGTCAAATGAAAACGTTAAATTTGTAGTAACAAAGCTGTAAGCTGGTAAGCGTGCTGCAGCTTGCAGAATGGCCTGTAGGTGGTAGCATAGTGCAGATGCACACATACCGTTGCAGAGCCAGTGTAAAGATAGCCGCCCCACTTGCTACTTCCAGCAGGGAACAACAGCGTTCTGTTATTCGGTTTTTGCGTAGTGAAGGTGTGAAACCTATTGAAATTCATCGACGAATGAAGGTTGAGTACGGTTATGAGTGTTTGTCACAGCAGCAAGTCTACGAATGGAGTAGGAAGTTGGCAAATGGTGTGACTTCAGTGGAAGATGCCCCTCGTTCAGGTGAGGCACAACGAGTTGCGACTCCACAGAACATTGCAGCAGTTGAAGACATAGTGAAGGAAAACCGACGAGTGACACTGCAGCATGTTTACAGATTATTCATGGGCTAGCACACCACAGTGTGCATGATGTGCTCCAGTTTCACAAATTGTCTGCAAGATGGGTGCCATGGCAGCTGACTCCTGAAATGAGACAACAACGTGTTTATGCTTGTGAAGAACTTTTTCGGCGCTTTGAAATGTAAGGTGATGGCTTCCTTGCAAGTGTCGTTATTAGGAACGAAACCTGGGTTCACTTCAACCGCCCACCATTCTCACCAGACCTTACCGCAAGTGATTTCCATACGTTTGGACCACTCAAAGACGCAATGGGAGGAAAGAAGTTCCTTTCTGATGAAGAGCTACGCCACGCAATGTATGAGTGGCTGCGCGGACTACCGAAAGAATATTTTTCTAAAGGAACTTATGCATTTTGTAAGCGTTGGAGGACTTGCATTGAGCGTGGGGGTGATTATGTCGAAAAGTGATACAGATTTCTACCATTTCTGCACAATATATAATATTTAAAAAATATGTAATGTTTCCATTTGAGTCAACCTCGTACAAATATGAGGAGGTCCATAAACCCAGCGACAGGTGTAGCCCTATATATTTCACATTATGTTTCATAATAGCACAATCTTCGAGCGTGCAGCTGGTGTTTACTTTCAGACGCAGACTGGCATTCACGTTCAGGTTACTGGCAAAACATTCCAGTCGTTGTCTTTTCCCATAGGAATACACCACATAATAAATTACAACTACGTTTGAGCGAATACTTCTGTTAAAAGAATAAGAAAGACCCATAATAGTTTGAAAAACGAAATGAGAAAAAAGTAGAAGGAGGTAGACGCGAACCTGCCTTTTTTCCTCCCCTTCTCACCACTCATGACGCTACTAACCGCACTCCACCTTCGACATTACATCAGGGCCTCGCTATATGGCACACATTGTCTAAAAAACTGTACCTAAAAACGTCATTATTTGATAATTCAACGCAAATCGTACAGAAGAGACGCGTTTTTGATGGATAATCATTGTGCCGTAGCATTGAGACATGTAAGTCAAAAAACTAAAAATATCAACTACAGGATCCCTTTACCTACCGATATTTTGCCTACCTTCATTTTATTAAACGAATCGTAGTTAGAACGACTCGTTTCCAAGAGATCCCGAATTTATTGATGCTTTGAAAAAAAACTGATATTCATATCACGTCGGTATGAGAGAGAAAATCTACAAAATACGATATTTAACGCCATACTATATAGCGATTCCTAAGTTCTACTTGTAACGCAAACTGATACCGAATCTCAATGGCCACGATATTCTCTACGACGTAGAAATATGACGTGCCAGATCCTTCATTCTACGCTCATAAATGTATTGGAACGTGGAAATCCATGTTGTAGAGTGCAGGTTCACCTGTCGGGAAAGGACGGCTTTAACTCCGCTAAGCGATTTTACGTTGGACCAGATTTTTTTTACTTCGCATTGGCAAGATATTCTGACACACGTAAACTAGTAGGAGCTCTGACGACAGATAGCAATGCTAGTAACGGCACAACTGCTCCAAACGGCTCCGCTCGGGGCCCACTGTTGACGTGGGACTTCGCAGCAACGACCACCACGCGTTCCCATGTGAACGGTGTCGTCAGGTACGGTTTCAATGGACACGGCATCATCTAGACTGGATCTTGGATTATTGGAAACGTCTCATCTGGTCAGGTGAATGGCGTTTCTCACTACACCAGATGGATCGTCGTGTTCGGATGCACAGTGTTATTCCTTTGATTTTTCTTTGCTGAAATTTAAATTTACATGTAATATGGGAAAAACGTATATTATTGCGCGATAAAAACTGTGGAAGATACGACCTGTTTTAAAATACTTGTTTAAGGGGCTTTCAATCTACAATAAGTGAAATGGTCGCGGATTAAAACAGTGATGCACGAAATGTAGAAAGAATTTCTTTTGGTTCTTAGACTACGGGTTTCAGTAACCAATGAACGTCTTCGGATATGATTTTGTGTCGGTTCCACTATGGCTTTATTGCTTTACAACAAGCTATAAAACAGATCTGAAGATGGGCATTGAAAATTGAAGCCGGCCGCGGTGGTCTCGCGGCTCTAGGCGCGCAGTCCGGAACCGTGCGACAGCTACGGTCGCAGGTTCGAATCCTGCCTCGGGCATGGATGTGTGTGATGTCCTTAGGTTAGTTAGGTTTAAGTAGTTCTAAGTTCTAGGGGACTGATGACCACAGCAGTTGAGTCCCATAGTGCTCAGAGCCATTTTTTTGAAAATTGAAAGCGGCAGTCTAAGGACATAAGTTTTGTGAAATGAAAGAAAAAGTGAAATGTGGATACCCCGCCATGCAGTCGAATGAGTTCAAGAAATGTTACCGTTGTGTGGGGAATATCATGAGATTTTCTAGACATCAGTCTCTTGACTTGTTTGACGCGGCTCGCCACGAATCCTCTCCCAAGCCAACCACCTCACCTCAGAGCAGCACTTGCACTCTACACTTTCAATTATTTGCTGGATGTATTTCAATTTTTGTCTTTCTGTACAGCTCCCTCTAAAAGCACAGAAGTTATTAACTGATGTCGTAATTCATGTCATCTGATTCTTTCTACTTGCAAGTCTTTTGCATGTGTTCCTTTCTTCGCCTATTCTGTGGAGTCTCTTGACTTGTTTGACGCGGCTCGCCACGAATCCTCTCCCAAGCCAACCACCTCACCTCAGAGCAGCACTTGCACTCTACACTCTCAATTATTTGCTGGATGTATTTCAATTTTTGTCTTTCTGTACAGCTCCCTCTAAAAGCACAGAAGTTATTAACTGATGTCGTAATTCATGTCATCTGATTCTTTCTACTTGCAAGTCTTTTGCATGTGTTCCTTTCTTCGCCTATTCTGTGGAGAACCTCCTTACTCCGTACTTTATCAGTCCACCTAATTTTCCATATCCTTGTACAGCACCACTTGTCAAAGACTTCGATTCTCATCTGTTCCGTTTTTCCAAATGTAAATGAATCGTTGCCATAAAATGCTGTGCTCCAAACTTAAATTCTCATAAATTTCTGGTATACGGGGCACAGTGACTTGAGGTGCCAAGGGATTTGTAGTAGTATACGGTGGCCCCATGACAGCTGAAGTACATGGACACTGATGATATTTGATTCATGGGAATAACCGCTTGATCCAAGGCCTAATTCTCAGCTTACCGTTTCGTCGTCCACTGCTGGAGACTTCATCAACAACTTTAACGACTCAAAAACCTGTTACAGGCTCAAAACAAGCTTAGGAAGATGAACTGTCTATGTGAACGTACACAACTGTTTGTCTGTGACCTGCACCGAAGTATGCTATGGAGCTTTTCGGTGGGTCGAGTTGACGCTGTTCGTTTCGGTCGCGTTTCTCACTGGTGTGCACAACTAGTTTAACTTCAACCCTTTTTCTTTTCTATTAAAATTGTTTTTGTAGATTTAAATTTCTGTGGCCTCTTTGCACATCCTAGGAAAGCAATTATTAGATCTCGTTAAATAAGTCTCCAGCCGTGGAAGACGAAACTTTTAGGCAGACAACTGCGGCGTGCACCACGGCCTTACTGCCATAAATCAAATATCAGCAATATCGCAAATACCAGCCGCGAAAGCCTACACAGTATGATTAAGTGAACATTGTTGTGGATCACCTGCATCCCTTAAAGCATTACGTCTTCACCGACGGTAATAGCATCTTCATAAATAAAAACCGTGAGCTAAATCGTGATACAGTGCTCTGAAGAGGATGGCAGAGGACTTAATGGTCAGCAAATTCACCTGATCTGCACCGGATGTAACATATTGCGACTAGGACTGTGGATATTTCTAAAAATATCGGGAACTCGATACATCGACATTCAGAAGTATGTCGTTGTCTACCCTCGATACATGCAAGACGGATTTATAGCATACCGTTCCCCTTTTTCAACTATACCTTCGGCAGTCTGACGTTGGAGGTTGGGTTTGTACAGCAAACACGCACCGCGAAGGTCAGTAATTCTTTTTCACCTCGCAGCTGTATTCGATTTCTCTCGATAAATAATTTAACAATGTTTAATTGATCTTTTCATTGACTGGCACACTATTGGGAGGATTATGAAGAATGGAGAACTGAACGGCACTACAAGAGAACCGATAACAGAAATTATGACGTGGCCAAGTGTAAGGCTCATAGGAGCACTCTCAAAAGTGTGTGAGACCGGAGCAAGTGTAAAACAGGACAGCATAGCGCTGGATGAAGTGATCAGTTGGGAGCAACAAATGAGGATCTGGGAATACTTGGAAACAAAATGGACAAGAGCGCCAAGTGGACTAATTTGCCTATTCAGACGATATAACGACAGCGAGGCGTAAGAAAGTGCAAGCAAATAATCGGACAACCTAAGAGAGGTAACCACATGGGAATAAAAAGTTTATCGATTTGAGGATTGCCTAAACAAGACAAGACACTAAGTACAGTTGGTGATTGGAAGATACTAGAAGGCACAGCGAGAGAGCTGGGCAAATTTAAAATACCTGTCAGAAATTGTAACAGGAAGAAGGAGCAGGAAGAAAACACAGAGAATGAACGAAATGAAGTCAGCCTTCTGACACTACAAAATGTGATAGGAAAATACTGGGCAAAACTCAGGGCCAAAACAGATGCTGACAGTTGGATGTGAAGACTGAAGGAAGGACTGATTCCGATCGTGAGAACAAAGTCAAGAGAAACGTGAATAGCAGGAGATTTGTGGAATGTGATCACTACTAACCACGAATAGGCTAGTACGAGAAATAAAGGGTAGGATAGGAGGAAACGTACGAACCAAGTGCTGTGATGATTTGATTGGAATTGAGGATGTAGGCTGAAGGGACGGTAAACTGGAGAGACAAGTATACACCGATCAATATGCCACAGATAAAGGCAGACAACGATTAATAATTGGTCGGAATTTGGGATCAAGATTGAAGGGCAGAGAAACAGGAGAAGCAAGTACGTATTGACGAATGTGCCACAGATCAACGAGAGAGAAAGGTACACGAACAGGATTGGTAACTGCGGGGCAGATAAGGGAGGAAGAAGCTGAAGAGCTCGGAATAAGAGGGTGAGAGAGAAGCAGAACTATAGTGAAATTCCAGGAAGGTAGAAGAGATATGTGCAAGGTAGGCCTATGCCAAATCTTTTTGTCAAAATCTTTGTTACAAGCAACAGTTGTACAGCATATGCTGGATGCTGGGAAAGTTTCGCTGTCACAGCGTAAATGCATACAGATTGTGTAAAAGCGTGTGAAGTGATGTACCAATTGGAAGCAGACACATGGACACTAACAGAAAAAAAAGTGCCCGTACTGTCGCAGTAAGTACAAAACTAAACTCTTACATTGATATCGACAGACAAACAACACTCAGGGCGATACATTAAAGTATTTTCCATCTTCTAGTCACAGAGTCACAACCTTGCATTACGCTAGGAGCTGTGTAACTTCTAGAAAACCATCTGATGATGAAACTGGAGAGGTTCGAAAACCGGTGCATGGAATAATACACTATTAAAGGAAGTGACAAGTTGAAGTTTTATGTACGAGTATTTACATTTAGTTAACAGTCACGAGTTCTAAAATATCGGTAATGGATTAGCTTCATCAGAAGCTAATTTATTGTGCCGATGTGCTGTTTCCAGGTAGGACCGGAATAACTAATCCATCGCTCGACAGTATAGAAACCGAGAGGGGACTACTGTAACGACCTGTCTGTCCACTATGTTGACAGAATTGCGGTGCTCGTCCAAGCCTGGCTCGCAATGCAGAAACCACTGGCCTGCTGACGCATTGAAACTCACTGGCTCCTTATGATTTCGTCGTTGACTATCAAATGATTCAAATGGCTCTAAGCACTATGGGACTTGACATCTGAGGTCATCAGTCTCCTAGACTTAGAACTACTTAAACCTAACCAACCTAAGGACATCACACACATCCATGCCCGAGACAGGATTCGAACCTGCGACCGTAGCAGCAGCGCGGTTCCGGACTGAAGCGCCTGGGACCGATTGGCCACCGAGGCCGCCCGTTGACTATCGCTGAGCTACTGCTTTCCACAGAAACGCCCAAAACGTAGTGATGGCACTTCCGTGACGAAGAACTACCGAAAAAAGAAATTGCTGCACAAACATCCAGTCAGATCTTCGGATGTTTTCAAAGTGAATCCGATATTGGCAACTTGTTTTAAGTGTTCAGCAATGTAAATTTGTGCACTTCACAAAACGCTGTAACGTGTTATCCTATTATTACAGCAATAATGAGTAACAATCATAATCAGTCAGCCAACACAAATCCCAACAATTTGTAAGGATGTGAAATGGCTCAGTCATAAGTGAATTAGGTGGCAGACTTCATTGGCTGGATACAGGGACAATGCAGTCAGCCTACAAAGAACTTGTGCGTCAAATTTTAGAAGAGCAAAAATGATAGCAGGTTTGTTTGACTTACAGAAAAGCGTTACAGATAAGATGAAAAACCTAAATTGCCAACCGCTTAAAGATTGCTCGAATAACTAATGGGATTACAGCCGAGTGACGTAACTGACCAAATTGAGTTTTGCCTTGAAAATGCACCTGTCGAAAAATCGGCAGTTGTTGACAAAATCACCTGGCTATTTTCCTGTACCTAATATGGACGCTATATAAGACGGAAAAACTGCAGGTCCTCTGAAGACTGACGATTATTATCCTACGACTCCCACTATTTGTGGCCTAAGTTAAAACCTCGATAGTTGTCAGGATAACGAAGCGGGGAGTATGGTGGACCATACCAGCCGCCGTGCTAGGCAGAAATGATACAACATTCTAATATCCCAGTCCCGCGACACAGGAAGGCCACCGGAACGCAAGGACCTAGATGGTAGCCGCTAGGCGGCGCTCCAAAAATTCGCGCGTGCTTCTTTCGTCTCCTCAGAGCTATGCGCTGGCCACGCTCGATCACGACAGTATCGCCTCCCACGACCGTGTTATAAAGTTACCACAGCATAGGCCCGTCGATTAACACGGAAAGACAACAACAGAAATGGACGGACAGTGAAGACAACACGCAGAAAGCTAAGTCTCGAGAATGAACGAAATCGAGAGCTTAGACGTAGCAATATCAGGAACCAAATAACCAAGAAGATAACGAAAAATACGAGAGCGCAGTTGGAACACCAATGAGGAGGTACTGAATAGAACAGGGGAGAAAAGTAATTTGTGGCACAACTTGACTAGAAGTATTGATCAGTTGGTAATACATGATCTGAGGTGTCAAGGGTTCAGTTTAATGTTAAAGGGAAACGTGGTTGGTAAAAATCGTAGAGGGAGACTTAGGGATGAATAAATGAAGCAGATTCAGAAGGATGTGAGTTGCAGTTGTTACTCGGAGATGAACATGCTTGCACAGGGTAGAGTAGCGTGGAGAGCTGCATCAAACAAGTCTCTCGACTGGAGACCACAACAACAACAACTATAATACCTACAAAGTAAGTTACTTTTACACTTTTATGATGCCCAAAAGGGTGATAGGCGTTCTGAAATAAATAACTTTGCAACGACAACTCTTTCTCAATCCGAAATACGTACAAAGCTTTCGAAAAACGTTTTCTGAAGTCTAGAGATATTCCTCAATTCCCTACGTGTCGCTCCCATAACATCTGTGAGGCCAATGTTAGACTAAGCTTGCCGTGGTGTCCGAGAGGCTCTAGGCGCTACAGTCTGGAACCGTGTGACCGCTACGGTCGCAGGTTCCAATCCTACCTCGGACATGGATGTGTGTGAAGTCCTTAGGTTGGTTAGGTTTAAGTTGTTCTAAGATCTAGGGGACTGATGACCTCAGAAGTTAAGTCCCATAGTGCTCAGAGCCATTTGAACCATTTTATGTGTTCGACTAATTTCATCGTGCACAGGGACATATAAACAGTTATTATTCCCTCTTTCCACACGCAGTAATAACAGGAAGAAACATTAACACGCGATACCTTACTGAGTACTCTGTGCCGTGCACTTCCCAGTGTTTAGTGGAATATGTATGTGGATGTCGACTGACAGTTTTCCTCTGCTCAATAGATAAGTGAAACAGTATAAGAAATCGATAATATTCATAGGAGTACAGGGTGTTCCTAAATTATCTTTACAACTTAAGTATATTTTAACTTTAAAACTATAATAGATAGCAAATGGTTTTCAACATGTAATAGGATAACTGATGAAATATTTTTAATTTCCAAGTGACGCAATTTTGACCGAAAACTGAAAATGGAAACCTGATAAAATATGGACGCCACAAGAGAACACGCAGTGTGTGGCCTGGTTCATACAGAGGACGTTCGATACCCAAAACTTTCCAACACAGTTTTTAAGGCAGTTACCGTTCTAACCAACTATTAGGCTTGCCATATGTCATTATGGAAACAGGTAGTGTTCTTTAAGAGGGGGCGTGTCACCCATCTGTTCCAGACGGCAAAGTGGAAATGGTGCGACAGGTGCCTGCAAGGATTCCTTTAAAATCAGTACGTATGGCCGCCAGAGAGTTGGGAATGAGACCCTCAACTGTGCACATAGTCTTGCACAAGAGTTTATGGCTATAACCATACAACAAGCAGCTGTTTGAGGCTTTAAAGCCCACGAACAAACCTCAGTGGAAACCGTCTGCAGTGTATATGCTAGACAAGACTGACGCAAACAATACATGATTGGAAAATGTTTGTTTATCCGGAAAAATGAATCGTTATAACATTCGTATATGGGGTTCACAGCACCCTCATGTTACACGTGGAATGGAGAGAATCTTAAGGTGAATGTTTGGTGTGGACCGATGCAAAATTGCGTTATTGGTTCACACGTTTTCGTCGAGTCTACCGCCAATGGTGCTGTTTAAATAGACGTGTGAAAAGAGTTTGCTATGCTGCATTTGGAACATCTGCAAACTGGTGTCATATTCTAGCAGGATGGCGCACTTTCCATTCGCCCCTGACAGTCTATCAGTTTCTATATGAAAAGTTTTGGACAGCTAGATTTGACGAGATGATCCAGTTCGATGTCCACCACCTGACCTCGCACACTTACATATGTATGAATGACGATATAGAACTTCATAAGTTATCATATGTTTAAAACCGCTTGTTAGTATCTATTATAGTATTAAAGACATTAAAGTCTTAATTTGTAAAGATAATTGGCAGTTACGTTTCTAGCATTTGTAGACTTAGAGAAAGCTTTTGACAATGTTGACTGGAATACTCTCTTTCAAATTCTAAAGGTGGCAGGGGTAAAATACAGGGAGCGAAAGACTATTTACAATTTGTACAGAGACCAGATGGCAGTCATAAAAGTCGAGGGGCATGAAAGGGAAGCAGTGGTTGGGAAAGGAGTGAGACAGGGTTGTAGCCTCTCCCCGATGTTATTCAATCTGTATATTGAGCAAGCAGTAAAGGAAACAAAAGAAAAATTTGGAGTAGGTATTAAAATTCATGGAGACGAAGTAAAAACTTTGAGGTTCGCCGATGACATTGTAATTGTGTCAGAGACGGCAAAGGACTTGGAAGAGCAGTTGAACGGAATGGACAGTGTCTTGAAAGGAGGATATAAGATGAACATCAACAAAGGCAAAACGAGGATAATGGAATGTAGTCAAATTAAATCGGGTGATGCTGAGGGAATTAGATTAGGAAATGAGACACTTCAAGTAGTAAAGGAGTTTTGCTATTTAGGAAGTAAAATAACTGATGATGGTCGAAGTAGAGAGGATATAAAATGTAGACTGGCAATGGCAAGGAAAGCGTTTCTGAAGAAGAGAAATTTGTTAACATCGAATATAGATTTATGTATCAGGAAGTCGTTTCTGAAAGTATTTGTTTGGAGTGTAGCCATGTATGGAAGTGAAACATGGACGATAACTAGTTTGGACAAGAAGAGAATAGAAGCTTTCGAAATGTGGTGCTACAGAAGAATACTGAAGATAAGGTGGATAGATCACGTATCTAATGAGGAGGTATTGAATAGGATTGGGGAGAAGAGAAGTTTGTGGCACAACTTGACTAGAAGAAGGGATCGGTTGGTAGGACATGTTTTGAGGCATCAAGGGATCACAAATTTAGCGTTGGAGGGCAGCGTGGAGGGTAAAAATCGTAGAGGGAGACCGAGAGATGAGTACACTAAGCAGATTCAGAAGGATGTAGGTTGCAGTAGGTACTGGGAGATGAAACAGCTTGCACAGGATAGAGTAGCATGGAGAGCTGCATCAAACCAGTCTTAGGACTGAAGACATAAACAACAACAACAACAACAATTGGCAGTCACAGTGTATCTTCATCACAGCCTGTGGACTGACTTGCTGAGTAGGTCCGCATATGTTGCAATGGAGACTGCATACCGGCAATGCAATCTGTGCAAGTGTCTCTCCTCTGCAGGGTGGAATTTCATCATGGGCGCCGTCAGGCTACCCCCGTGCCCTCGCCCACTCACACACAGCGCAGCCCAGCTCCGCACTACACGTGGCTGCTGTGCCGCTATTATCTCTTGATTTACGCGGCTCGGCCTCCAGGGCTCCACTGCACTGGTGACCCCAGTGCCGCTGCCGGTTATGTTAGCGCTCGCTACAGGGTGAGGCCGCGGGGGACTCGGATTAATAGCCCAGGTTTCACGTGCGTGGCGTTTCTGCGGAACTAGCCTGCTACCGCCCGGATTAAACGAGCAGCCACTCTGGCGTAGGTCTCGCAACAACAGGAAACGCCGCTGTTGGATGGAATTTGGAAGAGGAAAAACAGGCTTGGAAAACACTGCGACCAATTCTTATTTACAGACATACGCTGAAATTTATTGATGTCGATTATTCTGGCAATGTAAATAATCGATTTCAGAATAGTCAATTTATCGAAAGATGTGTCACGGAAACCAAACACATCTGTATCAATTCCAGACACGAAGGGATTACAGACACTGGCTACGTGTGGACATTGAATTAAATCAATACGGAAAATTTAAAATTTGTGCAGGACCATGATTGATTTCAATCAATGCTCACTGGCAGCTGCGTCACTACTTCCTTTATGGCTTGATGCAAGTGGCTGCAGGATTAAAATTTACAAAAAGGTGTGCCGCAGGGGAGTGTCATAGGACCGTTGCTATTCACAATATACATAAATGACCTGGTGGATGACATCGGAAGTTCACTGAGGCTTTTTGCAGATGATGCTGTGGTGTATCGAGAGGTTGCAACAATGGAAAATTGTACTGAAATGCAGGAGGATCTGCAGCGAATTGACGCATGGTGCACGGAATGGCAATTGAATCTCAATGTAGACAAGTGTAATGTGATGCGAATACATAGAAAGATAGGTCCCTTATCATTTAGCTACAAAATAGCAGGTCAGCAACTGGAAGTAGTTAATTCCATAAATTATCTGGGAGTACTCATTAGGAGTGATTTAAAATGGAATGATCATATAAAGTTGATCGTCGGTAAAGCAGATGCCAGACTGAGATTCATTGGAAGAATCTTAAGGAAATGCAATCCGACAACAAAGGAAGTAGGTTACAGTACGCTTGTTCGCCCAATGCTTGAATACTGCTCAGCAGTGTGGGATCCGCACCAGGTAGGGTTGATAGAAGAGATAGAGAAGATCCAACGGAGAACAGCGCGCTTCGTTACAGGATCATTTAGTAATTGCGAAAGCGTTACGGAGATGATAGATAAACTCCAGTGGAAGACTCTGCAGGAGAGACGCTCAGTAGCTCGGTACGGGCTTTTGTTAAAGTTTCGAGAACATACCTTCACCGAATATTCAAGCAGTATATTGCTCCCTCCTACGTATATCTCGCGAAGAGACCATGAGGATAAAATCAGAGAGATTAGAGCCCACACAGAAGCATACCGACAGTCCTTCTTTCCACGTACAATACGAGACTGGAATAGAAGGGAGAACCGATAGAGGTACTCAGGGTACCCTCCGCCACACACCGTCAGGTGGCTTGCGGAGTATGGATGTAGATGCAGATGTAGATGTACTATACATCGGCTGGCAGTCGCGGCCTAGTACTCAGCCTGTGTGGACGTGCGGTGCAGCTATCCGTGTTTACTTGGTTAGATACGTAAACAAGTATACGGTAGGTGTACAGTGGGTCCCTCGTGCACCAACCGAACTGAAAAACATTGATACATCTTGTTCATCGTCTTTGTGTACCTTTCGTGATGCTGAACTTACGATTCGTACTTGTAAATGGATTCGGTCAGGAAAATTACTTGGGAGATTCACCTCTGACAAGAATAAAAGACATGTGCAATCTGCAGCTTTCCACGATCATGACTGGCTACATGTAATTTTCGGTATTTATGGTGATGATAAAGCAGTTCACTCCAATGGATTGTGAGGTGTATGTTGTTTTGCTAAACTGATATTTCTGATGTGTTGGACAGAATATTGCTGAAAACGCAGGGCAAATTTCTGTTTTGTCATCGTGATGATTCTGATAGTACCGTTGATATAAGTAACGATAACAGTGGCCTTAAAGCTGTCTTAACGCTAAGTATTCCACCAGAACTAGAATACAAGGAATTAATACAGACACTTTCTAATTACGAACAGGTAAAGAAAGCATCTGATTCGAATAGTAATCTATTAGCTACAAGGAATTAATACAGGTACTTTCTAATTACGAACAGGTAAAAAAAGCATCAGATTCGAATATTAATCTTTTAGCTACAAGTTTCAGATCTCTACGAATGATATTTATGTTCGATATCCCATCCCACATTTTTCTAGTCGGTTGCAATACATACTTAATATATCTTGTGGAGAACCCGCATATCAAGTGTGCAGTGAACCAGGCCATCTTCGAGAAACCTGCCCACGTTGCGTGTTTATTCTCCGAAATGAATCTGCTACAGCGGACATCTTTCGTGGCACAAGAACTGCCTCCTACAAGTACTGCAACAGGCAACACCGAGAATATTCGCGTGTAATACACTGACCAGTCCCCTAGTTTAGCTGAAGAGGAACTTCTAACATTCAACAAGAGACCAGCAACAAGTGAAGTACACAAGAACGCATATAAAGCTCAAAAGTATGAAATCGATAACGACCAGCCAGCAGCCGTTGTTGAGGTAAACAGTTACAGAGTCTGTGAGATTTCAATTCAATATCAATTAAACGAAACAGAGATGAAAAAAATGAATGTCTTTGTTCTCATCGAAGTCTGGCCAGCAAGAACCGGCCTTTAGAAAAGGGCAAAACGAGCTCGGAAAAAGAACCCGAAGAAAAATCGGCATCGATAACCAGAAAAAGAAGCCAATTAACGTTTCGGCAATACAGAGTGGACCTGAGATTGGGATGGAGACTCAAGCGTATTCTTCAGTCCCGGCAACCATACTCGGTATTTCCTTTTGAGCTGTCCACAGCACGAAAGTAAACACCAAACACAGCAGTAAACAACTCGTCAGGCAAAAACACAGAAACAGCTGCAAGAAACCGCAGCAGTCCTGACTGGAGCATGTAAATAGCAAAGGAAAATAGAATACTGTGCGGAAATAACTTTTATTGGCAGCACACGATCTGCATAGAACACAGTCAAAACAATAGAGGGAAGTAACAGCAACCAGAAGGTTCTAAGATCTCAAGGTGTTGAGAAGGTACAGATAGCCAAAGCAAATCAAAAGCAGATGTCGGCAAAATAAGAAAGATACAGAAAGGGAGCGCCAAAACAACTAGAAATGAGGAATGGAAAGTGAACCTCCTAGAAATGAATCCCGACAAGACAATTAAATGGGAGATTATGGATGGACAAATAGCTTGCAATAGACAATAGGAGGTTGCTTAATCTCCCCACCCTAAATATATGCGGAATAAAAAGTGAAGAAAAAGATGAGGATTCTGGGAAATTTCTTAAAACCAATGATGTGGACATTGTCTTTCTTCAGGATGTAGCTTGTGAAGAGATGAATTTGCAACAGCAATGAAATGTGTACAGCAACATCAGCTCTAGCAGCAGGGGTTGCTGCGTTTTAACCGGAATGGAGCAGGAATCAGAAAATTTAGAAAAGCAACGGCATGGACGTGTTATCAAAGTCAAACTGAATGAAATAATAATTCTAATCCTTTAGGCTTCATTAGGAACAAATGATAGGACTGGTAGAGAAAATTTTTTTAGTGGAACTATCCTGACACGCAAAAGGTGACATAATAACGGGAGGAGATTGTAACTGTGTTGTAGGATCGGCAGAGACAGCACGAACGACTTCTCGTTGCCGCCCCTTAAATAACATGATTGGAGAACTGAAACTGATACGCGTCTACGCAATCCCACCATACGTACTATCTCCACTATCAGATAGGAGACTGGACAGATTCTATATCATAACAAGAATAGATTTAGAGAAATATGGAGTAATCCCCGTCAGCTTCCCGGACCACCACGCTGTTGTCATCAAATTAAAAGGTTTGATTCAAATGGCTCTGAGCACTATGGGACTTAACATCTGCGGTCATCAGTCCCCTAGAACTTAGAACTACTTAAACCTAACCAACCTAAGGACATCACACACATCCATGCCCGAGGCAGGATTCGAACCTGCGACCGTAGCGGTCACGCGGTTCCAGACTGAAGCGCCTAGAACCGCAAGGCCACACCGGCCGGCCAATTAAAAGGTTTATCCCTACCCACTGTAATGGCAAAGGGATACTGGTAGTTAAATTGGTACGTGCTCATCGTCGAGTGGGCAAAAATAGAATTCTGCAAATGTTATCGAAGATGGGTTCATTGGATGCATTTCTTCAATGGCATTGTTGAATGATGGGATAAACTGGTGAAACCTGGACTTCGTGAACTGTTTAGAAAGTAACGTATAGGATCCAAGAAAAAGCGGATAACGTAGATGACTGAGTTCATTAGTTGAAGAAATTAAAAAATAAGATCTTATAACTACAAGAAAGAGAACTCGAAGGCAAAATACTCACTTTCCGAAGCAAGGGATACATTCCAGACGAACAGTAGAACATCTTTCATCTCAACAGAAAACATAAATGCTATAGACAAAAATTTATCGGAAATTAACATCTTCCCACAGGTACGACACAGCCTAAATGGATGATATTACGGACCATTTCCGGAAACTGATCGGAGAAGGACTTTCAGATCCTACCAAGGCCGTTTGTTTGCTACAACACAGAAAGACTGTCCTCACCATTGAAAATGTCGCAATGTTTATAGAGCCCTTATCCAAAAAAGACACTGAAGACACTGTGAAGCATTTACCTCTAAATAGCAGTCTGCGCGTTGACGCCATAGCGAATGAATTTAAAAAAATTTCTGGTACTGGAAATCATGGAGCTGATGAAAAAGAAACAGAGAATGAGTTAAATATATTCGGAAAATGAACTACAAATTGTGGTCCTTGTACACAAAACTTCGAAACCAACGCAAAAATAATGGCACGCACCATTGCCGCAAGAGTAAAGAAGACTCTTCCAGAGGTAATCAGGCCTGGCCAAGCGTGCATCGTTCCCAACCGGAACAAAAGGATTGTTGGACATCGACCTCGAAAATGCCTGGACAAAATGAGTCACGAATATCTAAGGAATGTGTTGAGACACTATAACTTCCCAGTGGGCACAACAGATCTGAAACTGGAGAAAATCTGTTTCCAAGCCACGTCAATCGAAATAATATTCACAAGCTTTAGATGGGTATCTCCGATATCGTTGTCAGGAGTAAAACTATTAACTGGTGGGCTGGCACTATTTCTCGCTTATATGCCTATGATTACCTCGTAACAAGTGATTTTACATCCAACCTGGACAGGGTAACACTTTTTATGAGGGTGCCAGCAGAAGACACGCTGGATATTTTGGCCCAATGGTTTCCATCTATGTGTCGAAAGGAAGCAACGGCGGATGCTTAACGCTTGTAGGGAGGCGGGAGCGACAGTTTCAAACGTGGCGCCCACCCCTAGCGCCACCTGACGTCACTCGATCCCGCGGCGAGCCGGAGCTACTATAAGCTGCCCAACTCGCCTGGGACTTGGTACCAGGTAAGACTAGCAACAACTAAAACGTCGGAAGCGATTCTAATATCGGTGGTTTTGGATTAATTTTTCAAGACAATTCCTTGCATCATCATACCAACAACTAGGGGTCGCTGTGGTGTCTTTACCATGACGGTGGATGTATCCTAGCATTACTCAATATGTGTACCAAGACTGGTCCAAACTGTTCCACCCTCGCCTGCTAATACTTCTTCGTTTTGTGAAGACCATGACAGATCATGTATGCGGTAGCCCGAACGGACGAACATCCCTCACAGTTTTCGTACACACTTCTGAATCAGGAAGTGTCAGCAAATAAAATCTGCAAGATGGCACGAACACGTCAATTGTTATAAAATAACAGGATGTTTGACGTAGAGAGTTGAGAAAGTAAATTACACATATCGTCTGGTGCGAAAATTATGGCCCATGGCACAGTGTCGTCAGTGAGTGAATGTTCGTGCCTTGCTGCTGACACAGATTTATCGCGATGCTGCTAACAGGGCATCACAATGAGGGCGTTAAAGGGCGTAGCAGCTGAAAACGTACTTCAGAGCTTTAGTATCTAGGACAGTACGACTTTTGTGGGCAAAATGTCTAAAATACACACAAATTCACAGTGAATTATCTGTGACGTACGGACCAAACGGAATGTAGCGTCCAACCGTAACGAAATGAAGTCAACACTTTGGCCAACGACGCACAGCACTCCATCGTCAGGCCAAAAGTGGCCTACCGAGACCATCCGACCGCCGTGTCATCATCCGTGGAGGATGCGGATAGGAGGTGTGTGGAGTCAGCACACCGCTCTCCCGATCGTTATGATGATGTTCTTGACCAAAGCCGCTACTAATCGGTCGAGGAGCTCCTTAATTAGCATCACGAGGCTGAATGAACCCCGAAAAATGGCCACAGCTCATGGCGGGCTGGATGGCCACCCATCCAAATGCCGACCACGTCCGACAGCGCTTAACTTCGGTGAACACACGGGAACCGGTGTAACCACTGAGGCAAGGCAGTTGCCTCAAGGACGCACAGACCTGGGAAAAACTGATTGCGATGCAAGGCCATAGACATCGGTCGCAGAAGACGATAACAGACAGTCGAGCAACTGATTCGTAACATTCACAGATTTTCCTGCGAAGCGGGTGGTCAAAAAACGGTTCTTCAATGGCTCAGTGGCGACGGAACGGATTCCTATCGCCGAGAAATTGATCAACAGGTATAGGGTTCTAACCGTTGTCTACAGATATTAGGTAACGGTGTTGGAAAACAGTGTCCAGTGTCCAGTGTCATGTGTCTGTGTCACTGTGGAACATAGTGAAGCATTCGGTAAAACGTAGTTGGTCTGCCATAAATATGTGTAACTTCAAGTTTTAAAGTCTGCTCACCTCTGCGCTTCACGACTGTTAGATGAAGTAATAAAATGATGGTTAAAGAGAGCGTAATCATGCCCTTTGGCATTTCTAAACATCTGACCCTTTTCGACTTTAGTGTCTGTTGACGATGCTACAGTTACTTGGTTGCCACTTCTTTTTCTTCTTCTTCTTCTCCTTCTCCTTCTCCTCTTCAGGTATTAGGCGAAATTATCCATTACCGTATCCGTCGTGACCAGGGTCTTCCTCTCTCTCTCTTCTTCCCCGGCTCTTACAATTTCTAGGCTTTAAGTGTAGTCTGTAACTCTCATATCTTTCTAAGTGTTCGTTCCGTTTTCGTCTATACCCAACAATTTTATCCTATAGACTCAAAACATTTTGTTCTTCTGTAATATTTTGATTATTTAGTCTGTCTTCTATTGTGAAACTTTTAACGCGTCTCAGGAATTTCATTTGTTGTGCCTGAATACGGCATTCTTGCTTTTTCCTTATCACCCAGGTCTCGCTTCCGTTGAGGAGTGAGGTGACTGCAACTGTTATCTAGAATTTAATTTGTGTATTTCCTAGTTTTATTTTTTAGGCTCCTCTCAATTGTTCCAGATACCCGGCTAAATTTAGTAAGCTTAATTTCTATACATTTGTTGTAGCCATACGACACCTCACACTCTATGCAAATGAAATGGTTCACTTACTCTGAAATCTTTTGATCCACCACTATTTCGGTTCCATCATGTTTTTCCCCATGAAAGCCACTTTCTTAGATTTTTCTGTTAAGATTTCCTTGTCAAATTCCGCACCTATTTGTTTCAGTAAGAAAATTCTTTTTGAAGGTCCCCTTCTTTATCTGCTAGGATCGCTGCATCGTCAGTATGTAGTAAGTTGTTCAAACAAATCTTCCTGTCTAGACACATACCTTTTAAACATTCTGTTTTCCTTATAAGCATTATTTCATGTATGTAAACTTGGGGAGGTGCAGCACCTTTGTCGTACTCATTTTTCTTTCGCCATTCGGATTTAGTAACAAAGATGAAAAATGTGTCCTTACCTCAAATTTAAGCAACAGCTTTCTGTCTTTTGGGTACTTAACTGCTTGTAATTCTAACAGATCCTCTACCACATGCGACTAGGTTTTACCAAAATGTAATCGATCTCTCATTATATATCAATATCGCTAATAAAACAACGGATACTGCAATCACGGAAACTCTTTTTTCACATTACATCATAATATTCACTCAAAACATAATGAAAGTAACAGAATTTCAGTTTTTCTGCGGCCAGCGTTATTAAATGGAATCTCGTATCACAAAAACCACCGAGTTCACCTCATACATGATGAACTAACTTAATTTATATTCCGTGAAACTGAAAACATTGAAACGAGGTTTCCGGCAAATCAAGCTAAATCCTGTTAACTCTAGCACCAATCGAGATACTGGAAGCATGTATGTTTCTTTAAAAGGAACGATATACTTTAATACCAGTTATCAAAAGAGGTTGGAGACACTGGTGCAGTGATAAAACACTCATTAATGTCGGGCTTGAAAAGCAGCCGAGAGGTGTACTGAAGTTTAAAGGCAACGAGGCTGGAATAGGTCATTGTGGTGTAATATCCGTCACGTGGGGCGATAATCGCAGACACCGTCGTTGTATGTAACAAGACAGATAGGTGTACTTTACTGAGATAAAACGTATTTCTTCTTGGCCCCATTTTATACGGCATACATAAAGGGTCTTCTATATGCTAACTTCTATCATAAGGGGCGTAAACCCACCTTCGTAGCCGACGTCGCTATCGCATGCCTGTGTGCTGGCGCTTCACTCTGAAGTACGCGGTTCGAATGCTGAGAGTCGTCCAAATATCTCCAGTATACACCGGGAGGAGGATGGTGGTGTACAGTCCTTGCGTCATGGTCCTGGAGTAAATTTTGAACTCTCCACAGTGTCTCTCGAAGTGAGGTCATGTGGCACTATTCACCGTGATCCGTCCGCTGCGTGGGGACATTAGGCTGGGCGACCTCCTTGGTAATATTCGAAAAGAGCAGGCTGTATGTCACCCACTCTCTTCTCTCATGATCATCATTAGCACACAACACAAACATTACAATATACATTGAGTTGTCAAAAGTCATGGGATAGCGGTATGCACACATACAAATGGCAGTAGTAGTGTGTATCCCACGGACAACGCAGTGGCTGATGGCCTTCACTTAACGACCAAGAACAGCGGCATTTAAGTAGAGATGTCAGTGATAACAGACAGGCAACACTGCGTGAAATAACTATAGGAATACAGGTGGGACGTACGACGAACCTATCCGTTAAGACAGTGCGGCGAAATCTGGCAGCAGACGACATAAGCAATTACATTTGCTAACAGCAAAACCTCTCCTGGTCTCGTGGCCACATCGGTTGGACCCTACATGACTCGACAACCGTGGGCTGGTCACATGAGTCCTGATTTCTGTGAGTAAGAGCTGGTGGTAGGGTTCTAATATGGCGCGGACATTACGAAGTCATGTACCCAATTTGTCGACAAGGTACTACGCAACCTGGTAGCCAATCCGTAATGGTGTGGGATGTCTTTACATGAAATGAACTGGGTTCTCTGCCCCAACAGAATCACTCATTGTCTGTAAATGATTATGTTCGGCTACTTGGAGACCATTTGCAGCCTTCATGGATATCATATTTCCATGACAACTGTGACCCACTTCGAGTTTCTAAACTGCGCAGGGCAGAAGGAGATCCGGCACGATATTAGGAGGTATCCCATGACTTTTGTTACCTCAGTGTACACCCATCCATTACACTCATGTACACTGCAAATTTGCATGCTACGCAACCCTCACGTATCCACAAGGCTAGGGGTCTATGCAAGCGAATTGAGAACACCCAATCGAACTATACGGCTGAACCCATTGCATGCGATATGCCAGGAACTAATGCCGCAGGACATTTAATTTTTAGAACGCTAAAATAACTATCATATAAGTGTAATTACTCCTACTGAATCGAACAGCTTTCGTGGAAACAAGTGGACAGTCGAAGGGCTTGAAACAAGGACGGATCATAGCATGACTCATCCAAACGGAGGTATTTCCACCACAACAGCCCATATTGCCGCCTTGTGTTTCAATCTTAGTTCGTTTTCTGATTTTTTTTACGAAAAGTTACAGTCACCATGAAACGTTGTTGTTACACATCAATCCTTTCAGTATCCTTCGAAAGCCGTTAAAGTAAACACATCAAAAAAAGTTTTCCACCGCCCCTGTTCCCAGAACTTAAGAAGATAGACACTGACTCTGGATATTATACCATAGACATAGTCCCTATGAATATTCAGAGACGTCAAAAAAACCGCCCAAAGATGTAAACAACCATGCGTCAGCAGCGTCTGTTACACGTGTTGTCCGACAGCGGATCAGTTCCAGTCATTCCACCAGGAATGAGGTACACGGCTCGTTTAGTCTGTAGTTCAACCATGCCTAGACGGTCAATAGCATGATTCGATCACGTTAGTATTGTTACTCTGTGCCAGGAAGAGCTATCAACAAGGGAAGTGTCCAGACGTCTCGGAATGGACAAAAGTAAAGTTGTTCGGTCATGGATGAGATAGAGAGAGAGGAACTGTCGATGACGTGCCTCACTCAGGCCGCCCAAGGGCTACTACTGCAGTGGCTGGCCGCTACCTGCGGATTATGACTCGGAGGAACGCTGACAGCAACGCCACCATGTTGAATAATGTTTTGCGTGCAGCCACAGGACGACTTAAACTGTGCGCAATAGGTTGCGTAATGCGCACCTTCACTCCCGACGTCCATAGCGAGGTCCATCTTTGCAACCACACCATGGAGCACGGTACAGATGGGCCCAACAAAATCCCGAATGTACCGCTCAGGATTGGCATCACGTTCTCTTCACCGATGAATGTCGCATATGGCTTCAAACAGACAATCGCCGGAAACGTCGAAGCTACCTGCAGTTTTGGGGTGACCTTATGTGGGGCCGACGTACGCCGCTGATGTTTATGGAAGTAGCCGTAATGGCTGTACGATACGTGTATGCCATCCTCCGTCCGATAGTGCAGTATATTCGCACCCCTATCGTGCACATCTTCTGAATGACTTCCTTCAGAATAACGGCATTGCTTGACTAGAGTGGCCAGTATGTTCTCCAGACATGAACCCTATCGAAAAGGCTTGGGATAGATTGAAATGGGCTCTTTATGGACGACATGACCCATCAACCACTCTGAGGGATGTACGCCGAATCGCCGTTGAGGAGTGGGACAGTCTGGATGGATCAACAGTGCCTTGATGAACTTGTGGATACAAGCATGCACGCATGAATGCAAGAGGACGTACTACTGGGTCTTAGAGGTAGCGGCGCGTACAGCAATCTGGACCACCACGTCGCAAGGTCTCGCTGTATGGTGGTACAGCACGCAATGTGTGGTTTTCATGAGCAATGAAAATGGTGGAAATTATGTTTCTGTTGATCTCTATTCCAATTTTCTGTACAGATTCCGGAACTCTCGGAATCGAGGTGAAGCAAATTTGTGTGTGTATCGTTCCATTAAACCTGTGTCAATCATTCGCATGATAAGAGTTCTAAGAGGATTAAATATACAAAGTAATTACGTATCATATGCATATCATTATTTATCAAAAATATGGTTCCGATATATTGAACCACTCTCTAAATGAGTTGCAAATGTTACTTCTTTGATCTGTGTGATAATCACTAGTGCTCCTAATAGACGTGTAATATCTAAAGCAGAAAGTTTACTGAATTCAAACTGCCGAAATCTATGTTCATGCAGTACAACAAACTGCTGTTTCTGCTCGATTGTTAATGAATTAAAAATAACGGCATAAATACGCCTCAGAATGCAACGAACCCCTCAAGGGGCCATTCCTGTATTTCAGTTGTCTCTCACTACACTTCCGTGAAACGGTAATTTGTCAGAGCGTTCGCTTCACCACTGACCTACATTATACGATTACAAATTGTAAAATGTTAATGTTTATTTCCAGGCGGCAATTTTCGCTCTTTTTTGTTGCTGTTTCACGCAGTCCATCCTGCACACGCAGGATTCAGATACCGTAGCACTTTCCTACATCCAGTGGTAGTGACATTCTATTTGTATCTTATGACCTTCGTTTGAAACAGTGATTGGTCATTTTCTCCTATATCTAATAATCAACATTATTATAAAGGGACGATCAGTGACAAAACTAATGTAAGTAAACTGAGTAGTATCTCAAAAGTAATCGGCGTAACTGTTAATACATCTACCCCACTGTGAGACAAGACGGTCAGTGACCTCTGGAAGAAACGTTTGCAGTTGCCTACGAAACCATGATTACACCCATGCGTGCACCTCGTCGTCCGAAGCAAATGACGGCCAATGTCTTCCTTCAGGACACAAGAAATATGGAAATTCGCAAGGGGAGGAGTCGCGACTGTGTGGAGAATGTGTTCAGGGTCCATGCAAAACTTCTGTAGTGTAGTCGAAACAACCTTGGCAACACGTACGCGGGTATTATCCTGCAACAGAACGATGCCGTCCGCTCTTCAATTTTTGCAAATTGTCACGTTACTTCCGTCGTTCAAAAGTGGCGCTCTGTCCCAGAAAGTCAAGCAGCCTTGGCAGTCAAAGAAGTAGGTCATCACGACTTTCTCAGAGACAGTGTGCCTTTTGTTTGGGCCACGCTGCGGAAGATTCGCTGGGAAGCCCTCACACATCTGCTATACAGTCCAGATCTCTCCCATGCGGTTTCCATATTTTTGGAGCCCTCAAGACAGACACTCTTTGCCGTTGATTTGCTCCGGATGAAGAGATTCAGTCTTGGGTGCTGGTTCCGTGGGCTATTGCAACATCTTTCCGTGAAGGCACTGACTGTGTCTCATAGGGAAATTAATGTATTAATAATTATTCTGTGCGACTGGTCCCGGCGGAGGTTCGAGTCCTCCCTCGGGCATGGGTGTTTGTGTTTGTCCTTAGGATAATTAAGGTTAAGTAGTGTGTAAGCTTAGGGGACTGATAACCTTAGCAGTTAATTCCCACATACATTTGAACAATAATTATTACGGTTACCGTTGAAATAATATCAAGCTTACTTTTTCTCATCCGTGCAATTTTCATTTGACTGCCCCTTATGACTCAGGAGACATGACGTCATAAATATTGAGGTGGGTGGAAATCTAGCTTTTCTTAAAACGGAGAGAGAATTAGACTATAGTTGTCCAGAGTTTGATAATAAGTGCGCTTCATGACTTCCAACAGACGTCAAACGTAATTCCAGACATTTATTACATCAGTTTCTGTTTCCATATTTTCAGTAAGCAGTGTTCGCCCCAATAGCTGAGTGGTCAGCGTGACGGATTGTCGTCCTACGGGCCCGGGTTCGATTCCCGGCTGGGTCGAGGACTGGCTGTTGTGTTATCTTCATCATCATTTCGTCCCCATCCGGCGCACAGATCGCCGAACGTGGCGTCGAATGTAATAAGACCTGCACCAAAGTGGTTGGACCTGCCCCGTAAGGAGCCTCCGGCCCAGTGACGCCAAACACTCAGTTCCATTTGCATTAAGCAGTGGTCGAATAGTAACAAAACCAAATTAATGAGGGTTTTGCGTGGTTTCCCTCAAATATTTAACAAGTTAACTTTTTTTAGAAGTATTCAGAAGTGTGAAACCTTTTCATACGTGGTACCTGGGTTCTTCAAAAGAATTAGGTGGTTCGAGGTTACAGGTCTTATTCTATCTGATATTGTCGAAGTTTCGCTCTGGGTCCACAAATGTCGGGAAAGTAGATGTAATTTTCTTTAAACTACTTTCCTTTATTTATGGCAATGTCAGAACTGATTCTTCGATGGATCCGCTTTTCTGAAACGGAAATGTTCTTTATGTAGTTAGTCTCCTGTTTTGCTGCATATACTGATCATTATTCTCTTCAGCAGTTTACAAGCGTGACAAGTCAGATCAGTCGTCCAATACTCAGATATATACGCTAGTGCCAAATCTGGCAATATAATGATTATGTCTTTCTAGCAATGCGAATGTAATACACCTGTGTGATACGTCACTGATACCAACTGAAATTCTCTTCTACTTCCAAAATCAGTACCTCTCCCAAATCATTATATTATTCGAACAGTGCACGGGGAGCAGCAGTTAGAGCTAAGTCGTAAGCTAGGTTAATGAGCAGAAGGTAGGTTAATTGGAGGACCAAATGTCACAGTCTAGGAAGATGGTTAGCAATCGGACGTTTAGAGTGCACCGGTCCCGCGGTAATCTCGTTACAGGTCGCTGTGCAACATTTTATTTCTCCCTCCGGGTTTTGTAGGTTGCAGACAAATTTACGAGCCGGTCGTGTGGGCTACTCCGTAGCGGTCTGGGGCGTAACGTTTATAGCGCGGTTGACCCACTGCGTCGCAATGCTGACAAAACACTGCAACGCAGGATACTTCCGTGCTTTATACACCTTTGTTACCTTTTGTACTTAAGCACGTAAAACATTTGAGCTGGCGATCCTCGCTGCCAAACTTGTTCGCAATAATAAAACACTTTCTTAGGATTCCTCGTCTGAAAGTGTGGTTCAAATGGCTCTGAGCACTATGGCACTCAACTGCTGTGGTCATTAGTCCCCTAGAACTTAGAACTACTTAAACCTAAGTAACCTAAGGACATCACACACATCCATGCCCGAGGCAGGATTCGAACCTGCGACCGTAGCAGTCGCACGGTTCCGGAGCGCGCGCCTAGAACCGCGAGACCACCGCGGCCGGCGATTCCTCGTCTCACTCGGTTAAAATTGAACCCTTATAGATCACTTGGTTGTCAGTCTATCTATCTCTCTGCCTGACTTTCCGTCTGTCTGTCCAACTGTTCAAAACCACTTTCCTCAGGAATGAGTGGAGGAATCAGGTTGTAATTTACATCACTTATTAAGGCATAGGGTCTATTGGTGATATAAGAAAAATGAAGCATTTAAATTAATTCAATAAAAGATACGACAATTTATGTCACATACTTTCATACTCGCAAACTCACTCAATACAACCAGTAAGGTACTTCCCCTTGACGTAGAATCATGAAATTTGGCAATAACAAAGGTTTCACAGTACATGTAATGGAACTAGGAAATTGTTAATTTTGTAATTATATCACACGAAAAAAAGTAATTTGGTACCCGACCTGAAATTACGATTTCTCCCAAGTCTTGGAATCCCAGGGATCGATATCTTGCTAGTAACAATGTCGACAACACGCAGAAATCATCGAGATCCTCGATTCCAGAATGGAACTGTCTCCATACGTACGGAACACTAGGTGAGCGAGTCTTACTCGCACCTGGCCATTTATTATGTTACGACATTTCATTTTGAAACTAACGAACCATTAAAACCGATTTTTCGACCATCTTCTTTTACTACAAGAGATCTAAGTGAGTAGCCTTTACTTGTGTCTGTGATATCGTAAATACAAACTTGGGAATGTGAACTGGCTACGTAAACGCCCTATTGAGCTCGAAGCCACATCACTTATTTGAAACTGAAACGAATGCTCTATGTGAAAATTAAAGCATTCATAAGCAATTAAATAAGCAAACCAATAATTTTACGACCACTAGAGTTGGCCAGTGTGAACTGTGTGAATCGCGGCTGTAATGTCGGCCTGTATATGAGTCTAACCTGAAATACGCGAAAATTTCTGCCCTGTCATATGGCTCTGGTCATATGAAGAAACTGACAGAACCTACACTGCAGAAAGGAAACAAAACCATCATGTATTATGAATCTCAACTGCAAAATGAAGTACTGGAAGAAACAGCAACACGGCAAGACTCCGAACCACACAAAAATATCAGTTGGTCCATGGAAATTGTGTTAATAGTCCTAACACTGAATGCCCATGAAACAAATGGCTCATCTTTGCCGGCTGGTGTGGCCGAGCGGTTCAAGGCGCTTCAGTTTGGAACCACCCAACCGCTACGGTCGCAGGTTCGAGTCCTTCCTCGGCTCACGCATAGATGTGTGTGATGTCCTTAGGTTAGTTAGGTTTAAGTAGTTCTAAGTTCTAGGGGACTGATGACCTCAGATGTTAAGTCCCATAGTGCTGAAAGCCATTTTAGTCTCAACTTTTTAAGTTCTGAAATTTCAGTTAGGAAGGAACTTATAAAAGAAAATAATTATTGACTTTAATATGAAAATCCATTTAATCTGAAAACTTCCACGGTACAGTAAATTAACTAAGAAGATCAATAAATAGAATAATGATCAAAAACTCGACTGCGATGAGGATGAAGTGGGCCAACAAGTCTACAAAAACCAAAATAAAACTTATTACCTCATCAAATAACACCTTGTTCTTCATTTCGAAACCTTTTTTTTATGTCCGTATGCCATGCAACCGTTGTTTTGAGTGTGCATTCCTCCTCGGAATAAATCTGCATCTCACGTAGTTCCAAAAGTGCATTCATGCATTACACAGTACACTCAACGAATCCCAGCCTGCTGCACACAGCAGGCATCCGCTACTGACTGTGAAAGATTTTACGACTGGCTGGCTGAATTGGCTGATTCGGTGGGAGGGGACCAAATAGCGAGGTCACCGCTCCTAACGGATTAGGGAAGGATGGGGAAGGAAGTCGGCCGTGGCATTTCACAGGAACCATTCCAGTATTTACCTGATACGATTTAGAAGAACCACGGAAAACCACGGAAAAGGTAGGTCAGGATGGCCGGACGCGAGTTTGAACCGTTGTCCTCCAGAACGCGAATCCAGAGTACTAACCACTGCTCCACCTCGCTCGATAAAGGCTCTACGACTCCACAGTGCTAGCATAGCATACACACATACTCTTGCCTAACAAATGTTCCACTGACTACAATTCTTCAAGTATATCATTTTCTTTACACATATTAATACATACAATAACATTTGAAAAGTTGATACATTAAGTTGTTCTGAAAGTGGTGCTGATATTCAAGATAATAAAAGTGGGTTAAAAGCTGTGAGCTGTCTGGGGAAGTTATCCTTGCATTACTGAGCAACTGTTTCACCAGGAATACAGTCTAGTTTACCAAATTGCCAACCAGACTAACATTAATTATAATCTTTTAATAGTCATCTTACGGCAACTGGTGATACATATATATATATATATATATATATATATATATATATATATATATATATATATATATATATATATATATAAATAGAATTTAAATAAAAAGAAATGAATCAGTTTATATTTAGACCTTTTTTTTAAACGTTGATCATTGTACCATTAAAATTTCAACATATTAAACTTGATTAAAAACTAAACTGGTGCCCTATTTGGGATTCTGAAAATGTCAGTTTGCAATCTTATGGAACACATCAAATATGGAGCCAAGATTGGGAGACTGCTTACAGCACTGCATTCATAAAATAACACACGAAGAACGTTGAAACATACGCAAGAGGAAATTAACCACAACCAACCGATTCAATTTTCACCCAAAGAAGTTACGGTCATAGTGCAATCTTGTCCGTCATGAAATTACCACACACTGGTATACTAAATTCATATTAATTGTCTGTGAAATCTCCTCGAAAAGAATAGCTGAGTGCTACTTTGATGATTACACCACATGCTTCACGTGGTCAACTTGGTTTACACAAAGAGTGTAACTCCACAATAATTTTGAGAATTAAAATAAATTACATCAAAAAGAAAAAACTCGAACTGGTTACTATCGTCATACTATTCACCTGATGGATCAAACAGTTATATAAACTCGTGGTACTGGTCTCACAAAGTACACTCGACGTGGGTTGAACATAAAGAGAAGTTGCTATATTGAAAAATATTGTCAAGACGAGACGTTATTATCTCATGCACATTCGCATTTAAGATTTATGATCTTAGTTAGAGTTAAGGATCATCAACACGTGGTTCCACTTTGCTTACAAAGTAGTGACTAAGAAACTACTGGAAGATATTCTGAACTTCACACTCGAATTACATTGCATTGCAATTTAAGATAACATAAGATATTTTAGATCCAAACCTGAAACAAAGGTAATTAAATTTCCATTTAGGCTGAACTTAAGAAATCCATTGTCCTACGGACTTAGCAGAGACACACTTAGCCGGAGGTCTTACTTCAGACGCTCGCCGCAGACAGACTGGCGTGGGCCCCTACCGAGGGTACCTCACAGATACAAACGGAAATAACCAGAGTGGCAGCTTCCTACACCAACCTAAGGGACGAACAGAACCATACCAAGAGTAGAAAGTTCTTTGATTTTAGAAAGCGTTGCTACCTGTTCCGACGTTGGACCTACTGTTCTCTTGCAGACTAGCTTGTCTGCTACCATCGAGCATTTGCTCATTCATCCTTTCACACAGAAGGGAAGGGGGATGACAGTATCCTATAATATACAGTATATAAAATAAATCGGATCTAGGTTCCGTATTAGAATGTGTGACATGAATTACATACAAAATGTGTTTTAAAGTGTAGTAATGTGACAGATCGTTCTTCATTATGTGTAAAAGTAACACAATCTACTGCTCAGTCTCCTCCCACATAGAGTCAGAAACACCACAGTAAATTTAGAATTAAAATGTATGCTGTAAATGACAACAGATTTAAGAAATTAACATGAAAGGAAGCTAACAGAGACTTCACACTATCTAAAAGCAGTCCTCTTACAGAGGCGCTACCTATATTATTAAGGGCCTCAACAAAATGGAAACGAATGTGATTACAAGTTGCCAATGGTCAGCTACCAGCGATCCAAACAAGACGGGATCTGCCACTCACCTGCATAGGTGGGACAGCCATTCCTCGACAGGCGTCCATCTGATCCTGGCGGAGGTTCGAGTCCTCCCTCGTGCACGAGTATGTGTGTTTGTTCTTAGGATAATTTGGGTTAAGTACTGTGTAAGCTCAGGGACTGATGACCTTAGCAGTTAAGTCCCATAAGATTTCACACACATTTGAACATTTTTTGACAGGGGTCCACTGGCATCCACTGTCCTATGGCTTTCCGGTATAGTGACATCGATTGTTGCGTGGAATCCGAAACAGGACGGTAGCATATGAGGGGCCATCACGTCTCGCTCCTCACACAGATGCCAGCTTGTGTTTGAGAAAGCTAGGACTCGTGCTGGAGATTGTCGTGATGTGTCAAAACTAGTTCCTCGCCAATGCGCTCCTTGCTGGAAATGACAGATGGCGCAAGTTTTTAAAATCTTTTCGTAGCACTGCACCTTCTTTTCCAGGTATGTATCTCATTGTATCCCTGAATAGAAGATCTACTACAAGTTTAATACATAACGTATTAGCCTCTGTCTGAGTATTATATACCCCACCGTAAAGTATTTACAAATCTCATATCCTTCCCTAATACATATATGTGGACGGGACGTTAAAACCAAATCTTTCTTGCTTTCAAATCTCATACAAAAATCATTCCACTCCATTCCCAAAATGTGGTGCATTAACCGCGCTAATTTTATACAAGGAATTCAATCGTGGTTGCAATAAATATGGGTTTATTAGGTGTTCATGTGCCACCCCTTTCGCCCGTATTGAAAACCATCTTCAGACAATCTAGGAAAGTTACAAAACCCAGTACAGATATATTAGCCATACACAAAACTTCTAAAGCAACGTAAAAATTCTTTAATTCTATAACATAAAAGATACAGGTCCTAAATTGCGTTTAGGAGGGTTCTAGCTCTGATAGTACGAAATATAAGGTTTAACACTTACCGAACTGTGATTGTGTCTCATCATGTGCCCTACCATTTTGTATTTTCTTCTTCCTACGTAATATAACAGCGTTCTGTTTTCATTCACTTCTCTTAAGATCCGTTCATTACTTTTCCTGTCTACCCAGCTTGTTTTCATCATTCTTCACCATATCCACATTTCCATTGCTTCCGCTCTCTTTTTCTCTGCCTTTCCCAGAGTCCACGCTTCACATCCTTATGTTAAGACACTCCAGACAAAAGTCTGGGCAAACTTCTTCCTACTTTCTAGGCTTATGTGATTGTCTGTTAGTAAACTCCTTTTATTCTGTAAAGCTTGCTTTGCCAAGGGTATTCTTCTCTTTATATCTGTGATACATTTATTGTCGTCAGTGATTGTGCTCCCCAAATAACAGAACATCTCAACCTGCTATAGAACTTCATCTTCTAGTTTAATATTAATTTTATTATTTTCTTTTGTCTTCCCTACCACCATAGTTTTGTTTTCTTCTTATTTATTTTTAGATTAAATTCTCTTAACGTTTTGGCAAATTTTAGCCGCATAAACTCCATTTCCTTTACTGAGTCAGTGAGTACGATTATATCATCTGCAAAACGGACACAATGTATTCGTTCCCCGTTAATTTTATTTCTTTGGTTATTCTTTTCAATTATTCAACAGTTTTCTTCAATAAATAAGTTGAACAAATGTGGTGATAATGGGCATCCTTGTCTTACTTCCTTCCTTATTTTTGCTTTCTTCTTCACACCATCCCCTTCTATCTCTGCTTCCTGCCTTTTATTCAGGTTTCAGATTAATCTACTGTCCCTCCAATTCTTACAACAGCAGCTCGATAATAACTAAGCATGTAGCGCTTCGGATGATTGGAGGTAGAATGTATAGCATACACAATGGTGGAAGGTTTCCTGAAGATATCGATGGGGATTCTACTTTCCATGAGTTGTAAAGAAAGGTCTCCTGTGAATTTCTGACTTCGTTCTTAAAAGTAAGATAAGAAACTGACGTTTGTCTCTCAACTGATTGCCTTCTCCCAACAGCACGTAAGCATATTGCGAGCACTTTGTGATTATCAGGGTAGTATAAGCTATGTGTACTCAAATATTATAGGAAACATCTATATTTTATCAGCTTCTGCAAAATTCCGTTAAAGGCGTGGACGTCAGTTCCACCTCGGTCGCGCTCTGGTGTACACTGACGTTGGTATCACGGCATTTAATATTTTAATTGAGGAAAATTTTAGTACAGGGAGCCCCACACGTAAAAAAGATGTTGTTAAAAATATTGTTGTTTAAAAATAAAAATAATAAATGCATGTTACCTACATAGAGGACATGTGTATAAACAACTAAAAAGTTCTCACGCGAGATACACTATCCACAATAATAGAATCAGTATTTATACCAGAACAAGAAGATTTCCTACCAGGGAAGGGCAGCACCTCTCACGTATTACGCCTAACGCAGAATACTGAATACGGTTCTGAAACAATACGATCACGGGTGTAGTTTCTATCGATGTGACGGCAGCATATGACACAGTAAAGCGCAGATATTGCAATGTCTGCTACAGATTCAAATATTTGCTAAGGACAGAAGCAGATGGAAGAACCAGAAATATGACCACTCGCAAGAAAACGTCGTATTTGTTATGCACCTTAGCAGCTTAACCAATGACCATTCCTCCCCAGAAGAAACAAAAGCTTTGCGTATCCAGACGATCGTGTAATAGACGCACAATAGACAGGTTCGAAACATGTTGAAGGGAGGCTGTCCCAATCTCTAAAACACCTCAATAGTTACTTCCAAGACAAAATGTCAAAACCCAATCTATTATAAATACAAGTATGCGCCTTCCAAGTAACTGCAGATAACCTGGGAAGGCAAGCAGAACACAGCACTACACTCATTTATTTAGGAGTCACCCTTGACTGAAGACTACTTACGGAAGCCACCGGTTGAAGATCAAAAGAAAGAATTAACATCCTCTGGAAACTTTCTGGAACAACATGGATACAGCTTCGTGTTCCGAGAGCACATGCTTCAGCCCTCTAATTCTCTGCAGCAGAATTAGCCAGTCCTACTTGGTACAGCTCCAGTAATGCCAGACAAGTTGATGTTGCCGTAAACGAGACCAGTAGAATCATCACAGGCAGGCTGAGATCAACTCCACTCCGAAAGGTGTACTGTCCAGCAGGTATCCCACCCCCCGGAAATCCGCCGCGAATTTACGGCCCGACTAGAAAGACATAAAACAGTAAATTATATGGGTGCGTGTTCTCGGACAGACAACACACGGAATCCGCAGCTGTGATACATTGAATTTAAACTGAAGGTGGAGAAGGGAGAAGGAAAGGGAAGGGAATACTTGCCGGCAGCTGTACTGCGACGTTATGCGGAATTAGCGTCGACGAGTGGAATTGTGTGCGAGACTGGGTTCAGGAGCGAGGACCTCCTGCGTACTCCACCTTCAACATACATGTAATATATCATAGCTGCTGGATTCCACGCATTCACATAATTGACTCGCCTCGATGGGCAACGAATCAACTTTCTTCAGTGCGGATGAACGTTTGCGTCTGACCTCCTGCCGGAATCTCTAAGCAGCGGGCATGGAGGATATGGACAAGGACTTCAGGTGGTAGGTGGAGCTAAGTGTGACTGTGAGCCGGCCGGGCAATGTGCCGATATAATCCGAGCAGTTGGTTAAACACTGTGTCCGGGTTGCGCAATGGCTAACCGAACTAGCAATCCGGAGATCCCGGTTCGAATCTCGGTCTTTCACATGTCTTCACTTGTCACTGCTCATTCTGCGTAATGTCCCTATAGAGCTAACATCACTAGTATCTTCCCTTTTCTTTACTGCCCCCCCCCCCCCTCCTTCACCGCCTTCAATTTACATATAAAGCAATAAATACAGGGTGTTTCAAAAACGTACGGCCAAACTTTCAGGAAACATTCCTCACACACAGATAAAGAAAAGATGTTATTTGGACACGTGTCCGGAAACGCATGATTTCCACGTTAGAGCTCATTTTAGTTTCGTCAGTATGTACTGTACTTCTTCGATTTACCGCCATGATTTCATACGGGATACTCTACCTGTGCTGCTAGAACATGTGCCTTTACAAGCACGACACAACACGTGGTTCATGCACGATGGAGGTCCTGCACATTTCAGTCGAAGTGTTCGTACGCTTCTCAACAACAGATTCGGTGACCGATGGATTGGTAGAGGCGGACCAATTCCATGGCCTCCACTTTCATTTATGGGGGCATTTGAAAGGTCTTGTCTACACAACCCCTTTACCAAATGTAGAGACTCTTCGTGCTCGTATTGTGGACGGCTGTGATACAATACGCCATTCTCCAGGGCTGCATCAGCGCATCAGGGATTCCATGCGATGGAGGGTGGATGCATGTATCCTCTCTAACAGAGGACATTTTGAACATTTCCTGTAACGAAGTGTTTGAAGTCACGCTGGTACGTTCTGTTGCAGTGTGTTTCGATTCCATGATTCATGTGATTTGAAGAAAAGTAATAAAATGATCTCTAACATGGACAGTAAGCGTTTCCGGACACATGTCCACGTAACATATTTTCTTTCTTTGTGTGTGAGGAATGTTTCCTGAAAGTTTGGCCATGTATTTTTGTAACACCCTGTATAGAAGAAAATTCTCTGTGTGGGTTTTCGCCTGAAACTCTCCTGTTCAAATCAAGACGAAATATTCTCCATACTACAGAAACCCTCACTCAACGACCTTCGGCATTCAGATTAAAATCCTGTCGTATCCAAGACTGCAACATACTAGAATTGGTGGAACTATGTGAGAACTTACGTTCTGCGAAGAAAGTTGGTCGATATAGAGAACGCTCAACAGGCTACAATCTAGTTTAGGCAGTATAAGACTGACTTGAAGAAGTGGGGTTTACGTCGGACTCCACCCTGTGCGAATGCGAAAGGGAGGAAACCATGGCTCATTTCCTCATTTGCTAACCAACTGCATTAACCCGAACTGATGGCAATTATCCAGGAAGCCTGCGAGGTGGCTAAATATTGGTCTCACAGCATTTAAAAGCATGTTATTATGAAAAACGTTTGCAGAAATCTGGTAATGCTTATTGTAACAGCCTGAAATTACCTATGTTTTGTTTTGATTATACGATATATGTTTCATACAACGACGAAATAAAAATAAACATAGCAACTCGGTTGTTAGTAACTTCGGTTGTCACTCGCTGACATTTCAAAATTACTGTACTCATGCGAAAAAATTACTGGAGGTGACTAACCATGGGAGAGGAAGTGTGTCGTTGAATTCCTACTCTACTTGGTTTTGGCATTCCGGTAGGGTCTTCCTCTTTTTCCTTTGTGTAGATTTTGTCAACACAGTACTTTTTTTCGGCCTTCGCTCATCCCGCAGTCTTATCACATGCCCATACCATTTTACAAATCGGTTCTCCCACTCTTCGGTGCTGTACGTGGGACTTTCCATTTGCTTCTTAATTTCTTTATTTGGAACCTTCCTTCGCTATTAAACTCTCCATTGCTCCTAAAAAATTTCTTTGCACTGCTTCGTCTTCTATCTTGTCATATCATTTTCCAGGATTCTGCACGATATTTACAAATGCATTGTATTTTCTATTCTTATAGCTTTTTAGTCTTTTCCATAATTCAAAGGATGGAATTCAGCTTGTTTAACTTATGTCGTCTGCCTTATTTCTTGTTTACTGGAACCATGGATCTAAATCCACATAGTTTCTCTGCAACTCACACATAAGTGCCAGGTAGAGGGTTCACCGAACAACCTTCGCAATATTTCTCTTTTATTCCACCCTCGAACAGATAGGGGAAAGAAACGAACACCAATGCGAGCTCTGATTTCCCTTATTTTCTTATTTTATTATGATGATCCTTTCTCCCTGTGTAGATTAGCGTCAACAAAATGTTTTCACATTCGGAGGACAAAGTTTCTTATTGAAATTTCGTGAGAAGATTCCAGCGCAACGAAAAACGCGTTTGTTTTAATGATGTCCGAATCAAACCCTGTATTGTGCCAGTGACACTTTCTCCCTTATCCAAAACGTGCTGTTCTTCTTTGAACTCTCTCGATGTATTCCGTCAAACCTATCTGGTAATGTAAATGAGCGTTTGGTGTCGTTGGCGGGAAGGCCCCTTACGGGGGCAGATCTGATTACATTCCACGGCACACTGGGTGACCTGAGCGCCAGATGGGGATGAAATGATGATGAAGACAACACAACAACCAGTCCCTGACCGGAGAAAATCCCCGACCCAGTCGGATATCGAACCCGGGCCCCTTAGGACAGCAGTCCGTCACGCTGACCATTCAGCTATCGGGGCGGACATCCTACCTGGTAATGATCGCACACCGTGCTGCAGTATTCCAAAACAGTAAGAAAATGCTTAGTGCAGGCAGTCTCTTTAGTAGATGTTGCATTTTCTGTTTTGCGAATAAAACGCAGTCGTTGGTTCATCTTCCCCACAACATTTACTATGTGTTATTTCCTATTTAAGTTGTTCTTAATTTTGATTCTAGGGTATTTAGTTGAATTTGTGGCCTCTAAATTTGATTGATTCATGGTATAACCGATGTTTAACGGATTCGTTTTGGTAATCGTCTGGGTGACCCCACACATCTCATTAGTTGCGATAAGTTGCCAATTTTCGCATTATACAGATATCTCATCTAAATCGTATTGAAATTGATTTTGATCTTCTGATGACTTGACTACACGGTAACTGACATTATCATCTGCAGACAGTTCCTCAGATTGTTTCCTAAATTATTTATTTAGATAAGGTACAACAGAGGACCTACAACAATACTTTGATGAACACCAGTAATCACTTCTGTTTCACTCTATCACTTTCCGTCAATGACTACGAACTATGGCCCCTCTGACAGGAAATCACGAATACAGCGCATAACTGATACGATATTTCAGTTACACAGATTTCAATAAAAAAGCTACTTGTAAGGTACAATGTCAAAAGCCTTCTGGAAATCTAGAAATACGGAGTCAGGTTGAATTCCTTTGTCGATAGCCCTCAACACTTTATGTGAGTAAGGAGCTAGTTGCGTTTCCCAAGAACTATGTTTTCTGAATCCGTGTGGACTATGTGTCAATAGACTGCTCTTTTCGAGTTATTCATAATATTCGCACACGATATATGTTCCAAAACCCTGCTGCATATCGACGTTAATGTGTCCTCAATTTAGTGGATTACTCGTACTGCGTTTCTTGAGCATTGGTGCGGCCTGTGCAAGTTTCCAGTCTTTGGATACGGGTCTTTCGTCGAGGGGGCACTTTTATATGACTGTTAAGTATGGAGTTATTACTTCAGCATATTCTGAAAGGAACATACTTGGCGTACATTCTGGACCGGCAGACTTGCTTTTATTAAGAGATTGAAGCTGATTGACTATTATGAGGGTATCTACTTCTAAGTTACTCATTTTCGCCGGTGTTCTCGCTTCGAATTTTGGAATATTTACTTCGTCTTCTTTGTTGAATTCCTGACGCCTGTGTTTAGTAACTCTTGGTTTAGAGCACTGTGAGCGATATTATTCCCATTGTTGTCGCCAGAGATGGCACTGATTGTGTCTTGCCGATAGCATACGTTACGTGCGACCAGAATCTCGCATTTTTCGTTAGTTACTGGTGGATTTGAAAGTTACGGTATTCCGTTTCGTTACGACAACCCTGTGTTAACTAATCCCTGTATCCGTTCTCATGCTCCTCATTAGCTCAGGTTCTTTTGTTCCTAAGAGATCAAGTACGTTTTCACTACTATTCACGAGTCGACTAGGCTCAGGGACCAATTGCTCGATCTGGTTTTAACAAAATCTGTTTAGAATAATTTCGGAAATTGTTACATGCATTTCTCCGTACTTAAATATGTACTTTCGGGAATAAATCTACGGTAAATTGAAGTGACAGCCAATATTAATTGTATGAGACGGGTATGTGTTTGAAATTGGACTTACGTTTTCTTTGAACCCTCTCGGTAACTGCATCATTCGAGTTGGGAAGTCGATAAAAGGATCGAGTTTCTATTTTATTCCGGTTGCCAAGAATGACCTCTATCCATACTAACTCACAGTAATTATCTACTTCAATTTCACTACGATATAAATTATTTCTAACAGCAACAAAGACGCCACCGCCAATTGTTTTTATCCTGTCCTTCCTGAAAACCGTTAGGTCCTTCGCAAATAATCAGTAAACTTATCTCCGACTCTAGTCGGACTTCAGTGGCTATAACGATTTGGTGTGATATTACAACTCCCATGTATTCCGAGTATCCAAAATCATCGTTACAAATTAAATCACGTATGTTTCAAAAATAGGTACAGGCAGAAAGGTACAGTTTGCGGCAGACTGTACATCTACACTTAGGTTTTAGTTGCCGTTTAACAAAATTCAACGTGCGCGCCATCTTTAACACGCAAGATTTTTTAGCAATATTCAAGTTCTTCCCATCTCCGGCCTAGTGTGTCCTCATTAACGCGTACAGACGTCCAGAACTCGTCCGGTCCATGAAACACCCGGATTCCTTGACCGTTCTGTACCACCACCTGATGGTCAAACGGGATCCTGGTGTGCTTCTGTAACGTGTAACTCCGTCGGACCTGGTTATCACTTTTGGTCTCTTTCGGTCATTACACACACTGTATGCAAAAAAGTGGAGGGGACAAAACAGGAAAAGAAAACGACTCGAACCCGTCGGCAGCATAGGCGACTTTTTACGCTGACGGACCGTAGAGGAGAAGAGAGGTAAATGGTGCGTGTACAGGGCTTGTCTACTATGAATGCGGTCCTCTGTAGCGTCGGTGGATGATGATTTCGGGAACATGTTTCGTCCGCAAGCTATTTTTCTCGTGGAACCCTGATGACAAAGGATTTCAAATTGATTCAGTATTTCTATACTTCCAGGAGGCTTTTGACACCGTGCCTCACAAGCGGCTTTGTAATCAAATTGTGTGCTTATGGAATATTGCCTCAGTTACACCACTCGGTTCGTGATTGTTAGTCAGAGAGGTCACAGCTCGTTGTAAGTGAAGGAAAGAAATCGAGTACAACTGAACTGATTTCTTTCATTCCGAAAGTTAGTGTTGTAGGCCCTCCGTTGTCCCTTATCTATATAAATGATATAGGAGAGAATCTGAGCAGCTCTCTTAGGTTGTTTGGAAAGTGATGCTGTTGTTCATCGTCTATTTAAGTGATCAGAAGATAAAAGCTAACTGAAAATCGGTTAGATAAGATACCTGCGATGTGCGGAAACTGACAATTGGCCCTAAATAATGAAAAGTGTGAACTCATCCACATTAGTGTTAAAAGGAATCATTTTAATTCCTGTTGCACGATAGATCAATCAAATTTAAAGGCCACAAATTCGACTAAATACTTAGGAATCACATTTGCGTACAACTTAAATTGGAAATGACACTTAGAACATGTTGTGGGGAAGGCGAACCAAAGACTGCGTTTCATCTGCAGAACACGTAGAAGATACAACAGATCAACTGAAGTGACCGCCCACACAACTCTAGTCCGTCCTCTTTTGGAGTACTGTTATGTGGTGTGGGATTCCTACCAGATAATATTAACGGAGTACATCGTGAAAGTTCCTAGAAGGGCAGCATCTTTTGTATTACCGAGATACAGAGGAGAAAGTGTCATAGACATGATGCATTATTTGGGGTGAACAGCATTAAAACACAGGCGTTTCTCGTTGCGGCGAGATCTCCTCACGAATTTTCAATCTCCAGCTTACTCTACCGAATCAGACAATGTTTTGTTGATGCCGATCTATACGAGGGACAATGAGCATTTCAATAAAATAAGGGAAAGACGTAGGTATTCGTTTTTCTGCAAGCTGTTCGAGCACTGAATGACAAAGAATTCTTGTGACGATGGTTCATAAACCCTCTGCCAGGCACTTAAATGTGATTTGCAAAGTGATCATGTAGATGTAGATGTAATGTCCAGCGTTTTTCGGCATAGAGGAGAGAAAGAAACAGCAGATGGAAACCCCTGTTCCAAACAGTCATCCACCGGGGTAACAGAGCCTCACATTCATACGAGACAAGCTCTGTTTACGTAGCAGCTAGCTCACCATCTTCGCTGGCGGTCGCAACGATCAGTCGCGATTACTGAGTGCACCAACATTTGCTAGATGTTCCAGCTACGATCCGTCAGCGCGCAACCTCACGTTTGGCTGAAAGGGGTGGCGTAGCTGCAGACAGCGACGCCTATAATTTCTACGCTCTACAGCGTCGTTGGATGACGTTTCCTGATAAGGGTCCCTATCCAGAAATCGCGCACCGTGTCACTCTCTACAGCCCCTCGAAGTTCACCGACTTCGCTTTTTTTATTTACATGTAACAACCAATACATTAACAGGAATAAGCAACCACTGCAGGTTACTTAGTATACTAACAACTAATTATGACTAGTGCTAATCTACTCACGCCCATAATCATGGGTATTACACCTACTAAAGTTCAGAGACAAGCACATCTACCGGAAAAAGTTATTGCCCTTTTGTTTGCATTACGTAGCTACTGATTTTCTCCAATATTTGAAACAAACCATTTCTGGGCGTGATAAATATTGTGTGGTGACATGAATGATCATCTGCTTAAGTCAATGGAACACCACAGTCTCTGTTATAAAAATCCCCCACCTTACAACAAGAAACTGGAACAAAAACAAGGAAAGGGAAAGTTTCATTTTGATAATATCCTGTGTTTCTGTCCAGTCACGACGTTCATGTTTCCTGTAACAGCTACACGGCATTTTGTAACTTCACCATGTCATCAGTTACAAATAGCTGATGTTTGTATAGCTATAGGATATTACCAACAAGAGCTCCGAATGAAATTACAACCACCGTGTAACAAATTTATGGCAGTTGCGCACAGTTTGAAAAATAAGTACAAGTCTGACAAGAATGTGTTAAAGTTCCAGAATTTGTCTCAGCACAAAATAAAGAGATTTTTTTCCCTGGATTTCCTAGTCATGTCAAGGGACATCGATAATTCTGCAACAAATTTTCGAAGGTGATACTACACTTGCACGGCGCGTGTTTTTGGGTTTCGAAGCACATAACGGTTCCAGGAGTGAAAGCGACATTATTTCAGCGCAAAGGAAGTCGTGACATAACTAAATTTCGTATAGTCGGTCAGCTTTGCGATTATTTTTTATTGAATCATCGCGGGAGCGGAAGCAACTTTATTTCCATCGGGAGGCAGCAGACAAGGAGAAGATCTAACGAACGACGACAGGAAAGGGTAACAAATTGAACTTGCGTCGCACGGCTTCTCCGATCCTTAACTCGATTGGCTTCCTACAAGAAGAGTCGACTGGACGCATCGCTGCCACATTTCACGACTTTTCTCTCGGAGCGTTATTGGGTCACGTACCATCCAGAGCAGCTTGAAAGGGGGACTGTTCTCGAAGAAAAATCGGTATGCCAGTTATGTCTCCATGATGTTTCAAGTGATTTTGAGCAAAATGAATAATCTGATAGGATGTAGAACAGAGAGGCAGTTTTCAGCGAAGACATGGAAATATACACTATTGGCCATTAAAATTGCTACACCAAGAAGAAATGCAGACGATAAACGGCTATTCATTGGACAAATACATTATACTAGAGCTGACATGTGATTACATTTTCACGCAATTTGGGTGCATAGATCCTGAGAAATCAGTACCCAGAACAACCACCTGTGGCCGTAATAACGGCCTTGATACACCTGGGCATTGAGTCAAACAGAGCTTGGATGGCGTGCACATGTACAGCTGCCCATGCAGCTTCAACACGTTACCAAAGTTCATCAAGAGTAGTGACTGTCGTATTGTGACGAGCCAGTTGCCCGGCCATCATTGGCCAGACGTTTTCAGTTGGTGAAATATCTCGAGAAAGTGCTGGTCAGGGCAGCAGTGGATCATTATCTGTATCCAGAAAGGACCGTACAGGACCTGCAAAATGCGACCGTGCATTATCATGCTGAAATGTAGGGTTTCAGAGGGATCGAATGAAAGTTAGACCCAGGGTCGAAATGCATCTGAAATGTAACGTCCACAGTTCACAGTGTCGTCAGTGCGAACAAGAGGTGACCGAGACGTGTAACCAATGGCACCCCACATACCAACACGTCAGGTGATAGACCAGTATGGCGATGACGAATAAACGCTTCCAATGTGCGTTCATCACGATGTCGCCACAAACGGATGCGACCATCGTGATGCTGTAAACAGAACCTTGATTCATCCGAAAAAAAATGATGTTTTGCCGTTCGTGCAACCAGGTGCGTCGCTGAATACACCATTGCATGCGCTCCTGTCTGTGATACAGCGTCAAGGGTAACCACAGCCATAGTTTTCGAGCTGATAGTCCATGCTGCTGGAAACGTCGTCGAATTGTTCGTGCAGATGGTTGTTGTCTTGCAAACGTCCCCATCTGTTGACTCAGGGATCGAGACGTGGCTCCACGATCCGTTACATCCATGAGGATAAGATGCCTGTCATCTCGACTGCTAGTGATACGAGGCCGTTGGGATCCAGCAGGGCGTTCCGTATTACCCTCCTGAACCCACCGATTCCATATTCTGCTAACAGTCATTGGATCTCGACCAATACTAGCAGCAATGTCCCTATACGATAACTCGCAATCACGCTAGGCTATAATCCGAAATTTATTATAGTCTGAAACGTAATGGTAGTCATTTATCCTCCTTACACGAGGAATCACAACAAAGTTTCACCGGGCAACGCCGGTCAACTGCTGTTTGTCCATGAGGAATCAGTTGGAAACTTTCCTCATATCAACACATTGTAGGTGTCGCCACCGGCGCCAACCTTGTGTGAATGCTCTGAAAAGCTAATCAATTGCATATCACAGCATATTCTACCTGTCGGTTAAATTTAGCTTCTTTAGTACATCTTCGTGGTGTAGCAATAATAATGGCGAATAGTGTATGTATCAAGTCGTATCACATGTACATACTGCCATGCGTCTTAAAAATGCATTTCGTTCGTTTTGCATATCATACAGAGTTGATGCGAGCCTACGATGAGTGTGCTGTAGCAATTCTGTGAACTTATCACAGAAAGACTGTCTTTCTGTCCCATGATAACTGTTCTGGGTTTCATCATCTGTAGATTTCGCTGGGATACTTGCATGTAACGGAAAGGTAATTCACTACATTCTCCGAAATTTAATTATCACTTGATTTCGTTGCATTTTATGTACTTCTTTTCATTAATTTGCTTTGGATTAGGCGCTCCACCAGTACTACATGCTGTTTACTGTAGTTTTGCGTGAGAAAATGACAATGTACCCTTAAACGTTTTGGGGCAATTGTTCTATGCAAGGGCTACACCTTTCTCCTACAGACAAGAAAACACAATAACGTTTACTCACTCTAAGAATATTTCAAGAAAATTAATACCTATTATTTGCCTTTACGCCTCAACAAGTACACAGTGGTCTCCAGACAATTTGTTTGTTACTTTGGAATTAGATGTTTCAACTAGGATCCTCCTAATTTCTTTCTCTGTAATGCATTCTATAATTACACGGACAGATAAAACTTCATATAACAAAAAAATAATTAATGGAGGGTACAGATACTTCCATCCCAGCTGGAAAAATTACTCGGAGCCCTGCACTCTAGCGGCACCCTTTCCTGGCCAGTTATCAGCTGAATGCACTTACCGAGCAGCAGCATCTGCTATTGAGGTCGTCAGGAAACTGGGCAGATCAATGTCACCACACCTGCATACAGCATTGCCAGGCGGTGATAATTTCTAATGTTGATAAAAATTCATAAAAATTTAAAGTTCTGTTTTAGTCTAGAACAGGCGTCACAAGATTTGCTCTCCCAGAGGACGCTCGCGGCCCGGGAGTGCAGCCGGGCAACTCCGTGATCCAGGTGTGCCAATGCTACGGCTGCATTCAGAAGGCTGCACTTGCGGAAAACTTAAGAGAAGGTGTTTTCAAGACGACACAACTAATTCAAAGATGTGAATGTGGGAGAATACTTTTATATGGGAGTTTTAGTAGCTAGATTTTATCTTCAACTTTTTATTTTTCTGCCAAAACAATACCTTACCTACTTATTCAATTATGTCTGTCAGTGTTAATACAGTCAGCAGAGCATATGAAAAGATAAAGGCTGAGGCTCTTACCACTAAGTTGTGCTATTTATAAATTAACACACATTCCGATTTCCAAATACGTAATATACTAGGTACACATGGTGATTCGCAGATTAAAATCTGTTACACACAAATGCCTGCGAGACTTTTTCAGTTTCAAAGGAGAGGGAAATCTATTTGCACATATTTGTTCAACCAAACATTGACATGACTTTAAATGTTTATCTGTGCAGTTGCAGATACTACTCTTTGGCTAACATTGTATAAGAATTTTGAAAATTCCTGAACTGGACAAACAGATCATAGAGTACTGTACATCTACCACCTCAAGTTGGAGCTAATGAGGAGGTACATCTCAGACAGCCTTCAGCGTGCAAGGTCTTGGAATCTCTTTGGGAACTCATGATTCAATGTTTCAATTACAGTCATATCTGGTCGACAAATGACTGCCTTGAATACTGAAAATGTTCCGTGGCGTGAACCTCAACATGATTTTTCTATGTTATATACATAACATCACTCTTGCCTGCCATATATCTTATCAGAAAATTCTCCCCTAGCATTCAAAGATTTAATGAAGTCAAATAATTAGTAATATTGATAATAAAGATTTTGTAATTGCTGTAATTACTCTACTACTCTTAACTCAATTTTTTTTCGTAACGTGTGCTTACATTTCAGCCACTCTTCACTCTCGTTTGTCAGAAAACAAGTGCATCATGTAGTCTTTGTTGCTGGTTTTCCACCAGTGTTCCAACTGCACATACGGTTCACGTCCATGCTGTCGCGGCATGCTACCAGTGTTAAAGACTGCGATGGAGCTCCGTATGCCATGGCAAACTGGCAGTCGACGGACTTTGAGCGAGGGCGTATAGTGGGCATGCGGGAGGCCGGGTGGACGTACCGCCGAATTGCTCAACACGTGGGGCGTGAGGTCTCCACAGTACATTGATGTTGTCGCCAGTGGTCGGCGGAAGGTGCACGTGCCGTCGACCTGGGTCCGGACCGCAGCGACGCACGGATGCACGCCAAGACCGTAGGATCCTACGCAGTGCCGTAGGGGACCGCACCGCCACTTCCCAGCAAATTAGGGACACTGTTGCTCCTGGGGTATCGGCGAGGACCATTCGCAACCATGAAGCTGGGCTACGGTCCCGCACACCGTTAGGCCGTCTTCCGCTCACGCCCCAACATCGTGCAGCCCGCCTCCAGTGGTGTCGCGACAGGCGTGAATGGAGGGACGAATGGAGACGTGTCGTCTTCAGCGATGAGAGTCGCTTCTGCCTTGGTGCCAATGATGGTCGTATGTGTGTTTGGCGCCGTGCAGGTGAGCGCCACAATCAGGACTGCATACGACCGAGGCACACAGGGCCAACACCCGGCATCATGGTGTGGAGAGATCGCCTACACTGGCCGTACACCTCTGGTGATCGTCGAGGGGACACTGAATAGTGCACGGTACATCCAAACCGTCATCGAACCCATCGTTCTACCATTCCTAGACCGGTAAGGGAACTTGCTGTTCCAACATGACAATGCACGTCCGCATGTATCCCGTGCCACCCAACGTGCTCTAGAAGGTGTAAGTCAACTACCCTGGCCAGCAAGATCTACGGATCTGTCCCCCATTGAGCATGTTTGGGACTGGATGAAGCGTCGTCTCACGCGGTCTGCACGTCCAGCATGAACGCTGGTCCAACTGAGGCGCCAGGTGGAAATGGCATGGCAAGCCGTTCCACAGGACTACATCCAGCATCTCTACGATCGTCTCCATGGGAGAATAGCAGCCTGCATTGCTGCGAAAAGTGGATATACATTGTACTAGTGCCGACATTGTGCATGCTCTGTTGCCTGTGTCTATGTGCCTGTGGTTCTGTCAGTGTGATCATGTGATGTAGCTGACCCCAGGAATGTATCAATAAAGTTTCCCCTTCCTGGGACAATGAATTCAAGGTGTTCTTATTTCAATTTCCAGGAGTGTACTTCCAACACCTCGTTTCACTCTTAACCTCAAAAGAATATTTCAGATTTCAGAAGTTAAATCAACATTTACATACTATTGAGTGAGTTGGTGCTTCTTATCCTTTGACTTGTGTACCGCGCCCCGAATGTGTTACCAGCGATCATAACAGTTAAGGCCTTCTGCCATCATGCGGTCGGAGCATACCACAAGGTGATCCAGGCATCAGTCTTCTCCCATCAACTCGGACTCCCCACTACCCTCACCGATCGGACCCTTGGCCATGTCACTAGTTCGCTGGTTCCCACCACTCCCAGGAATCAGATTGCAAGATTGGTCACTATTCCCCACGACTCTTACGGATCGGATTGCAAGCTACCTCACTGCTCCCCGCCAAGGCAACTAGCTGTCATGGAGCAGATCACACGAAGACCTGAGGCGCCAGTCCGTTTTCTGCACTCTCGGCATAATGGTACATCTTGCAACTCGCTTTCTTCACTCAGCACCTCTCCGTCCGAGTTCAACTCTCTATTCTTTGTAATTTTATTTGTTCTTGTCGTCATCATCTTGTGTTATTGTTCTTCTGTTTTCATATTGAGTGAATGTTCTTGTTAGGTGTAGTATTAAGCCTTCATCCATGTCTGCTGCATTTATAGTCACTTTTGTTGGTGCGTTGGTAGCCTTTAGGTGGATAGGATACTATATATAACGGTATGTACCACACACTATCATAACACACATGATAGTCCATGTATAAATGTAGTCTCCAGAGTATTGGTAAATATTCAGAAAGCTCACAGGGACGATCATTGGAAAATGGTTCAAATGGTTCTGAGCACTATGGGACTTAACATCTATGGTCATCAGTCCCCTAGAACTTAGAACTTAGAATTACTTAAACCTAACTAACCTAAGGACATCACAAAACACCCAGTCATCATGAGGCAGAAGAAATCACTAACCCCGCCGGGAATCGAACCCGAGAACCCGGGCGCAAGAAGCGAGGACGCTACCGTACGACCACGAGCTGCGGACGTATTGGAAGAAAGAAATTAAATGTGGACCTACGCCATATTCCAAATTATTTCTGAGATGAAACATACTTAAAGTTACTTATGTAAATCTTTCTTGAACAACACGAAATCCACGTCCTCTAACCAAAACGTGTTACAGTAAAAACTTTGGCTGCATTAAATTTCCTTTATAATGTACAATACATTTTTCTTAAATACCTTCATGTTGCTTGAAGAGAGGGAAAGAATACTTAAACCTTGCTTAATATGCATGCATTGAGGTGTATGTAAGCCAGTTTGCGGTAGTTTCTCGACCTGACAGACCACGTGTCCTTGATCAAATAATACGTCTCGACTTCGTCTAAACAACAGTGGTACTATGGTACGTCGACAATGTACTGAACGCTAGAGAAAATAAGTAAATTTGTACATTAAATATGTTCTGTCTCGGAAACAATTTAGAAAAGTCCAGATGTCCACATGAAGTATTTTGCTTAAAATGATCGTTCGTGTCATATCCCTGAACATTGAGAATTCATCCTGGGACAACATGTACATTATGTTTAATTCTTTATTTATTCATTTAACCTGACTAGCTTAATGCCTACTGGAGTCCTCTTACATCAGACAATAGGTATATGTAACTCCAAAACTAATCGAAACCACTGTTACTTAAAAAATCATAATATTTTTAATATGATATCCCTTCCTGTCTCTGAATATAACAGGCATTTGCCTTTTACGCCCTCTTGGTTGAAACTGTTGATTTTCCTCAGTCTTAAATATCTTCTACCCACTGGGTAATAATTATCAGCAAATTCTAGTAATATGTCGACTGCCATAGTTGTGAGATAATCCTTCTGGTTGTTTCTGTATTCTTTAATCTGCTCATTTATGTTTGTCGCTTTCAGATTCTTTCAGGTGTCTACATTGACGCTCCCCTCAGACTGAATGTACCCAGCTACTCTTCTTAACAGTCGGATCTCTAGCGCTTGTACCGAGCGAGGTGGCGCAGTGGTTAGCACACTTGACTCGCATTCGGGAGGCTGACGGTTCAATCCCGTCTCCAGCCATCCTGATTGAGGTTTTCCGTGATTTCCCTAAATCGTTTCAGGCAAATGCCGGGATGGTTCCTTTGAAAGGGCACGGCCGATTTCCTTCCCTAACCCGAGCTTGCGCTCCATCTCTAATGACCTCGTTGTCGACGGGACGTTAAACACCCACTACTTAACTTAACTTAAGCGCTTGTATTCTGATGGCAATGAGTGTTTCCGTTGTGTTGTCCAGACAAGAGTTTCAAGGTTTAAGAAGCAGTAGTTACTATGAGCAGTAGTAGGTCAACAAATAGTTTGATCATTTAGACCGCAGAGCTGTCCTGAGCACTAATCGTTGACTTGAAGGATTTTTCGACAGCGTTGTCAGCTCAAGAAGGAATTTTTCGCATCTACTATCATTTACCTCCGCGAGATACCTAGTAACTCTATGTTCCGTTATGAAGGTTATCACTAAAATCAAGTACTGGTTTAGTTTATTGGTTGGGTCAGTGGGATCAGCTGCAGCTTCCAATTTGCCTGCTCTTCCCTACACCACACAAGCTTTTCCACAGAACATCCTGGTTTTTATGTTTTAGATTAATGTACAGGCATGTCTTGGATACTGTTTCCCTCAGATTGACTCTGTTTACTTTCAGCTTGTAATCGATTTTATTTTTAAAGGTAGGAGGTCATTTGTAAGCCTGATGTGCAGTGTCTCCTAGATTCATGAACTGTTTTAGCTCTTCCGTTGGCCAAGATATAGGTTTTCCCTTCAGATTACCGGTCCTTGTAAGAGTTTATTTATTGCATAATAGAGTTAGTGTGGTAGTAAATTCAAGGAGTTGGTCTTTCACATCCAACAATGGTATGTAAATCGTCCCCCTAAATGTCTCTTGTGCTTCCTCTGCAAGTTCAGGCACAGTGATATAGTTAAAGTCTCTGTATATTGGCATAGTTTATTCCTTGCACATTTTAGAGAGCAAGTCATGAATGTTGTGTTGTAAGCTGATATTCCAGGTACGAATTTCTTTGCTTGTGGATTTCGTGGAAAATATACACATGGAGCCGGACTATAAGCTGCATTATGGGGAAAGTGCAAACTGAAATACTGTTACATCTGAAGAAGAGACGACACACTTGAATTTCACAGTGAAGGTGCAGAATATTTATGTTAGTGTTCCGCGCATTATATGTAAGTCGAATCGAGTTTTGGAATGTCAGTTTTTAAAAATTCTATCCCCCATATTTTCCGACATCTGTCGAAGGAGCACAGTAGGCAAATTTTCTTAAGGGATTTGATATTTACGAACATATATTTGACTTTTTTGTCTTCATTACTAGTGGAGCATGATCGGCATCAGTTAAAGCGCCTGTAAGTCACTATTCCACTTGTGTATCTGTTACTTCTGTGGTGTCTTAAGTGAGTGGAGTGTATATTTAGGGAACTGGAGAGCATCCTTAGCTTGAGCCAGGTGCCGACGTTCGTTAGAATGAAAACATGGATGTCGATATTCTGAAGTACATGACGGAGTTGAAAGTGAAGGTCAGCTATGTTCTGCAGTAACAGTAGAGAAACACTAGTAGATCTAATGGCTGCAAGAACAGACAAATTCATAGCTCCTAAAGCACACACTTTAGAGGTCATTTGCACTGCTTTTTTCCAGTCTTTATCCGCACCATTATCCTGCCGTCTCTTGTTCAGGCGCTAGGTAGCTCAAATTCGGATATCACATTATTCAAAACTTTTACCTTTTAGCAGTGAAATCTACGCATATTATCAGGCTTGCTTCTAAAGTTTCTTAATCACTATAACTGTTTCAGACCTTTCCGTATATAATTCATGATTGCGGGCCTAGGTTTCGCAGATTACAGCGTTCTACATTGTACTCCAAAACTTCTGATTATAGAATTTTCCGCATTTATATTTGTTCTCACTTTCATCTTTTACAATCAAAAGTGGCTGTGTTAATAGCCAATATTTTAATTCTACCTGTGAAATTTTCAGCGCTGCACAACAATATGTCATCCAAATTGCCTTCGCTTAGAAGAACTACGGGCGATGATCGGTATCATTTTACCAAAATGGAAGATAAAGGAAAGTGCTACTATTGACAGCAGATAATTGCCATGGTTTCTAGCTTATCATAAAAGCTGAAGAATCTGAAATGTAAGCATCCTACAGAACCTCTGGAACGATGCAGAAACTCGAGAAACCATTTCTGCTTCACCGTCCTCACGCACTCCCGCTTCCACATCGGGTGGAATTATAAATCGATTATCAGATTGTATTCAGCCCATCAGTGTCCTCAGGTCCTTGACCATGTCCTGATTTATTTTTTCTTTTGTTGTGCCCTCACCCTCAAATGCTTGTCTGTTACAACAACAAATCAGCATTTTTTAATATTATGAAGCTGCTCACGTTTAATAAAAGTATGGCATTAGATATACAGCTTTTAAAAATGATTTGCAGAGAATACCACAGTTTCTGTATAGTTGAAAGAAAACCTTGTCAAACTCTCTAATACCAAGTTTGCATAAAAAACTATTTGATAAAATTAAAAATGATATGAGCACTGCAAAGGCAGTCTGCCTTTCGTCTGAGACGTGGACGACTGTAAATATCATAAGCTTCTATGGACTCACTGGACATTTAATAAAAGAGGAGAGTGAACGAATGTCATACCTTTCAGAGTACTCACAATTCGAAGACAAACACACGGCAGAAAACATCTCAAACTGAGTAAAGTCTGTTATCTAAATACAATATCAGTTTTAAAATCACTTCCATAATAACAGAAGTTCCGTAAAATTTGAAATTAACTACCATGCTTCTGAAACTTCCAAATATCCCACGATTTGCACATTCTTTGAAACTCTCTGCGCAACACGCAATTCAAGAGCCCATATAGATAATCGTTGATGAGGTCAAATGAACTGTTGCCGTTATAAGGAGAAACCCTTTTCCTTTAGGCAAACTTGTTGAAATGAAAGAAAATTTAAAAAAAAATATCGATTGAAACTGAAACAAGATGCCCCAACCAGAAGTAACTCTACTTAAGAAATGTTACGAAGATTTACTTTCTTGCCTGGTTATTTTAGGTGGAAAAATCGATAATCTTAAACTTAAAACGTATAGACTGGGAGATAGTGCAACATGCCCTCATGATTTTGAAAGTTGTGGATGAGGCAACCAAATTAATGACCTCAGGAAAAACACTCTCAGATTTACAAATGAAAACCTTGCCAAGATTAATGGAACGGCAACTAAAATCTTTTGAGGGCAAAAATAAAGAATGTCCTCAAGAAATAGTAGTTGGTTGATACTTTGCTTAAATGGTTATCAGAGTGGTTTGGGATTATCCCTAACCAACCAGACAGCATGAAGATGGTTCACTGAACCCTCTGTCAGGCACTTTATTGTGAACAGCAGAGTAATCATGTAGATGTAGATGTTGAACTGATGAGTTGGGCAACGTTACTGGACTCGCAGTGCAAGGGCAAGAATTTTCCGGACTGCTACATGGACCATAGCGTAGAAATGAAAGCGTTGGTTATTCAACAAGAAAAAAAAAACAGATCTCATTTCTCAACCAGATACCACTGTAATACATGAGACTGCTTCAATATGACATGAGTTTGATGAAACTATTGGTCAGCTTCAAGCAAGTCACGACCCAGACAATGCGGCAATTGTCTAACTGGACTAATATTTAGTGGAAGGATGTTTGTATAGAAACAGCAATCACTTGAACTGTTGAGAAACAAGAAAATTGCTGAGGCCGCCGCTGTAACAACTGACTGTAAAAGTATTATTTATCACAGCAACTTCAGCGCCTGTGAACAAATATCTAAAAATCAGAACAAATGTGCACGAAGAAGAGATAGAAACTTGTATCGACTAAAATGGGTCAACTTTTATTTATAAATGACAATTTTTATTTACTTCCTTTATGGTAACGCATATGGTAATACTGACTGTAAGTGGTGACGGCAGATACATTGCAATTACAGTTGTTATAACTTTTATACAGTTTTTTTAGTAAAAGTATCAAAGTATACCAAGTACCCTTCTTAATTCTTAAAAGTATTCTATTTGTGAGCAAATATTTAGGATTTTGTCCTAATTTTTATATTTTTAGAGCAGACGAAGTTTAAGACTCTTGTATCTGAACACTACTAGGATTTTAACACAGAATTGTTACTCCTCCTTATATCTTCGTTCAAAGTAGGGCCAAATCACATAGCAATATAGGTTGTGGGACCTGAATTAGAAGCAGAATGTACCTTCCTTTTACTTATTTTTGTCACTGAATGGTCAGTGCTTAGTCATGAAAAAGAACTAGTTCATTTCAGTGAGTGACCAGTTCTGATCCGATCTCTGACACTACCCAACGGTTTGGGTACTCAAAGGCATGTCCCCGCTGGATTCCTCGCAACCAAATAGAAGACCACAAAGAAGAACGAAGGATATGTATGTGATTTTGCTTGCTCGATACGAGGCTGACCGTGAAATTTTTTTATCTTACACTGTCACAGGAGTTGAAATATGGATTCATCACTTCGAACCAGAAACAAAACTGCAATCAATGGAGTGGCAGCACATCGCCTCTCCTCAAAAGAGGAAGTTCAAAACCACACTTGCGCCGGTAAAGTAATGGCGACGGTCCCTCGGCCTTTGAAAGGGTTATATTTTTTGATGTAGTCGTTCATGGAGCAAACGTTCAACTCTGGAGTGTACTCTGATATCCTAAGGAAATTGGAAAAACGACATCAGGGTATCCATCGCCAAAAAATGCAACGAAATTCTCGATAACAATGCAAGGCCTCACATGTCTGCGCATCTCTGATGAGCTCACAAAACTTCATTGGACTGTTCTTCCTCAACAACCCTACAGCCCAGATCTCGTAACTTTTCACATCCACCTGCCTGGTCCAGTGAAGTACGTGGATGATAGGGAGATAAATGGTGCAAGAAGACGTTGGGTCCGACGTCGCAAGTAGAGTGGGGCAATGCGGGCAGACAGAACCTCCCAGTAAAACGGCGAAAGACTGTTTCAATGGCCAGAGGTTAAGTTGAGAAATATGGTTTTGTTGCCAAAAGAGTGGGGAATAATTTGGAGAATTGGAATCCTGAATAAAACCAAACTGATTTCAGAAAAATGTTGTGTTGCTTTATTGTTGTCCATCCCTCTTTGTAATTCTTTCTGAGAAATATATTGGTATCCCAAATTTTCCTTTGACTTTCCTTTTCATGAATATTATGAACGTATTATTAGATACATAATTATAACTTTTATGCAGTTCAGCCTGAAAACTGAAATTAAAAAAAAAATTCTCTTACGGACTCGAACTTATGACCTGAGAATTACCATTCTGTACTATTTCCGCATCGTCACACGCTGACTGGTAATTTCGCTACCGTGAATGGCCGGGGCTGACCTAAGCTAAATACACTACGGGCCATTAAAATTACTACACCACGAAGATGACGAGCTACAGAGGCGAAATTTAACCGACAGGAAGAAGATTCTGATATATACAAATGATTAGCTTTTTAGAGCATTCACACAAGGTTGGCGCCGGTGGCGACACATACAACGCGCTGACATGAGGAAAGTTTCCAACTGATTTCTCATACACAAACAGCAGTTGACCTGCGTTGCTTGATGAAACGTTGTTGCGATGCCTCGTGTAAGGAGGAGAAATGGGTACCCCATCACGTTTCCGACTTTGATAAGGGTCGGATTTTAGCCTATCGCGATTGAGGTTTATCATATCACGACATTGCTGCTCGCGTTGGTTGAGATACAATGACTATTAGCAGAGTATGGGATCCGTGGGTTCAGGAGGAAATACGGAACGCCGTGCTGGATCGCAACAGCCTCGTATCACTAGCAGTCTAAATGACAGGCATTAGGCAGCCACGTCTCGATCCCTGAGTCAACAGATGGGGACGTTTGCAACACAACAACCATCTGCACGAACAGTTCGACGACGTTTGCAGCAGCATGGACTATCGGCTCGGAGACGATGGCTGCGGTTACCTTTGACGTTGCATCTGCGATGGTATGCTCAACGACGAACCTGGTTGCATGAATGGCAAAACGTAGTTTTTTTTCCGGATAAATCCAGGTTCTGTTTACAGCATCATGATGGTCGCATCGATGTTTAGCGACATCGCGGTGAACGCACATTAGAAGCGAGTATTCGTCATCGCCATACTGGCGTATCACCCGACGTGATGGTATGGGGTGCCATTGTCGGCACTTTGACAAGTGGACATTACATTTGAGATATGCTACGACCCGTGGCTCTACCCTTCATTCGATTCTTGCGAAACCCTACATGTCAGTAGGATAATGTACGACCGCATTATGCAGGTTCTGCGCGGGCTTTTCTGGATACGGAAAATGTTCGCCTGCTGCCCTGGCCAGCACATTCTCCAGATCTCTCCCTGAAAAAGTCTGGTCAATGGTGGTCGAGGAACTGGCTCGTCACAATACGCCAGTCACTACTCTCGATGAACTGTGGTATCGTGTTGAAGCTGCATGGGCAGCTGTACCTGTACACGCCATCCAAGCTCTGTTGACTCAATGCCCAGGCATATGAAGGCCGTTATTACGGCCAGAGGTGGTTGTTCTGGGTACTGATTTCTCAGGATCTATGAACCCAAATTGCGTGAAAACGTAATCACATGTCAGTTCTAGTGTAATATATCTGTCCAATGAATACCCGTTTATCATCTGCATTTCTTCTGGGTGTAGCAATTTCAATGGCCAGTAGTGTATGTTATTTTCTTTTTCTATACGCTTTGCCATCTGAGACTCCAATGTGTGGCCACTTTCGCTTCTGACCAACCCCTGTATACACCATACATTTTGACGGAAACTGTGCTGAGCATTAGCGATCTCCATACAAGCCCAGACGACAGACGTTCTTGTAGCAGCCCCGCCACCGCTGTGTTCGATGACCCATTTGCTATTATGGGTGTGACCTGAAATACTGCCACGATTCTGCCACGTCACCGCTGTATGCTACTCCCCTTCTGTGTGCACTGCACTCTAGCACTAACGTAGCAGTCGATCGCTCACTTGCTTGTGTTCCGTTCGGGAACGTTCATTAAGGTCGGACCTCAGCGCCGCCCACGGAGGGAATGAAACTGCGGGCCTCTCGCCCCACCGACGGCCGCAAAGCTGCGGCGTCGCATAATCGCACGCAAGCAACACCGCACGCACACGCAAACACTTGCCAAGGTCAAGCCTTCGAGCGACGCAGTCAGCTAGCCGCAGTGCGCCATTTTATGGAAAGTCACAAGCTGTTGCATTATTCCGTACCTTTTCGCAATAAGAAGGAAAAAAAAACCCTTCGAATATAAATATTCATGAGGAAACAAATTATAAAGAAATGTAGGAACAGTGTAAATGCAGGCGACAAGAGGCTTATGGAAATGCCTTTTTTTATGTCTTAGAATGTTAAAGCGCCCTGAAAAAAGGAAAATGCATGCCACTAATATTCCCATGATTTTGAAAGCACCCTTTACCCCTTTAAGAACGGGACGTTTCCCATAGCCCCAAAAGTCTTCTAATTGAAACAACATATCTCGATTATCTTTCCTAGGGGACTATATTAGGTCTTTCCTTTCTTTCCCTTCCTCTTACCATTAGTGTTACCTACTTTTACGATTAATCAGTCATTGCTACTATCATTGATAGTGTCATTGTTATTATTATTGCTATTACTTCTAACTAACTGTGTGCAGCGATAGTGAAAACATAAATATGTAAAATAAAACATTCCAACAACAGCTGCAGTTGGCAATAACATGGTAATAAATAATGATTTATTTGTAATTTCTGCTACCAGTCACTTTTGTTTTATGCTTAATCTAACATAGTACAACGAGTTTCGAACATGTTCTGTTCATCATCAGGTGGTTATACATACATACATACAAGTCTGGTCCCATCAACACCCCCAAAACAACCAACCAACATACATACATACAGAGAAGTATTACATAAAAATAAATAATCTTAAACTAAATTAACCAAGAGATTTTTATGCCTTACTGTAGTGGCTGGTGTAACATTTGGGGGTTGGGGGAGGTAAGCAGTTGATGGCCGGAGACCGATGTCAGTGATGTCTTCTGCTGTTTTTTCTTGTTATTGGTTATGTATGACATCACAGCCAGTACAGGATTCAGGTAGCTTTGCATCAGGCAGCGCTTAATTTCTAACCATCCACCCCCCCCCCCCCCTTACAAATGCCACATCAGGCACTACTATAACGGACAATGGACAAAACTTTCTAGGTTAATTTAGTTTAAGACAATTTACTTTTAAGTAACATTTCTCCGTGTGTATGTATGTATGATCGCCTGATTAAAAACAGAATATGTACAAAACGTTTTGCATTATATTAAATTAAACATAAAACAAATAAAAGTGACTGGTAGGAAAAGTTACAAATAAACAATTATCCCTCACAGTCACGTTTCACAAACGTAGCCACTATGGCAGAAAATAATACTGTTAGTAAATGATTCAAAAACTTGATATTATTTTAAATGGTGCTTAAAAAATTTGAATATGCTATTAAGGTTCCATTAAATTAGTAGAGGTTCGTATATCGACACTATTACCTTTCTGGATGTCTCTCAGGGCAGTACCAATAATCAGAACCCGCGTACGATTTCCGTATTTAACATTTAGGAAGACAAGAATAATGAGTCCATTCAGATCCTACAATTGAATTACCCAACAAAAAAATTAAATTACTTTCAAAATATCCACGAGTGTACCGCCGGTCTACAGTGTCCAACGGGCACAATATTTCGGCGATCATACAGTCGCCATCATCAGGTGAACTGACGGACAGAGCTCCTGTGAACGTGCCGGTACGGAAATCTGTACACCATGGCTGCTCAGAGGGATCTGGCTTCGATCGCGGCGGCGGCCGATTTAAATACCCTCCGCCCGCGGCGCACTCCCTCCGCCGTGGTCGTCAGAACTATACGTTTGCTCGATTTACTCTTGATTAACCCAATCGCTGGTTCCCAAGCCTTGCTAAGATTATAGCCACAGTCACGGTTTATGAGGTCATCATTGGTGCGAATTTCGATGGCCTCTCTAACAACGCTGTCCCAGTATTTCGACGTCTGTACCAGAATCCTCGTGCGTTCATACTCCATACCGTGATTTTCCGACAAACAATGTTCATCGACCGCCGATTTTCTCTGATACATGAGTCGAGTGTGCCTCTGGTGTTCACGGCATCGATCCTCGACGGTACGCATCGTCTGAACAATATACGACTTGCCACATTGACACGGAATCTGGTACAGGCCGGCCTTCCTCAGACCGAGGTCATCTTTGGCGCTCCCCACCAGTGCACGACTATTATTCGGAGGACAAAACACAGTTCCGATCCGGTGTTTCTTCAAAATGCGGGCGATTTTCACCGAGAGTGCGCCTGTATATGGAATAAACGCAGTGCCTACCTCCTCCGTAGTGATTTCATCCATCTCCACTGGTTGTGCTGTAGTGGTTGGGTGGAGAGCACGTTGAATCTCCCACTCTGAGTCCCCATTTTTTTTCGAAACACAGTTCTCAGATTTTCCAATTCCTGTGGTAGACTCCCTGCGTCAGAGATAGTGCGCGCTCTATGTACTAGAGTTAAGTACCTCATTCCTCTGTGAAGGGAGGTGGCAGCTGTCGGCGTGCAAATACAGATCAGTGTGCGTTGTCTTCCGATATACCCCATGACCTAGAATGCCGTCAGCCCTTCTATTGACCAAGACAGATACTGGGACAGCGTTGTTATAGAGGCCATCGAAATTCGCACCAACCTCATAAACCGTGACTGTGGCTATAATCTTAGCAAGGCTTGGGAACCAGCGAATGGGTTAATCAAGAGTAAATCGAGCAAACGTATAGTTGTGACGACCGCGGCGGACAGAGCTATCACACCGACGTCATCTCAAACGCCGTCGCAATCTGTTCCACCACGTGATCGAGGCGCTGTGCGCGGACGGCGGAGGGAGTGCGCCGCGGGTGGAGAGTATTTAAATCGGCCGCCGCCGCGGCCGAAGCCAGTTCCCCCTGAGCAACCATATCGTACGGATCTCCGTACCGGCACGTTCACAGGAGCTCAGTCCGTCGGCTCACCTGATGATGGCGACATGTATGATCGCCGAAATACTGTGCCGTTGGACGCTGTACACCGGCAGTACACCCGTGGATATTTTGATTATCAAATACGCCGGGAGAAACTTAAGAATCATAATTTACTTTATTTTTTACTACTTTCTGACATGTGGTGCGTTATCCTATAGGCTTGAATCATCAGTGCCTATGCACATTCTCATGTTATATAGCAATAGTCTAAATTCAAGCACAATGAAATAGTTATACAGAGCAGTTCGCTCGAATGCCTAACCCAGAGGAATGCCAAGAAAGAGACAGTTAAACCTGACCATCGAGTAAAGAAATGATGAGCGTAGTGACTCGAACAGTGATTACATGAAAATATGTCTCTATAGGGTGATCTGAAAAGCTTGTAAAACTGTTGCAGGATAGAGCGCCCTGAGAAATACTTGTTCCGAAAGAATTCGTTTTCGAGTTAACTGGTATTGCAGTTAGTCTATCAGCCCGATGCGTGCGAAAATCCAAGCAACCAGGCATCACGTCCCCAGAGGTGTTGTTCATTTGGTTTCCTGAAACCGAGAAAGAGAGCGACACAAAAACTGGAACGGGACAGCAGTAATTATCGAACCCCAGCCAAAGACTGAGCAATGTCGACCGTTAACATCTGCTCTAAGATATCAACTACCACTAATTGTATCTGGCAAGTCGCTTGATCCTGTGAGCGCAACCGGCCTGATCGGTTAACTTCAGCGCTAATTAACTTGGAAACGATGCACAGTCTCGAATTTTTTTCTTAACAGTTGGTGCTCAGAACCATGTTCCCTGCAACACCCTTGCAAATTTTTCAGAAAGTTTCTGACCTCAACGTATAGCCTCCAAGCGTGAAAATCTGTTTCTGGACAAAGGGAAAAGTTAGGTTTAAGTAGTTCTAAGTTCTAGGGGACTGATGACCACAGCAGTTGAGTCCCATAGTGCTCAGAGTATTGACTTTACACGCTGTCATTCGCATTGCCACCAAATAGTGCAGTTATAGTGGATTTCTTGTAATTGTTTCCGTCGTAGATATCAAGAAAACGTCGTCTTGTCACTATCATCACAACTATTATTATCATTGTTAATTTCATATTTTTACAATGCTGCTGATGTATTTCTTTGCGAACCACTGCCTAATCTTTCCACGTAGTCTGATGAACAATACAATGGTTTTCAATGTGCGATTTTGGTAACAACCTGTACTGATACTGAGTTGAAAAATTTTAAATAGGCTTTGGTCCTATATACGAAAATGAAAAATTAATACAATTTTGAAACTGAATGGATATGGATAGATTATACATATAATCACAGCTTACGTGCATATAGAGTAGTTACTAAGGCACGTTAGTCCCTCTTCATCCTTTTATATTTCTTCTTTATTTATGGAATTACACACTATTATTGTTGTTTTTGTTTTTGTCTTCAGTCCTGACACTGGTTTGATGCAGCTGTCCATGCTACCCTATCGTGTGCAAGCTTCTTCATCTCCCAGTACTTACTGCAACTTACATCCTTCTGAATGTGCTTAGTGTATTCATCTCTTGGTCTCTCTCTACGATTTTTACCCTCCATGCTGCCCTCCAATGCTAAATTTGTGATCACTTGATGTCTCAGAACATGTCCTACCAACCGGTCCCTTTTTTTGGTCAAGTTGTGCCACAAACTCCTCTTCTCCCCGCCGACCACGGTGGTTTTGCGGTTCTAGGCGCACAGTCCGGAACCGCGCGACTGCTACGGTCGCAGGTTCGAATCCTGCCTCGGGCATGGATGTGTGTGATGTCCTTAGGTCAGTTAGGTTTAAGTAGTTCTAAGTTCTAGGGGACTGATGACCACAGCAGTTGAGTCCCATAGTGCTCAGAGCCATTTGAACCAACCTCTTCTCCCCCAATTCTATTCAATACCTTATCATTAGTTATGTGATCTACACATCTATTCTTCAGCATTCTTCTGTAGCACCACATTTCGAAAGCTGCTATTCTATTCTTGTCCAAACCATTTATCGTCCATATTTGACTTCCATACATGGCTACACTCCATACAAATACTTTCAGAAACGACTTCCTGACACATACTCGATGTTAAAAAATTTCTCTTCTTCAGAAACGCTTTCCTTGCCATTGCGGTCTATATTTTATACCCTCTCCCCTACCACTATCATCAGATATTTTGCTCCCCAAATAGCAAAACTCTTTTACCACTTTAAGTGTCTCATTTCCTAATCTAATTTCCTAGGCATCACCCGACTTAATTCGACTACAGTTCATTATCCTCGTTTCGCATTTGTTGATGTTCGTCTTATATTCTCCTTTCAAGACACTGTCCTTTCCGTTCAACTGCTCTTCCATGTCCTTTGCTGTCTCTGACACAATTACAATGTCATCGGCGAACTTCAACATTTTTATTTGTTCTCCATGGATTTTAATGCCTACTCCGAATTTTTATTTTGTTTTCTTTACTGCTTGCTCAATACACAGACTGAATAACATTGGGGAGAAGCTACAACCCTGTGTCACACTCTTCCCAACCACTGCTTCCGTTTCATGCCCCTCGAATCTTATAATTATCTTATCTGGTTTCTGTACAAATTGTAAATAGCCTCTCGCTCCCTGTATTTTACTCCTGACACCTTTAGAATTTCGAAGGGAGTACTCCAGTCGACATTGTCAAGAGATTTCTCTAAGTATACAAATGCTAGAAACGTAGGTTTGTCTTTCCTTAATGTTTCTTCTAAGATAAGTCGTAGGGTCAGTAGTGCCTCACGTGTTCCAACGTTTCTACGGAATCCAAACTGATCCTCCCCGAGGTCGACTTCTACCAGTTTTTCCACTCGTCTGTAAAGAATTCGCGTTAGTATTTCGGTTAGTATCCGTGGTCTAGGGGTAGCCGGCACGGTAGCTCAGCGTGTTCGGCCAGAGTGTTTAGCTATCCTCTGCAACAAAAAACTGAGGCAACAGATAAATAAACAACCAGAACAAGTATCATACGACGTCCGCAACGAGCAAAGTCAACGAATAATATAGAACAAAATGAGATTTAAAAAAATAAAAAAATAAAAGGGGGTAGCGTCTTTGATTCATAATCAAAACGTCTTCGGTCCCAGGTTCGATCCCCGCCACTGCCTAAATTTTGATAAATAATCAGCATTGGCGGCCGAAGACTTCCGGCATAAGAAGTCAGCCTCATTCTGCCAACGGCCTTGTCAAAGAGGGCGGAGGAGCAGATAGAGGTTCAGGGCACTCTCTTGTCCTAGGGGTGGGAAATTGCCCCTAAAGGCGGAAGAATCAGCAATGATCAACGACATGAGGATGCAGAAGGCAATGGAAACCACTGCATTAAAGACATGTAACGTGTATCCACAGGACATGTGGCCTGTAGTTGAAGAAATGTCATGATGATCTCTCTATTGGCAAAAGATTCCGGAATAGTCCCCCATTCGGATCTCCGGGAGGGGACTGCCAAGGGGGAGGTTACCATGAGAAAAAGATTGAATAATCAACGAAAGGATAACGTTCTACGACTCGAGGCGTGGAATGTCAGAAGCTTGAACGTGGTAGGGAAACTAGAAAATCTGAAAAGGGAAATGCAAAGGCTCAATCTAGATATAGTAGGGGTCAGTGAAGTGAAGTGGAAGGAAGAGTATCGGGTAATATCAACAGCAGCAGAAAATGGTATAACAGGTGTAGGATTCGTTATGAATAGGAAGGGAGGGCAGAGGGTGTGTTACTCTGAACAGTTCAGTGAGCGGGTTGTTCTAATCAGAATCGACAGCAGACCAACACCGATAACGATAGTTCAGGTATACATGCCGACGTCGGCATGAACAGATAGAGAATGTGTATGAGGATATTGAAAAGGTAATGCAGTATGTAAAGGGGGACGAAAATCTAATAGTCATGGGCGACTGGAATGCAGTTATAGGGGAAGCAGTAGAAGAAAAGGTTACAGGAGACTATGGACTTGGGACAAGGAATGAAAGAGGAGAAAGACTAATTGAGTTCTGTAACAAGTTTCAGCTAGTAATAGCGAATACCCTGTTCAAGAATCACAAGAGGAGGAGGTATACTTGGAAAAGGCCGGGAGATACGGGAAGATTTCAATTAGATTACATCATGGTCAGACAGAGATTCCGAAATCAGATATTGGATTGTAAGGCGTACCCAGGTGCAGATATAGACTCAGATCACAATAGTGATGGAGAGTAGGCTGAAGTTCAAGACGTTGGTCAGGAAGAATCAATACGCAAAGAAGTGGGATACGGAAGTTCTAAGGAATGACGAGATACGTTTGAAGTTCTCTAACTCTATAGATGCAGCAATAAGGAATAGCGCAGTAGGCAGTACAGTTGAAGAGGAATGATCATCTCTAAAAAGGGCCATCACAGAAGTTGGGGAGGAAAACATAGGTACAAAGAAGGTAGCTGCAAAGAAACCATGGGTAACAGAAGAAATACTTCAGTTGATTGATGAAGGGAGGAAGTACAAACATGTTCCGGGAAAATCAGGAATACAGAAATACAAGTCGCTGAGGAATGAAATAAATAGGAAGTGCAGGGAAGCTAAGACGAAATGGCTGCAGGAAAATTGTGAAGACATCGAAAAAGATATGATTGTCGGAAGGACAGACTCAGCATACAGGAAAGTCAAAACAACCTTTGGTGACATTAAAAGCAACGGTAGTAACGTTAACAATGCAACGGGAATTCCACTGTTAATTGCAGAGGAGAGAGCAGACAGGTGGAAAGAATTCATTGAAAGCCTCTATGAGGGTGAAGATTTGTCTGATGTGATAGAAGAAGAAACAGGAGTCGATTTAGAAGAGATAGGGGATCCAGTATTAGAATCGGAATTTAAAGGAGCTTTGGAGGACTTACGGTCAAATAAGGCATAAGGGATAGATAATATTCCATCACAATTTCTAAAATCATTAGGGGAAGTGGCAACAAAACGACTATTCACGTTGGTGTGTGGAATATACGAGTCTGGCGACATACCATCTGACTCTCGGAAAAGCATCATCCACACAATTCCGAAGACGGCAAGAGCTGACAAGTGCGAGAATTATCGCACAATCAGCTTAACAGCTCATGCATCGAAGCTGCTTACAAGAATAATATACAGAAGAATGGAAAAGAAAATTGAGAATGCGCTAGGTGACGATCAGTTTGGCTTTAGGAAAAGTAAAGGCACGAGAGAGGCAATTCTAACGTTACGGCTAATAATGGAAGCAAGGCTGAAGAAAAATAAAGACACGTTCATAGGATTTGTCGATCTGGAAAAAGCGTTCGACAATATAAAATGGTGCAAGCTGTTCGAGATACTGAAAAAAGTAGAGGTAAGCTGTAGGGAGAGACGGGTCATATACAATATATACAATAACCAAGAAGGAATAATAAGAGTGGACGATCAAGAACGAAGTGCTCGTATTAAGAAGGGAGTAAGGCAAGGCTGTAGCCTTTCGCCCCTGCTCTTCAATATGTACATTGAGGAAGCAATGATGGAAATAAAAGAAAGGTTCAGGAGTGGAATTAAAATACAAGGTGAAAGGATATCAATGATACGATTCGCTGATGACATTGCTATCCTGAGTGAAAGTGAAGAAGAATTAAATGATCTGCTGAACGGAATGAACAGTCTAATGAGTACACAGTATGGTTTGAGAGTGAATCGGAGAAAGACGAAGGTAATGAGAAGTAGTAGAAATGAGAACATCGAAGTCAATGAAGTTAAGGAATTCTGCTACCTAGGCAGTAAAATAACCAATGACGGGCGGAGCAAGGACGACATCAAAAGCAGACTCGCTATGGCAAAAAAGGCATTCCTGGCCAAGAGAAGTCTACTAATATCAAATACCGGCCTTAATTTGAGGAAGAAATTTCTGAGGATGTACGTCTGGAGTACAGCATTGTATGGTAGTGAAACATGGACTGTGGGAAAACCAGACAGAAGAGAATCGAAGTATTTGAGATGTGGTGCTATAGACGAATGTTGAAAATTAGCTGGACTGATAAGGTACGGAATGAGGAGGTTCTACGCAGAAACGGAGAGGAAGGGAATATGTGGAAAACACTGATAAGGAGAAGGGACAGGATGATAGGACATCTGCTAAGACATGAGGGAATGACTTCCATGGTAGTAGAGGGAGCTGCACAGGGCAAAAACTGTAGAGGAAGACAGAGATTGGAATACGTGAAGCAAATAATTGAGGACGTAGGTTGCAAGTGCTACTCTGAGATGAAGAGGTTGGCACAGGAAAGGAATTCGTGGCGGGCCGCATCAAACCAGTCAGTAGACTGAAGGAGAAGAAAAAAAAAATCCTAACATGTTATTAAGTTTGGTTGATTTGTGTGGGGGAGAGAACCAATCAACGAAGTCATCAGTCCCATTGCATTAGGGGAGGATGGGGAAGAAAATGGGCTATGCCGTTCCACAGGAATTATCCCGGAATTTGCCTGAAGCTATTAAGGAAAATCACGGAAAACCTAAATCAGGATGGCCGGACATGGGTCCGAACCGTCGTCTCTCGAATGCGAGTCAAGTGTGCTTACCACTGCGCAACCTCGCTTGGTGGTCCCACGACGAACTACCCTTTCAGTTCTCCTAAGTGGTCATTAATATAATCGCTAATATTGTTCAATATTTGGTAAGGTCATGTACTGTTCAGTAATATGGAACAGTTGGGATTTTTCGTTGTTCGAATCTTTTGATAAGATTCCAAGAAGTCGATATTTCTAGTTGTCTATCTATATCCGAATCCCGCTTCAGCTTCTGCCGGGTCTGGGTGCTGATGAGTCCTCTCCATTTGACTCGGTCCTCCCACCACTTTTATTCCTCCACTTGCTGCCTGGTCACACCTCTCCTTTCTACAGATATTCTCACTCCCATTTTCCACGGTGTTCTTGGGCGCCCTCTAGGTTTTTTCCCATACATCTTTAGTTCTTCCATAATTTTTGGGAGTCTCTGCCCATGCATCCTCTTAACATGACCATACCATTTTAATCTCTTTCTTTCAATTTCTTCTCTCATACTTTCTTGTTTAAGGTCCTATTTCTAGTTGTAGTTCCGCAAAATATTCTCTTGCGATATCTGTAGAGAAAAGAGCTCATTATTTTTGTAAAGTAGGAAGCGATGCACGCAGGCCGCTGCATACAGGGACCACGCCTTTTCCGCAGCTGGAGCGTCCATGCAGCACTTCTGCGTTGCCCGCGAGTGGAGGTGTCGCCGGAGCGCGCTGTCCCCGGCGGCAGTCGGCCGCTATTGTCTGTCGGGGGGCGGAGCGGCGGGCTCTGCCATTGTGCTCGCCGCCTTTACGGCCGGGCGAGACCCCGGCCGCCGGCACTAACCTCTGCAATACGCCGCGTCCGGATTCTGACGGAGTTCTGTGGGCTGCAGCCGAAACCACTCTGCTTCCTAAAAGCCAGCCCGCACACACACGAGGGGGTACTCGTCAAGTTTTAATTGCCGCCTCGAAAAACATTAAAGTTACGTAATTAATTCTTTACTTGACTGCAGTCATTGTACACAATGAATTCCACGAATTACAGCGCAGCAGCACGTCACTACAGGACACAACAAAACGTGGAGCGCCTTTCCTTTTCCTTTTTTTTTATTTTTCTTCACTGGCCTTTTGACTAGTTTAATGGGCTTCGTCATGAATTCCTCTCGTATGCAACCTCTTCATCTCAGAATAGCAGCCCTGCGGGTTAGCCGCGCAGTGTAGAGACGCCTTATAACGGTCCGCGCGACTACCCCCGCCGGAGGTTCCGTGTCCTCCCTAGAGTATGGTTGTTTGTGTTGTCCTCAGCGTAAGATTGTTTAAGTTAGGTTAAGTAGTGCATAAGCTTAGGGACCGATGGCCTCAGCAGTTTGGTCCCGTAAGACCTTACCACAAACTTACAAAAAATATCACAATAGCACTTGCATCCTACGACCTCAATTATTTGGTGTATGTATTCCAGTGTATCCTCTCGTACAGTTTTTACCCTCCACAGAACTCTCTATTGCAGTGGTGCCCAAACTTCTAGAAAAATATGTTATTAGCTATTGTCAAGCCCCTAACCCCCTCGTCCCGTCATCCTGCAACAATCAACATTAGCTTCTTCGAACCCATTCATTTTTAAAGTGACGAAAGTGAAATGATATATGATTTTTGTATGTTTTTATTAAATGATGAGGTACTGAGTCACTGGAACAATTGGTACCGCTCTTTTCTAACAACCATTTTTTTGTAGAATGATGGAGCAGTTATGAGTGTACCGTGAGCGCTATGTACATTTCCTTCTCGGAAGAGAAAGCTAACTTTCCACATTGAGGGTAGACGCTTGCCACAAATAGTCCTTCCTCTGCTGTATTCTTGTTCCTAATGACACTTTCTTCACCAGCGCTCCATACCATCTTTCAACATCAAACAAGCTAAAATGCCTGCACTATACTTACTACTTGTAAATCATTTGAGTGCTGGACTTCCTACTTCTGAACTGACATGTATTGGAACACCTTGTGTCGGACCAGTGCCACCATCGATAGTAATAACAATAATAATAATAATAATAATAATAATAATAATAATGCAGTGTAGAGCCTACAGCTGTGTAGTAGCCTTTATGTAGTTCTGGTATTGTATAGTAAGTTAGTTCCTCCATTGTTGTGACGTGAGTAATGAAGCAATTTCTGGCCTACTGCGGGAATTACCTACGGCTCAGAGAAGGTACTTCCCTGAGATATTTAAGCAGAAACACACACACACACACACACACACACACACACACACACACACATATATATATATATATATATATATATATATATATATATATATATATATATATTGTTGTGGTCTTCTGTCCTGAAACTGGTTTGATGCAGCTCTCCATGATACTCTATCCTGTGCAAGCATCTTCATCTCCCAGTACCTACTGCAACCTACATCCTTCTGAATCTGCTTAGTGTAGTCATCTCTTGGTCTCCCTCTACGATTTTTACCCTCTCCCTCTACGATTTTTACCCTCCACGCTGCCCTCCAGCACTAAATTGGTGATTCCTTGATGCCTCAGAACATGTCCTACCAACCGATCCCTTCTTCTGGTCAAGTTGTGCCACAAGCTTCTCTTCTCCCCAGTCCGATTCAATACTCCCTCATTAGTTATGTGATCTACCCATCTAATCTTCAGCATTCTTCTGTTGCACCACATTTCGAAAGCTTCTATTCTCTTCTTGTCCAAACTATTTATCGTCCATGTTTCACTTCCATACATGGCTACACTCCATACAAATACTTTCAGAAATGCCTTCCTGACTCTTAAATCTATACTCGATGTTAACAAACTTCTCTTCTTGAGAAACGCTTTCCTTGCCATTGCCAGTCTACATTTTATATCCTCTCTACTTCGACCGTCATCAGTTATTTTTCTCCCCAAATAGCAAAACTCCTTTACTATTTTAAGTGTCTCATTTCCTAATCTAATTCCTTCAGCATCACCCGACTTAATTCGACTACATTCCATTATCCTCGTTTTGCTTTTGCTGATGTTCATCTTATATCCTCCTTTCAAGACACTATCCATTCCGTTCAACTGCTCTTCCAAGTCCTTTGCTGTCTCTGACAGAATTACGATGTTATCGGCGAACCTCAAAGGTTTTATTTCTTCTCCATGGACTTTAATACCTACTCCGAACTCTTCTTTTGTTTCCTTCACTGCGTGCTCAATATACAGATTGAATAACATCGGGGATACACTACAGCCCTGTCTCACTGCCTTCCCAACCACTGCTTCCCTTTCATGCCCCTCGACTCTTATAACTGCCATCTGGTTTCTGTACAAATTGTAAATAGCCTTTCGCTCCCTGTATTTTACCCCTGCCACCTTCAGAATTTGAAAGAGAGTATTCCAGTCAACATTGTCAAAAGCTTTCTCTAAGTCTACAAATGCTAGAAACGTAGGTTTGCCCTTCCTTCATCGTAGGGTCAGTATTGCCTCACGTGTTCCAACATTTCTACGGAATCCAAACTGATCTTCCCCGAGGTCGGCTTCTACTAGTTTTTCCACTCGTCTGTAAAGAACTCGCGTTAGTATTTTGCAGCTGTGATACATATAAGCACGCACGTGCGCGCGCGCGCACACACACACACACACACAATGTGTGTGTGTGTGTGTGTGTGTGTGTGTGCGTGCTTAAATATCTCAGGGAAGTGCCTTTTCCGAGCTGTAGGTAGTTACCGAAATCGACCATAAATTGCTTCATTATATGTATGTCTCAATTTTAATGTCAGAAACGCATAGCACAAAATGTGTGTGCAGTGGGTGAACTGTGTGAATAAGTTGATGATAAATTCATTGTTATTCATACATAATACACTCATTTTGATGCATTCATTTTGTAACGTGTTGCCTACGACACACTATGGCACATTTGTATTCGACATCAGTACCTTATGATATCGTGATAATAGCAATGATATCTAAAAACAATTTAGTGTCCTGACCGAAAAACAATTCAACCTTCTTGTCTTTAGACATGCGAAAATTTCGTTTTACCCATCAGAGGTTAACCCCATACTGGAAACCACGAAAACTGTTCTCTAAAGCAGGGACTTCAGATTTTGTGCTTCAGAGCGAATTCGGACACGGGGCCGTGCCACGTCGCGCGGCATATCTATCAATCTTATTTTCTGTCGAATTGGTTGTCTTCATAAATTACGAGGGCGTGCTGAAAACTAATGAGCCCCAACTTTTTATTCTGTTCTTATTACTGGTTTAGGTAATATACGTCACGGACTTTACTCGGTCGACTTCTTGCTTCGCTGACCCAAGCTGCGACCCTCTGCCTCTAGAAGACTCCGAATTATAGCGTGTAACAGGGCGGTGTGTATTGCAACTATGTCAGTGCGCGAGATACAGGTTATAACATCCACGTCCCTTTTTTATAGTCGACAGAAACAGTTCTATTATTTTTTAAATATGTGATATCGGTGTGTGTTGTCGGAGAAACAATTTGGGTTTGCTAGTGCACAGACGGTATAACAGGTTCTTCACAAGCCACAGAAAATAGACTGAAAACAAAAATATCTTTTAATTATAAGAACAACTATTATTATCAATGATTTTTCGCTTAATTCTTTCTTCTTGTTCGAGTAGCCATGATGCTAGCAAGGCGCACTTTAATCTGCTGCCTATGATAAGGTATGGTATTAATACTATTATGTAAACTGCCTATTGTAAATTATTGGAGAAAATTAGAGAATAATGTCAGTCAAGTTTATCGAGTATTGTCTGTAAAAAATATTATTAATCTTGATCCTCTGCATTCCATCTTTGCTTTGCTACGAACGAGCCGCAAATTAGCGGTAATATGATTGTATCATTTTGTTGGTAATAGTTTTAATTCAGATTAAAATGCTGAGAACAATTATTTAATGCCGATTAATGTTTTTTCAGATCGAATTCAGTCAATTATTTTTACATGTAAATGGAACATATCGATTCTGTGATACATCTATGTTCATATATCTGCCACCATATCGTGAAAACTTCACGCCGCGAGATTAAATTTCCGAATAATTCAGACATATATATATTTTCCACACGAATACACGTAAATGTAACTTGATTCTATATCAAAATCTATGCTACGAGAAACTACTTTAACTTCCACCAATCTTTGCTGGTGTCGGAGCATAAAAATCTTTCTGCTAAAGCTCAGAAATCTTTTCAGTAAACTTCGCCGATTCCACTGTTGTGTGTCTCCGTGTTATAAAAGTGAAATGATATTCGAGAGTGAACTAAGTTTTTATGAATGTAGTCAACGAACCTAATTGAATAATTTTGAACAGATTACCTTATTTAAAGACAACATATGAAAATGATTGTGTGTTTCAATTTAGTTCACTTTCATGCTCGCCTCATATTCTAGCCGGGTCATGCAGTAACTGTATGACATTCGGAACTGTAGACATATTTAAATATTTATTTTGGAAGCTGCTAAATTTATGCATTCACAACACGGTTTAAAAGACAGAAGAAGGTGTTGTAATCGCGTTTCTAACTGCAGAAAACGTAGCTGCAATTGAAATCCATGGAAGCTGTGTTCCCTTATGATTACAGCGACATCATTAACGTTCGACGTTGGATTGTTTGGGCTCCTAATGAAAGAAACGGTGGTATTAGAATCAAAGTGCGTGACAGAGCTCGGAGTGGACGACTGCGGACTGCAACTGACGAGATTCATCGTAGTCGAGTTGGTCAAGTCGTCACAGAAAATCGTCGTCTAACATGGGCACACCTCTCATGCAAGTGCGTCGTATCACAAGACTGTATAAGACCGTCACTGCACAGCTGCCGAACAGCACACTCTGCGCACGGTGGATGCCCTAAGTCTCACTTCTGAAATGGATCAGAGGAGATTGGATATCTGTGAACAGCTTCTTTTGAATTTTCAGCATGAGGATGGAGGGTCTCTTAACAACGTTGTCACAGGTGACGAAAACTGGGTTCACCATTTTTACCCAAAAATCAAGAAATCACCAATGCCGTTTGTGGGGAGGTTTGCGTGCCTCAACGTTACAGATAGCAGTACCGTAGGGGCAACCACAGTGGAGGGGTATCAGTTGAGATGCCAGACAAACGTGTGGTTCCTGAAGAGGGGCAGCAGCCTTTTCAGTAGTTGCAGGGGCAACAGTCTGGATGATTGACTGATCTGGCCTTGCAACATTAACCAAAACGGCTTTGCTGTTTTGGTACTGCGAACGGCTGAAAGCAAGGGGAAACTACAGCCGTAATTTTTCCCGAGGGCGTGCAACTTTACTGTATGGTTAATGATGATGGCGTCCACTTGGGTAAAATGTTCCGTAGGTAAAATAGTCCCCCATTCGGATCTCCGGGCGGGGAATACTCAAGAGGACATCCTTATCAGGAGAAAGAAAACTGGCGATCTATGGATTTCAGCGTGGAATGTCAGATCCCTTAATCTGTCAGGTAGGTTAGAAAATTTAAAAAGGGAAATGGATGGGTTAAAGTTAGATATAGTGGGAATAGTAAAGTTCGGTGGCAGGAGGAAAAAGACTTTTGGTCAGGTGAATACAGGGTTGTAAATACAAAATCAACTAGGGGTAATGCAGGAGTAGGTTTAATAATGAATAAAAATAGGAGTGCGGGTAAACTACTACAAACAGCATAGTGAACGCATTATTGTGGCCGACATAGACACGAAGCCCACGCGTGCTACAGTAGTACAAGTTTATATGCCAACTAGCTCTGCAGATGATAAAGAAATTGATGAAATGTATGATGAGATAAAAGAAATTATTCAGGTAGTGAAGGGAGACGAAAATTTAATAGTCATGGGCGACTGGAAATCGTCAGTAGGAAAAGGGAGAGAAGGAAACATAGTAGGTGAATATGTACTGGGGCTAAGAAATGAAAGAGGTAGCTGTTTAGTAGAATTTTGCTTAGAGCATCACTTAATCATAGCTAACACTTGGTTCAAGAATGATGAAAGAACGTTGTATACATGGAAGAACCCTGGAGATACTAAAAAATTTCAGACAGATTATATAATGGTAAGACAGAGATTTAGGAACCAGATTTTAAATTTTAAGACATTTCCAGGGGCAGATGTGGAAAAACTGAAGAAACTGCAAAAAGGTGGGAATTTATGCAGATGGGACCTGGATAAACTGAAAGAAACAGAGGTTGTACAGAGTTTCAGAGAGAGCATAAGGGAACAATGGACAGGAATGGGGCAAATAAATACAGTAGACGAAGAATGGGTTTGCTTGAGGAATGAAATAGTAAAGGCAGCAGAGGCTCAAGTAGGTAAAAATACGAGGGCTGGTAGAAATCTTTGGGTAACAGAAGAGATACTGAATTTAATTGATGAAAGGAGAAAATATAAAAATGCATTAAACGAAGCAGGCAAAAACGAATACAGACGTCTCAAAAACGAGATCGACAGGAAGTGCAGAATGGCTAAGCAGGGATGGCTAGAGGACAAATGTAAGGATGTAGAGGCTTATCGCATGAGGGTAAGATGTTACTGCCTACAACAAAATTAAAGAGACCTTTGGAGAAAAGAGAACCACTTGCTTGAATATCAAGAGCTCAGATGGAAACACAGTTCTAAGCAAAGAAGGGAAAGCAGAAAGGTGGAAGGAGTATATAGAGGGTCTATACAATGGTGACGTTCTTGAGAACAATATAATGGAAATGGAAGAGGAGGTAGATGAAGATGAAATGGGAGATATGATACTGCGTGAAGAGTTTGGCACAGCACTGAAAGACCTAAGTCGAAACAAGGCCCAGGGAGTAAACAACATTCCATTAGAACTACTGACGTCTTGGGAGAACAAGTCCTTACAAAACTCTACAATCTAATGAGCAAGATTCTTCAAGAAGAATATATTAATTCCAATCCCAAAGAAATCTGGTGTCGACAGATGTGAAAATTGCCAAATTATCAGTTTAATAAGTCAGAGCTGGAAAATACTTTACAGACGAATGGAAAAACTAGTAGAAGCCGACCTCGGGGAAGATCAGTTGGGATTCCGTAGAAATCTTGGAACACGTGAAGCAAAACTGACCCTACGACTTATCATAGAAGAAAGATTAAGGAAAGGCAAACCTATGTTTCTAGCATTTGTAGTCTTAGAGAACGCTTTTGACAATGTTGAATGAAATACTCTCTTTCAAATTCTAATGGTGGCAGGGGTAAAATACAGGGAGCGAAAGGCTATTTACAATTTGTACAGAAACCAGATGGCAGTTATAAGAGCCGAGAGGTATGAAATGCAAGCAGTGGTTGGGAAGGGAGTGAGACAGGGCTGTAGCTGTATATTGAGCAAGCAGTAAAGGAAACAAAAGTTCGTAGTAGGTATTAAAATCAATGGAGAAGAAATAAAACCTTTAAGGTTTGCCGATGACATTGTAATTCTGACAGAGACAGCAAAGGACTTGGAAGAGCAGTTGAACGGCATGGACAATGTCTTGAAAGGAGGGTATAAGATGAACATCAACAAAAGCAAAACGAGGGTAACGGAATGTAGTCGAATTAAGTCGGGTGATGCTGAGAGAATTATATTATTAAATAAGACACTTAAAGTAGTAAAGGAGTTTTGCTATTTGGGGAGCAAAATAACTGTTGATGTTCGAAGTAGAGAGGATATAAAATGTAGGCTGGCAATGGCAAGGGAAGCGTTTCTGATGATGAGAAATTTGTTAACATCCAGTATTGATTTACGTGTCAGGAATTCGTTTCTGAAAGTATTTGTATGGAGTGTAGCCATGTATGGAAGTGAAACATGGGCGATAAATGGTTTGGTCAAGAAGAGAATAGAAGCTTTCTAAATGTGGTGCTACAGAAGAATGCTGAAGATTGGATGGGTAGATCACATAACTCATGAGGAAGTACTGAAAAGGATTGGGGTGGAGAGGAGTTTGTGGCACAACTTGACTAAAGAAGGGGTAGGTTGGTAGGACATGTTCTGAGGCATCAAGGGATCATCAACGTAGTACTGGAGGGGAGCGTGGAGAGTAAAAATCGTAGAGGGAGACCAAGAGATGAATATACTAAGCAGATTGAGAAGGATGTAGGCTGCAGTAGGTACTGGGAGATGAAGAGGCTTGCACAGGATAGAGTAGCATGGAGAGCTGCATCAAACCAGTCTCAGGACTGAAGACCTCAACAGCATCGGTGTTCTTGGATGTTCAGGGTAGGGATTGTTTGGAGTGCATGGTTAAAGTCACCACCATAAACTCTGAAATATACTGCGAGACATTCAGAAACCCGAAGGCCCGAATTCGAAGAGTTCGTCAACACACGGAGCGAATCAATCTTCCAGCGCTCCTACTGTTGGGTGCTCGTAACATATTACGAAGGCATGGCACAGTCCGTGTGACTGCTACGGTCGCAGGTTCGAATCCTGCCTCGGGCATGGATGTGTGTGATGTCCTTAGGTTAGTTAGGTTTAAGTAGTTCTAAGTTCTAGGGGACTGATGACCACAGCAGTTGAGTCCCATAGTGCTCAGAGCCATTTGAACCATTTGAACCCTGGCACAGTTTGACGACCACTGCCCTGAAGTCTTGATACTCGTCTTACCGTCTGTTCCTTCTTACTGTCGGTTTTTTTTCATATTTTTCTATGCTCTTCGATGCCAGCGAGAACCTCTTCTAGTCGGGTCGACATATGTCAGTATCATGCTATAGCAGTGAGGTGGTTAATAAATTAATAGCGGGACTGACCTGTTGACTGAACAAAAGTGATAAAATGAAAAATACTGACGGAGTGCCTTGATATCAGTGGTATGCAGCTGACGTAGACTTGGATACCCGGCGAACATTCACTGTCAATGAACACACATACAATGATGCATTTTCTCCTGCTACTGTACCTCTTGAGTAATTCAGTACTAGGCAAATACTTCCAAGTAACCTACTCACTGCTGCCCACACTTCTACTGTTGCTTCCATTCCAACAACTAATTCCACACACACACACACACACACACACACACACACACACACACACACACACACAAGCATGTGCGCGCCTCCAGTCACGCATACATAAAAAAGGCAAAAACAGAGAATCAAGATAAATTACTTTTCTGGTCTTCACTTAATGTTGTATGTCAATGTAACTAGAGTGGATTTTCTTATGTAAAGTTAATATTGTTTAAGTGTTATAAATATGTTGACCCTGCTGAATGATCTGTATATAAAATGGTCACTAAACAGAAATTGTGACAAGAAATAACCATCATAAGATTACTACTTCTGCGTGTCGAGACGTATATATACGCTGTGTTTTCTTTAACATACTGACACTATACAAAGGCCGAACAAATATCAGAATAAAATGAAGTAGAGTAGCTGTTGTTGTACGTGCGCGATCGCGCACGCGCGCCCCTGTGTGTGTGTGTGTGTGTGTGTGTGTGTTTCCGTTTCCTTTTCGTACAGAGTTGAAGTAGGGATTGTTATGACGTGGAGTGCTGAGGAAGGTTCAAATGTGTGTGAAATCTTAGGGGATTTAACTGCTAAGGTCATCAGTCCCTAAGTTTACACACTACTTAACCTAAATTATCCTAAGGACAAACACACATACCCATGCCAGAGGGAGGATTCGAACCTCCGCCGGGACCAGCCGGAGGAATGTTCCCAAGTATTACTGCCGAAAGCTCCACTGGGAATGAGAGTGTTTAAAAATGGTTCAAAAGGCTCTGAGCACTATGGGACTTAACGTGTGAGGTAATCAGTCCCCTAGAACTTAGAACTACTTAAATCTAACTAACCTAAGGACATCACACCCACCCATGCTGGAGGCAGGATTCGAACCTGCGACTGTAGCAGTCGCGCGGTTCCAGACTGTAGCGCCTAGAATCACTCGGACACTCCAGCCGGCTTAGAGTGTTTCCTTATGGAATGAAGGTCAGGAGTCAGTCACAGAATCCGTAATTGATTGCACATTTCGATTATTGCGTAGTCATCATCAGTGGATCACCAGAAAGTCGACATACAAAATTTGTTTCTGTCATGTAAAGGCTGGCATCTACTGTCACATGTATGTGATCTGATACGGTTATTCCTACACAGCTCCTCTGGTAATGCACCAATAATGACTAGTTATACTCTAAATCTAGATCTGCAGTAAACCGCGGATTCTGCTACTGAATATTCAACGCTCACTGTGGACTACCCATATCCGTTATATTACAGCTTAGTTAGTATTCAGTTTTATTATTGTTATTATTATTATTATTATTCAGAATATCTCCCTCTAAATATCTTTCGCTGTTGTCTACCTCTAGTTAATATCCATACGTAACGTTCAATTCCGAGGAGAACTGTCACAGTTGCGACGAACATTATGGCGCTGCAATCTCCGCGTTGAGCGCCAGCGAACTCCAAGGAATATAATGGCTACTACCAGAGAAATGTAATAGCTTCCTCACCTGCTGCTGAAACTGCTAATCTCTGGCGATCCTAAACCTGTAGATGTTCCCGATGTGGCGGGAAGATGCGAAGACAGCAATTAATAAGCTCATAAATGATTAAAATAATTACAAAACGCCTGTATGTCTGACTTCTGCGTGAGTGCACCTTCTTGATCGATAAACTTCGTTGAAAAACTCTTTCAAAACTCCTTTTGAGGGGAAATGGGAATGAAATATGCTGGGTGGAAACATGGACACACTTTTGAATACAATAATATACGAAAACGTAGCGACGTGTTTGGTCAGTGTGTCATCACAGCTTGATGTGGTCATCACACTGAGTAATTTAATAATAGTTACTCTGTTCACAGGCCGCGTCCTGAAACACGGATATAAACATTTTTTTAACTCTGAGCACATCAACGCTGTTATTCTAGTGAACATGAAGACTTTTTCTGTTTCATCTACAGTCTATGCTAGTTCACGGTGTAGTGCGTTTTGTGATAATGACTCGGCTCTTCTTCGATTTTCGATGTCTTGATTCTTCGTATTGATAATCCTCTGTTTTTCTGGGTCGATCTTCGCTAAATATTAAATTCTTGAAATTCTGTCTGCAAATTTCCGTATTTTACTGCGACTATGCCGCTATAATTTTCTCGGTACTTCTCTGTTTCGCCCTTCTCTGCAGCTCAAACTGCTTCTAATGTCTCTAAATTCTCCTCTCCGCGTTACTACTTCCGTTACTACAAAGTAAACTGTATCTTTCCCGCCGGTGGGTGGCTTTAAGGACGGTTGTGTCCCAGTCCCACCACCCACGAGGTATCGGTTGTTACAGTATGCAAAGTTCACTTCGGAGTCTTCAGCTACGTCTCCTATTGTCCAGAGGCTGCCAGTGGATAATATACGTGCTGTTGGGGACAACGGGTAAGTCGAAAGTGTTCGAAGGACCAGGACAGCTCTACTAGTTCAGAGTTTCAGGCAGCAAAGGTATGTGATACCCATCATCCTACAACGCACTCTGCCTCATGAATTTTGCTAGGATTACGAGGTACTGAACTACCGACCCACAGTGTTCTATCTGCTCAGTGGGTCTGATCGCACTTTCTCTACTTATACTGGCGTTTCCCATCTGATTGCATCGGCAAGCCCCCATCGGTCAAGATATTCCCTGACGGCCCCAAAACACAAGTGGACAACGGCTCTGATTATTGGTGCGGGGCCGGCCGGAGTGGCCGAGCGGTTCTAGGAATCGCACTACCGATGCGGTGGCAGGTTCTAATCCTGCCTCGGGCATGAATATGTGTGATGTCCTTAGGTTAGTTAGGTTTAAGTAGTTCTAAGTTCTAGGGGAGTGATGACCTTAGATGTTAAGTCCCATAGTGCTCAGAGCCATTTGAACCATTTAGTTACTTCAGTAGAACTACGAGTAATGCACGGTAAACACCTGTCGATTCAGATAGGTAACTGAAGAAATTAAAGTTTGATAAGCCAACTTCAAATGTAAAGCAACGTAATATGTGAAGTAAGGCCTGTAACAAGCCGCCACCTCACACTGCTAACAGATACTGATCTTAAGGGGCGAACCATCAGTAGAGTACAGTGTCGAAACCTCCTGGCGGTGTTACGGGAGGCTTTAAAGGTGAATCGTCGCGGGAAGCTATGTAAGGGGGTGTTTTTGCTCCACGGCCGTACTCCAGCTCAGTGTGGCCCAGAAAAAAGTCACACGTGCTGCTCATCCTGGTTTTCATAATCTATCTTACTGTCAGTATTCTCCTCACATGGCAAAAAATGGTTTCTTCCTTTTTTGTCGGATAAAGAAACAAGAGCGTGGCAGTCAATTCCATAACGACAGCAAGGTGATGAAACGTTTTCTGGATTTCCACAATGCAGACTTTTAGAGCAAATCTCTTTGCTCAACGATCCATCGTTGGGACTACCGTATCGGATTTAAGGTTTAATACGTAGAGAAAATCTATGACTGTCAGAGTCATACGAGCAGTCTGATTTTTTTTATAATGTTAAATGAAATTTTGTCTTTCACTAGGTCTCTATTTAAACAATGTGTTGACGTTCGGTAAAAAACGTGTTGTCAGATGTCTCTCGACGTAATAAAAATTATATTTTGCGGTTCCTTTTCCCAGATCGCCTGCAGAAGAAGTACTTCTAGTAGTCTGCGGCAGTTGTGAACGTTTGTATAAACGGTGTAAATGGTAGCATTAGCATTTTACCCCTTGGGATTGTCGATTAGGAAATAGAGTTTGTCAGCAACAAATCCTTTAAATGCAAAATATCAGTGGTTAGTGTGTGGCTAGTAGTGATTAACATTTATTTTGGTGACTAATCTGTGCAATATATAAATATATGTAATCTCTCTTGTACACTATGAATGTATACCAAAAGCACAAAGATCTGTTTTTTTTCGGTTAAGCCTAAAAAGCTTGCAGCTCCATTACGACATGATCTCTGCTCCAGGCATGATCACCTATGGGTTAATTACTTGTTTGGTAGTTGCGTAATTGGATATAAAGTGCGTACGTGTGCGTGCATGTGTGCGTTGCGCGTCTGCGTGTGTAGGTGTACTTTCACACTTACGTATGTGCCTGTGTGTGTGTGTGTGTGTGTGTGTGTGTGTGTGTGTGTGAAAGAGAGAGAGAGCGCTACACGAGGGCGCTCCCATTATCTCGCATGATCCGCGGTCGTGCATAAAACACGTGGGCTTTGAGTGGAGCGGCAGAGGACCACGTAATGCGGTAGCTTCCCTCGCATCCCGCATGCATCCCTCTCCGATAATTGGACAGCCCCGGCGCCTGCAGCGGTGTGGCTACCATAGTGGGGCGGGTAACAAACAATTTAGCCCTCATATCTGGCCGGCCTCGACCTGTCTGTCCGCTTCTGTCATTGCGCCTTCAGTGAACGCGCCGCCACCACCGACCATTATGGTTCGGTCCTGAATGTAAATCGAGTTTTGTAATCGCTGCAGGTACGGCTTGCTTGCTAATGGAATCAGACTGGCTAGGTGAGCGGTGCAGCGCTAACTCACCACGGCGCGGAAAACACATCGCTTACGGGTTACAGAGGTGGGGGTGTCACGTAGGTAACGATCCTGTTGCGATACACAAATTGTGGCGAGTGCGCTTCGTCTTTGTTTTTTTAACGACAACTGCGATATTACAACCCTGCTCTCTTTTGTTCTATAGTTTGGTCATCGCTCAACCGCAAATCAGCTACACGATATTTTTGCCACAGATGGGTAATAAAACAAAGTCTCTTTATACACATAGGTAAGTGCGACACTCATACTTCGATTTATCTCTCCGTGTTTTTCGCTTTAAGTGAATGTGACCAAACTGGTATTTGAAATACTGGCCATCGATGATCGTAGCGACAGAACACATACACGAAATGGAAAAATTCACGTGTTTTGTGACTGGAGCCCCGTGCCAATACGGAAAACAGGTTATCAAGCAGGTACCTATTTTCTTCTATGCAGGGGAACCGGAACTATGTACACACGACAAGATTAATTTAAGGGGCCGGCCGTGATGACCGAGCGGTTCTAGGCGCTTCAGTCCGAAACCGCATGACTGCTACGGCCGCAGGTTCGAATGGATGTGTGTGATGTTCTTAGGTTAGCTAGGTATAGGTAATTCTAAGTTCTAGGGAACTGATGACCTCATATGTTAAGTCCCATAGTGCTCAGAGTCATCTGAACCAATTTAATGGTGGTGTTGTCTCCGATGGCTCGCTACACAGTAACTACTATTGATAATTGATTTGATTTATTACCTCCATTCACCTTAACTGTATGGTACCGAAAGCACTGAAAATACCTGCAAAACTATGAAAATATCGATGATAAGCACTGTTGGCATTGACAGAAAACAAACCTGTTCTGTTCTCTTAGTGTGGTTGTTCCTTAAAACAGTGAGGCCCACCTTTCTCTCCAAGTACAGGCTTGCTCGCACTATAAATATACACTGTCTAAGATTATGTTGCTCAAATGTTGGAGCGAAATGGCAACAGAACTCCCAATAAAATACGAAATGAGTTATTGTGACCACTCTTCCAAAAAAGAAAAAAAAATACTTAACAGTTAGCACTGTAATTAAAGAATTTAACTAGTAATTAGGGAGAAAAAGCTTGTCCGACTTTTCCTAGCCGAACGGAGAGTATAATATGGACAAATTCGATACGAAATTTAACAGCAAGAGTTCTATTTTAGCAGTAAAAAGTTAATTGCTCTAAAGTAATCATCGCAATTAACAAAAATTAGTTATTGATCTGAGGGAAAATGCTTATTTTCTAAATTTTCACAGGCAGACGAAAAGCGGGAAAAGAACAAATTGGGAATCAAATAAACCTGCGTGAAGTCTACGTTTGGCAAAATAGTATTTAACTGCTTGAAAGTAGTCAGCGTAGTTACGAAAAGAATCATTAGTGATTAGAGGGAAAATTTAAACACAAACATTAAAAAAAAGTTTTCCATCACCCCAGTTCCCAGAACTCATGAAGATAGACGTTGACTGTGGATATTGTATCACAGATACAGTCCCTTTGACTGTTCAGATATACCCGCCCAAAGATGTGAACAACCAGTCGTGAGCACCGCCTATTACACGTTGGGGGTCCGACAGCCGATAGTTCCAGTCATTCCACCAGGAAGGAGGTACACGGCTAGTGTTTGTAGTTCAACCATGCCCAGACGGTCCATACCGCGGTTCGATCGCGTCCGCATTCTTACTTTGTGCCGGGAAGGGCTCTCAACTAGGGAAGTGTCCAGGCGTCTCGGAGTGAACCAAATCTATGTTGTTCGAACATGGGAGAGATACAGAGAGACAGGAACCGTCGATGACATTCCTCGCTCAGGCCGCCCAAGGGCTACTACTGCAGTGAATGACCGCTACCAAAGGATTGTGGCTCGGGGGAACCCTGACAGCAACGCCACTATGAGGAATAATGCTTTCCGTACAGCCACAGGACCCAAACTGCACGCAATAGTCTGCATGATGCGCAATTTCACTCCCGACGTCCATGACGAGGTCCAACCAAGTCACCATGCAGTGCCGTACAGATGGGCCCAGCAACATGGCAAATGGACCGCTCAGATCTTCATCGGTGGATGTCGCATATGCCTTCAACCAGACAATAGTTCGCCTACACTTCTTTTACTGTTAAACAAATGCTTCCTTAGAACACTACTCATTTGTGAATGTTCCAGAACATTTTTAAAAAGTTGTAAAATCTGACAGGCTTTCTCGTTTTAACACTACTACATTAGAGAAGGTGAATTGGCAAGCAGATAGCTATCTGGCTGTTTAGAGAGTCACTGCAGCCTATAGATCATCGCTACTGTGGTGGACCAGACTGCTACCTAAGTGCACGGGGGTTTTAGGGATGAAAGAGCTGATATTTTTGTTTATGTCTGAGTACAGTATACTGAACAACATTACTTCTGTATTTATTTTCAGACTAATAATTATAGCTATTGCAAGTAGTATAATTTTACGTATATCAGTAGCGCCAAGTATCCTCGCCAGAAGTTCGTCACTAATATTTATTTTCCCCTGGGCAGCAAGTCATTTCTTGACGTCTGGATACATGACCAAATTAAAGGTCTATCCTGACAGGTGTAATCAACTTCCTGATACATTTACGACCATTCAGAAAACATCAGGTGGTAAATTATGTGAAGCGTTAGCGGGAAGGACGTTAGGCGCAGAAAAAGAAAAACTAAGCACTTAAGTGGTTACGTCTTAAGATACTAACGGTCACAATATATGTACCTATAAAACTCTTATAATTCTCGTCGTCAGTTGTTATGATGACAGGTGGGCAATGCTAAATAGAAACATATACTGCAGGTCTCGCAGTGAAGTCGGTAAGGAACAGACTGCTTAGTCTGTGTCTGCAGCGAGTGAAACAATTAGCAATCTTGGGTAAAAACTAATATATATTGTACTTAACTTGTGTTACAGCTTCTTCATATATATATATATATATATATATATATATATATATATATATATATATATATAGAGAGAGAGAGAGAGAGAGAGAGAGAGAGAGGAATTAATTATGCCAGACTCGACTAAGCGATGTATAAGAGGTTGCTTCCTATCAGCTGAACGCTGTGCTACATTCCTAGTTGACATCCTGAGCAAGAGTGGCCTAGAGCTTAATAGATGCACTACCGGCCATTAAAGTTGCTACAACACGAAGATGATCTGCTACAGACGCGAAATTTGACCGACAGGAAAAAGATGATGTGATATGCAAATGATTAGCTTTTCAGAGCATTCACACAAGATTAGCGCCGGTGGCGACACCTACAACCTGCTGACATGAGGAAAGTCTCCAACCAATTTCTCATACACCAACAGCAGTTGACCGCCGTTTTCTGGTGAAACGTTGTCGTGATGCCTCGTGTAAGCAGGAGAAATGCGTACCATCACGTTTCCGACTTTGATAAACGTCGGATTGTAACCTACCGCGACTGCGGTTTATCGTATCCCGACATTGCTTCTCGCGTTGGTCGAGATACAATGACTGTTAGCAGAATATGGAATCCGTGGTTTCTGGAGGGTAATACGGAACGCTGTGCTGGATCCCAACGGCCTCGTATCACTAACAGTGAGATGACAGGCATCTTATCCGCATGGCTGTAAATGACCGTGCAGCCACGTCTCGATCCCTGAGTCAACAGATTTGGACGTTTGCAAGGCTACAACCATCTCCACGAACATTTCGAGGACGTTCGCAGCGGCATGGACTATCAGCTCGGAGACCATGGCTGCGGTTACTCTTGACACTGCGTCAGAGACTGGAGTGCCTGTGATGGTGTACTCAAGGACGAACCTTGGTGCACGAATGGCAAAACGTCATATTTTCGGATGAATCCAGGTCATGTTTACAGCATCATGATGTTCGCATCCGTGTTTGGCGACATCGCGGTGAACCCACATTGGAAGCATATATTCGTCATTGCCATACTGGCGTATCACCCGGCATGATGGTATGGGGTGCCATTGGTCACCTCTTGTTCCCATTGACGGCACTTTGGACAGTGGACGTTACATTTCAGATGTGTTACGACCCATGGCTCTACCCTTCGATCCCTGCGAAACCCTACATTTCTGCAGGATAATGCACGACCGCATGTTGCAGGTTCTGTACGGGCCTTTCTCGATACAGAACATGTTCAACTGCTGCCCTGGCCGGCACATTCTCCAGATCTCTCACCAATTGGAAACGTCTGGTCAATGGTTGGCGAGCAACTGGCTCGTCACTATACGCCATTCACTAATCTTGATGAATCGTGGTATCGTATTGAAGTTGCATGGGCAGCTGTACCTGTACATGCCGTCCAAGCTCTGTTTGACTCAATGCTTAGGCGTATCAAGGCAGTTGTTATTGCCAGAGGTGGTGGTTGTTCTGGGTACCGATTTCACAGGATCTATGCACCCAAATCGCGTGAAAATATAATCACATGTCAGTTCTAGTATAATATATTCCTCTAATGAATACCTGTTAATCATATGCTTTTCTTCTTGGTGTAGCAATTTTAATGGCCAGTAGAGTATTTGTCACAAGCTGCGAGCGGCACTAGCGCCGCTAGTCGCGACTCGCGGGTCCAGCAATATCTATTACGGACCGCGGTCGGTATCTGAAACCCCTAACAAATGTGGTGTCGAACATTGATACCACAGTAACACCCTGTATATGCGTATAACTACGTTTCCTCCTAGAAAATTACTCTACAGATTAAAAGAGTTCACTTGCTGCTTATGACTGATGGAAGTGTAGTAAAAGTGAACCTTCATTGTTGACACGTCACAGCAGTGAAAGTGTTTGCATGTACGAGTTGGTAACAAGGAAGCAGTGTAGTAAGATGTGTCGACGTGACAGAATGGCAAAAAGCAGTGTTTACTTGCCCTGAAGAGTGTGTTCTAAAAGAAGTTACCTAACATCTTGTGTTTTCAACACGTACTACCTGACTTGGCTACAAATAATGCCATAATACTTCAACCATATACACAGCGTGAGTGCAGTGGTCGTAGAAAGAGCTCAAGTGAAAGGAATTGCAGACCTGTGTTACGCACTGTCAATAATAGGTGTACTCTGTTCCAAACCCGAAAGGAATTATTGTTGTCAGTGAATACAGGTCCATTCCTTCAAAAGTTTTCCCATAAATTCGGGCATGTGAACATATTCATGCTCTTTTTAACATGCAACTCACTTCTCACTCTTGCAAGCTACCCTAACTGTAAGTCGCTCGCACATGTTTGTCCAGCGCTGTAACTCGCTCTTACCCATTCAATTCCATTTGCTCATTTTCACTCACTTATTATCATTATTTCTTTTTGACTCTCACTGTCTGCTGTCTCACAGCCACAGCCCCCTTCGTACTGTCCTACTAATACTGTTTCGTCTCTCTGTCAGGATGTTTTCCTGTTGCTCTGTCTTTCTCTTACTATCTCTCACATTCCAGCCTGCGGCTGCTGTCTCTTGCCACTGTCATAATCTTCCCCTTCCTCGTCGTCACTGTCAAAGACTCTGTCCATCACTATCGCTGGCTCTCAACCGGTTCCACTTTTTCATTCTCTTTACTCCTACCCTACTGGCTCTCTCTCCTTCACTCTCTCCCTTGCACTGTTCTGTCACTGTGAACTACGTACCTCTGCCACCGTGTCCCTCACTTTCTGTCGCACTGCCATTGTCTCCTTCACTCTCTCTAGACAACAACCACTGTCTCGTACTTTCCAGTAGTTATTTATTACGTTCCCGTCTCTTTCCCTTTGTCACTGTCTCCTTCCCTCGCAGCATAAAAAACGCGATTATGTTCTCACACCAAAATGTTTGGAAACAAATTTAAAGGACTTGAGGAAAGTAGACGCAGGCAGCTGGTACCCAACTTTTCAGGCGGAGTGTTAATAAATAAACAGCAGCTTATTCCATTTTCTTGTGCCCAGATAGCATTTCTCCATTTGACCCCTTCTTTTCCTGCTACAGTAGGACATGCCACTTGTACGAAAAGAACTTTATGGGTTAGTAAAATTTTTATAGTTTACTTAGGTGAAACTGTAATAATGTAGTACTACATAAATTTACACCTCGTATCGGATTTTATGTGCAAAAAAATGTTGCATGTGCTTCACTGCTACAACCCGCGTTCCTAGAACTCTTCTGATGATAACGGAGACGGTTTACAGCATATTTCTCCGTACTACTTCACTATATAAATTACGTTTTCGCCTCACACTGGATTTTACATCCGTAATCTACGTGTGCAAGTAGGGTGAATTTAAAGCTCTGTACCTGGGAAACAGATAAACATATTTTTAAGGTTATTCGAGATCGTGATCTTAAAAATGTATCTTAAAAACTTCAGCCATTTGTTCTGCATAGCCTTCTTGGAATCCGTGGCTTGGTTCCTGTATCCAGAAATAATGGGTTTCGAGTTTTGTGAGGAACAGTCCATGAACTAAATGGTGCCTCCATAAGCACTTTAAGAAACACCATACACTACGTACAATGTAATAAGAACCAACCGTTTTGCTGCATTTGCCTAAACTGGATGAAACCTGCGATATCCAAACTTTCACCCCTTAAGTTAAGTACAGACGAAGTTGTTTGTGAACTGTATTCAGTGGTTTTCATAGGTGTCTCGTGTTGTTTCTGGTGAAATAACAGTTCAATAAAGTTTCGACAACTTTTCGCTCAGTGTATTTTATGAAGTTGTTTGGGTGTTGTAGTCGTGTATTAAATTTAGTACGGTAGTTTCCAGTCGCTGTTTTTAGTGAAATAGTTCAATGAAAACATTCACTCACTTTCTTAGTTTCATTGTGTATTCCTATATATCCTTAAATTTTTGGTTTTACACCAAAAATTGGGTGAAGTGTTGTGGTATTGGTATTAGTTATGGTTTAGTAGCATAACAGAAAATGTTACTTTTGAGTAGAGAGTGAAAGTAGATATCACTATGGCCAGTTCTTTAAATCTTTCTACTGTAGTAACTGAACTTAGATAAGGCAGATGTTTAGTTTCTCAGTCACTGTTAACATTTCACTACGAGTGAGGAGTGTGGGCGTTTTCGTAGGTTTGTGAGTAGTACGCTACGGTGTGAGATTTCTTCAAAGTTTTTTTCATCGGGGGGAATGCAGTGGGTAAGTAATCGGGCATTCAAGGACATCCTCTCTTGGAATTGCAGAATTTGTTGCAGAAATAAGTTAATAGAGCACCAGGAACGTAAGATCTGTGCCCTTCAAACGCAGTTGCAAAACGTAAAATAGGAATTACACAGGATGAGGAGAGAGAAGAGCGGTGGAGAATGGGAACTTGGAGCTGGTAAGAAGGCAGCTAGAAGGAGGAGATATTCAGACAGTTGTACTTTGCGTATGTCCGCCCACGGTAATTGAGCGGTCAGCGCGACAGACAGTCAATCCTAAGGGCCCGGGTTCGATTCCCGGCTGGGTCGGAGATTTTCTCCACTCAGGGACTGGGTGTTGTGTTGTCCTAATCATCATCATTTCATCCCCATATACGCGCAAGTCTCCTAAATGGCGTTAAATCGAAAGACTTGCACCATGCGAGCGGTCTACCCGACGGGAGGCCTTCGTCACACGCCACTATATTATTACACTTCGCGTATCAGCAATAGATTTGACCTACTGTCAAAGTTTGGTGGAGACGAGCTCCCTGCAGCTGTAGGTGTAGGAAACATGCAGCAGACCTCAGCAGATAGGGAGTGTAAGTCAGTTGCAGTTTGAAACAGAAAAAAGAAGGTAGTGTTGTTAAGCAGAGATTTGGGCCAACAGTTGCAGATAGTGTTGGGTAGTGTGTACAAATTCACCAGCATTGTGAAAGCTAGTGCAGAGTTGGTCCAGGTGACCGTTAACGTAGGGCAGTTATGCAGGAAATTTACGATGGAGGATCAGGTAATGATTGTGCTTGGAGCTCGGTATAGTCTTAATATGGAAGGGGTGTATGCTTACTCAAACTGGCGGCACAAATGTGCACTTCGTGCAACTGCTTCAGCGCCATGGTCCACTTCCGTTAAAGTGGGGCTTGAGAAGATACTGACGGCAGAGGGCATGAATCACATTGCAGTGGTGCTAACTGAGTCCATGAATAGACCAGGTTTCCCTGGGCATCGTCAGCATCTCAAAAGATATGAGAAAGGCGATTGGCAAAGCTTACAGATAAGAGCGTAGTGGATGGTGGTGGGATCACTCATGGGAAAATTCCTAGTGAAGTTGTGTTAGAGCTGCACCTTTTTTAGACTGCAGTCAGCTGATAGGTATTACTGCTTAAAGGATGTCTCTCTAGCAATGGAACCACCTTCAAAGAAGACCACGTATCCATGCAGTGAGGAAATTACCACATTTCATCAAAACATAAGAGGTATTAGAGGCAAAGTTAGTGAAAACCTTATAGATGTTGACTGTGACATTATTGGTGTATCAGAGCATTATTTAAATAATGTGAAAGTTCAGAGGCTTCCTTTGCCAGAATACAGATTAAGTGGCTCTTTTTCAACAAGTTCTTTGCGGAATGGGGGAGTGGCCATGTACGTAAAGAACAGTAGTCCTTTTCAGTCTGTCGACGTGTCGAGGCACTGAACCGAAAAGGTATTTGAATATTGTGCGGGAGAAGCTGAATTTAGTGAAACTAAACTTCTAATTGTTGTTATGTATACCTCCCCTGACTCTGACATGAGAGAATTTCCGTTCATGCTGGAGAGGGGTCGAGGTTCACTTTACAAGGAGTACCAATTGTTAGGAGCTTGTGGTGACTCCGATATTAATTTTGTATGTGACTGTGCAAGAAAAAGAATGCTGGAATATGTCCTAAATTCCGATGATCTGATGCAGACTATTTTTTCCAACCAGGGTGCCGGCTAACCGCAGCACAGCTAAAGACAATATTATTATCCATTCTTCATTATTAGATGAGCATTCTATTAGTGAAAAGGTGATATGGCTCCCAGATCATGACGCATAACTTTTAACATTAAAGGATATTTGTACTAAAAAACTTTATATATAGTTGTAAACTATGTACAAAAGCCCATCCAACAGAAATGATGATGATGATGATGATGATGAGTAACATACTTCTTTACAGAGCGTAGGGGAGAGACGCGGGAGACCCGCGGCGCCGTACTAGGTAAGGTCCTAGTGGAGGTGGTTTGCCATTGCCTTCCTCCGACCGTAATGGGGATGAACGATGATTATGAAGAAGACACAACAACACCCAGTCATCTCGCGGCAGGAAAAATCCCTGACCCCAGCGGGAATCGAACCCTGAACCCCGTGTTCGGGAAGCGAGAACGCTACCGCGAGACCACGAACTGCGGACATCCAACAGATATACTGTTCTTTTAAAACTCGTTAAGAAACAAGAGTTGGAGGATTTTTATAGTGCTGATGAGGCAGCTGAAGAGTACAATGCTTTCCTTAACACATTTCTCACGCTCTTTGAAATCTGCTTTTCATTAGTACGTTCAAAACATGGTAGCAGTAAAAGGCAGCTTAGGTGGCTGACTAGTGGTATCAGAATATCGTGTAGAACAAAGTGGGAATTATATGAAAATCCCAGGATTAATCACAGTCGAGCTACAGTAGCCTATTACAGACAGTACTGTAAGGTGCTTAAAATGTTATTAGAAAGGAGAGAGGACGCGCCATGCAAATAGAATAGTTAATTCTCAAGATAAAACTGAAACCATAGGATCAGTTGTAGAGCAAGTGTCTGGTCAGAAGTACAAGGTCAAGGATATAAAGTGAGATATTTGTAAAGTATTCAACGAACACTTTCTGAACATACCTGATGAATTAAATAAAAACTTTGTTTGTACAGGGGCTTACGCAACTCTGATGGCAAAATGGTTTTCCGAGACTAATATCTGAAATATTCGTCGATGACACTCAAGAGAGAGATTGAGTCAATAATAAATTCACTGAAGACTGAGGGCTCTCATGGATGTGATGAAGTATCTCGCAGAACGCTGATGTCCTGTGCTGCACATGTTAGCCCTGTACTTAGCAATCTCTGTAATTTTTCCTTTAGGTATGGTCGGTTTCCTGAACGATTAACGTCCTCTGTTTTAAAGCTGCTTTATAGAAAGGGGATAGGGATAATATAGATAATTTCAAGACTATTTGTATATCATCAGTGTTTGCTAAAGTTGTTGGAAAGACTTTGAGTGAAAGGATAATTGATCATTTTATTTCATGTAATTTGCTGTCAAATGTACAGTTTGGTTTTAGTAGTGGTTTATCAACTGAAAATACTATATTATATTTTCTCTGTGCTCTACTTGACGGATTAAACAAAAGGTTTCGAACGTTAAGCCTTTTATTTATTTAAATAAGGCGTTTGAGTCTGTTAATCACAAAATATTGCTCAAGAAGTGGGACCAATACGGAATATCCAGCGTATAACAGAACTGGTTCACGTCCTGCTTTAAGAACAGACAAGAGACGGTCATTCTCACAGAATTGAGAATGGCTGTATATAGAATCCGAGTTGGGCACAGTTAAGTGGGGGGAGACCCAAGAATCACTGCTGGGGCCACTCATGTTCTGTATTTATATAAATGCCTTCTAGTAGTTTTGTTGAATTGGTGATAATGAAATATTTCTGTTTACATATTAAACTGGGTTCTTAGTAAAGGATGTCATGTGAAACGTTGGCAGTGTATTATTTCAAAGACATAAGTTCATAGCTTGTAGAAAATAAACTGTGGATTTATAACACACAATTCAACAAAAACTGACGTTTAACTGCACAGAATGAGCAAGTGATTAGTGAGACTAAATAGTTCAAATTTCTAGGCGTTCAGATAGATAATAAACTGTCGTGGAAAGTCCATGTTCAGGGTCTTGTTCAAAGACGTTACTATTAGAACAGTATCTGAAGTAAGTGACAGTTCGACACCAAACGTAATGGTCTTTTGATTATTTTTATTCACACACGATGTATGGTATGATATTTTAGGGTAACTCTTCGCATTCTCAAAGGGCATTTTTGGCTAATAAACGGGTGGTTCAGGCAATAAGTAATGTAAGTTCGCGAACATCTTTTACAGCCTGTTCATTAATATGGGTATTCTGACAATGGCCTGTCGTTATGTATATTCTTTAACGTCGTATCTTGTTAACAATACCAACTTATTCCGAAGAAATAGCAGCGTTCACTCAGCTAATACTGGGCAGAAATCCAGTCTGCATTTGTGTCGCACCTCCTTCAAATCTCGTTCAGAAAGGTGTGCAGTATTCTACTGCATCCATTTTCAATAAGCTATCACAAACATTCAAAAATCTTAGCAATTATCCAAGGGATTTGATATCCAAAATGAACAGTTTCTTCCTGGACTACTGCATCTATTCTATCGAGGGTTTCCTTGAAAAATTAAGTCGATTCCTGTTTAAAATAGTTTATTGCATTTATATAAAGTTATAACTTGTCGGGTTTTAAGGGTTCATCAAGTGAAATAGAAAGAAGACAAGCATTTCTTGTCAGATAATAATAATGTCTTGTGACTAGGGCCTCCCGTAGAGTAGACCGTTCGCCGGCTGTAAGTCTTTCGATTTGACGCCACTTCGGCGACTTGCATGTCGATGGGGATGAAATGATGTTTAGGACAACATAACACCCAGTCCCTGAGCGGAGAAAATCTCCGACCCAGTCGGGAATCGAATCCGGGCCCTTAGGATTGACATTCGGTTGCGCTGACCACTCAACTACCGGGGGTAAATTCTGGTCAGATGAGTATAGGGTAATATCAACTGTATAACGAGAGTAGGCTTCGTTATGAACAGGAAGGTAGGACAAAGAGTGAATTACTGGTACTATGAAGAGTTCAGTGATAGACTTTTCCTCATAGGAATAGGTAGCAAACTAACAACGACAAGGTATGTATGCCAAAATCGCATGCCGAAGAATAAAAAATAGAGGATGTATATGAGGATATTGAACGGCTAATTCGATACAAAAGAGGGATGAAAATCCCATAGTCATGTGGGACTGGAATATCACTGTAGAGGAAGGAGTAGAAGTAAGAGCTACAGGACACTATGGGCTTGGTACAAGGAATGGGAGAAGAGAAATAGTAATTAAGTTTCGCAATAATCTTCGGTTAGCAAAGCGAATATTCTGTTCAAGAATAACAAGAGGGGGAAACGAGGTGAGGCAGAGATTCCGAAGACAGGTAGTGGGTTGTAACTCGTACCAAGAGCAGATATACATTCGCTATGGAGTATGCGAGAGTGTAAGGCATCTGACGGTGCATCGCTATATGGCAGCGCCGGCCGTGGCATGCAACACGTCACGTGTGCAGCGTGTGCGCGCTACGTGCAGGCCAAGGCCCAACCTGTCACTCGGCTTGGCTCCGCCTTACTCGATTTTTCTTTTCAGAAGCACCTGGAACAGCTTGACATTTCATTTAGCATTGCGGTGCGGCATTTTTCGGTCGGCACAGCTCTCTCAGTTCGGCAGAATGGCGCTGTCAGTGCTGTTTAAACTTCGCTATACATATTGTAAGACTTTCATATGTCCAGTACCTGTTAGCACTAAAAGAGGTTGTCTAGCGATCTGTCGTCGCAATCCTTTAAAATGAATGGGAACGACAGAAAAGAGGGATGACAGCGATGAGAGTTCTCATAAGCGACAGGTATTGCATATTTACTACTGAACGACATTAGAATACCAAGCACGAAAGAGGAAAAATGTACACCGACTGATTCAAAAAATGGTTCAAATGGCTCTGAGCACTATGGGACTCAACTGCTGAGGTCATTAGTCCCCTACAACTTAGAACTAGTTAAACCTAACTAACCTAAGTACATCACACACATCCATGCCCGAGGCAGGATTCGAACCTGCGATCGTAGTGATCCCGCGGTTCCAGACTGCACCGCCTAGAACCGCACGGCCACTTCGGCTGGCACACCGATTGGCAGGCGGATTTCACTGTGCTGTACATCGAAAACGCTTTTTGCTAAATACACTCCTGGAAATGAAAAAAAGAACACATTGACACCGGTGTGTCAGACCCACCATACTTGCTCCGGACACTGCGAGAGGGCTGTACAAGCAATGATCACAAGCACGGCACAGCGGACACACCGGGAACCGCGGTGTTGGCCGTCGAATGGCGCTAGCAGCGCAGCATTTGTGCACCGCCGCCGTCAGTGTCAGCCAGTTTGCCGTGGCATACGGAGCTCGTTTGCAGTCTTTAACACTGGTAGCATGCCGCGACAGCGTGGACGTGAACCGTATGTGCAGTTGACGGACTTTGAGCGAGGGCGTATAGTGGGCATGCGGGAGGCCGGGTGGACGTACCGCCAAATTGCTCAACACGTGGGGCGTGAGGTCTCCACAGTACATCGATATTGTCGCCAGTGGTTGGCGGAAGGTGCACGTGCCCGTCGACCGGGGACCGGACCGCAGCGACGCACGGATGCACGCCAAGACCGTAGGATCCTACGCAGTGCCGTAGGGGACCGCACCGCCACTTCCCAGCAAATTAGGGACACTGTTGCTCCTGGGGTATCGGCGAGCGAGGACCATTCGCAACCGTCTCCACGAAGCTGGGCTACGGTCCCGCACACCGTTAGGCCGTCTTCCGCTCACGCCCCAACATTGTGCAGCCCGCCTCCAGTGGTGTCGCGACAGGCGTGAATGGAGGGACGAATGGAGACGTGTCGTCTTCAGCGATGAGAGTCGCTTCTGCCTTGGTGCCAATGATGGTCGTATGCGTGTTTTGCACGGTGCAGGTGAGCGCCACAATCAGGACTGCATACGACCGAGGCACACAGGGCCAACACCCGGCATCATGGTGTGGGGAGCGATCTCATACACTGGCCGTACACCCTCTGATCGTCGAGGGGACACTGAATATTGCAAGGTACATCCAAACCGTCATCGAACCCATCATTCTACCAATCCTAGACCGGCGAGGGAACTTGCTGTTCCAACAGGACATTGCACGTCCGCATGTATCCCGTGCCATTCAACGTGCTCTAGAAGGTGTAAGTCAACTACCCTGGCCAGCAAGATCTCCGGATCTGTCCCCCATTGAGCATGTTTGGGACTGGATGAAGCGTCGTCTCACGTGGTTGCACGTCCAGCACGAACGCTGGTCCAACTGAGGCGCCAGGTGGAAATGGCATGGCAAGCCGTTCCACAGGACTACATCCAGCATCTCTACGATCGTCTCCATGGGAGAATAGCAGCCTGCATTGCTGCGAGAGGTGGATATACACTGTACTAGTGCCGACATTGTGCATGCTCTGTTGCCTGTGTCTATGTGCCTGTGGTTCTGTCAGTGTGATCATGTGATGTATCTGACCCCAGGAATGTGTCAATAAAGTTTCCCCTTCCTGGGACAATGAATTCACGGTGTTCTTATTTCTATTTCCAGGAGTGTATGTAGGCCTGGAGCTCACTGTGTGTTACAATAGTTTTCACTGGAACTGAAGGAAGGCTATGGAAACCTAATATACAACTGCGAACTCCGTTGGTTAAGTCAAAGCGAATGCCAGGAACGATTTTTCGATTTAATACTCGCTAGTGTTGAGGTTGTGAAGGATTACAGGAACGAAAATTAGAAGATCCTGAATGCATTGCCGACTTCGCATTTTAAGTGGAGTTGTCTGGACACTGCTCACAGTAACACATTGCAAGGTAGCTTCTTTTTGATTTGATGAGGATGCATTTAAATAGAAAATGATGATGTAGAAGGGACACAATCTGACAAAGACAGTCCAGTTCGCTAAGCTTTCTGGCTTTAAAGAACATGCCACGTTCGAAGAATTCACTGTGGCCTCGAAAGAATTACAAGACTAGTCTTATTAAGATTTTTGAGGATAGTGTCGATCTCTCACCTGTTTCTGCGTTGGTTTCGGAACCGTTTGGTGCTTCAGTTGAAAGCACCCCTGTGGATGTGCAGATGCAACTGATCGACCTGCGAGTTATTTCCCATTTCAATGAAAAATCGTTTTACAACAGTCCAAGATGTCTACATCGCTTTTTCAAGTAGTTTCGCGGTCTCCTCAATGAGGTTGCTAAAATGATATAATTTTGTGATCCACATATTTGTGTGAAAGACCTTTCTACGAATATTAAACTAAGTGAAAGACGATTACTTGGCAACTTGAGTGTGAAACCCTGAAATAATTTGCGTCTGTCCGAAAGGCGACAGCTTCTTCCAGGATAAAGTTATATTATGTCTTCAGCGCGCCAGAGATATTTAAATAATAGCGAAAATTTGGTTTATTTGTGACCTATATTGTTGAGAAACGTAAAAATATAAATCAAAGTAATATGCTGTGCGACTGCACTGACATTGAAATTCAGTGCGTTGGAAATTCTCTCCTCTTTCCCCTCCTCACATTCTGGCAGCGTGGTGTGGCAGTGGGAGACGTGTAAAGAGAGGCTGGGCGCTTAGGCCCTCAACTCACATCTGGCCCACGAGCCGAAATTTTGGCCGACCTTGCTATATAGCACTTTCGGTATGAAGGGATATAAGCAGATTAAAGTCGCTTTAGCCACACATGTGCATACAAGCTTTCTGGTCTACATGACTCGCTACTAAGCGCACTGATGAGGCTGTACTGTAGCTGAAATCTAGGTCAATTTGCAGTAAAATACGGATTGCAGTGTTCACGCCCGATTATAACATTTTCAAAGTCGCTAAGCACGACATTTCCTAATTGAATCCAATTTCATGTTGTTTACCTAATTAATACAAATGTATTTGAAACGTAAAATTTTCGATTAATTTCCAACTGGGTGCAGACTTCAACTATGACACAGGGCAGGGTATGTGGTAAATCCATGATGGGGTACCAGGACATTTTAATGCCAATGTAAGACGGCATTTAACGCACCAAATCATGGTGGATAGGTCAAGCAGGGCCTGTTACTAGCCCTCGAAGATCATCCTATTTCTTTTTCTGTCTGGGATGGTGTCTAAAGTGAACTCTTCAGACTGCCTTTGATACAGCTAGAGAACTGCTGCAGTGAGTTGCAAAACCTCGCGTAGAGTTATGATATGACCGGAAGGTGTTAGAGAAGGAATCCACAATTCAATGCACAGACTAGTGCTTTACTGGGTCCAAGTGGGGAAATATGCGACACCTTTTTTAACAGGCACTTTTGTAGGCGAAATTATAGTATGTAACGTGCTGAAGGTGTTAACGTAAGCCATGAGTGAAATCTGAGACCAGTTAGATGTAGGAGTAATTGGCAATGCCGGACCGTCTGAGCCTAATAAGAGCTGTTGGCTGCATGGTCTCCCTCAGTCCTTGTAAGGCAAACTGAGGACAAGCTTGACTGAGATGTAGCAACTCTTGTCATGAAAACTGACAACGTCCAAGAGAGCAGTGTGATGGCTAGATGCAGCTCCCCGTTCCCTCGCCCCGTACATCCACATCCAGCCTATTGTTTGATGAGGACATGGCGTTCGGTCGGTATCGTTGGATCCTTAAACCCTGTTGGAACATTAACGGAAACAATAAGTGAACGTTTAACATGTCATTATCCTCTATGCAGACTTCCTGAAGTACGAAAGGCTGCGGGGACAGGAACAAGAGGTGCAGATAGGATCATCTGTATGGAGATATCCCCTCATACGGAGAGAGGAACAGGGGAAATCGTTCACTGCCTTTTATTTTCGGCTACTAAGTGGACTTGTCACTTGAGCAGGCTGTCAAAATCCGAGACAACAGATGACACACAGAAATATGTTTCGTTGAAAACATCGACGAAAGCTAAATCAAATGATATGGGCATCAAAGGAAATCTGGGTATTGGGGTGTGCGTCGTAATCTGAATGTCGATCTAGGAGCCCCCAATTATACTCATGTGCTTTTGAAATACCAAGTTAACAGCCATTCAGTTACGGAACAGTAACATTTAACACAGCGTGAGATCACATCTGACACATCGGAGACATAGGAGAGTCACCTGAAGGCTACGTTCCTCTAACGAACTAGCGCTAATGTGCCAAAAGATAACTTTTGCTTTATTCTGTTCAAGCTGCAGAGATTTTCACGGTAAGGGTCCAGACAGCTGAATTTGTTACTATTTTACGATTGTAGGTTTTAACTGTTAAGTAACTAAAAACGGTATACTTAATGACATTCTTGGAAAGTACATCAATGGGAAGTGTAGAATTCGACTTCTTGTCAACGTCGAGAGTATTAGAGTCTGAATTATTTGGATATGAGAGAGGAACGGAACCTATCGCAGCTTTCTCGCATCCATATTGGCATTCGCCTACAGTAATTTGTCACAAGCATGGAACACCTAAATCTGAATGGTTGAACACGAATTTGAACTGTGTTTTATCTGAAGAGGTGGCCTTTATTTCGACCGAAATGCAACTTTGCCCAGACAGTGTTTTTCAAAAAGACTACACGAATGAAGTGCACCGTCGTTTTCTTTTTAATTTTTATATTTAACTTTATTGTTAACGTACATCCGATATAGAGAACAGCAATTAAATACAGCTCCAACACGATGCAGCATGTCGTTGTACACCGACTGCAGAGTCTGAGAGAGAAACCGGGAAATGCGGTATCTTTTTTATAACAGCCTCTGGTATGCTGTGCTCGTTTGCGTTTCGTTTTATCTTATTTTTCCCGTTTGCTCTTGCCGTTCGCGCGGTGCCGAACGCTAGCGGAATAGCAGCAGGCGGGAGAAACTGTGTCGCACGAATAATTCGGCAGCATTCGACAACCATTTATTTAATGCTACTTAATACAAAGTTTAGTAAAAAATAATAAAGTTTCAGAGTAGCGCCTCGTTCAGTAGCAGATACAGGTTTCAAATTGTGAACATGTCTAGTTGAGCTTTTATTGCAACGATTTACTTTATACAACCGTTTTGTGCATGCTGTTTTGGGTGCATGTTGGATCATTTCTCTGACTCTGAAGTTGGCATTTCTTATAAACGATCTGAAGTATCGGGACACTTTTTAATATTAATATGGGGTGTTTCTATCCTTCACCTTTATGACGATTTGAAGCCCCCTGGAGCAATTTCAGTGATATTTCGAAACATCCGTGAAGAAATGGCAGCCATGATTCCTCGAGGGTTGGAGGGGGGGGGGGGGTGGGGGGGGGGTGGGGGGGTTGGGGGAGAAGGTAGTTGTCTCGGATGCTGAGGGCGGGAACAAAGTCAAGGTTATAATTCGTCCTTAACGTGCTCCGTTGGGTTCATATCGGGACACAGGGCAGGCCAGTCCATTTCAGGATTGTTATTATTCACAAACTTTAGCTTCAGATATGTTTCTTTACGATTAACAGAGTCAGTAATCGTATCCACATAGTCCCTGTATTATACCCAATACATAATGCTGTAAAACACATTCATGTTCTTGTGCATTTAGTGTTTTCTGAACCGCAATAAGAGGACCACAAAAGATACCACCACACTGCTAAACATGTTCCTCCATAATTTTCTGTTGCACTACATACACCGATCAGCCAAAATATTACAATAACCTGCTTAGTTGCCTGTCCGTCTTTGGACCATATACATAAATGATTCTGCATATCGGGGGTCCGGCAGTTCGGTGGTAGTTTCAAGGCGATTTGTGACATTAGATGTCCAGGTACAGGTCATGAAATTCGCGTAAGTAGCTGGCCGCTGATTTGAGTACGCGGCAATGGCACGCAATAGGATTTGCATAAGGCGAATTTGCTCACCGAGACATCAAAGTGAGTTCATCATAATACCCCTTAATTCGTCGTAGTATGTTTCTGTCTCCGACACACGGACAAATTTACTACTGTATGATGACATCGCTGTCGGGTAAGGCATCAATCATGAAGGGACTCACGCCATCAGCGTGCCTTCAGTCTCAAGTTCCATGCAAGCGCAGGATAATGTGTTTCATAGCGTAATATTACTCCTAGCAGCCTACGTCCGTGGCGCGCTGCATGTTTCGAGTTATCGTTCACCTCGATGATGGAGTTTGTATACGAGTGCAGGCGAAATGTGATTCACCTGAAGAGCCGACACGTTTCCATTGGTCGATGGTCGAATCGCGATGGTCCTGTGACCAGTGCAATCGAAATGGACAATGTCGTTGCGTAAACATGTGAACGTGGAGAGGTGGTCTGCTGCGGAGCTTCAAGTTAAACAATGGACGATGAACAGTGTGCTCCGAAACACTTAAGCGTGCACCAGCATTGAGCTCTTTCGGGAGGGAAGCGATCGTCTATCCTACTTTACAGAGCACACAAGCCTCCGAACTCTACTTTCAGTGAAGAGTCGAGGACGTCCAACTATTTAGCGCATAGCGGTAGTTACACTGTACTTCTACCTCTTTCCGTATATGCTCACAACAGTAGCACATGAACATTCGACCAACTTCACCGTTTTATAGATACTCTTTCACAGGCTCTGTGTAATAATAGTTTGTCCTTTGTGAAATTCGCCTATCTCAATGGATTTCTCCATTGGCAGACCATATTTTCACTAGGATAATCACTCGTGCGTTTCTGCCCCGCTTATATACTTTTGTTACTGCGTCACGTGCTCGCAAAGCCACCAGGCGTCATCCATTGTCGAAGATGGCATTGGTCATATTATTTTGGCTCATCAGTGTATGTTAGCAGGTAGCGTCCACCGAACCCAAGAACTTCGTTGGATTGCGGTAGCGTGATATGGGATCTGTCACTCTAAATCACACGTTCGAAACTTTTTACACCAGCTCAGGGGCCGCTTAACGTTGCCTATAGACATGTGTGTCTCATGAGGATATGCTCGATATCGGCACCGCATTATTTTTAAGTCTCACGAGTAGACAAGTACCAGCAGGTTTAGCTGTAATATGCGGGCAACGCAAGTACTCGTCTAGTTTTCTTGTAAAGTAGATATATATCGAACAAAGTGTGAGATGCGTTGCTTAAATCGTAGCAGGTCGGCGCACCTCAGGCGCAACTTCAAGACGATGTAGTTCTTGTGAAACTCTACTGTGTAAATTTAGAGAAACTGTAACTAGTGATGACGAGAATGATAAGAGAGGTTAGGACGGCTAAGACGCATATAGCTGTATTTCCCACGCTAAATACGCAAATGTAGTAGGATAGATAATCAAAGATATTAGTTAGAAGTAACCATTGCCTTGCACTTTCAGTGAGATGTTAAGTATACAGGGTGTTACAGAAAGGTACGGCCAAACTTTCAGGAGACATTCCTCACACACAAAGTAAGAAAATATGTTATGTGGACATGTGTCCGGAAACGCTTACTTTCCACGTTAGGGCTCACTTTATTACTTCTCTTCTAATCACATTAATCATGGAATGGAAACACACAGCAACAGAATGTACCAGCGTGACTTCAAACACTTTGTTACAGGAAATGTTCAAAATGTCCTCCGTTAGCGAGGATACATGCATCCACCCTGTGTCGCATGGAATCCCTGATGCGCTGATGCAGCCCTGGAGAATGGCGTATTGTATCAAAGCCGTCCACAATACGAGCACGAAGAGTCTCTACACTTGGTACCGGGTTTACGTAGACAAGAGCTTTCAAATGCCGCCATAAATGAAAATCAAGAGGGCTGAGGTCAGGAGAGCGTGGAGGCCATGGAATTGGTCCGCCTCTACCAATCCATCGGTAACCGAATCTGTTGTTGAGAAGTGTTCGCTAACTTCGACTTAAGTGTGCAGGAGCTCCATCGTGCATGAATTACATGTTGTGTCGTACTTGTAAAGGACAATGTTCTAGAAGCACAGGTAGAGTATCCCGTATGAATCATGATAGCGTGCTCCATTAAGCGTAGGTGGAAGAACATGGGGCCAAATCAAGACATCAGCTACAATGCCTGCACAAACGTTCACAGAAAATCTGTTTTGATGACGTGCTTGCACAATTGCGTGCGGATTCTCGTCAGCCCACACATGCTGATTGTGAAAATTTACAATTTGATCACGTTGGAATGAAGCCACATTCGTAAAGAGAACACTTGCACTGAAATGAGGATTGACACATTGTTGGATGAACCATTCGCAGAAGTGTACCCGTGGAGGCCAATCAGCTGCTGATAGTGCCTGCACACGCTGTACATGGTACGGAAACAACTGGTTCTCCCATAGCACTCTCCATACAGTGTCGTGGTCAACGTTACCTTGTACAGCAGCAACTTCTCTGACGCTGACATTAGGGTTATCGTAAACTGCACGAAGAATTGCCTCGTCAATTGCAGGTGTCCTCGTCGTTCTAGGTCTTGCCCAGTCGCGAGTCACAGGCTGGAATATTCCGTGCTCCGTAAGACGCCGATCAATTGCTTCGTACGTCTTCCTGTCGGGACACCTTCGTTCTGGAAATCCGTCTCGATACAAACGTACCGCGCCACGTCAATTTCCCCGTGCTAATCCATGCATCAAATGGGCACTGCAAAACCATGTTCGTGATGAACACTAACCTGTTGATTCTAGTACTGATGTGCTTGATGCTAGTACTGTAGAGCAATGAGTCGCATGTCAACACAAGCACCGAAGTCAACGTTACCTTCCTTCAATTGGGCCAACTGGCGATGAATCGAGGAAATACAGTACATACTGACGAAACTAAAATGAGCTCTAACATGGAAATTAAGCGTTTCCGCACACATGTACACATAACATCTTTTCTTTATTTGTGTGTGAGGAATGTTTCCAGAAAGTTTGTCCGTACCTTTTTGTAACACCCTGTATATTGCAGATGTACGCCATGAAGTCATCCTCACACACCGCAGGGGGGAGTTCCGCTTAACAATGTGTCCTATCAGTAAGATGAAAAATGGTCTTCCTTTAGTATTGCGCAACTGAAGAGCTTCCTTTCATGCAGCTCGAGCCCACCTGTTAAACTCTGCCATTTAGGCTGAGCTTCATCCTTGTCAAAAGTCGGTTTTGCCATAAACTTTAGAACCGTGATTCGGGAAATCTGTTACAACTACAAATCTTTACCATCAGAAGTGTAGTCCATAATTAGTACCACAATCCTCAGCAGTGTCTTTCGCAGATTTTAAAGAGGATAGCTCCTCTAACCGAGAGATATACTTTAAAGCACTGGCAACTTGTATGAGGAAATGAAGTCACAGTTTCACATATTTTCAGATGTAGATGCACAAGTACAGAGACGAAGTAACGACATTAATCGCTGACGAAACATTAGACATGCTGACAAGAAATACAAACTGAAATCTAGATGACGTCCTGAAACGGTTTTGCGAACTTCGTCAGGTTTCCTGAATGCGTAAATTTCGTTTAGAGACGTTCCAATACTTACCACAGCCCTTGTTTCTGTAAACCGCAATTACCACGTTAACGTACGACTGTGTTTGTTGATCTTGTGCGCGAGAGATTTTGGTGTCGATTAGTAACGGTTTAACAACAGAGTTGATACAGCTACTAATCACGTGAATGTCCCTTTAGATGGAGGGAAATTAATTCTCCGACGTTTAATGTCAGTTGCTGTATGTGTCCTGACGTTCTGGTTTCGACACCACATAAGTGACAGGAGCTATATTGAATTACAGTAAAGATGTATTTACGGACTTTTCAAGCTTCTTTTAAAACAGGTAATCGAAAGCACAGTTTAGGTATTTCTTACAGAAAACTCATATGTCTCCTAGGAAAGTATATTATTCGTTTTCTGATAAGTGCTCGGCACTTGTTCGATGGGATTTAAGTCGGGAGGACGGGCAGGCCAGTTCATTCCCCCAATATCCTCTCGTTCCAAGAGCTCTTTCACCTGCATTGTTGGATGCAGTCATGCATTATCATCCGTACAATTGAATTGAGAGCCGAATGCAGCCCTGAAAGGACGCACATGGCTAAGGAGTACAATGCCAGAATTACACTGATCAGTGAGTGTACAGCGTTCAAAGATCTGGAGGCCAACTCGACCACGCAATATTATGTGTTATGTCTCCAGCCATCCTAACAAAAATTGGTTCAAATGGCTCTGAGCGCTATGGGACTTAACACCTGAGGTCATCAGTCCCCTAGAACTTAGAACTACTTAAACCTAACTAACCTAAGGACATCACACACTTCCATGCCCAAGGCAGGATTGGAACCTGCGACCGTAGCGGTCGCGCGGTTCCAGACTGAAGCGCCTAGAGCCGCTCGGCCACACCGGCCGGCACATCCTAACACCTGGACAATCAAAACCCTCATGTTCGACAACTTTCCCGAGTGCATTATGTTTCTCACCTCTCACCATGTAAGCATACATACAGGATTCTGGAACTTTTTAGTTTTGGTGGCCCATGTGTTGTGGAGTTGGAAGGTACGATGTTGCATGGGCGGTCTGACCTCCAGATCTTTGATCAAGGTACACTCACCAGTAAACGTTACTGCAACACTACACTCCCTTCCCATGTGCATGTTTTCACGGATTCATTAGACCCTAACTTCAGTATTGTGGACGGCTGCAACGAGGGATTCCTGGGAAGAGAGAATGTTCGGCGAATGGACTGTCCTGACAGTTTCCGCGACTTACATCGTATCGAGCACACGTGGGATCGTTCGGGGACGTACTGCAGCACGTCCACGTATATCAACGATCATCCATTAGATGGCAGCAGTACTGTAGGCGGCACTGAAGCCACTAAAGGAAAAACTAATTACTTTTAGAACAATGCACCGCATTTTATAATGTCCAAAGGACCGTTATTAATCGCGCTGATTTCAGTACGTTTATTGTCTTTGAATAAAAGCGTAATTTCTGTTTGGCTCATTGTGTATTTCTATCATTTGCCTTCTGTGCTATTCTATACTACACTGAAGTATCTTTTACTGTCCCAGTTCTTTGTCATTTCCAAGTTTCATCGAGCTGTGTTAGTTGGCAGTTACAAATCATGCGGAAGCTACTCTCGCTTTAAGTCTGCACAATATTGAAAAATCGCCCAGGAAAATATATTTTGTACCTTAAGATAGGCAACTGAGCTGAAACCATCCGCAACTGCGGCGGATGAGGTAAGTTGGGTTGCCTATCTCAAGAGACAATTGTTTTCGTCCGTGCTGATTATGAAGCAATCAACTTTTGGACTGCACGCCACTTCAAAAGTTTCAAGGATGTAAAAAAAAAAAAAAAAATGGTACTGAAAGGACTTGTTCAGAAAAGAGATAAGGGTATGAATCGAAGACCAGGAACGTCATCGAATGTCGCTGTCGAGTGACATATGGGCGTCAACGACTCCTGCTAGGCCACCCCTTCGGCAGCAAACACGAACTGTAACGCTGAAGCACTTTCGTTGTTGCAGACATGGACGCGACCCTGTATGATGTCAGTGTCACTGCGAGAACTTACGACTTTGGTCCCGTGGCGTACAAACTCAACTTTACTGACGAAGGGATGGCTGATGGCAGGCCCTGACCCCCATATATCTGTAGTGTTCAAAATTTGTGCCTCGAAGATTTTCAGTAGATTTTCCTTATTCTCTGTAGATATTCCAGATATTTTGGATGGGCCACATTTCCGGGGAAATTGGCAGCCAAAGAAGTGTTGGTGCGAGTCGTTCCTCGACGGTAACTTGGAAATGGAACGAAACCTTGGAACGGTCCCGACGGAATATGAGGTATGGTGGTGTCTGAAGGTCAATAGTTCAAACTGTTAAATCTCCATAACGTAAAGATGGCTCTTCCAGCTTCCCACAGTACATTTGAATCATTCATACAATACATGGAATGACATCCCAATAAATCACACTCTGGTTCGTACACCATACCACTCTGAAAAGGCAGAGACGTAACTTTGCTTTTTTCCCACTCAGCACACTAGCGAAGAGGTTTACGCATCAGCGTTATGTGAGACGTTGACGCTCGGTGACACATTGACATGAACATCACCAGTCTATCACACAGTAGACGGCATCGTAGTGCAGATTTGGACACGTTCACACGCGTTGGACTGATCCGACTCCGAGAGCTGTGGACAAAGGTGTACTCTCGATTACGGCCATACAAAATGGGACTTGATCTCTCTGGTATGCTCAAGTATCCACTCATCACTGCATACAACCCTTGCCGCTTCTTGGTTTTACTGAAGTCTCAGTGTCGCACCAGTATGGCCTGTACCTGCTGATAAGCCATACGATCTCGACGTAACAATGTATTTCGGAAAGTGTGATATAACTCAACAAAACTACTTTGTAAACTTAATAACTGTTATATGTTCATTGGTGTAATAAAGATTCGGTTCATACGTATACAGAAAAATGAAAATTTGTGCAAGATTTATAAAAGCATTTTTACATAATTTTTGAGATGAGGTTTTATATATTTCAAATATTACCGATGAATGTTATTACTTATGCGGTTTAGAAGTCCGTTAAATGCATCTTGCGTAATTTATGGTATGATTTGTGAAATAATTTGTTTTAAAATTTTTACTTTGCATGAAAATATCAGCTCAGGTTGTCGGGACTGACCTAGTGAAATACACAAAAAAATAAGTAAATACATCGTAAACATCAATTCAGTTTTAGAATCAGAGGGAGACCAATGTTTGAGTGCAGTAAGTACATTCTAGTGAATGTAGGTTGGAAGGATTTTGGAGAGATGAAGAGACTGGAACAGGATAAGTAGTGTGGACAGGTAAGCAGATTGGTCTTTACAGTGATGGTCAAAATATAAAGGAATAATTAACAAGTTGTTTGTAAAATTATGGAAAAATAACAAAACATTTCAAATTAACATTACGTTGTAATAAGATATTTAAATCGGGATTTTATCTTTGGCAGGAACATCTTCTAAGTGTATAGCAGTTCTTAATCAGAAATAAGTTTAACAAGTCTTAAGAGTAGGATGCTAATAGTATGTCACCAGCATGTTGTCTGGTATAACTGAATTGGAGAAATAAATCACGCTACTAGGAAAACTACAAAATAATGTGTAAAAGATGTCTGATAACTAATTGAAGAAATGTACGATGAAATAAAAGAAATTATTCAGATAGTGAAGGGAGACGAAAATTTAATAGTAATGGGTGACTGGAATTCGAGTGTAGGAAAAGGGAGAGAAGGAAACATAGTAGGTGAATATGGATTGGGGCTAAGAAATGAAAGAGGAAGCCGCCTAGTAGAATTTTGTACAGAGCACAACTTAGTCATAGGTAACACTTGGTTTAAGAATCATGAAAGAAGGTTGTATACGTGGAAGAACCCTGGAGATACTAAAAGGTATCAGATAGATTATATAATGGTAAGACAGAGATTTAGGAACCAGGTTTTAAGTTGTAAGACATTTCCAGGGGCAGATGTGGACTCTGACCACAATCTATTGGTTATGACCTGTAGATTAAAACTGAAGAAACTGCAAAAATGTGGGAAATTAAGGAGATGGGACCTGGATAAACTGAAAGAACCAGAGGTTGTACAGAGTTTCAGGGAGAGCATAAGGGAACAATTGACAGGAATAGGGGAAAGAAACACAGTAGAAGAAGAATGGGTAGCTCTGAGGGATGATGTAGTGAAGGCAGCAGAGGATAAAGTAGGTAAAAAGACGAGGGCTGCTAGAAATCCTTGGGTAACAGAAGAAATATTGAATTTAATTGATGAAAGGAGAAAATATAAAAATGCAGTAAATGAAGCAGGCAAAAAGGAATACAAACGTCTCAAAAATGAGATCGAGAGAAAGTGCAAAATGGCTAAACAGGGATGGCTAGAGGATAAATGTAAGGATGTAGAGGCTTATCTCACTAGGGGTAAGATAGATACTGCCTATAGGAAAATTAAAGAGACCTTTGGAGAGAAGAGAACCACGTGTATGAATATCAAGAGCTCAGATGGCAACCCAGTTCTAAGCAAAGAAGGGAAGGCAGAAAGGTGGAAGGAGTATATAGATGGTTTATACAAGGGTGATGTACTTGAGGACAATATTATGGAAATGGAAGAGGATGTAGATGAAGACGAAATGGGTGATACGATATTGCGTGAAGAGTTTGACAGTGCACTGAAAGACCTGAGTCGGAACAAGGCCCCCGGAGTAGACAACATTCCATTAGAACTACTGACTGCCTTGGGAGATCCAGTCATGACAAAACTCTACCAGCTGGTGAGCAAGATGTATGAGACAGGCGAAATACCCTCAGACATCAAGAAGAATATAATAATTCCAATCCCAAAGAAAGCAGGTGCTGACAGATGTGAAAATTACCGAACTATCAGTTTAATAAGCCACAGGTGCAAAATACTAACGCGAATTCTGTACAGACGAATGGAAAAACTGCTAGATGCGGACCTCGGGGAGGATCAGTTTGGATTCCGTCGAAATGTTGGAACACGTGAGGCAATACTGACCTTACGACTTATCTTAGAAGAAAGATTAAGAAAAGGCAAACCTACGTTTCTAGCATTTGTAGACTTAGAGAAAGTTGACTGGAATAGTCTCTTTCAAATTCTAAAGGTGGCAGGGGTAAAATACAGGGAGCGAAAGGCTATTTACAATTTGTACAGAAACGAGATGGCAGTCATAAGAGTCGAGGGGCATGAAAGGGAAGCAGTGGTTGGGAAAGGAGTGAGACAGGGTTGTAGCCTCTCCCCGATGTTATTGAATCTGTATATTGAGCAAGCAGTAAAGGAAACAAAAGAAAAATTTGGAGTAGGTATTAAAATTCATGGAGACGAAGTAAAAACTTTGAGGTTCGCCGATGACATTGTAATTCTGTCAGAGACGGCAAAGGACTTGGAAGAGCAGTTGAACGGAATGGACAGTGTCTTGAAAGGAGGATATAAGATGAACGCCAACAAAAGCAAAACGAGGATAATGGAATGTAGTCCAATTAAATCGGGTGATGCTGAGGGAATTAGATTAGGAAATGAGACACTTAAAGTAGTAAAGGAGTTTTGCTATTTAGGAAGTAAACTAACTGATGATGGTCGAAGTAGAGAGGATATAAAATGTAGACTGGCAATGGCAAGGAAAGCGTTTCTGAAGAAGAGAAATTTGTTAACATCGAATATAGATTTAAGTGTCAGGAAGTCATTTCTGAAAATATTTGTTTGGAGTGTAGCCATGTATGGAAGTGAAACATGGACGATAACTAGTTTGGACAAGAAGAGAATAGAAGCTTTCGAAATGTGGTGCTACAGAAGAATACTGAAGATAAGGTGGATAGATCACGTAACTAATGAGGAGGTATTGAATAGGATTGGGGAGAAGAGAAGTTTGTGGCACAACTTGACTAGAAGAAGGGATCGGTTGGTAGGACATGTTTTGAGGCATCAAGGGATCACAAATTTAGCATTGGAGGGCAGTGTGGAGTGTAAAAGTCGTAGAGGGAGACCGAGAGATGAGTACACTAAGCAGATTCAGAAGGATGTAGGTTGCAGTAGGTACTGGGAGATGAAGAAGCTTGCACAGGATAGAGTAGCATGGAGAGCTGCATCAAACCAGTCTCAGGACTGAAGACCACAACAACAACAACAACTAAATATAACCTACCCAGATGCATTACTTACAGATAAATGAAAGCTTGGGAAGGAAAAAGAAAAAGAAGAAGAAAAAGAAAAAGAAAAACAAAGAAAACTAACGTATTTTTGAAGGAGATAAGAAACAAAACTATCAGTTGTACTTCTTATTCTCACGTAAGTTCATAGAATGTACAATTAATTTCTTGATGTTCGAAATAATGTACAGCACGTAATTTACGTTAACCAAGAGGACACCGTGGAAGTTTCAGAGACATTGCTATTCGGCCTTATAACTTGCTTCAGTGATAATACTGCATCGTCTGCAGTTGGCGAGGCATGCTGGAACATATTTTCTCGTTTTCATTGCATGCCATAGGTTTTCATTGTCTAAACGTGCAATAACACAAATTTTTGTTTGCGAGGGCGCCAAGGCGTGCAACTGTATACACTCTGCACGTTAACACTATCACTAACTGAAACCTTATGGTGCATTACAACTGCACGCCGGATAGTGACTGAAGCCCGAAACTTTTTCTTTCGTGGGGAATGCAAAGCTTCTATGAACGTTAGAATGGTGGGGTGAGGTACTAGACAAGCTGAAGCTTTCACAGGGGGTCGCGAATTGTGGTTGAATGTCTCACCCGGTGACAGCGTTGTCTGCGGGGTCTGACTCGGTAACAGCGTTGTCTGCTAGCCTAGGTCCTGAGTTTATGTTTCTCTCCGGCACACAATTTGCATCTGACAAGTGATTTCATAACCTGCTACGCTATTCAACATACCAATCTCGAGTTATTTTCACAAAAATCAGTGTGCCAGGGTACGGTACCCTATTTTGTGCTTGAACTAGTACGTCACAATGAGTATTACTGTAATCTTAGTACCTTAAGTGAAATGTTGAACGGTACTATGTGGCAATATGGGAAACAAGTAGTAATGCTACAGTACTTACTTCTGCAATTCTACAGGAAGCGTGTCACTGCTCTGGTATTGGTGGCACCTCTGTGAGATAAAGTAGGGCTGCGTCTTACCTAAAACAGACAGAAAAAAGAAATTAGAAAATAATCCCCTTAGCGTATTTGAGGAAGAGGGACTGCTGTAAACAGAAGTTTATAAATGGAGAGTGCTATATTTGAGGAAGATAAACTGCTGAAAACAGGTGTTGAACAAGGCATAGTGATAAAACAAAAAGGTACCAGGCACACCAAACTCCTGCCATTTCCTATGACGACCTTGACAAGGTGTTCACAATATAATATATTAGGTTATGGTTGTAAAATGTACACACATTGTACTACGGCGTTTCTTGCCTTAGTTTTCTCTCATTCTCAGTTTTTTACGTTTACAAGACATTACAATAACTGCTGAGGCAAATGAACTCACGACACACGGTGTTTCGCAATTCTTATTACAGGCTTCTTCGGGTTGCAGAGGGGACTTAATAGATAAAGTTACGATAAGGAACTAACGTACGTAAACGCGCCTTTTAAATGTGAAATAATTTTGAATTCCAGGTCTCTTTCAAATCTTTCCCGTCAAGGTACGCGCATATTAGAGACAATGTGTGATCTAAAGGAGGCCTTGGCTAGGAAAATGTTTCGAGTAGTCGTTGTAGGGTTCTCTTCTTGGTGACGAAGGGCGTCCTCATAAAACAAGATAGCTCGGTTCGTCCGTGGAACACCACAGTCGTTCGTTCTACTTGAGAACTTGCTAGTTTTTTTTCTGCCGTTGTTGTACTCGGACAAAATGGTATTTGATGTCACAAAAACATCAAATGACGACGGCAACCTCTTCTCAGTGTGGGTCATTTGAAAGCCATCCGATCTTGAAAGTTATTTTAAAACCAAACGGCATATTTCCGAGAGTGGGTTCCTTATTAGAACTTTATGTACCTTATGTTCCCCCTGTATCTCCTAGAAAGTGGAATAGGAACTGTGGAACAATATGTATATGTACCTACTGGTTCCGCAGACCATTTTTCAAGGCGTTTCGTCTTTTTAGTCTGATATTCGATTCGATTCTTATAATGGAAATCCAACATGCCTTCTACTCAGTAAGAAGTTCAGGCGGTCTTAAAGATACAATCGCGGTTGTTGCATCAACGGTGTTGTTGCACGCATTCTTCCTGTGATGACCATGAATTCTTTTTTGTGCATGCATTGTGGAATGAAATGGCTCAGCTGTTAAGAAAATGTACCAAAGTTTAGCAGAAGCTGGATTCAGACCATCCATATTTATGTTATCCTTTTCCTGAACCAATCAATTTCAGACAGGTGTCTCGGTGAGTCCTTTGGAAAAGAACACAAAACAGTAACCTAAATACCTGATAGAAACCATAAGTGCCTTTTAGAGCCGAAATGAGACGGTCGTTGGGGCGAAATTCAGATCACGGTTTATCGCAGATGACATTCTACAATCTAGCTGTTGTCTAATCCACTAAACATAATTTTACTGTTAAACTCTAGTTCACATATAAATCAGAATATCACTCGCATAAAGGATCTAAATTTTTACTGTCGCCGTTAAAACATGTGTTAACTTTTCGTACCTGATGAATGTTTTGCGTCCTCAAACTTACATGTTTTTTTTAAGAATCTGTACCCATTCTATTAATCAGCGTCTGACTGTTGACATATATGCATATGATCTTCTCAGTGGAAGTAACAGTGAGATGTTTCACTAGTATGTGAAAAGATAGAGAAAAGCTATGTGAGCGATTGTTATCCAAAGCACGATGAAAACCAACTTACTTAAGTACTATATTTTATCTCAGTAGGATGTCAATACGTCATGATAATTTTTTGAAAGCTGTTAACATTTTGTAACCAACTTTATCCACCATTACTAGTGCTATACAATAAATACCTAACCGATTTAATTAGTACTTCATTTTTAGTATAATAAGGTAGCGGATTATTCGTCTAAACACAAAATCGTTTACTTTCATAACGTTGAAGCTGAAAATTTGTTGTTATAATATAAGTTTTTACCTTGTTTTTACAACATGCTTCAAACGGTTATTTATGTTTATTTGGCTTTGCACTAAAAAGTGAGTGGTGGTACACAAGACACTTAAATCAGAGCAACTGAAAGAAATCAACACTCCAGGTAAAGCATATCTGGAAAAGCGAATTTAGTAATGTTCCAGCTTCTTGGTGATGGACGTAAAACAACGATCGCGAATACTACGGTAAACATTTGTGAAACTCAAATCTAGAATAGATATAAGAATACGCAGATGGGTGGGGGGAATCTGTCCCCAAAATAGTTATTGAACTCTTACGAAATGTTGAGTGATTGACTCATTCAGTAGCAGATTACAAGCCAGGCTTTCAAATCAGTACATTGTAGGCCATTGTGGCGTCGTCGAAAGAATTTGCTAGAGAAACGCAACGTTGCGTCCCCCACCTAAGGGCCGGGCGGGGTGGCCGAGCGATTCTAGGCGCTACAGTCTGGAACCGCGCGACCGCTACGGTCGCAGGTTCGAAAACCTGCCTCGGGCATGGATGTGTGTGATGTCCTTAGGTTAATTAGGTATAACTAGTTCTAAGTTCTAGGGGACTAATGACCTCACAAGTTAAGTCCCATACTGCTCAGAGCCATTTGAACCCACCTGCGGAGGTCATATTTATGGGGTCGTAGCCACTATGAAATGGACGAAGTGGCTCTGAGCACTATGCGACTAACTTCTGAGGTCATCAGTCGCCTAGAATTTAGAACTAATTAAACCTAACTAACCTAAGGACATCACACACATCCATGCCCGAGGCAGGATTCGAACCTGAGACCGTAGCGCCTAGAACCGCACGGCCACTATTGACGGCTATGAAACGGACGCATTAGCGTTTCTAGACTTACACTTACTCAGAGCCACAAAGCCACATAAAAGTCCGATTGAAAGCCTGGCCCTCTAGGGTGACGAGGCAGGGTGTGAAGCGAATCTTCACAGAAACTACACCCTCCAGTGAAGACGTCCTTCACAAATGGAGACGAAACAACGTGTTTCTCTGAGAATTTCAGCAAACCACGGAGCATTAGCCAAGAATACAATGATCAGCCAGAACATTGTGACCACCGACATGCTATCAATATAAAAAAGTCCAGGCGATTATCACCAGGCAACGAATGACACAACCACGGTGCATGCTGTATCAGTGAGCGCGCTGTCCGATTGTAGAATGGGGATGGCGCCCAATCAAGTTTTCCCGAGGGCATATTGTTATGGCTCGGAGGCTCGGCACAAGCATTCCAGGAACCGCATGACTTGTTGGGTGTTCGAGGAATGCAGTGGTGAGTGTCTTCAACACGTAGCGAAAAAGGTAAAGCCAGCCCCAGACTTCGTTGGGTTTGGTGCCTACCCTTCATTACAGATGTCGTAGACCGCTACGGTCGCAGGTTCGAATCCTGCCTCTGGCGTCGATATGTGTGATGTCCTTAGGTTAGTTAGGTTTAAGTAGTTCTAAGGTCCAGGGGACTGATGACCTCAGATGCTAAGTCCCATAGTTCTCAGAGCCATTTTTTGAACAGATATCAGAAGTCGTAGGCTGGGCAGACTGGTGCAACAGGACAGGTGGCGAACTGTGGCGTTACTAACATCAGATTTCAGCGCTGCACAGTATGAATGTGTGTGAACACGCAGTACAGGGAACACTCCTAATAATTAGTCTTTGCAGGAGTCGACCCACGTACGTGTCAATGTTAACACCTGCGATATCGGTAGTTACGACTGAAATGGGCACGTGACCATCGGCACTTCAGTTAGGACCAATGGCAGAGCTTTACACAGTCTGCAGAATCCCGACAGCTTGTTCATCACGCCTGTTCGAGGGCGCGAATCCGTCGTCTTCCACGGGAACAGCTCCTTGACACCTGTTCTGCCGGATGGAGGCAAGTTCCAATCTGGAATTCGCCACTGTGTTCCTCGAACCACTCAGTCGCACTTCTGGCCTCGTGACATGGCACATTATCATGTTGAAAAATACCGCTGCCGTCGGTAACGCTTAGCAAAGTCCAATCACGACGAATCAGTCTATCAAAAGAATTCTAATATATTTATGGGGTGTAGCCCACGAAACACTTAGCAGTGAGACGTCGGGCAGCAGAGACGAATTCCGTGCAGCTGGAAGATTCTTGATTGGAACTTTCAAAACTAAACGAGAATGTAATTTCAAAAGCGCACTACTTCACGCTATAAACTTAAATACATTTCTGATTTCTCACCGAGTAGTTAAAACAATATCTGAATCATTCGTCAGAGATGTAGTTCTTAATGCATTCAGAACATAATTCAGATTCTGATTTCACATTCAGTTTTCAGTCTGGTCAGTTTACAATATTCAGAGCTTATGTTTGATATTTCATAATCAGCAGTATATTCAAATTCAAAAAGCATATCAGTTTTTAGTCAGTCACAACTTCATGTATTTTCTTTCAAGCTGACACTAATACTGAGCTCGTAAGTGTAATGAATAAAGTTGTACGAATCTAAAAAGTTGTAAAGTCCTTTCTGATACACCCTACATGTGCAGTGTGCCGTGGATACACATATGGAAGGACACCTGGCTCTCGTCGTTAATAAATTTAGCATATTGCGCATAAATAGACAGAAATGCCCATTAATCTTCTATTTTACGATTGGCGATAAATGCCTGGATACGGTAATAACCGTAAAGTATAAACTGATAACCGTCCGGCGTCACATAAAGTTGCATGACTACGTAAACGTTGTTCTACGAAAAGCTTATGGTAGGCATTCATTCATTGGAAAAATCCTAAGGAAATTCTAGAAAAAAGTGGCTCACAAGACAATCATTTGTGAGCTTAGAATTCTTAATAGCTGGGACTGATAGACGATATAAAGACAGTCCAGAGGAGAGCGTTGCGTTTCGTTACGGACTCATTACGTAAATGCTACAGTGTTTGGGAAATACACGTGAAGTTCTAGAACCGAAACCGTTGCTGTTAAGGTTTCGAAACAGTACGTTCCAGGTGGAGTCAAGCAGCATATAACTTCCTCTCTAATAAATCCCACGAAAAGACTGGTACGGGAAAGAATGTTGTAGAAAAAAGGCAAATGATAGTGCTGTCTGAAGTAACCTACGCCACATTCCCTAAGGTGACTTGGAGATTACAGCAGTACTCGTAGAAAAATGTTTCTTGTCGTTTTGTTCTCGTAGGCGCGTTCTCCGAAGATGTAGACAAGTGACCTGAATATCAAAGAACCGAAGTCTGAATGTATAGGCGTGGGTAGGTAATATTGGATACTAGTTATTCCTTACTGACGGTCACGTGTTTTCTTACATCAGCCAGTGTACAGATATTTAAATGGCAGTGAACAGTGCTCAGGTAGCTCTTGAAACTTTAGGGTAGCTCGACCTTCTTGTTTGTGAAGATAGTAATTGTTCCGAAAGAACAGATATTAATGATGGCCATGCAGCTTCTCTATAAAGAAATGAAGAACTAATCGAAACCCTCAGCTGCCAACAGGTGTTGTTGATATACCTCAATGGGGACAGCCGGCCGTGGTGGCCGCGCGGTTCTAGGCGCTGCAGTCTGAATCCGTGCGACCGCTCCGGCGCAGGTTCGAATCCTGCCTCGGGCATGGATGTGTGTGCTGTATTTAGGTTAGTTAGGTTTAAGTAGTTCTAAGTTCTAGGGGCCTGATGACCTCAGAAGTTAAGTCCCATAGAGCTCAGAGCCATTTCAACCATGAATGGGGACAGCTGGAAATGTATGTAGGATGTCAACTGTTGAAAATGTGTTTCTCACGGGCAGCGTGCCAGGAATAAATCCCTGCAGTCGCGCTATCCTTTGTGCCCTCGGTGGCTCACATGGATATAGCGTCTGCTATGTAAGCAGGAGATCCCGGGGTCGAGTCCCGGTCGGGGCACACATTTTCAGCTGTCCCCATTGGGGTATATCAACAACACCTGTTGGCAGCTGAGGGTTTCGATTAATTATCATTTTTTTCTTGTATGTGTTTTATGTAACTGGTGGGAACTGTTGATGCTTCCAATTCCCCTCTTTTCTACACGTCCTGCGTAGTAAAATGTATAATTTCATAGGCGGAAATGTCGCACGTATTATACACTGATCAACCAGAACTTCATGACCACCGAACTTCTATACGGTATGTCCGCCCTTGGTGCGGGTAACAGTGGCGACGCTTTGGGGCACGGAAGCCACGAGGCCTTACTATGTCGCTGGATGGAGACGGCATCACGTCTCCACACACTAGCCGCCTAATTCCCGTTAATGCGCAGGAAGGAGACGACGATCTCTGACGCTACGTTCAATCACATCCCAGGTGCGTTCGATCGGGTTAGTATCTGGCGAGCTGGAGGGCCAGCAAAATTGGAACTCGTCACTGCGGTCCTCGAACCACTCCATCACACTCCTGACCTCTTGACATAGCGCATAATCTTGTTGAAAAATGCTGCTGCCGTCGGGAAACATGATCGTCATAAACGGGTGTCTGTGGTCTGCAACCAGCGTACGACAGTCCTTGGCGATCACGGTGCCTTGCATGAGCTCTACTGGACCCACTGATGCCCACTTGAATGCTCCTCAGAGCATAAGTTAAAAAACAGAGAAACACTTTTGCACGTAATACAGTTCTATCACCAAAGTTCGGAGAGCACAATGGCTCTTGGATTGCTACCAAATTCCGTTCGTCCGAAGGTCTATTTTGATGATGCGTGGTGTGGTTTGTGGTACGAACATATCCCTAGGACACACAAAATCCGATTACAAACAGAACGAGGAGCCACCCTAAATAATCATGCAGATTAATTGAAACACGAACACCGTAGCGATACGGGAAACATCTTTTTTAAATGGATATTAATAAGGGTGGTATAATAAATATGAAAAAAATGCTTACGCGTCAATATAGGGCGAGGGGATTTAACAACAGGGAAGGGAAAGAAAGAAGCTTCCCATTCGACAGTAGATGGTTGAAAAACTCAAGTCAAGGTAAAGTACATCATATTCAATGTAACTGATAATCGTTTCATTTCGTTGCGTAGTTAATAACGAATCGGACGAATCAGCAAGACTAGCACATGCTTTCATTCATTCATTTACTTACGTTGAAAGGTTGCAATAAACTAACAAGGGAAACTACCCATCGCACCCCTTTCAGAAGCCGGTCGGTGTGGCCGAGAGGTTCTAGGCGCTTCAGTCTGGAATCGCGCGACCGCTACAATCACAGGTTCGAATCCTGCCTCGGGCATGGACTTGTGTGATGTCCTTAGGTTAGCTAGGTTTAATTAGTTCTAAGTTCTAGGTGACTGATGACCTCAGAAGTCAAGTCGCATAGTGCTCACAGCCATTTGAACCATTTTTGAACTGCTCTTTTCGAAAGCTCTCCCCACAAAACGAAGGCAATTGTTTGCTTTCCCTATTATCTATTCCATTTCATTTCGCATTGCAACGTGACGCCTAGATATTCAATCAATGTGACAGTGTCACGCAGCACGATGCGTATGCTGTATTCCAGAGCTACAGGATTATTTTTCCTACTCACTCGTATTAAACTACAGTTTTCCCCATTTAGGGCTTGGTGACATTCATCGCAACGACTATCAATCGTGGCTGAGTCATATTGTATTACCGTACAGTCACTAAAGGAAGACACCATCCGTATACCATAATGTCATCAGCCGACAACCGTAAATTGTTGTTCATCCTGTGCAACAAATCTTTTCTTTTTCTAATACATGGAGAAAAATGGTGGTCAGATCACATTTCCCAAGGAACTCCTGGCGATAGCCTTGTGACGAATGAACGCTGGCCGTCGAGCACAACGTACTCGGTTCTATTACTTACAAACTCTTCGATTCACTTACACATTTGGAAACATCTTCCGCATTCTCAAACGTTCGGCAGCAGTCGGCCATCCGGCGCTGTGCCAAACGCTTTCCAGAAATCTAGGAATATGTAACCGGCTTACGGCCCTCCATTCATGGTTCATTCATGGTTTGTAGGATATCATGTGCTGAAAGGACCAGCTGAGTTTTGCACGACGATTCTTTCTAAATCCACGCTGATTTGTGGACGGAAGCGTTCCTTTCCTAAGGAAATTTGTTATTTTCAACCATAATTCTGCAGCAAAGCAACATTACCGATATTGACCGTAAATAAAGAAAAGTGTGAAGTTTTTAAAAGAGTGCTAAAAGAAATCCACTAAATTTCCATTACGCGATAAGTCACACAAATCTGAAGGTTGTAAATTCACCTAAATACTTAGGGATTACAATTACAATTATCTAAATTGGAACTATCATATAGATAGCCGGCCGCGGTGGTCTCGCGGTTCTAGGCACGAGTCCGAAACCATGCGACTGCTACGGTCGCAGGTTCGAATCCCGCCTCGGGCATGGATGTGTGTGATGTCCCTAGGTTAGTTAGGTTTATGTAGTTCTAAGTTGTAGGGGACTAATGACCACAGCAGTTGAGTCCCATAGTGCTCAGAGCCATTTGAACCATGTAGACAATGTTGTGGATAGAGCAAACCAAAGGCTGCGACTCATTGGCAGAACACTTAGAAGGCGCAACATGCCCATTAAAGGGACTCCTTACATCTCGTTCGTCCGCCTTATTCTGTAGTATTGCTGTGCGTTGTGGGATCCGCATGAGGTGAGACTGACGGATGTCGCGAAATAGGGAAGGTAATGTCACAGAAATGATACCTGAATTGGAGTGGCGATCATTAAAACAAAGGCGTTTTTCGTTGCGACAGGATCTTCTCATGAAATTTCAATCATCAGTTCTCTCTTCCGATTGCCAAAATATTCTGCTGGCACCCTCCTGCTTAGGGAGAAATGATCGTCACGATAAAATAAGAGAAATTAGGGGTCGCACAGAAACATTTAAGTGCTCGTTTTTCCCGCGTGCCGTTCGAGAGTTGAACGGTAGGGAGACAGCTTGAAGGAGGTTCATTGAACTCTCTGCCTGGCACGATGATGATGGTGTTTGGTTTGTGGGTCATTCAACTGCGCGGTTATCAGTGCTTGTACAAATTTCCAACCTTTGCTCAGTCCAGTCTGGCAGCTAGCATGAATGATCATGAAATGATGAGGACAACGCAAACATTCAGTCATCTCGATGAGGGTGGAAATCTCTGACCCCAGCACTTAATTGTGAATAGCAGTGTAATCAGATAGATGTAGATGTAGATATTAGTCCTTAATTATACGGGTCAATTCTCATACGTATCTAAAGTGTAGAGGTCACATGCACCCTTTTCTAGTGGTTTGGGACTTGCCGTGGGCGAGATATTCGCTATAAACGCAAGGTAAGTGAGACCGTAATGCCGCAGAGTGCTCTCTGTAAAACGGAACCTTTATCTGCAACTGGCGCCTAATTTATTTTCAACTCTCGTAGTTGCTTCTCTATGCCACAGATGCCTATTTCTATGTCCTCCACCAGGGAGTCAGTATGACAGTGAAACGTCGATTTGTTTGTTCGGTGCTTCTGTGTGAATGATTTGTTTAACGCGAAATTAAAAATCATCTTTCCCTTTGTCGACTTTTTTTGCCACGCAAGACTAATCGAGGAGTGACTGGACAGAAGCCTTTGATCCGCTTAAGAATCTCACGGATGACCATATTTTTTTCAGAATACCGGTAGGATTCATTGCTAAGGTATACTGGTGGAGCTTGCGTGCTTCGCGCATTGGTATTCTTCCAGACGCATGAATTTCAGCTAATTTTTGCCTTTCGGTATTAGTGCATTCTTTTTTGAACCGAGTATGCAACAATCTTTGTTTCCTCAGTATTTTCTAAGTTTTTTTATTAAACCATGGAGGGTTTCCTCCATCCTTAAGCTTCGTAGCACATACATCGGCAGAGCCGGATTAACAGTCAGTTTAAACGTTGTTCAGAGTTCCTCTACGTCTGTCAGAGCTAACCTATGTCCATTCACTGAATATGTGAGATGCTAACAACTGTTTATTCGATTTTTCTAGCATAAATAGGCGCTTAGCCTCTTTAATGTATGATATCGTGACCTGTGTCGTGTTCTCGCTACTGACACTGTTGTCGATGTGATATCGCACTAAGATAGTCGCGCCAAACCGAAGTCGATGACACAGACGTTAGTTAGGTCTCGTCGGAATCCCCAACTCCTGGACACCACGCCTCCCTTCTCAACGCAGCAGTGCTCTCGCCAGGAGGTCAACGTAGAGAAGAGCTTGGGCAAGTTATTCCCCAATTCGTGACATCAGCTACAGCAGTCAGCATCATCGTGTACGACACTGATAGCTGTTAAAGTTTCTGATGTGATTTACTGTCATAAACGTTGTATATTGTACTACAAGAGAACCCTCCGTTAATACAGTGTAAACAAAGCTTCCGATATGCAGTTTTTTTATTGTCTTGATCGCAAGTGCCGACCGCGGTGGTCTCGCGGTTCTAGGCGCGCAGTCCGGAACCGTGCGACTGCTACGGTCGCAGGTTCGAATCCTGCCTCGGGCATGGATGTGTGTGATGTCCTTAGGTTAGTTAGGTTTAAGTAGTTCTAAGTTCTAGGGGACTAATAACCACAGCAGTTGAGTCCCATAGTGCTCAGAGCCATTTGAACCATTTTTTTGATCGCAAGTATGTGCACCGTGTCTTCTTGGCAAGACAGTGTCATACAAGTCTGGTAAATTGAACAGTGCCAAATGCGGCAGTTCTTGACGTGCGACACTTCAATTACTCGGTATTGCCATGAAGACCCAGCTATAAATTTTAACGTTCTACCCGTTGTTTATTACGAGTCCGTTTCAATGGTAAGAAAACAAACGTGCGGTTTATGGCACAGCATGATTTCATAACCTGTATACTGTGGATCTGAAGAAGATAGCCTAATCCTGAAAAACTGGTGATCCAGTGTACATACACGCAATCAGCGCAATAAAAATCTTCAAATGAGAAACTTCCTTTACATTGAAGTAAGCAATCGATCTCCATCCATCAATGTGTGATATTTATAAAACTGTTAATAAACGCATCAAGCAATGCTTTGATGGGCAATGACATTTGTAAAATTTACAATTGTGTGGCCACAGATTACGTCAAAGATAAGTAAATCTTTTATTCATTGACGTGAACTACTACAGAAACTGCTCTAGAACAGGCCATGAAGGCCCGACGGTACCGACCGGCCGCCGCGTAGTTCTTAGCTCACCGGCGACACTGGATGTGAATATGGAGGGGCATGTGGTCAGCACACCGCACTCCAGGCCGTATGTCAGTTCCCGAATACGGAGCCGCTACTTCTCAATCAAGTAACTCCTCAGTTCGCCTCACAAGGGCCGAGTACACCATCCAAGTGCTAGCCTAGCCCGACAGCGCTTAACTTCGGTGATCTGACGGGAACCGGTGTTACCACTGCGATAAGACCGTTGGCATTGATGTGAACTAGTGAACTAGAATTTCATGTCTTCTAGTTTCATGATCTATTCCCGAGCAATGAAAGAACCCACAATTACGACAAGACGAAAGTAGTTTCGTCTCTTCACAACAGTCGACAGTGCCAGGCATGTTGGTAGCTAAAAGTTCTAAAATATCTCCATTGCGTGTGGACTGTCGAACTAGATCTTCAAGGCAATTTCCTGAAAATTTGTGCATAAGTACGTCACAAAACTGGTTGTCTGCACCATCTGCATCGAATACATACACTTATCTGTAACCGTGTCAGTGATTCAGAGTTTTCTCTCTGCCACATTTACACTGAGGTGACAAAAATTGCCGGCCGCGGTAGCCGAGCGGTTCTAGGCGCTACAGTCTGGAATCGCGTGACAGCTACGGTCGCAGATTATAATCCTGCCTCGATCATGGGTGTGTCTGAAGTCCTTAGGTTAGTTAGGTTTAGGTAGTTCTAAGTAAAGTCCGATAGTGCTCAGAGGCATTTTGACGAAAGTCCTCGGATATTTGATCATATCGTGTCAGATCTCGTTTTGCTGGGCGAGGTGCAGCATTCGCTTGAACTGTCCACAATGTCCCTGAAGTCATTCACGAACAATTGTGGCCCGCTGACTTGGAGCGCTCTCATCCATTATAATTCAATTCTTGTTTGTGAACATGATGTCCATGAACGGCTGTAAATGGCGTCCAAGTAGCAGAACATAACAGAATCCAGTCAAAGATAGGTTCAATAGGAACAGAAGACTCATTTCATCTCATTTGGACACAGACCATAGCATCATGCAGCCACCACCAGCTTTCACAGAGTCTTGTAGACAACTTGGGTCCATAGCTTCGTGGGGTCTGTGCCAGACTCTAACCCTACAATCAGCTCTTATCAATCGTGACTCGTCTGATTAGGCCACTGTTTTTCACCTGTCTAGGATGTAAACGATATTGACACGAGCTCTATAGATGAGCTGCAGGCGATGTCGTGCTGTTAGCAATGGCACTCGCGTCGGTCGTATGACAGCAAATTTCACCCCACTGTCCTAAAGGATACGTTCGTCGTACGTCAGACGTCAATTTCTCGGTTATTTCACGCAGTGTTTATTTCTTAGCACTGACAGCTTTTCGCATACTCCGCTGCTCTCGGTCGCTAAGCGAAGGCCGTCGGTCATTCCGTTGTCCGTGGTGAGAGGTAATGCCTGAAATTTAGTATTCACCGTCACACCTTATACACTGTGGATCTCCGTATATTGAATTCCCTAACGATTTCCGAAGTGGGATGTCCCATGTGCCTATCTCCAAATACAATCCCGCTTCAACGTCTGTTAATCTCAAAGTGCGGCCAAAATTTCGTTGGAAACTATTTTACGTGAATCACCAGAGTTCCAATGACAGCTCCGCTAATGCACTGCCCTTTCACATCAAGTGTACCCGATACTGTTGGCATCTGTATATGTGCATATACCTGTACCTTCAATTCTGTACAATTTGAACCATTTCCGCTGCATATGGGCTGTCGAAGCAACGGCCTTGCCGTAGTGGTAACAGCAGTCATCGTCGGATGATCGAAGTCAAGCGTTGTCTGGCTCAGCTAACATCGTCCGGATCTGCCGAGTGTTCTTGACAAGCGGAATGCACTCAGCCCTTGTGACGTCAATTGAGGAACTACATGACTGAAAAGTAGCGGCACCGGTAACAAAAACTGACGACGTCCGGGAGAACGATGTGCTGACCACATGCTCCTCCGTATCCACATCCGGTGACACCTAAGGGCTAAGGATGACACATCGGCCGGCCGGTACCGTTGGGCCTACAAAGTTTGTTCTGACATTGTTTGTTTTATATGCGTCCAACTATATGTTCAAGACAGTTTTCGAAATATATGAGCAAAAGTTAACGTCCCTGTAACTGCACTACTCGCCATTACAATTGCTGCACGAAGAAGAAATGTAGATGATAAAAGGGTCTTCATTGGACAAATATATTATACTAGAACGGACATGTGATTACATTTTCACGCAATTTTGGTGCATAGATCTTGAGAAATCAGTACCCAGAACAACCACCTCTCGCCATAATAACGACCTTGATACGCCTGGGCATTGAGTCAAACAGAGCTTGGATGGCGTGTACAGATAGAGCCACCAATGCAGCTTCAACACGATACCACAGTTCATCAAGAGTAGTGACTGGCGTATTGTGACGAGCCACTTGCTCGGCCACCATTGACCAGACGTTTTCAATTGGTGAGAGATCTGGATAATGTGCTGGCCAGAGCAGCAGTGGAACATTTTCTGTATCCAGAAAGGTCCGTACAGGGCCTGCAACATGCGGTCGTGCATTATCCTGCTCAAATGTAGAGTTCCGCAGGGATCTAACACGGGTCGTAACACATCGGAAATGTAACGTCCACTGTTCAAATTGCCATCAGTGGCGACCAGGGGGTGACCGAGACGTGTAACCAATGGTACAGTATCCGGTTGATACGCCAGTACGGCGAACACGAATACACGCTTCCAATGGGCGTTCACCGCGATGCTGCCAAACACGGATGGGACCATTATGATTCTGTAAACAGAACCTGGATTCACCCGAAAAATTGGACGTTTTGCCTCTCGCCCACCGAGATTCGTCGTTTAGTACTCCATCGCAGGCGCTCCTGTCTGGGATGCAGAGTCAATGGTAACCACAGTCATGGTGTCCGAGCAGATAGTACATGCTGCTGCAAACATCGTCGAACTGTTAGTGCAGATATATGTTGTCTTGCAAAAGAGCTTGAAAAAGCGAGACAAAATCTGTGACGCCCCCTGCAGGAATTCTCGCGAGAGCGCTAAGAGAGGCTGCGGAATGCCCGCCGACGACGCGTGTACATCTTGTGGCCGCCGTTACAAAGCCGTCCATAGTTTTCCCCACCCCTCGCTCCCCCGAAGCTGTGCTGGGAGGGACGCAGAGGCGAGCCAGCGATACCGGCGCAGCCACAGCCGGAGACGGCCGTCACTCGCCGGGGCGGCTGATAGCCGCAACCCCCTTCCTCCCCCTTCCCCCACTCCTACCACACCCCTACCACACCAGGCTCCATCACCATCCCTACCATGTTCCGTTTCGCTGACGTCACGTTTCGACTGTAGCTCACTTGCTGGAGTATTTATCTCATGGATACTGCTAAAGCTGAGGAAGGCTATATGCAGCAGTGGACATTTAAAGATGACTGACTGTGCTATACTAAGTTGCGTGACTGTAACATAGGCGCGACTCGTAGTTAAGGGCTCTGAGAAGTAAACCTACCTAAGCGATGCATTTCGATCGGCTTTGAATACGATGTAGTGTAGAGCAAAATAAGAGTAACATTTTTTTATACCTGACTACATAACCGTGAAGGAGGTGAAACATCCCCTTGAAAAAAAACTGAGTTTCATATTTCTGAATGAATACCCCTGAAGCGGGAACAAATATTAGAAATTTCAAACGAAAGTATTACCGTTTTTTAACGAACAGAACGAAAGTGAACCCACATTTGTTGAGAAAGTCATAATTTTTAAAATTCCGCTCCCCGCACTTCTTTTCATTTCGACATTTGACTAATAGCAAAACGTATAGCATTCATTTATGATAAAGTCATGTCAGAAATAACCTAGATATTTCGCTATATCACCCCTGTAATTGCCCCGGATGTGTGTCTCTTCCTATGCCAATTGTCGTGTTACGTATTGTTTAATAAGTACTTTCCAAAACCATAAGTTGTTGTTGTTGTTGTTGTTGTTTTCAGTCCTGAGACATGGCTCTCCATGCCACTCTATCCTGTGCAAGCTTCTTCATCTCCCAGTACCTACTGCAGCTTACATCCTTCTGAATCTGGTTAGTGTATTCATCTCTTGGTCTCCCTCTACGATTTTTACCTTCCACGCTACCCTCCAGTACTAAATTGGTGATCCCTTGATACCTCAGAACATGTCCTACCAACCGATCCCTTCTTCTGGTCTAGTTGTGCCACAAACTCCTCTTCTCCCCAATTCTATTCAAAAGGAGATACTTTTTCTCATATATATATATATATATATATATATATATATATATATATATATATATATATATATATATAATTCCCATGAAAACCACATATACCGTTTTCAAGTCATTTTTATTTTTAATTTATGTGTATTTTTTTTCAAGTTTTACTTTTTTCAGCTTTAATTATGTTATATTTTAAATTGTTTGTACATTACTGTTGTAACTTTACTGTATGAATCTATAATCATAAGTGAAAAATTGTTTTGGTCAAAAAATGCTGACGGTCGAGAGTATTTTGGAAAAATTACTTTTTGACAAATATGGCTGCACTGTTATGATGTACAAAAGAAAAACTATAGAAAGTTTATTGGAAGTTTTTTCATATCTGCAAACTTTACAGCTATATTAATTCACAAATGTCAAACAATATTATTTCAAGGGGATGCTTCACCCCGTAACAGCTGCATGGACACGTATGAAGGTAAATGTGCGTCTTCTTTTCTTCTACGCTAAGACATATTCAGTGCCTATCACAATGTAAGTATATTTCTTGCGTAGGTTTACTTGTCATTTCGGGCCACCACAAAAGGTATGTTAGAATATATTTTCTAGTAATTGCAAGTGTTTCAAAACGAATGACACAGGTAATACTGCTCGAAACGAGAAGAAACGTTTCTACATTGATATCGCCTCATTCCTATCTGTCTGACACGTAGATACAGTAAATACAGGAATTGGTGTATGCTGTTACAATGCGTCATGACACATCCTTTTGCCTCTGAATCATGCACTGTTTTAAATAAATCTGCTTGTATGTGGATTGCTTCACGTGCATTGGTGAAACACGTGTGCACATTGTCAATGGGTTGGATATAAACCGATGCCTTTATACGTGCCTATAGCCGGAAATCCAACCCATCCAGGACTGGTAATCGGTGTAGCCATGTAACCGCACAACATCACACGTTGCTATGAGGTACTGTTGCGTGGGATGCAGAACATGAGACGGTGTGTTTCTGAAAGGAAAACATTCTCCAATAGCGCTGGTAATTCATCTGTAGAAATCTGTGACACACGGCACCTGTTAAGTGCGTCTTTGAAAGTATGAATAATGGGTAATTTTCGTGATTTTTTCAAGTAAAATATTAAGTAATGCTAAATGTGACGAAACAAACTTACTTCTTATACTTTTCTCTTTAAGAAATCGTTACTGTGTCCACCTCGAACGCTGCCTGTAACCACTGCGCCAGATGGACGTATCTACTGCAATGGGAACATCTTTTATTGGCGACAATTCCCGAAGCCCTCCTACCGGTAGTATAACAAATTAATTTTGCATAAGTTGTTTTCAGTATAGTTCTATCTGCGTACATAGGATAGTTGAAAATATTAGGTTCTAACAAAATGGTTACATGTTGCATTAAATGTCGTTACCTTCGCCACAAAATCGAGGTAAAAGTATCGATACCTAAAAAAATCGTTATGTAAGACTTCAGAGAACTCAGTTTAGAGTGCTGGCATCAAATTCCGATCGAAACCGCATGCACCGTTCTCAAGTTACATTTCCCACCACCTTAAAAAGTTCGATTTCGATAAAAACCAATTTAAAATTTTTGGTTTTCTGTACTTAAGTTCAACGCACCTCTAATCAGTGATAGCTGGGCCCTTCAGCAATCCCCTCAGACCCAAGAGAAGACCCTCCTACGTCTTAGTTGTCCCCACAGTGCTTCTGCGGGAATCTTTGAAAGCTTCTGTCATCCTTTGCTCTGCTCACTCGACATGCAATTCTTCAGATTTAGTGCTGAAGCTGTAACAGGGTGGGCCCATCTCAAGTTCAAGAACAATCATAATTTACATAACGCCTGTTACGCAGTAGTTGATGAATGGTTTTCGGATACGCTTTGTGACAAATCGCCTTGTAACTCGCTAACGGAGCTCCTTACGAAACTGGAATTAATACCAAAATGAAGTAGGTAACCCAGCGCATATTCTAAGAAAAAAATAACAATAAGACATACGATTTTTTGAAACTATCAGAGAAGACTACCCCCTTAACTACAATCAGGTCACGAAGGTCACGGATTCCCTCCTAACATCGCGTCGGACTTCCTTTTACCTAGCGTACTGCAGTAACTTGACCTAGCATGGACTCAGCAAGTCGTTTGGAGTCCCATGCTGCCTCCAAAGCCATTCATAGCTACAAAAGTGTTGCCGGAGCACGGTTTCATGCAGAAAATGACTCCTCGATCATGTCCCATAAATGTCGAGCAATACAAGCGTAAAATCATTCGCTCAAACTGTCCAGAAAGTTCTTGAAACAAATCGCCTTGTGGCCCAGTCACATCGACGTGTTTTCACCCATACATATTCCATCGTTGTTTGAGGACATGATCTCCATGAATAGTTGCAAACGGTATCCAAAAGGTTCAGTTGGACCAGAGAATCCAGCCCAATCCATGTAAACACAGCCCAAACCATTATGGAGCCATCGCCAGCTTGCACAGTGTCTTGTTGTGAACTTGGGTCCATCGGTCTGCGCCAACTAGAAACATACCGTCAACTCTTATCAACTGAAATTCGGACTCATCTGACCAGGCCACGGTTTCCCACTCGTCTAGGGTCCAACCTATATGGTCAAGAGACCAGGAGAAGCGCTGCAGACGATGTCCTGCTGTCAGGAACATCACTCGCATCGGTCGTCTGCTGCCATATCCTATTAACGTCAAATTTCTCCATACCATCCTAACGGATTTGTACGTCGTACGTCCTATATTCATTCCCGGGGTTACTTCACGAAGTATTTCTTGTCTATTAGCTCTCACAACGCTATGGCAACGCCTTTGCTCTCGGTCGTTAAGTGAAGGCCGTCGGCCATTGCGTTGTCTCTGGTGAGAGGTAAAGCCTGAAATGTGGTAGCCTTGGCATACTCTTGACACTGTGGATGTTAGAATATTGAATTCCCTAAGGATTTCTGAAATGGAATACCTCATGCCTCCCGCTCCAACTACCTTTCCCCGTACAAAGTCTATTAATTCCCGTCGTGCGCCCATAATAACATCGGAAACCTTCTCAGACGAATCATCTGACTAAAAATGACGGTTCTGCTAAGGCACTGTCCTTTCATAGTTTGTGTACTTCGTACAGCCACCATCTGTATATGTGCACATCACTATAATAACTTTTGTCACCCTAATGTACTTAGAACTGCCAGTAACACATACTTTCAGCTAAATTTGGGGAATAATGGGGGGAAAAGAAGGAAAAATGGAATTGTACCTAATCACAACCACTCGAGAGTTTAACGACATTGGTCTCAGACTCACAGCCCTCTGCAGTTTGAAAGTCATCAGCTATGACTTCTCTTAGATTTAAAATAAAGTAAAAGATTGAGAATACCTATACAAATTTAACGGACAATGCTTTCAGGTAATAAGAATCAAACCAATTAGCATTCCACCCGAAGAAAAGCCTTTGAGTCTGGATTGTGGGAATATTACTTTGCACTGTCATCCAAGATTTGTCAGCGTTGTGACGTCATATTCCTCTGACCACAAGGCAGGTAAGCGCTTTGTAGAAATGTGCAATGTCTGACCTCCGTGTTCGAAGAAAAAGATTGACAGATTGACTCGTTGTGTTGCTGTCTCGTGCACCACATGTATCCGAGTCGGCCAGCAAAAGTTTCTGTTCTATTATACTTACTGTGAAACAACTGTCATTCTGTCTCTGTCTTTTTTTGGGGGGGGGGGGGGGGGAGGGGGGTGTGAGGGTCTAAATGCCGACATTTATTGCCTTTGACTTGAATCTGAATCTACTTATCGGTCGCGCACTAATGCAATTCTTGCATGTCCCGTCGGATGTCGGATCTTGATCGTATTTCGAAGTTGCGCAAAAGTCTAGAGGTGTAACAACGTGCATTTCACAAAACGCACAAAATCAGTATACTATGACTGCAGCATTACTTACTCATAACTGGAATCTGTCGACTTGTAACAGTGCCTATGGGTAACAATTTGTACCGATATCAACTGGATCCGTCACATAGGTTCAAATGTAAGTAAGACAGGGGGCAGATCTCACTTCATTGGGAGGTTAGTGGGAAAATCTAGTGAATCTACAAAGGAGTGTTTATACAGCATTCATGAGCCCCATCTTCGAATATTATTCAAGTATGTGGGACCGCTACCAAATAGAACTAACGGCGGTCATTTAAGGAATACAAAGAAGGGTGGTACGGAGGCTGAAAAACCTGATTTGACCAACTTCCAAAGTCTCAGGAACGAGTAAAGAGAGAAATGTCCAGAGATAATTTTCGTTCCAGTGCGTACCGCTCCCGTAGGGTTAGCGTAAATTTATTATACTAGCTAAGAGTGTCACTCCCTAAACTCAACTCCAATTCTTCAAAGAATAGCAGTCCCATGTATACAACAGCTTTAAATGTCTAGTTTTTGACACATTTCAATATAATTTCCATATCTCCTGAATTATGTCGTACAATGGTATAAATTTTCCGGCAAATTCAGTGGTGTATGAATATGCAAAGTACACTGACAGGAAAAAACCGCAACACCAGAAAATAAGTGCTGTAGAGTAATTAAATTTTGCCAATAAATTTGTCTAGGTATCATATTTAAGTTACCAACACCGGAAGATCACAGGTTAATGTAAGCGCGAGATAAGCCATTGCAATAGTGGTACTTTAACAAGCGCTGTACACGCCAAAATGTTGAATGCCAGAAAACATAGCTGTATGCATTGTGTTGTACTGGTGCCGGATGTCACTTCGTAAGATAGAGTTCCATGTCTGTAACAATTACTCGGGCAGTACAGGGACTGTTAATGCTGTTTGTGGAAGAAGCCTAACCACGGAGAAGCGCGTTATCTTTAAACAGAAATATCTGTTAATACGTGTCTGTTTTGTTTTTAATATGACGCTGGAGTTGTCGTCCGATAATGGCCGTGTGAGCTCGACTGGAGACAGGTCTGATGATCGACCAGGCCAAGAGAACATGTCGACTATCTGTAGAGCAGACTGGCTACAACAGCGGTATTTCGTGGAGCATTATGATGTTGGGTTATACCTCACGGTATGGAATCTCAACTGTCATCCTCCTAACCAAAACACGGCCGTCACTGTTACCAATGCAGAACCAACTTTCATCAGAAAACACATACCTCCAGACAGCCTACAGCGAGCTCTCGCTTGACGCCACTGAAGTTGCCAACAATAAGTGGTCTGGAGTCAGTGGGACGGCCGCTGTGTCCGAGCGGTTCTAGGCGCTTCAGTCCTGAACCACGTGGCTGCTACGGTCGCATCTCCGAATCCTGCTTCTGGAAAGGAGGTGTGTGATGTCCTTAGGTTAGTTAGGTTTACGTAGTTCTAAGTCAGGAGGACTGATTATCTCAGATGTTGAGGCCCATAGCGCTTAAAGCCATTTGAACTATTTTTGGAGTCAGTGGAACGCACGCTAGATGGCGTCAAGCTCGGAGCAGTCCTTGATGTACCCGATTTGTAACCATTCGCTGTGTCTCTGTGCTATCAACTACTGTTCAAATTGCTATCCAAACTGCAGATGCACAACTAAGCGCAAGAACCATACCCCGAACACGATGGTCTTCCGTCTCGGTAGTGACACTTGCCGATCCGGAGGTGGTTCTTCTTGCGACCGTGGATTTTTGTTGGCACCGCTGCCAGGAATCTGGTCAAGTGGCTACATTTCTGTTAACTCTTTCTTCTATATCGCAGAAGGAACATCCAGCTTCTCGTAGCCCTATTACAAGAACTCTTTCAAACTCAGTGAGGTGTCATTGTCGCCTGGAAAACATTTTTGAAAACATCAGCTCACCATCTCCAACCTCAAAGGTATATAACGCTCAAGACCGTTACAGCGTTAAAGCATATCTCTTTCGAATCCTCATAATGGCACTACAAGCGCCACTCTTATGCGACTAGCCGGAAATCTCAACAGACATTATCTTTCAGTCGTAGAAACACGCCTACGAACTTTTGTTTATGTTGCACAACTCCGTCTTGTTGTTGCGATCTTCCTTTTCCGTCAATGCATTCAGTAAATAGAGTTTTGAAGTAATGAAGTTATAAACTAAAACGTCATATATTTGCTGAAATTTCTCTGCACGAAAGGTGAAATTGTAGCAAGTAATATACATTTTTGTTACATTATTTTGCGGAATTTGTTAGCGAAAATAAAATAGAAATCTATGTGCAATTCTTGTTAGAAATTTTAAATAGTGGACAAATATAGCATGTGTACGTTTCGCACTATGCGTTACACTGTCTCAATATACGAGGGTTGTCGAGAAAGTAAGTTCCGATCGCTCGGGAACTGGATGCCACAAATGTTTTATTTGCAACCGGCTCACGAGGGTTATCCTGAAAGTAAGTTCCTATCGATCGGGAAATGGAAACGACAGTGAAAGCCAGAAATGTTTTATTTGCAACAGCTATGTTCACCTTCCACCTACATCTCTACATAGTCGCCGCTGCAACTTCGAATTTCGTCGTAGTGTTGTATCAACTTTCCAATACCCTCGTCATAGAAAGCAGCCGTCTGTGCTTTTGGCCAGTTATAGGCACTGGTATGCAGCTCGTTCTCTGTGGAAAAATTTTGCCTTCATAGCCAGCGGTTTTGTGAGCAGAGATGAGATCCAGGGGGAACCAATCACGGACTGTATTGTGGGTGATCAAACACTTCTCATCGGAAACACTGCAGAAGCGGCCTGATTGTCTCTGCAGTGTGCGGCCGAGAATTGGCATGAAGAAGGAACTGTTCGACAGTTGTGTTATGTGGGCTGCATGACACAGGTAACATCTCTAACCAGGCCGTCATATTTGGCGGGAGATGCTATTCCCTACGCATCCTTACGTGCTCACTGTTCACTCAAAACTGAAAAGAGCGACGCGACACGATCGACGGGCGTACTAGAGACACTGCCCAACGCATTTGTGCCACGCTTTACAGGATTCACCCAGTGGTTTCCATTCCGCGACCGAACGGAACATACCTTCTGGACAACACTCATAATATACACGGTTTCTAACTTTGTAACTGACCATTGTGGTAAGCCTTTAACGTAAGATTGTACCTCTTAATGAGTACATTATGAGGGTAATTTAAATTTCTTTAATAATTATATGAAGCAGTGAATCTTAAATTTTTGTTGTGCCCGGAAGCTGTTGGATAGGAAACCTGGCACAATTATTAGGTGACCGTTTCAGCTATTTGCTACTATACAGGTTGATTTAGTGATGATGTCGGTAACTTTTAAATTCAGCGGAAACGGTAAATATACCGGTGTGAAATAAGGGCCCTCGTTCAGAAGTGACCGAGTCGAAAGTTATAGGCGGACAATGTTCTGATACCTCTGACAGTTTAAGACTCATACCGGTATTGTTGTAGCTGAGACTGTGAGGTATGAAATTTTCCGATGTGGTACTATGGACCAAAACAATAAAAATTGTCCACAAAACATGGGCTCATAATTGCATATCTTAAGGGCTTAGAGCATTTGTTCATCTTTGCTACTGGGAAACAAATCTGTCGTACTGAATGGTCTTTGATTTCCAAAAAGTATGACCCAAAACAAGACAAAAAATTCCGGTAAACGTGTGCTCTAGAGCGCATATTTTAAGAGCGACGAGCACTTGTTCATGTTCGTTACTGTGAAACACATCTCTTCTACTAGACAAGTGCTCATAGCTCTTAAAGGTATGCAACTCAGAGCCCATATTTACTAGACGTTTTGCCTTGTTTTGATCAACACCACCACCCCTGAAAGTTGCCTAATCTTACAGCAACAATATAGGTGTTCCACTGTCAGAAGTATCAGAAGAATTTTCGTTTACAGCTCTCGGCTCGGTCACTTCCGGACTATGGTCTCTTTAAACATTTTACAGTTCACCAGCATGTGAGTGTGATCCTGAGTCGGAAGCTGATGTTAACCACATCTTATTTATGTTCCCCAAATTTGATCGTGAACGGTTGGTCTTTCTGAAGACATTGCTCAGTATGGGCTACCATCTTCTTCAATCACTTTCTTATCATTTGTGTACTAAAGACGTTCGTCTATATAAAGTGATAGTTAACTTCATCAAGAGTACTGGTTACAATCTGTAGGTTTTAATGGTGTACGTAAATTATAAGTATGTCTTGCTGATGAAGGTATTTCAGAATTGGTGTGAATTGTAAGCCAAGACACTTTTAATTATTTTCCAATTCAATTCAATTTTTAAAACATTATGTACAAACCTGTAACAGTTAAGCTTTTTATTCTTGTAAACAAGCATTTCTGTATTTGTTTATTCAATTATGTGTACATTGTCAGCATGTGTTGTCGATGGCACACTCAAAGGCCAAATAAAATCATTTATTTTTCTCCATCATACCCGAAATTTTGTATCATCGTCATGGAATCATCTGGTAGAAGTTCACAATCTTAAGAAGACTGAGGTTTGAGTCTGTGTGACATTTTTAAGCAGTTAGTTACTAGCGGAAAAACGTTCCTATCGGAGCACAAAGAACGCGATTATGTTCCTGTTGATTTAAAAGACTTCCGCGAAAGGTGGTGTAGGAGCTGTCTCAGTCTCTCTTTCTCAGCGACATCAAAAATGTTCCCAAATTTTTTGAGTGCGAACATATTTGCGATCTTTTTAAAATGCAACTAACCTGTAACTCCCCCATTAGTCCATCGCTGCCCCTTCTCACTGTCAGCATCTCTGTCTTCCTCGTTGACATTGTCACAGACTGACTCTCACTGTCACATTCATTCAACCACATCCACTTAGTGTATCTCTCTCTCCCACTGGCACTGACTCTTTCACTCTTTTCTGAACACTCTGTCACTGTCAACTATGGTACACTGCCACTGCCCCTCTCTTTCTCTCATAATACCATTGTCTCCTTTGCTCATTACATTCGCAATCGCTATGATCTGCCTGTATACTGTGCATTACTTTTCCATCTCTTTCCCACTGCCACTGTCTCCTCCTCTCTCTCTCTCTCTCTCTCTCTCTCTCTCTCTCTCTCTCTCTCTCTCTCTCTCTCTCTCAGTATAAAAAAGCGCTACATGCCGTGTGATAAAACTTTTGGGACACTTTTTGAAGGTACTGTGTAAGATACGAGTAGAAAGAGACACCGTTACTCCACTTTTCGGTCACAGCATCAAAAAACAAGAGCATTTTAGTCTTTATGTTCTGTGATAGGAACATTTTTCCGCTGGTGCTGGTTCCCTTCGTTTCCCTGCTATAAAAGAGCATGTCACTCATATGACAAGAAGTTTACACGTCAGTAAAACGTTGAAGAATATTTTTTTACCCTTCAGTATTACAACATCGGATTTTCGGAATCCTTTTGACGACAACGGAGACGCTTTACAGCTTATTTATCCATGCTACGTCACTTTAGAACCCACGTGTCCGTCTCACAACGGATTTTACACGTTCGTTTTACCTGCTACAGTAAGGCAAATTTGAACATCTGTGTCTCTAAAACGAATAATGATATTAAGAACATTTTCAAACTTGTTCCAAGTATAGATCATTGAACTACATTGTACAAATTACAGCCATCTTCTACGCATAGCCGTTTTGGAACCAACGGTTTGGTCTTGGTACGAAAAAACTGTAAAAGAAATCCTTTCTTCGGGTTCTTTGAAAGCGTCCTTGAACTAATGGTGGCTCCGTAAACACCCTAAAGACCAACGTAGCCCACTTCAAATCCAAAAAGAGTTAACAAATCACATCCATTTGCCTAAGGAGGAGTAATTACGTAATATTCATACTTTGAGCCCGTATTGCAGGATAGTAATACTAAGACGGTCCTTCAGTTAAGTATACAAATGGTCCCTAGACCAAGTGCTCTCCATAATATTTGACTGCACATTCCTATAATCAATAGTATCCGAGGAATGATCCCCCAAATCTTCCCGTCCTTTTTCTCGCTCGGTGCTTTGGAACATACTGGTAAGCATGCACACGGATATACACTGAAGCGCCAAAGACTCTACTATACGCATGCGTATTCAAATACGGAGATATGTAATTGAGTAAAATATGGAGTTTCGTTCGGCGCCGCCCGTGTAAGACAGCAAGTGTCAGGCGCAGTTGTTAGATGGGTTACTGCTGCGACAATGGCAGGTTATCAAGATTTAAGTGAGTGTGGACGTGGTTTTATAGTCGACGCACGAGCGACGGGACACAATACCTCCGAGACGGCGATGAAGTGTGGATTTTCCTGTACGACCATTTCATGATTGTACCATGAACATCAGCAATCCGGTAAAGCATCAAATCTCCGACACTGATGCGGCCGGGAAAAGACCCTGCAAGAATGTAATCAGCGACGACTGAAGAGAGTCGTTCAACGTGAGAGAAGTGCAGCCCATCCGCAAATTCCTGCAAATTTCAATGCTGTGCATCAACAAGTGTCGGCAAAAAAACATCATCGATATGGGCTTTTGGAGCCGAATACCCACTCGTGCACCCTTGATGACTGCACGACACAAAGAGTTACGCCTCACCTGTTGATGACTGGAAACATGTTGTATGGTCGGACGAGTGTCGTTTCAAGTTGCATCGAGCGGATTGAGCTGAACGAGTTTGGAGACAATCTCATGAATTCGTGGATCCTGCATGTCATCAGGTGACTGTTCAAGCAGGTGGTGGTTCTGTGAACGAGCGGGACGTGTATAGTTTGGATATCGGACCCATGATTCTCCTAGATATCACTCTTGCAGTTGACACGTACGTAAGCACCCTGTCACAAAAGACGAAGAAGTAAATTATCTAGAATTAGAATCAAAAACAGCTGTCCACACGAGTAAAGTAGAAATACATATCCTCACAGTAGTGAAGAAACTTAAATCATTCAATTTAAGCAAGTCTTCTGGTCCAGACTGTATACGAACTAGGTTCCTTTCAGAGTATGCTGATGCAATCACTCCATACGTAACAATCATATACAACCGTTCGCTTCACGAAAGATCCGTACCCAGTGGCTAGAAAGTTGCACAGGTCACAGCAATATTCAAAAGAGGTAATCCACTAAATTACAAGCCCACATCATTAACATCCATATGCAGCTCGATATTGGAGCATATATTGTGTTCGAACATTATGAATTACCTCGAGGAAAACAGTCTAGTGACACACAATCATCAAGGATTTATAAAAAATCGTCTTCTGAAACACAACTAGCGCTTTACTCGCATGAAGTGTTGAGTGTTATTGACAAGGGATTTAAAATTGATACCGTATTTCTGGATTTCCGTAAGGCTTTTAACAGTGTCGAGTAAAACAGAAGTTATTCTCGCGTTCCCCAAGGTAATGTTATAGGCCCTTTGCTGCTCCTTATCGACAGTATGTAAACGGTTTGGGAGACAATCTGAGCAGCCGTCTTAGGTTGTTTGCCGATGACGCCTTCATTGGCAGAAAAGTGTGAGGTCATCCACATGAGTTCTAAAAGGAATCCGCTAAACTACACAATAAATCAGCCAAATCTAGAGGACGTAAATTTAACTAAATACGAAGGAATTACGATTACGAACAACTTGAAATGGAAGGAATACACAGAAAGTGTTAAGGGGGATGTTAATCAAAGACTGCGTTTTATTGGCAGAACACCATAAAATGTAACACATCTACTGAGGAGACCCCCTACACTGCGCTTGTCCGTCCTCTTTTTAGAATACTGCTTGCGCGGTGTGGGATCCTTAGCAGACCAGATTGACGGAGTACACCGAAAACGTCCAAAGAAGGGCAGTACGTTTTGTGTTATCGCGAAGTATGAGAAAGTGTGTCATTGAAGTGTTACAGGATATGCAACTGACATCATTAAAACAAATGCGTCTTTCATTGCTGAAGAATCTTCTCACGAAATTCCAATCACCAACTTTCTCCTCCTAAGGCGAAAATATTTTGTTGACGCCACCCTACATAGGGAGAAATGATCAGCATAAGAAAAGAAGGGAAATCAGAGCTCGTACGGCAAGATATAGGTGTTCGTTTTTCCGCGGTTTATATGAGATTGGAATAATTGAGAACTGTGTAGGTGGTTCGGTGAACCGTCTGTCAGGCGCTTAAAGGTGATTTGCAGAGCATCCATGTAGATGTAGATGTCTGGTCACGTGCATCCACGCATGCGTACTGTGCATTCCGATAGACTTGGGCAGTTCAAGCATGGCAGTGCGACACCCCACACGTCCACAATTGCTACAGGAACACTATTCTGAGTTTACACACTCTGCTGGCGACCAAACTCCCTAGACACCAACACTATCGGGTATACCAGGGATTCCTTCGAGCGTGTTGTTCAGAAGAAATCGCGAACCCCTCGTACTCTTACCGATTTATGGACAGCCCTGCAGGATTCATGGAGTCAGTTCCCTCAAGAGCTACATCCGACATCAGTCGAGTCCATGGCATGTCGTGTTGCGGCGCGTTTGCGTGCCCACGGGGGCCCTACATTATTTTAGACAAATGTACCTGTTTTTTTGTCTCTTCAATGTAATTCAGCATTCTTCCAGCTTTACATATGCATCTGTAATGGGAGGAACGCCTAATACGTGACCTGTGTTAAGAACCCGCTGCCATGCACTCTCCCGTGGTTTTGTAGAGTATTTGTCCAGATGCCGATGCTGACAATTTTGGTGAGCAGCGGTGACTGTCGGTAATACCGAGGCTCAGAGGAATGTGTAGTACAGATGGTGTGCAATAACGGGCGGCAGAGGGATGCCCCGATTCGGTGCAGGGCTGCTAGCGAGCGGCGAGGCCTGAGTTGCAGCTACCTGGGGATTTGCCGGGCCGCCGGTGCTGGCGCTCCGCCAGAAGGGAGGCGCCGGTCCAGGAACCAGGGATGCAATGCTAAGCCGAGCTGCCGATGGCACGCTGAACGACCGTCTCCAGGAGAGCCGTGTTCCCGGCCCCGCCGCTGAGTGCTAAGGCGGCGGTCGCCATACGTCGTCCCCACAACTCCACCGTAATTGCCGACATGCCCTCCTGCAGAGAGACCTTACATGGACCACTCCTTCTCCTTACGTCTTTTTATCGCTCTGTCCTTGTCTGTCAGAACTTCCTTCTTCCTTCCATCCTTCCTCCCTCTCTCTATCTCTCTCTCTCTCTCTCTCTCTCTCTCTCTCTCTCTCTCTCTCTCTCTCTCTCTCTCACTCACTCATTCTCTCTCTATCCCTCTCCTTCCTTCCCTTCCTCCCTCCCTCTTCCTCCCTGTCTCTTGGAAATGTGTAAGTCCACCAAATCCTTGGCTACATTAGACGTCACCTCATGTGTTCATTACAGCACAAAATTATACCATCTTTACGTATATCAAACCACGCAATTCAGAATTTCCCTTAACCCTCAAAAACTAAGTGTAGGCAACCCACCACTTTAAAAAATAACCTTTAAATCTTTTGTGCGACTAGTAAAATGGATTTCGCGAAAATTACGGTCCTATGCATAGCTCTTAAAGTGGTGAATTTGCACAAATTTTCACTCTGAGTAGAGTGCTGTACTTGTTGTTATTTTGAGCTGATTGCTAATGTCTTCCAGGACACATGTTGAAAGCCAACAGCAAAAGTAAGTTAAGCTATCACTCATGGAGATGTGTGTTTTGGATCATAATGTGTAAAATATATTACCGAGAACAGTCAATAAAAGCAATAATATTGTGTGCAGCAGCGAATTTGATGATAATCATTTTGCAGGCTTTACATGTTCTCCACTAGATATACGATATATATGTGATAAACTGGGGCATCATGTTAGCATACTAGTATAGTAGAAGGTTGGATGAGTTTTATTTTTTGTTCTGAAGAAAAAGTAATCCTTGAGGTTGCTGAATATATTTAAGGTCAAGTTAGTACTGTTGACTTTTCTCTGGAGGAAAGGGAAGTCACTGGCCCATCAAGCGAACAGGAGTGCGATGTAAATTGCGAGCCACTTTACGGCCATTAATGATGGCCTACTTTCGGTCGGAACGCGTCGGCTGGTACTTCCATCTCTCTCGACCCCTCGCGAAATTTAACCCCCAAGAGAATCTCGCACTTTCTTTTTCTGCAGTATAATCGCTATATGTTCTTACGTTGTACAAAAATCTCAAGTAGTACATATTCAATTTGTAGTGTATATTTTTCAACGTTTCTGTAGCAGCCAGAGACTTTGTTTAGTTCAGTAGAATTATTTATATGTTCCACAGGCTGTATTTGCGCTAGTTAATTATTATGATGATCATGGCTTAAACTTTACAAATGTAAGTTGGTCATTCTCGTGTATGGAGAAGAAGCTTTAATAGAAGAATAAGCTCAACTCCTTTTTCATTTTTTTAAATTCTCTATCAATATTTTCAACTGACAAGTCAAGTCTTTAGACACTGATGCACACTATGTTCTCTTCTGTCAAGAGGATAGTTGGTGGACAACGCGTGCCCTTCTTGGCTGCTACTGTTACATTTATGAATCTTAAAATTTTGATCAAACTGTGGCTCGTTGAACGACAGTGAATGTGCTGCTGTCGTTAGTATGCATAATTTATGAGTAGTTGCTCCAATGTAGTTACAGGATTTACAGCAGGTACTATTCGTACAACACGTTTCTTTGAAATGATTATTCTTAGTGTATAATCTCGTAGTATTTCCTTGTATGTGGCAGTAATGAAACTGTAATGAGCAAAGTAAGGTAACTTTCCCAAGCTTTTATCTCACAGAAATTTTGCAGAATTTAATATCTTAAGCAGATCCATCATATGTGGCTCTAGCAAATATCCATGAATTTTGTATAATTTCACTTGCAATATGTTCCGTTTCTCAAAACGTCTCCAATCGCTCTCACAAAGGCCATTGCCCCTGCCTTGTCTGCAGAGCTTTTCATCGGTCAGCGCTCGCTCTAAGCTACATTCCACACCGATACCTAATAATAATTTTTGTGTCTCCCACGCGTTTTACCATCGCCAGTTCAGCGAACGCCATTATTACGCTCTCTCGACTCCACTTTCAAAGCGCTTCCCACTCCGTGTTCCTCTCAGATTTTAAAACGTTAATAATTTCTCTGGGCATAGTAGGTAGTTTACATAACGTATACTTGCATAACATTTACAAACATACAAAATTTATGTAGCTTAGGTTACATAGATAATGTAAGGAATGCTCTATATATCGGTGTGTGTGTGTGTGTGTGTGTGTGTGTGTGTGTGTGTGTGTGTGTGTGTGTGTGTGTGTGTGTGTGTGTGCGTGTGTTGCAAAGATGCATGCTCCGGTGAAATAATTAAAATAAATTGTAGAAGCTGGGAACTTGGCAGTCTGCAGTGCCGCTAAAAGATCAAAGACAGAGTAGTTTCTTCTTAACGACCATACTGACTGCCTGGAAATTAGTGAAGATAGGTTCCGCTAGCAGTAAAGAGACCTAACGGTCCTCTCAGGGGCTGGCTAGCAAAGGCTGAAAGACTGAAAATTGCCCTAGAAAATAGCAGAAGAGAGGTAGAGTAATACATCAGTAATTAAAACTAGCATTTGAAGTCAGAAATGGTAGCTTAAGGTAGAGAGCAGTCTGACGGAGACGAGAAAACCAAAAGTCAATATAAGTTATCAGATGAGACTGTGTGGTTCCTGAAAGCTTCTCAAGTCTCAAACGTCTTAGACGTATATATGCAGACTACAGCGGTAAATGAAAAACTGTACCAAGAATGGGATATTTTTGTTTTTTATTTTTTTATTATTTTGTTTACTAAATTTTTGGATTATTCTAGTCGATGTATCTGAATTCTAGGAGTCGCTAGCGCCTCCCGATTGGCGGAATATCCAAACGTGTCTTCCCGAAATGTTATTGGAGATTCCGTTTGTAGTGCGTTCAGAGTATCATGTTAGCAGAAAAGCACAGTGTCGATCGTTAAGGTACGTCCAATAACCTAGTTCCAATTTCTCATCGGGGCCAAAAAGGTAGCGGACCGTATGACCTAGTATCCAGTTGACAGTGCTAGTTTTTGTTGCGATTTAATTAATCACATACGGGAATAAAAGCGTCAAGAAAGCGATCCAAGAAGGTGTCTGTCGGGTAAGGAAAACCAAGATACGCTGCGCGAGCCTCGAGACGTCAGACGACGCACCACATAAGAATCGATGAGCGTCTGGTTTTTCCACACCACAGTGAACACAGAGGGGTGTGTCAGCAAGCCGGATGCTGAGCAAACGGAACTGGTTGACCTGTGTACCACTGACGGTGATATACCAAGTGGACTGAACGTTGCTGTCGAGACAACCAGCATGCACCGCCTTCCATACATGACGCCACAAGATCTGGGGAAACTTCTGTTCGATATGGTTGGGGTTCGACACAATTGTAATGTGTCGTGTAAAATCCTTGTCTGGAGTATACGTGGAAGGGGTAAGGAGTGCAGGACGTAACTTAATTCAAGAAAAAAGCACCGAAAGTGATAAAAGGAGGATGGAATGTCTGAGGACATGACTGGGGCTGACATGGAGACTGGCACGTATTCATGGAAAAGCAGTCCAGTCAGGCTCGTTTGGCAGCGATGACAGACTAACAGTCGCGAGAGGAAAAAGAAAAAAAAAGATGCCGTAACTCTTTCTAGCTTATGGAGTAAGCCCACACCACCACTCTCCCGATGGAGGGAAAGGGAGGAATACTGAACTGTAGATAACATCTCGGTACAGACAAATGATCCCATCGCCATCGACATACGACGGACGAGGGTAATCGGAAACGGGAACACTTGAGCCACATGTGGTATGCGTGAGGGCTGTTAAACATTCACATATTGTTCACGCTGTAGAGTGTAGAGGGATCAAAGTCGGTGGTCCACGAGGTCAGCCCTGATCGTTTGGAGGAGACGTCTACTGTTGGTTGCCGCTGAACGACGGAGGTCATTCATAAAATCAGTGCCCAAACAGGGACGCTGGTAGCCACAATTAGAGGAGCGATATATTTCTCAGTTAGATCCTCACCAAGGAGTAGAACTTCGATTTCTAAATGTTAAGAGAACTGCCCGATACCTCCCCATAAGTCGCCACCCAAGTCAGAGCCGCACGAACACCGCCTTCATTGCGGAGGTAGAGGACTAGATCGTCAGCATAGTCTGTGCAACTGAAGCGGTGCTCATGCACTGTCATGTCACCAGGCGTTGGCGAAGCTCCTGGAGTAGGAGCTCTAATGGCAAAGCATACAGTATCGTGGAAAGTGGGCCAAATTGTCGGAGAAAGCGCGCGATCACTAGTGGCGCTGTGAGGTGACCGTTACAGAATATTTTTGAAGTCTCCCCGCTCAAGATTCGCACTACCACTGTTACTACACGAGGCCAAAAACCCAAGTGTTGGAGAACCGATTTCAGAAAGGTATGGTCGCTGACTGTAGTCAAACGATGCTAATACGCCAGGTAGATGTAGCGACCGGGCTAGCGCGATTATGTCAATGTAATGGCAATCGGCCGTATGAATGTTGTTGTCACCGCCCCGCGAAGTCTGATCAAGAGAGGCGACGTATCTTGCTGCCCTCTTGAGTCGTGAGGTCCAAAAATGGGTAAAAATTTTCATGTCGCTGTTGAGTAGAGTGATGGGCCGGTAATCACAGATACATGATAGCCCATGTGGTAACCAGGATGATGACCCCATCAAGGAATGTGTATGGGATCGTTGTCGTGAGAGACATTCACGACAGATGGACGTCCAAGTAGGTACCAAAAGATAACTAGAACACTTGTAAAATTAGAGGGGGAGGCCGTCAGGTCCAGGGGGCTTGTTGGCAACTCCCGCGTTGATAGTACCTAGGACTTCATCGGAGGTCACTTGTTCCTGAAGTTCTTCAGCCATATCCTCTGGCATGGTGTTGACAGTCACTGCTGCTACCTCCTCAATTAAGGTCGGGGGATGTGGGGCGGCAGAGTACAGCTGGCGGAAATGAGAATAGAAAGTTTGATTAATGGCACAATGCGTAGTGTATCGTTGTCCTTCCGCATTGCATTCCTCATTTCTTCTTCAATGTATAGGTGAACATTTGGGGTGAAAGACTACATTCTTGTATCACACATTTTCAATGAAAGCACTTCACTCCTACTCTTACACTTTGATTTTTCCCTCCTGCTTCTTGTACATACTGTGTGTTACGCATCTTTCGCTATACTAGTTTTCTCCGAATTTCGAACATCTTGAACCCTTTTACTTTCTCGAACGCTTTTTGCAGGTCACAGTCCTATGAACGAGTCTTCAGTTTTCATTAGGCCTCCTTTCATCAAGCGCTGCGTCAAAAAATGCCTCTATGGTGTCTCTATCTTCCCTAAAGCCGACGCCACCTAATACACTATGTGATTAAAAGTATCCGGACAACTGGCTGAAAATGACTTACAAGTCCGTGGCGCCCTCTGTCGGTAATGCTGGAAATCAATATGCTGTTGGCCCACCCATAGCCTTCATGACAGCTTCCACTCTCTCAGGCATGCGTTCAATCAGGTACTGGAACGTTCCTTGGTGAATGGTGGCGCATTCTTTACGGAGTGCAGCAATGAAGAGAGGTAGCGATGAGGGTCGGTGAGGACTAGCACGAAGTCGGCGTTCCAAAACATCTCAAAAGCGTTCTGTAGGATTTAGGTCAGGACTCTGCAGCCCAATCCATTACAGGGATGTTACTGTCGTGTAACCACTTCGCCGTAGGCCGTGCATTAGGAACAGATGCTAGATCATGTTGAAAGATGCAATCACCATCCCCGAATTGCTCTTCAACAGTGGGAAGCAAGAAGGTGCTTAAAGCCTCAATGTAGGCCTGTTCTGTGATAGTACCACGCAGAAGAACAAGGGGTGCAAACCCCTTCCATGAACCATAGCACCACCGCCCCAAAATTTTACTTTTGGCTCTACACACGCTGGCAATTGACGTTCACCGGACATTCGCCATATCCACACCCTGCCATCGGATCGCCGCTTTGTGTACCGTGATTCGTCACTCCTCACAACGTTTTGCAACTGTTCAATCGTCCAATGTTTACGCTCCTTACACCAAGCAAACCGTCGTTTGCATTTACCGGCATGTTGTGTGGCTTAGGAGCGGCCAATCGCCTCCCTTCTATTTATCATAGTACTTGCAGTGGATCCTTATGCAGTTTGGAATTCCTGTATGATGGTCTGGATAGCTGTCTGCCTATTACACATTACGACCCTAATCAACTGTCGGCGATCTGTCAGGCCACAAGCAAGGTCTGCCTGTTCGCTTTTGTGCTGTGCGTGTCCCTTCACGTTTCCACTTCACTATCACATCGGAGACAGTGGACCTAGGGATGTTTAGGAATGTGGAAATCTCGCATAAAGACGTATGACAAATGTGACACCTAATAACCTGACCTCGCTCGAAGTCCGTGATTTAAGCGCGGCACCCCATTCTGCTCTCTCTCGCTGTCGAATGGTTACTGAGGTCGACGATATGGAGTACCTAGGAGTATGTGACAGTACAATACACTTAATTTGAAAACGTCGTGATGCTTTTGATCACATGGTATACATCTTCAACTTCCTTTTCCAGTCTTCTGTAAATTATTATTGCCAGCAACTTAAATGTATGAGCTGTTTCGGTGACTGTGCTATAATTTCGTATTTGTCTGCTCTTGCTACCTTCGGAATTGTGTGGATGATGTTTCTCCGAAAGCCAGATGATATGTCGTCAGACTGATTCATTCAACACACCACAAGATAGTCGTTTTGTTGCCATTGCTCCCAATGATATCTCTTCTATATTGACTACTGTCTGTTCTTGTCACGTCATCAGATATGTCTTCCACCTCATAGAGGCTTTCAACTCACTCTTTCCACCTATCTGCTCTGTTCTCTATTGCACTTTTAATGTGATCGTCCTTTATTTTAGTTTCACCGAAAGTTGTTTTCACTTTTTTCTGACTTACTAATTGTAATCTTCCAGGAAGGGCTTTCACTAAATTCGGCCACTCTGTATACGAAATTCCTTTCCATTCGTTCTAGAACCGGAGACTTAGTGCACAGCGAAATTACTTGCAGGGTTTATGTGTACGTCTCTAACATATCCGATGGCTTTCAGGACGGGGAGATGAGTGAGGTCACTGCCCTATGGCAACTCTGAGGTGAGGACCACAGTGTAGTGGTCAGTATTCCCGCTTTTGACTCTTCCTAAATGAGTTTAAACCCTCGGAAAATTGTCGCTGTCTCTTGTAACGTAACACTTGTTGTGTTTGATTGTGTCGCTCATAATGAACAGTACTGTGCCTATGAACGCTCACAATAGCTAAATTAACAAGAAAATCAAATTTAAATCTTACACGGCGGTCGGATGGTCCCGGGAGGCCACTCGTGGCCTGACGACGGTCTGAGTGAGTTCACGTGCTGCCCGAAGCACACGATGCATAGAGACACGGTAGTGGGACATTGTTGGTTGTAAAGTCATATGGTACACTACACACCGCTATCTTGCAAAAGGGCATCGCCTCACTGCTCGCCACCGTATGTGCACCCCATTATATCACATCGCTAATGAAAATTAATCATTGTTGTTGTTGTTGTTGTTGTTGTTGTTGTTGTTGTTGTTGTGGTCTTCAGTCCTGAGACTGGTTTGATGCAGCTCTCCATGCTACTCTATCCTGTGCAAGCTTCTTCATCTCCTAGTACTTACTACAACCTACATCTTTCTGAATCCGCTTAGTGTATTCATCTATTGGCCTGCCTCTACTATTTTTACCCTCCACGCTGCCCTCGAATGCTAAATTTGTGATCCCTTCATGCCTCAGAACATGTCCTACCAACCGGTCTGTTTAGTGTATTCATCTAATGGTCTCCCTCTACGACTTTTACCCTCCACGCTGCCCTCCAGAACTAAATTGGTGATCCCTTCATGCTTCAGAATATGTCTTACCAACCGATCCCTTCTTCTAGTCAAATCGTGGCCCAAATTTCTCTTCTCCTCAATTCTGTTCAATACCTCTACATTAGTTATGTGATCTACCGATCTAATCTTCAGTATTCTTGTGTAGCACCACATTTCGAAAGCTTCTATTCTCTTCTTGACTAAACTATTTATCGTCCATGTTTCACTTCCATACATGGCTACACACCATTCAGAAACGACTTCCTGACGCTTATATCTATACTCGATGTCAACAAATTTCTCTTCTTGAGAATCGCTTTCCTTGCCATTGCCAGTCTACATTTTATATTCTCTCTACTTCGACCATCATCAGTTATTTTGCTCCCCAAATAGCAAAACTCATTTACTATTTTAAGCGTCTCATTTCGTAATCTAATTCCCTCAGCATTACCGATTTAATTCGACTACATTCCATTATCCTCCTCCTGCTTTTGTTTTATGTTCATCTTATTTCAAGACACTGTCCATTCCGTGCAGTTGCTCTTCCAGGTCCTTTGCAGTCTCTGAGAGAATTACAATGTCATCGGCGAACCTGAGTGTTTTTAATTCCTACTCCGAATTTTTCTTTTGTTTGAATATATGCCACCGAAACGTTCAATATCTACATCGTGGACTTCATATTTGGCCCATTTCCCGTCACTTTCTGTTAAACGTGTCACCATAAAACTTGTGAAACTCCACATCGGTAATCACTATACATATTTCCTTACCGTAACTGCCTTTATACATGTATAAAAAAAACTGTTAATTATATCATGTACGTGCGATGTCTTAGGGATTCCGGTATCGATTGCAAATGGGCTGTGTTTGTCTCTGGCCGAATGGTGGGAGACCAGAGGAAACGTAGTGGAAAGAGGGCGCACGTAGCAAAATTGGACGGGGATATATGACCATGCTCAGCTAGCGATAGAAAAATAGCTCTCTGGGAGCAGAGGGCAGTTGGACGCTCGGATTTATTGAGGACGTGTGAGCGTTTTGTTAGGTCGAACTTAGCTGGAAGCCTGGCTTGTGGAATCTTACTGGCACCATCACGATGGGTTGGAGTTTTCTGCCACCCGTTCACTGGAGGAAGTGAGCTTGCTCGGCGAACTGTTTCCCAGTCATAATGAGGTCTGTTGGTAACAGGCATTAATTTTCTTCTTAAATTACGTGTGGACAACTGCATCCTGGTTCCGTTCCCGAGTGCTTGATATCTATGTCATTTTCCGTGTTTGGTGTTGTGAGCCAAAGACGCTCGTTTGTATTTCTGGACACATATTCACGACTTCTCGTGAAGGTGCATGAATTTCAAATTTCATTTTCTACTAGCCAAAATACGGCGTAGCGTGGCCAGCTTACAGTGGGCTTTCCGTGATCTCATTTTGTAGGTTATCTGCCCTCTTCTTTTCGTTAAATGTTTGCTAGTTTCTTTTAAGGCACATGTCCGAATGGTCACCATATTTATATAATTAAGCTGAGGACGACCAATGGTCCCTTTATTGACGATGCACACCATGCTCGAACTCATACGGGAATCAGCAAAACGATGCGAGTAATGAGAATAATTGGCAGGGGGCAGAACATGAGTATTGGCTCTGAACACTATGGGACTTAATTGCTCAGGTCATCAGTCCCCTACAGTTTAGAGCACACACATCAAATCCCGAGGGAGGATTCGAACCTGCGAACGTGGCGGTCGGGCGGTTCCAGACTGAAGCGCCTAGAACCGCTCAGCCACACCGGCCGGCATTACTATTGTGTGGATAAGGTGAGAATTGGAATCCGGCGGGAAGTGTGGTAGGACAGTCCGTGCAGCTGCACTGACCATTGTGCCTGGGTGGCTAATGGGCGGACACGGTAGCTCAGCGTGCTCCGATAGAGGGCTGGCTGCCCTGTGTGTGTGTGTGTGTGTGTGTGTGTGTGAAACAAAAACAAAAAAACAACAAAAAACGTGAGACCTTGGTTCGACATCCACTCCGGCACAAATTAACAAATTTTCTACTTTCCCCGTTGATTTAATTCAATGCCCACTCGGAGTCAACCTCTGTAATTTATTTGTGTCTTAATTTTATATTTAATTAAAGCAGTATTCAAGGCACTTACTGTTAACATAAACTATTATCTACCTGCCTTACAGATTTTCCGTTTTATTCAAGTAGCCTTCATCCAATGTTCATTAAGCCTTTTGATAGTTTTGAAATTTTGTTAGAACACTGTTTGGGGCTTAGAATTTTCCAAGTTAGCTCTATTTTGGTACAATGCTGTTACATGTTTCTGTGCTTGTAAACTTATTTTGCGCAATGGTTTTAAATTTACTTCGAACAGTGTTAAATCCTCATGTATATGTCCTTGTTGCAGAACAGGTTAGCCATTAAGTAATGCGTTGATTATCATGGATCTCACGGTATGCCTTAGTCGATACAGTGACATTTATCAAACAGTTTTTGTTAGACGCCTATGTGAAAGGTATCCGTTTTGGTAAGGCAGTTAACCAGTTGATTACATGAAGTCTGTGTCACTTGTTACATACTATTTTTCGAACTACCTACCTGTGTGATAGTTATTTTGTTACTTGGTTATTTAATCTGTTCCCGCCAGACCTTGCTCACTGTATCTATTTGACCAACTACTGCCATTGTTTGTTTTCTTTTATCTCTGAAGTTTAGCGATTGCCCATCGCTTTCCGATTATTAAAATTTTATGTGAATTGATTTAAATAGGATCTTTTAACTTCACCTATCCCCATCAAGAAAATCCATGCAAATCACTTATAGCCGATCCTTAATATAAGTTCAATCTACTGTCTTGTTTGGTCAGTACGCCATAAAGGTCACTGTATACCTATTTAGGGGCTTCTTGGGCATTAACCAAATTTAAGACAAATTATAAAGCACCAATTAAAACGGTTGTTGCGTTGTCGCAGGCTGTTAATTCAGTTAGCATGTACATATCTTCTATTTAGAATCCTATTACATCCCGTTGTTTATAGAATTTTTGCGCTTTAAAATGTTGTTAGCCTTTTGTCATTGGGCCTTTAGCCGATTGTACAGATCCAAATTGTTGTTATTGGTTTCATCAGTTGATGTTCTTGACCTGGAACTGTCTGCTGATGCTCTGACTGCAACTGCCTAGTACCCTTCAAATTATTTTTGGCCTCAGTGCAGTAGGCCTTTATTCTTGGGTATTTAGCCGTTTCTGCTTTTGCCTGAAACAATTATTTGATTGCACTTCATCTGTAACTCCTTGTCAACCACATGTACTGCAACTTCTTGATGCTTCAAATTATTTAGGACTTACTGTGGAGGACACTATTCAGTTGGCTTTAAGCCATTAGTGCACTGAGCCCTGAGCGCCTCGTGTTTGTTCCATTTATTACTTGAAAACTTGTCTTTGCGGTACTGCCATCCCGTATGTTATTCGATTTATTGGCGTCACTAAGTTTCTGGCTTGCCTGCCCATGAGTGGCAGCAGCAGCGCTTATCAATAAGAGCACTGTCGTACTACCTTTGGAGCAACCGCTAGTATTTCCGGGTTGCCACGTGTCGAGGAGTTCAGTCGGAATGGAGCAGCAGTAAGGTCCAGACAGCCATGACTTGCCCGACCATTGCATACACAAGACTTGAGTGGGGACGACCTTGGTTGGTCGTTCAGTCGGTCGTCCCATCAGACGACTTGTATTTGGGCGCCGACCGCTTTTGGGATCTTTGGGTGTGTCGACTTGTGATTGTTGTTCCACAGTGACTGCTTTAGTATTGTTCGAATTGTCTGTGGAAGCGTTTTGGCGCAACCGTTTGTAGCTTGTGCTGTTTTGCCTGAGCAGTTATTGTAATGTTGTCTGCGTGCTGGAATGACTCAGTCGGTTGGGATGGAGCAGCGAGGAACTGCGTACACACGCAGTCTTATCGTGAGGCGCTACCTGCGAGTGGGACGAAGTTCATTGTCCACCAAACTTGGACGCTGAAGTTGAGTTATCAGTTAACCTGTTATAAAATGTGACATCTCTTCGTTCATTTGTGAGTTGTTGTTCCCTGGGCCGTATGGGCTGGCAGCAGCATATGATGTGTTGGAGTCGGCGAAATCTTGCAGCCGTCTCCCTATATTGCCATTGATTTTTAAACTGACTGTTACTTACCAGTGAAGTGCTCCAGCGGTATTTTCAGCCCTGTGGCCTTTAACGCCCCAGTTACCTGCCCTGGTCGTTAGCACAGTTTTCTGGCAGTGTGCCTTTCCTCGTCGTGTTGAGGCTGCATGGCATGGCGTGTAGTTCGACAGCATTTAAGTTGTTTGGTTCATATTTTGCTTACAGTGGTTATTGTTCCCTTGGCTGTTTTATACGCCAATTTCTGAAGACCTAGTGCTGTTCGTATTCTCGTCCTTAGTCGATATTTTCCATTATTGTGCTGTTTTTTGGACATAAGGGAAGTGGTTAAATTATTGGTCGGTCCTTGGGCCGTCCCTAGTTTGGGTTGTCAGCCAATTATTTACCTCTTGGCTGCCTGTCTCACCTCACCTTACGTTTGAGCTACCTTCTTAGGCCGGCCCTTGGAACATTTCTGAGCGCCACTTGTATTGTTTATTTTATATTGTAATTTTAATTTTAGTTGAAGTACTGTGTGAGGCCTTCAGCTGTAAATTAATTCAGTTCCTTTAAATTTTGCGTAAAGGCCTTCAGCTGTTTTAAATTAAAATTTTGAAGATTGATTTTATTTAAAAAAAATTTTTTCCTTAAAATTGGTTCTGTCTGAAATTGTTTGTAAACCAGGCCCTAAGCCGTTAGTTATTTGATGTGCTATGTGAGGCCTTCAGCCGAGCCGAGGATTTACGTGAACCCCTTTTAATAATGCCTTCAGCAGTGTGTTTTCTTTAAGGGAAAATTTTTTAATAAGAGGGAAGGGGTCTATTTTAAATTGTTTGTCTGACTTGTTGCTAAGGCTTTCAGCCGTTGTTTCAAATTTTTTTGTGGCCTTCAGCCACACAATAAGTTTGTATTTCCTTAATTAGGCTTTCGGCCATTCTGTTGTAAGTTTAAAAGGAAATTTCTTGGTTAGAAAAATTGTTTATTAATGTGTTTTCATTATAGTTGTCCTTCAGATGAGTTGTGTAGGCCTTCAAGCAGCTAAATGTTTCAATTGCATGTACTTTTTCATTTTTAACTTTTATTCTTAATTGCTTTTGATTTTTAAGCCAGGCCTTCTGCCGTTCTTGTGTTTGCTGTGTCGTTTTGTGGCATCAGCGCAGAAAGCATTTCAAGTGTTCTTCAACCTGGCCTTCAGCCGTATTGTTTGAGTGTGATCTTTTAAAGCAATGTGTAAATATGTATTTCTTGGACAAATAAAGTTGTGTTCGATTGTGCAACTCACAGTAACTGTTTAGGGCCCCATCCACAATCTTAACCTTATCCTGTGCCGTCTTTGAGTAGCTACCAACCAGGTTTCATGCAGTTGCTAAGTATTTTTAATTGTTGTTCTTTTAATTGTCTTAGTCTCATATATTTTATAAATTGTTTCTTTGTTAAATGGTTTAATTAACTTCGTTAATGAATGATTAATCTAAAGCATTTTATTTTCTAACCCCAGTTCCGTTCCACTCCTCACCAGCTCCCTACCGCTTCATTAATATTTAGAAAGAATGAGAAACAATACTACCTGAATATAATCACAGATGTAACAGTTGGGAGTACTGATACTACGTTACACAACCCGTCATTTGACGTAAATCATGTTAGGAGATTTTCCAACGATTCTAGAGACATTTATCGATTCATTATCTCACAGCTTATATTAGGAGAGATAAACACATTTCATAAATTGCAAACCATCGTTTAGTTTACGCTATATGATGCTACTGTTGCGGTACCGGAATATCGATAATGGAGACTTTCTCGATTTCTTCGCCTTATCCAGAACTGTTGTCGAGCCTGTGCTGTAAGCCGACGGTCCAGTCGGTTTGGTTTTCTTATATAATTCTCGTTGTTGGCTGTATCTTCTCATGTATTAATTCACACACCGGTCGGTAGCACCGATACGCCCAGTTGTTAAAGACATCCCACCGCCCCGTTTAGTTCCCTGCGTGGCTGCGAGGCAGGCGATACGTTCGCTGTACTGACATGTAAGTATGCATGTCCTTCTTCTTCTTTTCTTCTTCTTCTTCTTCTTCTTCTTCTTCCTCTTTTTGTTCTCCTCTTGCCTTCATCGTTTACCAACACGTGGTCGTTATGGTTATTATCGTATTTGGCATATTTCACCCACCCACCATCCAGTGGCGGAATTTCTGTGTTCCTACTCTCTTCTAGGAATGCTATCCTTGCAAAAGAGCGCAAGCTGTTAGTTTGCATATCGTGAAAATGATGCGGTGCTTCGGTGCCAGCCCAGTATTTACATAGTGGGATATGGAACACCATCTAAAACCAACCTACAGAGTACCCGGAACATTGGCGCTCGTGATTAATCCGCTGGGTGGACAAAGCAGGGAGCAGTTCGCCTCCACGAATACGGCAAGCAGCGTGCTAACACGCGCAACTATCCGGACAGCAAACTGTGCGGTTCATCGCATTTGCATTTTAGTCATTTCTCTCCCCTGACCTTAACCTCTTCTGTTATAGTCCCGCTGTCCCACCCTCTAGACCCCGACGTAACAATAGATGCGAGATGTGCCATTAATCGTGGGTCATATGTTATTGTTATACTGTTTATGACACTTTGTACTATTCCTTCTCCCAAAGTTTTAAGCATGTCTGCTGGGTTCAGTGACCGTCTCTAAATTAAAACTGAAACAAATGAGCCCTCGGTCACAATTATTTTCAGTTTTGTTGACCAGGTTTCAACACTTATACGAGTGCCTTCATCAGAATTAAAACAATTGAAATGGCCTATAAAATAGTTAAAAATTTATAGGAGTAGACAGGCAGTACTTACATGTCACTTTTAAAATAATGAACAGGCCAGAAGGGCTTTAGTCACACATACACTTTTTATATAAAAAATGTCGTTTCCTGCACATAGCTGCCCTAACCTCTCTCCACCTCCTCCCTGTGCTCTCACCAGCACCACTTCACTGTCCCTCACCACTACTCTACCATTCTTCCCCCTTCCCGCTCCAGACTCCACCTTACCCCCAACCAGTCACCACCCCCATCATACACTGGTGGTGCTGCTCACAGTGTGGCTTCAGTTTCCCGAGATTTGTCATGTGTGTGTGTGTGTGTGTGTGTGTGTGTGTGTGTGTGTGTGTGTGTGTGTATGTGTGTATGTGTGTATGTGTGTATGTGTGTGTGTGTGTGTGTGTGTGTGTGTGTCGTCTGTTTTTGATGACGTCCTTGCTGGCCGAATGCTCATTTGTGACTATGTTTTGTTGTGCCTATATGCAACTCAGCTTTTCCACTATATGAAAAGTAGCGACTTTTCTTTTCACAATATTGTTACATTCCATCCTGGATTTTCCGTTGTTTGATTTCTTTGAGTTCAGTGCAGCTAAATCGTAAGCATTATCACAACTGTTCATAAATTCTGAGAGCTGCTCTCTGTCACCATCGAATTTTCTGGGTACTAGTCTCGCGGCCTCACTACAGTTTAAGTGCAGTGTTGTATTGCTGTGAGTGGAATTCGTGGAAGTCACCTTTTCTTCTAACCTGTCGTAAATGCCTGCTGTGCTCGTCTGGGTCCAGGTACTGTGAGCGCCTCCCTCACATCTGCTGCTTGTGGTGACGCCTCAGGTGCGGTAAGTCTCTCGCCCACGGCTGCTATCGTTGACAATGCCCCTGGTAAGGCGGGCCTCTCACCCACGTCTGTCTGTAGTGACGCCTCTTGGTACTGTGAGCGTCTCCCTCACATCTGCTGCTTGTGGTGACGCCTCAGGTGCGGTAAGTCTCTCGCCCACGGCTGCTATCGTTGACAATGCCCCTGGTAAGGCGGGCCTCTCACCCACGTCTGTCTGTAGTGACGCCTCTTGGTACTGTGAGCGTCTCCCTCACATCTGTTGCTTGTGGTGACGCCTCAGGCGCGGTAAGTCTCTCGCCCACGGCTGCTATCGTTGACAATGCCCCTGGTAAGGCGGGCCTCTCACCCACGTCTGTCTGTAGTGACGCCTCTTGGTACAGTCGGCCTGCCCCTTTGTATTGTGGACCTATTTCAAACGAGTGCTGTCAGTAACGACGCTTCTGGTATGGTGGGCCTCTTGACCACTACTGCTGCCGCTATCGACTCCTTCCATGTTCAGAGCAGGGCTGATTCATCTGATTGTTCCTCCACCTATTCCATTCGTCTTTATCTCTTTCCAGACCTATATAACTCTTCAATAACCCTCTAAATTCTTCAATAAACATGTAAAGACCCTTCAATATCCCCCTAACCCCAAATGTGTCGTCGGCTTTTCTTCTGCCCCTGTCGTGTCCTGAGAGGGAGTGAGTTGCACTGCTTGCAGACTCCAACAGCTTCAGGAGACAAGCTAAAATGTGGTGCAGAGTACGGAACTAGATGAGGATTTCTTGAGGAAGAAGGGAAATAATTAAAAAGTTCCTTGAGTATTTAACATGGAAGGTTCCTCTGGCACTGCTCCTAACCCTACCTCACATCATTAGCCCATCTACTTGCTCTGGCTGTATCTCTGTAGTGACGGCAGTGCCGATGCTAATTAAGACGTCAGGCGACGAGCGGCACACAGGCCGTGTTGACTGTACACTGATGGGTCTCACATGGACCACTGTAGAAACGGTTCTCTGAAGTGAACAGAGAGAGTGAACACAGGGAGTACACAGGTCAACGGCTCGATGGCCACTGGATAGTCTTTTGTAATGCCGCTGCTTCGCGACCGAAGCACCACTGGCAGTCAGAGATGAAGGGCTTATTTCAATAGTGGTACAAGACCATTTTTGTTCATTCTGAGATACTGAGTCCTAAAGCTAAATGAACGCTGAAAAATCTGCAATTGAGATACCAGAAATATTCAAGTATACATACTTGAGTATTTCTGGTATCTCAACTGCAGATTTTTCAGCGTTCATTTAACTTTAGGACCCGGTATCTCGGAATGAACAAAAATGGACTTGTACCACTATTGAAATAAGCCCTTCAGATATAATTTACTATGGTGCAAGGCCCTCAGATGAGGCAAGTTTTATAACACAGGAGTGAAATGAAAAGGAATGCTGTTTTTGACTAAGTACAAAAGACACTACTGTGCACACTACGTAGAAAGCTGTGCTTTAACCGGCATTATTTTACTTATGAAAGTCTTCCTCGCCAAGGTCTACCGCCTGAGCAGTTGTATCGAGCGACAGTGAGACGGGTTTTGATGTGACGGGTTTTGATGTGACGCCACTAGCCAATTCTGCAGCCGCTTCAAGCCTCCACCTACAATTTAGTAGGCTGAGATCGAGCCGCAGCTGAGAGACATTAAAGCCATTTTATAGAATATCATAACTTCAAGCTTCCTTTGCGAGGCCTGGATTCTGAGTGACTGGCCAACTTGCTTCGAACCCCGACCATAGGTTCAACGGCTTCCGTCCTGTAGCATTATTTGTCTTCTCCATTAACAATATGACAATTACGGTACTATTTCATGACTGCAATTCTTTCACCTACGTAATTATTATAATCTTACCCCAGACCCTTTTGTCAGATGTGCCAATGTTTCACTACAGTTATTTTATCATAACTTGTCAAATGTCTTCTGTAACGGGATAAGCGGTATTTATTGTTTTACATACATACAGCCAAAGTTCAAAGACTCAGTTTTTTGTGTATCTGTTGACTAGTTTCAGGACACTCAAACTATCTTCAAATGATCCAGACAGACGAAACAGTACTTTCCGAAATACTGTGCAAACTATGTCAAACTTATCCATAACAAAGTCAAGTTTAACCATGAACAGTGACAGAACAAATATATTACTCAGTCACTGTTCATAGCTAATCCTGATCTTGTTGTATGTATACAGGGTGGATCAAAAAGGCTGAAAGTGCATGATAATAGAAGCACAAATCTCAAGTAAACATGGGCTCTAAAAAGCATACCTTACGACCTATGAGATATTCTTGATTTTAAATATTCTGAAACAGATCTCTTATACTGCAAGCTCTTTGCTTTCCATATTTTGGGATGTGGTAGTATGGACCAAAACAAGAAAAAAGTCTCCAGTAAACATGTGCTCTAAAATGCATTCATTTAAAATTATGAGCACTTGTTCATTAGAAGAGTTGTGTTCCAAAGTACTGAAGATGAACAGGTGCTCATAGATGCTAAGGTATGCATTTTACATCACATGTTTGCTACACATTTTTTCTTGTTTTGATCCATACTACTACTTCCCAAAATATGGAAAGCAAAGAGCTTGCAGTATAAGAGATTTGTTTCAGAATATTGAAAAGGAAGAAATCTCATAGCCGTTAAGGTATGTGCTTTAGAGCCGTTTTTAAGCTTCTATTATCGTGTACTTTCACCCGTGTAAGTTTGCGCCATCCTTTTTCATACATTCTGAATACAATGTTTACATACTATTTCATAAAATATTGCATTAACTGTCTGTATGATCTTAAAATTTGTTCGGATAACCCAAAACTAAGCATCAATTAAATAACAAGAGAATTTTGCTTGCTGTCGCGTAATTAATCCAAAATGTTGGAAATCGACGAAATTTTTTGATTAATATTCCATTTAATAGTAATTTAATTCCTGATTCGTTATTTTGGAGGGTGAATAATTAACGTATATTTCATACGGGGGCACATTTTCACACTTCCAACTTTGAATCACATGACTCTAAGCTAGCTATCGCAATTTACATTATAAAATAATGAAGCCTAGTACTTTATACACAGTTCTAATTTGTTTCGCTGATAGACGTGTAATTTCCTCTCATTTTATGAGACAGACGGTCGTCACGATTAGCCAATTAGGAGCGCGACGCGGCTGCTGCACAGTAACAGCTCCCTAGACGCGATCGGTCACTCGCTGTCGCGCTCCCGCACGTCCGTCACAGCAGCAGCACGGCAGTCCCACGAGCGTGGACTGCGCGGTCTGCCCTTCCACAGCGCGGTAACGACCTGTCGCTGGCGCGCTGTAATCTGTTAATACAACGGGGGCGGCGGGGATAGCTGCGGCGCGGGCTGCCGGCCTCCCAGGGGAGCTGTCGCCGGCGCGTCGCGGCAGCAGACAACCCGCCGGGCGCTGTCACGATGCCAGCCGCAGCGAGCAGGCGGCCTGCTCTGATCCAAGGCCTCCTCTCTCCCGGGCAGCATCGATCCCCGCTCGCAGACGTCCGGCGTGAGTTCCCTATACTCCGCCCCCGTCCCCCAAATACACGTTCAGACATACCGGGAGATAGAATACGTGTGTGAGGACGGCTGCCGAGGAAGGAAATAAAAAAAAAAAAGAAAAAAAAAAAAGAAAAAAAAAAAGAAAAGGTGATGGACGGAGGGACTCTGATGCGGTCGTTTCAAATAACTGGAGGCTTCTCCGGAGAGCGACTGTGATACGAAGGTAGCTCTGTCACACTTGCTGGAAACTATCACTGATGAGCCAAAACATTATTACTTTGTTTGTCTGTCTTTGGAACGAAATACATCACTTATTCTGCGTATCAGTAATCAAACAGTTTCTAGAATGAGATTTTCACTCTGCAGCGGAGTGTGCACTGATACGAAACTTCCTGCCAGATTAAAACTGTGTGCCGGACCGAGACTCGAGCTCGGGACCTTTGCCTTTCGCGGCAAGTGCTCTACCAACTGAGCTACCCAAGCACGACTCACGGCCCATCCTCTCAGCTTTACTTCTGGCAGTACCCCGTCTCTTACCTTCCAGGCTTTACAGAAGCTCTCTTCCGAAAAGTTTCAATCAAACAGCTTGTTGGTTGGTTTGAGGAAGTATGTTGCATTAAATGTGTACGAAAAACTCATTTAATTCGCGTACTTAACGGGCCACTATTCTGCATACGCAGTGATGGCGCCTGAGAGTGACCCAGATGATTCCATAATTCTCCTCAAACCACTGTAGCGCGGTTATGGCTCCAAGACAGAGGCAATTATACTGCTGAATGATGACATCACCGTCGGACAGACGCGAAGCATTAAGGGATGCAGGTGTTTCGCAGCTGTCAGTGCGTCTTCGGTTACTACCACAGGCTCCATGGAAGCGCAAGAGAATGTCTCCCATAGTATAATACTGGTCTCACCAGCCTGCGTCTGTGGCATACTGCAGGTCTCCAGCCGCCGATCACCTCCATGACGATGTTTGTGGAAAAGTCGAAGGGTGGCTACACTGAGTCACAGCGCCAGAGATTGCGCGAAAGATTATTATTCCGCCGCCTCCACTGGGGCAGTAGTAGTTCAGAGGATGTCGAGAGCAGTCGTTGTACTGCTGGGCGAGAGAGTAGATGATCTTAGTATTGACTGAAATGTTGTAACTTTTGGTTGTTGTAATGTATAGATGGAACAAGATACAATTGTCAGAATATATTTGAGATAGGAGATGGGCTTTCGATTTATGGTGCTGGTATAAAGGAATATTTTCGTCAATATATAATGAGGTAAGGAGATATTACAGTTTCCTTTAATAAAAATTCCTCTTGCTCACGGGTGCAGTCAACAAAGCATCTGGTTGGCGCTCATTTATTAGACTTGTAATGTATGTGCAATTATAGTATTTCTGGTATTTCAATTAGTTCATTGTAAATAGTGTTTAAAATATTTAGTCGTATTGAGAAAGAACCGAGGCAGATACATGTACGTTGAGTCACAACTACCACACACAGAACAGTTACACTTGTGCTTTGTTGTTTCGTAGCCTTTATAGTTGCAGGGGACTTAATAAATAAATTGTGTTAGTGAAACTTTCTTGTCATTCTTTATTTTTATTTGATGCAGTCAGATTGCGTGCTAATAATAGTCAGGGCCAAACGGTTACGAGACTTCGTAACCGGCCACACAGCTGGTAAAATTATTGCATTTATTCATTAATATTAGTCTTTTCTTTTTAATTAAGCCCCCATGCAAAGTCCACCATCCTACTGCAGCAAAAATGCGATTCACCTGAAGAGCCGACAGGTTTGCATTGATCGATGGTCGAATCTCGATGGTGTCTTGCGAACTGCGATCGTAACTGGCAATGTCGTGGGGCAACGTGTGAACAAGTACTGGTGGTCTATGTTGAACAATGTACAATGAACGGTGAGCTTCAAAACACGTTTGAGCATCAGTCTTGATCACATTCAGGACAGAGGCCACAGATCACCACTCTCCTACTTTGGAGAGCAGGGGACCCTCAAAACTCCACGTCCCGTGAAGAGTCCTGTGAGACCATTCTACTTCTTTCCATTGTTGCTCACGACAGTGAACATTCGGCCACCTTCACCGTTTTCATGATATTAGTTCAAAGGCTTTGCGTAATAATTATCTGCCCTTTGTCTAAGTCGATTATCTCAATGGATTTTTCCATTTGCACCCAATATCTTCGCTAGGGTTATACCCCATCCATGCCTGCTCCACTTACATACTTTTATTATAGTGTCACGTGACCACAACAACACAAGGGGGCATCTAACATCGCAGTGGGTAGCGGTCATAATGTTTTGCTGATCAGTGTTTTCTGACTGTCACTCAACCTTACTCGGCGTTTGGATAATCGTAAGATATGCATGCATTCCTACAGGGTTAGCGGACATAAGTGCACATGTTTTTATGTGTAGCGCCTTAAAACGTACACACCTATATGTGTTGCTTGTTTTTCTCTGCACCGAACAATCTTACCACAAGGAAATCACAACCTTTACGACTTGATGTTTACTGCACGGTGAAGACTGCGCCACTAAGTGGATTACACCTGCCAGTATAGACTAAACGTTTTGCGCCCATGTATCCATACTTCTACAATTGACATTCTGCCCAGTGCAAAATAAGGATTAATGTTCTGCCCTTCCACATGCCTTCCGTTGTTACGGGTTTCGAAATTGCAGCCCTGTCACGAAAGCCTTATGAAGCTGCACTGTTACCTCTACACAGTACTCAAGCGAGTGTCGAGTACACCATTCACTTTTGTTGGAATAGTTTTATGTTTTCTGGCCACTCATTTTTAATGCTCATCAGTTAACTTCAATTTCACCCTGTATTCCTTTTCGCCGACGGAGTTTTACCCAGGGTTTTGCGTATGTTGTCATTACCGTGAATACTGTCACTCGTGAAATGGTAAACAGCTGAGCTGTTTTCCTCACAGATGTTGCCGCTATACGTGCACTCACTATTTACCCTGTTTTGAAGGCTGAGATATAACAGTTTCATCGATCGCTTGTCTTAACCGTCACAGGACAAAGTGTGTAATACGCTGAAAGAACCTCCTAGATATGTATGCGAACCGAGCAATGCAGCCGCGTTGCAGTACTTACATGTTTTCAGTAGTGCCTACTTGCAAAGAGATGTACGGTAATGCATAATGTTCATATTATTGTGTCCATTCCCGGTATCCCCTGTGAATAAAATGTTCAAATGTGTGTGAAATCTTATGGGACTTAACAGCTAAGGTCATCAGTCCCTAAGCTTACACACTACTTAACCTAAATTATCCCAAGGACAAACACACACACCCATGCCCGAGGGGGGACTCGAACCTCCGCCGGGACCAGCCGCAAAGTCTATGACTGCAGAGCCCTAGACCACTCGGCTAATCCCGCGCGGCCCCTGTGAATACTACAACGTTGGTGTACTAGAATATGAATTCACAATACTCGCCCTACCTTATAAATGTAACGGAAGATCGTAAATTGCTATGTGAGTTAGTGCCATTTATACCACGTGGCAGTTTGCATACAGTAAGTAGGCCGTCAGCATAACTGGACACCGCCAGAAGTTATACTGCTTATCGAGGAAAGTAGAGAGACTGATTCACAAGATAAATCTTATCGTTGTAGCTAGATAGCGTGAGTGACGTGAGAGCGTGTGAGACAAATCAGGAACCATTTACTTGCCTCAAACACTGATCGTTAGTTATTTTCGTGGCCAAATATCGGAACTTATCTACTACTTCTAATGTTCCATTTTTAACGTCATAATCAAGTCATTAACTCGGCTACATTCCATTATCGTTATTGTACTTTTGTTGATATTCTTTTTGTGAGCTCAAAGCCAAACACATCCCCTTCAACAGATGGTGCAAGTTCTTAGTCGCAATGGACAGATTTTAAATCTCATCAACAAACCTGCAAGTTATTATTTCACTTCCCAGAACTTTAATTCCCTTTCCTAGTTCTTCTTCGTTTCCTTTACTGCTCGCTCAGTGTAGAAACTGAACGTCATAAGGGGTAGCCTAGAACTATGTAGCTACATTTTTTAATAAACTCTTGCACGTCCTTCGGTTTTTATAACTGTAGCCTGATTCATGTACAACATGTAGCTAACAATTTCATCATTATTTTCTCCCTTAGACCTGCACAATTTTCAGGAGTTTATTCCGACCAACACTGTAGTAGCTGTCATTATTAAATAAAAATGGATGCTGGCTGAGGTATATCGCCAGATGAAGTTATGATGACAGAGTAATGGAATTGCCTATTGGATCTGTTTGTGTAAGAAGTGATTTACAGCACATTTTAGGGGAAGACTGGTGTATGGGAGCTGGGAACGAGCTGAATATCTCTTTGTAAATTTAGAATTCCTATTGTGATGAGAAATGTGTGACGAATTTTATCCAGCACTTAATAAAAATTAGATGAAAATGCTGATTTTACCTACATTGATCACGTTCTGTGCCAAATACTGGATACTGCTGAAATACACAACCTCAAAACATTTTCACACAAATTAGAAATCACCAGTCCGACATAGATATCATTCTGAAATTAAAACATTGATATATAAATTGAGTGATCTTATATTGGTAAGTCTATTGAATTAACATAGTTTAGAATGTAAAGTGATGATTACATTATCTCAGTGTAATTCAGATATTCTCAGTTACCTCTTTAGTGGAGCGTTTAATGTTCAGCTTGTATACTACATACCTTTGGTAGTTGAAGATAATAATCTGGTCGTTAGAAACTTGTTAGTCACCAGTCACGAAAATATGCAGTGACGAGGAAGAGAACATGTAATATGCTGAGAATGTACATATGCTCGTTCATAACAAAACCATCAGTGGACCACAATCCCCTTATTGATATGAAGGTACTTGAGACAGGTATTTAACATATGTGAAGGTGAGAAGGAAGCAAATGTTGAATACCGGGGCCTAGTGGGACGCTAAAGGGTTCTACGATTCCCGCCTACGGGCGGGATATTGCTATGCCGGACTGATCCTCTAAGGGAAACGCATCCATCATGCGCAGTGCTGGAATAAGAAGAGGGAATCCAGCGGCAAGGCTGAATAGCGGCTGCCACGGGGGTTAACAGCTCAGCTGCTTCCCAACGAGATGTGGCCTCTCCGGTGATGGAATCGATCAGACGGATGTAGGAGGATTTCATTAAAGCAATCGTACTGGAAGAGTCAATAATTCTCTGGGCCTGATGTATTTTTCATCTTCCTTCCTCTGTTCAGTCACGTAATTTCTTTTATAGAGAATTACGCGAAAGCAGACTGTCCATAGCAAGGTAGTACTGTCCACCAGGAAAGCGATTTCCCTGTACAACGGGAATATTGGTCCTATTTAAACTATGAAGTTAATGAATTTTATCGTAGGTAACTCCCCATTTCCAAGACTGTTACAATCTATGATACGGTGTTAGTGCTGCATGTCCGCTAAATGAAAACTTACTTTATGTTGTTCAGTTTGTTTTTGTGTTTAACTAGATAAATTCTGTCTGCTGAAGTGTGTTGTTCGCAACAGGGATGGCTTTGGAAGAATATAACTTAGGAGTCTCTATGCTGCGAGATGTCTACTCTACAGTTAGCGCAGTGTACTTTAAGGAACAGAATGTAAACTACAGCTGTTACGTACGAGAGACTATACACACAGGTTCTACCTTTAGGGCCGCTAAGGGATATTGCGATGAATGTATTTCCATGTTAATTTACTGTGTGAAGAACAGAATGAAATTATTGTAAATTCACTGCTGTCATACCACTTTGCTTTTTGTGGATTATGCGTAGATGACTAATAATACGAAAATGAAAACTTCTGTCACTGAAATGTAATTCGAAAATGGTTAATAATAGGTAATTAAAATATTAAAAGTACGCAATTTATGCCTATGTTTCCACAGGCATGGACAAAAAATGTATTACTTTTTTTTACGGAAGCGACAAACAAAATGTAGAGTACGTTTTTTACGCATGTGTAGTATTGGACACGACATACCTATATTCCTATGGTACTGGCAGCAGTGTCTACCGTCAAGGCTGGGCCAAACACAAGGTGAACCGTAGCTCCACTGTAAACCTTTCAGACTCTCAACCAGAACTCCACCGATAAATTTTCAGATGTTGTTCATGGATATATTCTAATCATTTTGGTACTATGTACTCACAGTCTGCGCGGGCTCGCTACAGAGTAGTAGTGTAATATCCGCCATATCCTTGTGTCTGTGAAAGTTACTGCACAATATTGCAGAAGAGGCTCGGTCTATTCTGTGACGGTTACGGCTGCCAGATCTCTAGACCTGCGTTATAGGTGGAGAGTTGTAGGACTACCCTTGATAGGTCCTAGATGCAGTACAAAAAAGCAGCAGCCCGGGTAGCTAAATACTTTTAGACTAGGCGCTAGTTTTAGGTCCTCTAATAAACGCTCGCCATCGACACGCACAGAGCGAAATCAGATCTCTTATTAAGCAGCTACACTTGAATTTTCAAACTTTTAACAGTAAATTGTCGAAGTATTCGTAGCAAAGTTCCTGAACATCTAGCCTTCTACCGAAGTTTTAGCGCTCAAATTACGCTGTTGATTCGACCTGTTTTGCAGCCATTCATGAACACTACTGCAGAGGGGACTATCCAAAATGATCACACTCGCCCACATACCGCTTTTGTAACCCTAAAGGCTCTGTAGAGTGCCGACATGTGATCTTGGCCTGCTCGATAACCAAATATGTCTCCATTCGAGCTGGCTGAAACCCAAAATACAAAGCTCATAAATATTTAGCGAGTCGTGAAAGGAGAAGGAACAAAGCTTTTAACAAAGCCGAAGAAGGAACAAAACATAGAAAGCTGTCTTTTCTCCGTAAAGTGTCAGATGCTATACACTAAATGATAAATAAAAAAGGGAGTTGTAACTCATAGTTTCTTAATACTCGGAAGGCGTGAGACGCCGCTGGGCATAACTTCACAGAAATAAAATATACTGACTGAAAAAATAGCAAACAATGATTAATGCAGAGTACTGAAATTTCAGGAATAGATTGGTCTGGGTAACACGTTTAAGTAACTTAAATTGCAATATTACATGTTAATGTAAGCAGGAGATAACATATTGCAAATGCTGGTACCTTAATAACAGATGCAACTGCCAGAATGTTGAATTCAAGCATGCAAACGAGCGTGTACTGTGTTGCAAAGGTACTGAGTTGTAAATTCTCCGGATTCCAGTTTGTCTGATGGAGTTACATGCATGTTCCACGTGGTCGGTCAGTACATGAACAAGTAATGCTGTTTGTGGGCGACGCTTGAATTTTCGTCCCATGTCTCAAATGTGCTCGAATGGAGACAGATTTGGGTATCGAGCAGGCCAAGATTACATGTCGACACTCTACAGAGCATTTAGGGTTACAAGAGCGGTACGTGGGCGTATGTGGGCTTAGGCTACTGCCAGCATCAGATGAAGACTTGTAAAATCGAGGACTGTGTCGGTATCAATAAAAATCTACGAGTAATCGGACGTCTTCCGGAATGTCGATATAAGTAGACATAATTACGCCTTACAGACTATTTTATTTACTTCTTCTATACTGGATACGGAGCGTACGTAAGTTCAAAATATGACATTTTATTTCAAGTGATACAAGGTTAGCTGGAATTTTTTTTATATTATTATTTGACTCGTGCCGATTACGCTGATTCACGACGTTCTCGTTTCGGTGGATTTTCCATTTTCAAATATTCCTTTTGAGATCTTATAATAGTTTTAGTATACGTAAGTCTATGTATTTTCATGTAATATTACGTTATTCCGTATTTATGTTCAGTTAAAGTGACGTCCATAATGCATCTTGGAGCGAGTTTTCCTTGTAGTAATATAGCGTTACTACCAATCACGATGTTCCTTTTGTATTTCAACAACAACATACACAGACCACACACATATCGAACAAACTGAACAGCTTGCTAAGGAATAAGGAAATAAAACTAGCTTTTCGCACAAAGAATAACCTGAAAACAAATATAAGATCAGGGAAAAATGAGGTCACCATTTTTTAAAATCTGAGCGTTAAAAAAAATTCCTGTAAAAGTGCACTAAATTCTATAGAAAAGGAACTGAAAAGAATTCTGTAACCAGATCTATAGAACTAACAAGAAACTGTGAAGGTAACCAATAAGTTTCCTACTTACACCCGAGAAGCCAAAATCATAATGCAGGACGAATCGGAAAGGCATGTCAAATTCTACATAAAATACCTAAAAGTCATGATATGGACACCCTAGGAGAATTAAAGTTTAATCACGTACAAAAAAATATCCAAACAGCATCTGACACATAAAAACTGCTTCAGAACTTTATTGAAATAATAGAAAAAGAAAAAGGATCAAAATGACACGAAACAAAAAAAACAATAGATACTTTTAGCTTCGCACAACTACAAATTTGAAATCTCTGAAACTCAAACTGCATCCCTAAACTTCAGCGATATAATTTACTCTATACACACAAATCATTGATGGAGCAAAAACTGTCAAATTTCTGTCAAATTTCTGTTAAAAGTGCTACGTAATCACTAGAAGCCCCATTCAAAATTAAGTATGAGAGTCACAGAGTGGCTTATTACCAGACAGAAAACTTGCTCCAAGTCGCATTCTATCTAGACATAAGTAGAATATAATGTAATATTACACGGAGAATACATAGACATATGCCCACTATACCAATTATAATATCTAATGGCTCTGAGCACTATAGGACTTAACATCTATGGTCATCAGTCCCCTCGAACTTAGAACTACTTAAACCTAACTAACCTAAGGACATAACATAACACCCAGTCATCACGAGGCAGAGAAAATCCCTGACCCCGCCGGGAATCGAACCCAGGAAATTATAATATGTCAGTGGGAACATTTGAGAATGACAATTTTATCGGAACAAGTTCGTTAAGACTCATTGTAATTATCACGAAGCTAATGAAACTATTTGCAGCTAAGGTTGTACCAGTTGAAAGAAAATGCAGAGTTTATTTACGAAACATTCCGAATAGTCATGAGCTTCTTTAGGAAACATAATTTTCTAGTTGATAATTCAGAATGTATTTACAATTGAGTGTCCCTGACCCAGAAAAAGAGCGTAGGAGGCCTTCATCGTGTCGGGAGTAACAAACGCAGTCCCCAGACCAAGCGCGGTAGACCAGCGAAGGCAGGGGAATTCGGAGGTGGCGTTGGCAGGGGCGGCGTGCGGTCGTGGCGGCATTACCGTGACGTCGCCAGTAATGGCGGTCGTGGTCGTGGCCGTGGTCGTGGTGCAGGGGAAAGCCACGCGGCACCGCACCGCCAGCGCGGCCCGTAATGGAAATTATCCTCCCCCCCCCCCCCCCCTAACAGCGCACCCCCAGCGCCAAAGCGTGCCACCGCGGCCGCTTGCCTGCCTCCGTCGCGTTCCCCGCGCGTCTCTGTGATGTCCCACGTTGCGAGTACATCCTTTTATCTCGTACAGACGCACGACAGCATGTGATGTACAGCAGTGAGCACTAGCACACATTTGACGCCCGTTTCTCATTAGCAAACCGTACGTGATCCTGTATAGGTCTACCTTTCCTTATGTTTACAAGCTGAAACACCTTGGCAAATTAAAACCATGTAGTGAAGAAGTACTGAAAGCCGTAACATGACACCTGCAAAGCAAATATTACTACAGCCCCTTTAGGTACGGCTCACGATCAGCACTCACAGCTTCCCTTCCATCACTACCTTCCTCCTATAAACAAAGATACAACGCTGACACCACAAAGAAGATGGAAAACAATACTAGAGCTCTTCTCAAGGTCAAAGATTTACCAGAAAAGGGTGTGGCCACGAAACTGACACTTCAAGGAGCTGTACCGCCAAGACTCCCTAATGTTCGCAAAGAAGGGCAGCCGTTATGCCCAATTGTCAGCAACATTAAAGCACCTACATATTTGCTGGCCAAATACCTGGCAGAATTACTAAGCCCTTATGTGGGTAAATGACCTCATCGAATTCTGTGGATTTCGTAAAACGTCTCGACAACTTCAAGCAGAAAGACTCAGATACCCTGGTGAGTTTGATGTTGCTTCGTTATTCACAAGGGTGCCTCTTCGAGAGTCAGTTGAGCTTATTGAACAGAAATTTGACGAGATGACCTACCTTTTCAAGCATGTTCTGACCTCCACGTACTTTCCCTTTAATGGAGAATACTATGAACAAACAGAAGGAGTCGCAATGGGGAGCGCACTCTCACCTGTGTCGCGAATTTCTATATGGAGTACCTCGAAGAGGAAGTTTCGGCGACACCCAAATGGAAACTTACTTGTTTTCTACGTTATGTGGATGACACGTTATGTGGATGACACGTTATGTGGATGACACGTTATGTGGATGACACGTTATGTGGATGACACGTTCGTAATCTGGCACCATGGTAGGAACAAGCTCTTAATCTTCCTTACACACCTGAACTCCATAGATCCTAACATCAAATTCACTATGAAGACCGAATCAATAGGAAGTTCTCCATTCCTGGACGTCATGGTAAAAAGAATAGCGGATGGCAGCCTGGGCCACGGCGTATACAGGAAGAAAACGCACACCGACCTATATTTGGATGTGGATAGCTGCCACCGCCCTGCACAGAGGAATGGGGTGCTAAAAACACTGGTGCACAGTGCGCGCACAATCTCCGACACAGAGTGTCTGCCCCAACAGCTGGAGCACCTCAAAACTGTATTCTGGAAAAACGCGTACTCGGAATGGCAGATCAGACACGCTCTCTGCCGCACCTCTACAGTACAGTGTGTGGAGACGGAAGAAGTGACGGAGAAAGAGATAGCCACTGCGTGTATACCGTATACTGGCGCACTATCAAGGGAAAATAGGACGAATACTGAGGAAATTGTATTTTACCCACCAAATAAAACACGAGCATTATTGGGAAGTGTGGAACACGATCTCGGTTTGAGGAAGGCCGCCATATACCAGATTCCGTGTCAATGTGGGAAGATTTATATTGACCAGGCAGTGCGCACCATCGAAGATAGTTGCCGAGAACATTAGAGGCACAGTCGTCTTGGGCACCCCAGCAAGTCGTCGGTTATAGAGCATCGTTTGTCCCAAAATCACGAAATGGACTACCAACATACCAGGGTCTTGGAACAGACTACTAAATACTGGGACAGCGTCGTTACAGAGCCTATCAAAATTCGTACCAGGGACGGACTCATCAACCGAGATTGCGGCTACAACCTTAGCAGGGTATGGGAACCAGCATTGAGTCTAATTAAAAAGACGGTCAGCAAAGGAAAGGAACGGGTGATTATTACAGACAGGCAATTACACCGACTCCACCACAGAAGCCGACACCAGCGTTTCAGAGACCGCTGAAGCGTGGGCGCGGACCGTGGAGAGAACGCCTCGCGAGGGGAGGGTAGTTCAGACGGCCGCCCGCCCTCAGGAGCTCGAGGACGCGCCAAACCCCGCTGAGGTACGGGCAGACGCCACCCTAGCATTCTCCACCCGAAGCAGCAGAGGAAGCCAAGCCGAGACATCGCCAAGGGCCACGAGACTTCTCGCGGCAGCTACAGCGCCTTATCTCGGACGCGATGACCGAGAAGAACCGACTGTTCCGTGAATGGCAGCTCACTCGCCAACCAGACACGAAGAGCCGCTTAAGCCGCATGAGACGGGAAATTAAGGGAGCATTCGAGTAACAGCGAAACCAGGAATGGGGAGACCTTCTGTCTACGCTCAATCCTGTGGATGGCAGTTCATGGAGGGTGGTAAAATCCTTCCTACGCCAGCGACAGCGATTACCGCCCTTACAGGTCGGGAACGACTTCACCAGCATCCCCGACGCGTCCTGGCTGACGCATTTGCAGCGAACTTCACACCGGCGGGTCCACCAGCAACTACCAACCTTCCACGCCGAAACTGAGGAAGGCGGGGTTATCGAGCCGATAACAGACGAGGAAGTTGCTGTGCAATTCCGCTCGCTGAATCCCAAGAAGACTGGAGGCAGCGATGGCGTCACAAACCTCCTGCTGAAGAACCTTCCGCCGGGCTCACACCGGCAACTTGCCGATGTTTTCCACGAGATCCTCCGATCAGGTGTCTACCCCTCTGCGTGGAAACACGGGGAGGTGGTGGCCATTCTGAAATCCGGCGAGGACCCACGCCAGGCATCGACCTACCGACCCATCAGCCTGCTCCCGTCCCTCTCGAAAGTTTTCGAGAAGCTGTACGCGAGAAGACATGCGACACCTCACCCAGGAGGGAATCATCCCGGACGAGCAGTTCGGATTTCTAGAAGAACATTCCACTTCCCACCAGCTCCTGCGGGTGGTAGAACCGGCGAAGAGGGCACTGGAAGCAAGGGAATACTTCGGGAAAGTGTTCCTCGACGTCTCCCGAGCGTTTGACTCGGTGTGGCACGGCGGTCTCGAGTTCAATCCTTCTGAACGAACCTTCCACGTGGGGGTTGACGACGGTACTCTCACAGACCTGCAGATACGTACAGGGGTACGGCAAGGGTCGGTCCTCAGCCCCTCGTTGTACTCACTGTACATTGCCGACGCACCGAAAGTGGCAGGAGTTGAACTGGCGCTCTACGTGGATGATACAGCTTTGTTCACTCGCAGTATGAACGACCAAGTGCTGAGAAACCGCCTCCAACGCGGGTGCGACGCCTTGGGCTTATGGGCAACAAAGTGGCGGCTGGAATTCAACGCCATGAAGAGCCAGGCAGTTGTCTTCACTCGAAGTCTTGTGCCGCCAGGGCTTACGCCAGTCGAAACCCTGGGAGAACCTATCCCATGGAGTGGGACGGCGAAATACCTAAGGGTTACCCAAGACCGCAGGCTCACCAGGAAGCATCACATCCGTGATGTGAAAGGGACAGCAATACGACGCCTTCACGCCCCATATCCGCTGCTATACCCGCAGTCGTCATTGCTATACATAACATTGGTCCGCGTACAGTTAGAGTATGCGGCTGTGGTCTGGGGGAAAGCAGCAGAAGCTCACCTTGTGACTGCAGCGGATACAGAACTGCTCCCTGAAGACTGCTATGAATCTACCGAGGCGCTTCTCGACGCGCCAACTGCACGAGGATACCGGGATCCTGCCTCTCCAAGACAGGTTTCGCGCTATCGCCAGGAAGTTCTACGAGAAAGCCGGAGACTCCCGTAACCGGCTCATCCGTGGACTGGGCCAACAACCTCATCACAGGCCAACCATACGGAGGCCTGACCTGCTGAGGGATTAAGTTTTACTAATACCCCGTCAGAGTGTGTCTTTCTATTTTCAGGTTATACCAGCAAGGACCAATCAACAAGAGTGATAACATATTTTTCTCTCTTTTACAGGAACCGCAGGAATGACGAATTTTGTTAACTGCACCACCTCGAGCCAACGAAGGCTCATCTTTTTCAGCGTCAACGTCTCAGGAGCTAAGTTCATCAGCGGACCTGACGATGGCGACATGTCTGATCGCTGAAATATTGTGCTTCTTGCACATATTGGAGTGGCAGTACACCTGTGGACTGTTCAAGCAAAGAGACAACAGCTTATTGCAGTCAGTCACTTGGTTGTTTCCCCACTAATTGTTTCGATGGATCACAGCACTATCATGCAAACTTCCCTTGTGTGCATCAACTTCTACAATAGTTTCTCAGTCCAATCGCAATTCTGTAGTGGGCGCTGTAAGATACGCATGGTAGAATAAGATATCACAATGCTTGTGTTATTCTGAACTACGGTGCAAAGTTACTTTGGTCAGACATGCACGTCCAAAAGAACAGGCACTGTGGCACCTACAGTACTTGGGAAATACAATAAATGTATTCGCTATTACGAGTATGGACAACCATCAGCTGTCGAACGGAATGACGACTATGTAAATTGGAGCCAGACTGGAGCTCGAACCCGAATTTCCCGCTTATTCAGAGCCGTCACCTTACCACATGGCTATTAGTGAACGACCCACGGCCAGACCTGAACTTCCTTATATCGTCAAACATGCGTCTATGACTTCTATATCCACTATGTATTGTAGCGCCACTACCGTTTAGGATATGGAAAGTTAGTTTTGTGTTATATTCTGAGCACAGGTTACAGCCAGGTGCGGTGAGTACGTGACTCAGAGCGCCGCGTTAGCAAAACGAGGGTGCCATTTTCTAACGACATTCATTCATGTGTGGCAGCTCTCCTGGATGGCGGGGTGTATCAGGCCACTGGGTTACACGCAGCAACAGATGGGGCGTCAGCATCTCAGTCCACGGTGGGTAGTTGCTTCGACCCTCTGAGTCCGATGCAGGGTCTCGCCAGCGGCGGGCCACTCTGCGGGTCGCTCCGCGGGCAGCCATCCTGGCGTCCAACACACGCCAGAGGCATTCCGAGGCGAGGGCCACAGATTCGTACGCCGGATCACAGGCGCTTGTCATTGCCGCGATCTCAGCCACGCCGGTGAGAAGAAGCAGCAGCTGACTGCCTGCGGGTCAAACTGAGCACCACTGAGTTGGCAGGCATGCAGACCGCTGAGCCAACTTTCGGCACATTCTGACGCTGTCACAATTCTGCAGATGTCCAACGCCGGCATGACACAGCATTGTGTTACACGGGCTGCTGGGGTGCTTCCTCAGCATTGTGGGGCCCTGTAATGCAGACCAAGAGAAACGAGGTCACTGTAGCTAAAAAACAATAAATCACTTGGGAAGTTCTCGCCGAGTTTTAATATGGCATTTCCTGTCTCCACCCACTACATTTGGTGTCTTTCCGCTACATTTGGTCATCCTGATACATTCGGTGGCAGAAGTCGCCAGTACAGTACATTGCTGTATAGGAAAGACATTTTACATGAAAGTCTCTCGATCAGCGCTGGCGGATAAATACAGTATGCATGTATGTCTGTAATTCGGCATAACAGAGGCAGTGCAATATCGTTTTTATCCGGCGAAACCGGAAAAGCGACTGTCAAATGAAACATCTCTCCTGTATTGAAATATACGTAGTGGATGTACGAGTACAGGTTCTGGACACGTGGTTGACGACATATGGAAGTTTGTGTTTGACCGTGACTCATGCACGGGTAGTCAAATGGCAAGGCGACCTCTTGTTATAAACGGGAAATCCAGGTTCGAGTCCTGGCCCAGCACGAATTTTCATTTTCGTCATTCATTCTGCAACTGATGGTTGTCCATTTTCGCAATTGCGAATACATTCAATGTACAGTATAATGGCGAAGCCTTCCCACCAAAAACAGCGCTAGTTAAAATGATCCTTTCTGGAGTTCCCTTTGTGAATCGGCCAGTAGTGTTTCCTCCTTTCTGTACTCTGTGAAGCTCTCGTAGATGATGTCCGCAAAACTTTATCTGGTAGCACAATAGATTCTTCAGAAAATGCATGGAAGCGACATATGATACTAATTAGTGGTGTAGGCAGCTAGGTTCTGCGGAATGAGTCCAGCGATGCTCCTACGTTGCGTTTATTTTGAAACACAATAATATGCAAGCAGTGTAGTTAGACTTGTACTGTTAAGTGCGCTGTAATAGCTGAAGTCCAATCTGAACATATTTACTTCAAGTTTTAGTCTGTTTGACACTAAGAATAGGAAACAATTATACAATGTCACTTATCGCTCAAGAAGATAATTTATTTGTATTCATAAAATTTTGCTTATCTCCTATATCTATGGACATTTTTTGTGAATCATTAATCTTATGCTTATTGAAAAAAGTGTTTACGGTTTCGTATCTGCCTGAGAATCTCGTCTGGTTCTGTCAAGAAGTGCAAGTTCACCATAGTTACCCTTAACTCTGCAACTTTTAATTTGTGACTCATACGGTTAATCCCACTGTCTGTGCTGTAGGCTTTAATAGTAAGTGATCCTGTCACGAGAGCTACCATTTATGAAACTTGTCTTCTAACAGTTGAGACCCTGTTGTCTAAACATTCTTTAACTGACCTCTCGGGGTTAAAGTTAACAATTCTACTTTGGGGCGGAAGTGGATACATGTTTTGAGGTCTTACAACGCACCAGACATTACGTGTGCAACGGAAGATCTGCCTAGCTGTACAACAGGACCTGACAGGGTGAGTCACTAACTATTTCCATGCAAAATAAATCCGAAAGCATTATGGTAGCTGAAAAGTTTGTGGGACAAAAGTTGCATGGGCCAACGGGGGCCATAAGATGCTTTTTTTTTTTTTTTTTTTTTTTGCTAGGTGGGGTCGAGCGAGAGATAATTGTTTTTTAAAACGGGATAATATAGTTTGGTACTTACTATTTGATAGCGGATATCGAGGCGAGTCCAATGATTTGTAATAGTAAAGTATTTGAAGGTCAACGAAGGTCAAAAAGTTGGCATGAACGTCTATCTACAGAAGGTGTTCTAAGTGATGGGCACTGGTATCAATGCAATGCTGCAGCCGGCCGATGTTGCCAAGTGGTTCCAGACGCGTCAGTCTGGAACCGCGCGACCACTATGGTCGCAGGTTCGAATCCTGCCTCGGGCATGGATGTGTGTAATGTCCTTAGGTTAGTTAGGTTTAAGTTTGTTCTAAGTTCTAGGGGACTGATGACACTGATGTTAAGTCCCATAGTGCTCAGAGCCATTTGATGTATGAGCTGTTGAAGCTTTACGTTTCTGGATGCTAAGATAAATCAATTTTCATCTTACAGACACAAAACAGATCTGAGATCGTTCTGACAGTGCAACAGGTATTGATAGCGTGTATACAGCTACAGACAAGAGTTAAAGGTGGCAGTCGTGATGAGGGAAACAGAATAGTGTTCTACGGGTACAAATTCTGATGGGAATATCTCATTACAATAGCGTATTGCAGTTGAGATGAAAAGCAACAGAATGAGGCCCTATTGTGCGACAGAAGTCAGAATATCTGATGTAAGGCTACACACCATGTCTTCACTTCGTTGTTTGTTCTTGGCTTTGAGAGCAAAGCTGTCACCACTAATGTCAAAGCAGGACTCACCATTTAATGCGAAGCGAAGCGGTCGTCGATCGCAAAACTATTGGTCGTCAGCTCTCAGTCATGGAGTCCCTATTCACTGTACCAGCATTTAGAGCACGCCGCATTCACATCACAGCCCACTGAATCGTAGCGATGATAGAGCTTGTTGCTGCTTCTTACTGGAAATTACATCAGAAAAACAACCTGGGATTTTGTTGGAGTTGTTTAGGCACTGTGTGCAATAAGGCTGTTCCTTCTCCACCTATTGCCGCTGGCATCAGCTTGAAGGAAGCAAGGAAGAATAATATTAAAGGTTGCGAGGAAGCAGCTCAAGCAGGGGCTGAAGAAAGATGGTGAAGAAAAATTTTGGAAATTTGCGGTAAGTGGCTATATGGACCAAACTGCTGAAGTCATCAGTCCCTAGGCTTACTCATTACTTAATCTGACTTAAACTAGCTTACGGTGAGGAAAACACACACACACACACACACACACACACACACACACACACACACACACACACACACACACACACACCACACGCCCGAGGGAGAACACGAATCTTCGACGAGGGGAGCCGCTCGAACCGTTGCAAGACACCGTGGCAAGGCGCCCCTGACCGCGCGGCTACCGCGCTCGGCGATGGGGAAGGAAATGTGCCGTTGGTATCCACTCGCCTTGACACCTTACATGCCCTTTCTGTTAAAAAAAAGTTATGTTGAATTTCGATTGGATTTAGCAAATAAGTCAAGAATGAATTGAAGGAAAGACGGTAAACGAAATAACACAGGAAAGAAATAATAGAAACGTTAGAAAGGGGAATAGGGAAATGTTAAGGAAGCTAATACAGATTTTTTGTTTATTTGTTTGATCGCTTGAGTAACTACAGGGATTGCGTCCATGGCTAGGTAGACGGTTCGAACAAAGCCACTGCTCAGATTCTGAACAGAAATCAGTCTGAACAGCAATGATCAGTATGGCATCTTAAGTCCTCCGTTATAGTTACATTTGGTCAGCGAACTAGTCAAAGTGGGTGGAGGTACGGAGGGAGTTTCAGAGCCCTCATTTTTCCTCGAGTAGGGACAACACTTAAAAAGCGGAAGACTCTGTTGTCTGTGTTGCGGTGCCAGCGGTAAACATAGCATGGCAACTCCAGGTCTCAATCCAAATTCCAGTAATCGTTACTTGACGATTCGTCGTTCCATTCTGCCGGTAACCTCTGTCTGGGTCTCGGCTGCTGTCATGAGTCTATTTGTTAGAGCCAGTCGAACAAACCTACCATTTCTCGTAGTGTAGTCCTTCTCGAACTGCCTGTACCTACTCGTCACACTGGTATTTTCCATCCGTCTCGTCACCATTGGATTTGCAGTAATTATACTATGAGCATCCATCTATACACATCAGCCCGTACTGTTTTAATAGGCTCCGCGGACAAACAATTAGTCTCCCCTGGAGGAACCATTACAAGCGTCATTACCTAACGTGCAACTCCATGCTTGGACCTGATAAACGCCGGAATCCCGCCAGCTGAGTTGTGCAGGTATGTCGTATGCAAGTTAACCCACTCGTTGTGGATTTGATCGCATGACTCCACCAAATTTCGCGGATGTTGATGTCGGCGTTTTATCCGCAGTTCAAACATATTCTAAAGATTTTTTATACGGCCAGTTGATATTTAATAGCTTGGGGTAGCATTGAGAAAATCAGTCGCATATTCATTCAGCCCGATGAACTTCGCTGTTGTCACCTTTGTGTGCCTGTGTAAACAAACGTTACTTCCGAGGTGACCTATTCTAAATGCTCATTGCATGCAGTTCCTGTTGCAGTTCTCTGTCGCTAACAGTTTCGGATCGACCTTCGTTCACTGCCTGAAGCGATTCGAGTCGAGTTCGGAAGCGAATTTGTTTCACAATCCGTGATACGAGCGTCCAGCTCCTCTCAGTCACGATCTTTTCCCGAACACAATTCTGACTTCGTGTTTCGTGGCCACTTGTATTACACAACTACTTGTAGACTCTTTGACTCTTTGGACAGCACGCTTCCAAATACCAACAAAATCATCAAATTCACAGTCTTAGGCCATGGGAACGGCCGAACACGATTGCTACTTTCTGCCACTGTATCACGTCGTTACGTTTACCCATGTTTACGTACAACGTCCTCTTGAAACATAGATCTCTCACTGATCTCTACTGCCTTGTACTCATCTAGAGACAGCTGATGCGCTGTCGAGCACCTGATCCGATGACTGCACCATCGGCGAATAGTTAACGATTCATCTGAGCTTAACTTTTTGTCCAGTGAGCTTATATCCTTCAAGCCAATGATTCGATTCTCAAAGTCTGAAATATGATGTCCACGTTCTCTCGTGGTGTATGTTGCGATATCCACCTGAAAAGATCCAACATTGTTACTAACTTCTAATAACAGTCATATACTCTCCAAATTCTTCACGTGTTGGAATAGTTTTTTTTTGTGTTAATAGCACCGAAAATAATCTGACCCGCCAGGGTTGCCGAGATCGCTACGCGTTGCTTCCTGGACTCGAGTAGGCGCGCCGACCCCGGATCGAATCCGATCGGCGGATTAACGAAGGTCGGTGTGCCGGCCAACCTGGATGTAGTTTTTAGGCGGTTTTCCACATCTCGCTAGGTGAATACCGTGCTGGTCAACATGTTCCGACTCAGTTACACAGCTTGCAGACATCTGACCACTTTCGCATTATTCCATAGATTATACTTGACGCAGACAGTTGGGGTACACTAATTCCGTCCCGGGTGGTACGAGGTGGCGGCAGGAAGAGCACTGGTCCACCCCTTAGACATTAACATGCCAAGTCCGATTAACGATGGTTGACCCTGCGTAACTGTGAGACAAGGCTCAAGCGATAGATAGACAGATAGTACAGAAAATAATCTCGAGTAAGGATGCAGTTTTAATCCAAATATCACACAGGCGCTCGATTATCAACGATAATGATGGGAGCTGAAGAAATTTGTCCCATGGCTGACTATTGAACCCCAGTCTTCCTACTCACTAAGCAGGAGCCTTAGCCATTGCACAGTCACAGCATTGTGGTTAATATTGCTGCATGGACTATCCGAGTCCAGACAAACTACAATTCATAACTTCTGCTTACTGGAGTGCCTCAGCAATAGCGACGATCTAAGAAGGGGAAAGTAAGAAAAAGATATGAAATAATGTTTTTGTTGGGGATGGCATTCCACTTTGGTAGTCCATTGAGGAATTTTAGTAATCGTGCGGTGGAGGTGCGATAGCTAGCGTTCCTGCCTGGTAAACGAGGAGACCTGGGCTCAACTCTCGGCCGTGGCACCAATTTTAATTCATTTTCCAGCTTCCATCATTATCGGAGATAAAGGTAAGACTCAAATGCCTCGTGAAAAAATTAATTATAAGAACTCGATTATCAGTTTGGCAGCGTTCGCTGACTGCGTCCGTGGTGCAAAACATTTCATCTCTGTCACTGCAAGTTTCGGTAAAAGAGATCGAGTGCTAAGCGGTGTAACCCCGCACACTTCCAAAAAAAACTCAGGAGCGCGGCGCGTAGCTGAACGCGCGTCTATTGTAAGACACGTATGGAAGCAGCGGACCCGGTCTTGCTTCAGCGGTCCTCCATTAGGCGCGGGCTTTGTGTACCCTGCCTGCAGCCTTTGTCCCCTCGTGTACTCTGGAGGCTCTTTCGCTCCTCTCCCCACCCCTACCACCAGGCTGAATAATTCACTAAGCCGCTACAGGCAGCCGTTGGCCCCCTCGTTTCGCTATGTAGCTAGTTCACTGTCACCACCTCCCGTCATGATAGTCCAAAAAAATGTACTTAACGTGGTGCTTGTGAGCTCTCAACCTCAGCTCTCCATATCGATTAACAGTAGCCTTCATTAATCCAGCTCTATTACAGTGGATAAACATGTTTTCAAACATTTTGCCTACCTAAACACAGGTCCTACTTTTGTCTCCATCCATACATGTTTCGGTTATTTTTCACCATCTACAGTCGGTTTCCTTAATTCCTTTGTCCAACGACGAGTAAATGGTACTTGAGAACACGTAAGATTTTGTAACTGTTGCCATTACACAGCGGATACTTCGATTAATAACTAAAAGAGACACACCGTACAATAAAAGAATGAAAGACATTACAGCAAGCATGGCTCTTCAAATGAACCATTTGTGCCAAAACAGCGAATGTGTGGTTACAAGCCACCTACTGGGAAGTATCTGATTTAAATGAAGGGAGACTATGGGTGGATCTAAATATTCTGGATGGGTGAGTCAAATGAAAAGTGTGTATATATGGTGGAATATGTATCCTAGCAGGACGAATTAAATGAAACATATGTGATTAAGTATCCTGGCAGGGTGAGCTAAATGAAAGTTGTCTAATATTAACAAATATCTGGGGAGAAGTAAGTGAACTGTTAAGTTGTTACTACTAATTCTAATAATCATTTAACACAGAGTTTCCAGGTGCCAGAGCATCAAAATTAATACAAAAATAAAGGAATCTGGTCTATGGACTGATTTAAAGGAAGTTTTATACCACGTAATTGTTACTTGAAGTTATATCTATGATGTACAGGTATGGATGACGGCCTTGGTTAATCTACGGTCAAATGACATGAGCGTAACTAACTACCAAAATGATATCCACAGTAATTAGATTACTGAACATTTATTTATCAGGGGTCTACAGACATGAACAAAGACTAAATATGGTGAGAATTTTTGTTTAAAAGTAACAGGGAACATGAAGTATTAAACTGTATCAGTCACAAATAGCGCACATATGTGGGTCCGAAAGGTATTGCAAAATACAGTGTAAAAGAGGAGTTAGTTTCAGAGATCGTGACTGACACGACTTTAAATCATGTGGCACAAATACGAGCGTTACCTATGCTAGTAAGGAAAGGTTAGACACGCAGCAGAATGAATGCGTCCACCAGGCATGTTAACGAGCAAGTCAATAGAAACTCAAGATTCACTGTGACGAACTTTAGTCCCGAACCACGGAAGGATTGAAATGAAATATTAGGTAACAATACTACGGTTATGAAGCGACTCTAACTTGATCACAAGGTCCCAAAACATCAGAAGATGCTAATCTCAGTTAAATACTAGCACTGCAGCCGAAAACTCACCATTCTGGCTACCGCCTGGAATCTCGAACGAAAACCAGCTCCTCTCCACAGATCAGAAACACAGGACGCCGCTGACTGCACCGCTTTCTGTATCAGAATATTTTATTGACTGCCCTCCATAATAGACTCGGTTTCTGTACTTTTAACGTCTCAACAAAATAATTCCGCCAAAGACTTGGCGTCAGTCAATCAGACATTCTGCTTATTTGTTTTACTAATCCCTTTCTCTTGTCTTACGAGTCTCAGAAAGGAGGACGCTGCATATTAGCCGGCAGAGAGAGCTACAGTCTTGGCGGAAGCCTACGAGACATGACAAAATATAAGTTTCCACCCTTACATTCCTCCTTATATTTTGAAAGTGTCTCTACCATTCCCACAATTTTGGCAAATACGTCGAGCTTTGGTACATCTGTCTGAGGCATAACGACCGATGATCTCGCTGTCACTGTTTGTTCTTCTCTCCCCCCCCTCCCCCCCCCTTCCCTTCCCCCCTCCCCCAAACAACTCTACGGAAGAGTAACTCCCTACTTAAACAGTGGCCTATAAACCTTCAACCGCGCGCCAGTATGTCGCCTCAGGGCATTAACAGACGTTAGTTTCTGAGCTGTCACTTATGGCCCGGAGCCATCGAGTCTACAAGACGCGTGTCTCCGCCGTTAATCAGTGAAGTGTCCATTTTGTGCATGCCCGTGAGAACGTACCATGATGAAACCTCACCGGGCCTGTAACGCGACCGTCCTGCGAAGCATCTCTCCTGAATGCGTTACATGAAGGTGTTGCATTGCCTGAGCGACACAATAAGATCCACATTTGCAACTTAGCCATATTCTGACGTGTTAGTTTCTGGGCCTCCGAAGAGGAATATTGAACAGTCGGTCTAAATGATATTCAAAGTTCCTAATTACGAGTGTCAGTGGAGGTTTTTCTGCTCTGCTCACATTGAAATCCTGGCTAACATAAATCGTATCCCACATTTAATTGCAGCAGTCAGATATGTCGGTCAAAGTGCAAGTAGTGATACGCCAGCAACTTCCCATGTTCCTTTTACTAATGTATCTCGTTGGCATCTGTTGTGAGTTTGTAATTTGACATTATTTGGATGAGGATGGAAGTGAGAAATATGGACACAAATTATCATTTAACAAAAGTATCATGGCACACTTCGTCGGCCGTTGTGGCCGACTAGTTCTACGCGGTTCAGTCTGGAACCGCGCGAACGCTATGGTCACTGGTTCGAATCCTGCCTCGGGCATGGATGTGTGTGATATCTTTAGGTTAGTTAGGTTTAAGTAGTCTTAAGTTACAGGAGACTGATGACCTCTGATAGTAAGTCCCATAGTGCTCAGAGGCATTTCAACCATTTGGCACACTTCTTTCCGAGAAGTCGGTTATATTCGCAAACATTTAGCAAGTGACAAAACCCACTGGAGAGTTTGGAGAAGGTCAGATGTCTCTCACATCGACTTCATACGGAATACTCTACAAATTAAACGAAATACATATCAGATGTAAACATTTCGATTGCGTCCCACCGAGCTGGGCGCAAATTTCAGGTATGTGCCCGTGGTTGGGGAATTGTGGGCTTCTGCCGCATTTATCTTCCGATCTAAGTCGACATCCTTGGTGGATAGATCGAGCAGAAGCTGTACCTTGTCCGCCATGGTCATCTAGAGTCAAATCTTCGGATCACATGAAAAGATGTGTGCAGCAGTTCTGCAGACGTAGTTAAAGAACTCGAGTTGAGAGTAGTTCAGACTTGTCAAGCTCTAAGAGATGTTCGAGGAATGGTTGATTGAAGCAACAACAGTATTGAAACCAAATGCAACATATGGACTACCGTCATTAACAGATACGACTGTATGAGAGATTGTAATAGGCAATGTACTGAAGTGTAGTTGTACTTCTATTTAGAGTAGGTCGAGCGTGATATTTGAGCTCTGATGAGGACTTAATCGAAAAAATATTTCAAATAGATTTGTACTAACTAAGGCAATTTCGTACTCAAATCAGTGGTAGCTTGAAATAATTCATGCGCAGTTATCTCGCAAATGGCTCTTTTTTTGCTTCTATTGTAGTATGCTTTCCCCTGTGTCAGTTTATGCCACTAATTATGATTAACTATCATTCTTAACAAAAATATATTAATAACAAATACTAATGTTCATGTAACAGTCTATTGCAGTACAGATGATGTTTGAATATAGTTTTCATATGGATTTGATAGGGATGAATCCAGTGCAACGTAGAGGTGCCGAGCAATGATACCTGCACATTGTCAGGATAGTGCTGTGGAACCTATAGAGCGTCCATTGACGCTAATCAAACGTGATTAATAGTTTAATATTTATTAATTCACATTTACAGTTCTATGTCTCTTCATCAGCCTCGGCTGACGCTGCATACCAGTGACGCGATGAAATTCCACTGACTCCTGTAGTCAATTTAGCTGGCAAGGCTGCTATTCCTACAATTCAGCTGAAGTTTTGCGGATGCTGTCTGGCAGGCGAAGCCGTTACGTGAGTGTATGGCGTCATACTGAGTTAGAGCGATTTGACCCCGCTCCGGAAGATCACGATGAACTGCAGTGACCCATCTGGATATACCGCACGGTTGGAAGTCGTGTACTCAGGTGATTCTGGCTCCACCAGACATGTAGGCCTTTGGAAACCGGAAGTGCCTGTAACGATGGTCAGGAACAGAGGCGACAGACTGCTCTCTTATCCAACAGTGACGATGATGTTAATGTAATAAGCACCACGAGAAGTAGTTGTTAGCCAGCTGGTGTGACCGAGCGGCTCTAGGGGCTACAGTCTGGAACCACGCGACCGCTACGGTCGCAGGTTCGAATCCTGCCTCGGGGATGGATGTGTGTGATGTTCTTAGTTTAGGTAGGTTTAAGTAGTTCTAAGTCTAGGGGACTGATGACCTCAGATGTTAAGTCCCATAATGCTCAGAGCCATTTGAAACATTTTTTGTGGTGGTGTTGGAAGACCATTAGTCTGCCCACGAACTATGTCCCGCTAGCAGCATCTGCACCTACATATATATTCCGCAAGTCACCGTACGACGCGTGGGGGAGGCTACCCTGAACCACTACTTGTCATTTCCTTTCCTGTTTATATGCCTCCATATGAGCCCTAATCCCTCTCACCTTATCTTCGTGGTTCTTACGCGCAGTGAATGTTAGCGGCAGCACAATCGTTCGGCAGTGCCGGTTCTCGAAATTTTGCAGCAGATGGTTTTTACTTGGACCTTGTCATATTCACAAGAAGTGGGGAAACTTCTAGTACATGGATATCATTACACTGTAGTAATCATTGAATCAAGTGTAAATTTATGACATTGTACCACCACGGTGGTGATCTGCTATGGTCTGGACTTCGAAGAAACTTTGTAATGCCATAAATCACTGTTCAAGCATTTATTAGATTTAGATAACCGTATTAGTCAAGTCTATGTTTCCATCCTTGAATCTTATCCTTTATAATTCTACAACGTCTTTTCATTAGTGCTGTAACTGGTGTTACACCGTGTGTGTGTGTGTGTGTGTGTGTGTGTGTGTGTGTGTGTGAGTGTGTGTGTGAAGTAATGTTATGAAGACGGCAATATAGTCTTGGTGAAACCGGTTATCTAAATTTAATAAATACTATATCGGCAATTTTGGCATTAGAAAGTTTCTTCAGAGTCCGCACTAAATCGATTTCTTTGGTGTCAACAATGTTGATCTAATGACGAATTGCAATGGGACCTGAGAACTGAAGTATTTATGGAAATTAGAGGGAGACAGTATGTGAGGCTCTGTTCATTACGACCAACGGTGGCTTGATTCTTCACCAGTTGTCAGAGATCCTCATTCCGCTGTGTTTGTTTAACAAATTCTTAGAGACTCTTTACTGCACTGTCAAGACTCTGCGTCTTAGGCAAAGCTTGTTGCTCCACATAACAAGAAAAAAAAGCTCAGATGTGTGTGAAATCTTATGGAACTTAACTTCTAAAGGTCATCAGTCCCTAAGCTTACACACTACGTAACCTAAAGTATCCTAAGGACAAACACACACACACACACACACACACACACACACACACACACACATTATATATATATATATATATATATATATATATATATATATATATATATATATATATTTTGTTGAAGTGTAGCCCTTAGCTGGTGATTTGTAATGGTATAGCAATGTGTGCTAACGTGTGTGACTGACTGACAGTGTTGATTGCTTCTTTCTGCTGCACAGCTATGTCACCACCTCTTACAAATGTCACCTGTGGCTGTGCCAGCGTGGAATTTGGAAAAATTTTACTGTCTCACTTTTTATCCTCTGTGGTATAACATCACCATACTTCATTCAGAACGAAAACATATTGGCCTTAACAGAAACCATCTGAATTATTTAGCTCTTTATTAATGTCATTTTGTCTAAAATTGATATAGTCAGACCGTGGCTGTGTACAATTAATGTAGGTTGATTTTTACAAACAAGAAGACAGCAACCAGCCACTATTAATATTGCTATTTATTTAAGTACATAGCGCCATACTTATAATTTATTTAAAGTGTATCTTGCAAATTATGTGAACAGGCGTCTGATGATGAACTTGCCAGTTCGAAACCGGCTATTGCGCTATTTACTTAAATAAATAGCAGTATTTATAGTGGCTGCTTGCTGTCTTCTTGTTTGTATGAATCAACCTACATTAACCCTATTAATGTTACTCACCTTGCTACAGCTATTATTACAGTAAATAATTCTATATGATTTTTATTACTTTATTTCTTCATCCATGAGCGTAAAAAGCAGAGAACTTAAAAACTAATTATTCCTTGGTTTTAGGAGGGCTTGCTGAAAGGTAATTCCTATGAATTTTTGGTGTAAAAACTCTTGAATATTTTAAAGTACGACGAACGTTATTAACATTCCACATCGTTGTTCTTCATGGCTACGTATTTGCAGGTCTTTGTCGCTAGAGGCCTATTAACTGTACCGCGAAACACGGTGATTTTTAACGTGATTATGTTTTTACGTGAGGAACAGCATGCTGTAATCAAGATTAGTATTCGAAGATTTCCTCTCCCTTCAGTATGACTCTGTTAGATCACAAACAGGCAATGCACCTCTGTAGCAATCCATTGCCTTGCGTACACAGTCATCGATTAGTTTCAGAAACGTAGAGAACACCTTCGAGGGTCTCTATTTGGCAGTGATAAAGCTATCCAAGTAGAGGTGAGGTTCAGTCTCTGTCGTCAAAATCAAACGTTCTAAACTGATGTCACCAACAAACTGGTCTCTCTTTGGTCAGAATGTGTCCATTGGCAGGGTGACTTCGCTGGTCATCGAAGCTCAGATCGACGCAGGACTCATCACTGAAGACAATTCAACTCCACTGAATGAGATTCCAGGCCGCAGACGTGTCTAGAGACGCGCCGAGCAGTGGTGAGATGCTAAACCGACTTTCGGGCTGGTATAAAGTCCAATAACCAGGAATGATAGCCTGGGATGCCTTTGGCGAGTGTGTCTGCTACTGGTCTTCGTGGTTGGCCATCAAGGCCGCGAGCTCTTTCCAAAGTTAAGAACACTGGAAGCTCTATGGCCAGGCTCTACTACCATTTAGGAATTTTGACCATTTAACGCTGAACAGGTTTTGGCACGATATCCCTCAAGGGGACATCCAATCACTCTGTCAACCAATCAATGACATGTCGAATAACTGCTTACGTAAGGGCCAGAAGTGGACCAATGCGTTTCTGACTTGTTCAATTCCTAAAGGTCTTACTCTTGAATAAATTTTAAAATTTTTCTGAAATTATAAGAATTTCTCTAACTGTACATGTACATCACATCTTACGATTTCCGTCCCATTCGGAAAATTCCTTTGTAGTGTGTGTTTTCTTCGTCTTATTGCGTATAAAAGGGACTATCAAAAAGTTTCCATTTGAGGCCTTTGCGTCAGTGTATATGCAACGTAGTGTTACTCAGATGTGCATACATAAGCACCAAAATGTAGGAAAGGGAGTAATGGGACTTTCGTGTTTTCCCGGTGTGTTTGCAGTAAACGTGGAAATTTCACGTATGGCGAAGTTTTTACCAAACATGTCTAAAGAGTATCAACGTGTTGTTATTCTTTACCTTGCCACCGACGGATAGTCCCCTGTAGATACTCATTGGAGAATGAAGAATTAGTATGGGACACCATGGCTATCGAAAACCACATCTGTGGAATGGTGCGCCAAGTTCTGTGCTGCACGTTCATGATGACGCACGTCCACATATCGCAAATGTCGTAAAGCAGAAGCTAGGCCAACTCAAGTCGGAGACACTCAAGTACCCGCCCTGATCTCTCCCCATGCGATTATAACGTCTTCGATCCCTTAATAAAGGCCTTGAAGGGTCGATAAATTCTTGCCGGACGCATTTACGAATTTCGTCACACAGCAGGACAAGTTGTTTTACCAAACGGGTATCTGCAGTCTGGTGCGTCTGTGGAATGATTACCTAAATTTTTTTCTAACTGGCACTTCGATTCTGGTCTTACGGTCTTCAAACGGAAACTTTTTCATCAAAACTTAAGAAATAATAAAGAAGGCTGTATATGGCTGCTGATGACACAGCATTGTAGGCACTTGCGCATAATCACGTAGCTGAAGATACACCAGTGCTGGGTTCGTCATTTCTAGTCCTCTATGAGATTTCCTGAAGCGGTGTCAGAGAAATAACACTGGCCTCTGTAGTAATGGTTGCATTCATCATAATCACACACACACAGATACTGCCATTATACTTCCTAAGCTACTACTTGATACTTTTTCCCAGGAAGAGCTCTTCTCATTCTCCCGTGGCCGATAAAAACTGCCGATAGTCACTCCATTCACTTTTTTCTTCATTCCCCACCCCCACCCCCCTCTACGACGCTAGCCGCCTTCGCCATCTGCAGCTATCGTGCGCAGTACTGCCGCGAGACTGACATTCCAATATCGGCGAGCGTCAATATTTGGAGGAACACTCCCAGTGCTTACTGGTAGCCATGGCAGCCCGTTTCACGTTGTGACGCGCCGCTGAGCTCGTGGAATGGAATCCTTGCTATTCAATGTGTCCGAGATATTGGTTAAAGTAAAACGTACAAAACGCAACAAACCTAGTAACTCGCCTTCTATTTTTTCTGACACATTCTAACTCTGCTTTGTGTCTTCTAGCAGGAACATCCAGAAGACTGCACGTTCTTCCACACAGATAGTAAGAAGAAATCGCGTCAGGCGATCCGCTTTTGAGAGGTGCTGCTGGAAAAATTTGTAGCACCATATGTTCAGAAAGGAAAATTCCGATCTCTGCTGCACTCAAGCAATGGAAGGATGCATTTGCGACAAATGAAGATTTGTACCAAGACCAGGATACGAACCCGGGTTTCCTGCTTACCAAGCAGTTCCGCCAACCATCTACGAAACGTTGGTACAGTGGGTAGACAACTGCACGGAATACTCAAGCAGTCCTACTTCCTCACTACAATCCCCAGTTGCAACTCACTGCCAAAGTAGCTCCCGCTACTTCTTTTTCTCCTCCTTATTCGTCGGAGCACGCGGAGACCCATACGGGGTCAGCCAAAAGGTGGTCTGCACTAATTGATCATAGTACCCTTTACGGCACATGCATATCTCATACTGCCATTAGGAGTGATGTATGTTCTTTTGGACATTCCTGAAAGAACAAGCACCACATCTACAGATGTTAATTTACATTAGCTTCACATCGAAGATCGCCTGCATTCAAAGGTAAGTTTATTTTATGGATTCTCATGTAATGAGCCTTGGCTACCATAAGCTGCAATGGACTAAATAGTCATGTTTGGCACAGAACATGATATTAAGTAGAATGGTTAATGTGCTCATGCTGACAATGAAAACTATTCCTGTACAGTCGACTGTTGCTAATTCTTATTCTGATTAATGCAATTTCTCAATAAATCATTCATGTTTCCAGCTGCTTTGATAAAAGTCACATGACTGGCTGAAACTAAATGTTAATAACAATTAAATTCTAAAATCTATTGCAGGAAGATAGATGCAATGCTGGTGGAGCACACGTCTTTATTGCCCCAAATAATTTGACACCTGGTAAGATTAGAACAAATTTCAAAAGCGAAATAGCTTCGGTGATTCAACCGTTAACGATGGACCAAACATGGCTTCAGATGGATTTATAGACATCCTGCCTCACGATCATCAGTAGCGGAACACTTAAGAGAAGGCTTATAATGTATTTAGCAAAAAATTCATAATCAAGTCGTAGTATTAGGGTCACATTTTAACCGGGAAACTCAAGCGACTAGGGTGATTAGTAGGGAAAGGGACACGTTAGAAACTGTGCCAAATCTTACATCTGAAAATTACCTTGGGAAAATTATTGGCGAAACGATTGGTGAAGTTAACATTTTAATTCCGCTGGTGACAAACAGACCCGAAATTTTCGTCTCAGTTAGCACTAAATAGGAAGTCAATGATCATAAAGCCGCTACAGTGTCTTGAAAACGGTTCTCTATAGCAATGTAAAGAAAGCTATGAAGATATTTATCCTTAGGAAGCGCGAAACATGGTTCAAATGGTTGAAAGCACTATGGAACTTGACATGCGATGTCATCAGTTCTCTAGACTTAGAACTACTTATACCTAACTAATCCAAGGACATCACACACATCCATGCCCGAGGCAGGATTCGAACCTACGACAATAGCAGCAGCGCGATTCCGGATTGAAGTGCTTAGAACCGCTCGGCCACAGTGGCCGGCTGAAGTGGAACAAAAAAAAAATTAGTTTATCTGAGCGGTCAACGTGAAACATTAATTTCCAGTACGGAAAAGAGAGAGTATAAATGGACGAAGATCACGGGTATTATACAGTACAACTTAGACACGTATGTGCTGAGTAAAGTTGTGAGGGATGGAAAAGAGGCCCCATGATTCGATAGTCATGTTAGAAAGCTGATCCGGAAGCAAAGAAAACTTCACTGCAATTTTAAACTCTCCCAAACCCTCTCATACAAATAACAACTGAACGAAGGAAAAAACCGTGCGACTGCTACGGTCGCAGGTTCGAATCCTGCCTCGGGCATGGATGTGTGTGATGTCCTTAGGTTAGTTAGGTTTAAGTAGTTCTCAGTTCTAGGGGACTGATGACCACAGCAATTGAGTCCCATAGTGCTCAGAGCCATTTGAACCATTTTTGAACGAAGGAAAAATTAGCGTAAGTAGAGCCTTACATGAAACGAATTCGAATGCAAAATTCCACATCCATCTACATACACGACTACCGTACTACTCTGGAATTCACTTAAGTGCTTTGCAGAAGGTTCACCGAACCATATCCAATCTATTTCTGTAACATTCCAGTCCCGAACAGCGCGCAGGAAAGATGCAAGAAAAACGGAAAAAAACAAACTTTCCGTACGAGCTCTGATTTCTCTTATTTTATTACGATGATCATTTTTCACTATGTATGGTCAGAATCAGTAATATACCTTCATGATGGAGAAATTTGGTGATTCACCTTTTGTGAAAATATCTCGCCACATCTCAAAACGGCTTCATTCGAGATAGTGCCTGGCGTTCGCATACAGTATATGTTCCGAAATCCAACCGCAAATTGATGTCAGCCGTTTACTTCCATTTCCTTTCCCGTGTGTTGGTGTGACCTGCGCTACTTTCCAGTTTTTGGGCACAGATATTTTGTTGCGCGAGGACTGCATTGCTGACTACAGTCCGATGACAATTCTAAAACACAATATAAGGAAAGAAAAATATTTTCTATACGAATCAACAGAGATTTTGTGCACCTTAGCTTTCTCTGCTCTTCCATAAGCTTCAGAGTGCTACAACGGTGTCTAGGTTGATACTGTGATCTTTGACTTCATTAAGACATTCACTACAGTTGGACAGTTTCAGTAAATGTAAAGTACTCGAAATTGGCTGGACCTGCTTTGCAATTTGATTTTGGGCTTACAACAATGTGCAATTAAACACGTCGTTTTCATCAGGACAAAATCTGTAAATGAAATATTAATTTCGGGAGAGCCTCAAGAGAGTGTGGTGAGGCCATTCCTGTTTACTGCAGCGTTTCTCTACTTTTCAGTATTCGCTGCCAAATTTTCAATAATAATTTTCATCGCACCCTCTAGCTCGTAAGATAAGAGGAGAAATTTTTGTTCGTTTCACTTCATTTATAATGTATTGTGAATATATTAACGCTGAAGCTACAGAGTTACGAATCTTAAGAGTTAGGAATCTTAAGAGTTACTTTGCAACACCGCTCCGCTGCACTGAAGGAACCAGTATCGGTAGCCCTCTACTGCTCTCTGATTTACAGATAGTGTATGAAATCCCCCAACTTTTGGAGAAGAAGTGATCCTAGACTTCACGGCAAATGGATTAATCAAAAGAAAATTTAGTATTTAATCATTCTTTAAAATCGAGGCAGGGATGGATTTATGAGTTTCCTGTACTGAAAATATTACAATTTTCAACCTCTTACCTTTGCGACACCGGATTTTCTGCGTTGGATTTTTGAAGACAAAATGTAAATCTCAGTCTAACATAGAACAAAATCTCTGATCGTCTATTTTGTACATTGAACCCCCATTCGAAAAATTTTGCTCTGGAAACACCCAAGAAAGTAACTAATGGTTATAAAACCTGTTTCTAATTTAGCATTTACAAGTTAATGATTAAATTCACTGTAGTGTACCGATAGTCTGTTACCAATGTAAATGGGAATTCTAATTTTTTCTGTTATGTCAATGTATTCCGCTTTGATCTTCATTCAGTAAGCTGATAAATTTATTTTTTTCTTCTCGATAAGCTCTCATCCCCCCACAATTTAATTTTAACGCGTCCCCACGAGGAAAGAGTGAGGGTTTAGGGACACCTCACAAGTTGGTAAGCGCTGAACTAGTGGACTAGCAGATAACGTCGAAATCTCTGCGAGGCTGTTCGTAGAAGTTGCCGTTTTCTACAGAAAACGTCCAAAGCCAGAAAACTGCAGTGATATGTAGGAAGGCCTGCTAAGGATCGAGCTCTGGTGCGAGTGCTGTCATTTGAGCCTGAGCACTAATAAATTAATCTGGGGTGCATAAACAGGCGACGAGATTCATTAAGTTCGATTACACTTATTGCGATAAGACTCTGGAAACAGAATGAACAGTTAGATAACGTCCGCATTGTCCTGAAGTGGAATGACTATATAAAATTAATAGTAGGGAAAACAAATGCCCGACTGAATTTCATTGGAGGGATGTTAACGTAATGTAACTGAATCGATAACTATGTAGGTTAGTAGACACTCGTGCGATAGATTGAGTATTGCTCGTGAATCTGGGACATTTACAGGTGGGATATGAGAGCCGATTTATCACAGTGTTTCGTTTAGCAGCTATGAAGGCTTTATGGAAATAAATATAAATGTTTGATGCTAATAGCTCGGGTCATTTTGTAAAATATCTCCCATCAAATACGATATTTAAGTTAGAGAAGGACAACAGCAAACGTGGCCGAAATTCGTTTATAGTCAGTGGTAGTTATTTTACAAAACGACGCGGCATTAAAACCAGAAAACATACACACTGCTCTGCAAAACGTAAGGACGAGATAAGTAGAGTAGCATATTAACTATTGCTGGGATTGAACATGATTCCACACGTCTCCCAGTAGAGTACAGAAAGCGTGATGGCAGATGTCGTGACGTCAGCGTGACTATAGCGCCGAACTGGGCTGGTTCCACAACACGGACGCAGTTGAAGAAACGGCTGACGGAAGGGTGGGCCAATCAGAGAGCACGTATGGCCCAATCTGGTGGTGGTCTTCATTACTACATAGCCCGGAAGCAACACACGCGGAACTTGACACGAGTTAGAACAATCTGGAAGGTGGAAGATGGACCACGTGTGATGTGTGTCACCGAGGAGATAAGCGTTGCTGACGGCACTGATTCACGTGCACAGCGAGCGTTCGGAATCACGGTCAAATGAAACTGCTTTCTGCAACATACAAGAAGGGCACCCCCGTGAAACAGCGGGTGCAATTGCAACCATCAGTAACATGACTGCAGTGCACACAATCTCATCCCTTCCACCGTGACTCGGTGACAGACTGAGGATTGCCTCTTTGCCCGACGACCATCACGCTGTGTTCCCTTGATACCTGCACATCGGCGGCTTCGATGTGATGGTGCCAAGAATATAATGCGAGCGATCGCTTGCTTTAATCATAAATATATGCCAATTTGATGCTATATGTTATTATCTTTACGCCGGGAAAAGTAATATCTTCTGAAGAATCTTGAATCTCTGAACTACGCATTTCTTTTTTATATGTGAAATATGACACTTTTATTGCCTATTTGTTGGCTCGGACATAGATTTGTGTGATGTCCTTAGATTAGTTAGGCTAAAGTAGTTCTATGTCTAGGGGACTGACGACCTGAGAAGTTACGTCCCACCTTCAGGACCGAAATTAATAGTCAACTAATTTAACATGATTGATTTTTGAATTGCTAGTTTGTCCTTGTATCATCACACTATAACAAAAAAGTGAATGATTGGAAGAATATGAATGAGGACAGTGGCGTATTTAAGTTTACAAAAAATTGACCTGATAAATCTTACAAAAACATAGATCAGAAAAATTGATTGTGTTAGACTGATAAAAAACTTACTTGTGCACCAGTTGTTGAAACTAATTTCAAACTCTTCCATGTCTCTTATTGTGCTATTATTCATGGTAACTGTATCGTGTGACAAGTAAAGGAACATTTGAATAATTTCACATTTAATTTCTGCATCCACTTAATCATAGCTAGTTATCTATTCTCTTACACTGATGATTATCTCTCATAACGTGCATTAGTTAATGACAAACGCCAATTCTTCTCTGAATTTATCCCTTTACAACGCAATCTGACTTTGTTTACATGAATCGACTGCGAGGCCCAATTCTATTCGAATGAAATCAACTACGACCAATTACAGCACAAACTATGGTTCACGGAGAACAGGGAACTCTGAATATCATTTAGCAACTCGACGCCGTTTTAGTAGTATTTTACCTTTTCACCCTGATTCAGGTGGCAGCTGAAAACGGCATGCTGTGGGTGAGTAGCAATGCACTGTGGCATCAATAATGTTCTGAAGCGTCCGTGACAATTTGCGAACTAGGAAGGCAGGCATTCTGATTATTAGATAGCGGGCAACTTCGCTATCGGAGCCCCGAAATCCCAGCAGATTTCAGTGTGAGGTGCACCCATTCAGTGGTCTGGCCAAACCTATTTGACTGAAGGACAATACGATGTGCTGAAATTGTCAAACGATAGATGACCGACTCAGGAGGAATCAGTTCTCCCTCGTGAGAAATGATTTGTCCAAGATGATATATAGCTCCGCTGTAGGTACAGCTGGAAACTGCCACTGGCTCTTAGTCTACCACAAGTTGCAGACCACAGGTCTCGCTCAGTAGGGAAAGATCACAAGATCTCCACCAGACAAATATCAGAAGATGAAGAAGCCAAGAATCAAAATCACTTTCCACCAAGCCTCGGTACGGAAGCCAAATTATCAGAGAAATCCCGCCTCCACATTGTACAAACCAACCGAACTAACCTCTATTCATTGAATCTCCCCTGTTCACTGCTCTGTTGGCCTGGTAGCCAATCCAGATACAGCACCTGGCTTTCCAAGCTGGGGAAACAGGCCGCTGCTTTGCGTATCCTGAAAGGAGCCAATCATCGACTCCGAATCTCTATTGTCGGAAAAGTCGGTCACGGTTCTAGGCGCTTCAGTCTCGAAACGCGCTGCTGCTACGGTTGCACGTTTGAATCCTGGCTCGGGCATGGATGTGTGTGATTTCCTTAGGTTACTTAGGTTAAAGTAGTTCTAAGTACAGGGGCTGGCGACCTCAGAAGTTAAGTCCCATAGTGCTCAGAGCCATTTGAACCATTGTCCAATCACTTTTTACCAACTGGTCACCCTCATAACGGTCTGTTGCCTGGCTCAGATAAAATGTTTTGCGAATTGGCGCCCTCCCGTGCGACCCTAAATGGGGAAAGGCGATTGCTGTTGCTCAAAGTCCCTCTGCAAGTATAATTCACAGAACGCAGTTTCTCCAAATCACCTGCACAGCCAGGTAGCTGAACACAACATTTATGTTCTACGATCCATCTTTCTCCCTGTTCTCTGTCGCCTCCACTACGGCCCCTGGGGTACAAGTTATCTACAGCCTACACTTGCAGTTATAAGGACATTCTGCCAACAGTTTTCTCATGTAAGCAAATCAGGAACGCGGAGATTGTGATCTAAAATATGAATATTAATCTGACCGACAATATAGTTAAAGTGAGATAGTGGCGTGCCACCTTTCAATAAGGGCTGGATGAACTAGATGTGGGGTCAGGTGCTCTTCTCGGATGAGAGCACATTCAGTCTGAGTTGTGATTCTGCAAGTACCCTTATATGTCGAGCAGTGGAGATACTAACATGATCGTTTCGGCCGTGCAGTTGTTGCATAGTTTATGGGCGTACTGACCTCCAAATCTTTGAACACTGTACACTCACCAATCTACGTTATTGTAGGACTGTACTGTCCCATTGAGCGCCTTTTCGGAGGTGCATTCAGGTCTGACGTCACTTTTATGGACAGCAGTGCACGACCACATTGAAAAACACAGATAATGGCGCTTTTGGAATGAGAGGATGTTTGGTGAATAGAATGGCCTGCCCATTCCCCGACTTCCCTGTTCAGCATGTGTCGGATGCTTTGGGGGTATGTAGTGCAGCACTAACACGTGCACCAAGGACCATACAGCAGTTATCAGCTGCCATTGTGGAGGAATGGAACATCCTACCACAACAACTACCTTCCCAGTGGCCAGCATGGGAGCCACTTGGAGAGCCTGCATTGCTCTCTACAGGGATGACGCACTACATTGAGTTGAGTTACTGATCGCCATCTGTGTGGAGCATGCATTGGTCTCGCCGCGGATTTCAGGTACTCAGCCACACACAATTGATATCATCAAAGTGTGTGGACATGAAGATGGCGTTGACGCAACTTCGAAACTAGTAGCCAAGTAAATATGAAATTTTAAGTGCAGCTAAAGGAGTTTCATTTTCTATAAAAATTATAGCAGCTGATGCCCCACCACCATCCAATTTATACGTGGATGTACGAAGACACTATTAAGTGTCACATTCTACCTTTTTCAAAGGCCAGGGGACCGTCATAATTCGTAGTGACTTCGGTGTCGCTACTAACTTTCAATGGAAGTGTCATTTCCGTTAGTTTCACTGCGCATTTCTTCGAGTTACTATCTGTATTATAGAGTACCAGATCTTCATATACATGTTCTAAGTTCCACTGAACTACCTTACTTGACAGTGACAAATCACGTGAACGTTACTTTCGTTCTTATGTTTTGCACACCAGTGTATGTTAAGGGCCCCAGAAGCCTACACAATCTAATGTTACAGGTTTCTTCATGGAAATCCATTCTGCACTATAAGTTTACATCTCAAATTTGGCATCCCAGGAAGAGCCGATTAGTTCTTTATTTCATTCCTCGTACATACTGTGAAATGACAACGATGAGAAAACCAGAGAAATTGGGGGTTATACCGACTGTCGTTCATCCCAAGCCAAATTCGCAAATTGAACAGGAAAGTGGTAATTTGGCAATGGTACCAAAGGTGTCCTCAGGCACCTCCTGTAATTTCACATGTATAGGAAGTACGCAGAAATAGGATATTTGTTTCAGCTTTGTTACTAATACTTACTAATTTTTTTTGTTTTGTGGGGAGTGGAGAGTTATTAGATTTCTCGCAGTCACGCTCAGTATTTTAACGTTTGGGCTGCTGAAGGCTTTCACTGTGTCTCAAAAGCAGGCAACGACAGTCTCATGGGTGCCCCCTAGTTTTCGCGGAAGGTCCCGTATCCCGGAAATGTTGCGGTCAAGTTCCTGGCACAATCCTGTTTTAAGAGGAACGTTGCCGCCGGTCCTCGTAGCGTTCTGCTGGGGGGACCTGAACATGAGATTTGTCTTTCTGTCTGCACACAAAAAGAGCCGCCATCCAGCGTTACTCTGGCCGCGTGAGAAAGTCTGATGTTTTCTGTCTGATTTGTAGACTGTATCGTCCCCACCATAAGATGTGGCGTGAACAATGCTAAACAACGGAAGGAGACTGTTCGGTACCAGAACCAACCTAATCAATCTAATACGGTAAGAATGACAAATTTCAGTTGCATCCTGCCTTTTTTACGTGTGTAAAGGACATTTTGTCAGCCCTCCAAGTGGAGTTCCGGGAACTGAGGCCTGCTCAGGAGAGAGAACTTCCATTTGGTTTTGTTCACTAATTGCTCTTGTCTCATCCTGACTGACACCGCACTTGTAAAATGTGTCTCGGACTTTAGCGCAGTCCATACGCCTGATGAGCTCACAGTTAACTAATTCTATTACACATCTTATGTGCTCTATTCTTTGGAGTTATTATTTGTCCCAGTTACATCTAATCTTCAAGTTGCAGATATGTGCATGCCTTACTCCCTTGAGATCCTTAAATTTCTTCAACTTAGCCTTGGTTAAGCTACCCTTAAATAACTCACATGACAAGCTGCATTTTTAGGATGTTGATTCAGTGTGATGAGTCTCTGATCTCGACAGTGGCCAAGTATAATATTGAGACATATGAGATATGCAGTGGCTAAAGTGAATGAGCAGCACCCACATGCATTTGAACACGATTAATTTGTGCACCAGTTGTTGAATCTAATTTCGACCTCTTCCAAATCTGTTATTGTGCTATTATTCATGTTAACTGTATCGTGTGATAAGTAAAGGAACATTTGCATAATTTCACATTTAATTTCTGCATACACTTAATCATAGCTGGTTATCTATTCTCTTACACTGATGATTATCTCTCATAACGTGCATCACTTAATAACAAACGCCAAATTTTCTGTCGGATAACGTCTCACAGTAACTAACTACATGATTTTCATGGGTGGCATTTTGCCAGGATACACTTAGGAACAACACGTAATTTTCAAGTAATACTCATGTTTCTAATTAAGTCCGCTGGAGGTAGTATGGAGTAGAACGCCATTTACAGCTGCGGGTTGCCATTTGGTGGAAACATTTGTTACACTGTGCTTTTCAGGGCGTTATCCCAGAGCGCAGATCTCGAAGCAAATCCACAGCAGCAAGAAGTGCCGCACACAGTCACTGCCCTATTATTCTGTCTATGGCGGTCTGCCAGCTCCCGACACTTGCGTAGCCGTGCGGCACTACTGCGGAAAATTCTCCACACAGTGTGGATTAAGAACAGCACTTTAACCATCAGAGGCAATAAGATCACAAAATATGTTCTTGCGTATACCACACCGCTTTGGCATTTCATTGCAAACGATTTATACAGTACTACTTGTGCGGTGTGGGTGCGAGGGAAAATTATATCCGAAAGCCGTTGAGTTACTTGAAAAATGGATTTATTTTGATCTATTTGCTGTAGCGATCATATGGTGAACCGGGAATGTTATACCATTCGGAACAGCCGTGATTCAGGAAGCTCGTAGCTCGATTACTGGCGGGCTCTAGGATTATGAAAGAGAAGAAGAATGTCTGATTAAGAATTTGCACAAGATCCCACCCGTATTTGTTTTGTAATGGCACTATAGTCTGAAGTCTGTTACTTGGAAATAATAAGAAAAGCAACAACAACAACAACACAGGTTCAAGGTTGTTGGATTATTTGGGGAAGGAGACCAGACAGCGAGGTCATCGGTCTCATCGGATTAGGAAAGGAAGTCGGCCGTGCCCTTTGAAAGGAACCATCCCGGCATTTGCCTGGAGCGATTTAGGGAAATCACGGAAAACCTAAATCAGGATGGCCGGACGCGGGATTGAACCGTCGTCCTCCCGAATGCGAGTCCAGTGTCTAACCACTGCGCCACTTCGCTCGGTAACACAGGTTCAAGAATGGACTGTGGGAATTCTAGAGGTGAAAGTATCTTAAATGCGGCACACAAAATATATGCGAAGATACCTGGAAACGGAATGGGAAAACATTGTAAAGAGCTTATCACTCGAAAAACAAACAAGTTTCCCTACAGGGAGCTCCAGATCAGATAATATCTTCCAAATGCTTTGGCCAAGAAGGAGAGAACTCAGGTCGTTTTGATTTCTGGAGAACGGAGTTTCCGTCTCATAGAGGCAGATTTTAACAACCGGCTCCCAGAAAGAAGTCCAGTTTTACACACCACTGTCAGTTTTCCAAATTCCGAGAAACTCGGACTGTGGCTGACGATGCAGGAGTGGCAGTCAAAAAACACTACTGACGAGACAACTTGAACAATGGTTCAGTAGTCCTTCGTGAAGAGCACGCACCGCATCACACCACATTTATTAGCTGAATAGGGTGTCAGCGAGTGATCAAGCTTACGAATCCTACATGCTTATCAATGGCATACATTCAAGATTCAGCTACTCTAGCACCCAGCAGAGAATTATCCAGACAGACGTTCGTAGTCTTGCACATCGGCCCTAGAGAGTCCACAATGGATGGAACCCTCCAAGATAATTGGTAACGTAAACCTTATGGTATGGTGTGCAATACGAGGTACCCGTGTAATTGGAAGAATTTTCATCAACCAGAACCTCAATACTCAACGCTACCTAGTAATGCTGCAAGAAGTGATATTTTCCTTACTTCTGAACGCCGATGGCAGCTTTCCCTCTTACTTTCAACAAGATAGGGCTCCACCACACTGCGCAGCGGTTGCTCGTTGTTAGATGATGAGCTTCCTGGTCACTAGGCTGGCTGACGTGGTTTTGTAGAATGGCCACTCAGATAACCTGCTCTCACACAATTTGACTTTAACTGTTGTGCCAGTTAAAGCAACTCCTATATGAAGAGAAATTAAGAAACAGACGCCACCTCGAGCAGCACACTGAAGAAGCGTTTGCCAGCATTTCTGCAGAAATCCATCTGCGAGTGCATAACGATTGGATTCAGCGCCTTAAAATGCACGGTGACCGAGATGTACACCATGTTGATCACATTAACTGACTGTTCTTTATCGAGAAAAGACTAGCCGGTAATTCTAACCAAAATTTGTTGTATCTTTTGAACCATAACAGGTACTTCGAATCTGTTTACCAGAATGAACTTGTCAGAAAATGCTGATGTAATCTCTTAAATCACACGGCACCTTTCCATTTAAAAAGTTGATTTAGATTCAAGATGACCGATTTCAAGATGACTCCCATGTTTGGTTCACACTGTAAAATATAGGCCACCTCACCCATACCTTAGTGGAATATTCAGGTTTCCCCATTCCTAAGCGTTTTTGACATAACAGGGTGTGCTGCGAGTTTTGACTCACCCTGTAAAGAGGATAGCTACAGGTTTCATCAGTCATGGCTCCCCGCCATCAATGAAGTGAATACGCGACCGGGAAGTGAGAGCGATATAGACAGCACCCGGGAAGCAATCTCCGCGGAAAATAATATTTTAGATAAACAGTCCCCCTTTCATGCTCTACCCATTTCGCTTCTATCCCATGATGTGTGCCCACCAGTAACAGCAGGAAAAATTTTAACCAATATCTCTTTACAAGCATAACTGCGGGAAGAATCCCTTTCTGGCCAATGGCGTTGTCCTGACAATGGAGTTACAAGAGAAACAGAAAACAGCCCCCCTTATTCAGCATTAGCGCGGAAAATTATCTCTTACTATCCAATGACGATGGCCCACTAATGGTACCCAGAGGTCTTTTATCCCATAACCCCACTTCTCCAGCATAACTACGAGAATACGCTTTTATTACAGAAGGCGACACTGGTCTCTGTTACTCTACAATGGACACCACAATCTCCTGAATAAGACCCCAGAACAGGCGTCGAAACGTCGATTATTTGACGAAATATCACACGGTCCAACAGCCCACAAGATCTTAACTGACAATGGCCACAAAACATGCGGATTTACATAATGCAGGTAGCGCTTGTCAGGTAAATGTCTAGAACACCCAAGGGCATCCACAAAGGAGGGCGCGGAGGGGTGGGAGGGGGCGGCAAGGGCGCCAACGGAGCCAGTTGCTCCCTCCTGGAATCTGAGGTACGAACTTATTACAGAATTCTGGTATTGTTTCAGAGTCTATTGAACGGCATATTTGGTCAGTGTGGCCACGCGGTTATAGGCACTTCAGTCTGGAACCGCGCGACCGCTACGGTCGCAGGTTCGAATCCTGCCTCGGGCATGGATGTGTGTGGTGTCCTTAGGTTAGTTAGGTTTAAGTAGCTCTAAGTTCTAGGGGACTGATGACCTCAGATGTTAAGTCCCATAGTGCTCAGAGCCATTTGAACCATTTTGAACGGCTGAGTGTGATGAAGAGCACTGTGACCTTTGCAGTGAGTATCTCTCTTTTTTTGATTTTGATGCCGTCGTGAAAAATTATGATATGGCTTCATCAGAGGAACAGCAAAAAGTACAATCTTTTGAAAACCATCTCCATGTATGATTAGTGTCTGTATTTCCTGTTGGTCCTGTTAATAATTGTAATCTGAGTTTATAATGTAAAGCAGAGCGAGATCCATTTTGAACACCACAAATTTTACAAAAAGGGATGTATGTATATTCCACATGTCCTCCAATACCACTGGACCGATTTCGACCAATATTGGTACACACGTCACTTAATATCTGGAAGCAATTTCTGTAGGGGTAGGAACCACCTACCTACAATGGTATTGATTTGGGGACGAAAAAGAAGGGTAACCAACTACGTGATAATATCCAGAATTTCTTCACCCTTTATTTGGGAATGAGAGCACTTAGTGACTTTGCAATAAGTTTTGCACATAGTTTCATACCTTTTCGAAACTTCATCTAGCCTAAACCTACTGCATTAGGCATTACGTTTTAATTATTTTTTTCTGTATTCACGTACACATCTGAATTTACCTACAAAATTATCTTATTGCATGAGACATAGTTCAGGAGATCTGACGTCATAAACACTGAGATGCATGAAAAATGCTGCATCATGCATGATGTTCATTTACTACTACTTTGCTACATACGCTATTCGCAGGACATTTCGCAAACAATATCGACATAAGCTGCTGGATATACCTAGCAACGTACAACGTTTTCCGACATACAGTACGGTATTTATGATGTCATGAATATTGGGTTGGTAACTATTTGGAAAGAAATACAATGAGAGTTTAGAATCAGTGACCTGCTATTTATGTAGGGGTGATTACGTGGGGAGAGAAGTGGGTAGAAAGAGATTGCCAAGGAAGGGTGGGAGGTGTCTGACACAGATAGGGGAGGGAGGAGATAAAGAGAGGGGCAGTAGAATTGGACTTACATAATCCCTGTAGCCCTTGTCAGGTAAATCTGCATAACACCCAAGGGTACCCGCAAGGGTGGAGGAAATAAGAGGGGATGGAAACAGCTCTCCCGGTCGTTACGATAGTTTTCTTTGACCGGAGCCGCTACTATTTGGTTGAGTAGCTCCTCAATTGGAATCACGAGGCTGAGTGCACCCTGAAAAATGGCAACAGCGCATGGCGGCCGGGATGGTCAGCCATCCAAGTGCCGGCCACGCCCGACAGCGCTTAACTTCGGTGATCTGACGGGAAACGGTGTAGCAACTGCGGCAAGGCCGTTGCCTAGATAAGGTTGGAATAACTAAACACACCAGGTACTCAGTGACTTAAAGGGCCGAGTATATTCGCCTGTGAATCAAGTGTCGTGTCTCTCGTGTTGCATTTCCTGTGGGCTCAGCGTTTCGATGCTACTGTAGGACGCCCCTGCCATTGCTCATGGGAGCTGGTGAACAGTGCTGGAGGTAGCGAGAGTAGCCTCCTGCAAAAATAGGGGCGCCGCGCTGTGGAGTGCACCGGTGCTGAGAGCCCGCGTAAAGGCGGCACCAGAAAAGGAGAAAGGAGGGAAAGGCCTGAGAGGAGTGGTAGGTGGCAGGGGTAGAGGGGGTGGGGGAAGCCCCGGCCGTGGCTGCAGCGTCGGCGCCACCCGGCCGTGTCGGGACGAAACACGCCGTACAGCGGCTGCTGCAGTGTCAGCAACATTCCAAATACGACTAACGGCGGATACTGGACTTATGCGCACACGGGCAACAGAAGTGCTCACATGTTGGTTTCACTCACGTCACGGAAACGGTGAGACAATGTACGTTGCAGTGGCTATAAGAAAGACTAACTAGAACTTGTAAGGTACGTCCACGTACGGTGTTTTCTCCAAAATGTGGCACACCACGCCCGCTTCTCCCTTGTTGAGACTAATTTTACATTTACCTGTGTTGTCCTCCGACACTGAAAATGCTTCAGCCGTCGTCTCCGTTCACTATCTCATGAGACACGGTCTGATAAAATTTGAAACGATTACAATTTTGCCGTGCGATTATTAATTTTTAATAAAGCGTCGCAATCAAGACTCATTATTATTTTAACTAGCTCTCAGATCACCGTTGTTTTTCGGTGATAGTTTCAAAAGATATTTTACCCGAACCAAATCTGGCAGTGAGAGGCCAAGTGAAAGGTGTTTAGTTAAGTTCTGAGAAGTTATAATAATGGTGGACACTTGAATATTGTTTGTTATAGTAATGTATCATTAAATTAAAAATATTGTCTAATAAAGTTAAAAAGCTTGCATGAGATTTTCCATGCCTCCCCTTTCACCCCCCCCCCCCCTTTTTCAATGAGATTTATTGACAATTTGACAAAACCGTCATATACCCCCCTCTACCCACTTTGAACTCACGTAATTAATGGACAGCTCCTAACATCTTTGCCTCCAGTATATGGATCTAATATGATCACAAATTGATAAAATAAGTTTGCAGTGTTAAATTCTTAACGTTAAGCTTGATAATGAATTCAACTAGGATGAGCGTATCACAGAGCTGCTGAATTGTCTACATGAATCTCTATTTGCAATGTGGATTTAGTAGGACATAGACAATGCAAAAATAAAAAATATAGCATTCTATTCACATTTTTCTTCCATAAAGTCATATCGTACGCTAACTTTCTCGCTTCCCGCGCCCGGGTACCAGGGTTCGATTCCCGGCGGGGTCAGGGATTTTTCTGCCTAGTGATAACTGGGTGTTGTGTGATGTCCTTAGGTTAGTTAGGTTTAAGTAGTTCTAAGTTCTAGGGGACTGATGACCATAGATGTTAAGTCCCATAGTGCTCAGAACCCTTTGAACCAAAAAGTCATAGGGCATTATGTTTTGGGGTAACAAATCAAGACAAGCTGAAATTTTTCCACCTCCAAACATGTGTAATAAGGATTATTTGTGGTTTGAATTCAAGAACATCTTGCAGTGACCTGTTTTTCTCCGAATACGTTCGTTGCTTTTAAAATTGCTACACCACGAAGATGACGTGCACAGACGCGAAATTTAACCGACAGGAAGAAGATGCTCTGACATGAAAATGATTAGCTTTTCAGAGCATTCACTCAAGTTTGGCGCCGGTGGAGACACCTACAACGTGCTGGCATGAGGAAAGTTTCCAACCGATTTCTCACACACAACAGTAGTTGACAGGCGTTGCCTGGTGAAACGTTGTTGTGATGCCTCGTCTAAGGAGTAGAAATGCGCACCATCACGTTTCAGACTTCGATAAAGGTCGGATTGTAGCCTATCGCGATTGCGGGTTATCGTATCACGACATTGCTGCTCGCATTGGTCGAGATCCAATGACTGTTAGCAGAATATGGAATCGGTGCGTTCAAGAGGCTAATACGAAACGCCCTGCCGGATCCCAACGGCATCGTATCACTAGCAATCGAGATGACAGGCGTCTTATCCGCACGGCAGTAACGTGTCGTGTAGCCTCGTCTCGATCCCCGAGTCAAAAAATGGGGACGTTTGCTGCAAGAACAGTTCGACGACGTTTGGAGCAGCATCGACTATCAGCTCGGAGACCATTGCTGTGGTTACCCTTGACGCTGCATCACAGAGAGGAGCGCCTGCGATGGTGTACTCAACGATGAACCTGGGTGTAGGAATGGCAAATCTTCATTTTTTTCGGATGAAACCAGGTTCTGTTTACATCATCATGATGGTCGCCTCCGTGTTTGGCGACATCACGGTGAACGCACATTGGAAGCGAGTATTCGTCATCGCCATACTGGCGAATCACCCGGCGTGATGGTATGGGGTTCCATTGGTTACACATCTTGTTCACATTGACGGCACTTTGGACAGTGGACGTTACATTTCAGATGTATTACCACCCGTGGCTCCAACCTATTTTCGATCCCTACGAAACCCCACATTTCAGCAGGATAATGCACGACCACATGTTTCAGGTCCTGTACGGGCCTTTCTGGATACAGAAAATGTTCGACTGCTGCCCTGGCCAGCTCATTCCCCATCTCTCTCACCAATTGAAAACGTCTGGTCAATGGTGGCCGAGCAACTGGCAAGTCACAATACACCAGTCAATACTCTTGATGTGCTGCGGTATTGTGTTGAAGCTGCATGGGCAGCTGTACCTGTACACGCCATCCAAGCTCTGTTTGACTCAATGCTCAGACGTATCAAGGCCGTAATTACGGCCAGTGGTGGTTGCTCTGGGTACTTATTTCTCAGTATCTATGCACTCAAATTGGCTAAAAATGTAATCACATGTCAGTACGTCTATCAAAATCGCCTACAAACCCAACAAAAATGCTACAGGCAGTGAATAAATGTATATCGCAATCCGTTAGCGAGAGGTTATTGCGACGGGAAATGAATGCAATGAATATTTCGAGACGATCACCTAGCAAGAGGACATTGCTCACACAGGTACACGACGCTGTTTCCGTCTTCAGTGGGATAGTAATCATAGACCTTGGACAGTAACTGACTGGCGGAACGTAATGGGGTCTGACGAATCACACGTATGCATATATTCAAATGACACACGTCGTCGACTTCACTGAAGGCCAAATGTAACATTCCATCCTGAATGTGTGCAACGTCAGTTTCTAGCGGAGATGAGTCTGTGATGTTTTGGGAGTGTTTTTCTTATCGTGAACTGGAGTCTCTCAGTGAGGTGGCCACTAGCATGGACCACCACGTTTATTTAAAAATTCTGAATGATCAGGTGTTGCGTTTCTGTCAACATGTGCATGGTGAGTATGCTAATTTTCAAGACGGCAACACCAAAGTTCATCGAGCTGGAAGAATATGAGACAGTTTTTCTGAACATTCCCCCATCCTATTATATCTCGATTGGTCTGACATGAACCCACAGAAAATGTGTGGGACATGTTGGAATAGAGTGAAGTGCCGACTTGAGCGTCCCCGCCATTATGTGGAATTATGCGACCAATCCCGCACGAAGTGGTATAATCTTGTGTGCTCACTTCCTAACCGTATTAAGGTGATTCTCAAATCGAGGAGCGGAATCACGTGACATTACAAAATGCGTGGAATGACTTCTCTAGGAGTGACTTATCCTTTGTTGGATGAGGTTATCAGCTGCACCTCAGTGCACTGAATATTTACATATTAGATTTTCTTTTACTAATCCCACATCCATGAGGACAAGATATCTTGGGATCTATGACAGTGCATTAGCAGTTCCTTGTAAATGTTTATTGTGTATTCTTGTTTTTTTCTGTATTACCACCTTACTATGGATCTCTTGAAACGAAAACTACATCGAATCTAATCTGTCCGGCGACAGACTACTTGTAATTTTTCGAGAACACGAATTACGTGAAATATCTAGAAATATACAGGGGCCCTCTCATATCGCTCCGGAGAGAGTGCGAAGTCAAGACTAGACAAATTTCAGTGCACAGAAGGGCCTAAAAGCAGTCATTCGATCCGCGGTCCATACGTAAATGCAACGGGAAAGCATCCCAATTTACAGTATGATGAAAATGATGAAATGTCCCCTCTGGCATGTACTTCACAAAGCTCGTCATGATACACCAAAAGCTCTTCAGGGAATAGGATTAAGTGTGGATCTAACAAGAGGTAGGGGGGTGGGGGGTGGGGGAGAGAGAGATTAGACCTCGACGAAGTACAAAAAAAATTATATTTAAAATTGTCACCAAACAACTTTTCACAGCCGTTCTTTCTCCCACCAGTGTCTTCGCTTACTTGTAGCTGACTGGCGTAGAAAGCAGTGTTCCCCACTGTTTACGACTCCGCACTGGCAGTGAAATACTGTAATATTCTGCAGGGCTTCTTGCTGTCGATTCGAACACCGCCATTCTTACATTGTTTTCTCTGAAATGTGCATATAAAAAGGTACTTTAGATGAATTGCTTACTTTTTATGCATTGCAGCTTACAACGACGTACGTCTTGGCAGAGACCCAATTTCCGCTGTTTGCGTCCTCCGACGTGATTTTTGTATTATATCAGTTCAGCGCTGCAATAACAGCTCTATAAACCGAGAGCTATGCTGCAACGCTGCGCTGTAAAACCAGTATCTTGTTAAGTCATCAGATGACCAAAACGAATTGTAGAATGATTTAGATAAGACATCTGTTTGGTGCGAAAAGTGGCAACTGACCCTCCATAAAGGAAACTGTAAAGTTATAGACATGAGCACTAAAAGAAATCCGCTAAATTTCGATTACGCGATAAGTCACACAAATCTGAGGCCTATAAATTCAACTAAATACTTAGGGATTGAAATTACAAGCACGATAAATTAGAACGATTACATAGATAATTTTTTGGGTGGAGCAAATCAAAGACTGCGATTGATTGGCAGAACAATTAGAAGGTGCAACAGGTCTACAAAAGAGATTGCTTACACCACTCTTGTTCGCCCTGTTCTGGAGTATTGCTGTGCTTTGTGGGATCCGCATCAGATGGGACGGACGACATCGGGAAAGAAGAGCGAAGTAGGGGAGATAGTGCCACAGACATTACACTTGAACTGGAGTGGCAATAAAACAAAGACTTTTTCGTTGCAACGAGATCTTCCGAGTTTTCTCTTCCGATTTCGAAAACATTCGGTTGGCACCCACCTACATAGGGAGAAACGATCATCACGACAAAATGAGAGAAATCAGGGCTCGCACAGAAAAATTTAAGTGTTAATTTTTCCCGCGCGCCGTTCGAGAGTGGAACGGTAGAGCGACAGCTTGAAGGTGGTTCAAATGGATCAAATAGCTCTAAGCGCTATGCGACTTAACATATAAGGTCATCAGTTCTCTAGAACGTAGAACTACTTAAACCAAACTAAACTAAACTAAGGACATCACACACAACCATGCTAGAGGCAGGGTTCGAACCTGTCACTGGAGCGGTCGCGCGGTTCCAAACTGATGCGCCTAGAGCCGCTCTGCCACACCGGTCGGCTGAAGGTGGTTCATTGAACCCTCTGCCAGGCACTTTATTGCGAATAGCAGAGTAATCACGTAGATGTAGATGAAAGAATAAACCCTTCACTGTGCAACGGGGCGAGCACTGTTCCGAAGCCCATCAGGATATCTCAGTGGCTTCGAATGTGGACTAGTTATAGGAATAAGAATCCATCATGGATATTTGAAGAGGACGTTTGGTGATGTGGTTGTGAAGTGGAAACACGAAGAAACAACAACAGCTAAAGTAAGGCAAGGCACAGAAAGAATCGCTCGTGAGTTCTGAAGTGCTACCTGCAGTTCAGCTAGCATTATGGCTATGTGTAGTGAATCAATAGAGCGGAGTACGATTGGAACGAAGTTTTTTGCGACGGCACTTATATATACAACATTCTCGATATTCTTGCCTCGTCAGTTCTGGATAAAATCTCGAGCTTTCCACGATTACCGCCATCGTCATCATCAGGAGCTGACTGCTGCTGTAGTAGCCTCTATATAGCCCGAAGACGGGTTCTGATTGGTCGGCTTATGATTGGTCGACCATTACGTACTGCTGTCTCAGACGGTGTCACCGTATACGCCTGTGGCGCCACCGCTTCCGTTTGAACGTAAACATTGGACGAAACGTTTCTGCTGCTTCTCTGCATCAAGCACTCGCTTCCATCCACAGTTATCGCGCTTTAAGTTCTTTTGGCTCATTCTTATTTCAACAGCCTCCTTAAAAACAGAATCCCAGTACGTGGAGGCATGGGACAAAATTTTAGTTTCATCGAACAATATTTTACGTTTGTTCATGAGGCTGTGCTCCGCAATTGCCAATTTCTCCAGTTCTCTGTTTTTAATATGGCGTTGGTGTTGTGCACAGCGGTGGGAAACAGTACGAATTGTCTGAACTATATTATTGCTTCCACACTCACAGGGTATATTATAAACTCCAGGGACCCTGAGGCCGAGATTGTCCTTAACAGGGCGCATCATCTCCTTAATTTTCTTAGGAGGACGAAAAATCGGTCTTATATCTCGTCTACGCAGGACTCTTCCTATTTTGGTGGAAATCGCGTAACAAAAAGGAAGAACCGCAATCGGTGTTTCATCCTGTGAGGTTGCAGCATATTCACGTTTCCTTCTTTTGGAGAACGCTGCCGTTGTATCAGGTGCACCATAGCCATTCTTTTGGAACACGTTCTTCAGATGGTTAGTCTCGGACTTTAAGTGGTCCTCGTCAGAAACAGTTTTGGCTCTGTATATAAACGTGTTCAAAACGGCTCTCTTCTGAGCAGGATGATGGAAACTCTGTGCATTGAGGTATAAATCTGTATGCGTCGGCTTACAGTATACAGAGTGTCCAAGACGCCCGTCCGCCTGTCGTTTTACTAAAACGTCTAAGAAAGGCAGTCTCCCAGTTCACTGTCGAGATGGAGAAAGAAGGTAGACTGCCTTTCATAGACGTTTTAGTACAGTGCGACAGCAGTACGTAATCACCGACCAAATATACGCCGACCAATCAGAACCCGTCTTCGGGCTGTATAGAGGCTACTACAGCAGCAGTGAAGACAGGCAGCTCCTGATGATGATAACGATGGAGGTAATCGTCGAAAGCTCGAGATTTTATCCAGAATTGACGCGGCAAGAATACGGAGAATATTTTATATATAGAGCGGAGTACAGTGGTAGAGAAGCTCCTCATAAGCCACAAGTTTCTGTACTCAGAGCTATGCTATGCTTGAGATAATGTAAAGAGCTACGCTATTCATAATAGATGACTGGAAACGAGTGATGAATCACGCTGTAACTTGTAACAATCCGACGAAAGGGTCTGGGTTTCTCTAATGCCTGTAGAACGTTATCCGCCATCATGTGTTGTGCAACAGTGTAACAGTACGGAGGCGTTTTACACCAGGGTCCATCATCACAGTCTTCATTGGTTTTCAGTCATGAGGAACATTCGTTCATTTGCATTCAAACACATTATTGAATGTGTCAGGACCAGATTTCAAGCCGCCGTAAAGGTGAAGCGTGGATGCATCTCACGTTCTTGTTAACTAACAGGTGTCCTGATTCTCTTTTTCCAGATAGTCTACCTTGCTCGACTGTCATTCCGTGAAGATAGCAGAGAATTTTTTCTTTCATGGAACAACTATATTTATCGCAAAGACACCAGAATTTGAACGCATTGCAATTACAAGGTACAATCATTATGTTGTCGTACACCTTTCTTACCGACTGTTCGATGTAAGAATGTCATGTAAAAGGAAATATCAAGAATACATTTCTGATGTTACAGACACTACAGTTACTTCACCGGTGACGCGTCATAATAGTTAAGATGACGGGCTGCAGCCGCTTTGAAGAAAGACAGAAGTACCCGTCAAATTATCTAGATCTTCCGTTGTGCATCTCAGTCAAATGGTTCAAATGGCTCTGAGCACGATGGGAGGTCATCAGTCCCCTGGAACTTAGAAATACTTAAACCTAACTCACCTAAGGACATCACACACATCTATGCCCGAGGCAGGTTTCGAACCTGCGACCGTAGCGGTCGCGCGGCTCCAGACTGTAGCACCTAGAACCACTCGGCCACTCTGGCCGGCGCACCTCAGTCAGTTTAGGAAAATACGGATATATTTACTTGTCTTTGAGAATTATATACTTACTGGCTTAACTTGTTCTCCAATCCGCGCTTGTGATACATCTTGAACAAAATTTCCATCGACAAAATGATGAAACCCAAACACAGTGCTTGTCTTCCTGCGACTTCCAAAACTAGAATGTCGACTTTACTTGGCTCTGCAATGAATGCATCCAGTACTAAATCTGTCTTTGTCAGTTTCACACTGTCATTTTAACGTATAAAGAACATAGTGCTCCATACAGATTACTTATCTCACTGCAGATTACAGACAAAACGTATGAGTTAACGTATGTGTATGGCAAACGAAAATTAAAGTTTAACGTCCCATCGGAAACAAAGATGCAGCAAAGTCTCATATTGAACTGGCATATAGAATGAATATGGCTGTGTTCTTTTCCAATGTAAGCAATGTAGAGAAATCATGACAGCCTGGATCTGGCTGATAGGATGTGTATTTAAACCATCGTTCTCCGGAGTGGAAGTCTACAGAAACTCATAAATATGGAATCTCTATGGTAGTAGTGATTAAAGAAAAATATTGTTTTCGGATGTGTGTATGGTGTCTGTGAATACATGTAAAGGGACGTAGTGTCACATCCAGTGGGTGGTCCGGACAAACAGAGACTCCTCTGGCCAACGACTAAGTGAAATAAAACTCCCTAGCAGTAATTTATTTTAGGTTTGGAAGAATTCTGTGGGACAGGAATCTCTGACAGGAGAATGTAGGAATGCGACTCCAGTCTGTTGCACTAAGACTCCAGTCTGTTGCACTAAAAGTTTAACTTTTTCTCGAGTATCACAATAGAATAAGGTCGTCATGAGCTAGTGCAGAGACTAGGTTACCACAGAGTCTGTATGCGGGCATTTACTAGTACCAATAGAGGGGTTCAGCTTTCGAGGCTTCTAATAAACTACTGTATTAGCCATCTCACCTGAAGGCTTCCTTGTGCGTCCACGACAAAAAAAAAAAAAAAAAAAAAAAAAAAAAAAAAAAAAAAAAAAAAAAAAAAATGACTGTGTGGCATTACTAATGAAGAGACCATATTTTGGGTATTTCAGGGGTTTTGTGCAGGGTGGTACGAAATATTCAGTCGTGTCATTAGTGGGCTATCTAGTGAGAGTGATATATGGTAAGTCCAATTCATACTTGAATTCAATTGTGATTTATGATTTTGTGTCATGTAATTATGTTCACATGTAACCACAAATGAGTAATTTTACATTGCACCATGAACGGCACAGCCATAAATTGGCAGTGACTGCAGTATTTGTTACAAAGTAGATGGATTTCTTTCCTGCTAATACGCTTTTCTTTCCCCTCATCCCTGCCAGAAATTGCGATTGTTGTTTTTCCTCTTTTTTAAAAAATTTTGTGGTATCTTCAATCTTTACGACATGTGCACATTTCCTAAAACTCAAAATATTGATCCAAAGCTTAAACCAACTTAATTTTATTACCTATTACATTCCTTAGGCTATCAACAATCAAAGAGGTAACAATTTTCCGTGAAAATCGTGCCAATTACAGAGCATCAGATATTTCAGATTTCATTGTCATTGTTCATATATGTAGAAATAGACCTGATTACTTACTTCCTGATGAAGTATACCGAAAAGATATATAAATGAGTGAAGTTTTCTTACGGCCAGCAACAAAAATTTTTTAGCAGCTCTTGCACTGATTTAGTTTCAAAGTAATTAAAATCCTTACTTACAACATTATTACCGAAAAGGTACCCATAATTAGCCAACTAGTCAGAGTAATACAATAGAAATTATTATGATATCCCAAAGTCATGTCTAAATGTACATCCCACTTCTATTTCATTTCTCAGAAACGTAAATCTTTAACCGAAATTTGTGAAAATCTAGTAAAGAACAATAACTAAAATCAGTTCTCATTATTGTCAACTTCTGTTCTGTTTACAAAAATATTCAAATGTGTGTGAATTCCAACTGCTGAGGTCATCGGTTTCTAGACTTACACACTACTTAAACTAACTTAAACTAACAACAACACGCACTCCCATGCCCGACAGAGGACTCGAACCTCCAGCGGGAGGGGCTGCGCAATCCATCGCATAGCGCCTTTAACCACACGGCTACTCCGTCCGGCTCTGTTCTGTTTGAAGCAATTTATAGTCAATATGCTGTGAGTTTGAAAGGAGTGAGACTTATGTCCGAAAATAAGCGATAATGTAACATAGACGATGTAGTGCAAAGTACAACTAAGAAAGTGTACCGAGTTTTACTTAAATTTCTTGTCCAGGAGTTTCATTAGTGATTCAGTAACTATTTTTAATAAACAATTCTGAACTTGCATTTAATTTTATGTACTATGTTTATCTTCCAGTGTTTCTAACTGTGACAACACAATCGTACTGCGGATTGTTTTATTTCCAAATGATAATTACCGCACACCCCGCGTTTGCACCGACTTAACTGTTTGAACGTAAAAGACAGTGATGTAAGAGTATAATTCGGTTGCCGTATTAATTATCTGTTTTATTTGTTTGCCACATATCAGGTTTTGTGAATCATTACTTCTATGTTAGGTTACTGCATTTGAGTAATATTGCAGAATATCAGTGCAGTATTGGCTAGCTGTTTATCTGTTCATAATTTAAGTGGACAAGACTAGAATTGGCCACAAACAGTAGTCTGTTCAACATATAAGCACAAGTAAATATGTGTGAATTACAAATCTGGTGCAGACAACATCATTAACAATAGTCTGCCTTTCAACATCCACTTTTCCGCCAGATTCGACAGAGGGCAATTACCGGAGGCAGATTTGTACATGTAAAGGCTACGCTACACTACACTACGGCATCCGAAAGAGCAGCTAACGCCACTAGAGATATTAATTATCTAGTCAGCGACCAGAGAGATGAAGACGATGCCAAGAGCAGCACGTTCTTTCTGTCCCCTTTTCTATTAACAATTGATAAAGAAACAAACATTTAATTCGAATCGAAAATAATTTCAGTTGCTTTTGAGATCTTGAAATGTCAAACTCTGTAAACTGATGTTAAAGAAAGTTGTTACGTTACACGTAGCTGTATCCATTGTTGTCAAATAAAACTTTATTGAAGAAATGAGATTTAAGTTGAGGTTATCAGTTTTCTGATTAATCATGAGAATTTTGTTACGAGAATCTTTAAAGAAGTGGTACTGGAAATGATAACGGCATTTAACGAAGGTAGATAATAAAACACTTGATTCAAAGTGAGTCTAATGAAGAAATAAAAGTTATCTTTTCTTTGGGCTAAATAATCTAATTGAGCAAATGGATTTTATGAATCCGAGTCGTGATAGGAAATTAGTTCAAAATGATCATCGATGCAGAAATATTCTTTAATTAAAACATTCTAAACCGTTTACTGGAGGAAAGTTGAACTCTATACACAATTTCCATTTAATATGATAGAAAAATATTATGTATCAGAGACGATATCATTGACCTGCGCAGAAGTAATGACGACCTCTGATAGAAACAAACTACACGAATTATAAATAAGTCTATGTTTGAGATTTTGTGATTTTATACGCTACTATCTGCCCGATGAGTGAAAAATATATTACAATACAGTGTCAATGTTTACAAGGGAATGAACGATGTACTAACTAGTATGGAGAACAAATATACGGTGACAGGCCGAGTTGATGGATCGTAAAGGATACTGCATCTAAACGTGATCCCTGAGTAGGGACGGCAGCGGAAAAATCAACGAATCCGGTTACGATAGGTTTCAGAATTTGTTTGTGCAAAATAGCTGTATTTACCTGATACACTGCAGAACTAATGCTCACCTTCAGAACGCGAAAGCGGACAAGAATCTGACAGCATTAAACTGTCATCGGTTTTATGAGAGATACAATCTCCGTCGGTGTAGCTCACGATCTGACGAAGAGCGGATATGCCGCCTTAGATACGGACTGCTGGCTGAATATTGACGTTATCCCACATTAAGAGCGTCGTGTTACTTTCACGATTATTTCGTATTGTGATGAAGATTAGATGAAACTGTTACGAAGACACAAACAAACGGTCCCCGATTGAAAAATATCTCCGATCAGACCGGGAAACACGAGTCCTCGCGATCTCGACGCAGCGACGCTAATCTTTACTTCCATGAGAAACATACTTTTTTACATTTTATAGGAAAATCAAGTGTGTAAAAAAGATACCTTACTGTTGTACTACAAAATCATCTTGTTGCAAATAGCCAAAACCATTTTTGATAGTCACAGTTACAAAAATTTCTTCGAGAGACATTTGAAAACAGGAGAAAAACAAATAAATTGAGGTACCTCTAAGAATCGATACAATTTTACAAAAAAAGAACTCATTAATTATTGCATACATAATGTAAGCATCACAATAAAATGGCTATTTTAAAAATATTCAGAGAGTCTTATGTACATAACTATATCATTAGACATGAGCTTCTGACGGTCTACAAAAACGCAACGACTGGTAACCTGGCTCCTCGATACGCACCTTCACAAATTCAGTCCAAGCCCGTCAACTGCCTCTGAGGCGTAATTAAAGGCATGTTTTCGCTTTTGCTTCTGCCCGGCATCCGCCGAACATTTTAAAGTGTAAATCCGGAATATTTTCCCGGTTTTATTGCTGTGATTCTCGCAGCAGAGGACACAGCTTTCCCGGAGAAAGTTCGCAACTTATGTTTGCTGCACGTATATGGTGAACTCGAATTCCACTGGTAAAAATTCGAAGGCTGTTCACCGATATTTTCTGAGTTTTTTTATATAATGGAACTGTGGTCTCCAGGAGAGTTAAAGAGTAATTAAATTCCGTTATACACTGTCCACAGACATTAATGTGACCACCTGTCAAAAGCCTGAATAACCATTTTTTGCAGCGTGGACCACTGTGAGACTTACAGTAAGATAGACAATGACTTACAGTCAGGGATGTGAACCCATACCGACTTCAGTGCCGTGACCAGCCACACTACATTTCCCGGTTGAGCATCTATGGCGTGAACAGACCCATCGATGCAGTCCCATAGATAATCGATTCTGCTTGAATCTGAGTAGTTTGTTGGCCAAGGGAGTGGAGCAAACATATCCTGGTGCACTTCGAACTACGCACGCGCTCCGTGCCAAGGGTGATAAATTGCACTGTCCTAAAGGTATATGCCACAGCGCCGAGGAAAAACACATTCCGTGTTGGGGTGGTCACGGTCCCAAAGGGTAGATCCATTGCACCTTCCCCAAAGACGAGATCATCCAGGGAATGTCACGGAAACCTTCTCCAAGATCATAACGCTCCCTCCTGAGACCTGGCTCCTTCTGAAAATTGCGGTTGTTTGCCATCTGTCCGATGGAGCATAAAACGTGATTCATCTATTCGCCCACGAGACTCAGAGGGACATAGACACGGGTTCCCAGGTACCTGCTGTCTTTCTTGACTTTCACAAGGCGTTCGATACAGTTCCCCACAGTCCTTTAATGAACAAAGAAAGAGCATATGGACTATCAGATCAATTGTGTGACTGGATTGAAGAGTGCCTAGATAACAGAACGCAGCATGTCATTCTCAATGGAGAGAAGTCTTCCAAAGTAAGAGTGGTTTCAGGTGTGACGCAGAGGAATGTCGTAGGGCCGTTGCTATTCACAATATAGATAAATGACCTTGTGGACGAAATCGGAAGTTCATTGAGGCTTTTTGCGGATGATGCTGTGTTATATCGAGACGTTGTAACAGTAGAAAATTGTACTAAAATGCAGAAGGATCTGCAGCTAATTGACGCATGGTGCAGGGAATGGCAACTGAATGTCAATGTAAACAAGTGTAATGTGCTGCGAATACATAGAAAGATAGATCCCTTATCATTTAGCTACAATATAGCTGGTCACCAACTGGAAGCAGTTAATTCCATAAATTATCTGGGAGTACGCATTAGGAGTGATTTAAAATGGAATGATCATATCACGTTGATCGTCGGTAAAGCAGATGCGAAGCTGAGAATCATTGGAAGAATCCTAAGGAAATGCAATCCAAAAACAAAGGAAGTAGATTACAGTACGCTCGTTCGCCCACTGCTTGAATACTGCTCAGTAGTGTGGGATCCGTACCAGATAGGGTTGATAGAAGAGAGAGAGAAGATCTAACGGAGAGCAGCGCGCTTCGTTACAGGATCATTTAGTAATCGCGAAAGCGTTACGGAGATGATAGATAAACTCCAGTGGAAGACTCTGCAGGAGAGACGCTCAGTAGTTCTGTACAGGCTTTTGTTAAAGTTTCGAAAACATACCTTCACCGAAGAGTCAAACAGTATACTGCTCCCTCCTACGTATATCTCGCGAAGAGACCATGAGGATAAAATCAGAGGGATTAGAGCCCACACAGAGACATACCGACAACCCTTTCCATGAACAATACGAGACTGGAATGGAAAGGAGAACCGATAGAGGTACTCAAGGTACCCTCCGTCACACACCATCAGGTGGCTTGCGGAGTATGGATGCAGATGTAGATGTAGATCTGAAGAAGTTACCTGTCTCAACTCAGAGGACGTACAGTTGCGGTACTGATGAGGAAATTCCAGGCTCTGTGCCCAATGAGCAGCTCAGCATGGGTGCATAATCTCCATGCGGGCTACGGCGGCCCAAATATAGCGATGTTCGTCGAGGAGACGCTGTCGGTATTCCCTTGGCTCGTCTGGGCTGTCTGTTGATCAACAGTTGCACATCTGTTCACCCGAAGCCGTCGTTCACAGTTGTCATCTATGGCCGGTGGTGGACCACAGTTGCCTTGGCGCCGGTTTTGGATAGCGTGATTTTGCCACTTGTTGTGTACTGCCATCATGGTGGCATCCGAACAGTTTACGAACTTAGCCGTTTTGGGAATGCTTCCACCCTTGGTCCGAAAGCCAGTAATTGAGCTCTTTAGGACGCACGTGCTGCGTCTTGTAGTATGTAAGTGGTTATTGTGCGTTAAGGCCGAACATTGGCAGTCGTCGCAGTAATGTGACTGGACCTGTATTCCTTGTATGACAGTGAAAATATCTAGAATGAGATTTTCACTCTGCAGCCGAGTGTGCGCTGATATGAATCTTCCTGACATATTACAACTGTGTGACGGACCGAGACTAAAACTCGGGACTTTTGCCTTTCTCGGGCATATGCTCTACCAACTGAGCTATACAAGCACGACTCACGACTCGTCCTCACAGCTTCAGTTCTACCAGTACCTCGTCTCCTACCTTCCAAACTTCACAGAAGCTTTTCTGCGTAGAAGAGTCTCGGTCCGGCACACAGTTTTAATCTGCCAGTAAGTTTCAGTAAAAATATCTGCACAATAAGGAAAGTATCGACAGTGTTTGCCGTCTCTCTTCTTTGAAATAAATTAATAAAAAATAAATAAAAGTCCTTGTTTCAATGACTTCCAGTTCTTGGTGTGTACAACAGAAGTGTCCAATGTGTGTTTTGGGGTATTCAGCCGAGATTTTTATCCCAATGCTCAATATTTCAACGAACAAGTCAGGTGTCTAATACAGTTGAAATGAAGCCACAATAATGTCTCTCACAACATGCAGAAATACGCTGCCATTGTTGACGAGGTTGTATACATACTGTGTGTCAAATATCGCCCATCTAAATTTCTCTGATGTCTCCTACTTCATTGTTTAATTTGATATCATCTTTCTGTGCTGCATTCCTAAGTTTTTTTTCTTCTTGTCTAACGCATTTACTATCGAAAATAGTTTTATGATAATCGATAGAAACTTGTTACATTATTTTGCAGGAAGCTGTTGAATAGATCACCTTTCCCTGGATGATATTAATGGTTTGTCGTGTGTTTTATGTCACTTAGATTGTCTACTGTGTGTTTTTCAGTAAAAGCGGATGGGTTTCATTTGCCTACCGTCTTTGAAAATTACAGCGGTAAATATAGGTGTGCAGGGGTCGGCCTGCCTCTCCATTTGATGCGATTCACACAGGCGCTGGGATGCTGGCGTGACGCGGGGAACAGCCAAGATGTACGACCTACACGGCGGCCATCTTTCAGACTGGTGAGGTCGCACCTTTCCGGGAGTCGGAAATAATTTTGCTACCTCTAGCGGTGCCGCACCGCAATTTCCTATCCCCGCGTTTCGTTTTTCCTCGTACTTTATACACCTTCAGCTGGTCGCGCAACATATGCTAGGGTCTAGCACCAATATCTGTGCCTCACGAGCTACAGTTATCACGAATGAAACGACAATTTACGTAATTTGTGCGTGAAAGGCACCCGGAACTTACGACGTCATCTTCGTTTTAATGATCGATGTGATGATCATAATGTTGTACCAAGCATTCTCATATGGAAGGTGATATTCGCTACCACATCTCCAATCATGAAATGGGCTCGATAGTTTTGTATTGATATGTTTTGAGCAAGCCAACGGGGAGCTTTGATACTCACTCCTTGTGCGTGCTGCGAGGACACGGTACTTATGGAAGTGCGGTCTGGAGACTTTGACGCAAGCTCGAAAACTGAGTTGTTCCAAAGGCGAGTGAATTTAGTAGGCTTCGTGGGTGTTCTAGTGGTTCTTCGTTGACGTGTAATTTTATTAATAATTGTAATGGAATGTTAGTAATAGCTTGTGTCTGCATAGGGTGATTTAAATGTGTCAAAGTATTGCTCACCGGGTCTGATTTAAACCGCCTGAGTTGTTACTAACTAAATGATGTGCTGCTTAGCAAAAGAGGCAACGTAATAAGTGATTATTCATTGCTAAAGCGATGCGAAAGATGCGGGGCTGGTTCTTTATTTTACATGATTTTTAATTGTTTTTACGGCACTCGTATGTGTTGTGATGACTTATGTGTTTTTGTGACATATGTGCTGGAACCGATGTCGAATATAAATCCTAGCGTCTGCGACAAGGTTCTGAGGGCGAGGTCTTGGTGTTCGTCTGTTACTGTCTGAAGGTTGTACGAATAAACCCTGCACTGTAATTTAAACTACTAGTGGGTGTCTATTGGAATTACGTTAATACTTGAGGCTCTTTAGTGAGTTTTAAACAATACTGATTTATTACTGGCAAGTTTAAAATAATGTTTTCCCGCTGATGCTCAGCGACGCCTTTGAATTTTGTTGATACCTAACTGAAATATTGACACCTTTAACGTTTTGAAGTATGGTGTCTTTTAATTGAATCTTTAGCACCTATAAATTAATTTGGAAGTACATGGTCTTTCACTTATTTTGGACGGCGATTCTAAATGTTTTGGATGTGGCATTTTTAACCGGTTGCTTTGAGCCTTTAAATTATTTTGGACCTGCAAAACCTTTCATTATTTTGATGGTGTTTTTAAGTAATATTTTGTGACCTTGTATAATTGCGGTGTAAGTATGCAATTACAGATTCAATGTTAACAGTTAACTAGCAGGTGAAACAACGTTGCACTTCATTTTTCAATTACGCTATCTGTTCAAAATTATCCATACATCCTATGTAATACGGAATTGACCACTAGATGTCACGACATGTGGTCTGGCCATTATAAAAGATGGTCGGGAGTAACAACTGCGTTTTCAGCAGAGAATCAGTAACAGAAGAATGAGTCTGTTACGAGAACTCAGTGACACTGAACGTAGACTATAAATTGGACGCCACGTGAGTGGTAATTCCATCAGGCACATATTAACCCTTCTGAAGCTGCTCAAGGGTGCAAACATCTCATATTAATGCCCAATACATGGTGTCCCGACACTTTTGATCAGACAGCGTAGGAACAAAAAACACTAATTCAAGTTACTATCACGCTGAAAATGAGAAAAAGTTTGCGGTTAACTAACCGATGACTGAACGCTGATATTTTAGTTTGGGTATCCGGAAAATGTCAACCATGAGATCGTCGAGACACACTGGTAAACGGGTTTGGATTGCTTGACATTTCAAATAATGGTTAATTTAATTGGAGAAATGAATTTGCATATTTTGTAGGACTTGCTTCTGTCCTCGTTTGTCTTCTGGTTACGTGAAACAACGGAGCTTGTGCACTGCAGCTTCAGATCGACACAAATATTATTGCGGAGGATCAACTAAACACAGCATATTATATTGACTGCATAATTTACATGGTATAATAGTGATGAGCTACTGGACAGCGATACAATCGGATGCCTTTTTCTTCCTGGACGTTTCCCAATACGACAGTTGCTGGAGACAAAACGACAGCGTGTCGCACTGTACGGCGGGCGGAAGAGACCCTTAAACCCCCTGGAAACGTGCCGACCACACCCATCAGTTCACTCTGGTCGAGTCAACATTCCTGGATAGGCAGCTAAACAGACCATCCCAAATGTAACCAGAAGGAGGAGTGGATTTAGCTAAGTTATAGCCGACAATGTAACGAATTTCCTGCGTTCGAAAGTAATTTATGACTTTTGCAACTGGAGAAATTTATCTTACAGATTTTTTAACAGGATTATATACTTTTTCTGTGACATTACAAAGATCCTTCGAAGAAGCTTCCAACGACGTATAACGTGCCCAACATTATCAAATAGTAAAAACATGACACAACCAAAAATGTGTGTGTTTGAATTCCTAAGGGACCAAACTTCTTAGGTCACCGGTCCCTAGATTTACGCACTAGTTAAACTAACTTACGCTAAGAACAACACACACTCCCATGCCCGAGGGAGGACTGGAGCCTCCAGTGGTAACGGCCGCGCAGCCCGTGACATGACGCCTCAAACCGCGCCGGCCGCTCCGCGAGGCATGACAACCACAAACTTCCGGCCCTCCGCGAGGACAAGGGGTTCCTTGAACGTTAGCCCTGCTGTACAAACGTGACTTTGACATGGCTCATGTGTGTAGCTGTGAGCCTGCTTTAGCCAAACAACTTGCTCGTGAAGATATTCAGTCTAATAGTAAACTAATAATAATAATACTACCGAACTATACCTGACTTACGTGTTTCTTTAAATCTTCTACAAAGGTCTGAGGCCTGAGCGACTTTTCCTCCTGACTGCAGAAAAATGGTACTGTCACCCTGATACCCTACAAATTGACACTGATGTTTTGGTTTTCAGTCTTCAGCATTCACAAAATGTGCCCAGGATGTTTTGAAGCACAACAGTCATTTAATGGTTAAGGTGTGGAAATTTTTTGTTTGTAATATTCTCCTGTTCTTCATAATCAAAGCCAAAATAAATCTGAAGAGGTATTATCATTATGGTTATCATTATGAGGCAGCAAAGCACAGATAAGGTTGTAAATCTAGCCCTGATTCTTAGAGGTAACAGTGAATGGTTCTATCGTTATTTATTTCAGGATAAAAAAATTACCCGAAACGCACTAATTTTTGCACGAACGTTATACAAAAAGAATTTTGATTGTGTATGGTGACCATTCAGCGAAGATATCAGGCGGGAGTGGGTTCTGAAAAATTTCGATATGCACTTTTCTACTCGAGCAACAAATTTCAGGCTCTTCCTCTTGTCATTTCAGAGCCTCAAGAAACCTACAATTTACGGCCATTCTACCAACAGAAGTAAATGTAGCGTAAACAGTAATAACATTGTATGTAAATGCACTTTTCCCCTAGCATCCTAAGGAAGTTCGTCACGACCCGCCACTATTTATTGATATTCTTCTGAACGTTCAAACAGGCTGACATACTGACTACCAAGTGTCAAAGTAGATCTCGTCTACGCGGGTCCCAAACAATTTCACAGCTTGACAGTGGTCTGACTGCTCTGCTTCAAAAAGATGCTGCAGCAAGTGAACTCCTAGAGCCACAGCTCTAAAGATGCTATAGAGTCCGTTCAACAAAGGGCAAAATAACTATTACAAATTTGACATTGGTGGAGTTCAGTCATTTTCTGTCTCTGCCTGCCGTATTCTTTCTATTCTCTCCCTTTCACTAACTGTAAAGCTCTAACGATCTTGGAACCGTGCGTTCATTATTCTAGCAAGCCAAGCCAATTCAAAACGGTTATCACTTAATAAGACTCAACAATATTATACGATCTCGATCACTACTTCAGTCTCCTCACTCAGCGTAAATGTTTCCGCGCCTAGAGACAAAGTGTGGTACAGACGATCATTGCTGATGCACGCAGCTGAATTCATACCAGTTCAAAGAGATCGAGAGAGATTAGTGCGAAGACGCTGAGAACTTCGGGCTGTTTCCTCTTTTAATACTTTCCACAGCAAAACTCTGCCTCGAAGTCTGGCAAAAAGTCCAAAGAGATTGTGATCGTATGTGAAGCATATCTGCACTTACTTAGATACTCCGCAAGTCACCTTACGTTGCGTGGCGGACGGTACCCCGTAGCACTTTGTCATTTCCTTTACTGTTCCACTCGCAAGTAGAGCGAGGGAAAGCAACAGTCTGTTATGCCTCCGTATAAGCTCTGATTTCTGGTTCTTAAGAGGAATGTACGTAGGAGGCAACAGAATCGTTCTGCAGTCAGCTTCAAAAGCCGATTCTCTAAATTTTCCCAGTAGAGTTCCTCGAAAATAATGTCGCCTTCCGAACAATGATTACCATTTGATATCCCGAAGCATATCGGTGACTTTTGCTTATTGTTCGAACCTACCAGTAACCAATCTTGCAGGCCCACCTCTAAATTGCTTCGATGTATTCCTTCAATCCGACCAGGTACTTAACACTCGAACAATACCCAAGAATAAGTCGCACCAGCGTTCCATATGCGGCCTTCTTTATAGGTGAACGACTTTTTCCTAAAAATTTTCCAATAAACCAAAGTAGACCATTCACGTTCCCTACCACAATTCACACATACTCTTTCCACCTCAATTCGCTTTGGAACGTTCTGCCCAGATATTCAAACGAATTCACGGTGTCAAGCAGGCAACTAGTTGTTGTTGTTGTTGTCTTCAGTCCTGAGACTGGTTTGATGCAGCTCTCCATGCTACTCTATCCTGTGCAAGCTGCTTCATCTCCCAGTACCTACTGCAACCTACATCCTTCTGAATCTGTTTAGTGTACTCATCTCTCGGTCTCCCTCTACGATTTTTACCCTCCACGCTGCCCTCCAATGCTAAATTTGTGATCCCTTGATGCCTCAAAACATGTCCTACCAACCGATCCCTTCTTCTAGTCAAGTTGTGCCACAAACTTCTATTCTCCCCAATCCTATTCAATACCTCCTCATTAGTTACGTGATCTAGCCACCTTATCTTCAGTATTCTTCTGTAGCACCACATTTCGAAAGCTTCTATTCTCTTCTTGTCCAAACTATTTATCGTCCATGTTTCACTTCCATACATGGCTACACTCCAAACAAATACTTTCAGAAACGACTTCCTGATACATAAATCTATATTCGATGTTAACAAATTTCTCTTCTTCAGAAACGCTTTCCTTTCCATTGCCAGTCTACATTTTATATCCTCTCTACTTCGACCATCATCAGTTATTTTACTTCCTAAATAGCAAAACTCCTTTACTACTTGAAGTGTCTCATTTCCTAATCTAATTCCCTCAGCATCACCCGATTTAATTTGACTACATTCCATTATCCTCGTTTTGCTTTTGTTAATGTTCATCTTATATCCTCCTTTCAAGACACTGTCCATTCCGTTCAACTGCTCTTCCAAGTCCTTTGCCGTCTCTGACAGAATTACAATGTCATCGGCGAACCTCAAAGTTTTTACTTCGTCTCCATGAATTTTAATACCTACTCCAAATTTTTCTTTTGTTTCCTTTACTGCTTGCTCAATATACAGATTGAATAACATCGGGGAGAGGCTACAACCCTGTCTCACTCCTTTCCCAACCACTGCTTCCCTTTCATGCCCCTCGACTCTTATTACTGCCATCTGGTGTCTGTACAAATTATAAATAGCCTTTCGCTCCCTGTATTTTACCCCTGCCACCTTTAGAATTTGAAAAAGATTATTCCAGTCAACATTGTCAAAAGCTTTCTCTAAGTCTACAAATGCTAGAAACGTAGGTTTGCCTTTTCTTAATCTTTCTTCTAAGATAAGTCGTAAGGTCAGTATTGCCTCACGTGTTCCAACATTTCGACGGAATCCAAACTGATCCTCCTCGAGGTCTGCATCTACCAGTTTTTCCATTCGTCTGTAAAGAATTCGCGTTAGTATTTTGCAGCCGTGGCTTATTAAACTGATAGTTCGGTAATTTTCACATCTGTCAGCACCTGCTTTCTTTGGGATTGGAATTATTATATTCTTCTTGAAGTCTGAGGGTATTTCGCCTGTCTCATACATCTTGCTCACCAGCTGGTAGAGTTTTGTCATTACTGGCTCTCCCAAGGCCGTCAGTAGTTCTAATGGAATGTTGTGTACTCCGGGGGCCTTGTTTCGACTCAGGTCTTTCAGTGCTCTGTCAAACTCTTCACGCAGTATCGTATCTCCCATTTCATCTTCATCTACATTCTCTTCCATTTCTATAATATTGTCCTCAAGTACATCGCCCTTGTATAAACCTTCTATATACTCCTTCCACCTTTCTGCCTTCCCTTCTTTGCTTAGAACTGGGCTGCCATCTGAGCTCTTGATATTCATACACGTGGTTCTCTTCTCTCCAAAGGTCTCTTTAATTTTCCAGTAGGCTGTATCTATCTTACCCCTAGTGAGATAAGCTTCTACATCCTTACATTTGTCCTCTAGCCATCCCTGTTTAGCCATTTTGCACTTCCTGTCGATCTCATTTTTGAGACGTTTGTATTCCTTTTTGCCTGCTTCATTTACTGCATTTTTATATTTTCTCCTTTCATCAATTAAATTCAATATTTCTTCTGTTACCCAAGGATTTCTAGCAGCCCTCGTCTTTGTACCTACTTTATCCTCTGCTGCCTTCACTACTACATCCCTCAGAGCTACCCATTCTTCTTCTACTGTATTTCTTTCCCCTATTCCTTTCAATTGTTCCCTTATGCTCTCTCTGAAACTCTGTACAACCTCTGGTTCTTTCAGTTTATCCAGGTCCCATCTCCTTAATGTCCCACATATTTGCAGTTTCTTCAGTTTTAATCTACAGGTCATAACCAATAGATTGTGGTCAGAGTCCACATCTGCCCCTGGAAATGTCTTACAACTTAAAACCTGGTTCCTAAATCTCTGTCTTACCATTATATAATCTATCTGATACCTTTTAGTATCTCCAGGGTTCTTCCACGTATACAACCTTCTTTCATGATTCTTAAACCAAGTGTTAGCTATGATTAAGTTATGCTCTGCGCAAAATTCTACCAGGCGGCTTCCTCTTTCATTTCTTAGCCCCAATCCATATTCACCTACAATTTTTCCTTCTCTCCCTTTTCCTACTGACGAATTCCAGTCACCCATGACTATTAAATTTTCGTCTCCCTTCACTATCTGAATAATTTCTTTTATTTCATCGTACATTTCTTCAATTTCTTCGTCATCTGCAGAGCTAGTTGGCATATAAACTTGTACTACTGTAGTAGGTGTGGGCTTCGTATCTATCTTGGCCACAATAATGCGTTCACTATGCTGTTTGTAGTAGCTTACCCGCATTCCTATTTTCCTATTCATTATTAAACCTACTCCTGCATTACCCCTATTTGATTTTGTGTTTATAACCCTGTAGTCACCTGACCAGAAGTCTTGTTCCTCCTGCCATCGAACTTCACTAATTCCCACTATATCTAACTTTAACCTATCCATTTCCCTTTTTAAATTTTCTAACCTACCTGCCCGATTAAGGGATCTGACATTCCACGCTCCGATCCGTAGAACGCCAGTTTTCTTTCTCCTGATAACGACATCCTCCTGAGTAGTCCCCGCCCGGAGATCCGAATGGGGGACTATTTTACCTCCGGAATATTTTACCCAAGAGGATGCCATCATCATTTAATCATACAGTAAAGCTGCATGTCCCCGGGAAAAATTACAGCTGCAGTTTCCCCTTGCTTTCAGCCGTTCGCAGTACCAGCACAGCAAGGCCGTTTTGGTTAACGTTGCAAGGCCAGATCAGTCAATCATCCAGACTGTTGCCCCTGCAACTACTGAAAAGGCTGCTGCCCCTCTTCAGGAACCACACGTTTGTCTGGCCTCTCAACAGATACCCCTCCGTTGTGGTTGCACCTACGGTACGGCCATCTGTATCGCTGAGGCACGCAAGCCTCCCCACCAACGGCAAGGTCCATGGTTCATAGAGGGGGGGGGGGGGGGGCAACTAGTTATGCTGTCCGAATGTGGGGTTAGCTGCCAATCATCACACCAAATGGATATTTTGTCTAAGTCGTCTTGTACCTTCCTTCATACAGTAATTCAACTTTGACACCTTACCGTGCACCACAGCATCATCAGCAAACAACCGCTAACTGTTGCCCATTCTGTTCGCCAAACCATTTATGTATACAGAGAACAAGATCGGTCCTGTCACACTTCCCTGGGGCACTCCTGACTATATACCCTTGTCTATATCTACATCTACATTTATACTCCGCAAGCCAGGGCACTGTCATTACCTCCCTTTTCTGTTCCAGCTGCGTATGGTTCGCGAGAAGAACCACTGCCGGAAAACCTCCGTGCGCGCTCGATCTCTCTAATTTTACATTCGTGATCTCCTCGGGAGGTATAAGTAGGGGAAGGAATACATTCGATACCTCATCCAGAATCGCACCCTCTCGAAACCTGGACAGCAAGCAGAGCGCCTCTCTTGCAGAGTCTGCCATTTGAGTTCGCTAAACACCTGCGTAACGCTATCACGCTTAGCAAATAACCCTGTGACGAAACGCGCCGCTCTTCTTTGGATCTTCTCTACCTAATCTGTCAATCCGACCTGGTATGGATCCCACACTGATGAGCAACACTCAAGTATAGGTAGAACGAGTATTTTGTAAGCCACCTCCTTTGTAGATGGACTTCATTTTCTAAGGAATCTCAACCTGGTACCCGCTTTACCAACAATTAATTTTTTTTTATATGATCATTCCATTTCAAATCGTTCCGCACGCATACTCCCAGATATTTTACAGAAGCAACTGCTACCAGTGTTTGTTCCGCTATCATATAATCATATAATAAAGGATCCTTCTTTCTATGTATTCGCAATACACTACATTTGTCTATGTTAAGGGTCTGTTGCCACGCCCTGCACCAAGTGCCTATCCGCTGCAGATCTTCCTGCATTTCGGTGCAATTTTCTAATGCTGCAACTTCTGTGTATACTACAGCATCATCCGCGAATTGCCTCATGGAACTTCCGACACTATCTACTAGGTCATTTACATATATTGTGAAAAGCAATGGTCCCATAACACTCCCCTGTGGCATGCCAGAGGTTAAATTAACGTCTGTAGACATCTCTCCATTGAGAACAACATGCTGTCTTCTGCTTGCTAAAAACTCTTCAATCCAGCCACACAGTTGGTCTGATATTCCGTAGGCTCTTACTTTGTTTATCAGGCGACAGTGCGGGACTGTATCGAACGCCTTCCGGAAGTCAACAAAAATGTGGCATCTACCTGGGACCCTATATCTAATATTTTCTGGGTCTCATGAACAATTAAAGCGAGTTGGGTCTCACACGATCCCTGTTTCCGGAAATCATGTTGGTTCCGTCAGAGTAGGATATGGGTTTCCAGAAATGACTTGATACGCGAGCAAAAAACATGTTCTAAAATTCTACAACAGATCGATGTCAGAACATAGGCCTATAGTTTTTCACATCTGCTCTACGACCCTTCTTGAAAACGGGAACAACCTGTGTTCTTTGCCAATCATTTGCAACCTTCCGTTCATATACAGACTTGCGGTACAAGGCTGTTAGAAGGGGGAGCAAGTTGTTTCTCTGGTGAACACTCTCCGTCGAGGGAAATATACTGCGTTCTATTATTAAGAAGCCTTCGAGCCACTGATATGTCTGTGAACTTATTCCATAGGCTCGTACCTTCATTAACAGCCTGCAATTGGACCCCTTGTCAAATGCTTCCCGAATATCCAGAAATGTGTAACCTGCGTGTTGCCTTTCATCCATAGTTCCCAGTATATCATGTGGGAAAAGGGAAACAGAGTTTCGGACGAGGGATGCTCTCTAAAACCATGCTGATTCATTTACACCAGCAGAAAGACTCAATCAACACCTTCACTGCGCTAGAACAATAGTTGTGTTACTGATGACTGTGGCACTAAAGCACAGTTACTAAATATATATTTCCTAAATTCTTTCAACAAAAGGCAAAGTAAATATTCCAGAGTTTGCACCCAGAACAACTGGCAACACGAGTAACTTACAAGTAGATATTCTCGGTGTAGCAAAGCAGCTTAAATCACTTAACAAAGGCAAGTTTCCCGGTTCTCATTGTATACCAATCAATGGGCCACCGCCTCAGCTGTGAGAGTGGATTCGTGATTTCCTGTCTGAAAGGTCACAGTTCGTACTAACTGACGGAAAGTCATCGAGTATCACAGAATTAAAATCTGGTGTTCCCCAGGGAAGTGTTATACGTCCTCTGCTGTTCCTGATGTACATAACCGATTTAGCAGACAATCTAACCAACTCTCTTAGCTCGTTTGCAGCCATTCACCGTCTTATAGACCCAGCAAATGATCAAAACAACTTGGAAAACGATTTAGAAAAAATATCTGTATCTCGTAAAGAGTGGCAATTGATGCTAAATATAGGTTACACTACAAATCAAACCAATCGAAAGGTTGTAAATTCAACTAAATGTTGAGGTATTACAATTACAAATAACATAAGCTGGAATGGTCTCATAGATAATGTCGTTCGTAAAACAAACCAAAGACTACCACTGATGGGCAGATCACTGGTAGAATGCAACAGGTCTATTAATGCAACTGCCTACATTACTCTCGAACATTCCCTTCTGGAGTACTGCTCTGCGATGTGGGATCCGCATCAGATGGAATCCACGGCGGTCATCGATAAAATTCAAAGAAGAGCAGTTCATTGAATACCATCACGATATAGGGGAGAGAGAGTTACGGAAATGATACGTGAATTGGGGTGGCAGGCATTAAAACAAAGGTGTCCTTCGCTACACTGAAAGCTTCTTACGAAATTTCAGTCACAGTGGGAAAATATTTTATTGGCGCCCACCTACAAGGGGAGCAATGATCATCATAATAAAATAAGAGGAATCAATATTCGCACAGGAAGATTTATCTGTTCGTTTATCCGATCGCTGTTCGAGAGTGGAACGGTAGAGCAAAAAGTTGAAGTTTGTTAAGTGAACCGTCTGATAGGCACTTAATTGTGAATTGCGGAGTAAACATGTAGATGCAGATTTAGTGAAGGTCTCTGCGGAGTGAGGCAATGCATGAACCTAGCGATCAGAGCTACACCGCGCCTTGTTTTCGAAAGTTCTCAGAGAGCAAGTTAAGGCCTCAAGTTCTCGACCCGCAGAAAGTTTCGCCTTAGAACTTTCAGTGCATTATTGAGACCACATAGTCCTCGGTGTTTTAGTCATTCTATTGCACTGAGAAATACTCGACAATTTTCTAGGCTTTTCATTCCTATACTAAACGAAATCGGAGTACAATAAGTAGGTACCCAAATCACAAAGAATAAGAAATAAACATTTTTTATTACCGAAGAAGTCAAAAAAAATAATGGGAAAGAAATAGAGCAATTACATAATGTCTTTACTACACTAAGCAAAATCAGTAAATACGTATAAATGATTCAAATGGCACTGAGCACTAAGGGACTTAACTTCTGTGGTAATCAGTCCCCTAGAACTTAGAACTACGTAAACCAAAGTAGGCACCGGGAGTAGACAACATTCCATTGGAACTACTGACGGCCATGGGAGGGCCAGTCCTGACAAAACTCTACCATCTGGTGAGAAAGATGTATGAGACAGGCGAAATACCCTCAGACTTCAAAAAGAATATAATAATTCCAATCCCAAAGAAAGCAGGTGTTGACAGATCTGAAAATTACCGAACAATCAGTTTAATAAACCACAGCTGCAAAATACTAACACGAATTCTTCACAGAAGAATGGAAAAACTGGTAGAAGCCGACCTCGGGGAGGATCAGTTTGGATTCCGTAGAAATGTTTGAACACGTGAGGCAATACTGATCTTAAAACGTATCTTAGAAGAAAGATTAAGGAAAGGCAAACCTATGTTTCTAGAATTTGTAGACGTAGAGAAGGCTTTTGACAATGTTGACTGGAATACTCTCTTTCAAATTCTAAAGGTGGTAAGGGTAAAATGCAGGGAGTGAAAGCCTATTTACAATTTGTACAGAAACCAGATGGCAGTTACAAGAGTCGAGGGACATGAAACGGAAGCAGTGGTTGGGAAGGGTGTGGAACAGGGTTGTAGCCTCTCTCCGACGTTATTCAATCTGTATAATGAGCAAGCAGTAAAGGAAACGATAGAAAAGTTCGGAGTAGATATTAAAATCCATGGAGGAGGAATAAAAACTTTGAGGTTCGCCGATGACACTGAAATTCTGTCAGAGACAGCAAAGGACTTGGAAGAGCAGGTGAACGGAATGGAAAATGTCTTGAAAGGAGGATATAAGATGAACATCAACGAAAGCAAAACGAAGATAATGGAATGTAGTCGAATTAAGTCGAGTGCTGCTGAGGGAATTACATTAGGAAATGAGACACTTAAAGTTGTAAAGGAGTTTTGCTATATGGGGAGCAAAATAACTGATGATGGTCGAAGCAGAGAGGATATAAAATGTAGACTGGCAATGGCAAGGAAAGTATTTCTGAAGAAGAGAAATTTGTTATCATCGAGTATAGGTTTAAGTGTCAGGAAGTCGTTTCTGAAAGTATTTGTATGGAGTGTAGCCATGTATGGAAGTGAAATATGGACGATAAATAGTTTGGACAAGAAGAGAATAGAAGCTTTCGAGATGTGTTGCTACAGAAGAATGCTGAATATTAGATGGGTAGATCACATAACTAATGAGGAGGTATTGAATAGAATTGGGGAGAAGAGGAGTTTGTGGCACAACTTAACAATAAGAAGGGACCGGTTGGTATGACATGTTCTGAGGCATCAAGTGATCACAAATTTAGCGTTGGAGGGCAGTGTGGAGGGTAAAGATCGTAGAGGGAGACCAAGAGATAAGTACACTAAGCAGATTCAGAAGGATGTAGGTTGCAGTAAGTACTGAGAGATGAAGATGCTTGCACAGGATAGAGTAGCATGGAGAGCTGTATCAAACCAGTCTCAAGACTGAAGACCACAACAACAACAACAACAACAACAACAACAACAACAAATACAAAAACAAACCTAACTAACCTAAGAATGTCACACACAACCATGCCCGAGACAGGATTCGAACCTGCAACCGTAGTGGTCGCGCGGTTCCAGTCCGTAGCGCCTAAAACCGCTCGGCAAATCCGTATATCTTAGCCAAGTAAATACAATATTAATTTGTAGGCGTAATGATGTGACTGCAGTTTTGAATTCTGTAACTGAGTTCCTCTTTCCAAAAGTACTTCTGTCAATAAGGCAAAAATAAAGAATAAAGAAACCTAAGAGTGCCTTCTATTATTAATTTGGTGTAGTGTGGATGTAAAAGTGTTATCTATGGGTTCTTTGTGTGTACTAGGCCGAGATCATCAAGTAAGTTGGGTAAACTTCCGAACTGCTAAGGTGAATTGACTCCTAAAACTTAAAATTTTGATTTTTTCCCTGTGATACAGTTTTGTTAAAAGAAAGAATATATGTCGCTTCAAGCATTGCGTAAAACTCTTCCCGTAGTTTCGGAGATACGAGTGTTCAAAAAATAGACAGACAGATAGGTAAAGTTGTTAACCAAAACACCCTATATCACTTGCAATCACTTTTTGGTAACGATGGTTTTATGGTTTTACTATAGTAAAAATTCTTTGTTGTTTGTAAAATATTTGATATTTGTATAAGTTCCAGGATTCTTTATTATTCCGCCACGCGCGATTATCCGAACGGTCTTAGGCGCTGCAGTCATGGACTGTGCGGCTGGTCCCGGCGGAGGTTCGAGTCCTCCCTTGGGCATGGGTGTGTGTGTGTGTGTGTGTGTGTGTGTGTGTGTTTGTCCTTAGGATATTTTAGGGTAAGTAGTAAGCTAAGATTTGACACACATTTGAACATCTTAATTTTCCTCCTTTGTGTAAGTAGTTGCATCCTACGTCCAGCACACCACTTCTGTTCTGCAATAAATGAATTTTCAGTTCTATTTGTTGTACTTCAATGTAGTCACGTAAATGTAGATACATTATTTCAATAACTATAGACAAATCAAAACCATCCGTGTACTGCCATTGCAAACTGCAGCATCAGAGGTAAGTCTCGCAACATCTTATAGACACAGACAGCTTCGTATCGTCAAGGTGCAACTGGCGCACCTGCAACTTATTTGTTCCTAGGTATCGTCAAATCGTCGCCATGCAGCGCTGTAATGGTCGCACATTAAAACAGTGGGGCCGCCCTGGCTGGGTATTCGACGCGGCTGGAAAGCATTCGTAACAGTAAACAGGGCGGACTGCCGACTGAGGGGTAGTACCACAGGGCAGGCAGTGCCACCGTTTCAACGTGGTAGCCGCCACACTTTTACAGTTCCAAGCGTGTTGCGCATTGTGGAAGCAGTGTTTTACTAGCGTATTATGATAATGTCATATACTGTAGGAAAGTGAAGTATATGAATGTTTACGTTCAGTTGAGCACGTTGGGCAACACGAATGGACCGATATGTAGTTATGTTAAGGTTGTTATCCCTCAAGACAATTAAGTACCAGTACTGCTCAGCACGATATGCCTTGTCAAACGATTGTGAGTAACATGAGATAGCATCTTGAGGCTAAATTCGAACAATATTTATCCCTATTCACGTATAAAGCACTAAATTAATTTCAACTACTACGCACTTTCCTGTGTACTTCTTTGGCAACATATAAATACATTCTAAAGGCTAATGTCTTGTCGATGCAACCACTCATTTTTGTCATTGGCTATTCCTTTCACTTCCATGTAATTGTACCACACTATCCTCTTCTCGATGTCTTCTGTATACACTACTGGCCATTAAAATTGGTACACTAAGAAGAAATGCAAATGATAAACGGGTATTCATTGGACAAATATTTTATGCTAGAACTGACATGTGATTACATTTTCACGCAATTTGGGTGCACAGATCCTGGGAAATCAGTATTCATAACTACCACCTCTGGCCGTAATAAGGGCCTTGATACGCCTGGGCATTGAGTCAAACAGAGCATGGATGGCGTGTACAGGTACAGCCTGCCATGCAGCTTTCAACACGTTACCACAGTTCATCAAGAGTAGTGACTGGCGTATCGTGACGAGCCAGTTGCTCGGCCACCATTGACCAGACGGTTTCAATTGGTCAGAGATCTGCAGAATGTGCTGGCCAGGGCAGCAGTCGAACATTTTCTGTATCCAGGACGTGCAACATGCGGTCGTGCATTATCCGGCTGAAATGTACGATTTCGCAGGCATCGAATGAAGGGCAGAGCCAAGGGTCATAACACATCTGAAATGTAACGTCCACTGTTCAAAGTGCCGTCAATGCGAACAATAGGTGTCCGAGACGTGAAACCAATGGCACCCCATACCATCACGGCGAGTGATACGCCAGTATGGCGATGACGAATACACGCTTCCAATGTGCGTTCACCACGATGTCCCCAAATACGGATACGACCACCATGATGCTGTAAACAGAACCTGGATTCATGCGAAAAAATGACGTTTTGCCATTCGTGCACTCAGGTTCGTCGTTGAGTACACTATCGCAAGCGCTCCTGTCTGTGATGCAGCGTCAAGGGTAACCGCAGCCATGGTCTCCGAGCTGATAGTCCATGCTGCTGCAAACGTCGTCGAACTGTGCGTGCACGTGGTTGTTCTCTTGAAAACGTCCCCATCTGTCGGAAACGCAATGGTACTCATTTCTCTTCCTTAGACATCACAACGTTGTCACCAGGCAACGACGGTCAACTGCTGTTTGTGTATGAGAAATCGGTTGGAAACTTTCCTCATGTCACAACGTTGTAGGTGCCGCCACTGGCGCCAACCTTTTGTGAATGTTCTGAAAAGCTCATCATTTTCATATTAAAGCAGTTTCTTCCTGTCGGTTAAATGTTGCGTCTGTAGCACGTCATCTTCGCGGTGTAGCGATTTTAAGTATAGTGTACTTCATCATCGTCGGTCGCCCTCTTCCTCTCTTTCCCAGCACTCTGCCTTCAAGAAAATTAAGGATTTAAGTATTGTGACTGATTACATCTTCGATAAATTTCACATTTTCATTTTCTTTAATAAACTACTCTCTTTGTTGACTTCTCTCAAGATTTCGAGGTTGATTTTTCTTTCTATCCATCATGTTGTTCTCATTTTCCGCCATATCCACATATCAGCTGCCTCAATCCAAATAATCTCCAGTTCTCCCAGAGTTCAACTTCCACATCCATAGAGGAGTGTAAACCACAGAAATTAGCTTTCCAATGATTCTCTGAGTCTGTATTCATATCTTTGCTGACTAAAATGTTTTTCTTAGTCAGAAATGCTTGCGTTTCTAATTCTATCCTCTTCACTTCTCTTAAGCATCTACTGTCCTCTGTGATTATACTACCGAGATAACATAATTGTCTCACCTCCTCAACTCTGATATCCTCAGTTTTCATACTGGTTTTAATTTCATCCACAGTTTCAAGTATTATAATTACTTTCGTTTTTCGTTTGCTCAGTTTTAATTTTAATGATTTAAGAGTGTTGTTTCACTTATTTTTCGGAGCCTGAAACTATCACAAAGCCATCAGTAAATTTAATACGCTGCGTACTTTCGTCATTAGCTTTTATTTTAACTATTTAGCACGCTTCTAAGCACTTCATTGCCTACATATGCATAGTTTCCAAAGGCAAACGCCTTATCAAAGTAACTATTGCCTTCTGTCTTTGGCTCTTTGTTTTTGTTCCTTGTAATTGTCACAGCCTCTCCTCTTCCTGATCTGAATAGCTTCTGCAATGAACAAATTATATAAAATATGGGAGAACAGAAAGTCTTTATGTAAATCCTATTCTTTGCCTCTTCCTCTATGTTATTGATGTTTGTTTTTCAGCTTTGGTTCTGATGCAGTTGATTAATCATTCTCCTATCCTTCCAGCCAAGTCCAGCTTCTTTCATAATTTTAACGGGTAGCTCTCAGTTCACATTCCCAAAGGCTTTATCTAAGTCAATGAAGGTAATGTAAGTTCTTGTACTCACACACATCCATCCCAAAATTGCTTCTCTTTTTCCTCTGTCTTCTCTAAATCCATATTGTTCTTCTCCAAGATACTTATTTACGTTTCCATTTATCCTCCTTTCAACTATATTAATATTTTGGAGGGATGAGACAACATTAACAGCGTTCTATTAGAGATGTGATCAACTACGTTTTCTATGTGCGGTTTGGTAATGTCTCTGCAATGTGTGAAGTCTTCTGGCATGATTCCTTTTTGGTAACAGCTATTTATTACTCTGAATAATTGTCTTTCGTGTTGTTACCTAATTTCATCAGTAATTCTTCAGGAATTTAATCAAGACTAGTTGATTTTTCTTCTTTAAGGCTGAAAAGTGCACATTCAATTTCATTCTGATGACTGGAGGACCTTGCACTTCTCTTACACGCTCGTTGATGTCCTCAGTTAGGTATCTTTCATTCTTGAACTGCTTGTCAGTGTACAGTTCTTCTATGTAATATTTCCAACGAGTGCTAATCTCATTGCTGCCCAACACTGATAAAGCGTTCTCTCTTTATTTTTAACTACAACTGATTTCGTTCTAGGTTTGTACTGAAGGGATTTGATCATCAACATGGAGCCTGTTAAACAATTAATAATATAGTATTATTTGTAATTAAAATATTACAGTACAACACACGTTATTAGCCCGAATATTTTCACCGATATACATAGGAAAGACAGCAGAAATCTCTGACTGATTACATCGCTATTAGGCAAAGATAAAACGTGGTTGTTCAAGGCTGTGGAGCCTACTGTGGATTTGATAGCTACTTAGCTTTATGCAAGAGGGTCGTTTAGGAGAGAACTGGAGATGAAATGGCTTAGCAGAGCAATGAAGAAAAACTGGATGAGATACAGTCCAAGCTCTTTCGCTTGAAGAAATTCAATACAAAAAAATTATTTTTGTGAAGATCGGAGTGAAAATTAAAAAGTATTTCAGAAAATAACAGTGTTAAAAGAGAGTATAAGACTATTAAACATGCAATTAGACAAATCTGAGGTTGTGGGGATTTAGGGTAAGAACGTTGACAAGCACCATCCTCCATAAATATAGAAGTTGATGTGGAGGAAAAAGTGATGCATATAAAGAAAATTATCAACTAAATCGCCTCAAAATAGACGCAATCACCACAGAGTAAATTAAGAGTTAAGGAACGGAATTATGTGTGAAAAGAATAATATGTAGAAACAAATGTATTCGAATAGAGGATTTAATAAGCGAATCGCGAAATACAGGATGACAATTACAGGTTGTCGAAATTTGCTTCGGTGATACGTTAAAATACAGAATACAACAACGCAGAAAGGGAATCGGATGTACTAATTGATTTTGGTGAGAAGATAACATTTCCAACAACAATAATTAACCAGGGGGTGTGGCTAATAATAGGATTTCTCCTGTGTTACGAACTCGATTGATGGATTTTAAATGCAGACCTCAAAAACAGATTAAATGAACTAATGGGCACCAAAATACTAATAAAGTGAGAAAAAGTAGTGGTGAAGTAGTAGCTAGAATTAGGACCAATGAAATAATGATAGGAGTGAAAAGCAGCCGTTAAAATGGTATGGGCATTTGTTGTGAATGCCTGTTCATCGGTGGCCGAACAAAATTTTTGAATGGAAGCTACCCATCATAATAAAACGCAGCACACCACGACGTTCTTGGAAAGACCCCATCGACGATAAAATGTAGCATAGTGGTATACGCAAAGACGATGCTCAGATTAGGGAGACTTCGCAAAAGACAACTGAAATAGAGCAAAGTGTTGTTATTAATACATCTTTTGATTATTTACTCCCGTTGGTATACTAGCATGTAATCTCATTGGGTAAACGTCAAACTACAAATCCAGAACATCGAGATCGAAATTCGGTTGGAACTGCCATGTCATGTGTCAATTGTCGCTTCTTACCCGCATGTCAGCGTCCTGTTAACATGAGGAACGACGTATCAGTGTGCTTCCTAATCACATCAAACTATTCATCCCGTCGTAATAGCCAAAAGTATACTACTTCCAGTAGGGTTATGGCTAGTTAAATAATGCAGTGTTTAATACAACCTGTGGGGCAATTTTACTGTACGCCTATTAAAGCAATAAAAGGGTCCATCCGGCGATTACCATGTTATCCGCAAAACCGTAACTTGGGATTCGACGTTTGATGACAGTGCTTTTATTCCCTATTAATATCGGGTGTATAGAAGCTTTCCATAAAAGCGTGTGCTATTTTTGCTTTACGATAACCCATAAATGTCTCAAAAGCCATTCAACAGGCCGTGATGGAATGATTGTTAACGTTTCTGCTAGATTGATTTTAAATGCAGCTATAAGAAGCTCGGTCTTTCAACCAGCATGATTGGCCTTAAAATCACATGAGAAATGTGAGAAGCCTTTGTCTCTTAATACTGAACCTAACAGCTATCACTTAGTTTTAAAATTAAACTTCACTTCAAACACCACATAGCTGTTAATAAGGTAAAAATGTTTGTTAAACTTCTAGATATATATCCATTCAAACAAGTAAACCATGACAGAGAAGACAAATTTTCCAGTGGAAAACATCCTAGTGTTATCAAGCAACGTCTTATCCAGGTGCCGGCCGGAGTGGCCGTGCGGTTCTAGGTGCTACAGTCTGGAGCCGAGTGACCCGCTCCGGTCGCAGGTTCGAATCCTGCCTCGGGCATGGATGTGTGTAATGTCCTTAGGTTATTTAGGTTTAACTAGTTCTAAGTTCTAGGCGACTGATCACCGCAGAAGTTAAGTCGCATAGTGCTCAGAGCCATTTGAACCATTTATCCAGGTCTGCTAAAATTTATACAAGGCCACTCACTACAAATTTAACAGCATTTACACACTTATATCGCAACAAATATGTTAATTTCCATTCGAGAAGTGAAAATTAAACAACGAGTAAATCTCACAATACGTAACGAAGATCGACTACTGTAACATGTCACAAGTACTTGAGTTTGCAATACCACTGCAATGATCGTACTTATTAAGTAGCTACTTATTAAGTAGCAGAAAAAAAGATGTTTTCCCTTATAGAGACGTAAGTACTACATACTACGACGCTGATTATGGGACAGATATATAATATTGGTCAATATACTTTATTTCGTGGTCTCATTGGTGATCACCAAAATTATTCTGCTATGAGTACTCGTCCCGCAAGTTTCAAAGGAAAACTCTGTGTAGTTGAGAGTTGGGAGATGTGGCAATGGTGGAAGTAAAGCGGTGAGGACGGCACTTGAGTCTTGCTCGGGTAGCTCATTTGCCAGCCGGCGCGGTCACTCAGTGTGTTCGGTAAGAGTGGTGGTTGCTCTCTGTGACAAAAAAAACTGGGTGAACTATTCAATGGCCAAGACGAACAGGTGTCATGCGAGGTCCGCCGAGACCAATAATGATAAAAGAATTTAGTAGAGCACTTGCGTTTGAAAGGCAAATGTCTCATGTTCGAGTCCCGGCCCAGCACATATCTTTAATCTGACAGGAAATTTCAACAAGATTAATCTTTATGTAGGTAGTACGCATCGGAGTTGAGCAGCATGGCAACCGAAATGCTAAATGGAATCGCTCACCCGCTATGGAAACGTGTTGAAGAACTGGAGTTTAATTGTGAAAGGCTTAATCTTTACTCGATGACTATGACGCACAGAGCCTCGGCCATAATTTTTTCTGACGCTGGATGACTAATTTGTTTACAATTCTTTCTTTTCTAAACTCGAGAATTTATCTTTGCGGTATTCAGCAGACCCATCCTATACTCTGCTTCTATTTTGGAAGTTTGTGGTAAGATCTTATGGGACCAAACTGCTGAGGTCATCGTTCCCTAAGCTTACACACTACTTAATCTAACTTACGCTACGTACAAAACACACACACACACACACACACACACACACACACACACACACACACACACACGACCGAGGGAGGACTCGAACCTCCGACGGGGCAAGCCGTGCGGACCATGAGAAAGTGTCCCAGCATGCGCGGGTACCCCGCGCTGCCTCTAATAGCAAAGCTAGACTCTCTGAAATTTACATCTGTGACAATACTGAAACGCATTTGTGTCTTTGCTGCAAGGAACCGGTCGGGCTGGTCCCACAGATTGCCCATCAGGTTTAATTTCGGGTGAGTTTGGTGGCCAGAGGTTGAATTGGTTCAAATGGCTCTGACCACTATGGGACTTAATAACGAAGGTTATCAGTCCCCTAGACTTAGAACTATTTAACCTAACTAACCTAAGGACATCACACACCTCCATGCACACGGCAAGATTCGAACCTGCGACCGTAGCGGTCGCGTGGTTTCAGACTGAAGCGCCTAGTACCGCTCGGTCATAGCAGCCGGCAGGTGGCCAGAGGAGAGCGATAAACTTACAGTAGTGGTCTTTGAACCAAGGATGTATACTGTGAGCTGTGTAACACGCTGCATTTTCCTTCTGGTACAGGCCATCAAGGCCATCAAGATATGGTCCCTAAGAATACATGCATACTTGTGTTGATCTATTGTGTCGTCCAGAATTACGAGATCACCCAGGGAATGTCACGAAAGTATTCCTCAAAATATAATGCTGCCTCCTCCGGCCTGAATCCTTCCTACGATTGTTGCACGATGTTTGCTTTTTAGGCGTTTCACACTGTACGCACCAACGGTCGTAAGTCCTACGGAGCATGAAACGTGTTGCAACTGAAAATGTCATCTGTCGCCTGTCTCTGGATACCCAGTGGTAATAGCGAGCAAATTCCAGCCATCGTCGCTAATGAAGAGTGGTCAGCATGGGTGCACGAATCGGGCACATGCTGCAGAGGTCCATACGCAGGAATATTCAATGAAATGTAACTGAGGAGGCACTATTGGTAGATCGCTGTTTCGTCTGGATGCTCAGTTCCTTAATAGCTGCACGTCTATACGCCCGCATACCTGTCCAAACCCTCTCATCTGCGGCCCATGGGGCACCGCAGTTGCCTCGGCACAGGTTTTGTGTATCGCCATTTTGGTATGCACGGTATACATTAACGACGGTGTCACGCAAACAGTTAACAAACTTTGCCTTTTCGGAAATGCTTCCACCATTGGTCCAAAAGCCAACAATCATGTCCTTTCGGACGCTAGACAAATCTCTCCTTTACTTCACTACGACGATGGCTGCACTGTTTTCCACATCCTTCCGACATCTTTTATATATCCTCCATCGCTAGTGCTGCCACCTACCTTCTGTGAGTGGTTATTTCACGTTGGATCGAACATAGGCTGTCGTCACTTTATGTGACTGGACCTCGTATAATGTGTGGACAGTGACTCCATACTTCGTGGTTCGTGCACCATCTTCAACCTTCAAGTGGAAGAGAGCCTTGCCAAACGGGAGATGTAATATTTGCAAATGAACTGAGTTTTATTAACTGCTTAACAATTTTACGTGTCCTTGAAATTGATATTTTTGTTAGTTTCTAACAGTTTCCTCTTCAAAATTTATTTAATTTTTAACTAGTTTGTCGCAACATTTATAATTAATTTGATTTCAAATATTTATTATTTTTATGTAGTTAATTAATGATTTAACAGGTAGACTCTTAGGTATATAGAATGAACAAGATTTCCGCCATTGCAACACTTTTAGATTGAAAGATACATAGCTATGTTGTGCCTTGGAACGTTTTAAACATTTGAGCCATCATTACTTTCACCAAGTAATTTGTTTAGTTTCAAATGAAACTGTAGCACACAAAAAGTGAAATTACCTTTATTGAGAAAACATATTACACTTCTATTACAGAGTCGCAACTTTTTCCAAGGCGTCAACCATTCCACTTTTCATCTAATCTGTGGTTTTGTAGTTTCGTAATATTATCAAATTCGACAAAATATCTTTTCACCTCCTGAATTTGCTAATTTTTCCCATGTTAGACAGGAAAATAACGTAGTTAACATGATAGTTAGCATAACATTCTCCTACACCAACCTGTCCTCAACATGTATCGTCGCTGGTTTGAACGTCCGAGCGAGGTAGCATATTAGTTACTACACTGGGCTCGCTTTGCAGAGGACAATGATTCATACCTGCGACCGGCCATCCAGATTTAGGTTTTCTGTGATTCCTTTAAAACGCTCTAGGCAAGTACCAGGATGGTTCGTTTGAAAGGGGACGACCGACTTTCTTACCATCCTTGTCTCAATCCGATCTAGTGCTCCATCTCTAAAGAACTCGATGTCAACTAGACGTTAAACCCAATCTTCCTTTCCTTTTGCTTTCGTTTGAATGAATGTGAATGTAATTTCGAACGGCTCCACTAGGTATAGTCAGGTGGAAGGTCTTATTTTTATAACTTCGCAGCTGCAACCAGGGGAAGTCAGCTGAGCGCAATATTCGCAGTCATCTCTGGTGGCGACAGTCCGTCGCTATACACAGTCGCTGCACTCGGCATCCATAGACTGCAGCCATGCTTGGACCCTTCGAATCCAAACCTAGGGACGCCGTCTTCTAATTTTCAGAAGTTAAATATTACATGGAATGATCCTGGCGCTTCATCTTCTGTCATCCGATAGGAGGTACCACTGTCGAATTCGTCTTGCTGGCTGGTCAGTTCGCTGCCACCGCGTTTGTTCACTCTCTGCACGCAGAGGCGATGCGGTTTGAATTTTGGAAGAAGTTAACCGGGGAGCGGAAGAGACGACTCGCAACGATCAGTCACTGCTCCGTGTTCAAACAAGTATGACCTGCTACTTCTGTGCACACATAAGGAGTGATTGTTAGATGGATGTTCCTTTGAATTTGAGGGAATTTCTCTGTAACGATTAAACTTACTGGACCAATGCAGGATTCCCGAGAGTGATGATTCTGTACCGTTTTATGTACATGGCCCAATCACATTAATGTGACCGCTGGCTATGTCCGACATTTAGTTTACAATAACCACTTACAAAAAGCAACTGGCGCCACTAGCAGTGGAGGGTATATAAAGTGTGAGAGTGTGAGTGGCAGGGGGAATGGGACACGGAAACAGCGCAGTCATGGTCTTAACCCGGTAATGGACCGAGTTTCTGTATCTGATGTGCAGTAGGTCATGATCACTGTATTTCGGGCCAGGGGTGTTACCATTTCCGAAACGGCAAAGTTCGTGAACAGTTTGCGTGGTGTCGTGATTAAAGTATACTGTTCGTGAGAAAATGGCGTTATCCAAGACTGACATCGGCGCAACTGTGGTGCAGTATGGGCCATAGACGACAGTTGTGAACGATGGCAGCGGAGATGTGTACGGGAAAATAGATGTGAAACTGATGAGCAGGTTTCCGCCCAGATGAACAACCAACAGCATCTCCTCAACGACCGTTCATCGAACGTTGTTCCGTATGGAACCCCGCAGCAGCTGCATGGTTTATGCATCTATGCTGAGCAGTTCACTGCCACCGAAGGCTGGAATTTGGACGTCCATTGAATGGTGACAGGTGGAATTTTCAGATGAATCACGATTCATGCTCAATCAGACAGGAGAGCACTGTCGTTTGCGGCCTGAGACGTCTGAAACTAAGCACCGTGCAACAACCGTTGGAAGGGTCCAGGCCGTACGGGCGATCGCTATGGTCTAAGGAACGTTGTCACGCCATTTAACAAAATGGTTCAAATGGCTCTGAGCAATATGGCACTTAGCATCTGAGGTCATCTGCCCCCTAGAACTACTTAAACATAACTAACCTAAGGACATCACACACATCCATGCCCGAGGCAGGATTCAAACTTGCGACCGTAGCGGTTCGAGACTGAAGCGCCTAGAACCACTTGGCCACCGAGGCCGCCGTCAAGCCATTCCCTAGACGCCTCACTGTTCTGGAAGGATCAATACAAGTAAACATGTACCCTTGGGGACCATATCCACCGTTACATGCAGTCTTCTTATGCTCAGCACGATGGCATCTATCAATAGGAAAATACAACGTGTCACACGTGCGTTGTTCGAAGGGCACCAGGACGATTTAACTGTACAGCCTTGGTTACCAAACTCGTCGGATTTAAACCCAGTAGAGAATATATGGAAGAATCTTGATCGGGCTTTTCCCACCATGAATCCTCAGACGGGTGGACAGGAGTTGGTACCGCTTCAGATCCCTTCAGTACTTTCCAGAAATGAACAGGCTTTCAGCCTGCTCGCCTGCGCTGCAAAATTTAGTTATTCAAGCTTTTGACACGAGGTCACATTAATGTGACTGGACAGTGTAGATGCAGATGGAACAGAATTTGGTCATCATTCGGTCACAATTCAGTTCACGTACTGTGTGGCCATGAATCGTTTCACTGTGAGCCATACGCCGACCTTGATGATTAATGTATTAGTGCAGAGTGGCGAACTTTGATTTCGATTACCATGTGAGTTCGAATCTTTGTGTGCAAACAGTTGCATGTCCACATTGCCATCCTTAATACACACAGTCGTTGCTGAAAAAGTAATCACAAGTACATTAATACCATTTGTTTGAACGGAACCATAGGATTAGTATTTTTTATGTGTATCCCAAGAAAATTCAGTTTAAGGCGTACACTTCGTCTCTTAAGTAAAAATACATTAGGCGCAGCTATATACTGCCTTAAGCTTCACAACTATAGGTCTACCACACTATCTTTCTTCTCTTCGATCTTTAGGCTCATGACCGCCTGTAAGAGAAACTTACTTGGAATGTTTAGAAAAGTGCAAATCCTATGCAGCTGTCCGATCGCACATTGCATTGTACTGCATACAAACACAGACACTGCAATTTCATATTTATTCCCCGACACCTGGCTACCGACCTTCGATTGAAATACCCCCCCCCCCCCCCACACGGTAATGTAATTACAGTAAATGTACGAGTGCAGGTTAATGCCGTAGGGAAGACAACATATGAAACTTTGAGTCTGAACAAGAAGCGTGCACTGGAAGCCGAAATCGTTAAGATGAATGCTCGTGACAAATGGGAAGTCTGCGTTCAAGTACCGGTCCGGCACAAATTTTCGGTTCAGTTGGAGGTTGTCGGTATTCGCAACTGCGAATGCTCTTCCTGCAATTTTTGTTGCAATTCCCCCCTTAGGACAGAAACAATTTCCCACTTAGGACAGAAACCATGACTAATATTCAACCAATACTCATTGAAAATCAGAAGACTTGGCGTTCGGAGTGGGACAGATAATGTTAAGCACTGTGCTTTTGTAACAGAGAAGTCATTGATAAAAGGCGAAACAGTCATCCACAAAAAAACAGAGGGAGTCATTTACGGTCTCCTCCATCGTGTTTTCTGATTCTCCTGATAAATGTGAGATTTGGAAGTTGGAAGGTTTCCCATTTTTGCTCTTCATATTATGGCCTCCCACATGCATATTACAAAGTCAGCACGACGCTATAATCAGTGACATTACACCTCATGTGGAGGAGTAGTGACTGTACATCCCACATACTAGTCACAAACGGAACTGAGAAATTGGGAGGAATAATAATTCTCTCAGTCACACATTCCGACGCGCCTAGTAAGGCGGGTGGTAGGTACAGATGTAAATAACTACCGCGAACGTAAACGTTAATCGTTACACATAAAAGGCAATGTCCTCACTGACTGACCGACTCATTATTTTCCACCCTAAACCGCTACGAAAAGAAACTTGAAATTCAGAGGTGTGGATCGTATATTGCAGGCGTAGTTTAAGACGAGATTTTTCCAAGTTCCAACCCTAAGGGGGGAAATAGGAGCTGAAGGTCTTTCCTGAAGATGTCGATTTTCAGGCAGTTTTGAAGGAAGACTTACGAGAATTGGTGTTTTATTTCTCGGTCATAAGTGTCTCACAATTTTTGGAAATTTAACCCAATGGTGGTAGAATAGTAGGTAAAATTTTATTTGTAAATCGATCATTATTAATGAACTATTAAATAATTTTAAAGCTACATCTATGAATACTGGTATGTGACTTCTCGTTTACAAATAATGAAATACGTGTTACAGTGTCTTTGGAAACCGAACCCTTAAGGGAGTGAAATAGGGAATGAGACTTTTTCGAAAATTTAAATTTAACTTCTCAGGTAGAAATAAAAAGCGTGCATTCCATTTTCTTTTAAACTCTAGATAAAAGTTTTTATGGAAATATTATATTGTACAAGAATTTTTAAGCTAAATCTATGAAAATCTGTATTTTTCTTTTCGGTTATAAATAAAACACATGCTTGTCGCTGTTTTTAGAAAGAGGGGGTGAAATATTTCATGAAAATATTCCATTGTGAAATCACTTTAAGCTAAATCTTTGAAACTTGCGTTTAGCTTCTCGGTTGGAAATGAAAAATAAAAACAAAAACCTGTTTCACTTTTTTTTGGAAATTCAACCCCTAAGGGTGTGAAATACAGTCACATTGATTCACTGACTCATCATCTCACAGGCCAAGTCGCTAAGGATAGAAACTTGAAATTTGGGTAGGTTGTGGATTTAAAACGGTAAGCAACATTTAAGAAGGGATTGTCCGAAATTCCACTCCTAAGGGGGTTAGATAGGGGACGAAAGGCTTTTTGAAAGTACGTTGGTATTAAGAGAATTTTGAAGGTAGAACTGCGAAAATTGATATTTTATATCTCAGTCAGAAAGCAAAAAATACGAGTTTCAGCAGTATTGGAAATTCAACCACTAAGGAGCCACAATAAGAGGTGAAAAGATTTTGAAAATAAATAATTACTAATGAAGTTCTAAAGAATTTTTAAGACTACATAAGTGACATCTGGTATTTGACTTCCTGATTAGGAAAAAAAGGTGTTTCCGAGTATTCGGAAATTCAACACCTAAGAGAGGGCTACACAGCACGAAATTTTTTAAGAAAATGTTTAGTTACATTAGAAAAAAATCTTAAAGCTAAATTTATGGCAACTGGTATTTGGCTTCGAGTCTTAGACATAAAGAAATATTTTATGGGAGATGACACTTATCGTAAAAAGTCTCAAAAAGATCGGAAAAGGCATGATTAGTCAAAGCTTTGGGTTCCAGCTGCCAGAATCGCTTTTTGGTTCGAAGTACATTCGGATAAGACCATGCTCATATGGCCTTAATTAGCGTTTAAAGCTTAGAGTAATTCCACGCTCGGCAAGGAAGTCGTAAAATGACCTCTTGGTGTTCCTCTGCAGTACTGCAACAAATGCACTGAACAGTTCAGGACACATTACCTGGGACTTCCCGGCTGCTGTTAAGCAGGTAGACAAGGGATCAGCACACGCGATCCAAGTCAGACACTGGCTGCGAACGTCGTTGCTGACGAGTCCGCCCCTGATACTCGGCTACAGTGTTCGACAATTCAGATCTTATCATTCTGTGCGGGATAAGCCACTGGTGGGACGAAGTGCGGTTTGCGGGATGCCGGTGTAGGGGGGGGGGGGGGGGGGGGTTGGGGCTCCTCGGGACGGATACGCGCGCAGCTAATCCCCGTCTAACCCCAACTCCCCTAACACGTCGCAACTTGTAATGGACTGCCGGGCCGGGGTCGCGAGGCGCAGCGCATCACGCTTTCAGGCAGTCTGTGTTGCGACTGCGAGGCCCAAATACCTGTCCTCACCTGTGGTCTCACTATGGCGCCGGCGCTATATGTACGTTCCCTCAGGTCCTTGCGAGCCCTACTCGAGATACACTATGCTGCGAGGTACACTGTGGCACGTCTTCAAACTTTGACTTTCTAAGTTTTCTCAGCACGCCTTCGTGATAAAGAACGGCTAGCTGCCAGGTTCCCACTTAAGGTTGTAATGGTTCTTTATTTACGTGACCATTACGACACTCCAACCCCAGTTCTCGATACCAGTAATATCGTACTACTTTTCTGCTAAGTAACTGACATATTTTAGTGACAATATTCACATTTGGTTTTATTAATGTATAGGTACTCCGATGTATCGTATATTACAGTGATATGGTTCTCGTGTGTATTCATTTCTGTGAGACTTACTTGTAACCGTTTTGGTGCGAATGCACACAAAGCAGTCTTTGTTTCACTTTGCAGAAGTTGTTATTTCGCTTTGTAAAATAACAGTCAAGTCTTGTGTTTGGCTAAAGTGGAAATTAAATATATGAAGATTGATGCAAAACAGTTTTCTTGATAATGTGACAATTAAGAAGAAGTATATGTGAATTTACAAGAAATGTAATAAAAATGTGGATTGTGAACACAAAGTCAAAAATTATTTCTACCATACCATTGTTCTGATCTGGGATTGTTTGATCATTAAAAACTTCCTGAAAAACGCATCTGATAGGTCTTCAAATACTGTTAACACACAGATCTGGACGTTCTAGCAGTCAAAGTGTGATCACCCTAGAACCAACAAGATGAGCCATAACAACTTCGATGAAATCTACGAGGGAATCCATTCAAGATAAGTGACAAAATTAGTGACTCTTTTTACAGTGACTCCATTATTTCCACTCTGACGATACCATCCACAGTCAATAACTTTGTTGTTGCCCGAAAAAGCGAACATATGCTGCGTGAGCAACATTATTAATCTCATTTCTAACCAACTTTGCAAGTGGTGGTATTGTTATAAGGTCCCATAGAAACTTTGTCACACTTTCATACTGCATTCGAACATTATGAAACAAGTGGAAGAAATGGATTTATTGACAAATAGCCGACACCGATTCAGGAACTATCGTCTTGTGAAACATGACCAAGTCTTTGTTACCAAAAAGTAACGATTGCTATCGACAGAGTACAACGCCATAATTCTATATTTTTAGTTTCCCATAACACTTTTAACACCGTTCCTCGCAAGTGACTTCTAATTAAGTTGGAGGCCTATGGAGTATTGTCTCAGTGGCGTTACCGGGTCCGTGATTTCCTGGCAGAAAGGGTACGGTTCGTAACAAAAGATGGGAAGTCATTAAGTGAAACAGAAGTAATATCTTTCGTTCCTCAAGCAGGCAATAGAGAACCTGTGATGTTCCCAATCTGCACACACTGAAGCGAAAAAATTATTGGTATAGGCAGGCATATTCAAATACAGTGATATTTAAACAGGAAGGTAGGAGACGAGATACTAGCAGAAGTAAAGCTGTGAGGACCGGTCGTGATTCGGTAGCTCAGATGGCAGACCACTTGCCCGCGAAAGGCAAAGGTCCCGAGTTCGAGTCTCGGTCGGGGACAATTTTAATCTGCCAGGAAATTTCAGGAACTCCTATACTTTCCCGCTGAGCTCTCATTCCCCCAATTTTGTCGTAGTGATCGTTTCTCCATGTATAGATCGGTATCAGCAAAATATTTTCGCATTCTGAGGAGAAAGTTAGTGACTGGAATTTCGTGACAAGATTCCGTCACAACGAAAAACGGCTTTCTTTTAATGATGTCCAGCCCAAAACCTGTATCATTTCAGTGACACTGTCTCCCATATTTCGCGACAATATAAAACGTGCTACCCTTCTTTGAACTTTTTCGATGTATTCCAACAGTCCTATTTGATAAGGACCCACACCGTGCAGCAGTATTCTAATGAAGGAGAACAAGCATAGTGTAGGCATTATTCTTTGGAGATCTGTTACTTTCTGTAAGTGTCTAGCCAATAAAACGCTGTCTTTGGTTAGCCTTCCCAACAAAATTTTCTGTGTGTTCCTCACAATTTAAATCGTTCGCAATTGTAATTCATACGTATTTAGTAGAACTTACGGCCTTTAGATTAGACTGATTTATCGTGTAATCGGTTTAACGAATTCCTTTTAGCACTCATGTGGATGACCTCACACTTTTCGTTGTTTTGGGTCAACTGAAAATTTTCGCACTAATCAGGTATCTCTTCCAAATCGTTTTGAAATTTTTTTGATCTTCTGATGACTTTATTTATATAAAAGCGACAGCGTCATCTGCAAACAACCTAAGACGGATGCTCAGATTGTCTCCGAAATCATTTGTGTAGATAACAAACAGCAACGAGCCTATAACATTACCTTGGGGAACGCCAGAATTCACTTCTGTTTTACTCGATGACTTTCCGTCAGTTACTACGAAAGCCTTCCGAAAATCCAGAAGTACTGAATCGATCTGTAATCCCTTGCCAATAGTGCTCAACACTTCATCCGAATAAAGAGCTAGTTGTGTTTCACGAAAACGATGATTTCTAAACCCATGTTGATAGTGTGTCGACAGACCGTTTCCTTCGAGATAATTCATAATGTTAGAACACAATATACGTTCCAAAATCCTGCTGCACATCGACATTAACTATATGTGTCTGTAATTAAATGGATTGCTCCTACTACCTTTCTTGAATATTGGTGTGATCTGTGCAACTTTCCAATCTCTGGATATGGACCTTTCGTCGACAGAACGGTTTTATATGTTTGTTAAGTATAGGAAGAATGCATCAGCATACTCTGAAAGGAAACTAATTGGTATACAGTCTGTAGCAGAATACTTGCTTTTATTAAGTGATTTAAGTTGCTTCACTACTCCGAGGATATTTACTTCTACGTTACTCATGTTGGCAGCTGTTCTTGAGTGTAATTCTCAAATATTTACTTCGTCTTCTTTTGTAAAGGCATTTCGGAAGGTTGTGTTCAGTAACTCTGCTTTGGCAGCACTGTTTTCGATAGTATGTCCATTGCTATAGCGGAGATAAGCATACTTCACATACGACCAGAATCTCTCTGGATTTTCTGCCAGGTTTCGAGACAAAGTTTCGTTCTGGAAACTGTTATAAACATCTCCCATTGAAGTCCGCGCTAAATATCAAGCTTCTGTAAAAGATTACCAATCTTGGAGAATATGCGTCTGTTCAAATTTGGTATGTTTGTTTCGTTGCTTCTGTAACAGTGTTCTAAGCCGTTTTGTGTACCAAGGAGGATCAGCTCCGTCTCTCAACTGCTGCCGATACTAATTTTTTGAATTCAACCAACATCTGGTCTACAAGTATATTATTAATTTTGAAGTAGTGGAGATTGTCACTCAGGAAGGCGTAAAGTGAATTTTTATCCGCTTTTTTAATAGGTATATTTCTCGTTTATTTTTGGAGGATTTGGTGGTTACAATATTCAGAATCACTACGTCTACCCTGTGTTCACTAATCCCTATATCGGTTTTGATGCTCGTTATTAGCTCAGGATTATTTGTTCTTAAGAGGTCAAACGTGTTTTTACAACCGTTTACTATTCGCGCAGGCTCATGACCTAACTCCTCTAGATTTTTCAGAGAATGCATTTCGTAGAATTTCCGATGACGTTTTACGGTACCTCCAAATTTCAACATGTATTTCGCCAACATATCGAGGGTAAATTAAAGTCAAAACTAACTATAATCGTATGAGTCGGGTACGTGTTTGAAATCGAACTCAAGATTTCTTTGAACCTTTCAGCAACCGTATCTTCTCAATTGGGAGGTCGGTAAGGATCCAATTATTATTTTATTCCTGTTGCAACAATGACCTCTACCCATACTAACTCACAGGAAGTATCTACTTCAATTTCGCGGCAAAATGAACAACTTCTAACAGCAACAAACACGTCACCACCAAACGTGTTTAGCCAATCCTTTCGGAACACCGTTAGGTTCTTTGCAAAAATTGTGGCTGAGCTTATATCCGGGTTTGCCAGATTTCAGTGTCTATAACGATTTGAGCATCTGTGCTTTCTATTAGCGCTTGGAGCTGTAGCACTTTTCCAACACAGCTACGACACTTTACCACTGATACATCAATGGTTCCTGCATCTACGTTCTTCCTGTGTTCGGCCTGCACCATTTGTGACCGAAGCCGTTCATGTGTTTTCCCGAGACCCTCTAACCTAAAAAACCTCCCAGTCGACACCACACAGCTCCTGCTACCCGTGTAGCAGCCTCCTGCGTATAGCAGAACCCAAAAATCAACCGCCCTATGGCGCAAGTCGAGGAATCGGCAGCCTACATGGTCGCAGAACCATCTGAGCCTCTGATTCAGACCCTAAAAAAAGGTTCAAATGGTTCTGAGCACTATGGGACTTAACTTCTGAGGTCATCAGTCCCCTAGAATTTAGAACTACGTAAACCTCACTAAACTAAGGACATCACACACATCCATGCCCGAGGCAGGATTCGAACCTGCGACCGTACCGGTCGCGAGATTTGCGACTGTAGCGCCTAGAATCGCTCGCCCACTTCGGCCGGGCATTCAGACCCTCCACTCTGCTCTGTACCAGAGGTCCGCAATCGGTCCTGTCGACTATGTTGCAAATGGTCAGCTCTGCTTTCATCTAGCAAGCAATACTGGCAGCCTTTACCACTTCTGTTAGCTGCTCGAAACCAGAGAGGATCTCTTCTGATTCCAAGTGATGCACATCACTGGTACCGACGTGAGAAACCACCTGCAGCTGGCTGCACCCTGTGCTCTTCATGGCATCTGAAAGGACCCGTTCCACATCTAGAATGACTCCACTCGGTATGCACATGGGGTACACATTGGTTTTCTTTCGCTTCTTGGCAGCCATGTTCCTAAGGGGCCTCATAATGCGCCTAAAGTTGGAGCTCCCAACCATCAATAACCCCACCCTCTGTGATTTTCCGGATCTTGCAGGATGAGTGGTTTCCTCTGAAACAGGACAGGTGACGGCATCTGGCTCAGCGACAGTGTCAGCAACAGACAGCACCTGGAACCAGTTTGTCAAACAAACCAGGAAGGCCTTACGATCGGCCGCCTGGGAAGTCTTTCACTGCCTGCTACGCCCGAGGGCGACCCCCACTCAACCACAGGTGAGGGATCAAATTCAATACGAGCAGTAACTGGGTTGCCCCCGGTGAGGACCGATCGGTGACTCGGATGTGCTGGACGACGTTGGGGTCCCACGGCCGGCCCACAACAGTTGTGCCCATCCACTGCAGCCTCAAGCTCTGTAACCGAAGTCAGCACAGCCTTAAGCTGAGAGGAAGTGTCACCAGCTCGGCTCGCATTTCCAAACAACAATCGCAGTCCCTGTCCATACTAAAGTCCGTGGAAAACTAAACTACCCAGATAATCAGACTATCGGCACTTGCTGCAGAGCACTACTGCAGACGCCGTTCGCGGGTGCCGTGTGGTTCTAGGGGCTGCAGTCCGGAACTGCGGGACTGCAATGGTGGCAGGTTCGAATCTTGCCTCTGGCATGGATGTGTGTGATGTCCTTAGGTTAGTTAGGTTTAAGTAGGTCTAAGTTCTAGGGGACTGATGACCTAATATGTTAAGTTCCATAGTGCTCAGAGCAATTTTTTATACTGCAGACGCTAACGAAAAAGCAATACAATTCCCTTCTAACTTTGAATGTCACGGCCAGTAGCTTTGCACCACTGTGCTTTTTGATAAATATGATTGAATAAGGTTTCACGCTGTAATCTTTCAATGTGTTCTGTGTGGAGGAAATGGTTATCTAATGCTTAACTGAAAATACTGATAATTTAAATTTACTGTACATTTCAAACAAATAAAGTTACAGAGTTGATTTTTACTCATCTGTCATTTTAATGATGCGATTCTGTATGAAATGTCGATCGTTAAGATCGACCAAAGCATTCAGGTCTTTGATACAAAATTTGTTAATTTTACTAAGACAGTAAATCAGGAACTACTGTAGATACGATCAATATTCAAGTTTTATGTGGATCACCCAAAAAATTTAGAAAGGTTGGTAGATAGAAATTACTGTGACTTCATTCCCTGAATTACTGCAGAATTAAACAGTTTTCAGTTTTCATAAATGTTTCCCTTTATGGCGGATCTTAGATACCCCATATTTAACATCGCTACATCTCCCTGGGCTCAAAAACCTCCAGCGGAGTTCCGCTATGACGTAGGTTCTCGTCTGTCCCACTTTCACACTACAGCGCTTAGGCCTCATTCAGCACAATAGACGCCAGGGAATTAACCCATCTCGTGGCGAATCTGCGCTCTTTGTGGCACACGTTCCTGGACGACAGGGTTCGTTTCACAATTCCTGAATGCTGACTCTTGAGTCAGATACTTAAATGAGAGCTAAATGCTCGTTAGCTCACAAGATGATAGAAGTAAATTGCAAAATGATACGTACGTGATATCTGAATGGTGCGAAAAGAGGCAGTTGGCCATAAATAATTGAAAGTTAGAAGTCATCCACATGATGACGCTAAATTTCGGTTAGACGGCAAATCATACAAGTCTAAAGACTGTATATTCAACCAAATACGTAGGGATTACCATTACTAATAAATTGTAACGATCACATAGATAACGAAGTTTTGGGATTCAGTTACCATGGAAGCAGAATAATCTATGATGGGCGAAGCAAGGAGGATAAAAAAGATAGACTGGCATACGAGACCATAGACCTTAATGTGAAGAGGAACTTTCTGACAATATACTATTGGGGTGCAGCAATGTGTGATAACGAATCAAAGACAGAAGGAAAACCGGAGCAAAAGATGCTATGCGTTTGAGATATGGTGGTACAAAAGAATGTTGTAAACTACTAGGGCTGAAAAGAAATGAAGAGGTGAAGGAAGGAAAATACGGAAAACTCTGGCATGAAAAAGGAATAAGATGACAACACATCTGTTAAGACGTCTTGGACTAACCTCCATGATACTAAAGGGAGCTATAGAGGGTAACATCTGTAGGGGAAGAAAGAGATTAAAATATGTAAAAAAAATAACTGAGGACTTAAGGTGCAAGTGCTATTCATAGCTTCTTAGTATCGCTTATCTGTATTACTAAAAGGCTAACGTGGTGCACGGTCACCCTCTTTCCGCTGCAGGTTACCTGTGTATCGTCTTTCGGGGAGAAAAAAAATTCATTTTCTAATATTCCATATAGTTATTGATCAAAGTTAGAGACTTGCAATGTGGTCACTACCTATTCATTAAGACCAATAGTATTAGGCTAGGAGCTTAGCACAATAACTCAAGTATGGAGGTTAATGGGAAAGTAAGGAACTATCGGTCGCAAAATGGAAAATGCAGTGAAAATCTGATGAATCTTTGTACAGATGCGTTGGGAACTGTGTCTAGTACGCCTGTCGATCGTATCATGTCGCTCTTTTCAGCTCACAGTGAGATCCTGCATATGGCTAGAAATTAACGTCTGGTGCCAAGAATGAGGGCCTGGCGAAAGATTTCCCCTGAAACTGTGCAATCCACATAACATAACTGTTATGCAGTTCGTACTACACAACAATTCTTGGCCGCACTCCGCAGGGGCAATGAAGATGCTCCTGCAGCGTTTCCAATGGGAAGTGTTGATCACCTGTGCTACCCCTGAGGTTCATCTCTACTCATATGGACTGCTGAACGTGAAGACAATATTTTGACACAGAAAAGGAGCTGCAGTTCAGAGTGGAAAACTTTCGAAGAAGCACTGGTGGCTGTCTTCAATAAGGAGGGAACTGAAAAGTTAATACAATGCTACGACAGATGTCTAATCCTGAGCGGTGACTGTGTAGAGAAGTAGCTGGAAGGTGTAGCTAACCGTTGCAAATAAAAAAAGTTTGGATTTTTCACTGTGGTTTCCATTTCGCGGCCAATTGTTCCTTACTTTCCGAATAGCACTGTATTACAGTTGTGGAGGGGTGATAGAATTCATGATTCTGAACAAAAACACTTTTCGTAGACGTACAGGACATAAAGCTGTTTGAGAATCACGGGTGTCAGTAGCCTGCACCTTCTTCACCAGCTGTCTAATACGAATATAACTAAAACTACATTAGGCTACTCCGTGTTGTCTTCATTTTCATTAAAACTTGTTACCAAAATACTTTGGCTACACGACATAGTATCTACGTTGAGAATGACGGAGCTCTTGGACGTTCCATCCGGTCAGTAAAACATTATCTCATTGAAGTGTATGCTGGGGTCGGATCGTTCACCGTGGAGTGATTTCTTGGCCACTGGGATCTTCCAATCTGACCCTTTTCAATTGCTGTTTGTGGGGTTGTCCTAAAGGCAAAAGCTGCAACCACAAAGAGGACCAAAAGAGGAAAGACTCACTCGTATTTTACATGCATGTGCTGAAGTAAAGGTCGTACGAATGAATGGTGATAAGGAACACAGCTACAAAATGCGTTGCAGCTGACAGTAAATATTTGAAGATCTTTTGTGAGCAACTGTGCACCATTAAACAGAACATTACACCACCTGCAATTTTTTCACTAATTTCCTCGCAAACTGTTAAGAAAAGGATATACGTTCATATGACGTTTTCGTTCATAATCACTACTAGCCCTGTATGTCTGAAGGCAGCATAGCTCATGGAGCAGAAATTATCCAGGATTTATTATTGGAGAATAAGAGCACTCACCGACTTCCAACAAACACATAATTTACATCCTTTTCTAAACTTTTCCTCGCTGACACGCCACAAAAAATTACGACAGGAAAAAAGTTTATAGCTTTCTACAATTTCGCTGTTCAGCCAGTACAACTGTATCACTCATGCCGTTTCAAATTATTAGTTCTTTTCTACTAACCCTATTCACAACACGTTTTGCATATAAATCCACATATGCTACTAAATATACCTGCCACTTTATATCACTGTACGACAAATAGTTCGAGAGATATACGTCGAGAACATAGAAATGTGTGAAAAACTAGTTTTTGCTTAATATGGAGCACAAATAACGCCGACTATATTCATCCAGTGCTGGTAATGAGAGCAGTTAGCAGCCTCTAAAATTTTAAACATAATCTCATACTTTTTCTAAACTTTTCTCACTCATATGCTTAACATCATGCAATCAATACATCAACCCATTTGTAAAGTGATCAGGCGTTTGAAGATGTTCCGCGTTTCTTCGATTGTACAGTGTTACGGCATTTATGGTAAATACAGGGTCCATTGATAGTGACCGGGCCAAATATCTCACGAAACAAGTATGAAACAAAAAAAATACAAAGAACAAAACTCGTGTAGCTTGAATGGTGAAACCAGGTGGCACTACTGTTGGCCCGCTAGTTGGCGTTTCCATAGGTCAAACGGATATCAGCTGCTTTTATTTTTAAAACAGGAACCCCCATTTTTATTACATATTCGTGTAGAACGTAAAGAAATATGAATGTTTCAGTTGGACCACTTTTTTCGCTTTGTGATAGAAGGTGCTGTAATAGTCACAAACGTATAAGTACGTGGTATCACATAAAATTCAGCCAGTGCGAACGGTATTTGCTTCGTGATTAATTACCCGTGTTAAAATGAATCGTTTACCAACTGCGGAAAAGATCGGTATCGTGTTGATGTATGGCTATTGTGATCAAAATGTCCAACGGGCATGTGCTATGTATGTTACTCGGTGTCTTGGACGACATTATCCAAGTGTCCGGACCGTTCGCCGCATAGTTACGTTATTTAAGGAAACAGGAAGTGTTCAGCCACATGTGAAACGTAAACCATGACCTGCAACAAATAATGATGCCCAAGTAGGTGTTTTACCTGCTGTCGCGGCTAATCCGCACATCAGTACCAGACAAATTGCGCGAGAATCGGGAATATCAAAAAAGTCAGTGTTGAGAATGCTACATCTACATCGATTGCACCCGTACCATATTTCTATGCACCAGGAATTGCATGACGACGACTTTGAATGTCATGTAAAGTTGTGCCACTGGGAACAAGAGAAATTACGGGAGGATGTCAGATTTTTTACACGCGTTCTATTTAGCGACGAAGCGTCATTCACCAACAGCGGTAACGTAGGCCGGCATAATATGCACTATTGGGCAACGGAAAATCCACGATGGCTGCAAGTGGAACATAAGCGGCCTTGGCAGGTCAATGTATGGTGCGAAATTATGTGAGGAAGGATAATTGGACCCCATTTAATGATGGCAATCTAAATGGTCCAATGTATGCTGATTTCCTACGTAATGTTCTACCGATGTTACTACAAGATGTTTCACTGCATGACTGAATGGCGATGTGTTTCAAACGTGATCGATGTCTGGCACATAGTTCGCATGCGGTTGAAGCGGTAGCGAATAGCATATTTCAAGACAGTTGGATTGGTCGTCGTAGCACCAAACCATACCATACCATGGCGGATCTGACTTCCCCGGATTTCTTTTTGTGGGGAAAGCTGATGGATATATGCTATCGTGATCCACCGACAACGCCTGACAACACGCTTCAGCGCATTGTCAATGCATGTGCGAACATTACGGAAGGGGAACTACTCGCTGTTGAGAGGAATATCGAGAAAATTATTGAATTATTGAGAAATGCATTGAGGTTGACGGACATAGTTTTGAGCATTTATTGCATTAATATCGTATTTGCAGGTAATCACGCTGTAATAGCATGCGTTCTCAGAAATGATAAGTTCACAAATGTACATGTATCACATTGGAACAACCGAAAAAAATGGCTCTGAGCACTATGGGACTCAACACCTGTGATCATCAGTCCCCTAGAACTTAGAACTAATTAAACCTAACTAACCTAAGGACAGCACATACATCCATGCCCGCGGCAGGATTCCAACCTGCGACCGTAGCAGTCGCACGGCTCCGGAGTGCACGCCTAGAACTGCGACATCACCGCGGCCGGGAGTGAACAACCGAAATAAAATGTTCAAACGTACCTACGTTCTGTATTTTGATTTAAAAACGTACCTGTTACCAACTGTTTGTTCAAAATTGTGGTTATTACAGCGCCATCAATCACAAATCGAAAAAAGTGTTGCAACTAAAACATTCATATTTCTTTACGTACTAGACGAATATGCAATAAAAAATGAGGGTTCCTATTAAAAAGAAACGTAGTTAGTATCCGTTTGACCTATGGCAGAACCATCTAGCGTGCCACCCATACGCCATATGGTTTCCCCCTTCACGTTAGGCAATTTTCGTTCTTTGTAGTTGTTTCGTTTGACGCTTATTTCGTGAGATATTTGACCCGGTCACGATCAGTTGACCACCCTGTATATAAACGACGTGAAGTGCATCGTCGGCCGGAGTGGCCGTGCGGTTCTAGGCGCTACAGTCTAGAACCGAGCGACCGCTACGATCGCAGGTTCGAATCCTGCCTCGGGCAGGTAAGTTAAGTTTAATCAGTTCTAAGCTCTAGGCAACTGATGACCTCAGAAGTTAATACGCTTAGTGCTCAGAGCCATTTGAACCATTATTTTTATGTCCATCAGACGTTCGTCACTAATACTCTAGTCGCATATTATCTGGTTCTGGCTGTTAATCCAGATTTATGGGCTGCTACTATTCATGACACCAACTGACAATTTGTCAAGACGTTTGAGTTTCCTTGACATCGTCTGCAGACGACACTTCTCCCTAGACAACCACGTCAGTGAAGAATATTATAGGGGAGCTCAATCTACCTAATAAATCATTTATCTATACTGAGGACAATCGGAGCCCTGGTATGTTTTCTTGGGGCACACCCGATGGTACACACGACCATCTTTTGTCTGTCCGTCATTAATCCTGATTTACAACAACAACAACAAAAAATCGAAACAAATTGAAAAAAAATTCAAATGTGCGTGAAATTTTATGGGACTTAATAGCTAAGGTCATCAGTCCCTAAGCTTACACATTACTTCATCTAAATTATCCTAAGGACAAACACACGCACCCATCCCCGAGGGAGGACTCGAACCTCCGCCGGGACCAGCCGCACAGTCCATGACTGCTACGCCTCAGACCGCTCGGCTAATCCCGCGCGGCCCTGATTCACAGATTATCAGTATTTCCGGTTTATTCAGGTTTGTTTGTGGTACGATATATGTACAGCTGTTATGTTGGCAATACAGGTACCATAGAAATCACCGGTCTCATACGTGCATCTACAGTTACTATGGACGATGCACCTGTTCCTAACAAAATTAAAAAGTTCTTCTATTACTCCAGTATTTTAAGTGTGAGAGAGTGAAATGTGTTCTAAGCGGAGGTGGTTGGCTTGATGGAAAAAATTATGGAAGAGCTAAACGGAGTGGACTGCTGAAAAACGTAGCCGCAAAATATGGTGTAGGGACATGAACTACCTTAGTCTGGAAGAAGAACTCAAAAGGAACTAAAAGACTTCTGCTTGAAAAGGATGAGTAAAAAACATTTGCAGAACAGAGGTACAATGAAGAAACCAAGAAATGAAACAATGGATGAAGCATTACTCGTTTGGTTCAGCGAGAAACGAGAGATGGTATTCCGAAATACACTCCAGTCCAGCAAAAAAAGGCACTAAAATTAAACAGATAGCTACCCAACGGGGATCCTAGCTTCAAGGTCAGACGAGATTGGTTGGAAAGACAGAGAGTGTCATGGCAGAAGCCAGCTCTCAGTGACGGCTTAATGTTTTTCGGAGGATGCTCTGACTGTAGAAAACTCCAAAAGAATTGAAAGATTATTTCTCCTGAAAAGTTAACCCAATAGCAAACTTGCAATCCAAGCGAAGGTGGACCTTTTTCTTTGATGCTATCCGATGAGACGCTTTCTTCCTAATTAGATGACTCGACGAGAGCTTGCAAAAAGTGTAAACATCAAGTTACAATCTTTGTTTTGTAGCAATGCATCCGGAGGACACAAAATCGCTTTCCTGTTAATAGGGAAATAAAAACATCTTCGTGTATTGAAACATGTTAATGAGTTCTGTTTGGTACCTGTCCACAAATCACAAAATAATGCAGTGACGGACAGTGACTTTTTAAAAACTGGTTTCTTCATTATTTTATGGCCCGTGGAAGCGCCACAGCTGGAAAAACAAATGTTTTCCTAGAACGTCAGTGGGAAATAACTGCAGCAGAATTGACGTTTGTGAAACGTCTACGCAATCAAGCTGCTCTCCAACACCACACACACATTTTAAGCAAGGAAACGTGCATACTATTTTAGTTAATAAACGTGAGTAGACCACAGTAACTATAGAGGTTAAGTGCCAAAAAGTGTTCATTCTCAGTGGCAAAATTAATGATTTGTATACTGTAGTAAATATTAGACTCTGACCCTAACAGAATATTTCCGGATGTCCCATATTTTCGGTAATTCGGATTACATGAGGCCTCACCTTATCCGAATACACCAGTCCTTGAATACTTCTACTTCTGCTAAACGTTCGCTAACCAAGATAACGTTCTGGGTTGTCCAGGCCAAATATTCACAGAGGCAAAAGCATTTATGCGAAATTAATCCTGATGACCACATTCTGATTGTAGGCCCCGTCATGACACAGTGACGAACTCGTAGCAAGGTACGATCTACCTATTCACATGTAACGGCTGTTTGCACGATATAGTGAAAGAATAAAGCAAGTTGTTTGTTCGTTAAATTTCTAAAGTGGTACGGCATAAACTTCCTTTGTTATTTTTCTGTTTCGGCTGTACATCTTCCGGCCATCTACAGAGTGGGTTGACTGAAGTTATGGCACGTTACAGAACTTTTACGTCGTTTTAATCCACTGAAAACCCAAAAGCCAGAGACGTTAATCGGCGGCGAAAAGTGTGTGTGAGTTGAATGTGTGGCTGATCCATCCCGGGATATCAATGCTTCATTATCAACAGCACTATTGCAACGTTTTTGATGAAAGTTTGTTTGATTTGTATAGGTTGAAACCGCTGTGGTTGGATATATTTACGATGTTCGTTTCATCATTCCTTAATTATGGCCACAATTAGCAGGGCATCTTGTAAATTGAAGTCTTACGAAAAATCAAGTCATCTTGATCAGAATCCAGAAGTCCTGCTGTCTTCGGTGGAAAACGAAAATGACTAGTATTTGGTCAGGCTCTGACTTATTTTTAACGATAGGTTTCCCGTAAACGGCAAGGAAGTCACAGATTTAAATCATTGTGTCTCTTCTTTGCCCGTAATGCACACCTTAGGTTTTGCTCTCTGTGGATAATACACATTTGGTTCGAAAACTTTGTTCAAAACGGCGGAACTAGTGCTGAACAGTACCCAGTCTCAATCAACTCACTCTGATGATGGCCTGAAGAAACATTACCCAAATATTACAAAAAGAAGAAATGAAATTTACGAGGCTTGAGTCCCGAAATCACAAAATTTAATGGATGAACTACTACGCCGTGAATACATCAAGATATACATGAAGCAAACTGTGTTTCACAGGAGTGCTTTTTCCTGAACCTTCGCTGATTCTTCGACAAAGGCATCTTTTTCTCTAGGAATGTCACAGTTTTTGTTTATAGACTTGGCACTAGTATCTTACGATACATAATTGCCAACGAAATTCTTGTAATTCGTATTAAAAATGAAGAAATTCCCCCAGCTATACTAAGATGTCGATTTTATTTTGGCAACTAGTTTCAACGTTGTAGCAACGACATCTTCAGGCCCAACACTTGCTGACGTCAACTGCGTGCGGCTGATACTAGAAGGTGGTTAGTAACTTGAGTTACTACCCACCTTCCACACGGAGCACGTCCATATCTCACCACTGACTTCTAGCATCAGCTGCACGCAGTTGACGTCAGCAGGTGTTGGGACTGAAGATGACGTTGTTACAACGCTGAAACTAGTTGCCAAAATAAAATCGACACCTTAAATACAACTGTAGGAATTTCTTCATTTTTAATATAAATTTATACCAGCTGACGTCCCACTGTCCTCCATTTCAACTATGAATGTACGAAGAAAAAATATTACTCTAATTCTGTGCATGTGTTCTCTTACGCTTTTTATTAAGAGAAGATAGCTGCACAGTTTTCCAATCGGCCAGAGCTTTTAAACAATGCAAGAATAACAGCTGATTAGATGTTTGGCCTGTGGCCCAGAAGGGTCGAATTCAGATCCCTGTTCGTCCACTCTGATTTATATTTTTCTCCAATTCTTCTTAATCACTTCACTTCTCTACCACACAATATGGTTTACAAGAAGTTTATGAACTAATGTATTTTTTTAAATAAACTAAGTGTGCCGGCCTGAGTGCCAATTGGCTAATGTCCTGTCAGACAAGCAGACACGGGGAGCGCGGCGGCTCAAATTTTCTTCCAAACTTTCAAATGTACAACATCCGTTTGCTCACCGGAAATACAAGTCGAATATCATTATACTTGTTGTTGTTGTTGTCTTCAGTCCTGAGACTGGTTGATGCAGCTCTCCATGCTACTCTATCCTGTGCAAGTTTCTTCATCTCCTTGTACCTACTGCAACCCACATCCTTCTGAATCTGCTAAGTGTATTCATCTCTTAGTCTCCCTCTAAGATTTTTACCCTCTACGCTGCCCTCCAATACTAAATTGGTGATCCCTTCATACCTAACAACCGATCCCTTCTTCTGGTCAAGTTGTGCCACAAACTTCTCTTCTCCCCAATCCCGTTCAATACTTTCTCATTAGTTATGTGATCTACCCATCTAATCTTCAGCATTCTTCTGTAGCACCACATTTCGAAAGCTTCTATTCTCTTCTTGTCCAAACTACACTCCTGGAAATGGAAAAAAGAACACACTGACAGCGGTGTGTCAGACCCACTATACTTGCTCCGGACACTGCGAGAGGGCTGTACAAGCAATGATCACACGCACGGCACAGCGGACACACCAGGAACCGCGGTGTTGGCCGTCGAATGGCGCTAGCTGCGCAGCATTTGTGCACCGCCGCCGTCAGTGTCAGCCAGTTTGCCGTGGCATACGGAGCTCCATCGCAGTCTTTAACACTGGTAGCATGCCGCGACAGCGTGGACGTGAACCGTATGTGCAGTTGACGGACTTTGAGCGAGGGCGTGTAGTGTGCATGCGGGAGGCCGGATGGACGTACCGCCGAATTGCTCAACACGTGGGGCGTGAGGTCTCCACAGTACATCGATGTTGTCGCCAGTGGTCGGCGGAAGGTGCACGTGCCCGTCGACCTGGGACCGGACCGCAGCGACGCACGGATGCACGCCAAAACCGTAGGATCCTACGCAGTGCCGTAGGGGATCGCACCGCCACTTCCCAGCAAATTAGGGACACTGTTGCTCCTGGGGTATCGGCGAGGACCATTCGCAACCGTCTCCATGAAGCTGGGCTACGGTCCCGCACACCGTTAGGCCGTCTTCCGCTCACGCCCCAACATCGTGCAGCCCGCCTCCAGTGGTGTCGCGACAGGCGTGAATGGAGGGACGAATGGAGACGTGTCGTCTTCAGCGATGAGAGTCGCTTCTGCCTTGGTGCCAATGATGGTCGTATGCGTGTTTGGCGCTGTGCAGGTGAGCGCCACAATCAGGACTGCATACGACCGAGGCACACAGGGCCAACACCCGGCATCATGGTGTGGGGAGCGATCTCCTACACTGGCCGTACACCTCTGGTGATCGTCGAGGGGTCACTGAATAGTGCACGGTACATCCAAACCGTCATCAAACCCATCGTTCTACCATTCCTAGACCGGCAAGGGAACTTGCTGTTCCAACAGGACAATGCACGTCCCCATGTATCCCGTGCCACCCAACGTGCTCTAGAAGGTGTAAGTCAACTACCCTGGCCAGCAAGATCTTCGGATCTGTCCCCCATTGAGCATGTTTGGGACTGGATGAAGCGTCGTCTTACGCGGTCTGCACGTCCAGCACGAACGCTGGTCCAACTGAGGCGCCAGGTGGAAGTGGCATGGCAAGCCGTTCCACAGGACTACATCCAGCATGTCTACGATCATCTCCATGGGAGAATAGCAGCCTGCATTGCTGCGAAAGGTGGATATACACTGTACTAGTGCCGACATTGTGCATGCTCTGTTGCCTGTGTCTATGTGCCTGTGGTTCTGTCAGTGTGATCATGTGATGTATCTGACCCCAGGAATGTGTCAATAAAGTTTCCCCTTCGTGGGACAATGAATTCACGGTGTTCTTATTTCAATTTCTAGGAGTGTATGTTAGCTGCTCTGTTCTCAAACAGATTACAGGCAGGCAGTCAGTGAAGTTGTTTAAAATTTTAGATGTTAACCGTTGATTTTAATTGCTGTAGTCGCCGGCTTGCTTTAAATTTTGAAATGTTTTACAGATTTCTAAGCTCTTGTTAATTTCTTGTCGGTTGCGCAATCTATGCATTTTGTCACCTTCAAGTGATGATAATTATCAATTAGGCTACCTTGCACTAGGATCGTGGGTTTACTCGCCGATTGTGATATGGCTTTCAAATGATATAGCACAGAAGTCAGTCATCCTTTTCTTCCAGGTTTTATTCGGAAAAGCTAGATTTGGCTAGTGCCTGTTCATTATCCATACTAAAAGATACAATAAGTATATAGCCAGGCGATAGTATGAAACGTCACAATCGTGCCATGACCTGTATGGCTTATACATTAGATTACACCATTTCATCCTACCACTGCATGTTCTACTACGTCAGTCCCCTGTCGTTCGGACGTCTGTCACTGTTCTTAATTTTTTATCCATATGTTCGTTAAAAGTTATATACAGTCCAGAGCTCTGGTAAGTTTTCTTTTAAATGGTTTTTATTGTAACTCAGTGGCTTATTGAAGTATTTGCGTTACTTTATGTGTGTTGTAGAAATACCTATGCATATTGTTGTAAACTGTTGTGTAAAGCTGGCCTCGGAAGGCCAGTGTTGGTGGTCAGTGAGGACCAATATCAGGTTGCTTCCGCAACTAGAATCATTCGTTGAGCGCAGTGCTGCAGTGAATTAATTTCGTGATATACCATTTTTAATTAGTTTTGTGAACGTTTTATGTAATAAATTTTTGAATTCGAAGTTCGATTCCTCTGGCTAGTTTGTTTAGGCACTTTACACCCCTGATCCACGCATTTATTTATGCGGTTCTTTTCTGATTACTTCTGTGTTTCTATTTATGTGTTTGCTCTTTCCGTGAAGGGTGTGTGTGTGTGTGGAGGACGATCGAGAAAAACACAAACTAAAAGATGCACCAAACCCACAGTTTTGATTATACAGCAGGAGGTTTGTTGAATACTTCTGAAAGAGGAATTTTAATAATGTTCAATTATAATTCCGTGAGTGCAATGTTTAATTTATGTGAAATTCCAAATGTTTGCCCCATATCTGGAATTACAGTCAGAATTTCAAAATTTACTTACGATACAATATTTATTGAGTTTATAGAAATAAGGGTACGAAACATCATAAATTTAGCCCCCATAGATTCTTGGAAAATGGTACATAAAGTTAAAGACACATTACCTTCAGGAAATGCTTGTTCAAGATAAGTCTAACGTTTTTCTTGTTCTTCAATTATGTCACCTCTTCAGATGGCCCCAAATTTGTACTCAGGATCCTGTTTTCCATTCAAGACTTCTCTTCTGATCTCTTGTTTCCTGCCTTATTTCCTTTGAAAGGTCTTCAACGTACTTTTCAGTTGCAGAGAGGCTCTATGATTCAGTTGTTCTCCAAAATGTCTTGAGTGAAATTTCGAGTCTTAAAGCCCTTTCTACGTAATACCTTTATCCTCCCTAGGTTGCCACCATGAAATACCCACCCGTGGTATTACTGAATGATGACAGAATCGAAAACTTACGTATACCTCCATGAGTAGCACAAGGAAAAACACGAATTGCTTATTCATAAACGAAGTAGATAGTTTGTTATCCTTTCTAGGTAAGATACAGAGTCACAGATGATCTATAAAACCAAAGAGTTCATTTGGAAGCCTTCAAGACACATCCCGTGCAAGTTTACCTAAAAGTAAGCCACGGAATCGTCGTCCACCGAAGGATTGCTCAAAAAGTGGTTGTGGCAGGAAGGTGGCGTCATACATTTATTTTTCAGGCACTGTCGATGAGATTTCATCACTGCAACTTTGGTAACGTAGTTTACTAACACAGAAAAAAATAAAATGGAAACTGAAGTTTTCGGTCAATTTGATGAACGCCCCCCTGAAGTGATTTTGTTACGATCGTGTTGAATTGAAGTATGTACGTAAGTAAATCGTTCGCAACTGGAACGGTATAAGATGTTAAATTCGAAATTTATGCCAGAATATTATCTTGAGGACCGGTAAACAACAAATTGATGTATTACGAAACAATTACAGAGGGACCTAGAGGAAGAAAGGGTGTTTCACGTCCCGTCCATGACGTTTTTGTTAGAGATGGAGCACGATCTTGGATTGAGGAAGTATGGGTAAGGAAATCTGCTGAACCCTTTAAAGAGACCATCAAGGCAGTTTCATTAATATGTTTAGGGAAAGCAGAGAAAATATAAATCTCGGTGGCCGGATGGTGCTTCGAACCACCGTCCACTAAAACATGAGCCCAGTGTGTTCCTGCAGCGGCACATCGCTCAGTCACTGTCTAATTTTATGCAAGTAAGGTGCATTAAACCAACTGTTTTAGCGGTTCCGGTCAGCACCATCATTATCGTTACGAATGTCGTCGACCGGAACACTAGGCGGTGAAATAAAATTGAATCACATGTGCGTTTGACGTACGAGATACAAAGGTTCCCTTAATCACGAGCTCAAAATGTTCAGTGTACTATTATGGGCATACAAAGTTTTAAGGGTGCATAAAACGCCAGTTTTACAATATTCCACTGTAATTTAGTTATAACGAAGACCTCAGCCCTGCGATTATTTATGAAGGAAAAAAGAAAGTCCTACGATAATTTACGAAGAAAAAACGAAAGGAAATACGCTATCAGTCCGTAGTTACGGAGAGGTAAAAATTCAGTTAAATGGGGACAGCGTAAAGCAGATAACAATACGACGCCTCGAGTATAAGATATACATCCGAGAGGAGGGAGATTTCGCAGCAGCTGAAAGCGATAACGGAAGGAAAAACGAGGGAAAACTCCAGCGCCCCAGAGATCCTCATCCCTCCAAAAGCAGTAGCGAAGGAGCACTGACGAGTTATGTATACTGCCCCTTCAATATTTCATGGCCGGTGCTCCGTGCTTCGTTATCTTCCTTTCAACCAGACAGAAAAGCACAAACGCACATACTTTAGACTAATTTTTGAGCGGAGCGATAACAAGACTCCACAGATGTTGCAGACTGGATTTTTATTGGAAATTTTATAACCAAACGAAGAGTGGAAACTGACCAAATGGGGTATCAAATTGGCCGCAGTGAGGTGTAGTTTTCCAAAAACAGATTTGATTACTTGAAAATAGTTATGTATGAGGTGGAACTATGAGCCTCATGGGAAAAGAGTGACCCGGCTGAGTCACACAGTTAGACTCTTAGTCTGATCACGAGATGGCCATTAATTGCACACGTTTATCACTTAGGCTGACGCGACGATCAATGAACTATAGTTGACTGGATGTATCTGAAACACCTTAGGTGATTAGAAAGTTAGTAGACAGGAATACTTAGCTTTAATTCAGCATCAGAGGTGAACGTCGATCTTGACTTTGTACAACAATGTTTAAAAGTGCAGTTATAGACTGAACTGCCAATACTCCTTTACAATTCTGATTGCTTCACACATATACACTCCTGGAAATGGAAAAAAGAACACATTGACACCGGTGTGTCAGACCCACCATACTTGCTCCGGACACAGCGAGAGGGCTGTACAAGCAATGATCACACGCACGGCACAGCGGACACACCAGGAACCGCGGTGTTGGCCGTCGAATGGCGCTAGCTGCGCAGCATTTGTGCACCGCCGCCGTCAGTGTCAGCCAGTTTGCCGTGGCATACGGAGCTCCATCGCAGTCTTTAACACTGGTAGCATGCCGCGACAGCGTGGACGTGAACCTTATGTGCAGTTGACGGACTTTGAGCGAGGGCGTATAGTGGGCATGCGGGAGGCCGGGTGGACGTACCGCCGAATTGCTGAACATGTGGGGCGTGAGGTCTCCACAGTACATCGATGTTGTCGCCAGTGGTGGGAGGAAGGTGCACGTGCCCGTCGACCTGGGACCGGACCGCAGCGACTCACGGATGCACGCCAAGACCGTAGGATCCTACGCAGTGCCGTAGGGGACCGCACCGCCACATCCCAGCAAATTAGGGACACTGTTGCTCCTGGGGTATCGGCGAGGACCATTCGCAACCGTCTCCATGAAGCTGGGCTACGGTCCCGCACACCGTTAGGCCGTCTTCCGCTCACGCCCCAACACCGTGCGGCCCGCCTCCAGTGGTGTCGGGACAGGCGTGAATGGAGGGACGAATGGAGACGTGTCGTCTTCAGCGATGAGAGTCGCTTCTGCCTTGGTGCCAATGATGGTCGTATGCGTGTTTGGCGCTGTGCAGGTGAGCGCCACTATCAGGACTGCATACGACCGAGGCACACAGGGCCAACACCGGGCATCATGCTGTGGGGAGCGATCTCCTACACTGGCCGGACACCTCTGGTGATCGTCGAGGGGACACTGAATAGTGCACGGTACATCCAAACCGTCATCGAACCCATCGTTCTACCATTCCTAGACCGGCAAGGGAACTTGCTGTTCCAACAGGACAATGCACGTCCGCATGTATCCTGTGCCACCCAACGTGCTCTAGAAGATGTAAGTCAACTACCCTGGCCAGCAAGATCTTCGGATCTGTCCCCCATTGAGCATGTTTGGGACTGGATGAAGCGTCGTCTCACGCGGTCTGCACGTCCAGCACGAACGCTGGTCCAACTGAGGCGCCAGGTGGAAGTGGCATGGCAAGCCTTTCCACAGGACTACATCCAGCATGTCTACGATCATCTCCATGGGAGAATAGCATATTTGTGCGAAAGATCGTTTTCCGATTATGAAACTAAATAGGTGAGTATTATGTGGTAACTTGAGTGCGACAACCTGTGAAACTGTCGGCATCTGTGCATATACTGACAGTCTCTACCAGATAAAAACTGTATATTCAGTCCATCAAAAACATTTAAATATTACTGAAATTTTGTTTTTTCTGCAATCTATGTCGTTGTCAAATGTGAACTATAAAATCAGTTTGGATGTAGCGCGACTGCTCTGCCATTTAAATCCTACATGTGCGCAGTTTCCCACTATCCGCCCACCTCCCACTTAGACTGGGTATCGTGATGGTGGCTGAAAGGTGCAGCGAAGTTTAGTCCTATGGCACTCGTACCAGGGCACGACCCGCGACCCTCAGTCTTGGCTACCCCAGATGTAGACTGTGCCACCTCATTTTCTGTACATGATTTCAAATGCTGAGCCTCGTTTCAAAAGTGTGTCAATTGTTCTTCTAATTTACGTAATCTGATACTTGATTTTGGCATGTCACTAGATAGCTTGAACTTACTCTATAGGTACGAGAAAAAGATTGCTAATTTGTGGATGGAACACAACACATTTAAAGAACATGATGGCCAGAAAATGCATTAGTTTCACCCGTGAGTAGTTAATTTAACCCATAAATTAAACGATGAACAGGAATTTGCAGATAGGGGTTTGAATCTCAATACTAGCCGTGCATACAGGGTTAATAAAATAAAAGACATAAATGCAGAGACAAAAGTGACGGTGGATGTAACCAAAATGAATAGGTTTAACGTTACAAATGTTGCCATAGAACTAAGAAATGCTTAGCTACACAGCCTATGTCTAGTATGTCTTCTAATAGATACATTGTAACATTAAGTAACCTCAATGACAAGCTTGCGATAGAAAATGCTATAATTACATAGCCAGGAAAAGGTGGTGTCACATTCATTGTTTCCAATAATGATTACACCTGTACAGCAGAACCAGTTTAATTTTTAATTCCAATGATATCATCGACATGTAAAAGGGCCCTACTGTAATATTCCATGATAATATTAAAACAAAAACCGTTAATACCGTTTTTCTATTTACATGTGGTGAAAAGAGATCAATCAAAATGATGAATCCTGATATCCCTCAAATACAGTCACAGATTAAGGGTCAGAAGAAAGAAAAACCTATTAGACCTTTTGTTAATAAATCGCTATCCTACAGCTATGAGCTTAATGGAGTAGTGACCAAGAAGCTGAAAGGAGCTTAAGTTCTACAGAATTTATCTAACATAAAAAAATCTTGCTAATACTTGAGTATTCATTAAAAACCGAATAACGTTAGAGCATCGTTGGACAACACCAATTTATATAGCAATGTTGCGATTAAAGAATGTCTGCATGTTACTAAGAGGAATAAATATTGCATAAAACCCTTAGAACCAGTGAAGTTATTGTTTGAATTGAATTGCTTAACTTGTCATTATCAGATAATTACTTTGAGTTAAACGGTAACATTTATCGTCAGAAAGACAGGGTGACAATGGGCAACAGTCTATGTAACATCTTGGTAGGAATTTTGATTAACTACCTAGAAAATAAATTATTTCAAAAATACGACACCTTAAAAGAGAAAACAGTATATTACAAATGGTACGTATGTGATATTATAATTTTAGTTATAAGTTATGTGACCAACTTAACTTTGCATCAATTATTTTTTTTTTTTTAGATGACTGTCAATAGTATCGATATACTTGGGTAAATGCTGGGTAAACACTGTGCTGTCTTATAATACAGTATATTTATTCACAACCGGTTTCGATCCCTGATCGTCTTCACATTTCATACAGGCTACTTCGCATCGCTATTAGGTGCTGTACATCCTACAATCGCAATCACTTTAGAAATAGAACAGAATTGCTCAAACGTTTTACGCTTCACAATCACTATAACAATTGCAAGCACATATTTTGTGTATATAGGAAGCCAACAAGCACTGGTTTAATCATTAATGCCCAGTCGTAGCACAAACAACGGCTTTAAGAAGCTTCCTTCCTGACACGTTCCACATCATTACGAATTGTCGTATTCATGATCTATGGAACAAGTACTAATCTAATCTAATCTAATCTAATCAGTGATTAGCTGACTACTGTCTCTGCCCTTACAACACGTTCAACTGCATAAAGAAGTTGGTATTCTTAAGCTTATAGCTTTCTCCAATGGTAATAAAATATCCCACGTTACGGAATGCAATAAAAAACTGATCGAAACAGAATAACTTATCGTAGTTATAGGACTGCGACTAACAATAATAGCAATCATAAAACAAAGAACTTAATTTACAACTGTGGCCTTCATGGGTCAGTTGTTGCAAAAAAATCGAGAACGTTTCCATAATACTGACGTTAAGATTAGTTATCGTGCAAAAAATTCGTTTACGATATCTAATGGACCGAAAACGTCATAAATTTAAGTCGAGTGTTTATAAGATAACTTGGTATGACTGCGACCACTATTGTGTCGGTTAGACGGGTCGTTTCTTTAGGGAACATACATCTCCGCAGCGTATAACAGCTTTTGGTGTGCACATAACTACGGGAGACGCGTGGTGCAGGATACTGAACACGACTTGTAGGTGCAGAATGTACCTGAAGGAAGGATGATTTGAGGATACAGATTTGTGTGAAGAGGGCCCACGAACGAGTATTAAATGTTCAAGAAGAGGTTAACCAGGATTATTAATTTTAGTGTTTTTGACGAATTGCTGTAGATTTTTGGGCAAGTTACACTCTACGTAGGCCACACAATATTTCCGACCAGTTGACTGTGAGCTTCTGCTGCTGCCTTCCACCATCCAGCAGCTGTGCCTATGCCTACGACTGCAAGCCCGGTCGCATTTACGTCACTTGAGGTGGCGCTGCATCTGCGTCAGCTGTCTTCTCACCATGACTGTGTAGTATGATGAGTTGGCAGTGGAATGATAGTAAAATTTCGTTACGTTGTGGCAACAGGTCATTTTGCTCTTTCACTTTCTGCTTGTAATTTGCTTCTATTTAATCTCGATTCGATTTTCGTCTTTCTGTTTCTATACTGCGTTATCTCTGTCAAGTAAATTGAAATATGCAGTATCATTTTTACACACAATAGTAAATTTGTTACCTTTTTTACTTTTATTTGTCGATCAATATAACTGCATGTACTTTCGCCCCACCTGCCGACTATGCTGCCTACTTTCACTTCGGCCTGAGCGAGTGGTTGCAAATTGCAGAGCTAACTTACGTTATTGCTTTCAATGGGTATCGGTCAAACTAGTCCAACTGAAGAAGCAAACAGTTTATTTTGTTGTTGACAGGCTACGAGATGTAACGATGGTTTTTTTAGACTATACCTTTTAACTACGATTTTGTTGTGCAATATATGTTTATTTCGTTCACTATGTCACAGTTTTTAACTCTAGTCTTCGTGTTTTGCAGTTTACTGAATATGGGTTTGGTTCGTGTATTCTTACAGTTGTAGAGCCTGTCTGCTTTTAAGTGGTGTGTTACAACAAAAATATCGTTTTTCACTGAACTTACCTATGATAATATGCGTATTATAGTGTGATATAGTTTTTACTGGTACATGTAATTTATGTTCAACCTCATATGAGCATGTTCAGATGATATTTGTATATAATATTCATACAATACATTACCTACTTACATACTAAGAGCGACAGGTTATTAGCTTTCTAACATTTTAAACTGGACAAATACTTTGTGAAAAAAATTTGACGGTGACTGTATTTTTGTTTATTCCTACACGTATGAAACCAATTTGATATTTGTTGCTGCTGTTACCACTAAATTTCTTATTTAACTTGTCGCTTATGCAAATACATGTTACAGTATGATACTGTTATTAATAGCACATCCGTATCTTGTTCATCCTGCGTCCAATATTATCATGGTATGTTTAATTTTTTTTCTGTGTTGAATGCTGTAAAATTGCCAGTGATTCACGTTCAAGTAACGTCTCTTAGTTGATGTTCAGTCCGTACGTTACATACTGACATTTTACCGTGAGCAGCAGCTAATTACCTTTTTTATTGTGTTTCATTCACACATTTTAGACTTGAAGTTTACTTCGTAAAAAAGGTTTTTCTGAGACGGTTTCCGTTTTTTGTGCTTATATGCCGATCTGAGGATGGTTGGATTGACAACTGAAACTATTCTAGTCACAATATTTCCATAATTACATATGAACGCGATCTAGGAAATCAAATAATTTTCTAAATTTTGTAAGGTTTTTTATTATATTTTATTTCTTGTTTTTAGGCATATTTCACTTCAAAGGCATGTGACTATTTTAATTGTTTTATTAATCCGTATGTTTACTATTGCACGACGGTAATAAAACAAAACAAATAAATGAAGAAATAATTTTTGTGGCTCGAAGAGTTCCTTAGAAAAGCACTGAGTTCTTTCTAACAGTTTCCAAATGGTCATCGTCATGCAGCTTGCAGAGAACTAGAAAATAAGTGAGGTATTATTGACCGTCTATTATATCTATTACGTAGTTATACAAATTGCTTCATGATAATCGTTTGAATTGAAAAAAGAATCATAAACACAAAAAATTTCACCAAAAAAATTACCTATATTTGTTGGCAGTGCAGCCTTACTCAAACTTAATCGTGGTTAAGTTAATAAAATCACCTGTTAATATTCTTAAGTAGCTACAAACGCCGGTGACCACTTTCTACTTTAAAGAATATTTTCAAATGTCTTGTCTGCATTAGCTAGACAAACAAACTTCAGTTAAATGTGTCCGTGACACTCACATTTCATGGAATTATCTGTCGTCCCAATTTCACAGTTTCATCCATTTGTCACTGTCTTCCCAGTACAGAGACGTATGCCACCATTGTAGGTGCCAGTTTGCTTCGAGTAGAGATTTACACTACAGCAACATTTGGGCCTCAGAACATAGTCATTATCATCATCCTTCAAGTTTTGGTTTAGGCATGGCTGCCTGTTTTGTTTGAAGTAGATAGCAGCTGATCTACCTATCTCTTCTTAGGTCCTTTTCCTTTGAGATGTATATTTATCTATTATATTAGGTATTCGTTCTGGCATCCCTTCAACCCATTCATGCCATTTCTTTCTGGAGTCCTCTATTTTTTGAAATATGATTCTGGCATCCAGTTCATTCCTTATTTCAGTATTTTTTATCCGATCTATGAATAATTCACTAGATTTTACCTCTCGCATGGTGCGAATGGCATGGTAAATTACTGTTGGAGAACTGCAACGCTCATTTTCGCTCTTATTGCTAGTGCTGTGCACAAAGCTCCAAAACATGATTGTAAGGTTTGTACTCTTCTGCACCTTAAAATCTTTCTTCAGTTCTTTCCGGGATCTGTGTCGAGAAGGTTTAACTCATACAGAAAATGATTAGATACAAGAAAAATAAAGATTTATACAGTAGTAATTACATGGGCATGACAGAATTACTTTTGGTGAAAAATGAGCGGACGGTGTCGTTAAACGGACTGGTGCTTAATTGCTCTGCAGCCTATAAATTTTGCAACAAGCGGCAACAGCTATTCATCGTTAGCAGGTCGTTATGCCGTTATGCCGTATACTTAAACAACTGAAGACAGCGGCGCAATTACCTCAGATTCGCACCCTTTCACAATTTTTGCAGTGGTATTGTTCTATTTCACGTCGCCCACAGACTCTGCAATACGTTAGTAACAACATAAGAACAAATAGAAATATCTACATTTTAAGATGCCTTCTTCACTAGTATCAAAAGGCGTTAGTAGGTTGGATCACTATGTACCGCGTGGTTGAAAGTCTTTATGACAAACGTTTAGATACGATATCTCACGTCATGGGGAACCATGACAGAGACAAAATATTCGCTGATCTTCCCACTGACACTAGGCACCCTTTAGTATTTGCCGACCCTCGGACGACAAGATTTCACTGAACTAGCAATACTTACTAACAGTGTGTGTAGCACAGTACTTACCCCAAAAGTGGTAGTGCGATTTCCAAAAACAAAATCAAAATAATGTCTGTAACCGTAGAAACATATTTTAGAAGCAATTCAGGGAAATTATGTCTCCTTGCTCGCCGTCAAGTATGTAGTGTGTAGGGAGCCTTCTTACTATGTTCGCTAGACACTCAAAAAATCGTATTAATGAGTTTTATTAAAAAAGAAAAGAGACGATACCCAACTTGTGCTATTACACAGATGTGTCGCAGGCAGATACCGACATACAAAATAAGTAACCTTCTTCAGTATAAACAACTCCAAGGCTGTCCCTCATCAAGAGTAAAAGCGAATTAACTAGAGTTTACGCCTATTCTACAAACTGCTATTCAACTGGGGCGTCACCAATCGATCGCGGCGCTTATGTCCTTTCGCACAGGGGACACTGCTGTCGCGTTGTCATCCTGGAGAGGGGTCATGGCATAGCTATTGTATGAAACTACTTTGCGCATGGATTCTGCGAGTATGAAGATAGAAAATGAGTAAACGTCATTCAAGGGTAGAATTGTATCAGAATAATTCATCGAATATAAAGATATATTACAAAATTAAAAAGACCTTTGCACAAAAAAGAGCCACTTGTATGAATGTCAACAGCTCAGATGGAAACCGAATTCTAAGCAAAGAAGGGAAAGCTGAAAGGTTGAACGAGTGTATAGATGGTCTATACAAGGGCGATGTACTCGAGGACAATATAATGGAAATGGGAGAGGGTGTAAATGAAGATGAAATGGGAGATTTGATATTGCGTGGAGAGGTTGACAGAGCACTGAAAGGCCTGAGTCGAAACAAGGCTCCGGGAGTAGACAACATTCCATTGGAACTACTGACGGCCTTGGGAGAGCCAGTCCTGACAAAACTCTACCATCTGGTGAGAAAGATGTGTGAGACAGGCGAAATACCCTCAGACTTCAAGAAGAGTATAATAATTCCAATACCAAAGAAAGCAGGTGTTGACAGATGTGAAAATTACCGAACTATCAGTTTAATAAGTCACAGCTGAAAAATACTAACGGGAATTCTATACAGACGAATGAAAAACTGGTAGAAGCCGACCTCGGGGAAGATCAGTTTCGATTCCATAGAAATATTGGAACACGTAAGGCAGTAATGACCTTACGACTTACCTTAGAAGAACGATTAAGGAAAGGCAAACCTACGTTTCTAGCATTTGTAGACTTACAGAAAGATTTTGACAATGTTGACTGGAACACCCTCTTTCTAATTTTAAAAGTGGCAGGGGTAAAATACAGGGAGCGAAGGTCTATTTATAATTTGTACAGAAACGAGACAGGGTTTCAGCCTGTCCCCGATGTTATTCAATCCGTATATTGAGCAAGCAGTAAAGTAAACAAAAGAAAAATTCGGAGTAGGTATTAAAATCGATGGAGAAGAAATAAAAACTTTGAGGTTCGCCGATGAAATTGTAATTCTGTCAGAGACAGCAAAGGGCTTGGAAGAGCAGTTGCATGGAATGGTCAGTGGAAGATATAAGATGAACATCAACAAAAGCAAAACGACGATTACGGAATGTAGTCGAATTAAGTCGTGTGATGCTGAGGGAAATATATTAGGAAATGAGACACTTAAAGTAGTAAAGGAGTTTTGCTATTTGGGGAGCAAAATTACTGATGATGGTCAAAGTAGATATGATATAAAATGCAGACTGGCAATGACAAAGGAAGCGTTTCTATAGAAGAGAAATTTGTTAATATCGAGTACAGATTTACGTGTTAGTAAATCGTTTCTGAAAGTATTTGTATGGAGTGTAGCCATGTATGGAAGTGAAACATGGACGATAAATAGTTGGGACAAGGATAGAACAGAAACTTTCGAAATGTGGTGCTATAGAAGAATGCTGAAGATTAGATGGGTAGATCACATAACTAATGAGGAGGTATTGAATAGAATTGGGGAGAAGAGGAGCTTGTGGGACAGCTTGACTAGAAGAAGGGATCGGTTGGTAGGACGTGTTCTGAGGCATCGAGGGATCACCAATTTAGCATTGGAGGGCAGCGTGGATGGTAAAAATCGTAGAGGGAGAGCAAGAGATGAATACACTTAGCAGATTCAGAAGGATGTAGTCTGCAGTAGGTACTGGGAGATGGTGAAGCTTGCACAGGATAGAGTAGCATGGAGAACTGTATCCAACCAGTCTCAGGACTGAAGACCACAACAAAAAAACAACAACATCAGGTAACACACGTTGGATTTGACATCGCTGTGTGCTCATGCTCTGCCACATCTCAGGGGCGTAACTACTAGAGTTGCCGAGCAATGTCAGCGACTATTCTACCTCTAACAAAAGTTGTTACCATGATGTCTCATATAGAGGTTTGTTGCCAAAACATTAAAACAGTCTGTATGAAATATTCCGAAACTATCTGCCACGCTTCAGAACAATTAGAAAAATTAAAGATATCATGTTGAGTGAAGTTAAAATGCATAGTGCCTGTTGATAGGTTTTCAGAATTTTTATTGTACATGTCCGTAAGAATACACTCATGAACTTGTTACATTAAAACAATTAACAGGCACTAACAGTTATAAAACACAGCATGTCACTAACTTGCATAAGAAATTAAGAGGTGGACGAGCAGTGCAGATGATTAACTTGATACGCAGAAGGGAAAATTCGTTAAATTTACATACAGAGGTAAAGCATCAGAACAAACTCGACATTCTTTCAAATGGCTCTGAGGTCATCAGCCGCATAAAACTTAGAATTAATTAAAAGTAACTAACCTAAGCATATCACGCAGATCAATGCCCGAGGCAGGATTCGAACCTGCGACCGCAGCGGTCGCTCGGTTCCAGACTGTAGCGCGTACAACCGCACGACTACTGCGGCCGGTGACATTCTTTCCTTTTTGAATTAAACAAGAGCATTATTCCATACTAACAATTTAACTTTGACATAAAGTACGCCATAAAACGAAAGTATTTTATAAAAGATACTCGAGTTCATATTTGTAGAACGTAAAATGTAACGTCCTGTACACTATTTTATGTGGGTCATTTGAAAGGATCTCATGGTTATCGTTTTAGAGAACATTGTATCTTAGGTAAATAATGAAACAGCCTTTGGTTCTGATTTTAAGAAAAATGTGGATGTAAATAAAATATGATTCATAGATCAACATCTTTATCAAAATTGCATGCACTACAACGCACTTTAGAAGGCTTTAAACTTTGTACAAATTAAAAAAGTCAGTTGCTAAATGAACAAAGTGATTCCTTTATGAAAACTTTATTCATAGTAGGTTGTGAACTACCTTTCTCTCAGTTTTTAGCCGGTTCAGATTTGTTCAGTAGCATTCTGATTAATCAGTTGTACCATTCTGAAAATTTGTAAATGACTGGAGCAGTAACCACAGGATGAAATGTGATTGCAGAAGTGATAAACGGCCAATCAGTTGCGAAATTGAACGTTTATTAAAACCCCTTTACCACGATTTCAACGTTTATAAAAACGTTTTCTTCAAAAGGAAAAACTGACAGCCTGAAGAAGCTAACATTTAAGAACATGTTAGGTGGTGCAAATAAAAATGACCCAGAGGAGTGGACAGCATTTGTGGTTGCATTAACAGAGGAGATAGACAAAGACCTACTTTCCCCATACAGCCGGCCGAACCTTGGAGCACATTTGCACAATCTTCACGCGTCACAGAGTTGTTAGGAGAGGTCGGTCTGGTCGGGGCAATAGCTGGCCACCCAGGTCACCTGCTCTTTCAGTGTGCGACTACTTGTGTGGGGAGTCCTGAAGTACAAGGCCTATCGCAACAATCCTCCCGATCTTCAAATACTGCCGCGCAGGTTTAGCCGAGCGGTCTGTGACGCTGAAGTCGTGGACTGTGCGGCTGGTCCCGGCGGAGGCTCGAGTCCTTCCTCGGGCATGGGTGTGTGTGTTTGTCCTTAGGATAATTTAGGTTAATTAGTGTGTAAGCATAAGTTCCATAAGATTTCACACGCATTTGAACACTTTTTCTTTAAATACTGCAGCAGAATATTTCGGATGAGATTGCAACAATTGCAGCTGTCAGTTTCGATTCGCCAAAAAGTGCTAAGAGATGAATGGCAGTCACTTTCGACATCTGCTACAGTCAGATTAACAGTGTGTTTCCTTCTTCTGGTGTGTTTCTTTACACCCCGGAATACTGTTCTTCAGGACATTTTTATTTGCCCCATCCTCTGTTAGACAGGTACAATAATGACATGATGTCAATATATTTCTAGAGATCTGGCGGTCACAATTTTTCAGGAAGGCTACATTTGTGAGTTATACATATCTACACACCATTTACTATCTTCCCAACCCCACATCACCACCTCGCTCCACTCCATTTTCTTCCCCGTACCCCCAATTCCTCCCCCCCCCCCCCCCTTCAGCAACTTTCCATTCCATCTCTTCCCCTCCTTTCACTACCCCCTTTTTTTTGCTATTGGCTACGTAATTTGATTTTACCACGACGACCTTTTTTTTAGACCGTAACTTATTATTTGTTGTCATTGCACTGATTGTAAATATGTACACAGATATATATGATCTGGTTCTTATGGTAATCATTTTAATGTTTACGTTTCAAGAAATTTTAACAAGGCATGTTCAGTCACTAACACGCATCCTCCTCGCGCATACTATTAGAGCCCTCTCTTGCCAGTAGCCAAAGCGTTGCGTACGTGGCGTTAGTGCACTAGATCTATATTAGTGAGGAAATATCAAATTAATGACAACACCATGTTGTGTTAGTCATTGTGGAGATGAAATATTGTATCTGACTGATGCCTTTCGGCTGTATTATAAGGGACTTGTGCCAAAAAATATTAGCCAGTATGGCCGAATATTTTTCTGCTTTCATAAGGGTATACACCTATACACACTGAAGAGCCAAAGAAACTGGTATAGGCATCCGTATTCAAATACAGGGATATGCAAGCAGGCGGAATACGGCGCTGCGGTCGGTAACGCCCATATAAGACAAAAAGGGTCTCCGGCGCATTTTTTAGATCGGTTACTGCTGTTACAATGGTAGGTTATCAAGATGTTAGAGAGTTTGCAAGTGGTGTTGTAGTCGATACACGAGCGATGAGACACAATATCTACGAGGTAACGTTGAAGTGGGGATTTTGTGTAATGTAAATATCAGGTATCGGGTACAACACAAAACCTCCAACATCGCTGCAGCTGGAAAAATATCCTGCAAGAACAGGACCAACAACGACTGAAGAGAATCGTTCAGCGTGACCGAAATGCAACCCTTCGGCAAATTTCTGCTTATTTCAATGCTGGGCCAGCAACAAGAGTCAGCGCGCGAAGCATTCAAAGAAATATCATCTATATGGGCTTTCGGAAACGAAGACCCACTCGTGTACACTTGATCACTGCACGACACAAGGCTATCGCCTCGACTGAGCCCATCATCATCGACTTTGGACTCTTGGTGACTGGAAACATGTTGACTGGTCGTTGACTGGTCGGACGAACTTCATTTCAAATTGTATGGAGTGGATGGACGCGTGCGGGTATGGAGACAAGCTCGTGAATCCATGGACCCTGCGTGTCAGCAGGGGACTGTTCAAGCTGATGGAGGCTCTGTAACTGTGTGGGGCGTGTGCAGTTGGAGTGATATGGGACCCCTGACACGTCTAGAAACGACTCTGACTGGTGACACGTACTTAAGCATCAATTGTGCGTTCCGTCGGACTTGGGCAATTGTAGGAGGACAATGCGACACCCCACACGTCTACAGTTGCTACAAAGTGTCTCCAGGAACACTCTTCTGAGTTTAAACACTTCTGCTGGCCACTATGCAGTCATGAACGTTACTCAGCATATCTGGGATGCCTAGCAATGTGCTGTTCAGAAGCGATCTCCACTCCCTAGTACTCTTATCTCTTATATACATTGAAAGCACGGTAAAGGGTTTTTAATAAGGCTTACATTTTGCATCCGAATCGCTCTTTATTATTTCTGCAAGAATTTACTTTGTTCCCGTTGTTTAGAGTACACTTGTGACTGCCTACTACAAGATTTTAATTTGTGAATCGCATCTACAAACAGGCCCCATAATCTATCCTGCTTCTGAGGTTCCCGTAATTCCGTCTCTCTCTGCGGCCTTCGACAGTTATTTTTCTGGTTTTATTGGACACTAGTTCTACGAACTTCGTGTCCCCAACTTACCAAAATACTTGTACGGGGGAACGACGACCTACGTTTAATGTGAAGTCCGAACCCTATGCCGTTCTTTCAAATTTCACATCACTGAGAAGTGAAGGGCTGAAAAGTTGAAAATGCGTTCCTAACTGTGTAGCTTGGAAGCGACTCCCACTACCGTTTTCAACGCCCTGACAGTGTTTAAGTAATAGAATTCGTTACCTTCCATAGGTTTCCACGGTTCATGATCTAGATGTTAGCGTCGCTGGCTCTGTATGCCTTTGTCGTGGCAGTCTCGTCAAATATTTTCGTTACTCGCAGACAGAATGTGTGTTGCCTTCATCGGCGCGCTGGACGTCATAAAGGAAGTCTTGTACCAGGTGTCGACAACCAAAGAAGGGACTTCGCATTAAATACTGTCATATGATCACCCCATTTTCTACTACAGTCGCCAATCGACTTCGTTTCCGCTATCACAGGGTTGTTTATCAGCCGTTATGATAGATTATCGACGTAAGTATGCAACACAATTCTGCGTAAATGCACGATCCAGTCACAATGTGACCTCCACCTATGTTCAACGCCAGCTTACAGTAACCAAGTGGCAGAGCACTTGCAGCGGAAGGTACACAGAGCATGTAAGGGGGGGGGGGGGGGGAAATGACGCGAAAGCAGCGCTGCCGTTGTTGTGATGCAGGAACGAAGCGATTTATATGATTTCATGCAAAGACTGGAAGCATTTCCGAAATGGCTAACTTATTCCGTGCCGTTGTAAGCAACTTATACCCAGCATGACAAAATGGCACTATCTAAAACCGGCACCGAGGTAAATGTGGTGCATCACGGGCCATAGATCACAGGCGTGAATGACGGGTCTGGAAATGTGTATGTGTGAATAGATGTGCTACTGTTGAGCAAGTGACTGCCCTGATGAGTCAAGGGGCTACCAACAGTGTGCCCTCAACTACCGTTCAACGAGCATTGATGAGTACGGGCGCGACAGGTGCCTCACTAATGCACCCATGATTGCTCTACTTCGGCGAAGAAGGCTGTACTTTGCATGCCAATACCGCAGCTGTATACCAACTGAGTAGCGCAAGGAGGCCTTTTCTGGTGAATCACCTTTTATGTACCATGCGAAAGAAGTCCGTTGGCATGTACGGGATTGGACGTCTGAAAGCAAACACTTGGCTACTATGCTCTTGGGAATGTTTTAGTGGCATTCCTGGGCGACCTCACCATCTGGAAGGCAGAATGTATCAAAATGATTAAGAATCCACCCTTAAGGGCCATGTCCACCCCTACACGCATGTTCTTTTTCGTCAGCACGATGGTGTCTATGAGTAGGATAATGTAACGCGTCACACAGCTCGCATTGAACGCACAGTGTTCGGAGGGCAGCAGGATCCGTTTACCGTACTCCCCTTGTCAGCAGACTCCCCCGGTTCAGCCTAGTCAAGCTCCATGAGACCACCTAGGCCTAGCTGTTCTTGCCTTACATCCTCATCTGGGAAACATATTGCAGCTGGCAACCCCATTGGAGTCGGTTCCTTCCAGAACCTCATAGACTCCCTTCTGCACGTCTCGCTGCCGACCGCGCTGCAGAATAACGTGTCTGATCAAAAAACCAAACATCTCCCAATGGACGTTAATTGGCGTGTGTCCTTCTCTCGCCTTTATGGTAGATTCGACTCTGCTAAGTATACTTCCAGTGATGTGTTTAAATGTCTGTCGAGGAATGGGAGCTCATTCTTCCTTAACAGGCGAAACTGGAGGAGGTAGTGATATAGAACACTGCGATCTGAAGCGAAGTCGACGATCTAACCCTTCCCAGAGGTTCACGTCAGGAATCTAGGCAGGGAAATCGATTTCAGCAATGTTTCTTTCACAAACAGTCGTCTCACAGATGCTGCTTTATTTACGTCTACATCTACATCGATACTCTACAAATCACTTTTAAGTGCCTGGCAGACGGTTCATCGAACCACCTTCACGTTTCTCTATTATTCCAATCTCGTATAGCGAGCAGAAAGAATGAACACCTATATCTTTCCGCACGAGGTCTGATTTCCCTTATTTTATCGTCGTGATCGCTCCTCCCTATGTAGGTCGGTGTCAATAAAATATTTTCGCATTCGGAGGAGAAAGTTGGTGATTGGCATTTCTTGAGAAGATTCCGTCGCAACGAAAAATGCGTTTCCTTTAATGATGTCCAGCCCAAATCCTGTATCATTTCTTTGACACTCTCTCCCATATTTCGCGTTAATACAAAACGTGCTGACCTTGTTTGAGCTTTTTTGATGTACTCCGTCAGTCCTGTTTGGTAAGGATCTCACACCGCGCAGCATGCGGTCTATCTGGTCTTTGTTTATCTGTGGTTGTTTCTGTGCACTTCTACTTCAAAAACCAAACCACTAACAGTCAACTTGGAGACCTTTACAAGTTTCAAATGCTCCTGATGGGTTTGTTGGTGAGGTGAGGTCCAATGACTAGTCCACGTCCGGAGTTACTGAACTTTTCTGACCGACCCACGCTGTTGCTACTGGTTCTCTACTGATACCATGATACTCCCCTTATTTTTTTTATGCTGACTGGTTTCCCTTTCGTTACAACTACCGGTCGATTCCGCACTGCACAGGAATGTGAGGATGCCTTTCACCAGAGAGTGTATGTATTGATAGGTGTCACGTATGATTGTGGTATCTGAATAGATTATTAGATAGCAGCGATCTTGTAAAGTGTATCACAAAGTTAAGTTAGCAACGCTAAGATCTGCGAGGGCGCAGTGGAGCAGACAATGTTTAGTTAGCTTTGGTAGAGAGAGCTATCAAAGTTTAGCTGTGTTAGAGTAGTTCTGATAATGGTTAGCAGTGTTACAGTGAGGAAGCAGACATTGTTGAGATTTGTTAGAGTGAGGAAGCAATGGTAATAATACGTTTCAAATTTAAAGTTTCTATTTATCAATTTGTTTAATCAACATGTGAAGGAGCAAGTGTAATGGAATGTCCAAGGTAAAGATAATAATAAAGCTTTTTTCTTACTATTTTACTATTGGTGCGTAAGCGAGCTAACTTGGTTACTGTACTGAAAGTTGCTAGATTTGAGAGATATAGAAACTCTGTTGTTTGGGTGTTAAGAAGTTCATTAAATTTAAAATTGAGCACTTTTTCACAGTGTATAAAAAACTTAGTTTTGTCATTTACGAGCGTATTTCATTTTCTTACCAAACTTTCTGTAACAATTTTCAATGGGACACCCAACCAAGTATGTTAATTTGCAATTAATAGAGAAATCTTTGTACCTCTCGAGTGTCTCCGTGTAAATAAAGAAATTTGCAGCTTTAGCTTAGCTGCGCGCAAGACAGAGAAGAACTGCTACCCGTCAACCAGATTTGCTCAGAATAGAGGTAAGGAGATAATATTAATTTTTTTTATTTATTCAGTCAGGGCCTATTTATGTTTTTCAGAGACAGTTTTTGTGATCAATTTTGCAAAACCAATTACTGTAGCTTTCATGTCAAAGTTCATTATTCAGGCACTTTATACTGCAAAATTCTTGCAGTCAGACTGCTTTTACAGTATAGAACACTTCGCTTAGACACATTTCGGGCAAACACCGGAGCTCTGAGACATAGAATCAGGTGACAAGATATGAAACGAAGAAACAAAGACCTTCGATGCGAGGATGAGGTTAAAAGACACTAACAAAGTATCAAAGTGCTTCGATACGGGGAAGTTCTTTCTGGACCGCTTAACAACGCTTAATTAATAGAGAAAAAGCTATACGCATACATAATAATGAAATAAAAGACTTTATTCACGGCGAGCGGAATACTCTATAATGATGGCACATGGCAAGCGATGCCGTAATAGCGTGTCTGTGATCCTAATTATGAGTTTAGCAAGCAACAATATCATTAACCGTTCCTCCAACTAACCGGTATTCGTTTATCGAGCTCCTGACCTCTCTAGCACTCGTTTCAACAATCGCAAGACGGTTACTGTTCGATAAGACCGTGGTCTAGAGGCTGATTTTACCAGTCACCGAAATGCGTCTTGACGGTAGAACAACTTTCGGATAAAAAAGTATGGAATGCCTAGAACAAGGAAAATGAGTGCACACGCGTCCTAAGTTCAGCGAAGTTAACGTGCTGTTTGCATACTCTTTTTTTTTTTTTTTTTAGTGGCGTATCAGAAGCCTCCTGTACGCGATACCAATTGCCGACGACCAAAAACTACTTCTCTGATACTTACATCGTCTGATGAGGCTCATTCGATGCCTAGTGTGCCATAAACGATGTTATGCCTGTATCGGACATGGCAGGCAGCGTTCAGTGCACCTTCTGTAATGTACAATAACATTATTTTTGCTGAACGAATGGTGCGTCTACCATAACTGCACTTGTTCTTAACGGTTCAAAGCTTTCTCGAAAAGAGTACGTTTGTGTTCGAATGTTGTATTTCGACTCCTCTATCAACTACTTCAGTTCGAGCAATGGTGAGTTAAAAATGAAAAATGCCGCACTTGGAGGTCGGCATGCGATTCTTCATTCAGATTCAAGACGAAATTTTCTATAGCAAAATCAGATCGGGTTTATTTTACAAACGCGGAGGTGACAATACTGTCCCATCGTGCAGCGCATCGGGATATAAACAAGAACGTTTATCATCGCCCAGTACCACACCAGCCTTCGTAGCTGACAAAGTAGACTGCTCCGGCATCAAACGCATATCCATCATGGAGCTATGGTTGAATCTTCGTCAGGTTGCTTTTTAAGTTTTAGACGTCAGTTCCGTAGATCTCGTCGTTTATAAGCAGAAAGTCATTTTGCCACATGGCAATAGACTACCACGTACAGTTGGATCCATTAAACTGCATCCACGTATCTACTAACCGCGCAGTGCACAGCCATAACTGATCCTGCCAAATTCATGTAGGACGACTCCATGATGGGGTACACAAACGATGGAAACATCTATATCCTTTCAGTGATGGAAGCGTTCGATAACGGAACTCCTGCTGTTTCTCGTGCGTATGCTATATGGTACCTTCGTAGGGGCCATCCCGATAAGAATGTTCCTCGTCGCCTGGAGCAACGCTTTTGGGAAACCGCTTATCTTCGTTCATAAGCAATTGACAGAGATCGCCCAAGCACTAGACGTACTCCACTTGAAACAGTTAACCAATAAACTCAGGGAAGTACCCGTGATATTGCAAGTCACTTTCCGATATCTCAGTGACTGGTTGTTGAAGTGTTGCATGATGAAAAACTGCATCCATATGATTACACTTTAATACCAGCGGCCGGAAGACCGCATTAGACGAGTGCAGTTTTGTGAATGGCTTTTGCACCAAGCAGAAGGTAACAAGGACTGACGAATCTAGCTTTACTCGTGACAGAACTTTCGACCTCATCAAAAGCCATTATTAATTGCAACACGACCCATGTGTCACTCACGCACGCTGTTTTCAAGCATGCTTTGGTGTAAACCTGTGGACTTGGATCGTGGGAGAAGTGCTTTTGCACCCCTGTCTAGCGCCAGACAAATTGAATGCACCCCTGTCTCGTACTTTCCTTTGCAATATTTAGTCTTACACGTCAGAAAACGTTACACATCGTGTTCGGCTATATCTATAGTTTTCAGCATGATGATGCACCGGCACTATACAGGGTGAATGTGCCTTACCATTTCAATGAAGCGTTTCCACACAAATAAACTGGTCTTGGACGTCCGATGTTCTGGCCTCCACGTTCTCCAGACCTCAACCCGCCATATTTTATTCTTATGTTTATTTGTTTTTGTGGGGACTCTTAAAGCAACAAGGTTATAGTGGTGCAACGCTGTAAGTACGATGCCTAATAGCTCGATTGCATACCGTTCCGCCAGTGGTGGATGCAAATGTGTTGCGTAGGAACCAGAAAAGTACAATCCAGCCAGTGGCGACGTGTTTGCAAGCGCAAAAAACGAGTGTGAACCAAAGTGAAGTGGAAACTATCGCTTTGTACACAAAAGATATTACGGTTAAAAGATCAACGTCAACCCACAAGCTACAAGCTTTAGGGGCACAGTAAACCATAACGTGCCTCAATGCCACATCGCTGTCGTCCGAAAGTTAACTAATGACTATTTTAAGACAGAAGAGCAACCAAATATTGGAATCACACTTAATATTGACAACTGTTCATATCCATCAGCCTACAGTCCTAATGAGATGTAAATAGCTATGCCAAATTTACACAATCAATAGTCACTGCAGGTTGCTTACTCGTGCGTGCACGAGCTGGGCAAATATGATTAACAACAGATCCGAAAGAAAACAAACACTCATTTCGCACACTTTTGTAACTACTTTATAATGGTGTAACATTTTTTCATACAAATATGACTACTTTTTTCCCCTTCAGTTAATTTCGTTACGACAAGAAATATATTTGCTTTAATTAACGGTGAACCAGAGTGATAGTACAATTACACTTCTTTTTTGTTTCAAAATTTTCTTCGCTAGTACAAGTGTTCGAACGGTACTGCAGAAGATGGGAATATTATTTATATGTGTTTGTATTCACGTACTGAAGTTACTCATGAAATGAGAGAATTTGCACATTACCTCTTCTTAATAAGAAAACTTTCTAGAGGAATTGTGATATTTACGAAACACACATGGATGTGACAATCTCCTCTTTGTGAGCTACTAACCAAAGAAATGTCTTGCTACGGCAGAATATGATCAAATGCACGTAACGTATATCCACAACTATCAGCACGTGAGGTGGTTTAGCACCTAGATCTATGTAGTCGCTCAATGCCGAACGTGACGGGGCGAACGATATGGGTTCCACGCTGGTGATAAACTCCAATGGCCGATATAAATCGGCATTATTGCTGTACCATGGAGCCGCGAATGCACGTTATGGGACCGCAGTGAACTGTGCGGCACAGCGGGCCACGTATTGTACGTAACACGTTCATCGTCCACTGGTGTGCGAATTCATTAGAGGGGCTACTGCGCATAAGAGAAATTTCTGAGGATTAAGTTGTGAAGACTGATAAGTAAACAGTCAAAATTCAGATAATATAGAAGTTCCGGTATTGAGACGTCGAAACGTTAACGTGAATGTTGTAAGGATTTTGAATCATATCGTATTCATACTATACATAAATAAAACACTGATCCTTGAATCCGACCTATTCTTCTAGTCATAATGTTGTCCCCGTTCCATATGCTTCTGCAGCTATCTGTATGGTGCCAACATATGAATCGTGCCAATCATTCCACCTTTCTCAATGTCCGAAAGGTGGCAATAAGGTGCGCAATAAGTTGTGGGCACCACCTGGAAACTTCCAGTCGTGTTAGACGCACCCAGTAGCCGTTATCAACTCACACCATTCTTCTTCTATGGGAATAACTTTTCGCCACGGAAAATAATCTCGACTAAGGACGCAATTCATACATCAAACGTGAAAGACAGCCCTATAGAGCGTTAGCCACACGCCTATAAGGTTGTTGCCTAAGTTCCTAGCGGTTTTGTTTTGCACGCTAGTATTGCGGTTGCTATGGGTTTCTTTATCGAGTCTCATTTTTCATGTGTAATTCATAGTTGCTGTTGGAGTTTGCTTATTGTCATTTTGTGAGATGGAGATAGCGAGTAGAGCTGTGGATGCTAGACAGTTGAGTGCCAATTGGAGACATCGGAACGTTTTCGACGTATTCTTGTATTTCGGTTCAACAGCAGGGTGACCGAGGCGGTGGCAGCCAGAAACATTTGCGCCATGTTTGGGCGTGATGCTGTTTGACAGAGCATGGCAAGAAAAAGGTGTTTTCGTTTTAGGGAGAATCATTTCGACGCTGGTGACGCTACACGTTCAGGAAGACCTTCGGGATTTGTTGACGATGATTTAATCCACAATGATCCATGTATAGAGAACTGGCGGATATGATGAAATACACTACTCGCCATAAAAATTGCTACAGCAAGAAGATGACGTGCTACAGACATGAAATTTAACCGACAGGAATAAGATGCTGTGATAAGCAAATTATTGTGGCGACACCTACAAAGTGCTGACATGAGGAATGTTTGCAACCGATTTCTCATACACTAACAGCAGTTGACCGTCGTTGCCTGGTGAAACGTTGTGATGCCTCGTGTAAGGAGGAGAAATGCGTACCATCACGTTTCCGACTTTGATAAAGGTCGGATTGTAGCCTACCACGATTGCTGTTTATGGTATCGCTACACTGCTGCTCGCGTTGGTCAAGATCCAATGACTGTTAGCAGAATATGGAATCGGTGGGTTCAGGAGCGTAATACGGAGCGCCGAGCTGGATCCCAACGACCTCGTATCACTGGCAGTCGAGAGGACAGGCATCTTTTCTTCATGGCTGTAACGGATCATGTAGCCACGTATCGATCCCTGAGACAACGTATCGATCCCTGGGACGTTTTCAAGGCAACAACCATCTTCAGAACAGTTCGACGACTTTTTCAACAGCATCGACTACACTGTTCGACATTGGTTCTATTTCTGATATTGAAGTATGTGCTTTTAGGCCATTTTACTGTGAGAAATTCAAAAATGTAAACAAAATATCGTTGTCAGGGAGACGTTTTATGTAATACGTATATATATGTATATTCACAATTCATGGCAAACACAGAGACTTTAAAGAGAAATAGGGTATGTTGCCGCATCCAGGAATGATAGAACGTGATAATTTCTTGTGAAACAGCAGATGGGAAGAATCAGACATCATTAGGTTATCCCCCGCCACACATATGCCATTAAGACCACCTGAAACATCTCATTAACTCGAACGGCGACAGCCGGTCGCTGCCTCGGCAGTGAAGCTTCACGCCTCCTAGCAGCAGGTTCATCGAGTTTACAACAGTGGTGTTAGCCGCAATTTGTGTCAGCCTTAAGGAGTAGGTGTTTTGCCTAACAAGTAACTGCCTGTCATATTTCCGAGCATGGTTGAACATTTTAGTTCCTGTGTGTAAACTGATTGAGCCTGGTGCTGAAGGTAGAACGACTGCTTGTTTTTACGCATCAGCGTTCCTCTAGTTCCCTACTATTAATTTAATACAGGTGTATTACCAAAGTGGTATTTTTAAATTTGCAGAAATGCCACGTCGTCGTGGATGTCGATATAAGCTGGACAACTTCTGCTACATCTGTTGGAAGTTCACTTTTGCCAGAAATAGGAAGAACATTTCTTCAGTCATAATGAAAGCATACAAACATTACTTTGGAGTAGAGGCAGGAGACCAAGATAAAGAATGGGCACCACATTTCTGTTGTGCAACATGTTACTGCAAACTAATTCAGTGGTGGAAAGGTAAAGAGAATGTGGCGTTGTTTGCTGTTCCCATGGTGTGGAGGGAGCCTAAGGAGCATGTCTACCAAAAATTCAGGGTTTTACAGACAAAAAGTCGAAGAGGCACACTGTTTACCCAGGTTTGCCTTGCGAGAAAGCCAGTGCAGCACTCCGACAACCTTCCAGTACCTTCAAGAGCTCGAGGTCAAATTCCGAGTGACTGTGAAATAAATAGTACTGAAGAAATCACAGATTATTATTCTTTATATCACTACACAAGTGAGTCATCGCCACATTTGTTAACACAGGCAGATTTAAATGATTTAGTATGTGATCTAGGACTAAGTAAACAAAAGTCCCAGCTGCTTGGTTCAAGATTACAAGAGTATAATATACTGGACCAAAGTACTAAAATCAGTGTGTTCAGGCACAGAGAACATGCCTTTATTTCTTATTTTTCAACTGAGGAAGCACTGACATTTTTCAATGACGTTTATGGCCTGATCAAAGTGCTGAACTTCACTTATATTTCACAGGAGTGGAGACTTTTCACAGATGCATCGAAAACAAGTCTGAAGGGTGTTCTGCTCCATAACGGAAATAAAATACCCTCTGTTCCAGCAGCTTGCGCTAGTTTGACAAAAGAGAATTACGAATTCGTACAAAGGATGCTAAATTCATTAAAATACAACGAACACAAATTGAAAATATGAGCAGATTTCAAGATAATTGCTATGGTACTGGGAATGCAACAAGGGTACACAAAGTATGCCTGTTTTCTTTGCGAGTGGAATAGTCGAGACCGAAATTCTCACTACGTGAAAAAAGAAATGGCCTAGGCGAAGATGGAAAGTTGGCAAAAGGAATGTACAACGTGAAAGTCTGGTAGCTCCTGAATATATACTACTTCCACCACTTCACATCAAACTTGGCCTGATGAAACAATTCGTTAAGTCCATGGATCCAACATGCTGTGGGTTTGCATATCTAGCTACCAAATTCCCCCGTCTTTCAGCTGCAAAAATAAAGGAAGGTGTATTTGTGGGCCCACAAATCAGGGAGCTGCAGAAACGTGCAAATTTTGAAGCATGTTTAACTGATAAAGAAAAACCGCATGGGGCTGTTTCAAGATGGTGTCGGAAAACTTCCTCGGAAGAAGAAGAAGAGCTACTAACTGCAAAGCAATGGTGAAGGATATGATCAAAGCATATCAGGATTTGGGGTGCAATATGTCTTTGAAGGTACATATTATGGACTCTCATCTGGACTACTTCACAGAGAGTTGTAGTGACGTATCGGATGAACATGGGGAAAGATTCCCTAAAGACATTTCTACCACAGAAAGGCGCTATGGAGGGAAGTGGGTACCTTCTATATTAGCAGATTATTGCTCGAATATCATATGAGGGAAGATAGATTCACAATACAAGAGAAAAAAGTGATGTGCATTACAAGGCAGTGGCACATTGTTTTTCAATTTTCTGTAATTTCTCATGTCAAATAAATGCTTCAAAGTGTATACACAAAGGTTACTGTGTTATATGTTAGATCCCACGCTCCATTAATATGATGAACTTACAACATCATAAAGATGTGCATTTGTTTGTCGAATTTCACCTGACGTTTGCTGCACTATATCAGAAACTGAAAAGAGAAATAAAATTGCGATTACTCAAACTATCCCTGACAAAAAAATAACCAAAAACAGTTTTCAATTGAGCACTCAAAATACAACTTGGATTACAATATTTTTATCAGAAATAGAAAAAAAGGTTTTTTTTTTGTAGAACATTGCTATCAGCTAGGAGACCATGGCTCCGGTTACCCTTGACGCTGCATCACAGCCCCTTCGATAGTGTACTCAACGACGAAGCTGGGTGAACGAATGGCAAAACGTCATTTTTTCGGATGAATCCAGGTTCTTTTTACAGTATCATGATGGTCGCATCCGTCTTTGGCGTCATCGCGGTGAACTCACATTGGAAGCGTGTATTTGTCATCGCCGTACTGGCGTATCACCCGGCGTAATGGTATGGGGGGCCATTGGTTACACGTCTCGGTTACCTATTGTTCGCATTGACGGCACTTTGAACAGTGGACGTTACATTTGAGATGTGTTACGACCCGTCGATCTACACTTCATTCGATCCCTGCGAAACCGTATATTTCAGGAGGATAATGCACGTCCGCATGTTTCAGCTCCTGTACAGGCCTTTCTAGATACAGAAAATGTTCGACTGCTGCCCTGGTCAGCACATTCTCCAGATCTCTCACCAACTGAAAACGTCTGGTTAGTGGTGGCGGATAAACTGGCTCGTCACAATCTTGAAGAACTGTGGCATCGTGTTGAAGCTGTATGGGCAGCTGCACTTGCATACGACATCCAAGCTCTGATTGACTCAATCCCGGACGTATCAAGACCGTTATTACGGCCAGAGATGGTTGTTGTGCTTACTGATTTCTCAGGATCTATGCACCTAAATTGTATGTGTAAACGAAATTGTATATGTGTCCAATGCATACCCGTTTATTTTCTGCGTTTCTTCTTGGTGTAGCAGTTTTAATGGCCAGTAGTGTAAGATCATTCCACCATCGTGCGGCATTTAGATGCAATGGGGAAGGTTAAAGAATCTAGTGTATAGGTACCTCACGCTCTAATAGGCCAAAATTAAAAAATATTGCCTGGTGGCCGTATGTGCACCTCTGCTTGCTCGTCGTTAATTGGCTCCCAAACGACACCGACCTTTCCTATCCCGTATCGTTACTGGTGACAAAAAAATGCTGTCTTTATGCCAACATAAGATGAATAAGGGAATGGCTCAGCCCAAACAAAGCAGTAACTTCCCGCACAAAGATATCTGCGTGTCCACAATAGATAACGTTATGTACCTGGTGGAACAGGCAGGCGTGGTGTACTACGAATTGCTTCCCCGCCGTTACACCATCACTGCTGACGTTTATTGTCAACAACTGAGAAGTCTTGCTGATGCAGTCAGAGAACAACTTCCAGGAATCCTGCTTGAAATGATGGTACACCACGATAATTGCTGACCACATTCTTTCACACTGACAAAAAATGCTACACAGGAGTTCGGTTGGGAAGCCATACCGCACCAACTTTATTGACCTGCTCTTGCGCCCTCAGACTTTCAATTTCCGGCTCTCTAACAGTCACCTCATACTTTCACTTTTTCAGCTCTCAAACAACTATCAAGGAACTTCCGTTCTCTGAACATGGAACCGCTTTTTCCCCACCTTAACTCCACGCGTTTTCTACATTCGCTGAATGGAAAAGTTGCCCCAGCGTTTGGATGCTGTTGTAAGTAGTGAAGGAGAATATATTGCTTATGACTAAAGTCTCCGTTATGCGCATATGGTATTAAGGAAAACCGCAAGGAACTTACGTACCAATCTTGTGCAACTGTCAGTACAATCTGTGATTGCAAGACATTGTCTTGATATCGATCATCCGATGGAATATAACACTACAGATATTTGGCTTGCACTTTTAGTTCTTGGGTTAATGTTATTATGGAACCCGTTGTAGCTGAACAAACAAGAGACCTTATCAATAGAGACGATGGATTTTAGCTCCATTCTCAGTGATCAACTAAAAAGAGACACTCGGTGCAACCTGTTCACACGTTGTTAGTTAATATTTCACTAACGTTTACACTTCGTTGCTGTCTGTTTACGCTAGTTGTTTTGCGGTATGTTTAACTTCTGTATTCATGTTTCGCTTTCCTTTTTGGCGTAGCTCTGCCTTTCAGGGCCCACACTGCTACGCATAGCGATCTCTCGATGTATTCGTGCATTCGCAATGACGGGATGTTTGAAATATCGGTTTTCATACGACTCCCGATATGACATTTCACTTCATACAGCCGGCCGCTGTGGCCGAGCGGTTCTAGGCACTTCAGTCAAAAACCGCGCGACCGCTACGGCCACAAGTTCGATTCCTGCCTCGGGCATGGATGTATGTGATGACCTTAGGTTATGTAGATTTAAGTAGTTCTAGGTTCTACGGGACTGATGACCACAAATGTTAAGTCCCATAGTCATCAGAGTCATTTGAACCATTTGAAGTTGACTCAGTCTGAGATCTCATTGGAAGACAATGATAACAGCAACGACCTAATTTAACGGCTTGGCGTATTCGTGTAATTTTAACGGTTGAAAACGGCTACGTGAACTGAAATAAATGAACAGCAGAATAAATCTGCCAGAAGAATCTTTTGGAAAACTGAAATACGCATCAGAGCATGTTGTTGTTGTTGTCTTCAGTCCTGAGACTGGTTTGATGCAGCTCTCCATGCTACTCTATCCTGTGCAAGCTGCTTCATCTCCCAGTACCTACTGCAACCTACATCCTTCTGAATCTGCTTAGTGTACTCATCTCTCGGTCTCCCTCTACGATTTTTACCCTCCACGCTGCCCTCCAATGCTAAATTTGTGATCCCTTGATGCCTCAAAACATGTCCTACCAACCGATCCCTTCTTCTAGTCAAGTTGTGCCACAAACTTCTCTTCTCCCCAATCCTATTCAATACCTCCTCATTAGTTACGTGATCTATCCACCTATCAGAGCATAAGCTACACATATCCCAAAGTTTTACGTCAACACCACTTCTGTTGCGCTATTTCTTTCCCGCAACGTAAGAAACGGAGCAAAAATTAAGCTTTATCCAACGGGCAGTGGAAAGAGGTGCGTCATGAGAAACGGTATCGTGTGGATGTACGAACTCGAAATGTAAATGTGGCAGGCATCAAGCCAAGCGAACCGATGTAAGACAGACGAGAACAGGAAAAGAGCACTAAAGACTCGTACACGGAAACACGAAGGCCAAAACTTGTGCTCGTCTGCAAGCGTCCTCTTTCAGTATTTGTTAGAATACCGCCATTGCCGACGCAGATGTGGATGATGACCGCCAAGAAGTAAGTATTTTATCTTCTGAAACACAAAGTATTAAGTGACTGTATTTTAAAATCAACTTCACTTAACACCTTACATTTTTGGGTACTGAAGCGATATCATTTCACAGATATAGACATTATCTACTGGGATCATGAATAAACGTTACTTTTATTCTGCAGTAGTAGTATGCCCTGTGTGAGAAATTAATGGTCTTAATGATTTAAACCTGACGATTAAGTTTTACCATGAATGTGACCAAATAAAGCCATCTTTCCAGAATACCAGTAAAATGTTTCAAATAGCAGCAAAACCTACCACGCCGACATTAGGGAAACAAGGGTTTCGAAAGGCAAATCATTACACTGCAACAAGAGAATATAGATCCGTAATGGCTAAACTGGAAATGACTCAAATTCTGACAGAAAAGAAGTCAAGAGTAAAATTCAGAGGAGCACTGTCATAAGAGTTTCAGACTACGACCGGTATCAGAGATGAACTATTGCCAATTTTATTCATGATACCTCTGGAAGAATTAATCAGACAGTAGAGAACAGTGAACGAAGAAATCGGAAAACCAACGCTGCAAATCGGTTACAAAAGGACAATACTGTCCACGTGGGCTGCCTAGCCTTTCCTTTAGCAATAGTGACTCGGACGAACATGCAAAGAAACAACGTGACAATCTGAGTAACATAGCCAAAAGGGTAAGAAGGTCTTCTACTAGACAAACGTGCTGAATACCTCTGGAAAAACACTAGAGCTCACTGTGTAAAAAGTAACAAATTTAAATGCCTGCGAGAACATGTAACAGAAAGATACCAGAACAATAGCAGCAATTACCTGGTGTAGCGATAGTCTTTAGTTATCAAAGTGACTGGGCGTCCCCATTTGAACCCAGACACTAATTAAATTATGGATAAAATCATCAAAATTGCCGTCCAAAGACATCCAGTATAAGCAGTTACTCTACATCTGTCAACAGTCTTGGCAAAGAAGACAGAGGAAAGGACGGAGTTTCAAAGCTACTTCATTCCCTTAGGGTGGTAAACTGCCCCTGAAAGGCGGAGGTATCAGCAATGATCAAATACATGAGAATGCCAAATTTAAATGAAACGACAACATTAAAATACCTCAACGTGTATCCATATTGTATGTGGCCTGTAATTCAAGAAGTGTCATGCGCTCTCCATTGGCAAACGATTACGCTTCGTTGCCTATTCAGATCCCCAGGATGACTGACAAGTATAAGGTAACCACAAGAAGAAGAATGAATAACGAACTAATGGGTAACGTATTACAAGTCGAAATGTGGAATGTCAGAAGTCCGAACGTGGTAGAGAAGCTAGAAAGTCTGCATAGAGAAATCCATAAGCTGAGTATTAGAGGCGGGCAGTAATGTGAAATGAAAAGAAAGATTTTTATTTAGAGGAATACCAGGAGCAGCTGAAAATTGTATAACGGGAACAGATTTCGTAATGAATGGGAAAGTATGGAAGAGAGTGAGTTACTGTAAATAGTCTTTTCCCCATCGCCAACGGCCACAATAATCGTTAAAGCACACATTATGGCAACACAAGCAGAAGATAAAGAGATAGAAAAATTATAAGAGGATAATGAAGGATAATTTGTTGTGTAAAAGTACAAGACTGACGATCATGAGTGATAGGAAAACGATTGTAGTGAAAAATAAAAAAAAACAAATTTAAAACATTTAAAAAACACAAAATAAGGGCGTAGTGGTAGGGATGAGAGAGGAGCAAGACAAATTGTTCTGTGCAGTATACACGTTGTTAACAAAAGTATTCCTTATTTTGAAAGGCGATGGCACTGACCACCACAAGAAAGTGTCCAGTACATATGAGATCTAAAATGCATACATTAAGAAATATGAGCACTTGTTCATGTCCGCTAGTATGAAACACATTCCTTCCGGTTCAAATGGCTCTGAGCACTATGGAACTTAACTTATGAGGTCATCAGTCCCCTAGAACTTAGAACTAGTTAAACCTAACTGACCCAAGGACACCACACACATCCATGCCCGAGGCAGGATTCGAACCTGTGACCGCAGCGGTCTCGCGGTTCCAGACTGTAGCGCCTAGAACCGCTCTGTCCCACCGGCCGGCCCACATTCCTTCTGCTGTCAGCTCTTCGCTACGATTGACGATCTACAGAATGCCATGAATAAATGAGAACACATTCCTCTGTTACTGATCACGGAAATAGTATTTGCAAACATCTGTTAAGTGTTGTTACTGTAAGCCGTGATGATGATGTTTGCTTGTGGGGCGCTCAACTGCGCGGTTACCAGCGTCCGTACAAATTCCGAATCTGTACACAGTCCAGTCTAGCCACTTTCATGAATGATGATGGAATGATGAGGACAAACAAAAAGACCCAGTCCCCAGACAGAGAAAATCCCCAATCCCGCAGGGAATCGAGCCCGGGACCCCGTGATCCATAGGTGGCATAGATAGCCGCTCGACCATGAGCTGTGGTCACCGTAAACCGCATTCACGGTTCCGGGTGACAGCAGCGAGTTCCTTAGGACTAATTGGTACAATGTGTGTCTTGACAGTTTGCAAACAACTTTTACATGGTACCGTTACCTTTTTTTAAAATTCCTTTTTGATAGACCACAAATTTGAAATGAATATCAATCACAATATGCAGTATTATAAGTAATGAGACTGCCCAGGTTATCGATACACATCAAAGTAATACTATTATCGTTTACTATATTTACCCATTTCTTCTGTAAAGATATTACATTAGCTTCGTCTTTCGATTCCTGGATTCTGTTAAGTGGAATTCTTTTTAAATACTCATTACGGCAGCCTGCACTAAACTTGATGGTTTCTACAGTACTGCTGCCTTCAACGTGCTTTTTCTTCTCGTCCCATTCTGATTGGTCCTGCAGCTAAAGATATGCAGCGTGAACAAATCAGAAAATAGTATGACACGACATCGTAATGGTTTTGCCCTCTGTGGCTGATATTTCCCAGGCAATGTAGCTAGCTTTGGAACGCTCGTGATACACGTAAAAAATGGGAAGTACAGTACAATAATCGAAAAAAATTCAGGCCAAGTAATCTGGTAAATAATACCATGATCTAAAACAGCATTAATAAATAACATTCAAAACTTGTCATTGCGTATTTAGTAATTGTGAGATCCTGCTTGGGATTGAGCGTTGCCATTTCTGTCTCATAGCATCGTCAATAGGAAACTTCAACACATGAAAGTTGTTTCCTGCGGCATAATTCATATTATGCTATACAGCTATACAGACAGCCGTACCGTAGGTGCAACCACAACGGATGGGTATCTGTTGAGAGGCCAGACAAATGTGTGGTTCCTGAAGAGGGGCAGCAGCCTTTTCAGTAGTTGCATGAGCCACAGTCTGGATGATTGACTGATCTGGCCTTGTAACACTAACGAAAAAGGCCTTGCTGTGCTGGCACTGCAAACGGATGAAAGCAAGGGGAAAGTACAGCCGTAATTCTTCCCGAGGGTATAAACCTTTACTGTAGACAGCAAAGGACTTGGAAGGGCAGTTGAACGGAATGGATAGTGTCTTGAAAGGAGGATATTAGATGAACATCAACAAAAGCAAACCGAGGACAATGGAATGTAGTCGAATTAAGTCGGGTGATGCAAACGGAATAAGATTAGGAAATGAGACACTTAAAGTAGTAAAGGAGTTTTGCTATTAGGAGAGCAAAATAACTGATCATGGTCGAAGTAGAGCGGATATAAAATGAAGACTGTCAGTGGCAAGGAAAGCGTTTCGGAAGAAGAGATATTTTTTAACATCGAGTACAGATTTAAGCGCCAGGAAGTCGTTTCTGAAAGTATTTGTATGGAGTGTAGCCATGTATGGAAGTGAAACATGGACGATAAATAGCTTAGTCAAGAAGAGAATAGAAGCTTTCGAAATGTGACTAGAAGAAGAGATCGGTTGGTAGGACATGTTCTGAGGCATCAAGGGATCATCAATTTAGTATTGGAGGGAAGCGTGGAGGGTAGCATGGAGAACTGCATCAAACCAGTCTCAGGACTGAAGAGCACAACAACAACCAATTCATATTAGCAATTAGGAGTGCAGCATTCCATATTCGAAATATAGTGACATATAACAAAAAGTTTATGTGCCAAACACTTTGTTGACACAACACGAGACACCTGTTGACTTTCGCCGCTTCTCTCTGACAGAAAAACTTTGAATTCTCGCAGTTGTTCGGCGTTTCCATCCACATGGTGTCAGTCTACCACGGTGTCATTTTGGTAAACTGTCAACTTGAAAGATAAACGCCTTAATCCAAAGAACGCTGAAGACGTTCATTTTATATTTCAAGCACACGCCTCTTTCACAGTGAGTACGGGTTGCTATGTACAACCACCATTAACCGTAGAGCATGAAATTACGTCAGTCATATGCATCACATTACAAGAGAAATCGGTCATGTGTGGTGCGTTGATCTGAATGAATTTTGAAAGGGTGACATGCGATTGACAAAACCAAGTTGGTATATTAAGTACGTATCGGTTTGGGTATGTGATCTAGGTGGAAGGGGAAGAGAAGTGGAATAGCAACTTCACACCAACCACTACGCTACATATCAGCTACAGAGAAGAACAGAGGAACAACAATGGAGTAGGCGGGAGAAGATGACCCTGAAATTTTGTAAAGTGGAGGGAGCTAAGAAAGGAAAGTATGGAGAGTCTCTGGAAAAAGTAGAAGAAATAGGGAAGAACCAACAAGAAGAGCTTTGTGCAATATCATCTCCCTAGACGTAGATCTTCCCATAAGCTAGAGAAGGATCAGAAATTGAGTATACAAGACATGGCGATACTGAAAATTTCTAAAGATGAGCAGGAGGTACGAAAGGAAAGGCTGAAGAGTTTCTGGGGAAAGCAGAAGAAATAGATAGGAAAGAACCAACGAGGAGAGCTTTGTGCAAGATCATCTCCCGTTGCTGAGATCCTCACACAAGCCAACATTCAACAGAGATAGGGGCACATTCCTGGACGGAATGGTAAAAGAATGTCATGAAGAGGCCATCATCAGTACTCTACTGAACGAGCAAGCAGAATCTGATGGCCTCTTTCCGCTGTTCTTCACTGCTGTGTGTATGTCTGTTTCAGAGTGGATGACGCTCGCGCACGTCTTTAATTACCTGCCGGGTTTTTGAGGGCCTGTCCTGCTCTTGTAATTAATGTCGGCCCTGCAGGACAGAAGGCGCCTGCCCGTCTGTTTGCCCTGCTGCAGCCGCTTTCACCCGCTGCTGTGCGACGCAGTAATTCGAGTAATTACACTGCAGCAGGAGGCGCCCGTCGGGCGTTCTCTCTTGGCATCCTCCCTCTTTTCTCTTTACCTACCTCCAAGGCATTTTCTTACAGCTTCACAGATTCTTCTTCGCAGCCAAAGGGTCGGAATGTAGTGCCCAAGCTATTTTCGTTTGTTATGAAATGGTTTGGTATGTACAGTGAGTACGCAGAGATCAAATTAATTTTTAATCATATTCAGTCAGTATTCCTGAGACATAGTGAGCCTCACCTTTATGTCTGATAATGATGTAGGCCAATGTAAGTAGATTCGCTATTCGTTATGTCATACCGACACTACAGATACCACAGCTGCCCGGGCTACCTTAGTACGTCTCCCTCACTGATGCATGTTCAAACGCACCCCTCAGTCCATTACAAGTTAAGAATGGGAATAGCAATGCGGTGAAACTTGTGTTGGAACTTGTATCGGTAAGGGAGACAAGCACGGTATCGGCCGTGCTAGTGTGACGTAAGGGACAGCCCGTCAACCTACTAAGCGGGAGACCTTGGTTCGAATCCTCGTGCTGGTACCAATTTTAATTCATTGCATTGGCGTACATCACTATCACAATCGCATTAACGTATATAAATTGGCGATTACCGCTTCGAATAACGCTCTCCACATCATTATAAGAACACCTTTTGGGAGTTAGAATACATAATGATACCATCAACTACATATTTATTTATTTATTTATGCATTTATTTTACCTTGCAAGATTAGGGCCTTCAGGCCCTCTCTTACACCTAACCAGGCATACTCAGATTGAACGAGTTACAGTTTCTACAGAACATTAAGGACATATAATGTATTATGCAGTATTGATGTTAAAGAAGAAAAATAGAGATTATAACAGTAGTACAATGATAACTATAACAATAAAAATAACTATAACAATCAAGAATAATAATGATGATAATAATAATAATAATAATAATAATAATAATAATAATAATAATAATAACAATAATAGTAATAATAATAATAATAATGACTATGTATATGAAAGTAAACATACTTTTCTTTTGTGAATGTCAGTCCTATTATTAGTTGGGAATTTTTTCGTTATGTTCTTGCAGCTTGTGAGTTATTCTCATCGCTTTTTATTCTGGAGTAGGGCTTCTGAAATCCTTATATGGAGAGAAGGGGTTTAGTTTCCCGTGATTTCCGTAAATCAATGAAGATGAATGCCGGAATGATTCCTCCGACAGGCACGGCTAATCCACATCTATGTCCTTCCACAAACCGATCTCATGTGGGTCTCTGTTTACTCGTAATCGAGAGGTCGTTAAATCCTAGTTTTCCTTCATTCCTTCCTTTATTTAACTACAACGTACTTAGCAAGTAATCTCAGTAGTGTTACATGTATCGCAGTCAGTATGGATACATGACCATCGATAAACATACCAGTTCGATGGTCGCGTCTCGATATTTCATATTTTAGGTGGGTGGCTCGACTGAATTATTTTGTTGTACTACATGAACTATAGTTCAAAGATATTGATGAATAATTATTGGTTTCTTCGTCTTAAGTTTCTACAGTTCACGAGTTATTTTCACCAGAAGCGTTTCGCTTTTGTTTACAAAGCATCTTCAGTTCTCATTCTCGGTAGATGGGATAGATAATATGTCTCTCTATTCTGATACTTGTTGACTAAAAACACTTTATAAATCTGATGTACGACATATTGTTTTCCCCCTAGTGGTTAGCGGAGGTTGAGGTCGTAAGAAACCGATTGCATGGCACTCTTCCTTAATTTTTCGGATTTCGTGTCCTCTAAATCCAGAAGGAAAGAATGAATAATAAATACAGTGGTCTTAAAATTTTGGATGATACGAATGAATGAGTGAGAGAACGTATAGATCTGATTTACTTAGATGGAGAGACTATGTAAGAATAGAAAGAAACATAGTAAAAGTAGAATTGTGCTATTTCTCAGAGAAGAGTCAAAACAATCGTGTAAAATCTGTGCTGTAAGTGTTCTATTAAAAAGTAATAATTGAGGCAGCTGAAGGTCTGGATTTCATTGTAACTTCATTCTTCGAGTGCTCAAGATCACCAATGGTACCTGTTCTTTCGGACATATCAAAAAAATGAATGGGTATTGGACTATCTTCATGTAAACGATTATGGTGGAAGAAGGTGGAACTCGGTACAAAGGCAGTCTGGTCTGTGCGGTGTTGGTGTGTGTATACAAGGGTTTCCTGCAGATAGAAAACAGACACCATCACTAACCGTGTATATGAAGGCAACTGTGACATAGCCACTTGGAAAAGTTTCACCTGACGAAAAATCAAAAACCGGTGCGCAGAAGGAATTCTAGAAACGACTGGAGTAATCTGATCCAACACCCTAACATAAATAGGCTAGAGTAGAGTTCGTTGAAAATATAAGGCATATACTCGTGAATGGGGTAAAGTTATCTTCAGTGCCGAGAAGTAGTTTAATTTAGAGAGTGCGGCTGGATTTCAGTATGACTGGCATGAGCTGAGAACAGAGCAGCAGGCAAGAAAGAGCACAAATTTTGGTCGTAAAAGTATCATGATTTGGGTAGCCTTCTGCATTAAAGGTAAATCACGCACTGCTTAGGTGAACACTAGAATGAACTCTAATATCTACACTGAGATGTTGGTAACAGGAATCGATTAGAATGTATGAGGAACTATGGGACGAAAGACTACCGTTTCAGTAAAGTGATTCAACTCCGCAGGTTGCTGAACAACAACAATAAAATGGCTCTGAGCAATATTTACTTAAACCTAACCAACCTAAGGACATCACACACATCCATGCCCGAGGCAGGATTCGAACCTGCGAACGTAGCAGTCCCGCGGTTCCGGACTGAAGCGCCCAGAACCGCACGGCCACCGCGGCCAGCCACCAACAATATTGTTTTAAGAAAGTGATATCGATGGATTGACCCGACCTGCACGTTGCTTGGATTTGGGGAACATTTGCAAGGCATGTTTATCGCAATGGAAGGCAATATGAGGCTGTATGTCAGCTGAAAAGAACAATATGAGATGATGATTGGGTGACAGTTTCACTGCGAGAACTATAAATCTTACCATTACCAATGCCGAAGAGCATTTTTGAGGTAATGAGGAAGAACGGACGTAGGAAAAAGTGCTAACTATGCAATAACACAACGGGACAGTGAGTGCCTTTATACCAATTTCCACCCACGAAATGCAAACGCCTTCCTTTGTTACACGTGTTATGAAAGGAACCATTAATTTCGATACATGTATCCTTCAGACAATGTATATTACTTTCGTAGAAATCCTATCTTCATACTGATTTCCGCTACTGTAGTGTGGGGGACAAGCACCGTTTTTATTTCGTAAACGGTTCAGGATAGCGGAACGAGTTTTTCGGCAAATGGTATGTAACAGGTGTCGTCGAACTGTTTTTCTCAAGAGCCAAAATACTGACATCATGGGGCGGCAGCTCTGCCCACATAGGTGCTGTTGTTGTTATTAATTGGTAGCCTGTATAAATTAGCATGTTATGAGACCAAAACAGACTTAACTACGAGGCTGTATTAGGGGCGCGATAAAGCGGCCGCTAGCCTAGAAGTACTGGTCAGTAGAAGTCAGCAAGCTTTGGAACATATCGTGTGGGTTGTTCTGTTTCAGGTTGCTTAACCATCAACGACCCCAAAGGTGCGACACTGTGAAGCCTGACGAAGTGTTGTTCCGTTGCCTGTGTGAGCGAGTGGATAAGCGATTAACGTTTTCATGTCTGACCATTTTTATGGTTTTTAACTATTTTTCAATAAGAACACTTCCTGACGTTTAAACTGTGATACTAAACTTTAAAACAGGCCTGAAACTTATTCTTTTAGATCAAATGTATAAATTGTTACATTTTTTCACATAGTATAGATTTTTGTTTGATACACTTTGAAACAAGGTTCTTTACATACGACTATCTTGCTGGCTCTGCACTGGTATGTAGTGTCTTATGCTGCAGCCCTTACTGTTTGCCTACGACAAATAAAAAATGTATTTGATGTTTCAGAAAACGGAGAAATATCAGGAGAGAACGCAATGTTTCAAAGGAAGTTTTGTGAGATCAAATCGAAAATCACCCACCTGAAGTTAGAAACAATTCTTTTTCCAGAAGATCAGGATCATCAACTGAGTTGTCGATATCGTCCTTATGGCGATTGTCAACAAAATCTTGTTCCAATTCATACAAAATTTTGTCGTCTTTAAGACAACGTTTCTTTACGTAATGAACGAACATCATCTGGGTATCCTCCAGCATGAATTCACATAACATACAGCTGTTTTGCGGTAGAAACTACATGTCTGTCGCAGCACAACGAGGACCTATCGATCCCGGAGGTGTACGTACTTCCGTATTTAAATGGGGGAGAAATTGTACCCCGTCATATATCGAGTTCGGCAATCTACGAAAATTTTGATGGGAGTGATAGATACAATGTTAATAATGTTAATTGAGCATACATTTAAAAGGATCAAAGCACTATCCATGGGCAAAATAGGGGAGCGAAAGGCTATTTAGAACTTATACGGAAACCAGGAGGCATTTGTTAGAGTCGAGGGGCATGAAAGGTATGCAAATGTTCAAATGTGTGTGAATTCCTAAGGGAACAAACTGCTTAGGTCATCGGTCTCTAGACTTACACACTACTTAAACTAACTTATACTAATAACTATACACACCCATGCCCGTGGGAGGACTCGAACCTCCAACGGGAAGGGCGGCGCAGTTCGTGTCATTACGCCTCAAACCATTCGGCATCTCGGCTTGGTGAAGGTAGGCATGGTTGAGAAGGAAGTACACAAGCCTGTAGTCTCTCCCCGACGTTATCCAGTCTGTGTGTTGAGCAATGAGACTGTAATTCTGTCAGAGACACCAAAGGATTTGGAAGAAATGGCTCTGAGCACTATGGGACACAACTTCTGAGGTCATTAGTCCCCTAGAGCTTAGAACTAGTTAAACCTAACTAACCTAAGTACATCATACACATCCATGCCCGAGGCGGGATTCGAACCTGCGACCGTAGCGGTCTCGCGGTTCCAGACCGCAGCGCCTAGAACCGCAGATTTGGAAGAGCTGTTGAACGGAATGGACAGTGTCTTCTAGAAAGGAGGATATAAGATGAACATCAACAAAAGCGAATCAAGGATAATGGAATGTAGATGAATTAAATCAGGTGATGCTGAGGGAATTAGATTAAGAAACCAGTGACAGAGTAGTAGATGAGTTCTATTGTCTGGGCAACAAAATACCTGATGATAGCCGAACTATGGAGAAAATAAAATGTAAAATTGCAATGGCAAGAAAAGCGTTTCTGAAGAAGAGAAATTTGTTAACATCGATTATAAGTTTAGGTGTCAGAAAGTCTATTCTGAAAATATTCTTATTGAGTGTAGCCATGTATGGGAGTAAAACATAGGCGATAAACAGTTTAGACAAGAAGACAGTACAAGCTTTCGAAATGTGATGCTACACAAGAATGCTAAAATGAGATGGGTAGGTAACGTAAATAATTAGGATGTCCTGAACAGAATTGGGTAGAAAACAGATTTGTGGCACAAACTGACTAGAAGAAGAGAGCGGTTGGTAGGACACATTTTAAGACATCAGGGGATCACCAATTTGGAAAAAAATTGGAAATATGTAGTAAGGTCTTATGGAACCAAACTGCAGACGTCATCGGTCACTGAGCCTACACACTACTTAATCTAAATTGAACTAACTTACATTATCGACAACACAAAGTCCCAAGCCCGAGGGAGGATTCGTACCTGCGACTAGGGGAGCCGCGCGGACCGTGATAAGACGCTGTAGACGACGTGGCACCAACTTGGGACTGGTGAGTTCAAATGGCTCTGAGCACTATGCGACTTAACTTGCAAGGTCATCAGTCCCATAGAACGTAGAACTACTTAAACCTAACTAACCTAAGGACATCACACACATCCATGCCCGAGGCAGGATATAGTAGTATGGAGATCTGCTTCAAAACATTCTTTGGATTGAAGACCATAACATCAACAACAACATGCAATATGGAACAAGATCAAGAATGTGTACGAAGTATTTTGAATGTCATTTTTCTTCTAGTCGTTGTGTTGCATTAGAAGAGTATTTAATTTCCTTGTTACCAATATGTACTATGTTTCTAGTTGAGCGTCCTGACAACATGAACTCGTCTCTTCTGGTTGAAATTTATAGCATAAGAGATGATCGATACAAGGCTCCTACTACAATGAGTTGTCAGCACTGAAGGCCAAGCAAAAAAAATTATCTCCCTCTCATATTCTCCATTCCCGCAGTGACCGCTCTACTTACCAGTCTGCTTCTGAGGTAAGTGGCCAAATAGTTTACGCCCCAATTTACCAACGTTAATTAAAGTTAAGTAAATACACTCCTGGAAATGGAAAAAAGAACACATTCACACCGGTGTGTCAGACCCACCATACTTGCTCCGGACACTGCGAGAGGGCTGTACAAGCAATGATCACACGCACGGCACAGCGGACACACCAGGAACCGCGGTGTTGGCCGTCGAATGGCTCTAGCTGCGCAGCATTTGTGCACCGCCGTCGTCAGTGTCAGCCAGTTTGCCGTGGCATACGGAGCTCCATCGCAGTCTTTAACACTGGTAGCATGCCGCGACAGCGTGGAGGTGAACCGTATGTGCAGTTGACGGACTTTGAGCGAGGGCGTATAGTGGGCACGCGGGTGGCCGGGTGGACATACCGCCGTATTGCTCAACACGTGGGACGTGAGGTCTCCACAGTACATCGATGTTGTCGCCAGTGATCGGCGGAAGGTGCACGTGCCCGTCGACCTGGGACCGGACCGCAGCGACGCACGGATGCACGCCAAAACCGTAGGATTCTACGCAGTGCCGTAGGGGACCGCACCGCCACTTCCCAGCAAATTAGGGACACTGTTGCTCCTGGGGTATCGGCGAGGACCATTCGCAACCGTCTCGATGAAGCTGGGCTACGGTCCCGCACACCGTTAGGCCGTCTTCCGCTCACGCCCCAACATCGTGCAGCCCGCCTCCAGTGGTGTCGCGGCAGGCTTGAATGGAGGGACGAATGGAGACGTGTCGTCTTCAGCGATGAGAGTCGCTTCTGCCTTGGTGCCAATGATGGTCGTATGCGTGTTTGGCGCCGTGCAGGTGAGCGCCACAATCAGGACTGCATACGACCGAGGCACACAGGGCCAACACCCGGCATCTTGGTGTGGGGAGCGATCTCCTACACTGGCCGTACACCTCTGGTGATCGTCGAGGGGACACTGAATAGTGCACGGTACATCCAAACCGTCATCGAACCCATCGTTCTACCATTCCTAGACCGGCAAGGGAACTTGCTGTTCCAACAGGACAATGCACGTCCGCATGTATCTCGTGCCACCCAACGTGCTCAAGAAGGTGTAAGTCAACTACCCTGGCCAGCAAGGTCTCCGGATCTGTCCCCCATTGAGCATGTTTGGGACTGGATGAAGCGTCGTCTCACGCGGTCTGCACGTCCAGCACGAACGCTGGTCCAACTGAGGCGCCAGGTGGAAATGGCATGGCAAGCCGTTCCACAGGACTACATCCAGCATCTCTACGATCGTCTCCATGGGAGAATAGCAGCCTGCATTGGTGCGAAAGGTGGATATACACTGTACTAGTGCCGACATTGTGCATGCTCTGTTGCCTGTGTCTATGTGCCTGTGGTTCTGTCAGTGTGATCATGTGATGTATCTGACACCAGGAATGTGTCAATAAAGTATCCTCTTCCTGGGACAATGAATTCACGGTGTTCTTATTTCAATTTCCAGGAGTGTATTTTAATACACTCCTGGAAATTGAAATAAGAACACCGTGAATTCATTGTCCCAGGAAGAGGATACTTTATTGACACATTCCTGGTGTCAGATACATCACATGATCACACTGACAGAACCACAGGCACATAGACACAGGCAACAGAGCATGCACAATGTCGGCACTAGTACAGTGTATATCCATCTTTCGCAGCAATGCAGGCTGCTATTCTCCCATGGAGACGATCGTAGAGATGCTGGATGTAGTCCTGTGGAACGGCTTGCCATGCCATTTCCACCTGGCGCCTCAGTTGGACCAGCGTTCGTGCTGGACATGCAGACCGCGTGAGACGACGCTTCATCCAGTCCCAAACATGCTCAATGGGGGACAGATCCGGAGATCTTGCTGGCCAGGGTAGTTGACTTACACCTTCTTGAGCACGTTGGGTGGCACGGAATACATGCGGACGTGCATTGTCCTGTTGGACAGTAAGTTCCCTTGCCGGTCTAGGAATGGTAGAACGATGGGTTCGATGACGGTTTGGATGTACCGTGCACTATTCAGTGTCCCCTCGACGATCACCAGAGGTGTACGGCCAGTGTAGGAGATCGCTCCCCACACCATGATGCCTGGTGTTGGCCCTGTGTGCCTCGGTCGTATGCAGTCCTGATTGTGGCGCTCACCTGCACGGCGCCAAACACGCATACGACCATCATTGGCACCAAGGCAGAAGCGACTCTCATCGCTGAAGACGACACGTCCCTCCATTCACGCCTGTCGCGACACCACTGGAGGCGGGCTGCACGATGTTGGGGCGTGAGCGAAAGACGGCCTAACGGTGTGCGGGACCGTAGCCCAGCTTCATGGAGACGGTTGCGAATGGTCCTCGCCGATACCCCAGAAGCAACAGTGTCCCTAATTTGCTGGAAAGTGGCGGTGCGGTCCCCTACGGCACTGCGTAGGATCCTACGGTCTTGGCGTGCATCCGTGCGTCGCTGCGGTCCGGTCCCAGGTCGAGGGGCACGTGCACCTTCTGCCGACCACTGGCGACAACATCGATGTACTGTGGAGACCTCACGCCCCACGTGTTGAGCAATTCGGCGGTACGTCCACCCGGCCTCCCGCATGCCCACTATACGCCCTCGCTCAAAGTCCGTCAACTGCACATACGGTTCACGTCCACGCTGTCGCGGCATGCTACCAGTGTTAAAGACTGCGATGGAGCTCCGTATGCCACGGCAAACTGGCTGACACTGACGGCGGCGGTGCGCAAATGCTGCGCAGCTAGCGCCATTCGATGGCCAACACCGCGGTTCCTGGCGTGTCCGCTGTGCCGTGCGTGTGATCATTGCTTGTACAGCCCTCTCGCAGTGTCCGGCGCAAGTATGGTGGGTCTGACACACCGGTGTCAATGTGCTCTTTTTTTCATTTCCAGGAGTGTATTAGTGTCTTTGTAAGTATTTGTTTCTTACCGGGCACGAAACTACACTCTTCAGAGGCTTTCAATAATAGTTTATGTTTTCGGATTCTGCTGTTAATCGTCTGATGGATATTATTATCAAGTGCGGCTGAGAAACGCTGGCTGCACGAAGACTTAATTGGAGTCGACTGTGGCCCGCGGGCCGCAGTTTCATGACCACTAGAACATAGTGTGTGTTTTAATATATCGCAGACGCAACACAAGTTTCGACTGAAGGTGTTTTCGTAACAGAACAACATAAATCCAATTTTAATGAAGTAGTGATAATAACATGTTAGATAAAGCAACATATTCCTATGTGGGGGTATCTGCAGACCTGTGTGAAGTCTCGGTACAGGACCTGTTCACTGGTATGAGGGGACTACCTCGCGCTCCGCGGGACGTGTTCACTGCTGGGTGAGCCGGGTCGCCATTATCGGCTAATCTCTCGTCTCGGCGGACTGGCGTGTGCTGATCGGGACGCGGCAGCGTGAAACGAGATTACGCGGCAGTCGAGCGTGGCGCGACTGGGGAGTCCTTCCGACTGCCGGTGATCTGTCGCCACACAGGCGGACTCCTTCTGAGGACGGGGTACGCTCTTGCCATGTGAGCATTGTGAAATCAGGGCCTGCGAACACTGGTGTCGCTTGAGAGGGGGGACCCTACAGTCCCAGCTCGCTGTTCTGGCTCTTCCCTATAGGCTCAGCTTATCTTCCCATTGCTGGCTTGCCACCGACGATTGGGATCGTAAAATTCAAATAGTTTAGAGCACGTGAATTCCTTTGTTGCACTTGAACTATTTGCGACAGAGCTTTTCAAGTAATTTACTATTTTGGCCCGGGGGTGTAAATCTAGTTCTTTACATTAGTTCCAGCCCCGTTTATATTGCAGTCTTAGACCAGTGTCGACTTGCACTGTAATGCTCTTTTGTGTGATTTTCACATGTAGTACTGCTGGAAACTTTGTTGTTACGCTCGAAGTACAGACAGCCAGCAACACGAGTGGATTTTGCACCTTATCAAAATGAGCCAGCTGACTAATTCTCTCCTAATGAGAGAGGGAGAATTCTTCAAAGCCTTTAATTCAGCTTTCATATGTCTATGAAACTCTAGGAAAATGACAGTTGAATGTCGTTTTTTTTATAAATTTTGGATAAATGGAGAGCTACCTACTCGCAGCTATAGTTTGTCTGTAATTACTGCATTCACTGCTATTCCTCTGCAGCCTCACCATCCATAGTTGTTGGAAGGAGAATCACACGCAGTCTTAGAGAAATCCCAACGAACGAAACCTCGCACCCTTAGACAATGTGACTTTGGCGGCGAATGGTTCAGTCCGAGTTGGGATGCCCAATGGAGCCGATCCGTAGCTCTTTGCTACTTCGATTAACATAACACCACATATCTCGTAAACCCTTCATTGAAGTCGGAATGCGCTTACCTCTTAAATGTATTTCCAGAAAATCCTGATGTCAGAATAAAATGTATTGAAGAAACTTCCTGGCAGATTAAAACAGTGTGCCCGACCGAGACTCGAACTCGGCACTCGTTGAAAAATGGCGAGTTTCAAGACGTATCCTGTCCTCAATGGCGTCAGACAAATTCGGATCGAACTCCGAAAACACGTCCCGTCATACTTGTACATCGCCGGTTGCTGGGCGATTGTCATTTACGACGGACAACCAAGGACGTGCTCTGGATGTGGGAAGGAGAGACACATACGTTCTGAGTGTGCTCGACGAAGGTTATTACAGCTGCCACGGGATGATCCACCCCTCACGCCGCATCCGACTGTGCTCCCCATGACTTACGTCGCCGCATTACGCGATGACGTGGGCCGCGAGACAGACGCGTACCAGAACACACAGACAGCGGCGGATCGTGGCGAGCCACACAAAGACGACGTTGCACTGGACCGCCTGCAGCTGTCACAGGACGCCCTCTCTTCGGTTCCGCCTGCGGCCCTTTCAGTTAAGGCACTTGGAGACGTCGATAATACGACGGCGCATGATTCCGACGTCCCCCACGAACAACTGCTGAACTCTGATTCCGAGGCCCGGCAACGCAAACAGCGATCACCAAAACGCAGGAAGAAGCGCCGCCTCTCGGTGGAGAACGACCACCCTGATCTAGCAGACAATTCTGAGAAGTTTACGGTTACAGAACAGACGACCGTGGATACAGAAGAACTGCCTAGCGTGGATGCAACGGTGGGCAGCGGGACGGCGGCACGACCTACCGCTGACGATGCTCCAGACACAGCGGAGGAGCTCGATAGATGGCAACAGGCTACTGAGGAGGCTACGGCGCCTGCACCGCACAACAGCGATGGGACACTAAGGGACTGGTCAGAAGAGCCACCCCCGTGGGGAACAGATGTTACTGTTAGAGTTCCGATAACATACGATTCAGTAAGCCTCATTCAGCATAGTGTGCTCTCTCATTAACGTCTTGCAAATTAAAGATGGTGAGGATCACAAAGAAATTCGAACTCATATGGAGGCAATAACAATGAAAAATCAGGACATGTTTATAGCATATTTCAACCTAGAAAAGGGTTCAAAGTTGTAAAATCATGACAGGTGTTCGATATTGCCAGGAAGATAGGAGTAAGACATGGCGGATAATGCATACATACACAAGAATTAAGAATGGAAGACCAAGAACGAAAATCATATGATATAATGAAAATATATTTAGCTAAAGGTATCATCAGTCTTTTTTTTCTTTTAGCTTTGTTCCGCATCGGCGCAGGGTTGGCATCATTATGAACGGATTTGGCATGGTTAATTTGAGTAGTGGCTGGATGCCTCTCCTGCTGCCATCCATAGCATCCTAGGATGGAATGTGTGTACCTCAGCTGCCTGCTAGGGATGATGGCTATTCCTGAAAAAGCCAGTTCCTGGTTGCATCTTCTTCTTTTTTTTTAACGCCAGTGTAATCAGACTGTAAAATTGATCAAAATAAACGGTTTCTGAAATAATAGTTTTTTGGTTTTTATACCTATTATTTTATGTAATAAACATAGAAAACGAAAGAACCTTGATAAAGTTTTAGTCTCTGAATTTCAAGATACACAAAATCAGAATATTAAATTAATTAGGAAAATAATGGAGAGCCTGGTCAATCCATCATTCGCTTCTTTTTCCGAAAAGTTATAACTGTTTGAATAGTACAAAAAATTACCAGTATTCTCCTATTGATCCTAGCTGTTTGAAGCTCTGTTCAAAAATTATATTGTAGTCGTTGATTATATCACTATTTGGAGATTATGAATATTCAGTGGTAACAGATGAATCCTGAGGTTGAAGAGCTCTATTTTTCGTATTAATTTGTCCATTTTCAAGGACTTTAGGAAGGTAAAGGCATTTTATGCATATACAGCCAGCAGAACAGCCACTTTCTATTTTTACTGTAAAATATCAATGAACTGTTAAGTTCTCTCCTTAAATTATCTCAGAAGATTGCTGTGGCTTCTCCCGTTTTTCACCTTTTAAAGTAAACGGAGCATAGTGCTCCACTGATATCGCACTATGAAAACACTTTTAGACTATGGATGGCGCCAGTCTGCAACAACACATGTCCGATAACGGTAGTGAGAATATCCGATACAGACCAGATAAGGTAACTCTTGTACATTGCTTGTACATGCATTATGTCTAATAGGCCACGCCGCATGCTAGCATGTGTACTACTTCCAATATGTTTACGTCTCATTTGGGTCAGCGGTGTTATTAAAATAGCAGTAGTCGTTTTGCCTATATTCAATAATAACGCAACATTTTAAGCAATGCAAATATGACGAAAAAATGTATTCGTTCTTTTAAAGCGGTTTATTTAAAAACTAAAAATCTTAGCACCGCTGCTATGGCCAATTAATACTCCTGGTTTTTACCCGCTTATTAGAAAAACGTACAAATACCAGTTATAACCAATACCAAACAACTACCGGAAAATACCGGTTATACACAACTAAAATACCATTATTGGCTTTAACCGGTCGGTTTTTCCCATCCATATTGTGTGCGTGTGGGGTTTTACATGTGAAAGTGAGCGAAATGTTTCTAAGTGTATGCAAATCGTGTAACACAGGCGGGAACTGCGTACCACTCCGATATTCAAGTGGTGATGTGGGAAATCTTCTAAAAGCGACAGCCAATCCTGCTGGCTAGCCACTGAACCGCCGGCGCATCCACTGTAAGGATTCGATCCGTGACCAGCGCACCCCCGGAATCAGCGCTTCACTCGCGGCTATCTGGGTGTGTCAGCTAAAGAAATTATCATTACTGTACATACACACAGTAGCCATCAGGAGATGGATATACATAAATAGAGAGAGAACGAAGTGATCGGATTAAAAAGCGTGTAAGTCAGTGGTGTTAGCTTTCGTTCATACTGTTAAATATCTACATGGAAGAAAAAATGACGGAAATAAAAATGATGCTCATGAGTGGGGTTGAAATTCAGGGTGCATGAAATCACTGATAGATCCCCTGATGATATGGCTGTCCTCAGTGAATGGGAAGATGTATTAGAGGACAAGTTGTATCTAATGAACAGTCTATTGAATAAAGAACAGAGACTGAGAGTATACCGAAGAAAGGCGAAAATAATGTGGAGTAGCAGAACTGAGATTAATGATAAGCTCTACAACAAAACTGCAGTCCACTCGATATAGAGGATATCCTCTACCTTGGAAACAAAATATCATATTTCGGGCAAAACAAGGCTAAAATGGAAAGCGGGTTAGCACAGGAAACGAGGGCACTCATGGGCAAGTCTCCCCGTCCGAACAGGTCTCGGAAGGCCCATAAGTACCGACCGGCAGCCGTGTCATCCTCTCAGCCCAGAGGTGTGATTGGTTGCTGATGAAGAGCGGCATTTGGGACAGCACGCCGCGCTCCCGGCCGTATGTCAGTTTTCGTGACCGGAGCCGCTACTTCTCAGCCAAGTGGCTCCCCAGTTTGTCTCACGAGGGCTGACTGCACCCCGCTTGCCAACAGTACTCGGCAGTTCGGACGGTCACCCATCCAAGTGCTAGACCAGCCCGAAAGCGCTGAACTTCGGTGGTCTGACGGGACCGGTGTTACCACTGCTGCAAGGCCGTTGGCCCTGGGCAAGTCTGGAGATATCAAAGGTCAGCCTTAATATCAGGAAGTAATTTCGGAGAATACACGTTTCATTCACAGCTTTGTATGGAAGTTAATCATGGACTATGGTATAACTGCAATAGGTGATAACCGTAGCGTTTGTTGCTAAAGAAAGATGTCGAGAATTGGGTAGGGTGATAAACTAAGGTATGAGAAGATTCTCTGCAAAATCGGGGAAGAAATGAACATACGGAAAATATCGATAAAAAGAAAGCACAGGATGATAGTATATATGAGATAAGACAACAGATGAAGTCTTCAGTAGGACAGTAGGAAGCCGTAGTGGGTAAAAATGTGGGAAAAGACAGAGATAGGACTGCATAACACAAATAACTAAGATCATAGGTTGCAAGTACCACTCTTTTGTTGAAGAGTTTGACATTGGAGAGGGATCAGTGGCGGGCCAGAGCCTGTCAGAAGACTGATGGCTACAAGAAAAAACAGATCTTATCGACAGTCGTTGTTCTAGAGCTCCGTTCAAGACTGGAAATGGAAGGTGGTAAATTTTTGTGCTCCCGGAAACATCCTGCGCAACACAGGATGAAAGGTGTCATCAGGTGTCCTTAGAGGCCACAACAGGCATAGTGGTTACCCCACAGCGTACGGATAATGAATGTATATACATCTACATTTATACTCAGCAAGTCACCCAACGGTGTGTGGCGGAGGGCACTTTACGGGCCACTGTCATTACCTCCCTTTCCTGTCCCAGTCGCGTATGGTTCGTGCGAAAAACGACTGCCGGAAAGCCTCCGTGCGGGCTCGAATCTCTGTAATTTTACGTTCGTGATCTCCACGGGAGGTATAAGTAACGGGAAACAATATATTCGATACCCCATCTGTGACAGATAACCGCATATACCCGTTTGCGATGATTCAATAGCTAGTGACACCGCGAATGCTTTTCCGTTTCTTACGTGTTTATAGCTTGAAACACAACTTCGCAGTTACAGGGGAAATGTATCGCAGCCACTGTGAGCTAGAGGCGGGCGGAAAAGAGCAAGTTACACACGCTACTCTCCCACATCTGCGATGGGGACCACTCGATCCGTCTGCGTCTACCGTTTCAGGCGGTCCGGAGTGCTGTATAAACACACGGAGGGAAAAGACACCGTCAAACGCGAAAGCTCCTAGTGCTCGAGCTACAAAGAGGAAATTCTTGTTCTCTAGTGGCAAACCGGCCCCTGTCGTCTCATAAGTATTGCTACATGTTTACTTGCCACTCTGGACTTCAGAGTTACATGTTAAATATGGTGCGTTTACATAAATGACGATGTTATTAAACATACTATTTGAGAGTAACAGAGTAGTACTTGATTTCGTTCTCGTTCTCTCTCTCTCTCTCTCTCTCTCTCTCTCTCTCTCTCTCTCTCTCTCTCTCTCTCTCTCTCTGTGATCAAAAGTATCAGGTCACCTAGCTGAAAATGACAAGTTCGTCGTGCCCTCCATCGGGATTGCTGGAATTCAGTATGGTATTGGCCCACCCTTAGCCTTGATGACAGCTTCCACTCTCGCAATCATACGTTGAAACAGGTGCTGGAAGGTTTCTCGGGGATGGCAGCCCATTTTTCATGGAGTACTGCACTGAAAAGAGGTATCGATGTCTGTCGGTTAGGCATGGCGCGAAGTCGGCGTTCCAAAACATCCCAAAGATGTTCTATAGGATTTAGGTCTGGACTCTGTGCAGGGCAGTCCATTACAGGGATGTTATTATTGTCTAATCACTCCGCCACAGACCGTGCATTATGAACGGGTGCTCGATCGTGTTGAAAGATGCAATTGCCATCCCCGAATTGTTCTTCAACAGTGGGAAGCAAGAAGGTGGATAAAAACATCAATGCAGGTCTGTGCTGTGATAGTGCCATGCAGAACAACAAGTTGTGCAAGTCCCCTCCATGAAAAACACGACCACACCATAAAACCCTCGCCTCCGAATTTTAGTGTTGGTACTACACACGATAGCAGATGACATTCACTGGGCATTGGCCATACCCGCACCCTGCCATCGGATCGCCACATTGGGCACCGTGATTCGTCACTCCACACAACGTTTTACCGCTGTTAAATAGTCCAATGTTCACGCTACTTACACCAAACGAAACGTCGTTTGGCATTTAGCAGCATGATGTGTGGCTTACGAGCAGCCGATCGACCATGATATCCAAGTTTTCTCACCTACCGCCTCACTGTCATAGTACTTACAGTGGATCGTGAAGCAGTTTGGAATTTCTGTGTGATGATCTTTATGGCTGTCTGCCTATTACACATTACTTCTTCAATATTGTTCCAATGGCTCTGAGCACTATATGACTTAACATCTAAGGTCATCAGTCCCTTAGAACCTAGAACTACTTAAACCTAACTAACCTAAGGACATCACACACATCCATGCCCGAGGCAGGATTCGAACCTGCGACAGTAGCGGTCATGCGGTTCCAGACTGAAGCGCCTAGAACCGCACGGCCTCACCGGCCGGTCACTGACATTCTGATTCCCTCCCTCCCTCCCTCCCCCCCCCCCCCCCCCATGCTCCCGAATTTAGTTTGTTAATGTCAATAGGGACTGTTTCGGTTAAAAGCAGTGTATATTTGCTCAAAGAACAAAGTTTCTGTTACAACACTGTGTTTCTTTTCTAACAATACAAGCCCTTGACTATCAATACGTTCCATTAAAACCGCACATCAATAGCCCTTTCGATTTCCGAGGTATCTGCGGTGCAAGTTTTAGGTGATGAGCACTCTTTGAGAGAAGTGTCCTAATAAACTCCTTGGAACCGGTTAGGGCTCCTTGCTCTTTTGCCTGAAGTCTTACTGCTTGATCTTCCAAGACTCAAAGTCCCTTGTTTGACCATAAATCGTAAGTGAAAGAAAAGTGTGCTATCCGAAACCGAATTTACAATTGGAAGATCAGCTTATCCGTCATAAAGATCTGCTTCAGAAAAGGAAATAAATGCTCATAAATATATGTCATACCATTTAAATAAACCTTAAGACTCTTTCCTTGTCCGCGCATCTACAAACGATATAAACGTTCAGAAAATTCATTCACGTAAATGTAAGAATACTATTCCACGAGTGTTTACTTATCGTCCGCCCTCGCCTAATGAAATTGGAGGAAAATGTCGCACTCGAATGAGCTCTATACTCTGTTCGCGAAATCAATTTTTGGGTATGGAGAAGAAATCTCCCTTGATTTTGCAACTCCGTGATGCTATCGCCTCAAGAGGTTTGTACACACGCATCGCCTACTCAGCTAGTTGCGACTTCAACAACCGCACGGCTACTACTAAGAAGGCACGAGATTTATTTATTTATTTATTTGTGTGTGTGTGTGTGTGTGTGTGTGTGTGTGTGTGTGTGTGTGTGTGTTGAGAGAGAGAAGAGCGACGGCCTGCATTCTGGCAACGATTTGTCACATTGTCGTATATCGTGCAGTTCACACAGACGTCCCTTGAACGTAAAATAAATTGATGAAATGAGCACCATAACTTCAGCATAATAGTTCAATGATGGAAATATTACAGTCTCATAAATATGTATTTGATAAGGAGTAAAATGACACACATCACTTACACAGAGTGAACATTAATAAAACTAACGGACAGCACGGATGAAGTTCTGACTGGAAATGGATGTAAAAAGATCCTTCGAACATGTGTCCGGAAACGCATCGTTGCCACGTTAGATGTCACTGACGAATTGCTCCTCTGACAACGTGCCTTGTGTTCCTTGTGTGCTTGAGGCTGTGTGATTGACGGAGAGTACTGTAAGGCAATGGCAAACCACCTCTGCTAGGACCTTGTCTAATCGGCGGTGCGGGTCTCCTGCGTCGTCCCCTAAGTTTCTCGGAGAGTGGGACCCCACCATCATCACTGTAATCAGGAGAATGGTCAGGTATTTATCTAGGGAAGAAGCCCAGATCGTGTGAGTGTACGGCCAAGTAGACAGAAAGGACTGAGAGGCACAGACACCAACCACATCACACAACATTTCAAGGCATGTTTGCAGGGAGGCGGCGGACTGTGGGTACAAAAGAATTGTAGAACCGGCTTGTACGGGATACTGAGACGAAACCTGTACACGCTCCAGGCAAGTGGACTGCCATACTGAGAATATGTGTAAACAGCATGACAACTGCTACTATACATACCAGCTGCCACGAATGCAAGAACTATCAGCAGTGAAATGCCTTCTATAGGAAGGTTCAAATGGCTCTGAGCACTATGCGACTTAACATCTGAAGTCATGAGTCCCCTAGAACTTAGAACTACTAAAACGTACGTAACCTAAGGACATCACACACATCCATGCCCGAGGCAGGATTAGAACCTGGGACCGCAGCAGCAGCGTGGTTCCAGACTCAAGAGCCTAAAACCGTTCGGCCATAATGGCCGGCTATAGGAAGGATTTTCTCGATGGTTTTCGCTTCAGACTATCATAATTATGTCATTTTTGTCATCTGTCTTCTTTCCCGACGAAGCAACCTTTACCACAACTTACAGCTGCAATTTGCATAGTCGTCAATTACGGGCCACAGGCACGGCACGTGGACACAGGATCTTCCATTCGGCAGGGCCATCCATAGTGGCAGCGATGCACTTCCTGACACATGTTATCAAGACCTTTCTTCCTCAATTTCCAGACGGGAATTTGTCTGTGCAGTTTGTCGGCTTCATTAATGTTCACCCACAATAATTACGGCGAGGACGGCCAATTAGCCCTTCAGTGCAGGTGCACAGACCCCCAGCTCTTACAGGAATAGGCGAACTGCCACGAGTAATGAGAATAATGTGCAAGGGGACTTCATCAGTAGTTTGTAGATAAGTTGGGGATTTCGCTCTGACGCGCAGTGTGCTACGATAGTCTGTGCAGTTGTGGTGAAGACTGTGTCCGGATGGTGTAGTGGTCAGCGTATCTCCCTTATCAGTGGGAGACCCTGGTTCGAATCAAAGTCTGGCGCAAATTATCAGCTTTCTCCATGTATATAAATAGTGGCCACTAGCAACTGATGTCCTTAATATCTTTGCATCTTTATAACATAGTTTTAATAGATAAAGTCATGGAGCACTCCTGGGACTGTGAAAAGGTAAACGGACTATTCATTTCAGTGCTGTCGATGTAGCTCATCAAACAGCTGCATGATAATTGAAATAATTTCTCGTTTGAAAGATCCATCTTACAAAATAGCATGGAGGGGGTGTCACTTTTCCAACACTGATGAAAATTACACATACTGAATTCTGTATCAACAACGTGACCCAGCCCCCCTTCCTATTGCAGCCACGGTCGCAATTGCGCGTTTACGCCGCAGCGTTCGACTCGGACGTACAACAGTTCGAATCCCAGTGGTGGATAATTAAACTGGCAGTATTTGATTGGTAAATGGAGGTCAAGTGGTGCGTGCAGTTCTGATCGCCCTCTTTTGCGCCATTGTCGTGGATTAAATTCCGAATCAGTCCGTAGTGCTTCATGAAATGGGATCATAAGATTCTCTCGATTGTGATCCATCCGTCGGAAGCTGACGTTATGCCCGGTGACACCCTTCGTGTTCTACAAGAGTAGCAGGCAATGTGCCATCCCCAGGTTTCACCCTCTCCCTACCATTTATCCATTACAACACAAAACCGTCACTACACTGTACAAGTATTCATCAGTCATCCACGCGACACAGGTGGGAGGAAGGCAATGACAGACGATGTCCACTGGGTCCTTGCCTAGAAAGCCGATGCAAGATACCTGCATATGCTCACCTACACTTATTCCCTGAGTATGTGGCTGCTTTGGCGTGAACTTGATCACTGTAATAAGACAATTTAAAAGGTTTAGAATGAGGAGATTTGTTACGTTGTGAACATTGATAAACGTTTTTTCAGCAAATATCAACTTCTCTTTGCCCACTGTGAGTATAACAGTCATGTCTTTAACTTGCAAATAAAACAACATAACTCGATTTCACCTCCTCAGACACACATTTCAGTAGATGTTATTCATTTAAATACGTCTCCTGGTCATTAAAAGAGTTCAATACAGTGGTGGGGATGAAAAATGATTTTCGACACATCATTGCTGGAAGACTTGAAATTACTAAGCTCCGTTAAGCGATTGCAGGCGCTTTTCACTGCAGAGCAGAGTCCAATCGATCTATCGATCAATCAGCCATTCGCAGTCAGGGCGGTGCCGAGACAGAAAGAAGGCAGGTGTTAAAGGCGAGGAACTGTTTACAGTGCTTTGTGCCGCCTACCTTCCACTTCCCTGCTGGCGGACTGCATGTGAACTCTCACAGTAAGGCGGAACGTCTCACAAACTGGAAAAGAATTCCCAGTGACGTGACAAGCCTCCGAAGGAGCCAATAGCAAAACTACCACGCGAAGGTTACGGTGCTGATTCAATTCTATGGGCATTACTGCTAGTCATTGCAATTTCATTGTCACATCTGCACTATTGGACCTGACGACTATTCATTTCTGGATTGTTTTGTAGATTGATCTGACGCTGAAGGCTGGAGAAGTGCTGAAGCCGTAGAGATGAAGTACTCGATTTTAAAATTCAGGTATACTAATATTATTTGATATTACACAATGATCTTTTCTCAAAAGAGGCATTCTCCGCAAGACGTTCATGAATACTTTGAGAAGTCTTATCGATCAGTAAATGTCTATTACGAAATCTTCGAGCATATATCGTGTACATGTCTCGCTATATGCTGATTGGAGTTGTAAACACTAACCCAATGACGACTGTAGAGTAAGTTTCCATTACAGTGCTCCCAGTACTAAAAGGGTTTGTCTATTTACTAGACTATGCCAACTAAAATAGACAGATGGGGTTCATGTAAAGCTTTCCAAAACAAATATCATTTGGAAAGAAAAAATTACCTGTAGAACGAAGCTGGCAGTTTCAAGCAGAAAGACCTCACAACAAGATTAGCAGCCAGATTTCTTATGTAATACCTTGACAAAATGCTAAGCTCTTTCCAAAACATAGCATTCTTCCACATGTCTCACCCACAGTCTGAGAAACGGAAGTACCTGCATGCCAGTATACAACATGATCGAGTACTTATTAGCCAGTACCAGCAACACCCCCCCCCCCCCCTATTTTACGTAATATAACTGCCTTGTATTAAACAGTTTGAACAGCTTCTTTATTTATCTGTGTCTGTTAGCGACAAGAGGTATAGAAACGGTTAGAAATTGTTTGCGTTTCTTAGAAGTAGCTAAGTATTTTCATTACGGACGAGTATACTCTGGGGAATTTGCCACTTCATATCAGGTGAACCGTGTGTCGCACAACATAATTTTACGGGTACATTTAGTGGCATACATGAATAGCTTCTGTTTTATTTGGTGCAAAAATGGCAGCAACTACACAAAAAATGTATATTATCAAAGGAACTTGATAAGAAACGTCTCATCTTAATGTTGGCAGAAAAATTGTACAGTGAATAGTGTAAGATCAAGCAGACCTTAGAGGACGCAAGGCCCTTGATTGTTGGCGCAGCAATACAGAAGCCGACACAGGGAGGCAATGTCTTCATTGTCATTTGTTCGATCTGCGACTGACCACATAGCGGGTAGTAGTGAACAGGGAGAATCCATCTCCAATATCTTACTAATGAAACCTGAAAAAGGCCACCAACGCCTATCCATTTCCACCCCCAACAGTTCTAAGCTCTCTGAAGAAGCCAAAAAACACGTCTTATTACTCACGCCTTCAGTGGCTGTCACACCACCCGTACATAAAATTTTCTCAAGGAATCAAATTTATAAAGAAATTTCAAAAGAACGTGAACATCCAACAAGTCGCCTCAGATTTCACATATCCCTGTTCCACTCCTAATATGGTCGGTGGGACTGCTTGTACATGAGGCATCTCCAAACTGTTGAATTAAATTCGGCTGCAACTTCAGTTTGGTATGTTCGCCTCCCGCAGAAGCGCGGCTCTCCACCGCTCCCTGAGGGCTCACTTGCACTTTCATAACTGGAGGAATAACAGGAGGAAATGGGAACAGGACACCACAAAAATGGTTTGATCCACATTGCAGCTACCCAACCAGCAGCGCCCCGTGGACAGTTAACACAATATCCTGCATGTGCAAGAAGGGATTCAAAGCAAAGTGTTTCTGGAGGAAAGCGTCTATAAAGTGCCCGACTATATAACACGATTGAAAGACGGTTTCCTGCCTTAACTCGCTAACGGAAGAAGACTTCATCCTTCATTCGATGACAATCTACGATTTGACTGACATTGTTGTGGAGGAAATCGACTTAGATCCCACGTGAGAAGAAGAATTGGAAGCCTATGTTTCCTCCCCGTCACCACCATCCACGAAAAGCAGAAAAAGTACCAAACAAAAAATAGTAAAGAAACATTAATACAGAACAAAAACTGCTTAAAGAATGTTCGCAAAAATTTATTTCTCATCAACTTCATATCGTAACTGAGTAACTTTTCGTTAGTGAAAACTGTCATTTGATATGTTTTTATTTTTATTTTTTTTATTTTTAAACCGGTTCATTATTATCTCGGACTGGCATGTTATTTAATAGATATCAGCAAATAGATCTACTTACCGAAGTACGTATGTATCTAACTAAATTGGTCTCAAATCCGAATATTTCGACGATTGTGGATGATTTGACATTAACAAGTAATGTGACATCACGGTAAACTCTTTGGAGAGATGTAGCACTATGAATAGCTTTAAGTTTTCATTTGTACTTTTGCACATGAGTTAGTTATGTAGAATTTGATGCTCTGCAACTTTCATGAATGAAACTTCTCGTACTTGTACCCGTTTTTGAGATACAGACATTGCAGCACGAACTCACATTTCCGCCAAGCAGGTAAAAACATCCGATCTTTGACAATCCATTGTATCTAAACATCTGAACTGATTTTAACTCTTAAGTCGGAAATTGTAAGTGAAAATTCATTCTCTGCGATTTTAGTGTTTTGAATATGTTCTATAGGATGTACTGAAACAGGACATGCCGAACAAAGTCTAAAAATTTCGTAGTTTTTCTACCCTCAAAAGTTTAACAAAAGCCCGAAAGTGTCGCAAATTGATTTAACTCTTATTTGAAACGTTTAACGGTTGGTTTGTCTGGGGGAGGAGACCAGACAGCGAGGTCATCGGTCTCACCGGTTAGGGGAAGGACAGGGAAGGAAATCGGTCGTACCGTTTCAAAGGAACCATCCTGGCATTTGCCAGGAAATCACGGAAAACCTAAATCTGGATGGCCAGACGCGGGATTGAATCATCGTCCTCCCGAATGCGAGTCCAGTGTGCTAACCACTGCGTCACCTCGCTCGGTGGAACGCTTAACGGCTATTATAGTTATTTCCAGCTTGTGCATATTGACTGGAGAGAAAAAGTCTAATTTACCGATGCTAATACTACAAAAAAAAAAAAACACTAATAAATTTGAGATTGACCTTACCTCTGTATCTAGCTGTAATTCTCCAAACAAAGATTTTAACTTCTCGTGTGTGCATCGTGAACAAAGTCTGTAACAGTAAGGCGCTCTAGAAATACTCGAAATCTCAGGGAATACGATCACATGAAAGACGCGTTGGCAGCTTGAATTGGAATGTGTAGCTACCGTCAACGTCGCTCAAAAACAGTTAACCTTCCATTCATCGGCGCCACATTTGCATGATACAGATTCGGAATGTATTGCATTGAAGGGTTACTAACTGTAGTCTCACTTTCATACAGCGACGGTCATTGCGTGCTGAGCAAACGAGAGATTTGGCTAACAGTCGATTAGTGGACGCTGTGGAGGGTAATAACACACGTGCTAACGTTGATTGAGATGAGCAGCAATCAGTATTAACAGCGAGAGGCGGGCGAGCAGTTTGACTCATTAGATAGCTCATTAAGCGAGTACAGCGGCCGAGCGAAGTATGAACTGAGATAAGGTCGCCGCTGGCCGCCAGAGGCCTGGCAGGCGTGCATCCATCTCGCCGTGACGTCAGCGAGGCGAGGCATTAGCAGCCAGCCGTCCTGCGCGACCAAGATTAATGGACTCCCTCTGCTGATAACGCCCCGTGAGGTCTTACGCTAGCTACGGGTAATGTAGCTCACTATAGTTGTTCGGCCTTCTGTAACGAGCCAACGGCACAGTTTCGGAACCCTATTGTCGCAGCGAGCGTCGAAATATTTCCAATGCGATTTTGTGATGAGTTTATCTGCTTGAACCACCATCAATCTTTTGTTGCCACTTGAAGATATTGTGGCGCCAGTCCACTCAATAAACAGAAAATCCTTCTAAAGTAACCGTATGTTCAAACTGAATATTGACTATACGCATAAAAACGTTTCTTTCCTAGTGTGTGCATGTTTGTTGGTGTGTGAGTGTGTGTGTGTGTGTGTGTGTGTGTGTATGTGTGTGTGTGTGTGTGTGTGTGTGTGTGTGTGTGTGAACCGGTCTTGTTCACATACGACTTAATACCAGAAGATGATTATCACTTTTTGGCGGCACAGCTAACAACTTTATTTGATGGAGTGGGTTTGAAAGAGTTGGGGCATGTAAGAAATAGTCTGAAATTCCTGGAGCAATAGCAGCCGGTCCACCCGGGGTAGCCGAGTGGTTGTAGGCGCTACAGTCTGGAGCCGCGCGACCGCTACGGTCACAGGTTCGACTCCTGCCTCGGGCATGGATGTGTGTGACGTCCTTAGGTTAGTTAGGTTTAAGTAGATCTAAGTTCTAGGGGACTGACAACCTCAGAAGTTATGTCCCATAGTGCTCAGAGCCATTTGAACCATTTGAATAGCAACCGGACTTGCTACACATCTCATTTACTACATGGAATAATTATGGAGTTTGGATAAGATTCTTTTAGCACACTTAGGAAACATTTGTATATGTGAATGGTGTGATATGTAAAAACAATCGAAAACAAACTGTACTATAACTACATACGACTAACTTTTGATCATAGGCGGAATTAGCTTCTGCATTCTGTACCGTTATGCCTCAGCTGTTGGCTGCAGTGAGCAGGTGACACATTTGTTAGTTGACCACTCAGGGAAACGGGATTGGGAAACTTACTTCAACATTCAAACATCATGCTTAAGAATAGACAGTTTACCCACGAAAGCTTAAACAAAGACGCATTACCATTTTTGGACGTGGAGATACACAATATAGAGCCAGCTATGGTAGACGGGAACACAAAATTTACCCAAACCAACCAACACAAATCGTTACCTGCTCGCGGAGAGCCACCATTCCACCAGCTCGGAAGTCTTCTGTTCTGCATACGCTGACTGCTCGTGTCTACCAGATAAGTGACACTAATAGCATCAAGGAAGGGTTGAGGGAGCTGCACGATCCATCATACGCAAGTAGTTATGTTAACAACTTAATAAGGGCAACCAATATCGGCCGGAATAAAACAAGAGAAGGAGGTAACGATGAGAAGCTTCCGCTAATGTACTTACCGTTTGTGAATGGCGTGAGTGAAAGGTTACGCAGGTCTTCCAGGCAGCGGTCACAGGACCCACGACATCACAGGTTCCACGAAGGACGCAGTAAACTACCTTTAGGCCAGGTACTCGTTCAAATTAGTCATTTTTTTTAAAAAATGTACTTCTTGAAAGCTATATGTGTCTAGAATGTTGGGACCTAAAAGTTTTTTAATGCGTGCGTTACAAACGTTTCTACAGCCCATTCGTCATAGTAGTGTCACGGTCGCCTGGGACACTCTCAGCTGGCCACGTTTGGCTCAGGTACAAAATTTGTTGTGGCGTGACGCACGATCACAAAATGATTTGTACTGCAGTATGCATGCAAAGAGATTCACCGAAAAACCTGACGAACAATGTCTGAAGGCTGCCGAACGCAGCATATCTAGGTCAGCCTGATCGGCTTTCCACGCCAACAAGAACGAGGGAATTGCTCTCCAGGACAAGTTTGAGTTAGCGGAAGGGTTGATATGCGGTCCTGGAACTGGAGACTAAACGTAAGTAGCGAAAAACCTTTTTTGTCAAATTTTGTTCAAAATTGGTAAAAATCTAATTTTTGGTTTGCCATATTGGATTATGCATTTTAAATTTTGAAAATCTGACTTCAGATTTGTGTTTAGCAATATGAAAAATACATCATAACATGTAGTATTATGCGAATTGAACTAATAATACATGTTAAGTTTACCCTGAACTTTAGACAGGTTTTTCTCGAAAAAAGATTTTTCAAAACTGCGTGCAGCATAAAATAAAAGCGGTTCAACCTGTTAACTTCGGCCTTTGACCCCCGAATAGTAAACACTTTTCTTTGGAAGCGTATACCTGTAACATATGGACATCTTTTATGAAGCCATAAAGAGTGAAACCAATCCCCAAAAATCGAACTCAAAGTTCGAGTTAGCACCATATCGTTAAATTTAACATTATTTCATTGTGCTTTATCATAATCTCAAATAAATTTAATTTAGTATCGACCGATACTATGCATTTTCGTATCAGACAACTCCTGAGGGGCAGTATGCGTACCTCAGGATCGTTGGCCCTTGATCAAACCATTATTATGGGCTCCATTTTTTTACTGAAAATCTAAAACAAAGATCAAAGTGTGATCAACCATAAATTCCAAACAGATCCTTTGTATGTGTTTTCATTTTATGAAAAAAAACAAATTTTGCCTATTTTTTGCTGATTTGAATGAGAACCTGATATTAATACTGCAGGAGCATAGGAGCTAATTTGTGAGTACAGAGCTGTGCACATACCTAGGGGATAAAGAGAAGACAGTCAGCACATGAGTAGCAGAACATGAACGCTATGTGCGATTAGCACAGGACAGTAAATCGGCGATGGTGGAACACTACTATGACTGTGGACAGGCTCTCAAGTTCCACGAAGCCCCTGCGCAGATGAAATAACGTGGACGCGCTAACGCAAAATACGAGAGACTACCGAAATTACTAAGCAGCCCTATCAACCACCACACATAGGATGACAGCTAACAGTGTTCCGGCTACTGGCTGCTAGAGATCATAAATAAGAATTTAATGTTGCGGGTTGCATACTTCACAACTGAAGGCGCCGCTGTGACGTATCTGCTAACAGGCTTCCTTCGTTCCCGCTGTAGTTCCGAAGAATGACGAGCGTGAGGAGTGTGGCGCTGCTGTCACTTCATACTCTTAGACTGTTTCAGACTTACTGAAGCACACACGAGTGTAAGGCTACTCTGGACTCCTTGTTGGTACAACAGACGAGTACACGGTCTTGTTGCTGTGAAATGACCGACAGTCCGGATCAGATGCCCTTGAATTTAGCGGTGTTTTATAAGACTGTGGAGGTTGCCAGACGAAAATTGTTTGATGAAAATTATACAACTCTCTGTTCCAGTAAAAGAGGAATCACATGTGGAATAGGATTCACCCAATCGTTCACACTTTATACGAAAAATATACACGTCTTTTACAGTGCAAATAAAACGGTTATTCTCTTTTTTTGATTCCACCTCGACCATGAGTAAACATATGTGGTTCAAATGGCTCTGAGCACTATGGGACTTAACTTCTGAGGTCATCAATCGCCTAGAACTTAGTTCTACTTAAACCTTACTAACCTAAGGACATCATACACATCCATGCCCGAGGCAGGATTCGAACCTGGGAACGTAGCGGTCGCACGGTTCCAGACTGTTTCGCCTAGAACCGCTCGGACACTATGGCGGGCGTCATTTTCCTCTTCTATTTCTTTTAATCGATGGACGTTTTCACTCCTCTGCTGTGATCTTTCGAACACTGTCCAAAACTAACGAAGCATTCTCTTATAAAATGGAATTACAACGCCTATATTGAAGAAGTTGGGTTACTGGATAAAAATCCTAAGGCTAATATTGATGGGCCACCGTCATTCCGGAGAAGCAAAACAGTGAGAGCAAGAAAGGGAGAATGTTTATCAAAATATTATTGTAGTGCAATGTAGGTAGATTCCTAAATGTAGATTTATTTCTCGCTCTTTGCATCTGTCCCGTTTTCGCTATCTAGATGACTGAAAGCCACAAAGCCGAAAACCTGTAGTCGTTTTCTCCATTAAAGTTACATTCGTTCTTGGAAATCTCAATGACCTCCCGGACTTATCTTTCATGAGTGTTAGATTTCTCGGCTAGGACATATAAGATGTGGAAATCCAAATGTTCCATTACCGCAGATTTGACTGTTTGTGTTAATCACCTATGACATGAGTGGAGCATTGTTTCTTTACTAATAATCAACGTAATTTTAAAGGTTGTTCAGTATCTTAAGTGTGCCAACAAATCATAGTATTTCTTCCTCATAAGAAATTTAATTTGCGAACCGATCATAGGATGGCTCTGAGCACTATGGGACTTAACATCTGAGGTCATCAGTCCCCTAGAACTTAGAACTACTTAAACCTAACTGAACTAAGGACATTACACACATTAATGCCCGAGGCAGGATTCGAACTTGTGGCCGTAGCAGTCGTGCGGTTCCGGACTCAAGCGCCTAGAACCGCTCTGCCACAGCGACCGGCCATCAGAGTATGATATGTCTATGTAATGAAGTTATTGCTTTCTTGGCCTGATACTAATGTGGTACGTTTTTTTCAGAGAAGCAAAATTACTGATTTGCGTAAGCTAATTGCCCAAAGACATATTGTATTGAAGTTGGATGATGAAGAAGCACCATATGTAACTCATGGGCTGTAAGTCGCTTCTGAAGATATACATGACGATATAAATGAGGGCTACACGTCTTGAGAGGTAGCAGAATAGACCAAAACAAGAAAAAAGTCCAGAGAACACGAATTCTACCCCAATTTTATATCTTAAGAGCTATGAGCATCTATCCATCTTCGTTACTGTGAAACACATCTCTTCCACTGCAAACTCTTCGATGTTACGGACGACCAAAGAATGCAGTAACGAAATGACTAAACAAAGGATAACACATTTTTGTCAATGTGAAACTGTAGAGCTACTAATGTATTCTACTTGCTATTACATACGAACTGCACTTGTGAGGCATTTCTTAAGTAAGTGCTCATTATGACTTCCATTACGATGGTCGGTTCAATGATAAAACTACAACGTAAAAGCATTTCATAGCGCGTGCGCGTAGCGGGAGGACTATAGACAGGCGTGTCGGTCGGTTTTGCTCGGTCCCTCTCGGAAGTAAGCGGAACAGTGAGAGATTTCGTTTAGTATTGCGCTGAGGTATTTTTCGATAGGCGCAACTCTATGAGTGCGGCAGAATCGTGGCGTCAGCTTGTTTACCCTTCGCTATTTGTTCGTTGTATGAAGCTCATTCACAGGAGCAATGTCCGTTTGCACAGAACGACACGGTCTAGCAATCTATAGTCAAAATTATTTAAAGACATGACAAAAGAGAGGGCTGATAATTTTCAATTCGCGTAAGCCATTGCTTGGTTGCTGTGACTCCGTATTACAATAACATGCAGAGAGATTTAAACACATAGATGACAATGAAAGAGCAAAAAATTAGAAGGCTAAACAGAATGAAGGTATTGCTCAGGACATTAAGAAGCATTTTGAACTAAATTTACCGGCATGGGGCACAGGAAGAAATTGGTGGTACGAACCGCAAATCTCTGAAATCGCACCCATTATCCCATTGTCAGTTGCAACAATTATCAGTAGAAATGAACGAAGAGTTTGGAGACTTCATGCATTACTGCAAAGCACGTTAATTAAGTCAAGGGGAAGATCTGGAACGATTTCTCGATTTAAAACTCAATATTGTTGAACTGACGAAGGGAAACGGGAGTGCCGTAGTGAAACCTAGAACATCCAGAATGGATTGCAGACTTCGCCTTTGAAGTGGGCTTCATTGAACACTGTCGCAGTTAAACATTGCAAAGTAAATTCTTTCTGATATGATGGGGATGCATTTAAAAATAAAATCGCGTTGTAGAAGGGACACATTCTGACAAAGACAGTCCAGTTTCCTTGCCTTGATGCACTTGTATATAGTATGCAACGAGGAATAGAGGTATGCATCAACGTGCTACTGGGTATTGGAGGTACCGGTGTGTACAGCAATCTTTACCACCACCTCTGGAGGTCTCACTGGATGGTGGTAAAACATGCATTGTGTTGTTTTCATGAACAATAAAAAGGGCGGAAATTATGTTAATGTTGAACTCTATTTCTATTTTCTATACAGGTTTCGGAACTAAAGGAACCGAGGTGATGCAAAAATTTTCATGGTGTGTGTAGTTCCAACATTGGCCACCATATACGAATCTGCCATTATGAATGCCAGAAAGACGGTTAGAGATGTTTCCATATACAATGGATTGGGAACGAAATGTGGACTGGAGAGGAGAAGCAACTGAAAAAGGCAAAATGTTGATTTTATTATTAACACTCGGTTTTTCATTATGAGCAATGGAGACGTCCACGAAATGCTGTACAGCGTCAGATCTACAGTTGGTGGCCAAAATTGAAATAATTGTTATCCAGCGTAAATCTGTTCCGTATTAACGCGTTAGCTTTGGATTGTTTGCCAATCCAGACGACAATTACAGCTTACACCGAAACTCAGGGAGTGGCCACATTTCAATAATGATCACCCAAATCATTCAGTAAGCTTGAAGGATTCGGAAGATTCAGTGTGTGTGGAAGATTTTCCATTCAGAAATCACATTTGATTGCCGTTACACTGTGGATGTCCCAGTGGAAAATGAACGTTGCCACACTGCATTCATCGTATTGCTGACAGGACCTTTACGCTTCGTGTAAGTGGAAGAGTAAGTGAGTACACAGTATTGTTTGAGAGTGAATCGGAGAAAGACGAAGGTAATGAGAAGTAGTAGAAATGACAACAGCGAGAAACTTAACATCAGGATTGATGGTCACGAAGTCAATGAAGTTAAGGAATTCTGCTACCTAGGCAGTAAAAAACCAATGACGGACGGAGCAAGGAGGACATCAAAAGCAGACTCGCTATGGCAAAAAAGGCATTCCTGGCCAAGAGAAGTCTACTAATATCAAATACCGGCCTTAATTTGAGGAAGAAATTTCTGAGGACGTACGTCTAAAGTACAACATTGTATGGTAGTGAAACATGGACTGTGGGAAAACCGGAACAGAAGAGATTCGAAGCATTTGAGATGTGGTGCTATAGACGAATGTTGAAAATTAGGTGGACTGGTAAGGTAAGGAATGAGGAAGTTCTACGAAGAATCGGAGAGGAAAGGAATATGTGGAAAACACTGATATGGAGAAGGGACAGGATGATAGGACATCTGCTAAGACATGAGGGAATGACTTCCATAGTACTAGAGGGAGCTGTAGAGGGCAAAAACTGTAGAGGAAGACAGATATTGGAATACGTCAAGCAAATAATTGAGGACGAAGGTTGCAAGTGCTACTCTGAGATGAAGAGGTTAGCACAAGGGAGGAATTCGTGGCAGGCCGCATCAAACCAGTCAGTAGACTGATGGCCCAAAAAAAAAGTGGAAGAGACTGCAGCTTACAGCCAGAGCGTGGCGCAAAGAGACTACAGTCTCTGCCGTTCGAGCTGTCCGGGATACCATGGCTATCATGGAACTGATACGTGCAGAAGGGCCATACTCAACGCCACGCGCTTGATTTCCACGGTCCCACGTGAGTAGCATCCGAGATGACAGCCGTATTGTTCGCTCGGCGAGGCAGGATAGTACTGGCCTGTCGCATAACTTGAAACAGGATTTGAGTTTGTTTTGCAGTGCGACGACGTGTGGAGCACTATGGACTGACACCAAAGCGATCACTGTTCTAGATTCTCCTGATGCGGTGCCTGAGAGAATGTCGATAGTGATGAGCCCAAAGACAGCACTGGGTACAGGAGTTGTGTCGTTTATTTTCAAGATTGCAGTGGAGTCCTTTAGTGGCAATGATACGGTGGTATCTCCTTGCAAGTGGGGCAGGTGATTTTTGCCGAGAACGGGCGTGCGGATACAGAAAGTCTTAGTACAAGTTCTAGTGTTATGACAGGCTTGCAGACTACTAGTCGCCAGTGCTTGAGGTTGTGTTTAAAGCGGAGTGACAGCTCGTGGAGAAAGGGACATAACTTCGGGATGTTCGGACAGTACGGTGATAACGCAACACTGTGGAATCCGGCACCTTGTTTATGCTATCCGTGTTTCAGCAAGTAACTGGTGGAAACGAGTGCTATTGTCCGTGGGGGAGGGGGTGGGGAGGGGCAGCACTTTTACAGATAAACGTCGTGGCAGGCTATTAAACGTGACTGTTTTTGCTTCGAAGCAGAGACCTAAGCAATACTTAGATGACTGTTCTTGCATGATGGTTCTCGGGTCATCCCTTTACTAACGCAAGTTTCTGTGATGCGGCCTGATTCGATTCTGCATTTCTACGTGAAGTTCTTGCTTAACATTATTGGTTTTTATGGATTTTTTGAGGCGCAGCACAAGTTAATGTTTCAAGGTTGAGGGCGCCTCGTCAGTTTAAAATTCCTGACTGCACTTTCTTCCGAGTGGCGCTATGAATTGTGATCTACCGTAGCAAGTGCTGGTTTTATAGCTGGGTTAACACTGTGTGCGTGAGTGTGTATGATTATGAACACTGGCGTTGTGCTGCGTTTGTGTTAAAAGTATTTGTGGTTAGGGGGACGATTTGTACTTCAGGAGAAGTTAATGTGTCCGTATGTGTGATCCGGATGATCTGGAATCCAGTCCGAGTTATGAGTAATGGAAACAAGGCACCAATGAGCAAGATTATCAAAAAACATTTGGAACATAAAAAATAGTATAAAATTTGGTTGATTTTTAATGTATTATGTTTTTACTATCTGTGAAGGCAACATTCTACTTTCGGGATTTTGTTGTCTCCAGCGAAAGAATTTCTTAAGTATTTTTGTGTGACATCTGGTACAGTTTTATATGGTATGTTCTTATAAGTTATGTAGTGGTTGGATGTGTTTTGTTAATGCAATCAAATTTGAAAAACCCTTAAGCTCTTTAGAAATATTTTGAGTCACCATTTTAAAGGTTTATTCGGATGAGTAAGGAAAATAAACCCCCCCTCCCCAAGAACCATGGACCTTTCCGTTGATGGGGAGGCTTGCGTGCGTCAGCGATACAGATAGACGTACGGTAGGTACAAAAACAACGGAGGGTTATCTGTTGAGAGGCCAGACAAACGCGTGGTTCTTGAAGAGGGGCAGCAGCCTTTTCAGTAGTTGCAGGGGCAACAGTCTGGATGATTGACTGATCTGGCCTTGTAACAATAACCAAAACGGTCTTGTTGTGCTGGTACTGCGAACGGCTGAAACCAAGGGGAAACAACGGCTGTAATTTTTCCCGAGGGCATGCAGCTTTACTGTATGATTAAATGATGATGGCATCCTCTCGGGTAAAATATTCCGGAGGTAAAATAGTCCCACATTCGGATCTCCGGGCGGGGACTACTCAACAGGACGTCGTTATCAGGAGAAAGAAAACTGGTGTTCTACGGATCGGAGCGTGGAATGTTAGATCCCTTAATCGGGCAGGTAGGTTAGAAAATTTAAAAATGGAAATGGATAGGTTAAAGTTAGATATAGTGACAAATTAGTGTAGTTCGGTGGCAGGAGGAACAAGACTTCTGGTCAGGTGACTACAGGGTTATAAACACAAAATCAAATATTGGTAATGCAGGAGTAGGTTTAATAATGAATAGGAAAATAGGATAAGGGTAAGCTACTACAAACAGCATAGTGAACGCATTATTGTGGCCAAGATAGATACGAAGCCCACACCTACTGCAGTAGTATACGTTTATATGCCAACTGGCTCTGCAGATGACGAAGAAATTGAAGAAATGTATGATGAAATAAAAGAAATTATTCAGATAGTGAAGGGTGATGAAAATGTAATAGTCATGGGTGACTGGAATTCGAGTGTAGGAAAAGGGAGAGAAGGATACGTAGTAGGTGGATATGGATTAGGGCTAAGACATGAAAGAGGAAGCCGCTTGGTAGAATTTTGCACAGAGCACAATCATAGCTAACACTTGGTTTAAGAATCATGAAAGAAGGTTGTATACATGGAAGAACCCTGGAGATACTAAAAGGTATCAGATACATTATATAATGGTAAGCGAGATATTTAGGAACCAGGTTTTACATTGTAAGACATTTCCAGGGGCAGATGTGGACTCTGACCACAATCTATTGGTTATGACCTGTAGAATAAAACTGAAGAAACTGCAAGAAGGGGGGAATTTAAGGAGATGGGACCTGGATAAACTGAAAGAACCAGAGGTTGTACAGAGATTCAGGGAGAGCATAAGGGAACAATTGACAGGAATGGGGGAAAGAAATACAGTAGAAGAAGAATAGGTAGCTTTGAGGGATTAAGTAGCGAAGGCAGCAGGGGACCTAGTAGGTAAAAAGACGAGGGCTAGTAGAAATCCTTGGGTAACAGAAGAAATATTGAATTTAATTGATGAAAGGAGAAAATATAAAAATGCAATAAATGAAGCAGGAAAAAAAGGAATACAAACGTCTCAAAAATGTGATCGACAGGAAATGCAAAATGACTAAGCAGGGATGGCTAGAGGACAAATGTAAGGATGTAGAGGCTTATCTCACTAGGGGTAAGATAGATACTGCCTACGGAAAATTATAGAGACCTTCGGAGATAAGAGAACCACTTGTATGAACATCAAGAGCTCAGATGGAAACCCAGTTCTAAGTAAAGAAGGGAAAGCAGAAAGGTGGAAGGAGTATATAGAGGGTCTATACAAGGGCGATGTACTTGAGGACAATATTATAGAAATGGAATAGGATGTAGATGAAGATGAAATGGGAGATATGACACTGCGTGAAGAGTTTGACACAGCACTGAAAGACCTAAGTCGAAACAAGGCCCCCAGAGTAGACAACATTCCATTGGAACTACTGACGGCCTTGGGAGAGCGAGTCCTGACAAAACTCTACCATCTGGCGAGCAAGATGTATGACACAGGAGAAATACCCTGAGACATCAAGAAGAATATAATAATTCCAATCCCAAAGAAAGCAGGGGTTGACACATGTGAAAATTACCGAACTATCAGTTTAATAAGCCACAGCTGCAAAATACTAACACGAATTCTTCACAGACGAATGGAAATACTTAGAAAATCCGACCTCAGGGAAGATCAGTTTGGATTCCGTAGAAATGTAGGAAAATGTGAGGCAATACTGACCCTACGACTTATCTTAGAAGAAAGATTAAGGAAAGGCAAACCTACGTTTCTAGCATTTGTAGACTTAGAGAAAGCTTTTGACAATGTTGACTGAATACTCTCTTTCAAATTCTATGGTAGGCAGGAGTAAAATACAGGAAGCGAAAGGCTATTTACAATTTGTACAGAAACCAGATAGCAGTTATAAGAGTCGAGGGACATGAAAGGGAAGCTGTGGTTGGGAGTAAGACAGGATTGTAGCCTTTCACCGATGTTATTCAATCTGTATATTGAGCAAGAAGTAAAGGAAACAAAAGAAAAATTTGGAGTAGGTATTAAAATCGGTGGAGAAGAGGTAATAACTTTGAGGTTCGCTGATGAGATTGTAAATCTGTCAGAGACAGAAAAGGATTTGGGAGAGCAGTTGAATGGAATGGACAGTGTCTTGAGAGGAGTATATAGGATGAACATCAACAAAAGCAAAACGAGGATAATGGTATGTAGTAGAATGAAGTCGGGTAATGCTGAGGGAATTAGATTAGGAAAATGAGACACTTAAAATAGTAAAGGAGTTTTGCCATTGGGGAGCCAAATAACTGATGATGGTCGAAGTAGAGAGGATATAAAATGTAGACTGGCAATGGCAAGGAAAGCGTTTCTGAAGAAGAGAAATTTGTTAACGCCGAGTATAGATCTAAGTGTCAGGAAGTCTTTTCTGAAAGTATTTGTATGGAGTGTAGCCGTGTATGGAAGTGAAATATGGACGATAAATAGTTTGGAAAAGAAGAGAATAGAAGCTTTCGAAATGCGGTGCTACAGAAGAATACTGAAGATTAGATGGGTAGATCACATAACTAATGAGGAAGTATTGAATAGGATTGTAGATAAGAGAAGTTTGTGGCACAACTTGACCAGTAGAAGGGCTCGGTTGATAGGACATGTTCGGAGGCATCAAAGGATCACAAATTTAGTATTGGAGGGCAGTGTGGAGGGTAAAAATTTTAGAGTGAGACCAAGAGATGAATACACCAAGTAGATTGAGAAAGATGTAGGTTGCAGTAGGTACTGGGAGATGAAGAAGCTTGCACAGGATAGAGTAGTATGGAGAGCTGCACCAAACCAGTCTCAGGACTGTAGACCACAACAACAACAAGGAAAATAATTCTTAATTTAAAGTAATAATTTTTAAATACACAGGTCACCATCTGAAAGCTGATTTTTGATGTACCAGTTGTAGCAACGCAGGTGAAATATAAAAAATTCTGTAGATGAGTAAAGTTTCGGAAACGCGTTACGTCTAAGGTAATCAAAGTTTTTAATGTATTTGAAAATAAGTATGAAACCTTGGTTGTATGCCTGTCCCCTTTCCTAGTAAGGGCCATTAATCAGCACAAAGTGACACTGTGAAGTTATAGCTAAGCGATCAACATCCATGAGGTACCTGTACAGCGCGACATTACTGATAAACAGGTTACCCCCATAGGATCATGTAACTTTAATTACAGGCGTTACACAATTTCGACCTAATGCAATTGAGGAGACCTTAACACACAAAGAAATATGGGTGCTTTAACTAACAACTGTGATAAACGTGTAGAATGGATCAAATTAGTGAACGAGACAGTGGATACCATAAAGTCCCTCTATATTTCTAATTAAACAAAAGTGCACAAATACAGGACAATTATGTTCATGAAATATTAACACTGGTTACAACTGAATTACAATATCAATGCCTTGGCAGATATTGTATAAAGAGTCTGAGGTGAAAATGTTAAAGTCACCATGACAATTGGGGAGACAACTCAGCTTGCCAAAGTCACAAAGTGATTGCTGATTGTTAATTTTAAGAAGGAAGGGAAAAGTTACAGAACGAGTCACCCATGCACCTACTGTCATCACTGGGTGCCCGATGTGCCCGCAGTTGCTATTAAGGCTACTTGAGTTAAAATATGTAATCCTAAAACACATCTGAAGTCTTTGCATGCGTCCCGTAATTCGGCCTGTGAACGTTGCTGTTGCTCACTACCTATCGTGTAACCAGTGTCCACTAGTGTTCCAAACTTCTAAGGCATGTTCCTGCACCTTTCTCTCCCTCGGAGCTCAAAATCGAAGTCCTTCTATTGGCTGAAGTGTCCCCTGTTTAATCTTGGATGGAAATCATTCTACAGAACATTGCCAGCCAGATGCTGAATTTTTACTCTTTCTTTGTGAGTGTGAGCATTATGCATGATTTTGACCACCAGCGATAATGGTTCCTCCGAGTGCTGACCAACGAGATACGTCCTAATAAGGCAGCAGTATGCCTCCCATTTTCAATTTTTATATAATTAACACATCGTGGGTGTTTTAGTCCTGGAATTCAGACACAGGCAACCTCTTCGAAATGGTTCAAATGGCTCTGAGCACTATGGGACTTAACATCTATGGTCATCAGTCCCCTAGAACTTTGAACTACTTAAACCTAACTAACCTAAGGATATCACACAACACCCAGTCATCACCAGGCAACCTCTGACTTTGACTATCTATCGTGTTTCGCGTTTCAGCTAAGGCCTTCTCCACCTACGCTCAAGCAGTTTTTGTTCTCCCACTCCAGAATTCAATTATATTAGCTAATGGTAGCTGCTGTTCCCCAGTAGTAATAATTCAATTAGCTTTGGTTCCACGCTTCCAAGCACCGAAGAACTGGAGTCTCTCTTCGCCCTCCACCCTGTAAGTCTTATCTCTGAACCGTTCATTACAGAACTTGTTTTTCAGCAACGCCTGGGGATGGCAGCTAACGTAGGAAATGCTGTTAAAATTTGGGCGCAATGGAATTCTTGTCATCAATTCCAAGAAAATATCATTACATAAGTTCCTTCCTGAACGATGAATCCCATCCTGTTATCACGGAATCAGAAGTAAATGCAGGTGCAGCACCTTCTAACGCTCCAAGGATTTCAGAAAGTCAGAGTTCAGCAACATCATCATCGTCAGAATCAGTATTTTCTTCTGTTTTGTCAAACCAAAAGAAAGCCATTAGTAACTCATTTCCGACGAGCGAGAAACATTCAGCTAGCAGTCTGACTCCAGTACTTCATCTCAATGCTACAAAGGGGGAAGAGAAAATAGGATTACGAAAACTTCGAAACAAAGACACCCAAGGGGTTACAGAAATGCGCTAGATGCCCAAGACAAACCTTCAAATGCAGAAGAGAATTCATCTTCACTGTCACCTGAAGGTGAGTGAGGTGTCTAGAACGTACATTGCATTCTCTGTAAGATCAAATAGTACGACGCTAGATTCGTGAAGGAAAGGGACTGAATCAGTTGTGTGAAGTATGAGGTTTGGTATCACCAAATTTCCGTCGGGGCTGCTGGGTGTAACCAATACCACGGTGGTAAATTCACGTAATAACTAATGGAGTAGTTAATCCCTATATCTTCCATACTTTGTATAAATGTATGACTGTTTACAGTGATTCACACTACCCCAATAGTGGTCAAATTTTCAATTTTCCGTTATTTTAACATTTTATGTGACCAGACATGATCGGCTGGTGTATCCAATGGCTCCCCTCACCATCGCAACATATACTGGGCCAACATGATGATGACAAATGACAGCTGGCAACTTTCATTCTCTTCGGAGGCTCCAGATATGGATACCTCCAATGGATACCGCCAATCAGTGAATCATCTACAAGATGACATAGTGTTGTCATGCAACCGTTTTTACCAAAACTGCCATGTAAACCTCACCCCTCCCCTTCTCCCGAATAATCAAAATCCAATACATTGATGAAACCATCTAACCTAAATTAATTCTCTGTTGGCAATCAGTGAAAGATTATGGTTAAAGTCGACTTCAATTGACTGTCACGTCTAACTAATAAAATTCGACAGTAATTTCTTACTCTGGAAATTGCTTAAATGAGCAGTCTTATTCAACGCATGTTGATCAGATGCCAGAAGAGTGGAGAAGAGAGCCAAAGTAGAGTCATGAGGGTGCCGCTGTCCTTTTTAAAGGACACTTGCCAGAACTGCAGGGAAAGGAAGAGAAGCTTCAGAGAAATCACAGGGATCGGCATATGTGAGCCAAAATCTGCCGAACATGTGCCATCTGTATTTGCTTCCGAAACAACAGAAAGCTGTTGATTAATGAATGACTGTCCACTGGCAGCAAGGAGGCACACGATGCATGACGAGGCTAACAGCACCAGGCCATGTGATGTGATGCAGTAATTCGGCCATATAAATGCTTTAATGGAGAAGAAGTAATACATAGTACATTCAGATTCATAAAAATTCGGCAAGACTGTTTCAGATAGCCCGGTGCCATTATTTTTTACATGTTGGCAGTTGCTCAAATTTACAACATACGTCGCAATGTTTTCTGTTGACCGACATGGAAAATACTATACAAGTGGTAGCGGAATGTTTTACAATTAGCATTTAAGTATTTATCAATACAAACGATTTGGGAGACAATCTGAAAAGCCGTCTTCGGTTGCTTGCAGATTAGCTGTCGTTCATCGGCTAATGAAGTCATCAGAAGATCAAAATAAACGGCGAAACGATTTAGAAAAGATATCTGAATGGTGCGAAAACTGTTAGTTGACACTAAATAAAGAAAAGTGTGAGGTAATCCACATGAGTGCTAAAAGGAATTCGTGAAACTTCGGTTACACGACAAATCATTCTATTGAAAAAGCCGTAAATTCAACCAAATACCTAGCCATTGCAATTACGAACAACTTAAATTGGAAGGAACACACAGAAAATGTTGTGGGGAAGGCTAACCAAAGACTGTGTTTTATTGGCAGGACACTTAGAAAATGTAACAGACCTACTAAGGAGACTGCCTACACTACGCTTGTCGGTCCTCTTTTAGAGTACTGCTGCGCGGTGTGGGATCCTTACCAGATAGGACTGACGGAATACATCGAAAAACTTCAAAGAAAGGCAGCACGTTTTGTATTGCCGCGAAATATGGAAGAGTGTCACTGAAATGATACAGGATTTAGGCTGTATATCATTAAAAGAAAGGCGTTCTTCGTTGCGACGGAATCTTCTCACGAAAATCCAATGACAAACTTTCTCCTCCAAATGCGAAAATATTTTGTTGATACAGATCTACCTAGGGAGATACAATCAGCGCGACAAAATAAGGAAAATCAGAGCTAAGCGGAAATGTGTAGGCGTTCGTTCTTTCCGCTCGCTATACGAGATTGGAATAATAGGTAATTGCGAAGGTGTTTCGATGAACCCTCTGCCAAGCACTTAAACGTTATTTGAAGAGTAGATGTAGATATAGAATATATCGCTCCCATGAACCATGGACCTTGCCGCCGGCCGCGGTGGTCTCGCGGTTCTAGGCGCGCAGTCCGGAACCGTGCGACTGCTACGGTCGCAGGTTCGAATCCTGCCTCGGGCATGGATGTGTGTGATGTCCTTAGGTTAGTTAGGTTTAAGTAGTTCTAAGTTCTAGGGGACTAATGACCACAGCAGTTGAGTCCCATAGTGCTCAGAGCCATTTTTTTTTGGACCTTGCCGTTGGTGGGGAGGCTTGCGTGCCTCAGCGATACAGATGGCCGTACCGTAGGTGCAACCACAACGGAGGGGTATCTGTTGAGAGGCCAGACAAACGTGTGGTTCCTGAAGAGGGGCAGCAGCCTTTTCAGTAGTTGCAGGGGCAACAGTCTGGATGATTGACTGATCTGGCCTTGTAACACTAACGAAAAAGGCCTTGCTGTGCTGGCACTGCAAACGGATGAAAGCAAGGGGAAAGTACAGCCGTAATTCTTCCCGAGGGTATGCACCTTTACTGTAGACAGCAAAGGACTTGGAAGGGCAGTTGAACGGAATGGATAGTGTCTTGAAAGGAGGATATAAGATGAACATCTGAAGAAGAGAAATTTGTTAACATCGAGTATAGATTTATGTATCAGGAAGTCATTTTTGAAAGTATTTGTTTGGAGTGTAGCCATGTATGGAAGTGAAACGTGGACGATAACTAGTTTGGACAAGAAGAGAATAGAAGCTTTCGAAATGTGGTGCTACAGAAGAATACTGAAGATAAGGTGAGTAGATCATGTAACTAATGAGGAGGTATTGAATAGGATTGGGGAGAAGAGAAGTTTGTGGCACAACTTGACTAGAAGAAGGGATCGGTTGGTAGGACATGTTCTGAGGCATCAAGGGATCACAAATTTAGCATTGGAGGGCAGCGTGGACGGTAAAAATCGTAGAGGGAGACCGAGAGATGAGTACACTAAGCAGATTCAGAAGGATGTAAGTTGCAGTAGGTACAGGGAGATGAAGAAGCTTGCACAGGATAGAGTAGCATGGAGAGCTGCATCAAAGCAGTCGCAGGACTGAAGACAACAACAACAACGACATATTTTAAACGCACTTAATATTGTATGGTTGATTATTATAGGTAAAACTTGTCTCACCTTTTCTACATCTTTCTGTATGATTTCTGTCTGGATTAAATATACGGAGTGAAAAGAATTTAAACCGACAATCTCTGGGAGGTTGTAGGGGACACCAAAATAAATATTTTTTCCTAATGTCATTTTTTTCCTATTGAAAGTATTTAAACCGTTAGAGGAAATTTCTCTGGCGGCAAATTAATTAAACCAATAAACACTACTCCATTTTTTATGACCAAGAGACAATACATTAACACAATCCTATTTCAGTTACAGGAGCATTTCAAAAATGCCTACGTTGCCACGTAAACAGAGGTTACTCCGTCGGATCATGTCCTGTCTGACGCGTGCAAAAACACTAGGAGTATCCTGAATTGTTCCTGCTCCTGGTACTGGTACTATCCGGGTAACCAGATCCTCTTCTGATGCAACAGGAGTCGCGTAAACAAGGTTGATGAGGGATACGGCGATTAGGATATTGTTGATAAACCCGCTGTGCAGCTCGTCTGTTGTGGTGCGCTATGTAGTACGCACCAACCTCATTAGTGTACTCACTCCAGGTGTATCGCTCCATTAGTAAACAGAGACAATGCGCTACTACACTGGTGGACAGCAGTTGTTTACAACTGCACAACGTAATACGCCCTCTAACAACTGAAGAACGTAATACGGCCTCCACCGGTTTAAATAATCCCTATACGAAAAAACGACATTAGGGGAAAATGTTTGTTTTGATGTCTCCTACAACCTCCCAGAGTTCGTCGGTTTAAATACTTTTCACCCTGTATAGCAGTGGTCCTGTAACAAAATGGCGACCGAGTTGCGCACATGGGCTAAGCAGTAGTGTTTTCTTCTATAGAGGGTGTTACAATAAGGTACGGCTAAACTTTCAGGAAACATTCCTCACACACAAAGGAAGAAAATATGCACACAGAGGAAGAAAATATGTTATGTGGACATGTGTGCGGAAACGCTTACTTTCCATGCTACAGCTCATTTTATTACTTCTCTTCAAATCACATTAATCATGGAACGGAAAAACACAGCATCAGAACGTACCAGCGTGACTTCAATTTGTTACAGGAAATGTCCAAAATCTCCTCCGTTAGCGAGGATACGTGCATCCACCCTCCTTTGCATGGACGCGCTGATGCAACCCTGGGGAATGGCGTATTGTATCACAGCCGTCCACAATACACGCACGAAGAGTCTCTACATTTGGTACCGGGGTTGCGTAGACATGAGCTTTAAAATGCTTCCAAAATTAAAGTCAAGAGGGTTTAGGTCAGGAGACTGTGGAGGCCATGGAATTGGTCCGCGTTTACCAATCCATCGGTCACCGAATCTGTTGTTGAGAAGCGTACGAACACTTCGACTGAAATGTGCAGGAGCTCCATCGTGCATGAATCACATGTTGTGACGTACTTGTAAAGGCACATGTTCCAACAGCACAGGTAGAGTATCCCGTATGAAATCATGACACCGTGCTCCATTGAGCGCAGGTGGAAGAACATGGGGCCCAATCAAGACATCATCAAGAATGCCTGCCTAAACGTTCGCAGAAATTCTGTGTTGATGACGTGATTGCACAATTGCGTGCGGATTCTCGTCAGCCCACACATGTTGATTGAATCGAGGATGTACAGTGCATGCTGACCAAACTAAAATGAGCTCTAACATGGAAATTAAGTGTTTCCGGACACATGTCCAGATAACATCTTTTCTTTATTTGTGTGTGAGGATTGTGTCCTGAAAGTTCGGTCGTACATTTTTGTAACACCCTGTATACAAAGCCCCATGATTCAGAAAGCCCCGCCATAGAATATGCCTACAAACTTAATAGTGTATTCTTTTTGTAATGTATAGGCACAGTAAATATAATTTCGTTATTGACAATCCTCCTTCTGTTGCTGTTAGAATTGGCAGCAGGAGTTTTATGACACTGATTTTTGAAATTATTATTCACTAATCCGTAATTAATCCGTAATAGAACTGGGATAGTAAGTCTCTCATGGGAACGCCACACATTTTTAGCCAGCCATTATCATTAGAAGCTGTTCTGGATTTGTGATTCTTGAAACTTTATACGATAACAGACCTAATCCTCTGGGGAAAAACAGTCCACGTAATGGAAGTATTTTCTGCTGCATTTTGAATTTCATGCCGACCGCCGTGCTGGTTGCGTGGGTGTGACGGCTTGATAGGGAGGGCGATAGGCGGCCGTGCGCCGCTGGTCACGAAGTCTCCAAGGGCGCGCCGCCCCGCGGCCCACAACTGCCCTGGCGACGCCGGCTCTGAGGCCGAGACTGCGACCCATTTAGCGGGCCATCGATGCGTGGCAGTCACGGAACGGCTCGCCGGAGACACTCCGTCCGCACTTTACGGCCTCCGGCGGCCGCTCAACTCGGTGGCAGTTTTTGCGGCTGCAGACTTCGCGTCTAAAACTGTACACCTGTACAATGACGTGCGTGCCACAGCGCACTTCCTTATTTTGCCCCCTATTAACAATTCCTCTCGTTTTACTAGCGGACCGAACTAAACAAGGATTTTCTTTGAACTTTGCACGTCTTCAGGAAGCCATTAAAACATTATAATGTGGAAGTAGTAAGGTGCACTGTTCTGACAGTTCCGAGAAAACCCCAAGAGAAGTCTTGGGTGTCTATTCTTTAACTGTGAAACATCCCCGTAGGAAAATTTATATTTTACTGTGCTGGTAAACTCCTTACGTTATTTGATACTCAACGTACTCACATATTTCCCTCTTGACTTATTCTGATCATCACCAAACTGACACACAATATATATATCAGCGCAACACAATCTGACTTTCAATAATCCTACAAAAGAGTGGCTCTAACTAACAATAACCTATACCTTTCATGAATCACTTACCTCACAAAAATCTTCGTTACTCGAACTGCTGCAATACAGCGATCGCCAATACTGCCAGCTAAATAAAAGATTCTAACTACTGAAGGCACTAACTACTGATAGGCACAGTTAGCAAAAGAAAGATTTTAATAGAGAACAAACAATGTATTTACCTTAATAGTCATAATATACTGTATATCACAGTTCATGACATCCATTCTTAAAAATTTCAAAACTCCGCCAACTCTCTCCCCACATCCACCACTGCTGGCGGCTCACCTGTAACTGCACAACGCTACGCGCTGTTCACATCCAACTGCCCAACACTACAATAGCAAATATTCCAACAATGCAAACCAGCCACAGACTTCACACACCACAGTCAATGATTTTCATACAGAGTGATACGTTGCGTTACCAACATAAAAACCTGAACAGCCTACTTACAACTGAAGGTACCGATAGTCAGAAGGCATTGTGGTCTAGAGTTCAATGGCGCGATGGCTAAGTGTGCTCAGTAAGAGGATTATGTGCCCTCTGTAATAAAAACCTGAGTGAATGGTTCAAAGATGAACTGGAACGGGTGTAAAGCGACGTCTGCCCTGAAGATTGTAATTTTTTTTTAATTACTGGCCATATTATTTAATTTCTATGTCATTTTAGACGTAATAGAATGAAAACAAACCTGTTGTGTTTTCATGAACTTGTAGTGAACTTCATATGTAATTACATTTTCAAGGACGAGGAGCAGGCTTGCAAAGCCCTAGTCGAACGCCGATGAATAATGATGCGAATGACGTTATCCACAATCAGTAATACACTAAGTCAAATTGTGCCAGACGACAAGAGTAATCAACAAATACCTGTCGAATGTGCTTTTGACACCACAGGTTGCAGGATGGTGTTAGTCATACAGACACGAAAGGCATAAATTGGAACTTCGTGCAAAAATATATGCTTCTTTCATTATGTTATCTCCCAAACGTTATATAAATTAAATAATATGACCAATAATGAAACAAAAATATATTATTAATTAAGCTCTAACCGAAGCCGAACCGTCGCCTCATACAAGTTCATCTTACGTAGCTCGAACACTAATCTCTTGACCACCATGGACTCTAACATACGGCACCTACGCACGGATACATAACCCACGTAACTGATGGGTAAAACCCCTCTTGCGATATTCTTGGAAATACCAAAATAGTGTCACATACTATTTGCGCATTATGTTGTTTTAATGGTCTTCTAAAAGCGTACGAAGTTTGAAGAGAATCGGTGATCCAAATATTGTGGCCTCCCCTTGCCAGAAAGGTTGAAAGTTTTCTCTGTACGAGCCGTTGTTTCACTAATTTAATGAGCAAAATCTCTAGAGGCTGGAAACATAAGGGTTAAAAATTCTTTTACTTTCTTATTACCTGAAAGCCTACTTCAATATGCCACTTTTCCAAAATTCTATGCCAAGATGCGTCTCGGGTTTTTATCCAACTTCTATTGGTATAATATTTTCTTATGTAGCAGAAGAGTAGTGGCTTTACACTCTCTCGCACGTAGGGACGAGATTTTACACGCACAGTGAATTTCACATCTTAGTTACTCAACCCTCTAACTACCAGGAATTTTTGACCCATTGAGTACCAGTGAGGTACTCTGTTTACACCGGACGTTCTGGTAGTACTTTAATGAACCAACGCATAACTATACATTACAGTTCTTCAGCTTAAGAGTAATGATTCTGTTTTAATGAATATTGTGTTCAAAAAACAAAAATAAGTTTAGAATGCGGTCATACTGACCCCAGCGGTACTCAGTACAAACAATCGTGAAGAAATTTTAATCTGTTGAAAATATAAATCTGAAGAGAACATCACTGGATACAACTGACTAATAGAGAGAAATTCATAAACTTTGAAGCAAAATGTTTCTGGAAACAAGAGAGATACAATTCCCCAACGTGCTTTTGTAGTCAAATTGAGCCCAGTGGTACTACGAAGAGTAAAGTAGCAATTGATGCAACAAATCGTAACAATGGGTACCAAAAAAAGGGAAATGATGTTTTCATTGCTGATGTGCTTCGTGTAACATCTGTTGAACATAACATTCATCACTCTATTTTAATAAATGTTACATACAAGAAACAAACAATTTATGTTGACGCTAAATTGACCCCAATATTACTCAATGGAAAAACTATGAATGAATTTTAACATAGATGTGAACGAAAAATCACAGGGAGGAAACGATAGTCATGTACCTCGAAACCAATAGTTTGGAAGAAAATGGGGACAATTATTTCCTTTGTGCTTATGGAGTAATATTGACCCAAGTGGTACTTGGGAATATTAGAATTGACAATAATATTAATATGATATGTAGTAATAAAATGATATTAACACATGGAAAAATGTTTTAATACAAGTGTAAATGTTTTAACGACAGTGTGAAAACACTGCTGACTAACAGTGTTAATACTACAGTCACCATTGCTGTTAGTAACTGGTGCTAATAGTAATATTAATAATAATAGAAACAATAATACAAGAAGAGCATGGGCCTCTCTATTACACAGTTGAATCGTAAAGCACCAGGAAACCATCAGGGTTAGCAGAAACATCAGTAAATTCACTGCAAATGCAGTGGAACACTGGAAAAAAAGGTGGTTGTTGTTGTTGTTGTTGTTGTCTTCAGTAGTGAGACTGGATTGATGCAGCTCTCCATGCTACTCTATCCTGTGCAAGCTTCTTCAGCTCCCAGTACCTACTGCAACCTACATCCTTCTGAATGTGCTAAGTGTATTCATCTCTTGGTCTCCCTCTACGATTTTTATCCTCCACGCTGCCCCCCAATGCTAAATTTGTGATTCCTTGATGCCTCAAAACATGTCCCACCAACCGATCCCTTCTTCTAGTCAAGTTGTGCCACAAACATCTCTTCTCCCCAATCCTATTCAATATCTCCTCATTAGTTACGTGATCTATCCACCTTGTCTTCAGTATTCTTCTATAGCACCACATTTCGAAAGCTTCTATTCTCTTCTTGTCCAAACTAGTCATCGTCCATGTTTCACTTCCATACATGGCTACACTCCAAACAAATACTTTCAGAAACGACTTCCTGATACATAAATCTATATTCGATGTTAACAAATTTCTCTTCTTCAGAAACGCTTTCCTTGCCATTGCCAGTCTACATTTTATATCCTCTCTACTTCGACCATCACCAGTTATTTTACTTCCTAAATAGCAAAACTCCTTTACTACATTAAGTGTCGTATTTCCTAATCTAATTCCCTCAGCATCACCTGATTTAATTTGACTACATTTCATTATTTTCTTTTTGTTTTTGTTGATGTTCATCTTATATCCTCCTTTCAAGATACTGTCCATTCCGTTCAAGTGCTCTTCCAAGTCCTTTGCCGTCTCTGACACAATTACAATGTCATCGGCGAACCTCAAAGTTTTTAATACTTCTCCATGAATTTTAATACCTACTCCAAATTTTTCTTTTGTTTCCTTTACTGCTTGCTCTATATAGAGATTGAATAACATCGGGGAGAGGCTATAACCCTGTCTCACTCCCTTCCCAACCACTGCTTCCCTTTCATGCCCCTCGACTCTTGTAACTGCCATCTGGTTTCTGTACAAATTGTAAATAGCCTTTCGCTTCCTGTATTTTACCCCTGCCAGCTTTAGAATTTGAAACAGAGTATTCCAGTCAACATTGTCAAAAGCTTTCTCTACGTCTACAAATGCTAGAAACGTAGGTTTGTCTTTTCTTAATCTTTCTTCTAAGATATGTAGTAAGGTCGGTATTGCCTCACGTGTTCCAACCTTTCTACGGAATCCAAACTGATCCTCCCCGAGGTCCGCATCTACCAGTTTTTCCATTCGTCTGTAAAGAATTCGCGTTAGTATTTTGCAGCTGTGACTCATTAAACTGATAGTTCGGTAATTTTCACATCTGTCAGCACCTGCTTTCTTTGGGGTTGCAATTATTATATTCTTCTTGAAGTCTGAGGGTATTTCGCCTGTCTCATACATCTTTCTCACCAGCTGGTAGAGTTTTGTCATGACTGGCTCTCCCAAGGTCGTCAGTAGTTCTAATGGAATGTCGTCTACTCCGGGGGCGTTGTTTCGACTCAGTTGTCAGAAAAGAATGTTGGAATCTAGTCAACATCCACATAGTTACATCTACATCTACATGATTACTCTGCAATTCCCATTTAAGTACTTGGCAGAGGGTTCATCGAACCACAGTCATACTATCTCTCTACCATTCCACTCCCGAACATCTCGCGGGAAAAACAAACATAGAAACCTTTCTGTTCGAGCTCTGATTTCTCTTATTTTATTTTGATGATCATTCCTACCTACGTAGGTTGGGCTCAACAAAATATTTTCGCATCCGGAAGAGAAAGTTGGTGACTGAAATTTCGTAAATAGAACTCGCCGCGACGAAAAACGTCTTTGCTGTAGTGACTTCCATCCCAACTCGCGCATCATATCTGCCACACTCTCTCCCCAATAACGTGATAATACAAAACGAGCTGCCCTTTTGTGCACCCTTTCGATGTCCTCCGTCAATCCCACCTTGTAAGGATCCCACACCACGCAGCAATATTCTGACAGAGGACGAACGAGTGTAAGCTGTCTCTTTAGTGGACTTGTTGCATCTTCTAAGTGTCTTGGTAATGAAACGCCACCTTTGGCTAGCCTTCCTCACAATATTATCTATGTGGTCTTATTTTCAAGGGGGACTCGTTGTCTCCTTCGCTGTTTCTCATTGCCACGATAGCAGTATCAGAAAACAAACCCAGGCTATCGAACAGTGACAGGTTTTCCGAAAATATCCTTTATCGTATATGGGTGACCTGAAGCTCTGTGGAAAATGTGAAACTTAAATCCAGTCTCCGACGAATTCTGCTCGAGTCTTCAGCAAAGACATTATCGTGGAATGCAGCTTAGAAAAGTGTGCCATGTTACCTCTACAGTGGAGAAAAATCTCTGAAAGTCACGGCATCAAAATGCCGTATGGATAAACCAGCAAGTACCCCAGTTAGAAGCATACAAATACCTGGAATTTTGCAGTCAAACTTGAGAATCTAAAAAAGGTAATCAACTAGAAGTAAACCCAGTGGGTACAAAAATTTGGAAATAGAACTAAATGACGATAATATCACCAAGGAATTCAATTCATGGAATATACCCGTCATCAGATATACAGTAAGCATTGAGAATTGAACAGAAGTAGAGCTAGAGAATCTGGGTAGGAGAGCAAGAAAATTCAGTACAATTCATCATGCACTTGACCCTCGCAGTGACATCAGACAGAGGGAGAATAGAAGCAAACATGGGTAGACTATGTGAAAGATAACAATCAACTCTGAAGTCAACGGCAGAATGATTTTCAAGGTAAAGCAAACCAATAATAAATATTGGAAAGCTGTACTCCACGGCCAGACTCACAACTTGCGCAGAAAAGCATTCAGTGGGGGTTTCTGGATAAGATAGGAAGCTAAATAAATGAAACCGATCCCTGCTGACCAATAGAATCTTAAAGCATGATTCAAAGTATGCTTTCTTCCTGTGCATGAGCAGACCGTCGAAACTAACGCCAGATAAGTCAGTATAGAGATACCAGTAAAATGCCCAAAATACAAACTGCGCAAAAAAGCTGACGAAACAGTGGTCTCTATTTGAGCAGCTTCAAACATAAATAAATAAAATCGCTCACACCGAACCAAAGGCACGAAGATGTGGCACGAATGATCCACTGAATGATTCCAAAATCATCATCTGCCAGTGGCAAGGTACTGCTGGAAGCAAAAACCAGGAAAAGTGCATCAGAAATCGCAACTGTAGAGAAAAATAAAGTGTTGATCGCTGGCAATGACATCCCCGGTGACAGCAGAATTGACAAGAAACTACATGAAAAACTACCAGACAGGAATCTGGCTTCAACCACTAAGAGTGGTTTCATAGGTTCTCGAAAGTCATAGTGAGCACTTGTAAACCACTGGCACTGCTTAGTTACTGATCTGACACCTGCAAATACGCACTTTACTGGGATCTGAAAGAAATATCCGCCGATACATCATGTATTTGTAGACGTAACATGAAATGCATCATATTGGACACAAGTGCGGCGTTTACGTTTTTCAGTAATATCAACGATTATAGCAGTAGGAGTGAGAGAATCCGATACGAAATGTACATGCTAAGGCAACAAGAAGAAAAAAGAAAGAAAAAACCACGCACTACGAAGGAATTATCCGAATGGGACGGAAATTGGTAGATGTGGTGTACATATACAAATAAACAAATGACTACAATATTACAAAAAACAGAGAAAGGGCTTCACAAAATGAGGAATTCAGTAGCGTCTTAGTTAACCTGCGGTCTTTATGCAGGCAGCTATTCGGCGTAATTTTGATTGATAGATTTGTTGAATGTCCTCCTGAGGAATATCGTGCCAAATTCTGTCCAACTGGCGAGTTAGATGTTCAAAATCACGAGCTGGTTAGAAGGTCCTGCCCATAATGCTCCAAACGTTCTGGCGATCTTGCTGGTCGAGGTTAGGTTTGGCAAGCACGACGACAAGCAGTAGACACTTTCTCCCTATGCGGTAGGGCATTATCTTGCTGAAATATAAGCCCAGGATGGCTTTCAGTGAAGTGCAACAAAACAGGGCGTAGAAAATTGTCGACATGCTGCTGAGCTGGAAGGCTATCGCGAATCATAAGCAAAGGCGTCCTGCTATGAAATGGAATGGCACCCCGAAAGCACCACTTCTGGTAGTCGTGCCTTATGCTGGGTCCACAATCAGGTTGCGCCGAACATTATTTACATATGTACACCAACATCGGTTTCGGCGGGGAATCTCAATGAGTGGAGTAGAATTTTCCTCAGTGCCTGTACATGTACTCATATCTACAGATAGCCGACCCTTTCGGATATTTTCTTCCGTTTCTGTCCGGGGTTTCCCCCTTTTTCCTTAATGTGTGTTTATAAGAGCGACATCTTCAGACACAGCGAGATTTTGGGGAAAAATATTAAGGTAGACAGCTAGGGACTTTCGGCAATGCAGAAGATTACGTTAAATTGAGGGGCCTTTAGTCTGGTAAGGATTGTGTACAGGACATAAACAAACATTATTCTCGTTTCTGTAATGACGTAGACTAATCTTTGTAAAACTGAACAGGGATTCCATTCCGACTTGCCGAATTATTAGTTTTCAACATTCTCAGCAGTTTCTCTTCACCATAGACTCTTATTGTATGTCAACCATACAAGAGTCTGGGCGAGGTGACAGTATGTTTTTAAGAGTCTCCACGTGAACGATTTCTTAGAAGTGGAATTTGAAACTTCGGCCCTCCTTTTGCTATGTGCTGCTGCTAAACCAAACAGGTCAACGTGTGACCAGATGGAGGCCTTGATCGGCTTAGCGATTTTACACAGGGCCAGATTTTATTCGCAATCTCCGCCCGCCAGATCTTTAGCCGAGGTATGACGGCTGTAGCTGTTTTTTTCTTCTTTTTTTGCCCAGACATCTTTTCACAGACGCACGAATGTCTTCTAATCTTTGCCTGCCGTCATTTGTCCGTTCTGTTTCGAACCTTTGAGCATTTATTTCCATAGCATTCTAATTTAGTTATTAAACCACGATGGGTCTTTTCCATCCTTAATCCACTTACTAGACACATATTTGTCCAGAACACGATTTACAACCTGTTTAAACTCTGCCCATAATTCCTGTATGTCCGTCATTCTGGAACTAAGTGACTGCAATTCATTGTCTAAGTGAGATCCTAACAACTGCTTACGTGCTTCTTCTGGTAGAAAGACTGTCTTAGACCTCTTGACTGATTTATTAACTTTCGAAGCCTTAGTCGGTGTGATGACATCATGATACCTAATTCCCGTCTCTGTGTTGACACCGGCGATAAAGTCCGGCCGTACTTCACAAGATTTTCTGTCTGTACCCACTCTAATTAATCCACGTACGTCTCAGTATATAGACGGTAGGTTAAAGTCACCACCAAATAGTATTGCATGATCTGGGTATCTATGTACAACTGACCATAGACTTTGAATGACTCTAGAACATTCACAGTAGAATCCGGTGGTCGGTAAAAACATCCAACAATTAACTTGGATTCACCAAGATCTGAAACTTTAATATTACCTTCAATTGCAACCTCAGTAGAGACAATATTTTTGGCGACTGTAATGAACGCTTGCCCTCGTACGGCGTCTAATCTATCTCTGCGACAAGTATTCCAAGACTCACTAAATATCTCCGCGCTTTTTCAGGTTTTAGCCAGCCTCAGTCCCAAGAATAATTTGGGGTTGAGGATCTTTCTGGAAGGCAGCAATTTTGGAAACTCTGTTACGAATACTTCGATAATTTACTGATAAAATTTTGACAGTCGAAGTTTCTCTATTCTGAACGACATCTGACTTACCTTGCTGCGTATCGACTAGTGGGTGTTCATCAGAAACCTGAAACTACCGTACATCCTCAGAAATCCTCATGTGTCCTCCACAAGTACTCGACCGGCCACGTAGTTGCTTCCTTTGTGTAGTGCACTCCTGACCTATTAAGGGGGCTCCTACAAATCCACTCCTGATACCGCAGGTCCACAAATCTGCAGCTTCGACCGACACAGAGACAACGAAGCCGTATACTACAGTAGCCATCTGCCCAATGCAGCATAAAATGTGATTCATCACAAAAAGCTGCCTGTCGCCACTCCATAGTCGTCTAGTTGTAGTATTGGCATGCAAATACCAGTCTTCGCTGCCAGTCAACAGCAGCAGCAGCAGCCAGCATGCTTGCATGAGCGGACCGCCTGCTGTGGAGGTTCATATGCTATACGGCCGTTGAGGAGACACTGTAGGTAGCGCCTTAGTTTATCTGGGTCGTTAGCTGCTCAACAGTTGTACGCCTATTCGCTCGTACACTTCTGCACAGCTGTCGTTCACCCGTATTATTTGTAGCCCTTGTTGTGGCACAACTGCCTAGGCGCCAGTTTTGAACAGCGCGAATTTGCCATATACGGCATACTTGAACCACGAGCAATTTAGGAACAGCCGTTTTGGAAATGATTCTAACCTTGGCCCGAAAACCAATGATTATACTTTTTTCAGCTTCAGATACATCGCTCCGTTCCCGCATTACGACAGCAACTGAATCATTTCCTATATTACCCGATACGCTATATATACCCTCCACTGATAATGCTGAAACTGCCATGGGTGTCACATCTGTAGCGGTACGACCGTTTAGGATAGGAAAAGTCACATTTGTGCAACACTGTGAGCACAAGTTACAGCCAGGTGCGGGCCGGATTGCAGTGAGTTACGCATACAACCAGTTGCGAAGTATAATAGAGGCCACAGATCCATCAAACTGCTGAAAGAGTATACACAGTGGTTTTGCATGTCGCAAATCACAGGCAGAATGGTGGTATGAGTACGTGACGCGAAATGGCGTGTATGGCAAAACACGGGCGTACAGCCACATACAAATAGGTGTGTATTTCTAACGAGATTGATTCAAGTGTGGCAGCTCTTCTGGATGGCTGGGCATGTCACACTAGCAGCTACATGCAGCAGCAGATTGGGCGCCACCGTTCCAGTTCATGGCAGGTCGCTGGTTGACCCTCTGACACAGGGTCCGTAGCCAGCCAGTGGCGGGCCACTTCATGGCTCGCTACCGCAGGCATTTGTCCTGGCTTCCAAAAAGGCCGGATGCATTCTGAGACGAGGGCCGTAGATTCGGACTCTGGATCACGGGCGCTTGTTAGCACCGTGATCTTAGCCATACCGGCGAGAAGCATGCAGCTGGCGTTCCGCAGGAAAACGCCCCTACGTGTTTCATGAAATGTATTCGCAATTGTGAATGTGAACTACCATCAGCTGTATAATACAATAACGACAATCAAATAACAGGCAAGCGACTTTCAAGTCATGTCTCACATGTGTGAAGATATACATAGTCAATGAACGAGTATAAGCCGTTGACACTTGGTCGACGACGTATGGAACATTGGGTCTGGTTGCGGGTCGTACTCAGATAGCCTAATGGTAAGGCGATCGCTCGTGGTAGGCGGGAAATCCGTGTTCGAGTCCTGGTCCAGCACAAATTTTCACTGCCGTCATTTCATTATACAGTTGATGATAGCCCATATTCGAAAGAGCAGATACATTTCAGGTATTTCATAACGTTTGTAAACGCTGTTGCCTGTTACTTCGGAAATTCATGCGTTTCTGAAGGAACTTTCTGTCGTAATTCAGAATAATACAGGTGCTGCAATATCGTACCTAAGTATTCCCGTGTTAACTCAACAATACTGTTCAATCCGCAGAATCTTCAAGGTTGAACCATGGATCAGTGGGTGTCCTATATGTGCCTGATTGGAGACAGACCTGGTGATCGAGCATGCCAAGGCAGTATGTCGACGCTCTGTCCTACATGTTGGGTTACAACAGCTGTAACTTGGCAGCGCAACACATGGCATCACCAAATTGACGTATAAATTGGCAGCCAGGGCGCTTGGAATACCCACGTGAGAGCTCCTGCTGTCATGCAAAACCGCACCCCATACCATAACTCTAGGTGCAGGTTCAGTGCGTCTAGCATGCTTACAGGTTGGTTGCTGACCCTCAGCTGACCTTTTAAAAACACACACAGCCTTCACTAGCAGCGAAGCAGAATCAGCTTTCATTAGAAAGACCTCCACTCTGCTCTCCAATGAACTGTCAGACACCACTAAAGTCGCAAATGCCAGTGGTTTGGGGTCATTGGCTCCGAGCTGCGCCTTAACTAACCGATTTGTAACAGTTCCTTGTATCAGTGAGGTGCTAGCTGCCGCTGAAGTTGCTGCTGTAAATGCGTTACGACGCGCCAGAGCAATACGCCGAACTCGATTGTTATGGCAATAAGCCGGTCGGAGTGACCGAGCGTTTCTAGGCGCTACAGTCTGGAACCTCGCGAACGCTACGGTCGCATGTTGGAATCCTCCCTCGGGCATGGATGTGTGTGTTGTCCTTAGGTTAGTTAGGTTTAAGTAGTTCTAAGATCTATGGGGCTGATGACCTCAGAAGTTAAGTCCCATAGTGCTCAGAGCCAGCTCCGGCACACCAGTAGGGAACGACACAGAAGAAACGGCTGTGAGAAGAGGTCAGACAATCGCAAGCTGGCCAACCTCCATCATCCCCCTAGGTGAAGCAAACATAAGCGCCGCCCCCGACTGGTGGCGGCCCACTTCGATAGCAGTTCACACGATAGCCACTTCGTTAGCCTACACATCGTAGCCTCTATCCTTGGCAGACTCTTCGTAGCAAAGACTAGTGTTGGTCCTCTCTTCTTCTTTCGTTTCACTTCGGTTTGCTTACGCTGTATCTATCATTTCATTGTGCGTTTTTCTTTTCTTAGGGTTTTTCTTCATTCTTTCTCATCTTCTTTTTCTCTTTTATTCCGAGGTGAAGGATTTCGAATTTTGCGTAGATTGTCTTGGAACCTTATGTTTTCATCTTCAGTAATTAATTTAGCTATTCGTCGATGGCTGAATTTTCTGAAATCCCTAATTCTACTACGTATTTCTCAGTTTCTGTAAACCAGTTGGGATTCTTTTCATGCTTAAGGAAAAAGTCGAAGATTCTATTCAGAAGAAGACTGCTTATTCAGTAGAAGACTGATTATCGCCGGCAGGAGTGGCCGAACGGTTCTAAAAAAGGAGGAGGAGATTAGCGTTTAACGTCCCGTCGACGTCGAGGTCGTTAGAGACGGAGCCCAAGCTCGGGTGAGAGAAGGAGGGGGAAGGAAATCGGCCGTGCCCTTTCAAAGGAACCATCCCGGCATTTGCCTGAAGCGATTTAGGGAAATCACGGAAAACCTAAATCAGGATGGCCGGAGACGGGATTGAACTGTCGTCCTCCCGAATGCGAGTCCAGTGTGCTAACCACTGCGCCACCTCGTTCGGTCGAGCGGTTCTAGGCGCTACAGTCTGGAACACCGTGACCGCTACGGTCGCAGGTTCGAATCCTGCCTCGGACGTGGATATGTGTGGTGTCCTTAGGTTAGGTTCTATTTAAGTAGTTATAAGTTCTAAGGGACTGGCGACCTCAGAAGTTATGTCCCATAGCGCTCAGAATCATTTAACTGATTATTATGTATGTGGCCCCTTGCTTGCGGCACATCTATCGACGTTAAGAAATTGTAATTGCCTTGTTGTGATAAAACTCATTAGTACGAGTTGTGTGACTGTTTCCGTAGCAAACCGAGTATGTAGGATACCTAGGCCCATCAGCGATGATCTCCACTCTTGGTAGCGCCACATGGTCGTTTCGAGACCGGTCTTCTTGCAACCGTTAATTCCCGTCACCACCGTTGCCAGCAATTATATACAGTGGCTGCATTCTTGCCAAGTCTTTCCGTCATATTGCAGAAGGAACACACAGCTTCTCGTAGCCGTAGTGCACAGCCTTACAGCACGACCTTGCTCAAACTCAGTGAGGTATTCATAATAACACCTTTGTCGCCTTTAACGGCATTCTTCACGACCATCAACTCGCTACGTCCAAGCTCAGTGGTACAGCACGTATTTGAAGCAAACCTGATTTCCAACCTCGTATTAGTGACACACTTAAGCTACTTGCGCGAGATCTGAATAGACATGCAGAAACACTTCTGCCAACTTTCGTTTATGTCTCACTACTGTTTCTTGGTGCTGTGATTTTTTCCGCCAGTGTATATATGCGAAATTCATGAATAAAAAGAAACGATTTCAATACTGAAATGTAGTATCTCATTTTTACTCTGTTTTTGAACTAACTGTCAAGCTACTGCAATTCAGTAGTTATCTGATATGTATCATCTTAATATATTTCTATTTTGCTTTTCATGTAATTAGGTGGCCGAATGTATCACGGGGAAGGTGATAAGACAAGCAAAATAAAAAAAAATAATTATCTTGGAATTTGCTTCCTGTTCTTCGTATGTAATATCTTTTTCACACTTATCTCCATTATCTTGCATTTATTTATTTGCTTTTTACTTAAATTTGAATTCTCATACATTCCTTCATTTTACCACTTAGTTTATTAAATTTTTCTGATCATGTTTTCAGCTGTGTGCCCATTCAATATATTTCCTCTTCATCTTATTTACAGTCCACCACCAGAAAATAACTACCTAATTGCAAACAACCAACTAGGCGAATACCATTAAAGGTTTCGTAAACATGATGGTATACTACCTGCCTTAATAAAGGTAAAATAATGATCTGACGCTGGCCAAGGATGCACAAGAGGCTACTATCATATGCTTCTTAGACTTCAGCAAAGCCTTTGACACTGTCGACTTCGCATTTTATTTGCCAAGCCTAGTAGTTTAAATTTATCACTGAATACAATGCAATGGTTGTGCTCATACCTGAACTCTTGGCAGCAATGCATCATGTGCGTCACCATAAACTCACAATGCAGACAGTATCAGGAATCGCCCAGGTTTTGGTATTAGGTCCTATGCTTCTTTCATTGTATGTCAATGATGTATCAGGAGTTTTGTCCTACTGCAAATACAGTAAGCACGCTGATGGTTCAAATGGCTCTGAGCACTATGGGACACAACAGCTGTGGTCATCAGTCCCCTAGAACTTAGAACTACTTAAACTTAAGGACATCACACGCATCCATGCCCAAGGCAGGATTCGAACCTGCGACCGTAGCAGTCGCACGGTTCCGGACTGCGCGCCTAGAACCGCGAGACCACCGCGGCCGGCGCACGCTGATGACCTCCGGTTACATCTATGTGCAAAACCAATAAATCTCAAATAGCTGTACACAATATCAGTGCCGAATTGTGTGCTCTATCAAAATTGTCCCAGAATATCGGATTGAAGCCTAATCCATCCTACCCCAGGTGGTACTGTTTGGTATTTCTGGGCTCATTCACCCAAAATATTGGGAATCTATACTGTCTTTAATCCTAAAGAAGACAAATATCAGCTTCTCTCACGCAACTAAAAATCTTTTACTAGTAACAGATGGAAATCTAATTTGGACTCAGCAGGTATCTACTGTGTGCAAGATGGCATCAACATCTCTCCATTCCCTTCAGAAATATAAAAAAGCCATTTCGTGTTGATCTGTTACAGAAACTTGTTCAAATTCTTGTACTTCTAATTATTGAGAACAGTGATGTTATTCTCATGGTCTTTCTCAGAGAAGCTCATGGCAATGAATACCAATGATCGTTATGCCTGTGCTGTTCGATTCTTTGACCATATTTCACAATCGTATGCACAGCTATCCAGACTGTGCGCAGACAAGTGCAGAGGCTTCCATTACACACTCTGTCTTCTCTTCTGTGTTCTCAGCATACACTTTCCCTTCTATCTGTCCTCAACCTTAACGCTCTTGTCTGAACAACATGCCAGAAACACCTGTTCCTAGCAGAGCGAAGTCCTTTCCGTCACTCTCTGTCGTTCAACCGCTTTCTCAACGTCCTGCTCAGCGGCTGAAACCTGAGTCTAGAATAACCTCCCGCATTATATTGGAGAACTGAATAACATCTCCAGTTTCAGAATGCAGTTAATGGCACATTTTCTGAAACAACAGCAGTGACTACCATAGCCCCATTACGCACTCGTTATTCCTGTTTAATATTATTTCCAACTATAAGTTCCCCATTTTCCAATAACCAAAGCTGGTGCAGTCCCCTTATATTTTCTTTCCCCAGAACATGTTATACCACAAATCATCTAGTTTGCACACCTACAAGTTCTATCGTTATTGTTTTTGTTATTATTATTATTTCTTTCCTTTCTCAGACGTTATATCTGGTTAAAAATGAATGTGACGTGGACCTTGATCAAGCGTGACTTCCTTTTAACTGTACGGTATATGTTCCATTGCATTTTGGAACTTGCTCGTAACTGAACATGTATCAATAATTACAGATTTCTGTATTTGTATATATACGTTTATTACTATTATTACTAGTATTTCTTTCTTATCTCAGACGTTATGTCTGGTTAGAAGTAGAAAGTAACGCGGACCTTGATCAAGCATGACTTCCTTTTCACTGTACGGTATATGTTATATTGCATTTAGAAACTTTCGGGTAATTGAACATGTATCAATAATTATGGATTTCTGTAGTAGTATATATAAGTTTGGATGTAGCTGTATTGCATTAATGTACTGGTCGATATTGTGTGGTATGACTCCTGTAGTTGATAGTATAATTGGTATAATGTCAACTTCATCCTGATGCCACATATCCTTGACTTCCTCAGCCAGTTGGATGTATTTTTCAAATTTTTCTCCTGTTTCCTTTTGTATATTTTTTGTATTGGGTATGGATATTTCGATTAGTTGTGTTAATTTCATTTTTTTTGGCGAGTATGATGTCAGGTTTGTTATGTGGTGTTGTTTTATCTGTTATAATGATTCTGTTTCAGTATAATTTGTATTCATCATTCTCCAGTACATTTTGTGGTGCATACTTGTACGTGGGGACGTGTTGTTTTAAAAGTTTATGTTGTAAGGCAAGCTGTTGATGTATTATTTTTGCTACATTGTCATGTCTTCTGCGGTATACTGTATTTGCTAATATTGTACATCCGCTTGTGATGTGATCTACCGTTTCTATTAGTTTTTTTGCAAAGTCTGCATTTATCTGTTGTGGTATTGGGATCTTTAATAATATGCTTGCTGTAATATCTGGTGTTTATTGTTTGATCCTGTATTGCATTCATGAATCCTTCCGTCTCACTGTATATATTACCTTTTCTTAGCCATGTGTTGGATGCGTCTTGATCGATGTGTGGCTGTGTTAGATGATACGGGTGCTTGCCATGTAGTGTTTTCTTTTTCCAATTTACTTTCTTCCTATCTGTTGATGTTATGTGATCTAAAGGGTTGTAGAAGTGGTTATAAAATTGCAGTGGTGTACCCAATCTATTTATATGAGTGATTGCTTTGTGTATTTTGCTATTTTCTGCTCGTTCTAGAAAGAATTTTCTTAAATTGTCTACCTGTCCATAATGTAGGTTTTTTTATGTCGATAAATCACCTTCCTCCTTCCTTTCTGCTTAATGTGTATCTTTCTGTTGCTGAAAGTATGTAATGTATTCTATATTTGTGGCATTGTGATCGTGTAAGTGTATTGAGTGCTTCTAGGTCTGTGTTACTCCATTTCACTACTCCAAATGAGTAGATCAATATCGTTATAGCATAAGTATTTAGAGCTTTTGTTTTGTTTCTTGCTGTCAGTTCTGTTTTCAGTATTTTTGTTAGTCTTTGTCTATATTTCTCTTTTAATTCTTCTTTAATATTTGTATTATCTATTCCTATTTTTTTCTGTATCCTAGATATTTATAGGCATCTGTTTTTTCCATCGCTTCTATGAAGTCGCTGTGGTTATCCAATATGTAATCTTCTTGTTTAGTGTGTTTTCCCTTGACTATGCTATTTTTCTTACATTTGTCTGTTCCAAAAGCCATATTTATATCATTGCTGAATACTTCTGTTATCTTTAGTAATTGGTTGAGTTGCTGATTTGTTGCTGCCAGTAGTTTCAGATCATCCATGTATAGCAAATGTGTGATTTAGGTGTGTATGTTCCAGTAATATTGTACCCATAATTTGTATTATTTAGCATGTTTGATAGTGGGTTCAGAGCAAGGCAGAACCAGAAAGGACTTAATGAGTCTCCTTGGTATATTCCACGCTTAATCTGTATTGGTTGTGATGTGATATTATTTGAATTTTTTTTTAATATTAAGTGTGGTTTTCCAATTTTTCATTACTATGTTTAGGAACTGTATCAATTTAGGATCTACTATGTATATTTCCAATATTTGTAGTAACCATGAGTGGGGTACACTATCAAAAGCTTTTCGGTAATCAATGTATACGTAGTGAAGCGACCTTTGTTTAGCTTTAGCTTGATATGTTACCTCTGCATCTATTATCAGTTGCTCTTTACATCCTCGTGCTCCTTTGCAACAGCCTTTTTGTTCTTCATTTATAATTTTGTTCTGTGTTGTATGTGTCATTAATTTCTGTTTAATGACTGAAGTTAAGATTTTGTATATTGTTGGTAGCCATGTTATGGGGCAGTATTTAGCTGGGTTTGCTGTGTCTGCTTGATTTTTAGGTTTCATATAAGTTATTCCATGTGTAAGTGTATCAGGGAATGTGTATGGGTCTGCAATGTAACTGTTAAATAATTTAGTTAGATGTGAATGTGTTGAGGTGAACTTCTTTAGCCAGAAATTTGCTATTGTTTCTGCTTCTATCCACCGTGCATGCCTGTTATGTTGTACCGGGTTTGACCACATGTTGCTCCAGAAGTGTTCCATATCTTATGTTTGGTGGATTGTCTATTTTAATGTGTATGTTCTCTATTGTCTGGAAAAACTTCTTTTGGTTTTGTTTCCTTCTATTTTCACTTTTTTTTTGTATCTTCTAAGTCGTTTGGCCAATGCTTGTAATTTCTGCTTCTTTTCATCTAATTGCTCTATCGCTTCTTTTGTGAGATTTTACCTAACCTTTTCGTTTTTTGTCTGATATTTGTTTTCTTATAAATTGTGTTAGCTGTCCAATGTCTTTTCTCAGTTTTTCTATTCTGATCTATAGCCTGTGTTGCCATGCTGGTTTTGTGGGTTTCTTCTGTGTGTTAGTTGATTCTAATCTCTGCCTAGTATGTATACTTAGTGTAGTGAGTGCTCCTATGTAAACCAGTAGTTGTAACTCTTCCATAGTTGTGTTTTCATTTATTTTGTTGTGTATGATTGTGTTGATAGTTTTTATTGTTGTTTCGAATTGTGGGTTATTTGGCGGTCTATGCAAGAATGGTCTAATGTCTGTATTTGTGTCGTTGTATTCTATATATGTCAGCTGAAATTTTTCTTCTATATCTAACATGTGTGTCACTTCGTGTTCTATTTGTACTTGTTCTGGTGGCAGTCTTAAGATTTCGTTTTCTTCTGATTGTTTAACTGATGCGTGTTGTTCTTTGTGTGTTTGCTCTGGGGTGTGTGAGTCCATTACTGTATTTTCTTCTTCTTCTTCTGATTGCACATTAGTTTGTTCCAGTATTTGTTGTACTTGTTGTTTGATGTTTTCTAATTCTGACTGGGGTATCCTGTTATTTTTGTTTATTACACGGATCTGATCAGCTACTCGTTGTTCTGTTAAAAATTTTAATTCTGGGTATCTGGTAATAAATGTTGTGTATACTTGTGATCTGTATCCAGTTGTGTTGGTTTCTAGGTTTGTTGCTTGGTAATAACAGAACATGAGGTGTCGATTAACTTCATCTCACCATCTCATCCTCTGTCTTTGTTTTCCTTCTAGGGGTGGTTGCAGGAAGCATATCCTGCAAAACACCTTTATTTGGATTTAAATCAATTTCCAGTTGGCTAGCAGTGTCGTTACCATTGTGGGCGGGCATAGGGTTCAAGTGTCGTCCCCGACCATGACGGCGCTTGTCCGAGGCTTCTTTAGTTGTGTCCTGAACCAACTAATCACACTAAAAGGGGGGTTAGCCCTATTAGTGGTTTGTTCTTTTCGTCGCCTTTTAAGACTGGCAGAACATACTGGAGGCCTATTCTTTTCCCGGGCCCCCACGGGGATTATTATTATTATTATTATTATTATTATTATTATTATTGTGTACATAGTTCCGCGTAGTCAGCATGTACACAGCTTTCCCACTAGAGTGCGCCCCGTTAAGCACAACAGCGAGGGCGCAGCGCTCGTCCGTCTCCACACTACGAGATGGTGCTGCCTTAGAGATGGACCAAATTTTGTTTCCACCGATCCGCGTATTAATATGTAACGCGGCCAATGAGAATGCTGCTAACGTAGAACCTTTTCTCCTCACGGATCACACTCGCACAGTGATACTTGAATGCAGGAGGTATTAAACGAGTGTACAGACCTCCAATTAGTCAGTCTGAATTTGTCTGCACCAGTCTGTACCAGTCTGCATTTGTCTGTACCAGTCTATAGTCAAGTTTCAGTCTCCACCTAATAAGATTACCATATTCCTGTACATAGCCGTGAAGATAAATGAATAGACACTTTGTCACATACCAGAGATATGTGAGAATAAGATTAACTTACCAAGACCAATGGAACTTCAGATTATCAATTATAAAAGGCATCCAGAATCAAGTTACGTAGTGTCTATGCTTTTTATTATCTTAATAATTGTGTGAAAATTAATCAAGGTCTGTTTAAAGTTGGTCACCGTCAATTTGCTACTCTAAATGTGCAAGTGGCATTTCTATCATTTCAACTAACGACAGAAGATAAACACGCCACCGCAAGACCACGAGACATATTACTGACACTCGCCTACTTGATTGGAGCAAAAAGTAAAATAATCTGATGGTGTGTGTGCCGAAGGTCTTACAGTACGAACACCACAATTACTACTACTACTACTACTACTACTACTACTACTACTACTTAGTGGAAGTAGCAGCAATAGCAGTAGTGCTACCAGTATAAACTGTCTAAGATCATTGTCAGTATTATTTACTCACACTTTGTCTATTAACACTCAAATCGTTTTAATAATAATTGTCGTAGTGAAACAGATTTTCCTTAAGGAAACTGAGGTAAAAAGGGTACAGTACGTGTAAAACGCCGGTCTAATGGCTCTGTTCAGACAAGGTTAAATAAGTAAATATATTTTCGAGCATGTTACAACTCCAGTGTCAAAGGAGACATTTACCCTGTATTTACACAACACATTTTATGTGTACTACCTGATGCGATGTTGTTCACCACTACTATATACCCTTTGATGATAGCAGTCAGTTCCTAAGAGCGAAAAGAGGTTCAAAAAACAAATTAATTAATGCTGCAGAACAGCTAAAGTATGTCTTTCACGGATAGATACGAAATTGTTCCACCAAGCAGCGATCGTAACGGGAAACTCAGGACGACTATTCTGACAAAGTTGCTCATTTATTAGGGAAGAAAAGACAAAATAAACCAATGGCGATGTTTACAGCTGGTGAACAAATGCGCCAAAACGCGTCTCGTCGCTTCGGCAACTGAACAGCTTTCACAACAAAATGAGCAAAATAACGGGATTCCATTGATTGGGCATTCCGTTATTCGAGGCGAACTTGTTCCGCGCAAAATGACAGCCGGTGCAGCAGTGCGCGCATTCAGCCGTCGCCGGCGTTTAGCCTGCTGGAATTCCGCTATTCATTTCGCGGCTTTCACGCCCGTCCGCCGCGCGAATTCACGTGTTCCCTGGGTATCGTCGCTCTGGCTTTGTCTGCCGATTGACAAATTGAATAGCTGTCAGTATCTCCCGCTCTCAGCTGCGCGTTCGCGTTTCTGTCACAACAAAACACTTCCACGGAAATGTCTCCGCACACTGGCGCCCGGACGAATTACGACCTAATTCCCTCTTCCCTTAACGTACGTACAAGGTAAAGTGACATTTCAGGGTAGTGTGTGCACTCTTCTGTTAGAAATAACATCTTCCACAAATCTGCAACACCGCCGTAAATTTTTCGATTCTAGTAAAAGTTTTAAGCATTACTGGACATATACCGAGAAGCGTGTTACCAAATAACATGACCAGGCATCCTACATAATATTTGTCGCTTTGATTGTCATATATTTCAGTTTTTTCCATGAATCTTGAAATATGAACTGTTCTTGACTTCCCGACGCAGAAGTCACGTACTTTCTGCTCCATAAAAATGTCAAAACCAAGGCTGTGTGATGCTTTTTATAGACTCGTTCCTAGCAAGAATAAAGCATATTCTTTATCATGGCACTTTTTTTGAGCCATGCTAAAGCAACGATCTTTAACGTATGAAATTTTATTTTAGCAGGCGAATTATGAGGGACCTCAGTAGATGTGCCATGTTGTCATTACCTAGCTATTCCCAAACAAGTATTCCTTACCACAGGTACCCTTTATGAAACAATAGAATGTATGTGGTGGACATCGCGGCGTTTTTAAATCATAAGGGATTTGATCATAATTAAGATGTAGTAAGAGTTATTTGGATACTTATCGAATAATATGGCTTAAATCGGCCTCATTATACTGTTGAGAAAACAAATACATCGTTAGGCGATGGGGGAAAGGGAAGTACACACGCACACCTACGTTCCGATGCTTTCACATGACGGTCCGGCTACTCAGATCTGATGACGAACCCAATATACAGCGAAGAGCCGAAAAAACTTTCCTAATATCGTATAGAGGCCCCGTGAGAACACAGAAGTGCCGCAAAACGACGTGGCGTGAACTCGACTAGTGTTTTAAGTACAGCTGGCGGGAATTGTCAGCATTAATTTTGCAGGGCTGTCCATAAATCCGTAAGAGTACGAGCAGGTGGAGATCTTTTCCGAACAGCACGTTGTAACGCATCCCATATAAGCTCAGTAATGTTAATGTTTGAGGAATTTGGTGGCCAGCGGAAGAGTTTAAACTTAGAAGAGTCTTCCTCGTGCCACTCTGTAACAATTGTGGCCATGCGGGGAGTCGCATTGTCCTCCTGGAATTGCCCAAGTTGAATGTGCCGTGGATATGAACGGGTGCACGTGATGAGACAGCAGGCTTACGTACGTGTAATCCATCGGAGTCGTATCTACACGTAATAAGTTTTCATTACGGTTGTCTGTCGTCCAATTGGTATAGGTTTATTTATCAACTGTTATTTATGTTTGTAACTGAATTTTTCAGCAGTTATTCTGATCAGTGTGCATTCTTGCTGTATAATTGAAGCGTGCCGCAAGAATTTGCAGATGTGGAGTATGGCGATACCACGATTGTCTACGAGTTTTGAAATGGAAACTCCACAGCTGCTTGTATAGAATGAACGACTTCCTAGCCACAGAGTACATCATTCAAGAAAGTTTACTCGTGTTTTTACTAAACTGCTTCAGAGAGGTGCGGTCCCAAGCAGTCATACCTCATCTGGACGTCCAGGATTATTGGAAGAGATTTCCTTGGCAACAAGGACAGGCAAAGCTGGGCTCTTGTAGACTCTAGTCGTCAGGTGACTGAACCCAACATCGACATGGACATAGGCAGAAACGACGACATTCTAGGCCGTCAAGAACCCCTGAACCTATCTCTTTGTCTTTTTGCCTGGGTTGACGGTTGAAATGCAAAGTCTACGAGAAAGGTTAGTTAGCACAGGGGACGAACTGATCGTTCAGATTATCAGTATCGTTGCTCTCATAACAGAACGCCAACTAGACCTTAAGAGAGTTACACGTGGTGTTGCTAACAGAGTTCAAATGTGCATTGAAGTCGCAGTTGGTATTTATGAATAATCAATTTTCATATTAATAATTCACTTTTTACTAAACATTTTGTGTACCTATGAGGATGCTGTGCACTTCCGCAGTTCAGAATCAATACACTCGCTCCAAACCAGCTAGTAGTGGATCATGAGTTACTCATTTGAGGTCACAGCCTGGAAGAGATGATGTACGCCATTCGTGGACTCGGATAAACAACTTACTCGCATACTTAGTTAACTGGTCTTCTAGGTAACAGCGAATGTGTGTTCAGCAATAAATTATTAAATACCATAACACCATGTAAAAATGGTGAATCTTTTCAGACATATAGATCACTATTACTTACTTATTTGATGCTTAAAATAGAGGTAAAACGTTTTCCATACCAGGCAGAAAAAGCGTAAGCAAGCGCATCGCAATTTCGTTAATCTCCTGGCTAAAGTGTCATATAATTTACTACTTCATGACCTTCAAAACCGCCTGCGTTACTTCTACTCACCTTTGTTGCTCAGCGTACCTGGAGTCTCTGTCGCAGTTAATGTAGTAGTTCATCAGCACTACGTACCTGTAACAGAAGAAGAATCTATTAGAGGTAAAATTCATCACGCATATTGCTCAAATAACGTGTAAATGTTTCATCTATTTGCGCATTACGTATCGTCTCCTTCGACTGGACATACATATACAAACAAAACAAAGAAGTTCCTAGAGTTACGAACCTGTACAGAAAATAGGAATACAGACTAACATACATATCATTTCCGCCCTTTTTAATGCTCATGAACACCCAACACTGGATGCTCTACCACCACACAGTGAGACCTTCAGAGGTGGTGCTCAAGACTGCTGCACACACCGGTAAATCTAAAACCCAGTAGTCATCTTGCATTGATGCATGCCTGTATTCCGCGTGACACACTATCCACAAGTTCATCAAGGCACAGCCGGTCCAGATTATCCCACTCCTCAACGGCGATTCGCGTGGATCCCTCAGTGGTCGGTGAGTCACGTCGTCAATAAACAGCCCTCTTCAGTCTATCCAAGGCATGTTCGATAAGGTTCATGTCCGGAGACCATGCTGGCCACTCTAGTAAAGCGATTTCGTTATCCTGAAGAAAGTCATTCACGAGATGTTCACAATGTGGGCGCGAATTTTCGTCTATGAAGACGAATGCCTCGCCAATATGCTGTCGATATGGTTACACTATCCGTCAGAGGATGGCATTCATGTATCAAGCAGCCTATACGGCGCCTTCCATGACCACCAGCGGCATACGTCATCCCCACTGAATGCCGCTACAAACCACCAAGGAACCTCGCACCTTGCTGCACTAGCTGGACAGTATGTGTAAGGCGTTCAGTCTGATCGGGTTGCCTCCAAACACGGCTCCGAAAATTGTCTAGTTAAAGGCATATGCGATATCGGTGAAGAAAACGTCATTCCAATCCTGAGCGGTCACTCCGGCATGTTGTTGGGCCCATCTGTATTGCTCTGCATTGTGTCGTTGTTGCAAAGATGGACCTCACCATGGACGCCGGTACTGAAGTTTCGCATCATGCAGCCTACTGCGTGCAGTTTGTGTCTTAACACGACGCCCTGTGGCTCCTCGAAAAGCATTATTCAATATGGTAGCGTTGCTGTAAGGGTTCCTCCGAGCCATAATCTGTAGGTAGCGGTTATCCACTGCAGTAGTAGCCCTTGGGCAGCCTGAGGGTGGCAAGCCCTTGGGCAGCCTGAGGGTGGCATTCATGGACAATTCCTGTCTCTCTGTATCTCCTCTATGTCACAACAACATCGCTTTGGTTCTGGGACGCCTGAACAGTTCTCTTGTTGAGTGCCAGTCCTCTCACAAAGTAACAATGCGGACGCGATCGAACCGCGGTATTGACCGTCTAGGCATGGTTGAACTGCAACTAACTCGAGCCGTGTACCTCCTTCTGGTGGAATAACTGGAACTGATTGGCTGTCTAATAGGATCTGCTCATGCATGATTGTTTACATCCTTGGCCGGTTTTAGTGACATATCTGAACACTCAAAACGACTGTGTCTGTGATACAGATACACAGTCAAAGTGTATCTTCAGGCATCCTGGGAACTAGGGTGCTGGAAAACGTTTTTTGATGTGTGTAGATCGCACAACCACATGTCTCAGAGGTGTTGAAATTTGAAACCAACAACTACATTACATGACGGACAGCAGAAAAAGATATTGTGTCACTACGCATAATGACAAATGGAGTCGGCAGCTACACTTTTCCCATTCATAGCTGGATCAAGCATTTCTTTTAACAACTGGGCCATTGGTTGTATTAATATTACACAATTACCTCAACATTTAACCTGATGTCTCCGAATTCTCCAAATTAATGCTATGATTATCAGGGAGATTGGAGTTTAACGTCCCGTCGACAACGATAGCATTACAGACGGAGCAGAATCTCGGATTAGGGAAGGATGGGAAAGGAAATTGGACTTGTCTTTTTCAAAGGAGCGATCCCGGCATCTGCCTGGAGTGATTTAGGGAAATCACGAAAAAAGTTAATTTGGATGGCCCGACGGGGATTTGTACCCTTGTCCTCTCGAATACGAATCCAGTGGATTGGTTATCGTTTCTACATTTTGGGAGATGAAAATTTACCAACAGTCAGAAACACTGTATTAACAGGTGTTTCTCTTGGCAAGCAACATAATTACATATTTTCAATTAATTCCTACTATTGTTGCAATGTGGATCATTCACTTCACCGCAAATAAGGCGAGAAGCAGTGTGTCAGAAAGCGTTTGGTTTTGTGGACAGTTCTCGGGAACGCTTGGGCTACGTTTCGCTACATTTATACGAAAATTCATTCGTTTCTAGATATAATGTCCTGTTTTTACACAAAATAAACGTTAACGCTCAATGACTTTAGCTTACCGCAGTAGGCCTGAGATTTGGGGAAAAATACAGTCGCCAGTCTTATGGACAACTACTATAACAATTGAAAATGAAAGATTAATGCACATATAATTAGCCCTAAAAGCGTGGCAACTGCAGGTTGACACGTGTTGTGTGAAAACTGAATGTTTTTCAGAAGTAATAAATTTCGCTACAGTCTGACTTACTTTAGCGAAAGAATTACTAAAACCGGAAAACTGAAAGTTATTTTAGTGACTGAATTTAATAGTGAACTTTGTTTCTGAAGCACTACGAAATTCTATGAAATAAGGTTAGTCTTGGGCTACTTCAAGAATCATTTCAAAAGCTACTTGAATCTACGCAATTTTGAAATAAGAGATTTAACTTTGAACTTGAAATAAATGATTCTGATTAACAAAAGTAAAATTTAGTACGTACCAAGGTGAGCTGCAGTCACAGATAAGCTAAAGTGTGGTAACAAAACTCGCACTCTTAATTTGTGCTAAATATTGTAGCCAACTATGAATACATTAACTGAACTTTGAAATTAAAGCAGTGAAATGGAATGATATTACTTCAATGCTGGCGTTTGAATTTCAACGACACTCGGGTTCATTCCGGAAAAGGAAGGGACCCTGCTTGGTAATGCAATTGGGGCAATGATCAACAAAGGTTCATGCTACGTTGCTGTAATTTAGTGAGAAAAATTTAACAGTTTGAAAAGCTGAGGTCTGCCATACAGTTCTAAAACTTCACGTGCTTCCAGTCTTCCTTGTTGGTTGATTGAAGGTTTGAAGTCGTCGACCGAGGAGGTGGCGACAGTCACTCAATGTCGGCCGTCGCTGTTGAAGAAGCTGAATATTGGCGCCCCTTCTTCTCGACACGGTCACCAGGCGAAACGGGCTCTTGATGTACGCCGGCTAATGCTTCCCGTCCGCGACACAGTGTTAGAAACAATCATAGCATATCGAGCTCAATTACATGCTGCCAGACCCCGAAAGCGCGGTAACTCGCAGGAGCGTCACACAACACACCTTCTCCACCGCCCTACTTCAGCCAGACTCCCCTCTGCCCGCGCTCCACGTGGCCGAGTTCCAACTACCAAAGACCCTAAATACTTTGGTTCTACACACGACGTATCGATGTATTCGTTCGATAGCATGGTTTTCCCTAGGCAAGACGCAGCGAAAAAATACAAAAATACAAATAGTATTTTTACAAAACAAACCAATTTATATATATATAGTAAAACAATAACAATATATAAAGACACAGAAATGTCATAACTTCAGGTAACAAGTAAAGGAAAATATTTTATAGTACAATAGGTGGAAATAGGAGGATATGCATTTCCGGCATTACAATCTTTAAAGCGTACTTATTCACGTAACTTTGAAAACAGACAACGATATTCAACAAGACAGTCAACGAAATTATACAATACACAGACACAGAGAGGAAGTCCTCAGCACAACGATGTTCGACGTCACCGATCTTCTAGGTCCTCTCCACGTGCACTACTGGCCTGTCAACATCTCTTCCATACAGTGTAACGGGGACGACAGTTCAACGTAGTCCGTCGCTGGCGGTTCGTAGTTCTCTCACTCTTGCTCTTTTCTACTTCTGGCTAGGAGGTACATCCTACTGAGGAAGTACAATATCTCCAATCCGCACCTTCAGTGGTGTTCCAGTTTGGAAGATCCAAAGGAGCAAGAAATACTCTTTGCTCCTATGTTTCCAGAAATCATCAGAGCTCTTCTGCAGCAGCTTAAATTGCCGTAAAATATATGTCGAGTTTTGGTTGCTCTGAGCTCATGGGTAGGAAGGTACGAATTCCTCCGATGAGAAAATGAGTTGGGTAAGCACTTCAGCGTCGGTTTTGTGATGAGTCTTGAATTGAGGGAAGCTTCTACATTCAGAAATACAGTTTCTAGGCCCTCCCCGTCGACACTCTAGTGACATAGTACCTTGCGAAGAGTTTGATCTGCTTCCACCATCCTCCCCACGTGACCGCTTGTGGTGCTATGAAATTCCGTGTGACACTTTGCTGCATGATTAACCGGCTGGTTTTGTCAGCAGAGATGGCGGTCCATACTTCTGTTGACTCTCGGCGAGGTGCATGGAAAATTTGGGTCTTAGCACTATACACAACGCATAACTCCCACGCCTATCTATAAAGCTTTGTAAAGCTGTCCGATTGTGAGCTAGTTATTAGTTCCATGGGTACCGGCATAAAGTAATAGTGATTAAAAAACAGCTAAAATCATAGTTCCATGAATTGAGAACCCTGCCGAGGCACCAGAAAATTTGCCATGTATTCACTACGTCAGTTGAAACTAAATTTAAGACTCATACCGGAAACTCCGTGCGTATGTACGGTAAGTTTGAACGGATCTCGGTAATGCACAGTGTTACAGATAAATGTTTCGGGGTTCGCAGAGATCATCATCTTGAAAAGATATAGTGCAAATGTGAACGACTTGCCCTGAATAGAAATTACAGAAGCGACTATTCCTACAATGGTACTTCAGAACCAAAAACCATGGATTTCGTGTGTATTTCGATAACAGATAAAGATACTGGAAAAAAAGGAGAAGGGCGTTTCTAGATAAATTTATAGCCAAAATTCAGTTAAAGTGTAAGCCATTTGCTATAGTTACTTACTCAGATAATCGCGCCCGTGGTGCCCAAAACGGTTAGAAACAGGTTCATTCCTTTTTCTCAGGAATCTTCCATGAAAAAAATGGTGCATTTATAAGCCGCCAAGGACCACTGTAGACTACACACAATGCAAGGCTTGTTCAATTAGCCTGACCTGGAGAAAATGTGTAGTGTTTAAATTTTGATCTTGCGCTGCAGGATAGCTACATTATTCACCTCTTTGCGATAGATAGACATGGACTACGCAAACCTTAACCGCTTATCCATCTTATCAAGAGAACACGACTTATTACCACCTGAAAAATCCCTATTTTGCCACCTATTGGTGCTACGCACAGACCTATTACAAAGCATTTATTAGAAAGATATTTCCTAGTAGTGAGCTACATATTAACATTCAGTCGTCTCAAAATTATCGTCATTTCATAGAAGAACCATCGTATCGGGTGGGTAACTCCTGAACTTCGGTCTGTAAATTCAGTGACTTATTATGGTAAATTGTGTTCCATTTACCTCTGCAATGAAATATTGCTTGATTTAAACAGCTTTTTTGGTGCAACCAAATGCTGCAAAAGATTTCAACAAGGTAATAAAGAAATCATTAGAAAATATTCTACCGTTAAAACAAAGATAATTTAAGCACTACTCCTGATGTCGCCTGCAAAATTATAAATGGTTAAACGTGGGAACGGAACGAGAAATATGTGCTTGAAGTTAATTGAAAGTGATAGCCAAGCCTACGGGTTTCGCTGCCGTATTTCACCACAAACGGCACCTCTGCAATATCCCCGATAAGCTGCAAGTATCAGTCGTGGACAGAACAGATTGCTGTGTAGTTGGGAGCGCATTATGTCGGAGATGAATTCCACAGGCGGAAAATTGTTTATGCCCGTATGGTGGATACTTCCGCAAGCAAGGTAGGTGATTTTGATTTTTCAGGACGCACCGTATTGGAGATACACTCCGTAACAGAAGTAATGGATCACGTCCTGGAAACTGAGTAATTATTTTCCATTCCTATGTTTATGTCTAATTTTGGCTCTAAGCTGCCTACACGCTTCCTCTGTAATGTTGCGAAAGCATGGCAGCCTGCGACCTAGGCCTCCATCTCGGCAACGCTGTAAACAGCAATGTGTCGTCACAAGGGAGAAAAACGGCAGACCTTAGAAATCCACGTCAGGTATAATGTAGTTTAATGATGCCACATTGGCAGCAAGTTTCCCACAATTCTGTCCGAAGTCGCTGTGGACCTATCATACAATGGGAAGGATCTCGCTTCACCTCTTGGCCATATTTCACGCCATCTTTTGACGACCCTGTAACGGAGGTCAGAACCGCAACGCCCAGAGTTGGAACCACGGGGTGCGGTTTTCTTATGTGTGGCCAAAGAAAAAATCTGAGATATACAGCCGCTCAGATTCAACACAAAAAGGCATCTGGGCATGGCATAAAGGATGTCAGTTAAATCACACCTTACCCTGAGGCGGTAATTCCCAAACTTTTGAGGACGAAATTTCAAAAATGGCAGTTCACAGAGCGATGAGCAACACGACGATGTTATTGCCAGTTTTTGACATTGTTGATACGCCACGGACTCTTCAACTCTCCACTAAGGACATCGTGAGCCAGTAACCTCACTGAATGCGGTCTTACCCCTTTGGAGTTCCATGAAACCTCAATTTTTCCTCTGGTGTACAGTGTGGAACCACAAGTGATTGTTGAAAACCGTTAGAAGAAATCTGAACGCGATCCCAAACAGCAAATGGTGATTATGCTTCTTCGACCCTCTGTAGTCTGGGACCTTCCTGTAGAGTGATCAGGTGAGTCCGACATTGACATACGCGAGAACAAAACGGAAAAGCGTCATTCTAAAACCACTCAGTTTTGTAGGACCCTAATTTCCCCCCGCCCACGTTTGTTGAGCAGTTTAAAAATGTACCTGTACAGAGAAAACTCGTGAAGTGTGTTGTAGTCACCAGCAGGTAGGAACCGCTTGACACCTTTCCGTTACGGCATGCCTACTAGCAGGCGACCAACACTTTCTCATGGGTTTTCTCTGTGAAGGTACGTTTTCAAAGTGCTCAAAAAACTTGTGTGGTTAAGAGTGACAGTATTATCGAACTGGGTGGGGGCGATGTCTTATAAAGACCCTTTGATATTTTATGCATGTGTCGAAGTCGTATCCCCTCATTGATTATGGCATAGCAGGACACTGACGGGCTGATAAAGTAAAAGCACTCTTCAATGCTTGGGATTGCCTTCAAATTTCGCTGAACGATTTTGAACGGTTCCTTGTGGTTCCGCACACACTGGAGCAAAAATTGTAGCCATACGGCTCACCAAAAGAGCGCGGTTACATTCAGCCACGATGTCCTTAGGGATAGGTTGAAGTGTCTGTAGGATGTCAGCAATGTCAAAGACTGTCAAAAACGTCGTCCTATAGCTCATCTCTCTCTGTGAATTGTTGTTTTCGACCAAAAAATTATGTGGGAGTCAACGCCTCAAGGGGAGCGAGGTAGTGTTTATGACAACTCCTGCGGCCTTTTGGGTTGTTGGTGGAAGAGACCAAACTCCGAGGTCATGGGTCTCATTGGATGAGGGAAGGACGGGGCAGGATGTTGTCCGTGGCCTTTCAAAGGAACCATCCCGGCATTTACCTGGAACGATTTAGGGAAATCACGGAAAACCTAAATCAGGATGGCCGGACGCGGGACTGAACCGTCGTCCTCCCGAATGCGAGTTGAGAGTGCTAGGAACTGCGCCACCTCGCTCAGTGCGGCCTTTTGGTGTCTACTCTTAGCAGAGATGAGTTTGAAATATTTTCGACGGGCAAACATATGTAAATTTCCACTATGGCCGCAGTGGTTCTAACCTCCATCGCGGAGTCGTCAAAAGAAGGCGTGAAACATAGGTAAGAGTTGGTGCAACGAGATTCACATCACGTGAAATGTCCACGGTAGCGTTGGGCAGAATGAGGGCAAAATTTGATGGCAATGTGACATCATTAACCCATCTTGCGCCTCATCTGAACTACTGAGCCTTTTTCTGGCATACGTCGACACGTTGCTGTTTGAAACGTTGTGGAGCCAGAGGGTGACATCGCAGGGTGCCACGCTTGTAGATAAATGTCTTAGATACCTCTGAGCACATTTCAAGCTTAAATGCCGCAATAGTAAATAATTACACGGTTTCGAAAAAGATTTCCGTTAATTTTGTTCCGCAGTGTATATAACACGAACAGTGAAAGTCACAATGCGAGCGAATGTGTGTGTTGAGTGATTGTGACAGAAAGTCACTGAAGAGGACTCTGACGAAAAGTAAGAGAGCAGCAACTGCCAAAGTCACTGCAGAACTGAGTGTCGCCCATATGAATCCTGTCAGCACCGACGACACGCGAATGGAGCTCCAGAAGCAGGAAATTGCAGGGTGAGCTGGTATTCCAAAACCGCTCATCAGTGATGAAAGTATGAGTAACAGGAAAGCGTGGTGCCGAAGCTATAACACGTGGACTACGGGCAATGGAAGGATATAACTTGGTTGGATGAGTCTTGTTAAACACAGTTTCGAATTTGTGGCAGAGTTTACATCGCAGGAGCGAAACATGGCAGGGGTTAGGTGATAATTGCCAGCTGGGGTGGCCTAGTGGTTCTAGCCGCTACAGTCTGGAACCGCGCGACCGCTACCGTCGCAGGTTCGAATCCTGCCTCGGGCATCGATGTGTGTGATGTCTTTAGGTTAGTTAGGTTTAAGTAATTCTAAGCTCTAGGGGACTAATGACCTCACAAAGGAACCTCTCCACCGCAACCCCTTCAGATTTAGTTATACGTTGGCACAGTGGATAGGCCTTGAAAAACTGAACACAGATCAATCGAGAAAAACATGAATAAGTTGTGTAGAACTATGAAAATAATAAGCAAAATATACAAACTGAGTAGTCCATGGGCAAGATAGGCAACATCATACGTAATCTGAGCTGAGGAGCGCCTTGGTCCCGTGGTTAGCGTGAGCATCTGCGGAACGAGAGATCCTTGGTTCAAGTCTTACCTCGAGTGAAAAGTTAAATTTTTTTTTATTTTCAGACAATTATCAAAGTTCAATCACTCACAAATAATATACTTCGTTCTTCAAAATTTCAGGCCATGTTCAGATATGCTTGGACATATGCAGGATTTGACGGTCTACACCAGGAAAAATTTGAAAACGTTAAAAACATGTGTTTTGACAAAGCACAGGGAAAACTGTGCGACATTCATTTGTTGCAGTTTATGTGACAAACTTTTATGTTTTCATCACATCCGCAAGAAAACCTAAATCGGGCAAGGTAGAAGAATCTTTTTACCCATTCTCCAAGTCTACAAGTTAGGTGGGTCGACAACGTATTCCTGTCATGTGACGCACATGCCGTCACCACTGTCGTATAGAATATAGCAGACGTGTTTTCCTGTGGAGGAATCGGTTGACCTATGACCTTGCGATCAAATGTTTTCGGTTCCCACAGGAGAGGCATGTCCTTTCGTCTACTAATCGCACGTTTTTGCGATGCGGTCGCAAAACACAGACACTAAACTTATTACAGTGGACAGAGACGTGAATGAACGAACGGACAGATAATAACTTTGCGAAAAAAAAAGAAAGTAAACTTTTCACTAGAGGGAAGACTTGAACCCAGGACCACTCGTTCCGTAGCTGCTCACACTAACCACGGGACCACTGCGCTCCTGAGCTCACACTCTCCTTGATGTTGCCTGTATATGGACTACTCAGTTTGTAACTAAATCTGACGGGGGTGCGATGGGGAGGTTCCCTTGTCAGAAGTAAAGTCCCATACTGCTAAGAGCCATCAGAAATACCGTATGTGATAATCTGACTACCCGTACCGCGGTATTCCTTGCCCAATGATTACTCTGCAAGGTCGCATTACGGCCATTGATAGAAATGTGGCGAAGCACATAAATAAACAGTGAACCAGAATTCGTTTCATAGAAGCAGCAAAAACGGAACCAGCAGGTAAATGCTCCTATCGGAGCACAAAAAAGGCGAATGTGTCGCTCTTTAAAGGAATCTGATGGAAAAGCTGCCTCATCCCTCATTTTGGCATACTAAAACAAACTTTGAAACTGCACATATCGTAATTTTTTTGTGCTGAAAGAGAGTAGCAGAGAGGCAGTGACGGTGGACCTCCGCCACAGTTATGTAATCTAGCCTCTATTTTGCAGAGAAATGGTATAGGATTCCCTTGAAGACCATAGCGGACCTATATCTATCCATTCTGAGACGACTGGAAGCATTTTCGAACGCCAACGGTATTCCTCGCGGTATTAGGCACGGTAAATTATTGTGCTTTTTTGTGTCCTTATTTTCTGCCCACTCGCTGCAGACGTCGCGACTAATAAGCTAGCTCTCGATTATAGCTTCAGTTTATTAATCTCATGCACGGTCCGTCTCACAGAAACATAACACTCAGCTGTCTTTAACCTGTCAGTTACATCAATTATATCCAGAGGCGATTGCATTTAAACTTCTGCCATGTTGTGTAAATCAGGCTCAAAAGTGAAACAAGCTCGGCAACCGTTAGTGGCGGGACAATAATATGCATTAAAAATCGCAGCACCGGTCTAATGATAATCCATTAGTGGTATGCATTCAGCTCATATTCACCCGACTTTCACAAATGAAATCCGACGCTACACCCGTTTCAATAAATAGGAGAATTGTTTGACAGACTATTGAGAGATGTAGGTAATTAACAATATTGTAACTTCGTTATTGCTCTAACATTTTTTCAAATTATTTTATCTACACTGCTACACAAAGACAATTCGTTGTTTGAAGCTGTCACCAAAATTTCGAAGAGCTCTAATAAACTTTTGGACCGACATACGCTACATATTTATTTCATGTATATATAAATCAATATGTAGCAAATGTCAGCCCAAATTTTATGTCCGAATGTTTATTAGAGCATAGTGCGAAAATTTAAAGTAAATCGATCAAGACGTTCTTCAAACAACGACTTGATAAGAAAAATATCGAAAAGATATTGAGCGACTTACTTCATTCTTTTACACTGTACTAAAATAAACTATCCAAGATGGACGTGGATTACATATCTTTTTCATCTAGATCGTATATAGATACATGTATCCATATTGTTACACAGTATAAAAACAATGCCTTAACTAACGTATTTAAATAGTTTTTACATGATGCTCTAAAGTACATTCGCGCGGACATAGGCTATACAGGGTGAATTTTTCCACCGTGTAAACTCTAGGGATTGGTCGATGAGAGGTTACGGAACAAAACAGGTCTAATGAACTTATGTCCGCAAATGAGAGTTTTCCATGCTAGGGACCATTCATTAAATCATGCTTTGTTACAAAGACTACGGTCTAATACCCACTGCACCATGTAACCACAGTTACAGTACATGTTGACAATGGTTTCCATGTGCTTCAAAGAATGCGTGTATGCGCCATAGGCTGTTCTGCCTCACATGTTCACATCGGCCAGGCTGCATCCGAATGGTGTCAAGGGCACCATGAATATGCTGTTCCAGTGTCTCTGTATCTGAAACAGGCTTTGCATACACTATACTTTTGAGATGCCACCGGTCCCATAACCAGACATCGCATGGGTTTCGATCCGGTGAACTAGCAGGCCATGCAACTGGAATCCTCGTCCGATCCATCGACCGAGGAAGACACCATTGTAATGTGTCCGGACGTTAACGGCGAAGAGGGCTGGAGAGCCATCACGTAGCAGCCACATACCCCTTCTAATGACCAATGGCACTTCTTCCAGCAGGGGAGACAAAGTCATCCGCAAGAAACGCCTACAGTTCCGGGCTGTTAGACGATGTTGAGGGAAGACTGCTCTGAAAATACGGTAGCCAATTACACCGGCCTACGCATTGCGGCTACGACGATGCTGATGGTTCACTTTTACCATGCAATGAAGGCTCTCAATACTACCCCAGAGATGACTTCTGAAAGTTGAAGATAACACTCTGCGTAAAGGTGGCGTGACCACTAAAAAGGATGTATGACACAAATCCCGGAATCGTGGTTGCCTGGTGAAGAAACCAGTGACAAAACTGCTCCCGATGAGGGAAGTCTGTCGCTAGTAAGCCCTGCACACGCTGTAAGTGATGGGGGTAGCAACAGTTGTCATGGAGAATCTTCTGCACGGTTGTCTGCCTTTCCCTGCGCTGGCGAGCCAGCTGCCTGGTAATTGCACGGCGGTCGCCTTCCACAGTGTTAATCACATTTTCCTCCAAGTTCGTTGTCCGAAAATTTTGGGTAGGTCCTTCATGATTTTCTGCTTCCTGAAACGGCCCTGTCCCACACAAACGGAGAAACATTGTTTCAAACATTTAATGCTGTCGTTGTTGGCGGCGCTGGTCTCCGATACAACTTTGCTCTCCACCGCCCGTAGCCATTTGCCTTTCCGTATGTAAACACCATGTCGGCAAGTTCTCAATTCGAATACGGTACCACTCTGCACAAAGCTGCTTCACATCCACTAAGGTGAGTCGGCAAGAGAGGTTGATCGGACACAACATTACTAATTAATATGGCAGGAGAAGACGCTGGGGCATGGCGTATGAGGAATAGTACCACCCTCTAGAGGAAACCATGCGCGCTGTAGCTATGTCTGCATGGTATAGCCCATATTAGATCGCTGTCTCTGTAACAAAGTATGATTGAATAAACGGTCTCTAGCATGGAAGCCATGCATTTCAGGATTAAGATTATCAGCCCTTTTTTGTTACATATCCTCTTATCCATTAGTACCTAAGAGCTTGTATCCGGTGGAAAAGAAATACTTTGTAAATTTTTAGACGACAATGTACATATTAAAACTGACGCCGGGAAAGAGAAGATTGTGCTGTGAGAATGCAGGGTTCCCTTTTCTTTCTCGCAGTCAAAGTACGATAGCAGACCATGTAAACTACTACACAAATTATTTCTTCCATATATATTCATTTTCCTTATATTTAATTTGAAACAAAAATTGTATACACAACGTCATGTTTCGGTTTCTTCCTCGCAGTTGGTTTTACAGAAAACAAGAAAGTCGTATTTATGGCTAATCGGTTTGCGATTAGGAAACTACTACTGAATCTGATTTATCCGAAATCCTGTCGTTCTACAAATATGCAGATTAAAACCACGAGCAGCACACTTATAGATGATGCTTTTCTCACAGCATCTAGCAGCTGGAGAGATCTGTTTCACACCCTGTTTATGATTGATCCCAACAGATCTGCCGATTCATTTTAAGCGACATCAGTTTGCATTTAATGTTTCATATGCAATAACACTGCGCAAGATTTAATGTGAGAGAGAGCGGTGAGAGGACACAGTGAGGGGGGGTGGGGGGGGCATGAACATAAATTTGGGTGAGGAGGAGATGGATAGAGGGGGGAGGAACGATTTATAGAGAAAGCAGGGAGGGGGGGGGGGAGGAAAAGGTACTAGCGGGGAGAAGATCGGCAGAGAGAGTGAGGTTGGAGTTGGTTATATGTGCAACTCCATACATATTTAGAAATTTCAAAGCATCGTCAGATTCGTTTGTTATCATCATAAAATTACCATGTTTCTACTACAGACTACGGCACGCACATCTCTTCGTCTTCTTTCTAAGCTGATTTATTTTTGGCGATCGCTTCCTGTTTGTACAGTCTCGTCATTGGTTGGATTCGCTGAATTATTTTCTATAACCTCAACCGTATGTTCCCTACTGTATTGCCCTTTTGTCCCTGACCTAAGTTTGGTAGTGACTTCTACACTACACTCTCGATGTCCTACAGAGTTTGGCTGGCTACACTTTCTCGTAAGATCCTTTCAATATTACAATATGTTCAGTGCTGTCTGCTTCAAAGGGTCTTCTGAGTTTATCGTTGTTACTGTAATTTCTCACTGGGTGGTAAACTTTTTCCCTATGCTACCCTTCTAAGACATAGTGAACTATTGGAAACATTTCTAATTTTTCCGTGTTTTTAGTGCACGCTTAGAGATCAGAGAAATGTCCTCGAAAAGAGATACAGTTTTTACAGTTTCCGTACATCGATGTATGTGTAAGACAAAGCTACAGGGAAACATATTACATCGTAGTTCACATGCTGTCTCCATTTTCTCTTGGTATACAAGAAATTTTATTTCTGACAGCTCTGTAGGTACTTAAATTTCTGTAGTGCGGTATCGATTTCTGTTTTGTATTCACGATCTGCGTTGTTTTGGATAACTGCATCTTCTGTTTGCGCAGAAGAAAGACCGTCTTCAAAGTGATCTGCAGGAGCATGATCTCCAGAAGCAGTTCAGCTTCTTGGCGAAGAATCTAACCAGCCACAAATACGTTCAAAATTCCCGTACAAGGTTTCTGGCTACCATGGCGATCTTGAGATGGCTAATACACTCCTGGAAATTGAAATAAGCGTGAATTCATTGTCCCAGGAAGGGGAAACTTTATTGACACATTCCCGGAGTCAGATACATCACATGATCACACTGACAGAACCACAGGTACATAGACACAGGCAACAGAGCATGCACAATGTCGGCACTAGTACAGTGTATATCCACCTTTCGCAGCAATGCAGGCTGCTATTCTCCCATGGAGACGATCGTAGAGATGGTGGATGTAGTCCTGTGGAACGGCTTGCCATGCCATTTCTACCTGGCGCCTCAGTTGGACCAGCGTTCGTGCTGGACGTGCAGACCGCGTGAGACGACGCTTCATCCAGTCCCAAACATGCTCAATGGGGGACAGATCCGGAGATCTTGCTGGCCAGGGTAGTTGACTTACACCTTCTAGAGTACGTTGGGTGGCACGGGATACATGCGGACGTGCATTGTCCTGTTGGAACAGCAACTTCCTTTGCCGGTCTAGGAATGGTAGAACGATAGGTTCGTTGACGTTTTGGATGTACCGTGCACTATTCAGTGTCCCCTCGACGATCACCAGAGGTGTACGGCCAGTGTAGGAGATCGCTCCCCACACCATGATGCCGGGTGTTGGCCCTGTGTGCCTCGGTCGTATGCAGTCCTGATTGTGGCGCTCACCTTCACGGCGCCAAACACGCATACGGCCATCATTGGCACCAAGGCAGAAGCGACTCTCATCGCTGAAGACGACACGTCTCCATTCGTCCCTCCATTCACGCCTGTCGCGACACCACTGGAGGCGGGCTGCACGATGTTGGGGCGTGAGCGGAAGACGGCCTAACGGTGTGCGGGACCGTAGCCCAGCTTCATGGAGACGGTTGCGAATGGTCGTCGCCGATACCCCAGGAGCAACAGTGTCCCTAATTTGCTGAGAAGTGGCGGTGCGGTCCCCTACGGCACTGCCTAGGATCCTACGGTCTTGGCGTGCATCCGTGCGTCGCTGCGGTCCGGTCCCAGGTCGACGGGCACGTGCACCTTCCGCCGACCACTGGTGACAACATCGATGTACTGTGGAGACCTCACGCCCCACGTGTTGAGCAATTCGGCGGTACGTCCACCCGGCCTCCCGCATGCCCACTATACGCCCTCGCTCAAAGTCCGTCAACTACACATACGATTCACGTCCACGCTGTCGCGGCATGCTACCAGTGTTAAAGACTGCGATGGAGCTCCGTATGCCACGGCAAACTGGCTGACACTGACGTCGGCGGTGCACAAATGCTGCGCATCTAGCGCCATCCGACGGTTCCTGGTGTGTCCGCTGTGCCGTGCGTGTGATCATTGCTTGTACAGCCCTCTCGCAGTGTCCGGAGCAAGTATGGTGGGTCTGACACACCGGTGTCAATGTGTTCTTTTTTCCATTTCCAGGAGTGAATTTCCAGATACATTGAGCTTTTGGTTAGCAGCTTGGCGTTTGCTCCTGCACTGCACAAGAAGACTTGAATATTTATAGTGACTTTTATGTTGTTTCATTAATGAAAACATGCTAATGTACTTGTACTTATTTACAAGTAAAGGTGAAACAATTTTATACAGTTACTTGTGTTCCATTAGATGGGGATTGGTTCTGTTGTTGTCCTTATGGTTATCCAAGACGATATATGCAGCGTTGGTTTGCAAACAGCACACGTATACGTTGTTGCGCAATTTATAATTTCTTTCACGCCAGTTAGATCGTCATTCATGTGCTTTACAGCTAGTAGTTTCAGTTACAGTCAAAGAGTATTTATTAATTTATTAATTAAGATATTACTCGTTTCCTACTGAGCGACAATGTAAAATAAGCAAAGAAACTGTGTGGAATGTATAACTTTAATATGTTATGCTTGTATTCGGAGAGTGAAATTACTATTAAGGAACTATAGCACAAATAGTTTTCCCATTTTTTAGCAACTGGGAACGGAAATGTTAATGAAATATTATAAAGAGAAGGCACAGACACGAAATTCAGCACACTCAGTGTAGCCAAATAACAATTCTTTTAATTTTTAACGTTTTCTAAAGCATGACAGAATGTAACTTGGAAAAATTTATGTTTGAAACAACCCAAATCTGATGCCAATATAAAGTTATATAAATCTCAACTCTAATGTTCAGCAAATCTGTTGTCCTCACCCCACCATCCACCTTTTTATTCTTTTAGTTTCCTAAACCAGCTTGCTACGGTCGCAGGTTCGAATCCTGCCTCGGGCATGGATGTGTGTGATGTCCTTAGGTTAGTTAGGTTTAAGTAGTTCTAAGTTCTAGAGGACTGATGACCACAACAGTTGAGTCCCATAGTGCTCAGAGCCATTTGAACCATTTTTGAACCTAAACAAGCTTATCAACTGTAATGATCATCAAAATATATGTATTCATGAGTGGGTGAAGATATGATGTCTACTTTATGGTATGTTACCTGATGGCTTGATAATACTGTGTTAGAATTACCGATACCAGTTGTTGGAAAAATAAGAAAAGTGAACAACTTGTCCTATGATTATTTAAGAATAAGCTCACTATTGGAGTGCATTTTTATGTTACTGACATGTTGCACATCCCACACTACTTCTTTGAATAATTTACATCTTTGTTCAGTACGAAACGAATGATCCCTTTATACATCTGCCTAAATGCATTCTAAACAAAACCATCGGAAGAAAAGCATATGTAATGTGTTCTACCTGACATTTGAATGTTAAGAAGTGTGCCAGAATGATTTATATACAATGTATGTACTGTTTACTACGCAACCATCTATAAATCACCTTGGATAAGATTCAGGATCACAACAAAACTAATCGTCATCTAGTGGAACATATGTCTATGTTTGAAACTATTTCGCATTGTATCTAAATAAATAGAGTCATATTAGCATGTTTCTAGTGAGGAAACAACATTTCAGATGGTTCTAATCATTCAAAGAACTTTGTGTACTGCAGAATCAGGCTGTATGCTGCTAACTAAAACGTTAATTGTGGAAAGTGGATTATTTGTTACGTCATCCGCTTCAGTTGCAGTGACACAATATTTTTTCTGCAGTGACTACCGGTTTCGGGCTGACACATCCATTCTGAAACCACTTATCTCGTAACTAGGCACACAATACAGTCCCAAAAGGCACGTATAGCGTTTGTACAGATAAGTATACTGTGGACAACTTCTTCGTTGATAATAACGTATGTATGTGTTGCACCTGATGGACACAACCAACTGTCAATTTTTTTTTTTTTTTATTACTGAACAACTACGGACCTACCTTCCCGTGGAAACGTGCCTTGAATAAGCAAATGAATGTAATTGGAAATGTTCGCCACCTGGGATGGGCATGGCAGCCCAAAACTGCCATGTCCATGAAATAAAGCATTTTAAAAGTATTTGTAGCTGACTGCGTTGCTCACCAATAATCATTAACGCTCGCGAAGTTCACAAAATGCAACATGGATAAAATAACATTTCAACTTGTGTCGCCGTTATTTATGAATGCACTCACAATCTCTGTTGATTTCAAACCTATGTTTGAAACTATTTCGCATTGTATCTAAATAAATAGAGTCATATTAGCATGTTTCTAGTGAGGAAACAACATTTCAGATGGTTCTAATCATTCAAAGAACTTTGTGTACTGCAGAATCAGACTGTATGCTGCTAACTAAAACGTTAATTGTGGAAAGTGGATTATTTGTTACGTCATCCGCTTCAGTTGCAGTGACACAATATTTTTTCTGCAGTGACTACCGGTTTCGGGCTGACACATCCATTCTGAAACCACTTATCTCGTAACTAGGCACACAATACAGTCCCAAAAGGCACGTATAGCGTTTGTACAGATAAGTATACTGTGGACAACTTCTTCGTTGATAATAACGTATGTATGTGTTGCACCTGATGGACACAACCAACTGTCAATTTTTTTTTTTTTTTTTATTACTGAACAACTACGGACCTACCTTCCCGTGGAAACGTGCCTTGAATAAGCAAATGAATGTAATTGGAAATGTTCGCCACCTGGGATGGGCATGGCAGCCCAAAACTGCCGTGTCCATGAAATAAAGCATTTTAAAAGTATTTGTAGCTGACTGCGTTGCTCACCAATAATCATTAACGCTCGCGAAGTTCACAAAATGCAACATGGATAAAATAACATTTCAACTTGTGTCGCCGTTATTTATGAATGCACTCACAATCTCTGTTGATTTCAAACCTATGTTTGAAACTATTTCGCATTGTATCTAAATAAATAGAGTCATATTAGCATGTTTCTAGTGAGGAAACAACATTTCAGATGGTTCTAATCATTCAAAGAACTTTGTGTACTGCAGAATCAGACTGTATGCTGCTAACTAAAACGTTAATTGTGGAAAGTGGATTATTTGTTACGTCATCCGCTTCAGTTGCAGTGACACAATATTTTTTCTGCAGTGACTACCGGTTTCGGGCTGACACATCCATTCTGAAACCACTTATCTCGTAACTAGGCACACAATACAGTCCCAAAAGGCACGTATAGCGTTTGTACAGATAAGTATACTGTGGACAACTTCTTCGTTGATAATAACGTATGTATGTGTTGCACCTGATGGACACAACCAACTGTCAATTTTTTTTTTTTTATTACTGAACAACTACGGACCTACCTTCCCGTGGAAACGTGCCTTGAATAAGCAAATGAGTGTAATTGGAAATGTTCGCCACCTGGGATGGGCATGACAGCCCAAAACTGCCGTGTCCATGAAATAAAGCATTTTAAAAGTATTTGTAGCTGACTGCGTTGCTCACCAATAATCATTAACGCTCGCGAAGTTCACAAAATGCAACATGGATAAAATAACATTTCAACTTGTGTCGCCGTTATTTATGAATGCACTCACAATCTCTGTTGATTTCAAACCTGTCACGTGTTATTAAAAATGTTCCGGAGCGTTGAACGACGAGATACGGATTGCATACCGAAATCAGAGAACAAGCGCTATACACAAGACGGACCTCTGACAACTGTGAAACTATATTGGATACACAAAACGTTATCACCGCTGGCCACCGCGTGGTTGTACGCTGCCTGGTGGCGCTGAGGCCACGTAAGTTGGTAACAGAATTATATGAGCGGAGCAGAGACAAACGGAGAATCGTTCTAGCGACGTTATGTGGGGAAAATATGGAAATCCGCCGACTTAAGCGACTTTGACAAAAGCAAGATTGTTGTGACCCAGTGCTTGGAAGCGAGCATCTCGGAATCGGTCAAGATGGTCGGCTATTGGCGTGCGACTGTCATGAGCATCTACGAAACGTAGCTGAAGAATACTGAAACCACGAGTAGATGACAAGAAGTTGGACGTCCATGCCTTGCCCGCTGTCTAAAGTAGGACAGGCGGCGATCTGTGTCAGATCTGACGACAGAGTATAGTGCTGGCACAGAAACAAGTGTTATGGTGCACGCCGTTCCGCGTACAGTGTTGAACATAGTGTTCTGCAACAGATAACCCCAATATCCTCCCATGTTGACCGAACAACATCGTCAATTAAAAATACCGTGGGCATGGGAACAGATGCTGGACAGCGGATCAGTGGAATCATGTCTCCTAGTAGGATGAACCCCGTTTATTGTTAAACTAGGTCGATGGTCGTGTCGAGATATGCCGTCATCAAGGCGAATGGCTGCTTGAAACATGCTGTGTTCCACGGACGTAGGCCAGTGGGACCAATATGTTGTTATGGAAGACATTCCCCTGAGCTTCCAGGGGACCTGCGGTAGTAATAGAAGGCGTCTCGGCAGCTGTGAACTTCGTGAACATTACGAGTGACGAGCTGCCACCTCTTAAGCTTGATGTCTTTACCAACAGCGCTGTCATCTTCCAGCAGGGTAACTATCGTTGTCACAAGGCCAGAATCGAGCTGCAATGGTTTGAGGAGCAGGATAGTAAACTCACGTTGATGCTTTGGTCATCAAATACGGCTTATCTGAATCCGATGAAACCTAATTGGTACTCTATTGGGCGCCCCTCTGCATCCACAAACCAATCGCCCGTAAATTATGGGAAGTGTGTGACCTGTGCGGAGGATCTGGTGCCACAAACCTCTGGGAACCTATCAAGTACTTGTGGAATACATGGCACGCAGAATCACTGCCGAGCTGCGTTCCTGGAGCGTAACAACACGCTTTTAAGTAGAAGTTCATGATGTTTTGGCTAATCAGTGCAGATGGGATGAACGCATTTTACGTTGATACTATCTTGTGCTCTCTTTTCTGGTATGCAATTATATCCAAGAAAATATAAATATGGTTAACTTTGCTCGTTACGGAAGGGTTTAATAAATCGTATGGGGAAGCAATAGTATGATTTCTCCTACACATTGGTAACAGAGCAACTTTGTTAGTGTTGTTACTAGTCTCTGTAAGTCAGAAAACTTCTCCTGATTTACGAACTAATGTGAAGAACATCATACAGTTTTTGTTAATTTTGCTTGATGATCTCTGTAATAACTAGGAATCAGAGAAAACGCTGAGTGTACAAAATGTAATTACATTAGCTTACATTCCGTTCGGAAAGTGGGTGCACTCAGCTACTGTTGTGTGACTCATAAATTATGGAGGGCAGCAGTCAGTCACCCTTTTTAGATTTTATTACGAAAATCCAGATTTCGGCTAGTATCTAGCCATTCTCAATCCACTATTTTCTATTTTCAATGCATGTAAGTCCCTGTTGCTCGGGCGTCAGTCACAGTTCTTTGATTTGCGTAATAAAATCTAAAAAGGATGACTAGTTTCTACACTCTATAATTTATAAATATAATTACATTGGTAATCAGATTTACAAAAATATAATTATGATTGCAAAGCTATGATGAACTGATGAGTCAGAACATTATGACAAACGAGCTGCTGTGGGTATGAACGTGTCGCGTTCGTTGGTTGGTTTGATTAAAAGAGGATGGGAGCGATCAAACTGCTAGGTCATCGGTACCTCGTTGTGATTAAAATAATTCCACAAGGCTAAGAGTAAAATAATTGAGTCCTATAAAACATAGCTGAAAGAAAGGGGGAAAATGGTTCAAATGGCTCCGAACACTATACTAGTAAACTGCTGAGGTTAGAACTACTTAAACCTAACTAACCTAAGGACATCACACACAGCCATGCCCGAGGCAGGATTCGAACCTGCGACCGTAGCGGTCGCTCGGCTCCAGACTGTAGAGCCTAGAACCGCACGGCCATTCCGGCCGGCAAGAAAGTAGGAAACAAAAAGAATGATAGAAGGGCAAGCAGACACTAAAATGGACAAAATCGGACAAGAAAACCACAGAAAGACGCAAGAAACATGTAGAAGACATCAAAATACGACAGCAGATTACGATCGCTGACTGGGCATGAGAATAAGAAACAGAAGCCAGCCACTCTGCAGCACATCAAAACCTCCATCCTAAAAGCGCTAGGTTGGAGGACACAGAGGGACAAAGAACGTGAGCTAAAGATTAAATGATAAAACCCACTCTCACGAATAAAACGTAGAACTAAAGCTGTTGTTGAAGTATCTTCGGCCAAAACCGAAGGTAGGGTGCTGGGAAAGTTAAAAGTGCTTCGCAGGCGGCTAAAGGTGAGCAGTCCAGTATGGCGTGGACTACTGTCATTGGTGAGCCACAGTGAAACCAAGGTGGGTCTTTGCGACGGAAGCAGTAACCATATGTTAACCACGAGCCAATGCGGAGGCGGCAGAGGACAACTGATACACTGCGAGAGGACCGCATGGAAGACTTCCACACATTCGTGGTCTCCTTAACGACACACAATTTGTTGTACATACTGTTATGCCATTCCGTCTCACAAAGCGGAAAACCCTGCGGCGTAAAGCAGAACGCAGGCACAGTTTCGGAGATGCCCATCTCCAGAAGCGGTTTCCTGTTTGGACAGTCTGTTGGCAGTTTCTTTACTTGAGATTCCGACGTGTTCTGGTGTCCATACACACACCACTGAACGACGAGGCCATTCCAGGGCATAGATTGACTCCTGAATGGACTCTACCAAAGGATGGCGAGGACAGCACTGGTCGATAGCTTGTAGGCTCTTCAAGGAGTCAGTACACAGGAGAAAAGACTGGCCAGGCCACGAGCGGATGTGCTCAAGAGTACGAGATATGGCCGCCAGCTCTGCAGTGAAAACACTGCAGCCATCTGGCAAAGAGTGCTGTTCAATATGTCCTCCATGAACATACGGAAAGCCTACGTGACCAACTGCCACCGAGCTGTCGGTGTAAGGGGAGTGGAAGTGATAGCGGAGAGCCGCAGGCTTAACGGAGTCCTTAGGGCCATGCGAAAGATCCAGAAGAATCTGCGGCCTAGGTGTACACCACGGAAGTGTGCGTGAATGAACCTCGAGAAGAGGAGGTAACGGGAAGAGCTCCAGTTCAGAATGAAGGGACCGGACGCGAACCGCTAACGTAATCCCTGACCTGGGCTGCCGATGCGGGAGATGAACCACCGTGGTTGGGAGAAGGAGACGGTGGTTCGGATGCACAGGAGAACTACGAACGTGTGCAACGTAACTGGTGAGCAGATGTGCACGCCTAACCTGTACTGAAGGTACTCTGGTCTTCGCCCAGACACTGACCGCCAGACTCGGCCCGCATCTCGTGGTCGTGCGGTAGCGGTCTCGCTTCCCACGTTCGGGTTCCCGGGTTCGATTCCCGGTGGGGTCAGGGATTTTCTCTGCCTCGTGATGGCTGGGTGTTGTATGATGTACTTAGATTACTTCGGTTTAAGTAGTTCTAAGTTCTACGGGACTGATGACCACAGATGTTAAGTCCCATAGTGCTCAGAGCCATTTTGAACCAGACTCGTTCTAGAAGCTCCCGTCGTCAGGTGAACGCCGCTGTGGTGCACTTTTGTCGAGTAAACCCAGCGCTGACGGCGCCGCAGAACCGTAAACCAGACTCCCATAGTCAAGGTGGGATTGAACAATGGCTCTGTAGAGCTGCAGCAGCGTAGAGCGATCTGCACCCCAGTTCTTGTTGCTCAGGCAACGTAGGGCATTGAGGACCTGCCAGCACTTCCACTTAAGCTAACGAAGGTGAGGTAGCCAAGTCAATAAGGTGTCAAAATCCAGTCCTAAGAATCGATATGTATCCATTACAGTGAGAGGATCGTCATTAAAGTAAAGTTCTGGTTCTGGATGAACAGTGTGACGCCGACAGAAATGCATGACGCACGTTTTCATGGCTGAAAAACTGAAAGTAATGGGCTACAGTCCATGACTGCGCCTTGTAAATGGCTCCCTGTAGGCCACTCAGCATCACCAGTTCTGGAGGAGCAGTACGAAATGCATATGTCATCTGCATACAGAGAAGGAGAGACCAACGGCCACAAGTTGCTGCTAGACTCTAAATAGCCACTAAAAAAAAAGAGAACACTGCAAAACAATTTTCTCCTGGATAGGGGGGAACTATGGGAGGCACCCACTTGGACACAGAAAGTATGGAGCAACAGGATGTTTTGGATAAAAATTGGGAGCAGGCTCCAGAGACCACACTCACACATTGTGCCAACGATATGATGTCGCCAGGTCATGTCGTATGCTTTACGTAAGTCGAAAAAGACGGCAACCAGGTGTTGGCGTCTGGGAAAGGCTGTTTGGATAGAAGACTTGAGGGACATAAGTTTATCAGTGGTAGAGCGACCCTGGCGGAAGCCATCCTGACATGGAACCAGTAGGCCAAGTGACATCAGGACCCAACACAACTGCCGACTCACCCTCCATTCCAGCAGTTTACAAAGAAAGTTAGTGAGACTGATGGGCTTGTAGCTATCCAGATAAAGCTGGTTTTGATCACGTTGGAGCATCGGAATGATGGGGCTCTCCCACTATTTCTATGGAAAGACGCCATCGCACCACTTCTGGTTGAAGATGACGAGGGTATGTCGCTTGTAGTCAGACGAGAGATGTTCATTCATCTTATTGTGGATCTGATCCGGCCCAGGAGCTATGTTGGGGCAGTGTGCAAAGGTTCTGAGAAGTTCCCACTCTGTAGAAATGGAGTTATAGAGTTCACTTTGGCGTGTAGTGAAAGAGAGAACTTCCCTTTCCATCCACTGTTTGGCGGTGCGTAACGCTGCGGGGTAGTTTCTGACGTAGATGCTCGAGCACAGTGCTCAACAAAGTGCTAGGCAATCGCGTTTGCGTTAGTAGAAAACACTCCAATGATGCTAGTTCCAGGGACACCTACTGGGGTATAATACCCAAGAAGTAGTCTGATCTTCGTCCAGACTTGGGGAGATGACGTATGGCACCCAATCGTCGACACGTACCTCTCCCAACAGTACTGTTTACATTGTTTTGTACACCAGCGAACGTGGGCACAGAGCCACCTAAAGGTTGTTAGGTGCTCTAAGGACGGGTGCCGCTTATGTCACTGCAGAGCTCGTCGACGCTCTTTAACGCTTTAGCAACTTCCAGCGGCCACCAACGGCTGCCATTCACTTGGGGCACCCTATAGAACGAGGGATCGGGTTTTCCGCCGCAGAAACGATCGTTGTAGAGACCTGCTCAACGACAACATTGATGGCACCATGTGGTGGAGATTCAGCGGTGACAGCAGAGTCTGTCTCGTTGAAACCCATTTTGTTAGGTGTCCAAGGGCATGACGCCAGGGGAGTGACAGATGGGGAAGTGTCACTACCACACATGTCGTCATGTGCTCTCCATTGGATAGCTGGGAGAAGGAAAGGACTGCAAACCGAGAGATCAGTGGCCGAATATGTGCCATGTGCCACACTGAAATGTGTGGGGGCACCTGTATTTAAGAGGTAGAGGTTGAGTTGCGACAGTAAATTTTCGACCTCCCTACCTCGGCATGGTGCCTACCCACAAGGGGTTATGCGTGTTAAAATCCCCCAAAAGTAGGATAGGTTTACGGAGTTGATCGACCAGTGCAGCAAATACATTCAGGGGTACTTTACCATCTGCAGGAAGATATTCATTATAGAATTTCCTGCGTCGTCCTTATCCTGACAGCCACAGCTTCAAGAGGGGTTCCAAGGGGCACAGGTTCACTATGTACTGAGTTCAGGACTTAGACGCAAACTCCACCTGATATTCGATTGTAGTCACTACGGTTTCTGTAATATCCCTTATAGCCACAGAGGTCAGGGGTCCACGTTGCTGGAAACCAGGTTTCTTTGAGGGAAATGCAGGATGTAGGTGTAAAACTTAACAGTTGCTGTAGCTCAGCCAGGTGGTGGAAAAAACAGCAGCAATTCCACTGGAGTATTACGGGATCGTGAGACTGGGAAGACATGAAACACTCAATGAGGCGGTCTACGCCTCAGGATCACCTGCTGCCACCAGATGAGTACCTGTGCAATCGACATCCATTGTATCTGAGGGCCCTGCTAGATCTAGAGCCCCAGTGGACACCAGAATTTTCACCTCATCCTTAGACACAGAGTTTGTACGTATAGGTATTGTGGTTGCCACAGCAGTGCCTTGGTTCTTGGAGCACTTTTTCATTTTAGGTTTCTCTCACTGCTCCTTAGGTTTGTCTGACTTTTAGGGCTTCACTGATTCATTCTCAGGGAGTGAGAAGGACTATGAAGCCCTACGACCATCTACATGTGGTTACTTCAGCCACTTGTGGGTGTTAGCTTTGCCACTAGTAGAAAGGAACCTGGGAACGGAGTGACATAAGAGATCCCTTCCTGATGAGAGAAGCTGAAGAAGACTTATGCTTCTGCAGCTGAGAAGTGGGACTGACATCCCTGACGGTTGGGCGGGGGGGGGGGGGGGGGTGGAGGCGTTGCTCCTGAAGTAGGCTGTGCAGGAGCATCAGGGAGGGAAGTGTCCCCCACTACCAAGGGGGCAGGTGGATTCTGACGGTTCTGAGAGGCAACTGTACACAGCATAATGGCGTGTGGTAGACCTGCTGTTGTAGCAGCTTGACTCATACGCACAGGGTGTAGCCTCTCATATTTTCTCTTCGCCTCAGTCGAAGTCAGTTGGTCTAGGGTCTTGTATTCCATTATTTTTCTGTCTTTCTGGAGAATCCTACAGTCCTGTGAGCAGGGCAAATGTTGCTCCCCAAGGTTGACACAAATGGGAGACTGCACATAGTGACTATTGGGATGTGAAGGAAGTCCACAATCCTGACAGGTGATGCTGGAAGTACAGTGGAAAGACACTTGGCCGAACTTCCAGCACTTAAAGCACCGCATCAGGAGAGGTATATGTGGCTATATGTCACAGTAGTAGATAATCACCTTGACCTTCTCGGTTAATGTGTCATCCTCGAAGACCAAGATGAAGGCACCAGTGTTAACCTGTTATCCCTCAGACACCAGTGGATGCACAGGACAAAATGGACACCTCGCTGCTCTAAATCAGTGCGCAGCTCATCGTCAGACTGTAAACGAAGGTCCCTGTGAAACATTATACCCCGGACCATAATTGAGTTGTTATGGGGCATGATGGAACCAGAAACATCCCCCAGCTTGTCACAGGCAAGTAATGCTCGTGACTGGGCAGAAGATGCTGTTTTGATCAAGAACAACCCTGACCGCATTTTGGAGAAGCCTACCACCTTCCCAAGCTTGTCCTCTAAATGTTCCACAATAAACTGAGGTTTCATTGACAAGAAAGATTCCCCATCACCTCTCATACATACGAGGTAGCGTGGTGAGTAAGCTTCACTGCCATCCTTATCTTGGCGTTCCTCTCATGGTGTGACCAGCGGGAGGGACGATTTGGGGTTGTAATTCTAAGCATTGAAGTTAGACGGTGACTGCTTAGAGACTGCTGGTGTTTGAAGACCAGCAAGAGATGACGTACTACAATTCATGGCGTGTCATCCAGCCTGATTCCACCCACTCCGACCAGGGACCCTCCCCACATGCGCCACCCAGCCGCAGCAAAGTCCATTGCTGGAAGTCCTGATGCTGCAGGGTGATGGGCATCTACTCCTTGATCTGCGTGGGGAGTTAAGGGCGCAGGAATCACCACAGCAATCTCTATGTGGTCAAGGTGCTACAACCAGCAAGGTACATGGCGGCCTCACCACAACTTACTGGTACCGTCCTAGATATCAGAAGCAAACGAGCTAAGAAGTCCATTATCGTCGACAGCGCAGAAAGCGATACTGCACAGAGGATGGAGGAAAACGCACGCAGGAGGGTGACCTCGCCCAACAGCTGGAGAAAGAGCCGAAGTGCAGATCCACGTCGACAAAGGATGCGACAGGTCTCAGCCCATGATGGACACTATGCGACTTGTGAGGCGCCCTCCCCCAGTTGGCTCATTCTTCGAAAAAATTTTGGAAAACGGAGGTCAAATCCTACAGGTTACCATCACATAAAACCCAAAACGTGTGGGAGTACTTTTAGTCGCCTATTACGACAGTCAGGAATATTCGGGTCTATTTAAACCCGATGGCTATATGTACCTCAGGTACCCGTGGTCTAAGGGCGCAGTCCGCTGTTAGCAGCGGTGGGGCAAGGTCGCCGTGCCCGTGTCCCCCTGTTGGCGCACCGCGCGCTCGAGTGTTTACTGTTTACCTTCCGCTGCGGCGAGTGTCACGCGTCCGTGTCTCGGTAGTGCCATGGCGCACTCGTATCGCGAGTCCACAATTAAGATCACATTTCAAGCGGACTACGCAAGCCCTCGAGCACTTGACGTTGAACGTTTCATCCGAGAAGAACTTCATATTGCACCTCAAGACATCATTGGGATCCACTTTTCTATAACACAAAGTGTCGTCTACATAAAAATGATCAATGAAAAGGCGTGCACTGACGTTGTGTGCCGACACAGTCATGGACTTAAATTTAAGCATTCTGATGGTCGCATAGTAACTGTCACGATCGACCACGCTGGATTAGGCCTTCGCACTCTGAGGGTCTTCGAGCTGCCATTCGAAGTCCCGCCAGATGTTGTGATGACAGCTTTCAAACTGTACGGCAACGTGCTAAGCCACTTGGCTGAAAAATGGCAAACGTTTGAGACGTACGCCGTCTTACATGGAGTGAGACAAATTAAGATTGAACTGACGAAGCATGTGCCATCCCATCTAATAATTGGCGGCTGCAGAGCCATTGTACGACAGACAACCGCGTACTTGCGCCGGCTGTGGCCAGGAAGGACATGTCCGATCGGCCTGCATTCAACGCCGACTGACTCAGACACCGGTTGGTGAAGTTCCATCCCCGGCGACGCCTACTTCACTCCCCATCACGTATGCAGCGGCTGCAACCGCAACAGCTGTTCCTGCCCAGGATCGTAACACCATATTTCAGTCAGTGGTCGATCACAGTGTGGCGGACAGCATATCCCCCTCTACGACGCCTTCGGCAGACTTGCCTCAAGACGGTGATCAATTGTGCCACCAAGACGAGCCTAAAGAGAAGATGGAAGTAGAAACTAAAATTGTTCCGACCTCTTCCATCCTACCAATGGAGACCGCATCAGATGATTTTCGCCCGCACTCTGACACAGAACAACATGTCCGGAAACAACGGTCCCCTCGAAAACGCAAGAAACGGCGCCATACGCCGTCCGATGATTGCCTGCTTCGGATGTGTGGCCCAGACGAATATCCGGCGTCGGACGAAACTCAAGGCTCTACCACCGCAACTCAACCTTCCCATCACGATGCTACGGCGGATACAATTTCTGAGCCTCGGTCTGACAACATCACTTCCGCTACTGAACATACGCGCAAGCGCTCTACTGACAGCACTAATCAACAGTTACCAATTGCTGCATCTGATTCTTGGGCGGATGATGTCGAGGATGAGCCACAGCACCAGGAGGATGCCGAAGGCAGAGATTCTCCCTCGGCTGTACCCAGCACCAGCCAACAACAGTGACTACGGCTGAATCGTCAGCCTCTGTGGGGCCGCCCCTGCCGCCCACACCTGGCCTCCTACACAACCCAGTTGCCGACCTGGCTGACCAAACATACCGCCTAGCGACGATTAACATCAACAACATGCCCGACATAAACTAGCAATGCTACAGGATCTACTCAACGCAGCAGACATCGACATTGCGCCCCTTCAAGAGGTGTATGTCGCCAACTTCAAGGGACCCTATGGCTACCAGACTTGGGTCTCACATGCATCTGCCAATGGCAGTGGTGTGGCGATCCTTCTCCGCGACGGTATATCCGCAAAAGACGTCGAGTATCTCCCTGACGCCAGAGGCATGGCTCTTACTATCCAATGAGTCAAACTTATTAACGTCTATGCACCGTCACGATCTGGTCGGCGTCGCGAACGATCCACCTTTTTCGCTCATACAATCACGCCCCTCTTTATGGGCCGTCAGGACGCCTTGATAATGGGAGGGGACTTCAACTGTAGCCAAGCACCTGAGGATCAGTTACCACATCATTCTCCCTGCGCAGAACTTACGACAATTATAAATAATCTTCTATTGGTGGACTCGTGGGAACATGTTTGTGGCGGTCGGCCCGGATTTACTCACTACACCAGCCATTCCTCCAGCCGCATCGACCGGATTTACATTTCGCGCTCGACAGCTGTGGGGACAAGAGCTGCCAAAGTTTGGCCCACAGCTTTTTCTGACCACGACGCCTACATCTGCGCTATTACCCTCGACCGCCAGGAGATATGGCACAGTCGTGGTCCTTGGAGCTTCTCAGGAATGCCGCCGCCTTATAGACAACACGTGGGACTCTTGTAGCCGCCGGCGTGGCACCTACCGGTCTACACTGTCGTGGTGGTTACTCTGCGCCAAACCAGCCCTCCGGAAGACCTTGGTAAGCTACGGCCGAGATGTTGCAGCATGGAAGAGACTTACCATGGACTTTTACTACAGCATCTTAAGGGAATGTGCAACACTGCCGTACTCACCTGCACGGCAGGTGTGCCAAGGCACAGATAATCAGATTAACACGTTGCCACCTTGAAGGTGCGATCGTCAGAGCGCGCACTCAAGACACAGTGGCACAGGAGCAACCGTCTATGTACCACGTCATTGCAGAACGACGACGGCGCCGACGCAGGACACTGATCCAAGCTATCACGACGGAAGACGGACGACGCCTTGATACCCAGCGCGACATAGGAAACGCCCTTCATGCTCACTACACTATGCTGTACTCGGAACACCGACATCCCCCAGAGGTGATCGCCGAAGTCTCTCAACTCACTTATGGCTCGATCTCTCCGACAGCGGCGGCGGATTTCACTGCAGATGTAAGGGAAGAGGAAATCATTGAAGCAATACAGCTGGGGCTGCTCATAAGTCCCCTGGACCTGATGGCCTTCCTCTGGAATTTTACCGGACGTATCGACAATTGCTGACACCAGCGTGGCCTGATATTTGCCGCGAACTTATGTCTTCCACGACGCAGATACCTGGGGCCTTCCTAGAAGGACTGATTGTGCCCATACACAAACCACGAGGAGGATCCAGGATCAGTGACTATCGGCCATTGACCTTACTCAACAGTGACTTGAAGATTTTCACCCGGCTTCTGGCGGCATGCCTAAAGCGATCAGTACGATGTGTTGTGTCGCAGGACCAGGCATCGTTAGGTGGTGACCATAATATACGCACTGCATTGTGCCGATATAGAGGTATGATCGCGCTAGCCAAAGCTCGCCAACTGCCAGGGGTTTTGGCCTCACTCGGCTTTAGCCAGGCCTTTGACAGAGCCGACCACACATTTTTGATGGAGGTACTGCGACACATGGAGTATCCGGACGTCATAGTTAATGTACTGATGCGTCTCCTACGCGGCGCGACGGCTTATGTATTATATAATGGCCGTCTTAAGCCGCCGATACAGATCCAGCGATCGGTGCGACAAGGCTGCCCTCTTTCGGCGATATTGTACGCCCTCGTCTTGGAACCATCCCTCTGCGGCCTCCGACAACGCCTGACCGGGATGTCCCTTGGTGGACTCACTTTCTGCAGCACTGCCTATGCAGATGATATGGTACTCCTTCTTCGCAATAGTGACGATGTTCGTGCAGCACTGGCGTGGGTGGCGACCTACGTTGCGGCATCGGGGACCCATCTCAATCTCCACAGATTACACGCTCTGTCTATAGGCAGAGGCCTACCCGGCGAGAGCGTCGCACCGCTACGAATCAGTGACACAATCCGCTGTCTTGGCATTGATTTCACATCTGACATGAAGCGTTCAACAGCCCTTAACTAAAGGCGTTTATTGAATCAGATGAGAGCAGGAATAAGTGACCACCGTCTGAGACATCTAGACCTCCTGCAACGGACACGATATGCTAACGTCTATTTGGCGTCACGTATCCCCCATTTTGCACAGATACTCCCCATGCCACCTACCCTGGCTCACCGCATGTTGGAGGTTTTGGGATCCTTTGTTAATACGGGCATGTTATTTAAGATTCGTTACGAGTCCCTAACCCTCCCGAGGAGCAGAGGGAGTTTAGGCCTTTGTCATGTTCAGAACAGAGCGAAGGCCCTGTTCGTCAGCTGTCACCTGCAACTGTGGCGACGAAGTCCGACGTGCCTCACAAGTCTCTTACTGGAAGCCTTACGACCAATCTCACTCGCACCCCCTGTGATGATATCGGACATCCCAGCACCTTTCTTCTACATTAGCCAATTCTTCCTTGAATTTAGCTACATCCGCACTGCACTACTACCCACACGCTTGATGATGACGAGGGCGATATATGCTGCCATGCAACTGAACATGACGCCGAATGTGATTGAAAGCAAACACCCCAATACAAAGTGGCGCGCTTTGTGGCAGGCAGTGAATGCCACCACCCTTGATACTGACGTGCAATCTGCATGGTACGTAACTGTTAATGGGAAACAGTTGTGCCAGTCCCGCCTCCATCGCATCCACCTCGCTGATGCCCCCTTGTGTGCCACATGCCAAGTGATTGACACAGATGAACATCGTTTCGAATGCGGCTCGGCAAAGGACGTATGGTATTTGGTGCGTCAGATATTGGCTTTTCTCACACGCACGACTCCTGACAGGATAACTACCCGATCACTTCTTTTCCCCCATAAGATTTATTTCCCAAGAGCAAAAACGAACTCTGTGACGTGGATCAGTGGCCACGCTGTTCACTACCTCTTCGGTAATGGCGAAAATACAATACCCGATTTTTGGTATTACCTCAACGAACGACATTGTGCGATCGTCAACAACCCTAAATATAGGCAATATTTTTCTAATTTCCTTTGGAGCGCATTCCATAATCCGCCTCGCAGCTGGATTATCGATGACATGAGATGATAACCATAGCACCTCTTCCCAGTTCCTTTTTTTTATGAGATTTGAACAAACAGCGGAAACAACACAGCAACGAGATGACAGTCATCGAAAAATTCGCAGCGGGCTATAGTATGGAGCAACGGGACGACTTCCTATTATTCTGTTTATGTAGCCGAAGAGGAACGGCCTTCCTTTTATACATTTGTGTAAAAAATAAAATGAAATAAAAGTAAAAAAAGCAGAAAAACAAACCTTCTGAAATCTTTTTTATTTATTTTTGTTAAAAAAGTGGCTATGATAACTGGCTATTAAAAAAATGCCTATTTGTGTTACGTACTCATTTTGTTATAAAGAAAAAAAAAGTATTTGGCTGCTGAGCAAAAGTTTCCGAATACAAATCTTGTATGGTGCTTAATGTTTTCTTTATTAATAAAAAAGGTAGCGTCTTTAATTCATAATCTAAACGTCTTCGGTCAGGGTTCGATCCCCGCTGCTGCCTAAATTTTGAGAAAGAACCAGCATTGGCGGCCGAAGACTTCCGGCATAAGAAGTCAGCCTCATTCATCCAACGGCCTTGTCAAAGAGGGCGGAGGAGTGGATAGAGATTCAGGGCACTCTCTTGTCCTAGGGGTGGGAAATTGCCCCTAAAGGCGGAAGAATCAGCAATGATCAACGACATGAGGATGCAGAAGACAATGGAAACCACTGCATTAAAGACACGTAACGTGTATCCACAGGACATGTGGCCTGTAGTTGAAGAAGTGTCGTGGTGATCTCACCATTGGCAAAAGATTCCGGAATAGTCCCCCATTCGGATCTCCGGGAGGGGACTGCCAAGGGAGAGGTTACCATGAGAAAAAGATTGAATAATCAACGAAAGGGTAACGTTCTACGAGTCGGGGCGTGGAATGTCAGAAGCTTGAACGTGTAGGGAAACTAGAAAATCTGAAAAGGGAAATGCGAAGGCTCAATCTAGATATAGTAGGGGTCAGTGAAGTGAAGTGGAAGGAAGACAAGGATTTCTGGTCAGATGAGTATCGGGTAATATCAACAGCAGCAGAAAATGGTATAACAGGTGTAGGATTCGTTATGAATAGGAAGGTAGGGCAGAGGGTGTGTTACTGTGAACAGATCAGTGACCGGCTTGTTCTAATCAGAACCAACAACGACAACGATAGTTCAGGTATACATGCCGACGTGGCAAGCTGAAGATCAACAGATAGAGAAAGTGTATGAGGATATTGAAAGGGTAATGCAGTATGTAAAGGGCGACGAAAATGTAATAGTCATGGGCGACTGGAATGCAGTTGTAGGGGAAGGAGTAGAGGAAAATGTCACAAGAGAATATGGGCTTGGGACAAGGAATGAAAGAGGAGAAAGACTAATTGAGTTCTGCAACAAATTTCAGCTAATAATAGCAAATAAGCTGTTCAAGAATCAGAAGAGGAGGAGATATACTTGGAAAAGGCCGGGAGATACAGGAAGATTTCAATTAGATTACATAATGGTCAGACAGAGATTCCTAAATCAGGTACTGGAATGTAAGGCGTACCCAGGAGCAGATATAGACTCAGATCACAATATAGAAGTGATGAAGAGTAGGCTGAAGTTCAAGACATTAGTCAGGAAGAATCAATACGCTAAGAAGTGGGACACGGAAGTTCTAAGGAATGACGAGATACGTTTGAAGTTCTCTAACGCTATAGATACAGTAATAAGGAATAGCGCAGAAGGCAACACAGTTGAAGAGGAATGGACGTCTCTAAAAAGGGCCATCACAGAAGTTGGGAAAGAAAACATAGGTACAAAGAAGGTAGCTGCGAAGAAACCATGGGTAACAGGAGAAATACTTCAGTTGATTGATGGAAAGAGGAAGTACAAACATGTTCCGGGAAAATCAGGAATACAGAAATACAAGTCGCCGAGGAATCAAATAAATAGGAAGTGCAGGGAAGCTAAGACGAAATGGCTGCAGGAAAAATGTGAAGACATCGAAAAACATATGATTGTCCGAAGGACAGACTCAGCATACAGGAGAGTCAAAACAACCTTTGGTGACATTAAAAGCAACGGTGGTAACGTTAAGAGTGCAACGGGAATTCCACTGTTAAATGCAGAGGAGAGAGCAGACAGGTGGAAAGAATACATTGAAAGCCTCTATGAGGGTGAAGATTTGTCTGATGTGACAGAAGAAGAAACAGGAGTCGATTTAGAAGAGATAGGGGATCCAGTATTAGAATCGGAATTTAAAGGAGCTTTGGAGGACTTACGGTCAAATAAGGCATAAGGGATAGATAACATTCCATCACAATTTCAAAAATCATTTGGTGAAATGGCAACAAAACGACTAGTCAAGTTGGTGTGTGGAATATACGAGTTTGGCGACATACCATCTGACTTTCGGAAAAGCATCATCCACACAATTCCGAAGACGGCAAGAGCTGACAAGTGCGAGAATTATCGCACAATGAGCTTAACAGCTGATGCATCGAAGCTGCTTACAGGAATAATATACAGAAAAATGGAAAAAAAACTGAGAATGTGCTAGGTGACGATCAGTTTGGCTTTAGGAAAAGTAAAGGCACGAGAGAGGAAATTCTGACGTTACGGCTAATAATGGAAGCAAGGCTAAAGAAAAATCAAGACACGTTCATAGGATTTGTCGACCTGGAAAAAGCGTTCGACAATATAAAATGGTGCAAGCTGTTCGAGATTCTGTAAAAAGTAGGGGTAAGCTATAGGGAGAGACGGGTTATATACAATATGTACAACAACCAAGAAGGAATAATAAGAGTGGACGATCAAGAACGAAGTGCTCGTATTAAGAAGGGAGTAAGACAAGGCTGTAGCCTTTCGCCCCTACTCTTCAATCTGTACATCGAGGAAGCAATTATGGTAATAAAAGAAAGGTTCAGGAGTGGAATTAAAATACAAGGTGAAAAGATATCAATGATACGATTCGCTGATGACATTGCTATCCTGAGTGAAAGTGAAGAAGAAATAAATGATCTTCTGAACGGAATGAACAGTCCAATGAGTACAGAGTATAGTTTGAGAGGAAATCGGAGAAAAACGAAGGTAATGGAAAGTAGTAGAAATGAGAACAGCGAGAAACTTAACATCAGGATTGGTGGTCACGAAGTCAATGAAGTTAAGGAATTCTGCTACCTAGGCAGAAAAATAACCAATGACGGACGGAGCAAGGAGGACATCAAAAGCATACGCGCTATGGCAGAAAAGGCATTTCTGGCCAAGAGAAGTCTACTAATATCAAATACCGGCCTTAATTTGAGGAAGAAATTTCTGAGGGTGTACGTCTGGAGTACAGCATTGTATGGTAGTGAAACATGGACTGTGGGAAAACCGGAACAGAAGAGAATCGAAGCATTTGAGATGTGGTGCTATAGACGAATGTTGAAAATTAGGTGGACTGATAAGGTAAGGAATGAGGAGGTTCTACGCAGAATCGGAGAGGAAAGGAATATGTGGAAAACACTGATAAGGAGAAGGGACAGGATGATAAGACATCTGCTGAGACATGAGGGAATGACTTCCATGGTTCTAGAGGGAGCTATAGAGGGCAAAAACTGTAGAGGAAGACAGAGATTGGAATACGTCAAGCGAATAATTGAGGACGTAGGTTGCAAGTGCTACTATGAGATGAAGAGGTTAGCCCAGGAAAGGAATTCGTGGCGGTCCGCATCAAACCAGTCAGTAGACTGATGACCAAAAAAATTAGACCCCGGACCCGCAGGGGGTAATAGCAGCGTCATCTGGCGAGGAATGGTGCATGTAGTATCAGTGAACGTGCTGTCCGCATGTAGAATGCGGAAGGCGTGGGATCTATGCTCGGCACGAGCATTTCGGAAACTGTACGACTTGTCAGATGTTCGATAAGTGCTGTGGTATCTTCAGCAAGTGGTGAAATGAAGGCGAAACGACGCGAAGACCTCGAGCTGTTTGGCGGCCACCCATCGTTAGCGTCATCGGAAGTCGTCGGCTGGACAGATAGGCAAAACAGGAGGCGAACTGTGGCGGAACTATCAACAGACATCAATGGTGGGCAGACTAAAGTGTGTCTAAACACATTGCACCAAACACTCCAAGCGATGTATTTAATGGGCAGTGGCAGAGAGTTGCATTGTCTGATGACTCCCGATAGCTTCTTCGTAATGCCGATGAGAGGGCGCTAATCCTTTGTCATCCAGGGCAAGAGTTCCTCGACACCTGTACTGTGGGATGGAGATAATCTAATGGCGGCTGCATTATGCTCTGGGGGGAACATTCACGTGGGCATCCACGGGTCCAATGGAGCTCGTGCAAGGCTCCTTACGGCCAAGGGGTATAGTATACTGGCTGCAGACCATGTACACCCCTTCATGACGATCATGTTTCGAGAATGCCGTGGTATTTTTCAGGACGGTAATGCGCCATGTCACAAGGCCAGGAGTGTCATCGAGTGGTTCTAGGAACACAGTGACGAATTCCAGTTGACGTGCTTGCCCCCCGACTCACCACATCTGAACCCGATCGAACGTATCTGGGATGTTACTGAAAGTGGCGTCAGAGATCATCGCCCGATTACCTTGAATTTACGGGAATTAGGTTACTTCCATGTGCAGATGTGGTGGCAGCTCACTCCAGCTACCTACCAGGGCCTCATTGTTTCCGATCGACGACGTGTCGCCGCTGTTATTCAGGCCAACGGTCGACCTACTGGCTACTTGGTAGGCGGTCGTAACGCTCTGCTTGATAAATTTATACTGTGTTTCAAGGTCTTTGCATCAAACGTCTAGGCGTTGTAGATCATGTTATGGGGAAAAATTTTTGCTAAAGGCATAATGGTCGCTGACAATCTCCAGCGAGGCGACGTCAACCCTTGTGTATGTGTTATGGTCATGATATGCGGTAGGGCCCAGGCACTGTGCTCCGAGTATATGCAGTGTACGTTGATTATAATCCAGTCATCTGCCCTGAGTGAAAGGGGCTGAGCCGAGCAAAATGAGAACTAACTGCCTGTCATTTATTACAGCAAATGCATTTCTGAGTTTTAAGTGTATTCCAGTATGCGCGCAATACCACGCTATAAATTTAGCTAGAAACTTTCTGAAATATGAAAGAGACCTAACTTCTGGTTATACTACGAGCGTAGAGTCAACCGCAAAAGTAATACTTTTCTGAGCACCCACTACACTATTCGCTAAATGCTGCATTCCCAAATACACATAAGCAGTACCTTTAGTTGACGCCACAGAGTTGTTAACTTACGAAAATTTACATCACCTTATACCTGTCAGTCGTTGCAATTGCCAACTGCTTACGTAATCTGTACTGTCCTTTATTACCAACTTTTTCCCATTAAATTCCCTGTTCTTGAATGTGTTGGTACGTTACGTCCGCGCTGCTACCGCGTTTGCTACGGCCAGCAAAACCGGCCCCTGTCACGTTATTTACGCAGGCAACAAAGCACAAAACCGTTTCAGCGGCAATGTTTACCTAAAACTCGACACGTACTTCACGCAGCAGTGGAAATACCACCATGCAAATAAGAAAACCAAAATCATACACTCCACCACGTTGATTACGTTTTGGGGTGGTGTGTTGTATAAGCAAGCAGAAATGTTTGGCTGTTGTGAAGTGTGAAACTGAAATAATGTGACAACTGAGGCAACATCGAAACTAGATTTTGGTTGTTAAACTGAAATTCAATTTATAATATTTCATGTACACAAACATTCAATGTGTGCGATATAATAATCACACCCGGGAGTTCGCTGAGCACGATAGTCACATCCTCATCATAATATTACTTCCAGGTATGGCACCTATGTCGAAAGTCAGGTATTACGAAGTTGAGAAATAAAAAGAAGTACTCATTCCTCACAGCAAATAAAATACTAAAACAATTTTTTTCAGCTCTCAGATTATGTAGTAGGAAATGTACACTATTTTTAGAAGTTAAGTTTTTGAGAAAATAAAATATTCTGCAGTTGTACTGCATTGCTTTATCCTTTAGGAATTTTTGTGCATAAAGTAATATGGTATTTATGTAACACTGTACGACATTTATTCAAGGAATAGCTGATGTTTTATAATATTCCAATTCCATATTTTTGACATACCGTCGAACTCTCATATCACCCCATAACCACCTGTAAAGGTCTCTACTACAGAGGGTGTGGTAGAACTTTGCACATAAAACATGCCTTATGGGTCGCATCGTTACAGTTGATACAACTTTATTTGTACATCCTCTGTTGAAATATAAGACAGTATTTATCAATTTTCAGAACACAGATACACCACAGTTCTATGAATTTATGTACTACAATTTAGAAACATAATTAAGTTGTACACCTTTTTATGTTGTATTTATGATGTATCTGTATAAGCTCAGATTTTTTTCATGTATATAATCTCTAGAAAATCTAAATAAAGATGGAAGACTTCATCTATTGATGTACCGATATGAAAATTCATTTTGTACTTGTATGTATGCATCGTGACACCACACGCAAAAGACTACGTTGCAGAGAAAGTATATGAGGATACTGAATAGTAAATCCGTATGTAAAGGCAGATGACAATCTAATATTCATGGCGGATTGGAACAGAGTAGTAGGGTACGAACAGAAGACAGAGTTGGTAGTAGAGGTGAGAGACAAGTAAGACTAATAGAGTGCAGGAATAGATTTTAAGTAGTAATAGGGAACACACTGTTCAAAGATCACAACATGAGTCACCAGGTCCAGTTGGAATCCCAGTTTGGTTTTACGGAGGTTACTCTACGGAACTGGCGTCCTACTCAGATTGCATCTATAACTAATACCATCTTCCACCGTAAAATCTCAAGTGACTGGAAAAAAACGCAGGTGACTCACGTGTATAAGAAGAGAAAATAATGGAGCTGCATAATTACAGACCAACATCGCTGACATCGGATAATACGAGGGCTATTCGGAAAGTAAAGGAACGATAGGTCGCAATATTGAAACCACAGTGAAAATCATAACTGTTTGATTTTCAATGGTTAGCTACACCTTCCAGCTACTTCTCTACACAGTCGCCGCTCCGACTTAGACATCTATCGTATTGTTGTGCAGTCTCTTCAATTCCCTCGTTACAGAAGGCAGCCGCCAGTGCTTTTCGACAATTTTCTACTCTGGACTGCAGCTCGTTGTCTGTGTCAAAATATTGTCTTCATAGCCAGCGGTTCCTTTGAGCAGAGATGAACCTCAGAAGTTGCGAATTACGGGCTGTATTGTAGGTGATCAAACACTTCCCATCGAAAACGCTGCAGGAGCATTTTCGTTGCCCGTGCAGAGTGCGGCCGAGAATTGTCATGTAGAACGAACCGCATGATAGTTATGCTATATAGATTGCATAGTTTCAGGCGAACTCTCTCGGCAGGCCCTCATATTTGGCGGGAGCCGCTAATTTCTAGCCATCTTTACGTTCTCACTGTGAGCTCAGAACTGAAAAGAGCGACATGATGCGACCGATGGGCGTTACGCATCTTTGCAAAGCTTCATCAGATTTTCACTGTATTTTCCATTTCGTGACCGATCGTTCCTTACTTTTCGAATAACCTTGGTATATTTCCTTGTGACAGAAGAGCTTCCGTCCACTAATCAGCAGGGATTTATAAACCATCAGTTGTGGGAAACTTAGCTTCCCAGTTTCTCATATGATGTCATGCGAAACATGCAACAATCGTGAACCGTGGATTTAATATCAAAGAGTATTCTTAAATATTTATTTTATTTACTAGCGATTCATCAAGAACATTAACACATTATTCACATTATGGGAGCGTGGAAGTAGTTGCCAGGTAGTACTGATGTAATGAAATAGCTTTTGACAAATGGGAACTTTACTCCCAAAAACATTGTTTCTTAAGAAACAGATTTAAAATATTAAGCAGAAAGCACCCTCTAAATGTCAAGTTACAATTTCTTCAGAGACAGAAAGAAACGAATTTCTGAGTGTATAAGCTTTCGGGCTGAGAACCTTGGCACTCCATTTTGACACAGCCCTAGTCACGACCGCTCGCAACAACATCTGAAAGACTACTCTGGTGCAAATCTGCAACACACCAGATTACTTTACACTAAAAGTTTTAACAATCCACATAATCATACAACTATCCACCCCGAAGGAGGGATAGAATGGTACAAACCACTAAAATTAAATGATTAACTTGCCACCGAAGGTGCAACTTGATTTTAACGGTGGAAGGGTGGCAACTTTATATACTAAAATGACCATTTAAATAAAAGCCCACGAAATGCAATCTTATATAAAATTATACAAAGTTGGCCAAACGAGTTAACATGCTCTACAGTACACATATACTGGCTCTCAAGCTGATAGGCAAGATAAAAACATATTTCAGGAATTAGGCCATTACACTACAACCAACAAATTCGTTAACGCACCGAATCCAACAAACATGACAGAGGCAGCTACTGAAGTACGGCAGATTGGTAGGGAAACAACCGAACAATCCGAACCGCAGGTTGTTCTAACCCGCACGTACACCACAAGGGGAAAACGGAAAACCCAATTCATAAATAACCACCTTCCCTCGGGTGGGCAAACGGAGAATAATGGTGTGTCGACCCCAAAACAAAGCCGCTGGTGACCTCACCAAGAAAAAAAGTAGAAATTAACAAGTAAATCAAACAACGTATCACCAATCCCTTAACTCTTAATAAACTGCGATTTCTCGAAAATACAAGGCGCACCACACCCAATTCGCTCTTCCAAACGTCCGCTACCAGCCGCTTCAACGGTCTCACAAGGGAACCTCCCCATCGCACCCCACTCAGATTTAGTCATCAGTTGGCACAGTGCACAGGCCTTGAAAAACTGAACGCAGATCAATCGAGTAAACAGGAAGAAGTTGTGTGGAACTACGAAAAAAATAAGAAAAATAAGCAAACTAAGTAGTCCATGCGCAAGATAGGCAACATGAAGAGTATTGTGTGCTCGGGAGCACCGCGGTCCCGTGGTTAGCGTGAACAGCTGCGGAGCGAGGGGTCCTTGGTTCAAGTCTTTCCTCAAGTGGAAATTTTACTTTTTTTATTTTCGCAAAGTTATGATCTGTCCGTTCGTTCATTGACGTCTCTGTTCACTGTAATAAGTTTAGTGTCTGTGTTTTGCGACCGCAGCGCAAAACCGTGCGATTAGTAAACGAAAGGACGTGCCTCTCCAATGGGAACCGAAAACATTTGATCGCAAGGTCATATGTCAACCGATTCCTCAACAGGAATACGCGCCTGATATATTCTATACGACAGTGGTGACGGCATGTGCGTCACACTTGCGCACACTTGGCGAATGGGTAAAAAGATTCTTCTACCTTGCCCGATTTAGGTTTTCTTGTTTATGTGATAATCAGTCCCAAGAACGTGATGAAAACATAAGAGTTTGTCACATAAACTTGAAAGATTAAACTTTTCACTTGAAGGAAGACTTGAACCTAGGACTTCTCTTCCCGCAGCTGCTCACGCTAACCACGAGTCCACGGCGCTCCTAAGCTCACAGAACCCTTGATGTTGCTAATCTCGCACATCGACTACTCAGTTTGTATATTTTGCTTATTTTTTTCATAGTTCCACAGAACGTCTTCCTGTTTTCTGGATTGATCTGTGTTCAGTTTTTTAAGGCCTATCCACTGTGCCAACTTATAACTAAATCTGAGAGGGAGGGGGGTGCGATTGGGAGGTTTCCTTGTCAGGAAGGCGAGCCGATCTCCCATCTCACGGCGTCGCAGCTCGCACCGGCCAGACTGATATCGTGCGTTGGCTCCTGTTCCTCTCGTGTCGACCGCGAAGCCACTACCCCTCGCTATAGAACGCGGCCCGCTGGACCCACGTGGCTTGTCACATGCACCGACGCTCAAGGCAGGCAAGTCATGTTGTGTCTCAGTGCACGACCGACCAATTAATCGATCCTACCGCCAATGACTTTTCCTGAGGAACTCGAACAGACTGGCGGCCTAACGCGCAGACTCAGATGCAGGAACTAAGACACGACCGGGCGACCACTCGCAGAGTTCTCTTACTGGAGGAGTGGAAAGACACATTTACCCGGCCTTAACGATTGATCCGAACGAAAGACATGCTAACACTCTGGCCGACAGACAGACACTAACTGCCCCACAGATACGGACGAGAGACAGACTAGCAAGCGGGGGACGAGAGGCTGACCCCAGACTGACTCCAGACTAACCCAGACTGACAGCCTGGCGAGCTCATAGCGCCCCTTAAATGCACGTGAAAAGACAGCATTTCCCCTTTCCCACCAGAGGGAGACACCAAAGCTGCGATTGCCACAGCGGCGCCACCGCCAGAAACGGAGGCCGACTGCTGCACACAACGCGCTTCGGCGCGCTCTTCAAAACAGCAATTTTTACCACGGCTCAAAGGGAATTTCATATTCTTAGACTTTCGGGAAGCGTTTGACAGAGTGCCCTCGGGAGACTGTTAACGAAGTTCCTAACGCACGTATTAGGTTGCTAGATATGACAGTGGCCCAGTACGTTATCCTCGACAGCCGAAGTTGATCAGACACATGGCTATATTCACGAGTGTTCCTGCGAAGTGCGATAGGACCCTCTTTTATTCTCTATATACATAAATGATATGCAATAGATGAGCAGCAATCTGCGGCTATTTGCTGATGGCGCTGTGATGTATGGGAAGGTGTCGTTGAGAGACGGCAGGAGGACACAAAATGAGTTAGACAACGTTTCTAATTGGTGTGGTGAGTTACTGCTTGCTTAAAATTTATAAAAACTGAAATTAATGCAGGTGAGTAGGAAAATCAATCCCGTCATGTTCGAACACGGTATTAATCATGTGAGCTACATGGCACAGTCATCTAGATTTAATACCTAGGCGTAACTCTGAAAGCGATATGAAATGGGATGAATACGTAAGGACAATAGTAGAGAAGGCGTATGATTGGGTTGGTTTAGTGAGAGGATTTTACGGAAGTATAGCTCAGCTTACAGGACACTAGTGCGACCCATCGCTGAATACTGCTCGTGTGTGTGGGACCGCTACCAGGTAGGATTAAACGAAGTCTTCGAAATAATTCAGAGGTGCGCTGTTACGTTTGTAACTCGTTGGTTCCATCAACACGCGAATATTACTGTGATGTTTCCTGGACTGAAATGGGACTCTTGAGAAACTTTAGAGAACCAGCATTTGGAGATGACTACAGAAAGTTTCTGCTTCCGCCAAGCGCATATTTAGCGTCAGGAATACGAATATGAAATAAAGGTTGGTTGTTTTATTTGGGTAAGGGAACCAAACAGGGACGTCATCGGTCCCATGGGATTAGGAACAGATCGTGAAGGAAGTCAGACGTGCCCTTTCTAAGGATCCACCCATGCATTTTCCGTAGGAATTCAGGGAAACCACGAAAAACCTCAATCAGTTTGGCCGGACGCGCGTTGAAGCGTCGTCCTTCCGAACGCGAGCCCAGCCACTGCCCCACCTCGCTCACTGATGAGAAAGTTGGACTCCTACAGAGCAACACAAACAATCCTTTCTGCCTTGCTTCATTGGCAAAATTAAACAGGAAAGGGAAAGAACAGTCGTCTTAGTACAAGGTACCCTTGGCGATACACAATCATGTGGCTTGCGGAATACCTATCTAGAGGAGTTGTAGATGTAAATGTAGATGTACGTGCTGATAATGAACACCATATTAGACAGTCAGGTTTACACGAATGGATATTCGTAAGAAGGGCAATCACTTATGTCAGATAACAATAGGTAAATTAAATGTAACTGCGAAGAAGATTTTGGTAACAGAAGGAATACTTCAAGAAACTGATGAAAGAATGAAGGTAATGAATTTTCAGGGAAATTCAGGAGTAAATAAATATGTCACTTAGGCGTGAAATAAGTAATAGTTCGAGGAAATCCAAGCAGAATGCGCTGTAGGAAACACGTTCGGTTGCCGATGGTGTTGGCGAGAGTCCATTTCTACAGTCATGTTTCAGAATTCTACTGAAACCAGTTGAAATTAGTGTTCCCTATAATAGCACGGATGTTCAGATGACTTATCTAGCTTGTTTATATGGGCCTGGAGATGGCGCCAATGCTGCACCGAAACTGGTAGTGAAATAAAATTATTAATAAAATTACGGCTGTTGGCATTTTATTCTTCAAATGTTGATAAATCAGAAGAGAAATTATCCTCCGAAGGACAGCACAAGCATGCTGCAACAGCTCCAGACATTGAGGCTGGACCTATGATGATGGTTCGCTGCTACGAGACCATAGGATTCTTGGTAGCTCTCAGGTAGGTGTAGTGCAGGTTGCCGAACCGTCCCTTGTACAGGAAGCGGTTCTGACGTAACCACAGGCGCCGGAACGAAAAGGAAGAACGCATGACCGGAGAAGGCGATGAGGCGACATCAGTCAAGGACCTCGCAGCGCTAGGAGCGACCTCTGCAAGAAGTGCCTGTAAGCGCCACTCCTTCTAGTCTCACCGGACGTTAGTGGAAAGTATTCACAGAGTATAAGCACGGCCTAGCAGAGAGTGCTACGAGAACAGTTAGTAGTGATCCACAAACTGTGTGACAGACTTGTTTGAACATTGTGTCTAGCAAGGACTCTGATTTATGTTGCATGTCACCCATCGCTTGCGACACCTTTGTACATTAAAGTTAAGTATTGTCAATATGCTTTATAGAAATAAAACTACTAATTTTATTTGCTTGAATTGTTGTACAGCATTCCGAGAACGCAGCATCCCTTAGGCACCCTATACGAGACGAGTGGACAAGACCCAACGGTAGCCTCATCTGTGCATAGAATGGACGACAGAAGTTCCGTCATCATGGTGGCCTCTGCGCCCTGGAGATAAGCCCATAGGTAATAAGACGTGCATGCATTGCAAGTCGCACGGACAGTGGGAGCTGTCGTGGAGAATGTTCCACACAAGGCAAGGGTCATATTGCAAGATGACGTTTCGTTTATCACACATATATTTCCAATTGATAATAAACGTTAATGTCTTTACGTAAAGAAAAGTATTATCTTCTGAACATTCTTCAAATTGTGAACTACGCCCTTAATTTTTATATATGAAAGTAGTGAATTGACTCATGTCACTTCTGTGGTCTTTGTCTGCAGTCACTTTCAAAACTCAAATTAATCATCAAATTCACTAATTTAGTACGATTGTATTCTGAATTGCTTGTGTATCCACGTATCACCACAATAAAATAAAAACAGCGAATGGCTCGAGGAGTATGGATGACAACAGTAGTGTATTTAAGTTTACAAAAATAATGACAAGATTTTATTCATCCTTTTATACGTACAACCGAGCTGATAAATCTTAAAAAAATATGACAGACACAGACCAGGGAAAGTGTGGTGTTTGATTGGCACAGCATTCATTGGGATCGAAACTATAAAACTTCTCAGCTGAACTCTTTCCATATACAATACAATCAGACTTCGTTTACATGAACCCACTGTGAAGCCAAATTCTCTTCACGTGGAATCAGTTACAACCAAGTACAGTACAACCCATGGTTCTCGGAGAACAGGCAGGTGTGAATGTCATTCAAGAGCTCTATGCCGGTGCAGCAGTACGTTACCCTTTCATGTTGATTCAACGGGCAGCAGTAAACGGAGCACTGCGGGCGAGAGACGGAGCGCGGCGACATCTGTAATGTTCTGACGCGTCCACGAAAACATGCAAATTATCGAGACTGGCGTTCTGATTATTAGAACATGAGAAACTTCCCTATCGAAGCCCTGAAATCCCGGCAGATTTCCGAGTGTGGTGCACCCGCTGGCAGGTCGATCAATTTGACCCACAAGTACGACGGCACGTGCTGCAATTGTCCGACTGAGGAATACGTTCACCCTCATGACACACGATGTGTCACTGTCGGTACAGGTGGTAATTGCTCCAAGTCCACCACAAGTTGCATACCCCAAGTGTCACCCACTAGGGAAAGATCTGCAGTTCTCCAACGGCGGAGATAAAAAAAAAGTCTCCACGTTATGCAAACCAATCGGACTATCGTACATTCATGGAATCTCCAATCTCGACTGTTCTGCTGGTCTGGTAGTCAATCGAGACACAACACCGGAGTTTCCACGCTGGGGGAGCAGGCCTCTGCTTTACATATCCTGAGTGGAGCCAATCAACGACTCAAAATCTCTCTCGTCTGGAAAAAGAACATTTTAGACAAGAAAGGCGTCGTTCTCACAGTAAGCATGGCCATCTTTTGGCAACAAAGGTCTACCTAAACGCAACCAAAGTCCCTCATCAATGAAGAGATCTAATCTTTCCAGGCTGACCATTTGCAGTTACTGAAAGAAGGCTGTTAAGGTTCCCAGACAGTCGTGTCTATGAAATATATGTACTTTTTTTCACTCGATAAAAGAACCTGGTGACTTCCTGACATCAGTGGAGTGACATTCTTGCCTCCTCTAAACATGTGACCCAGCCGCTGTGATGGTAACATCCCAACTTCTAACAGGAGAGTGCTTATAGTCTTATGATCGACCCACTGTTTGCCCAAAAGCTGATATTAACTGGCTAAGTGACAGACTGTCAACTGTCCCAGGCAAAATGTTTAAGGAGATGGCGCAATCCTGCTCCAACCTGAAGCGGAAAGAGTGAAGTGGCAGGGTCCGCAGGTGCAACTCACAGAGCGTTGTTATCTGAATCACTCGTACAGCCACTTGGTTGGACACAACATTTATGGCACGCAATCAGTTTTTCTCTTGGTCTCCGTCCCCTGCACTTCAGCCCCTCGGGTACCAGTTCTCCAAAGGTTACACATGCAGTTATAAGACCATTCTGCTCACAGTTTTCTCATGTAAAAATGTCCTAAGCCATACATATCACATGTAGCGTCAAGGAACATGGCGATCATGAACTAAAATATGAATATCAATCTGAGTAACAGAGTAGGTCAAGAGAGAGAGAGTAGCTTGCAGCCTTTCAATATTCTGCAATGTTCAACAGATGTTCCTCCATGGCCATGTGAACGTACTGGCGGACAGCCTACCATGATTATTCACTCCTGTGAAGGAGCCAGTTTCAGACCAACGATAATACAGGATGGCAAACAAATTATGGAGTGGTTGGTTTGGTAGAGATACTTTGTCGGTTCACTCGTGCTGCAGCCCGGCCATTGCTATTGGCCACTCGGTATGTAGACCACGTTGGCTTCTTCTTGGTTGATATGTAAGGCCATTTTTCTTTTTATGGGGCGAATTTTTCCCTGTTATGGAAATTTACACGTAGATTGCACCCTACCAAAATTACGGTTTTGTAGATTTCGTGCAGCAAGAAGAAACACAAATGAATGTGTGAGAGAGAAAGTGGGAACCAATGTCTTTTCTTTGTTTTTTGTTTGCTTGTTTATTTCGCACATAATTAGAACCAAGCGTTGTTTATTTATATCCTTAAAAATGAAATGGACTTCATAACAAAAATTAGTTGATCGTCTAACTTTTGTGCTTTTATGTATTCAAAGTAGTAATTTTTCATACAAGTACAGTTTACATGCACAAACATAAAAAATATCTATAATTGTTGTTGTTATTTTGTACACAACAGACCATTCATCAGCATGATCAAAGACAAGTTTCCCGTAATGACTGATAAATGCAAAAGCTGTATACGAATAACAGAAACATGTTTTATATACGTTCGATGAAGTATTGACGAGATGTTTGATAAATTTTTGCTTCATGTTTTTCTATTTTGCCCTTTTTTTTAGGAAATGGCATTTCCTGGTTCTACATAATAAAGTTCTTTTGATTTAATAATTTTTATTACAACATTTCTGTATTTCACAATACAAATCAACAATTATCGAATAAAACCCGAAATCAAGATTTATAATTTCAACTTTGCTACATTTTTAGTATCAGCAGGAGTATAGCTATGCAGAACAAAAATGTTCCGTATGTTACTTGGCTCTTTATGTATCCTCATACAGTATCTCGACAGTTCAACACTTCCGGTTGCCAGGGGAGTCTAGTGAGATACTGATCGCATATCTAAAGAAAGTGATCATCACGAGCTAACAGTCGATAGGTATGCTACACACCTAACGTTTCGCTAAAGCAGGTACGATCCTAACTCACCAAAGCTACTAGAAAAACTACCACAGCTACGTTACTTATGACAGCCCACATTAGTTTTACAGCTCCAGTGACATGGTATTACTCATATGTAAACATCACATTTTGTCCTAATTAAAACGTCATCGTGGTCTTGTATATTTTAATCGAACAGTAGAAGATAGATAGCAGTTATTTAATAAACTAAGGAATGTTGGAGTCTTTTTATCACTCTCGCTTTGCTGTAACTTTCTCATGATAAATGTATTCCGAATATACAAGAATAACAGTTCAACTATAGTTAATTACCATTACGGATCTTAGCAGTTCTCAGTCTTTGTAAAAATAAACCTTGACAAGGTCCACTGCCTTCATTGTTCCTCTATCACATGTGAGCCATGCACACGCGTAGTGTGAGCAGTTCGAAGCATGCACTAGCACTCTGTTAAGCGCCATGAATAACTGTTAGCGACCGTGAATCGGTTAAAAACGGAGAACGGGCGTATCTCGGCAGCAGACTCTACTTCGTCCTGCACCAAGCAGTTTCGTATGGTAGGTCACAAATTCGCTCCTCTTGCAGACTGTACGCTCCCCAGCAGACCCTAGACCGTCCTGCTAATGCCGTCTGTAATTAAATACAGCTGCACGGACCGCAAGCCGCCAATTAGCGACACGGCTAACAAATGGACCGATTATAAGCGGCGGCCGACCTGCTTCCAGCGTTTCTGCGGTTCACCCCTAACAGTGCTGCTCTGCGCTCTTTCTCTCCAACAAGATAGCATTGGCAGCACGCCGAAAATTCACTGTCGCCATACCACCACAATTAATGAGCTGTTTATACAACAGTTCGAAACCAATACGTTTATTATCAGAACGCGAAATGTTTTGCTACACAGAGTATATGCAACACATAATTCCAGAAATACCACCAGCAACTACCCTTACGGTGTGCGGCTGAAAGAGTCTTATGGGGGAAAAATTATATGCGTTTTAAAGAAAATCAGATTCTCCATAGACTGTGAAAAGTATTTCCACTACTGCACTTTAGGGCCAACGGCAGTTATCAAGTGGTATAACTGTGTTCGACACACGTCAGTATTTAAAAATACTCTGACATGTATATGTGTCATCATCGTATCTCAGCCTTTTAATAATGTCAACAGTCTTAACACTAATCCCAATAAACCAATGTTCTTCTACACTGTTTACATGTATATCTCCAAAATTAATGAGCTTTTCACAGTTTCAAAAACGAATATGATTATTTTGAGAACGTGATTCTAAACGGTGCATAAGAACAGTGGTTTATTGAGAGTTGTGTTAAGGATTTAACAATGTCGGTACGATAAAGACATTTATACATATCGGATGACTTTTAAAGTTGGCATGTGCTGAAACTCTGTTATAACATTGATAATGGGTTTAACGCCGAAACTGCAACTGTGAAAGTAGATACTTGATACAGACAACGGCGAATACAATGTTCTTTAAAATGTTGTAAATGGCTGTGAATCCCAACTATGAGAATTCAATGAAAATAGTATCCCTGCTCGGAATTTTAACAATTAACTTCTATTGATACCCAAAGCCTCTCCTGCAACATCTGACACTGTAGTATCTCCGGAGGTCCTGGCGCTTACTAAAGGAACCAGTGTAGAAATGCACCTCTCCTCTTCGGATCACCGGTATTAAACCAATCTGATAAGGATTCCAGAAAGACTAGAAATGCTCCATAGTTGGACAAACGAGCTATTCGTAATCCATTTCTTCCGTCGCTAAATTAGATTGCTTTAGGATTCTTTCATAAACTTGCAGTCTGCTTTTCCTGCATATATTTTTATGTCTTTCGCTTCAGGTCGCTGCGGGCCATTATTTAGCTGTATTTTGTGATTTTGATTGTTTCCCTTGACTTTTTGCCAAATATACTAGAACTGGAATAATCCCCACTCCCCTCCACCCCTCCCCCCAATCTCGCGTTCTTGTTTAATACGCTACATTTCTTCACGTGGAGAGTTAACTGCAAGTACCCCTTAAGCATCGATCAGCTGCAGGTTCTTTTCCGCAGTTCACTAACGCTTTCATTTGGCTTAAAATTTCATACATACGGCTGTATAAACCTCTAATAGTCTCATGGAGCACCTCAATTTATTCATCTGATCATTTGCACATATCGTGTTCACTGTTGATCCTGTATCGCCTCCTAGGGGTACCCTTGAGATTACATGAAACACTTACTTCTACAGCCCTGAAAGGTAAATTACTTTCTATTAAGCAGACTCCGTGGCTACTGTCTATTGTATATTTGATTAAATTATCTGCTTTTTGTATGACTCGCTTCCGATTGTTAGCCTTTCAACTGCACACCATTACGTCACCTTGCTTCTTAATCTCATCGAATGCTCAGTTCTATAGCAATTATAGAGTGTCAGTGACTGTGGCGAGTGCTTTTGTAGTTAATCGTCGTACTGACCCGTTTTGCTACTGTTGACAGGAGAGCTGCTGAAATTAATAGCACAAGAACCATCATGGACTATATACAGCCGGCCGGAGTGGCCGAGCGATTCTAGGCGCTATAGTCTGGAACCGCGCGACCGCTACGGTCGCAGGTTCGAATCCTGCCTTGGGCATGGATCTGTGATGTCCTTATGTTAGTTAGGCTTAAGACGTTCTAAGTTCTAGGGGACTGATGACCTCAGAAGTTAAGTCCCATAGTGTTCAGAGCCATTTGAACCATTTTTGAAATTAATAACCGACACGCTGCATTCTCTTTGCGAGCGGGAACCAGGAAACCACGGTGCTTAACGTTATAACGGGCTGAAAAATTACGATGAACAGTACCAGATGCCCTCAGGTGATGCCACAGTGTAGCATTGGTGCAAAGATGGGAATTTAACCATGAACATTTTCGTAAAGTTTGATCAATAGGAATACGACAGAATCACCTGTCCTTCCCAAGTCGACTAAACTGACCATGATAATTCAATTTTTAACTTTAGGGCAGGGAGATACTATATATGCACGAGTTATCGAAATTGACAAGAGATTCTTTTTGTTTAGATACGTATATCGAATAACCTACCCAACACCATATGTCCTTTTGAGTTGTGGAACCTCCACGTAAACGATCGTAATAGTGCTAAATCTGTTATTGTTTCCCAAATTGATGAGCCGTAACATTATAGACCATAGACCTACTATCGATATAAATTCGGCCAGGCGATAACAGTGTCACCTGGCGAGGAATGAGTGCTAGTCAGACACACACGGTGCATGTAGAATCAGTGAGCGTGCCGTCCTTGTGTAGAATGGGAAAGGTACGCGATCTATCTGAATTTCCCAGAGTGCTCAGAGCCATTTGAACCTATCTGAATTACATCGGCTGTAGATGGTGATGGCCCGGAGGCACGGCATGCTCGTTTCGGAAACTGCACGGCTTGTTAGGTGTTCGAGGAGTGCTGTGGTATGCGTCTTCAACACGTGGCGGAACAAAGGTGAAACCACGTCCAGACGTAGTGGAGTTGGGCACTCAGTCCTAATTACAGATGGTGGGCGTCTTGGGCTGGGCACACTAGTAAAACAGGATAGGCGGCGATCTGTTGTGGAACTAACATCATACTTTAATTAATGAACACGCAGTGGACCGAACACTCCTAACAATGGACCATCGCGTCCGACGACGACCATGCATGTGCCAATGTTTTCACGACTTCGGCAACTACAACTGAAATGGGCTCGAAACCTTCGGCACTGGACGCTGACGCAGTGACAGAGCGCTGGATGGTCTGATGAATTTCGATACCTCCCTCATGCACTGGCAGGGCGCGAATCCGTCGTCTTCCAGAGGTAGAGCTTTTCGACACCTGGCGGCAAAAACGGTTCAAATGGCTCCGAGCACTATGCGACTTAACTTCTGAGGTCATCAGTCACCTAGAACTTAGAACTAATTAAACCTAACTAACCTAAGGACATCACACACATCCACGTCCGAGGCAGCATTCGAACCTGCGACCGTAGCGGTCGCGTGGTTCCAGACTGAAGCGCATAGAACTGTTCGGCCACACTGACGGCACTTGGCTGCAGGATGGAGACGAACTGGCGGTGGCTCCATTCTGCTCTGGAGAAAAATCACGTGGATATACACGGATGCAGTGGAGCTGGTGCAAGACACCGTGAGAACCAACAAGTATCGTACAGTAGTCGCAGACCGCGTACATCGCTTAATGGTGATCATGTTTCTCGATGGCACTGGCATTTTTCAACAAGATAATGCATCTTGTCAGATGTCCAGGCGTATGATGAAGTTGTTCGAGGAACACCGTGGTGAGTGTTGCAATTGATGTGCTGGATCCCAATCTCACCAGATCTGCAATCGATCGTACACACATAGTACGTGAATGAACGTGGCTCAGAGTTCATACCCCCCTCGCCGGAATTCACTGGGATTAGGTGATCTGTGTGCGCAGATGTGCATCTCGCACCAGTGACATGCCAAGTCGTCATTGCTTCCTTGCCACGACATGTCAGCGCTGTTATCCGTGCCAAAGGTGGACTTACCGGCCATTAGGTATATAGTCATAATAATATGGGTGATCAGTGTATATGAGCCTGTTCAAGATAGGCGTCGTCGTTTATAGGGAGGCATTATTCCAAATACTGATTTATAATTCCACTAACAACACAAAAGATAATTTAAGAAGCTACTGATATGTATATCATAAAAACAATAAAGTTGCATCTGGAATCAGCGGAGTGTCCTAGATTGTAACACAATGTACTGGTCCCACGTAAGTTTCATATGTTGTAAATTTACTTGTTAAAGCACATACTACCATCGGATGCAAACTTTGGAGCATGTGAAATCCTATTATTGAGTAACTATAAATTAAGATACTTCTCTATCATAATCAGAAAACTCTACGTAAAGTAGTGATATCCCATCAAATCGCACATGTGAACTATATGTCGTGTGTTAATTATGTATGGCATATTAACCAACTACCAAATCAAATAATTAGTGGCCTTCTTAATATTGTAAGTGGTGTAATTATTAAATAATCCGCGGTGTACAAATGCAATAATATACATCAAGAATTATCAATAATTCAGCAAATTATACGTTACTCATATGCACTATTGTATTACACAGTTATTACAGACTGTTAGACTGAAATACTAGTAGTTTTATCTGACTAGGGCATCGGAGTCCCCGCTAAGAAGTGAAGCTTCAGAATTCAGTAGGGCCCGCTCATCGGATTGTACACCAAAGCTACGAAGTTCGTACATCTTCAAAATTCAGGAAGACTGCAGTACACTCTTTGCAATTCTGAAATTAGCAGTGATAAAATACAGGAGACGTAAGTTTACCCGTAACTATAATAATACTTTCTCGGCCTTCCTACCACGTCAAGTAATTAATATTACACGGCCAATTTGCCATTGTGAAGTGGTATGACTGCAAGTAGAAGACTGATACGGCTTTTAATACACACTAGCTACCGGCTGTGGTGTCACTAGTGCCTGCTTCATCGCCATGTACGGGCCTATTTTGACTCGGCTTTCGATGCCCCTGCTTAAACCGCGCGATCACTGGATCCAATGCCGCACTGAGCTGCAGGCTACCGTCGCTATTTAGGATGTTATCGGTGATTTTTATTTCAATGGCTTCTTGAGTTACACAATCCTAGATGCCGTCAGTACGAGCCACGACAGATGTTTCGTCAAATTTTTTTCCGGTGTCCGTTTTCTAAGGCGTGATCAGCTAAAATAGATTTCTCGGGGCAGAGTAGGCGATAAATCACTTCACGCTTCTTCTGCGTAGTTACACAATGCGTATTGTTTGTCCGACATAAGACTGGCCACACAAGCAAGATATCTTGTACACCTCAGGTGTTCTGCTGCTGCTTTAATTGGTCTCAATAAATGACCGATTTTCGTCAGAAGCCTGAAGATCACTTTGATTTTCTGCCGTTTCAGCAGGGCGGCTTATCTTGTCCTACATGGGGCCACAAAACGGCAAAATAGCAAGTTTCTTTTCGTGTTCCTCGTCGTCGGTCTTGTTGTGAGTTTTTCTTGAAAATATTTGACGAAACATCCGTCGCTACTAGCACATACGGCTTCTGGGATTGTGTAATTAAGGAAGCTATTGAAATAAAAATCACCAATAACACCATAAACATAGACGGTGGCCTGCAGCTCATCATGGCATGAAATCCAGCAATCGCGCTTTGAAGTAGGCGCATCGAACGCCGGGTCAACGTACGCCCGTACATGGCGATGCCGCAGGCATCAGTGACGTCACAGTCGGGAGCTGGTGTTTATGAGGGGCGTACCAGTAGCCACTGACAGTGGTTGAATTTGGCAGTGGCCAAAGAGTACTTGACCGAAACCTGGAGTAATTGTAATCAATTGACCTGGTTGGAAACCCGAGAACTTTTTAATCAACGTTACCGCCGCGAGTCTCTGCAATCTTACATTACCTATAACTTGCCACGAAACCCAAATGAAATCGCTCTGAGCACTATGGGACTTAACATCTGTGGTCATCAGACCCTAACTAACCTAAGGACATCACATACATCCATGCCTGAGGCAGGATTCGAACCTGCGACCGGAGCGGTCACGCGGTTCCAGACTGAAGCGCCTAGACCGCACGGCCACACTGGCCGGATACGAAACCCAGTCAGCGTTTATAAACATTCGGACATGAAAGGGAACGAGCGTACCAGATACCTTATTTAATATTTAAATACAGCAAGCGACATAGGAAGCAAAAAAGGAAGTGGAAAAATGCTTATAGCTCTGAAAGACGAAATGAAAAGCGCAAGATTTTTAATTACATTAGAAGTCCGTCAGAGACGGCGAAGTTCCTGGAAAAGTAGTTCAACGCAGTGGATAACACCTTGTTAAAGCTTATGTTATGAACATCAACAAAAGGAACTCATATGCAACGATATATACTAGCAATCAAGCAAGGCCATGCATTGGGAATTAATTTAGGTAACGGGACACTAAATGTGCAGACGAATTTTTCCGAGGGAACTGACTGACAATAGTAACGGCTTTGTATTACTAGCTGCCCAACCCGGCATTGCTCACGTATTCATTTTTCCAGTTTTCTCTTGGAAACGGAAGCAAAAGAATGAACATTGTTTGTTGTGTGATACCGGAAAATATCATTTCAAAATTTTCGTAAAACCAGCTTCAGAATTATGAAATATGTACAACGGGCAAATGTACAAGCATCCCTACAAGGTCGCCGATTCAAGTCGGACGTGGATGTGCAGCAGACAGTTACACACTTCTTCACTATGCAGGACACAGAGCTTTACCAAACGTGTATCTCCAACGTGGTGCATTGGTTGAATAATTGGCCTCAAAGCTTATCAAGTTTCAGAACCGTGTTTCTGAGCACAAACTGTGATAATTGTGCACATAATGTACTATAAAGAAGCACAAGGAGTTGTTCTTCCGACGTTCCACACGTGTATCGACAAGAAACCGTAATTTTATCTCTCTTAAAATTACAATACGCATTCTAGTCCCTTGTATTTGTGCAGTGGTTACCAACGATTCTTACACCACTATCCGTGGATACAGGCACGTGTTAGCTAGAAGCGCGCCTCCTTCCCCTCACCCCTCCAGCCATCACCATTATTATGATGATTATGATGATAATAATAATAATAATTTAAAAAAGCGTTGGACGTGGCTCTTACGTACAGCGATGGAGAAACTTAGCAACATCAGAGAAACAATTAATGTGGAGTCAGCAAGATTCGGGAAAATATTTGTCTAGGTGACACATTTAAGTGATTAACATTGCAAGATCACTGGCTGGTATAAATTCGAGATAAGCCACTGCAAATGTGGAATACTGTTACATTAATAACCGGTGTAACCGCCAGAACGTTGAATGCAAGCAGGCAAACATAAATGCCCTGTGTTGTACTTGTGCCGGGTGTCAATACGTAGGATAGACTTCCGGGCCTGTAGTGCTTTTACATTCAAACCATGGACGGTTAACGCAGTGAATGGAGTTGTCCGATGATGCCCCATATGTGCTCAGTTGGTGTCAGATATAGTTATCGATCGGGCCAAGGCAACAAATCGCCACTTTGCAACGCACGCTGGGTTAAAAAAGCTGTATGTGGATGAACGTTATCCTATTGGAAAACACCCCCTGGAAAGCTGTTCATGAATGGCAGCAGAATAGGTAGAATTACCAGATTGAACACATTTTGTACAGTCAGGGTCCTTGGGATAATCACTAGAGTGCTCCTGCTGTCATATGAAATCGCGCTACAGGCCAGAACTCCAGGTGATGGTCCAGTGTGTCTAGGAGGCAGATACGTAGGTTGGCTGCAGGCCCTCAAATGGCCTACTCCAAACCAACACACGGTGATCACTGACGCCCGAGCAAACGCGCTTTCACCGGAACACACAACAGACTTCCACCCTGTCTTCCAATGAGCTATCGCAAGCGGCGGTGGTTTAGGGTCAGTGGAATGCACGCTAGAGGCCGTCTGGCTCTGAGCTGTCCTTCGAGTAACCGATTTGTAACAGTCCGCTATGCCAGCTGCTGCTCAAATTGTTCCTCAGATGCAGTAGGATGTGCCAGGGCCATCGGTGAATACGATGTTGCTACCTGTCGGTAGTGCCACATGGCCGCCCGATGCCCGGCCTGCTTGCGACCGTACATTCACATGATCACCGCTGCCAGCAATCATGTACGTCTGCTACATTCATGCCAGCAGAAGGAACTTCCATCTTATTGCAGCCATGTTACACGATCATGTCCGAACCCAGTCAGGTGTTGATAATGGATCTTTGTCGCCTTAAAGAGACTCTTCATTAACATCAACTCACCCCATCAAGTCTCAAAGGTATCTAACGCTCACGACCGTAGGAGCGTGTATATAAAGGAAACCTCATTTGCATCCAAGTGATGACGCTACTAGAGATCTCTAATGCAATGGCGTGAAATATAAACAGATATTATGATTATGTTTCAAACGTAGAAGGATGCCTACCAACTTTCGTTAATGTGACACAATTGCTTTTTGATGTTGCAATTTTTTTCCATCAATGGGGTTACTGTTGTGTCGTACTGTCGTACAGCTCATATATATGCTTGAAGTGAGAATGAAGCAATTTATGGGTTATTGCAGGAACTGTCTACAACGTGGAGAAGACATTTTCTTGTGATATTTAGCATTTGTTACATATATAAATCACTTGTACTATCATAGACACATGCTAAAAAGCACGGAATACGTGTGTAGTGGGAGAAACAATGTGAGGACGATGTGCTCATACATTTCTTTCACAAGGTGTGACCTCCACTTCATCGTTTCATGTAATAATGCTAGGAATTGGAGAAAAATATTATTGGTAACTTATATAATCAGTATTAGGGACTTACAAAATCGTAACAATATTGATATTTTAAAAACAATGTAGTTTCATGATTGAAATACGATCCAACAGTTTTGGTTTCCACCCCTCAGAAAATTTCATTTTTCTCCTCACCTACCGCGGTAGTTACCCGTAGGTTGGGAATTACTGGTTTAGAGTATGTTAATTTTTGAAAACGCTTTGTGGGATTTTAACTATACTTAACCTCACATGTCGGAGTGGAACGGACCTGGGTGGTTACACTGTGCCCCAGGTACTGGTCCATTCTTTCGTGGAGTTTACTTTTTAATATTCATATTTATTTTAACACTTCTAAGATAGCTACTACGATTTGAGGCTTTTCGTATTGTGGTTAGAAAATACGAGCGACATGCGTTCTATGGAAAACAGGGAAGATGCTGTGATAGCTGTTGTGAAAAAGGAAGTGGAGCTCAGGGAAGCCTGTATTCAGTTGAATGTTCTTCAACACTTTCAGTGTCATGTACGTAATATTGTGTTATCTTCAGCGTTGGAAAGAATGCCGTAAACAAACATTATGGGGACAACATGATATTGAGGTTCAAATTGTTCAAATGGCTCTGAGCCCTATGGGACTTAACTTCTGAGGTCATCAGTCTCCTAGAGCTTAGAACTACTTAAACCTAACTAACCTAAGGACATCACACACATCCATTCCCGAGGCAGGATTCGAACCTGCGACTGTGGCGGTTTCGCGGTTCCAGACTGTAGCGCCTAGAACCGCACGGCCACCACGGCCGGCATGATATTGAGGAATACGCCAGTAGTGCAACGTGCGCAGTAGGCCTCACTAAGAAATTGTACAATTAATACCATGGGCATGGCTTTCTATCCAACATTTAAGACAACGTATTATTACGGACGTGGTATTCAAAGTGTAAAATAACTCTTCAGAGAGCATTTCAGAATAGCCTTCAAAATGAGACTTCTCAAATTGCCAAGGCATAGGGAAAAATATTGTGTTTTCTCGAATGGCGAAGAGTTGGACCATGTTGGTTAGTTGAGACACATGGATGGCGAATTGTTTGCACTGACAATGAAGGAGTCTAAAGTGTTAGGTTTACAGTTGGCAAGGAGATACACACTGAAGTACCGGTTTAATAAAGAAATGAAAAGAACTGAAGACCGAATGACACGGTTTCTTCCGAGGTATCGAAAACTCTACCAATTGTTAACTAATACGGTTAGTGTGTTTTTGTTTCTGTTTAGGAAATATGGTTCGATTTTTAAGGTAAACTTGCTAGGAACGGACCAACTGCAGGCCTGTATTAACTTTTTTATAGTGGTAATCTGTGGACCGGTATACCTGATTTCTTTGCTTCAAAGTTTAAAATACATACCAAATGCCACGCAGAACCTTTTTACCTTTTTGCTTTGCTGTTTTAATTCTATTGTGATCATTTTAATGTTAGCGTTACCGTCCTGCCCCGGTCTGCTGCCAAAAAAAGATCCGGTAACACTCGCAGCCCAACCTTGCATCAACGCGTCTATAGAGGAAGTGTCATTCGAAGGCGCTGCAAACGAGGGACCAAAAAAAAAGGGAAGAGTTTCACTGGGAATTCCGGAGGTGGCGCGTTCACGCAGCTTGTTTGCCTGAACAAACAAGAGGGAACTCCCAGAGGCGAAGGGTCTACGCTGGTAATCGAAATCGCCCGCTCCGTAGCGGACGGCTGCTGCCCCGTTTGATCGCCTCTGTGCTTCCCGCGCCGCGTCCCAAAGTGACTGGAGAGCCTCTATCGGCGCGCATTGAGTCCTGGGTATACGGCCGGCGAGTGTTTGACCTGTTGCTTATCTGGCGCACGCACACCCGACTACTGCTGCCACGTGCGCGTAAACAGCTCGATGCCGCTGCTCGCCGAACAGACCGGTGTTCGAGTGCTGAACTGTAGTGCCTTTTCTAGATTGTCGCACAGATGACAAAATGGTAGATATCGAAATAGACGACAGAGGGATAAACAATTAAAATCGCTGAAAAGAGGAAACGCCGCTGGACCTGATGGGATACCAGTTCGATTTTACACAGAGTACGCAAAGGAACTTGCCCCCTTCTTGCAGCGGTGTACCGTAGGTCTCTAGAAGAGCGAAGCGTTCCAAAGGATTGGAAAAGGGCACAGGTCATCCCCGTTTTTAAGAAGGGACGTCCAACAGACGTGCAGAACTACAGACCTATATCTCTAACGTCGATCAGTTGTAGAATTTTGGAACACGTATTATGTTCGAGTATAATGAGACTAGAAATCTAGTCTGTAGGAGTCAGCATGGGTTTCGAAAAAGACGGTCGTGTGAAACCCAGTTCGCGCTATTCGTCCACGAGACTCAGAGGGCCATAGACACGGGTTCACAGGTAGATGCCGTGTTTCTTGACTTCCGCAAGGCGTTTGACACAGTTCCATAAAGTCGTTTAATGAACAAAGTAAGAGCATATGGACTATCAGATCAATTGTGTGATTGGGTTGAGGAGTTCCTAGATAAAAGAACGCAGCATGTCATTCTCAATGGAGAGAAGTCTTCCGATGTAAGAGTGATTTCAGGTGTGCCGCAGGGGAGTGTCATAGGACCGTTGCTATTCACAATATACATAAATGACCTGGTGGATGACATCGGAAGTTCATTGAGGCTTTTTGCGGATGATGCTGCGGTATATCGAGACGTTGTAACAATAGAAAATTGTACTGAAATGCAGGAGGATCTGCAGCGAATTGACGCATGATGCAGGGAATTGCAATTTAATGCCAATGTAGACAACTGTAATGTGCTGCGAATACATAGAAAGATACATTCCTTATCATTTAGCTACAAAATAGCAGGTCAGCAACTGGAAGCAGTTAATTCCATAAATTATCTGGGAATAGGCATTTGGAGTGATTTAAATGGAATGATCATATAAAGTTGATCGTCAGTAAAGCAGAAGCCAGAGTGAGATTTATTGGAAGAATCCTAAGGAAATGCAATCCGAAAACAAAGGAAGTAGGTTACAGTACGCTTGTTAGCCCACTGCTTGAATACTGCTCAGCAGTGTGGGATGCGTACGAGATAGGGTTGGTAGAAGGGATAGAGAAGATCAAACGGAGAGCAGCGCGCTTCGTTACAGGATCATTTAGTTATCGCGAAAGAGTTACGGAGATGATAGATAAACTCCAGTGGAAGACTCTGCAGGAGAGACGCTCAGTAGCTCGGTACCGGCTTCTGTTAAAGTTTCGAGAACATACCTTCACCGAAGAGTGAAGCAGCATATTGCTCCCTCCTGAGTATATCTCGCGAAGAGACCATGAGGATAAAATCAGAGAGATTAGAGCCCACACAGAAGCATACCGACAATCCTTCTTTCCACAAACAATACGAGACTGGAATAGAAGGGAGAACCGATAGAGATACTCAGGGTATCCTCCGCCACACACCGTCAGGTGGCTTGCGGAGTATGGATGTAGACGTAGATGTAGATTTGCAATTCCATCTCCGCTCGGTGCCGTCCGGCGCTGCGTTACTGAGTGCCACCGCTCGAGTGACTCCTGGAGCCGGCCGCGGTGGTCTCGCGGTTCTAGGCGCGCAGTCCGGAAGCGTGCGACTGCTACGGTCGCAGGTTCAAATCCTGCCTCGGGCATGGATGTGTGTGGTGTCCTTATTTGACTCCTGGAAGGCACGAGAATCAGCTTTGTCTTGATAGCTCTGCCAGCAAGCAAAGGAAGTCACTGGTCAGCTGAACTGTGCTATTGTGCTACGACAGCCACTTCCGCACATATAGGAAGCATTCTGGAAGTGTAGTAGCTTAGACTTCTTGTCATTGTTGCTGTAGCATTCAGATTTAAGGCTAATTTGATAAAAATTTCCACACCAGTCTAACCTATTAATCTCTGCATAAAACGTGCAAATGATTCAGATGGCTCAGAGCACAATGGAACTCAACATCTGGGGTCATCAGTCCCCTAGAACTTAGAACTACTTAAACCTAACTGACCTAAGGACATTACACACATCCATGCCCGAGGCAGGATTCGAACCTGCGACGGTAGCGGTTGCGAGGTTCCAGACTGAAGCGCCCAGAAGTGCTCGGATTCAGCGGTCGGCATAAATTCTGCTACTAACATCCATTTTAACTTTATTGGACCCAACCGGTAGTATACCTCTAAAAATGTTAACCTCCATATTTAGGTTTATTTATCCCTGGCATGTGTCTTATGTGTTTGTTCGAGGCATGTTGGAACGGGATGGTAGGCCAGTATGTGTTCAGTATTGAGGAAATTGGACTGTATTTTATTTCGGCCGTCTCAGTTGCGCTGAAATAAAATTCCTGCTGCGGTGGTTACTGCTTTCGGGTTGACATGCCCGTTCTCAAACCATGCACCTTATTGTTAATGGTATCTATTCATACAATATAGTGTTCGAAGACACGAGTAGCTCTGGCGCAGAAAGGTATACCGTAAGAAACAATGATATTGGTCTAGCAGTGTGGGTCAGTTGTATCTGACAGACATAAGCAAATTTATGAGTCTTTATGTGAAATTTCTCCATTTTTTTTTTTTTTTTTTTTTTTTTGTAGCCTTAGCGCAGAGCAAACACCGTTTCTCTTTATTTCTTCATTTTACCGAGATACGTTTCACTCAAATTACAACACCTTCTGTAGAGGTTCTCTTTGTTTTTTTGGTTTGTCGTAACACATACTATGGTTTATGTAGCTCAAGCAAATCAAGATGCAGTAACTGAAGGTGCAACAACTCCAATGACACTTGCGATTAAAAGAAAAGAAAATTGGTCTCTATTCAAAGACGAAATCAGCCAAAAATAAATTACACACATCCAGATCCGAAACCTGTACAGAAAATTGAAATAAAGGTCAACATAAACATAATTTCCGCCCTTTTTATTGTTCATGAAAACCGCAGATTGCATGTTTTAACACCATACACCGAGACCTTCAGAGGTGGTGGTCCAGATGGCTTTACACACCGGTATCTCTAATACCCAACAGCACGTCCTCTTCTATAGATGCATTAGATGCATGCCTTTATTCGTCATGGAATACTGTGCCCAAGATCATCAAGTCACATTTGGTGCAGATTGTCCCACTCCTCAACGGCGTAGATACCTCAGAGTGGTTCGTGGGTCATGTCGTCCATAAACAACCCTTTTAAATCTATATCAGGCATTTTCGATAACGTTCATGTCTGGAGAACGTGCTAGTCACTCTAGTCGAGAGATGTCGTTATCCTGAAGGAAGTCATTCAGAACATGTGCACAACAGAGGCGCGAATTGTCGTCCATGAAGACGAATGCCTCGCCAATATGCTGCCGATATCGTTGCTCTGTCGGACGGAGGATGGAAGTCACTTATTCTACATCTGCTACGGTGCCTTCCATGAGCACCAGTGGTGTGCTTCGGACCCACATAATGGCACGCCAAAACAACAGGGAACCTCCACCTTCCTGCAATCGCTGAACACTGTGCCTTAGGTCTTCAGCCTGACCGGGTTGCCTCCAAACAAGTATTCGACAATGGTCTGGTTGAAGGCATATGCGACACTCATCGGTGAAGAGAACGTGATGCCAATCCTGAGCGGTCCATTCGGCACGTTGGTAGGCCCTTCTTCATCGCGCTGCATTGTGTCATGGTTGCAGAGATGGACCTCGTCATTCACGTCGGGAGTAAAGTTGCGCATCATGCAACCTATTGCGCACAGTTTGAGTCGTAACACGACTCCCTGTGGCTGCCCGAAAAGCATGATTTAACATGATGGTATTGCTATCAAGGTTTCTCTGAGCCATAATTCGTAGGTAGCGGTCATCCACTGCAGTAGTAGTAGTCCTTGGGTGACCTGAGCTATGAGTGTCATCGACAGTTCCTATCTCTCTGTATCACCTCCATGTCGGAAAAAACATCGCTTTGATTCACTCCGAGACACCTGGACCATTCCGTTATTGAGACCCCTTCCTGGTGGAATGACTGTAATTGATCGGCTGCCGGACCCCCTCCGTCTAACAGATGCTGCTCATGCATTGTTGTTCGCATCTTTGGACGAGTTTAGTGACATCTCTCAACAGTCAAAGGCACTATGTGTTACAATATCCGCAGTCAACGTCTGTCTGCAGGAGATCTGGGAATCGGGGTGAGGCCAAACTTTTTTTCATGTGTTTGTATGCTGGCGGAAAATTATCCCAGCACCAAGAAGGAGTTGTGGGTCATACAAGTAAGTTGGTAGGTGTTTTTTTACTTCTGAAAATTGATGTCTATTCAGATGTAGCGCTAGTTGCATAATAGTGGCGTTTGTAGTGCACTATGAGGAAGCAAATAAGGTTTGCTTTAAACACACGCTGTAATGGTTGTGGGCATTAGTTACTTTTGAGGCTGGGCGTGGTGAGTTGATGATAGTCAAGAATGCCTTTAAGGAGACAAAGAAGACATTATCAATACCTTGCTGCATTTCAATGAGTTCGTGTACTAGAGCTAAGAGTAAATGGATGTTCTTTCTGGAATACTGTAGCAAGACTTTACACGAATATAGCCACTGTAGATTACTGCTGGCCGCGGTGGTCACGGAAAGGCGAAAGGCGAACGGGCTCTGGACGGCCACGTGGCACTGCCGAGTGGAAAGACAATCCCGTTCGGCATATGGCTCTCAGGCATCGTACTGAATGCGCAGTAGCAATCTGAGCAGCAGCTGTCACCAGAGTGACACAAAGAAATGTTACAAATTGGTTACTTCAAGGACAGCTCCGACCCAAACGCCCTGTAGCGTGCATTCCACTGACCCCAAACTATTTCCATTTGCGAGTTCAGTGGATTGAAAAGAAAGCTCATTGAAGCGCCGGGTTGAAGTCTTTTGTGTTTTCTGATGAAAACTGGTTCTGTCTCGATGGTACTGATGGCTTTTTGTTGGTTTACAGGAAGGCAGTAGAAGGCCTGCAACTAACCTGTCTGCGTGCTGGACACACTGGACGTACACCTACAGTCATGGTTTGGAGAGCGATTTTGTGTAACAGGAGGAGCACTCTCGTTGTTATCTCACCCACTGTGAGTAAATCTGCTGATTCAACCTGTTGTGCTGCCATTCATGAACTTTATTCCAGGTGTGTTTTCCAACTGGATAACCATCGCCCCATACCGCTGATGTAACTCAGAATCCTCTACCTTGGGCTGCTCGATCACCAGATCTGCCTCCCATCGAGCACATATATAACATCATCTGACGATAACTCCTAAAAAAAAGAAATGGCTCTGAGCACTATGGGACTTAACTTATGAGGTCATCAGTCCCCTAGAACTTAGAACTACTTAAACCTAACTAACCTAAGGACATCACACACATCTATGCCCGAGGCAGGATTCGAACCTACGACCGCCGCCGTCGCGCGGTTCCAAACTGTAACGCGTAGAACAGCTTGGCCACCTCGGCAGGGCCAAAAACTCCTACTGAAACGTTCCCCTAGAAAAATTATACAAGACTGTGCTTAAACTCTCACACAGTATTTTTTTTAGCGCCACGCAATCTGACTTTTAGTAATCCCTACAAGAGAATGACCCTGACTAAATTAACCTATACGTTTCACAAATCACTTACCTACCAAAAATCTTCGTTACTCAAACTACTGAAATACAGCGAGCGCCACTACTGCCAGCTAAATAAAAGATTCAAACTACTGAAGGCACTAGCTACTGATAGGCATAGTTAGCAAATGAAAGATTTTGATACAGAACAAACAATGTATTTACCTCAATAGTGTTCAAAAGTCATAATGTATATTGCAGTTCATGGCATCCCGTCTTACAAATTTTAAAACTCCGCATCTCTCTCCCCACATCCACCACTGCTGGTGGCTCACCTCCAACTGCACAACGCTACGCGATATTCACATCCATCTGCCCAACACTACAATGGCAGACAACAAAGTAAACTAGCCACAGTCTGCACACAGCACAGCCAGTGATTTTTATACAGAGCGCTACGTGGCATTACCAATAAGAAAACCTAAACAGTCTACTTACACTACGCCATCCACAGCAGGTATTAACAGTCCCTGGTATTGTCCGACCAAATGCAACAGACATGGAATGCCATCTCACAAAATTAACACGCGTCACGCACGTCAGTATACTTTCATTCAAAATTCTGGTGATTACATCTGTTAGTTGTTGTTGTTGTTGATGATGTGGTCTTCAGTCCTGAGACTGGTTTGATGCAGCTCTCCATGCTACTCTATCCTGTGCAAGCTTCTTCATCTCCCAGTACCTACTGCAACCCGCATCCTTCTGAATCTGCTTAATGTATTCATCTCTTGGTCTCCCTCTATGATTTTTACCCTCCACACTGCCCTCCAATACTAAACTGGTGATCCCTCGATGCCTCAGAACATGTCCTACCAACCGATCCCGTCTTCAAGTTGTGCCACAAGCTCCTCTTCTCCCCAATCCTATTCAATACTTCCTCATTAGTTATGTTATCTACCCATCTAATCTTCAGCATTCTCCTGTAGCACCACATTTCGAAAGATTCTATTTTCTTCTTGTCTAAACTATTTATCGTCCACGTTTCACTTACATACATGGCTACACTCCATAAAAATACGTTCGGAAACGACTTCCTGACATTTAAATCTATACTCGATGTTAACAAATTTTTCTTCTTCAGAAACGCTTTCGTTCCCATTGCCAGTCTACATTTTATATTCTCTCTACTTCGACCATCATCAGTTATTTTGATACCCAAATAGCAAAACTTCTTTACTACTTTAAGTGTCTCATTTCCTAATCTAATTCCCTCAGCATCACCCGATTTGATTCGAGACCATTCCATTATCCCCGTTTTGGTTTCATTGATGCTCATCTTATATCCTCTTTTCAAGACACTGTCCATTCCATTCAACTGCTCTTTCAAGTCCTTTGCTGTCTCTGACAGAATTACAATGTCATCGGCGAACCTCCAAGTTTTTATTTTTTCTTCATGGACTAACATCTGTTAGTAATGTACCAGAATTTTAACTTTGCAATGGTGTATATCCCGCTTACATTAACCTGTGATCTTCCTAAGTTAATGGCTGAAGTATGTTGACTAAACAAACATATTCGCTAAGTTTGATTACTGTACACTATTTAGTTTTTTGTGCTAAGATTTTTTTCCCGTAATTGTATTTGTTTGCAAGCATGGACACAAGAGCGAGCTTCAGTTCACGATGAATATCCATACATGTTACAAACTGGATGATGTGTGTGTGTGTGTGTGTGTGTGTGTGTGTGTGTGTTTTTGTATGTTCCACATCTCCTCCTGAACGGCTGGACCGATTTCAACCAAAGTCAATATTCATATCCCTCACTGTCAGGTAAGACTCTCGGAGAGGTAAGAACCACCTGTCTATCATAGCTCAGGAGACATGACGTCATTAACATTGTCATACGTGAAAAATACGTATTATGGATGAATTTTTAATACATTCATTCATTACTAGAAACACACTCCCATAATCGAGTCAACATAAGGAAACCCCCGACACCTTGCAGCGCTTTTGATAGCCTTCAGCTGCGAAGAGTGAAAGGATGCTGGCGAAACCAATAGCCGCCTACAGAGTTATTAAGGGGCTTTGCGATAGAGTTGATGAAAGAAGGAATCACTTAATAGATAGTAGACTATGGACGCCAGTTACTGAATGCTGACTCCTATTTCGATTTGCACTCCAGACTAGTTTCTTCCTACACGTCGGTCAGTGGTCCAAAAGATGCCGCATTGTGACACCCAATCTGGTTGCACAACTAAAATAAAATTTGAAATATAGACTGCTGACGATGTTTCTGATTTAACGTTTCATACTGACGACCCTGTATAAAGACGAACTACAGAGAAATTGACCAATAGCGATGAGGCAAATTTTTATGTGTCAGACGTTGTTCATGAGCAAAATTTAGCTGTGATCACATGAAAGACCTGAAACTGTGATAAAATTCAACTTCACGGTCGTCAAGTTGTAGTTTGGTGCCGCGTATAAGCATTCGGAATCAATGGGCCGTGTAACTTGGGAGGGCAGCGTGACCTCAATTTTTGCTCTCCTGTACAGGTTCGAACCACACTTGAACGTTCAAAACGATTCGACGAAATCTGAACTTGATCCGTGGCAGGAAAAGGTATTAGTGCATTTTCATCCGTCCTCATCCACGTCTTTCTGCCATGTGATCACAAACGGAGTGCAACGTGAACATGTGGGTTAAGAAAACAGAAAGGCTCCCCCCACCCCTCCCTCCCTCGATCGGTAGCACCTTGGGTGCCACTCGCGTACATTAGTTTAGCATGTTACAAATGTACATGTCTGAAACTTCTACACAAATTCTGTCTTGCGGCTACTCTAGCGGCTTATTGTAGGCAAACATTGCCTGAGGGGGTGTCGAAGGTGTTGCCTAACAGTCAGGTGCTAGAGCTACCGCGAGGCTTACTGTATGTTGTGGAAGTTTCAGATATTTCCATTTGTCATGTGTTAAATTAATGTGCGTGGGTGATACGTAGGGTTTTGCCAAACTAGGGTGCTTAGAGTGGCGGTTTGCCATTTTATTCATGCAAATTTAAGTGTTGAAGGCCCTCGCCCCCGTGAATACGCCATGGGAAACGCGTGAAAAGAGTGAGGAAAATTCGTAAGTATCGCCCTAGAACTAGGTGTGGTTTATTGATGCCCTTTATGCCATTCCGTGAGGCCTTTTCGTGCCGATTCTGAGCGGTGGTGTGTGTGTGTGTGTGTGTGTGTGTGTGTGTGTGTGTGTGTGAAAAGTTTTCCTAGGCTAGTCCAAAGAAAATCCTGTGATTTTGACACTGGGCGTCACGTTTCTAGCATCCATCACCAAGGAGTCAAAAAAAGGAGTAATGTGTGGGTGAGAGAGATTGTGACGATCTTGCCATCGTTTGACACCTCCACGGGGCGGGCAGGTGTGACCGAGTGGTTCTAGACGCTTCGGTCTGGAACCATGGGACCGCTACGGTCGCAGGTTCGAATCCTGTCTAGGGCATCGATGTGTGTACTGTCCTTAGGTTACTTAGATTTAAGTAGTCTACATTCTAGGAGACTGATGACCTCAGACGGTAAGTACCATAGTGCTTAGAGCCATTTCAACCACGTTCAAGGGCGTTGGGAAGAATTGTGATGAAGTTTGGAGGAAGGTCGTAAGCACCTTTCAGCCAAGTAGCAAACTTATACGTACCAAAGGGGATCAGCTCCTGGGTTTCTAAGAGGTGATCGTTTAATTTTGCTGCCCTGCCTAGATGCAGCGTAATAAAGTTTTAGTACAAAACTGATCATTAAAATTGCGACACCAAGAAGAAATGCAGATGATAAACAGGTATTCATTGGACAAATAATTATACCAGAACTGTCATGTGATTACATTTTCACGCAATTTGGTTGCATAGATCCCCAGAAATCAATAACCACAACAACCACATCTGGCCGTAATAAAGGCGTTGATACGCCTGGACACTGAGTCAAACAGAGCTTGGATGGCGTGTACAGGTACAACTACCCATGCAGTTTCAACACGATACCACAGTTTATGAAGAGTAGTGACTGGTGTATTGCTCGTCCACCATTGACCAGACGTTTTCAGTTGGTGATAAATCTGGAGAATGTGCTGGCCAGGGCAGCAGTTGAACATTTTCTGTATCTAGAAAGGCCCCCAGGGGACCTGCAACATGCGGTCGTGTATTATCCTGCGGAAATGTAGGGTTTCGCAGGGATCGAATGAAGGGTAGAGCCATGGGTCGTAACACATCTGAAATGTAACGTCCACTGTTCAAACTGCCGTCAATGTGAACAAGAGGCGACCGAGACGTGTAACCGATAGCACCTCATACCATCACGCCGGGTGATACGCCAGTATGGCTATGCGAATGAAACTTCTAATGTGCGTTCACCGCGATGGCACCAAACACGGATGCGGCCATCATGATGTTGTTAACAGAACCTGGATTCGTCCGAAGAAATGACGTTCTGCCATTCGTGCACCGAGGTTCGTCTTTGAGTACACCATCGGAGGCGCTCCCGCATGTGATACAGCGTCAAGGGTAACCGCAGCCGTAGCCTCCGAGCTGATAGTCCATGCTGCTGCAAACGTTGTCGAACTGTTCGTGCAGATGGTTGTAGTCTTGCAAACGTCCCCATCTGTTGAGTAAGGTATCGAGACGTGGCTTCACGATCCGTTACAGCTATGCGGATAAGATGCCTATCTCGACTGCTAGTGAGATCAAGCACGGCGTTCCATATTACCCTCCTGAACCGATTCGATATTTTGCTAACAGTCATTGGATCTTTACTAACACGAGCAGCAATGTCGCGATACGATAAATTGCAATTGCAATAGGCTACAATCCGACCTTTATCAAAGTCGGAAACGTGTTGGTACGCATTTCTCCTCCTTACACGAGGCATCACAACAACGTTTCACCAGGCAACACCGGTCAACTGCTATTTATGTATGAAAAATCGGTTGGAAACTTTTCTCATGTCAGCACGTTGTATGTGTCGCCACCAGCGTCAATCTTGTGTGAATGCTCTGAAAAGCTAATCATTTGCATATCACACCAACTTCTTCCTGTCGGTTAAATTTCGCGTCTGTAGCACGTCACCTTCTTGGTGTAGCAATTTTAATGGCCAGTAGTGTACATTTTGGTGGTATAGGTAAAGGCTGTGGAGCGCAACCAAACATAAGTCATACATAAAGGTACTTGCGTCATTATGTCAGAGTAAGGTGTGGAACAGTGGAGCCTCGATGGAAAATACATGTGAAGTAACGGCACCTTCCCTTGCATGTGCGGCAAAAAACGGCTGTCTGGGTGGCCTGAATGAATCCCGCAGGTAACTGGTGCCCCGGGGAATTTCATTTCGGCGGAGTGCGGCTACTGAACGAGTATTTGAGCGGCGTGCGGGTCGCCCCTAAGCTAATATACCGAGGCGCTGCGCCAGCCGCTGCCTGCCGGCTCGTGACGTCACAGGGGGCGCCGAGCGGAGCGCGCGGCTAATTAGCGGAGACTTCAAAAACCTTGCCAGCCAGGGCTGCGACAGCGCCGCCGTATCTGTTTGTTGCGCCGCCCCCGCCCGTTCCGCAGGCCTCGCCAGAAAGGTCACGCACGTGCGTTCCCACACGGAATGAGCAATGAGGGTGTCCACCGTAGCATTTGCTGATTAAGTTTGCTCCGGTCTTGTTAGTGAGAGCACTTGTATTCTATTGTGGATGTTTCCCTACTAACTTAAGAGGTACAGTCGAGAGTCATTAGAAGCGCTACAAAGTACAGGACGGTTGCACAATTCACATTCCTTCTACAGCGCCATTTCGGAAACAACCGGCAAACTTCAGAAAATGGTTTACAGAGCTCGTGATGTCCACTGGCTCGCTGTACAAGGTCACTTGGAAACACGTTAACATTTTAAACCTCAGTACGTCACTCAATAATGTTGGTAGAGAGGTAAAAATTCATACATATGCTTGAAATGATCCTGGGTTTCATTGAAGCCAGAGAAGTCACAAAAGGTCTACAGATGGCGGTTCGTATAATACAAAAGCAATAATTAGCGTAAAAAATGATTTTTTAGCAAAGCCGATGTTCCATATACCATATGGTTAACATTTCGGGCGTCATTATTCAATACTATCTGTAGTCTAGCGGCAGTGTTTTCAACCGCACTGTACAGCATACCAGAAGGTATGTTCAGAAATGGCAGTCGGATGTTGTCTTGTAGCGTCCTTAATGACGGCGGACGATCGTGGTAGACCAGCGACAGCAGGTAACCACACAACCAATGGGCACAGGGACTGATATTTTGGGACCTGGGAGGCAAGAGTGACGGACGCTTCGGATCAGCAAGCGATCTTCACGGAACGAAGTGTGCAAGTCATTTTTCACACTTGAAACAACATGGGGTGGAACGTCGTACTGCATAGAAGTCGTACCTCCCAGCAGGTGTTTATCAGCCAGCCTAGCGATGATCCCTCTCTCACTGCAGCTCATTTTATACCTGATTCTTATGTGGCATCACTGACTGCTGTAAAGCGGCATCTGTTGGCCAGTTTTTGCACACTCTTTTAGTTTCAATAAAACTCTATGAGATTTGAGGCACGTGTGTCAATTTTACCTCTCTACCTATATTACTCCATGAATTATTGCTTTTTCGAATATGAACGGAATTGTGGGATACCCTGTACATTAACTCTATAGGGCGACTTAAACTCACTTAAGAAACAGGTTACCAAATACTTATGACAGTAAAACTGAGAAGAAATCACACACCAAGAACCTATCATCACTCAGAAAATTAACTTTCTTTTACAACAACAGGTTTAGTAAGTGGCAACACTCTCCACACCCTTGCCCAAGGTGGGTTCCGCCAACTCCCCTTCATGAAGATGTCCTCATTCCTTCCATATATCCCTCCTATAAGTTCTAATCCTCCCCTTCCTTTCCTACCCTCCACCCTTTTCCTGCAGGGCTCCCTCTCTCCTTCCTCACCTTCCTTTCTCCATCCCCCATCTCCCCTCTCCAAGGTCTCCAACTTCCTCTCCTCAGTGGCAGCCACCCCCCCCCCCCCTCCTATCCTCCACCCAATCTCCTCAGTGTGTTCAATGCGCCGAAGATCATTACTAATGTGCTACAGTGCTCTCTCTGTCTAAGTGTGTCAGTGTTCTTCTTCAGCGTGCTCCTTCGTTCGCGTGTGAAACTGTCTGTCTACGTTTGTGTGCACTGCTGAACTTACTTGTACAACCAGTGCCTTCCGCGACGCCTTCGTGTCATTTATTATGTATATCTCCTGTTTTTACCATTCATGTATATCTGTTTTTCTGTCTCCATGTTTACTGTCTGTTTCCCTGTGGCCGAAGACTGGCGTAGATAGGCCGCTGCCGGCCTACCTTTTGTAATGTATTAAAATAACAATAAAGAAAAAAGTAAGTGGCATAAAGCAAATGAAAAGCAAGAGAGCTGAAAGTCTAGATAATGAAAGAACAGCGCAATTGGAGAATTTCAGACCGGAGACTATAATATATTTGGTTAAATAAACGAAAGAATCTGTTGAAACTGCCCATATAGTTCGGCTTCGGACGTACACATTCCCGAGTCAGAGAAAGAACACAAAGCTCGGAAGAATTTTCGCCTGATCTCGCTTTTGTGTCGCCTGTGAGAAGTCTTCGTGAGAATGATACTGACTACGATTTCGTCTACTGTGGATTTGAAAAATCATTTCAGAGCAAGTTGGCTCAAGCCAGGGAAATGTCTTTTACCCTTACCCCTACATTCTATGTAACGCTGCCAAGAAACAGAGCCGCTGAAGAACGGGTTACCTCAAGGCAGTGTGTTGTCACCCATTTTCTACATACTATAAACTGTATACCAATGATCACCTAAATCTTCCAAGTGCAAGGCGATTTACCTATGCGGATGGCACTGCTGTGTGTGTTGTCGCCGATTATCCACATTCTAAAACATCTACACGAATGGTCAGCCAGATTTTCCAGATGCAAGGCGTTTTATCTATGCGGCAACACAGCTGTGACGGCCCTATGGAGGACCTTCAAGGAAGCTGAGACCAAAATAAACAGCGCACTTGGAAAAGTGCGAGGGTACTATCTCCTAAACCATAATAAGCCTAATCCAGGGAATACTTATGTACGTCCTTTCCACATAACAATACCGGAATAAAGAAGAATAATTTCAAGATATTTGAAGATTTGATTACTTTTAACTGGCGCTGGTGAACTCGAACGTGAGCTGAGTAAAACTGGTTGATTACCTCATGGTCAGAGGGGTAACTAGCGCAGCCATTGCAGAAGTAGAGGATGTGAGAGAGGGAGTGTTTCCGCGTTTGTCTTCCACTCTTGAGAACACATTGGGGTATGTGCTTCCAACAGATCAGCAGTTATGGTGTTAATTTCAAACGAAGGTAGTATATATTCCTGAATTATACAAGCGGTCAGCTTGTAATGCAGTGTACATTGTAACAAGGCATATGAAATAAAAGTATGTCTTAAACAACACAATGAGTAGATAAAACACAATTCGAACATTTGGTAAACATTTGTTACGGTGTCTCGTACTGCATAATGCATTTTGAATAAGTGCAGTTGTTGTTATAAACTATAAACACTTTGACAGTTCGTCAGTTGATGGGACGCGAAAATTTCTCAGACTGTCGATCCCGACAAATGATGGGGTACAGTTTCTTCTGCTTTTAAATGCGAAACCATGTATATTGACGGGCTCCACCGGTCTTCGCCGTGTTGCGAGGGACAAATAACTGTCTGTTATATGGAGTCAATCTGCTGGAGGGTCACACTCGTTTGTTCAGAACGTAAAGACACGAAGCCTGGTTTTACCTTGTCTCACTGACGACGTAATTTTTGCGTGAATTGGAACAAAATTTTGTTGCCAATGTCAGTGAGAATTATAATATCGATAAGTCACATGATGATCCTGATTTGTGCAAGAGTAACTGCTTGAAGCTTCAAGTGATAATTGCTCTTTCTGATTTTGTAAAACGTTCGTTGAAGCGTAGCTTTGTTTTATGATTTTTTATTTACTGTACTTACGGTGAGACGTTTTTTCATTGGTTATGGGCAAAGAGGAAAGGCTGCCAGGTAAGAGACTACGTACCATTGCTCCGAGTGCAAAACTCTACTATACACAAATATACTATGTGAAAGAAATGCGTAACATTTATATATCTAATCCAGAAGATGTAGATTCTAGCTTTCATGAAAGCTTACTGTCACAGAGACATGTTGGCTAGCGTTCTTGAAAACCAAGATTGAAAACCCATAAAGACGCCCTGCATTGTAAGAACCGGCTTATTTTATGTGGCTGGCACTCAAAGCGTTAGTCAGTTAACCATCCGCTCACACGATGACACTTTAGCACATTGCCAATCACTTGTACTGTCGCAGTTTTGAGGTCGCTGACGGTGGCATTAGTTTGAAACACAACAGTCGCACGAAACGTTCCAAATGGTGCCGACTTCATACCAGCAATACTTGTGGATCGGTGGTCTGTTTATCGCACTTTTACGATAGTTAGCCTATTGGCTGCTTATAACATTCTAATATATGTACGAAACCAATTAATAATTACTTAATAAAATAAAACACCTGCAGCAATAGTTTTGATATTATTTAATTGTACTGCAACCACTTTCGTCAGGCTCTAACTGAGGCTGAAGGGGAGAATTCCAACCGTATACAAGATCCCATCAGTGGCCAACATCTGTGAACTGGCTGCCGTACAGTACTGACGTAGTAGTGTTGCGCCTGATTTGGTAGCTGATGGCTGTAGACACAGCATCACTGCTACAATATTTTACAGAAGTCAGGTGACAGATGCTGGCCACTGATGGGATCGTACATACGAATAGAGTTCACCCTCTCAGCCTTAGTGAAGGCCTGAAGATGATCGTCTGAGTCACCGAAACTGGCTGCAATGTAATAACATCAAAAGTACGGCTGCATGTATTTCGTTGTATTAACTAAATGAACGGCCAAAGTGCCGCAGACTATATACCAGAAAGATCGACGTACAAAAACTTTATAATAGGGTAGGTACATATGTAGTCCAAGGTACTGTCCCAAAATGTCAGTATTGGCTCTTGCGCAGAAACGTTTGAAGACCTCTGTCCTAGCCATTTCCCCACCTCTTCCTGCAGAAAGCCGGTCGGTGTTATACCATAGCGTATGCAACTACTGCCTAGCTCCTTGATTGCTGCACCTCATGTGTTTGCCTGCCACTTTCCCTCTATGACCGTTGCCGTCCGGCCGCTCGCCGTAGGGAACTCGATCTTGCATAGCCCAATGCCGTCAAACAATACGAGAACTCCTTTCTTATTTATGTGCAATACTACCCTCTCTTTCTGCATACTTTTTTTATTTTTAGGCTCAGCTGCTAGTCTTTTGCATCCGGTGCTAATGATCTACAAGTGTGTCTGCATTTTATAACAAGTCTCTAAAGGTATCAGCCCCTGTAGAAATCTGTGTAGCCTGAAAGCATCCTCATAAAACTAAAGATGGAATTCACCAGTTATTTAAGAACATCTTGAACTCCAACGACCCTAACACATTAACACTAGCAACACCAGATGCTGTCTTCGGTCAAGATGTTGACTCTCCATTGACAACTATATAATGTGTCCCATTCTTTAGAGAAGCCTGTTTAAATGTGTATAGTGTGGTATGTGCGTAACGTTTGTAAAGAAGTGTTCCCACTGACTCACGTTACTCACTGTTGACAACTCAACTAAATGCTATCTTGCCTCTTTGCCCACACTTTTCAGTTCAGAGATAGGACACTATAATGTGTATCGGGGCTACATTCAAGACGCTTTTAAAGTAAACGCTAATACATGTGTTCGAAACCCGTGCGGCATGGTGTGTACCAAAAAGACACAACTCACAGAACGTGCAGAAGGGACTAAAGCTGGCAGGCTTATGGTTATGCTATACTTGTAAACATTCGATCATACCACCAATGCGAATAAAACATTCGAGCTTTCGATGGCTTCCTCCGCCATCTTTGTCAAGAGTAAAAGCCAGTGATTAACGGGACTGGCACGGTTTTCCTCTGATACAAGCACGATTACTGAATCTGGCATCACTCAGGGCTGAAATGTCACATGCGCAGAAGGCGAGATGCGCAGCTCACAGCGGTTCCAGTGACGCAGACGAGCGACGATAGAGGCTGGAGCCACGTTCGAAACTGCCCGTTCCTGTCTCTCTAGCAGCGGCAAGCATTGGCCTTTGCTTTCTTTCGAAATCCAAACCCCGGCTTCATGCCTCACTGTGAACGCCTGGTCCTGCACAAACTGTTGCTATTCATTCTTTCTAATTACAGCCGCCTGTTTTTCAACGGAATACCGATATGTAGTCGCTTCAACCAAGACTCTCGTGTTTTAAAACTGTATTTTCTGCCATTTTATAGGCAATGTGAAACGTCCCCTTTGAACAATTATACAAGACTGTGCTTAAACTGACACACAATATGTTTAGCGCAACGCAATCTGACTTTCAGTAATCCGTACAAGTGAATGGCCCTGACTAACATTAACCTATACGTTTCACAAATCACTTACCTCACAAAAATCTTAGAAAATCTTCGTTACTCAAGCTACTGCAATACAGCGAGCGCCACTACTGCCAGGTAAATAAAAGATTCAAACTACTGAAGGCACTAACTAGTGATAGGCATAGTTAGCGAATGACAGATTTTAATAGAGAACAAACAATGTATTTACCTTAATAGTCATAATACATATAGCAGTTCATGACATCCATTCTTACAAATTTCAAAACTCCGCAATCTCTCTCTCCACATCCACCACTGCTGGCGGCTCACCTCCAACTGCGCAACGCTACGCGCTGTTAGCATCCAGCTGCCGCTGCCCAACTTTACAATGGCAGACAACAATGCAAACCAGCCACAGACTGCACACTGCACAGCCAGTGATTCTCGTACAGAGAGCTACGTGTCGGCGGCGTTACCAATTTAAAAAAACCTAAACAGCCTACTTACAAATGCTCAGCTATGACCTATTTGTCATGCTCCCTTTGGTTAATATGTAGCTTGTGCTCGGTAAAACGCCCCGTAACTATGCAAATTTTTCGTCATGAATAAATGCTGGTGCATTTGCAAGGGACACCAGACATCCTGGGCACACGAAACGCTACGTCATCTGTCACAGAGCGCAGTGTATCCCGTATTTCGCAGGGGAGCCGGAACACTGTTCTCAGTCGATGTCTCTGCAGCACGCGTCCTAGCCTGCTGTTCGTTGCCCCACAGCATGGCAGGAAAGCAGCCGGCTCGACCTCATCCTCCGATACACAAGGCATGCTTCACCGATGGCATCAGAAAGCGTTTTCTGTAACCACTCTCTCTCAATACGAGTCTCAAATGTTGCATTTCAGACTGTAGGTGGTCGATGTCATAAATAATCTTTGTGCACTAACGTGTTCGGGGACGGTTTCTTCTGTACACGGTGGTGAAAAGTATTGGCGTTCAACTACCAATCAGTGTTGGTTTCTTCCGTGCACACTGAATGACCAAACCGGCCTCCTGCCTTCCGTTCAACTAAAACGTGCGAGATCGGAAGCTTGCCATTCTTCTCCGTCCAAACAGTAAATTTAATGTTGGGAAGGATACCGTTCATGGAATCGGCGAACTAATGCAGTACATTTTCACCGTAGAGCCACAACGTATCGTAGAAATCAACACGGACTCAACGTATCAGCATCTATTTGTTGTTCAAAGTGCTCCATGAAGAAATTGGCTACTGCCAGAGAAAGTGTTGATTCCATCGCTGCTTACAAGTCTTCTTTTAATAATCGTCGCAGTACAAGAAGTACTTTGTCGTTACAACATGGCACAATTCCAGGTGTAAACGATTTGACCAAAAGGTTCATCGTGTCTTGCACTGGCACACTCGTAAAAAGTACGAACGTCTAGATTGTCCACTATATCGTTTTGGCCTGTTTCCATTTTCTTGAGTGTCTCGACTAATATCTGCTAGTTTACAACATGATATTGACAGTTACCACACAGGGTGCAAATATGCCTGCCAGATGTTTTGCCAGTGTGAATATGGGCGAACTCACTGCACTAACAACGCGCCTATCAGGGACATTTTCGTAATGTATATTCGACAATCAGTAAGACGTCACAGGTCCGGTGGCACGATGCATTAATGCACGAAACATTAATTTCTTCATCACGTCATCTGGTAAAACAGAGTCCTTTAATAGGTTCCCCGTGTCCTTCTGACGACAGTCCGTATCGGATCACGACAAAACTTGTGGTGCATCTCATATTGTTATAAATGTAGCATCTTCAAATGACATTCTTCAGTTTTCAGAACCACGGTGGAGTTTAGTCTGTTGCTCAGCAAGAACAGCTTGTCCTCGTTTTAATGTAAGAAGCAGAAGCCACGTCGCTCCTCCTGACTAAAGACTTCGAGGAAACATTATTTACTACAACTCACGTATTAAGTCTTCCTGGATGATTAAAACGGTGCAGATATCTCCACATGAATCTCAAAGCCCTGGTCAGGAATTCTTGGACTGAAATACAAACTCACGTAATGGAAATGTTAGGATTCCACTCTTGTGTTTTTAATGATAAGGATTCATTTTGCACCTAAAAATATCCTGCTATTTTTTCTACTTTGTAGCTGCCTGTGCTTTATTTCTGGGTGCACTGGTTTTCTAGCAACACTACACTCCTGGAATATTTCTGGGTGCTAATTGTTTATCAACAAGCACCTGTGTAAAGGAATACAACTCCTGAATTGTAAACCTGAAAACCTTGGCATTTACTTTTAACCTTATTATATTTATAAAAAATTTAGTAATTCTTTTTAATGGCAGATCACAAAAAGGATTATATCAGTAAATACGGTATTTTAGACACGACAGTTTCATGCACGCGATAGAATGCTTTTAATGCATGACACAGGAAATCCACTGTACTGACATCAGCCGACCAGAATGGCTGAGCGGTTTTGGCCTTATAGTCTGGAACCGCGCGACCACTATGGTCGCAGGTTCGAGTCCTGACTCGGGCATGGATGTGTGTGATGTCCTTGGGTTAGTTAGGTTTAAGTAGTTCTAGGTCTAGGGGACTGGTGACCTCAGAAGTTAAGTCCCATAGCGCTCAGAGCCATTTGAACCCTATACTGACATTATGAAGTAGCATATTCATCACATTCTGACAGACAACGACTGTTTGAAGCAATGGGGCATGGTGCATAACGGTCTTGCGAATATTCTTAAACTTGCTGTTTTAAAGTCACATCAACTAATGTTTCCTGATTTTACAAGTATGGGAATTAAAAAAAAGGATTTGCCTCTTGCAGATACTGGAGTTAACTAAATATTTGCAAATATCTGCTGATGGTTCAAGGGACAAGGCTTTTCACATGCTGCCGACCATGGTGGCCACTCGGTTCTAGGCGCTTCAGTCCGGAACCGCGTGACTGCTACGGTCGCACGTTCGAATTCTGCCTCGGTCATGGAAGTGTGTGATTTCCTTAGGTTAGTTAGGTTTAAGTAGTTCTAAGTCTAGGGGACTGATAACCTCAGATGTAAAGTCCCATAGAGCTAAGAGCCATTTTTTCACTTGCTGTTTACTATATTCTGTATGTGAAGTGCTTTTCTCTCTCTCTCTCTCTCTCTCTCTCTCTCTCTCACACACACACACACACACACACACACACACACACACACACACACACACTCTGTAAAGAAACGCATTTGTGTCTGTTTGGAAAATGAAATGAAGTAAATATCAAAATTTCAAATACATCTTAAACTGAATTTGGATGAAGCACATCCAACACTTAATAAAGCGCCTTGATTAACATAAATTTATTGTTTCCTTCATTACAAGAATTGCTGAAGTAATGGTGAATAAATCAATTTATTCTGCGTCTTTTCATTCATGAAGGATGTGTTTGTACTTTAGAAATTCGCTAAGATAATTTTACCACAATCCAGATGTGACACTTATAGACCCTTACAGAATTTTGTTTCAATAATCAGAAATTTTTGAAACTGTTTCACAACACTTGAGGTCATTACTTTCCTTTGTTGTTATCGGTATTTTTGTCTTCTTCATTCAAATTGAAAACAACAATTGTAGTGCTAGGAGGAAAACAAATCTCTACGGTAATCTCTTAAGTTTTAGTGCAAAAGGACTCCAGCATACCGGAACACATCTATCTATCAAATTGTTACAGTATGTTGTATACATTGTGAAAAATCTACTGTTACTTTGACATGAAGTATCTTTGTTATATAAATCTTCCTACTCTTTTTTTTTTTTTTTTTTTTCGTCATCAGTCTTCTGACTGGTTTGATACGGCCCGCCACGAATTCCTTTCCTGTGCTAACCTCTTCATCTCAGAGTAGCACTTGCAACCTACGTCCTCAATTATTCGCTTGACGTATTCCAATCTTTGTCTTCCTCTACGGTTTTTGCCCTCTACAGCTCCCTCTAGTACCATGGAAGTCATTCCCTCATGTCTTAGCAGATGTCCTATCCTCCTGTCCCTTCTCCTTATCAGTGTTTTCCACATATTCCTTTCCTCTCCGATTCTCCGTAGAACTTCATTCCTTACCTTACCAGTCCACCTAATTTTCAACATTCGTCTATAGCACCACATCTCAAATACTTCGATTCCCTTCTGTTCCGGTTTTCCCACAGTCCATGTTTCACTACCATACAATGCTGTACTCCAGACGTACATCCTCAGAAATGTCTTCCTCAAATTAAGGCCGGTATTTGATATTAGTAGTCTTCTCTTGGCCAGAAATGCCTTTTTTGCCATAGCGAGTCTGCTTTTGATGTTCTCCACGCTCCGTCCGTCATTGGTTATTTTACTGCCTAGGTAGCAGAATTCCTTAAGTTCCTTGACTTCGTGACCATCAGTCCTGATGTTAAGTTTATCGTTGTTCTCATTTCTACTACTTCTCATTACCTTCGTCTTTCTCCGATTTACTCTTAAACCATACTGTGTACTCATTAGACTGTTCATTCCGTTCAGCAGATCATTCAATTCTTCTTCACTTTCCCTCAGAATAGCAATGTCATCAGCGAGTCGTATCATTGATATCCTTTCACCTTGTATTTTAATTCCACTCCTGAACCTTTCATTTATTTCCATCATTGCTTCCTCGATGTACAGATTGAAGAGTAGGGGCGAAAGGCTACAGCCTTGTCTTACTCCCTTCTTAATACGAGCACTTCGTTCTTGATCGTCCACTCTTATTATTCCCTCTTGGTTCTTGTACATGTTGCATATGACCCGTCTCTCCCTATAGCTTAGCCATACTTTTTTCAGAATCTTGAACACCTTGCACCATTTTATATTGTCGAACGCTTTTCCCAGGTCGACAAATCCTATGAACGTGTCTTGATTTTTCTTTAGCCTTGCTTCCATTATTATCCGTAACGTCAGAATTGCCTCTCTCGTGCCTTTAATTTTCCTAAAGCCAAATTGATCGTCACCTAGCGGATTCTCAATTTTCTTTTCCATTCTTCTGTATATTATTCTTGTAAGCAGCTTCGATGCACGAGCTGTTAAGCTGATTGTGCGATAATTCTCGCACTTGTCAGCTCTTGCCGTCTTCGGAATTGTGTGGATGACGCTTTTCCGAAAGTTAGATTGCATGTCACCAGACTCATATATTCTACACACCAATGTGAATAGTCGTTTCGTTGCCACTTCCGCTAATGATTTTAGAAATTCTGATGGAATGTTATCTTGAATTTTATCCATAATGGATGCAGATGAAGTACGTGACTGTTCCTTTCAGGGTGTTGAATGAAAACCGCTACCAGTCACAAATGAAGGTATTTATTTACAGCACGACCGGTTTCAGGCTTTTGCCCATCTTCAGGTGCTTACATTCAGAAACATGTGACGTTCAATGATGGAGTTCAATACAGATGGATTATCCATATTGTTGTCACGCTAATCTTGCAGTTTTTGGTCTTGTGTTCGTTCTTCTTCACATAAAACTTTTCAATTTGGCAGAATTACAATGTCATCGGTGAACCTCAACGTTTTTATTTCTTCTCCATGGACTTTAATACCTATTCCGAATTTTTCTTTTGTTTCCTCTACTGCTTGCTCAATATGCAGATTGAACAACATCGGGGACAGGCTACAAACCTGCCTCACTCCCTTCCCAACCGCTGCATCCCTTTCATGCCCCTCGACTCTTATAACTGCCATTTAGTTTCTGTACAATTTGTAAATAGCCTTTCTCTCCCTGTATTTTACCCCTGCCACCTTTAGAATTTGAAACAGAGTATTCCAGTCATCATTGTCAAAAGCTTTCTGTAAGTCCACAAATGTTAGAAATTTAGCTTTTCCTTTCCTTAATCTATTTTCTAAGATAAGTCGTAGGGTCAGTATTGCCTCACGTGTTCCAATTGCGGAATACAAACCTTGCAGTTTCATATTAGTGCACACTCCGCTGTAGAGTGAAAATTTCATTCTAGAAACAACATCCAGGCTGCGGCTAAGCCATGTCTCCGCAATATCCTTTCTTTCGGGAGTGCTAGTTCTGCAAGGTTCGCTGGAGAGCTTCTGTAGTGTTTGGAAGGTATGAGACAAGGTACTGGCGGAATTAAAGGTGTGAGGTCGGGGCGTGATTCGTCCTTGGGTAGCTCAGTTGGTAGAGCACTTGCCCGCGAAAGGCAAAGGTCCCGAGTTCGAGTCTCGGTCCGGCACACAGTTTTAATCTGCCATGAAGATTCAAAGTTACACTTTGTTCTATATACAATTTACTTTAAGAATATACGTTATGGGAAGGAGTAAATGTGGGACAAACAATTTGACTGTGGGAATCGAAACAAAACCGGACATTTTCACAGCAGAGCGCAGCATAGGATTTTCTTTCTCTGGGCCGGTTTAAAGAGAAACTGTGCACATTGTTGTTTAAGAAGCATGTATCCTATGTCCGTTCGATTACCTATTAGAATATCTTGTAAAAGTTTCAAGTTAATTGTAAACAACTTTTTGAGAAGCTTGGCAGTGACAACGTTTCCCCATTAGGTTTTACACAAATGTTAATATACTGAACATTCATACCCTAGTTCTATCAGAATTTTCATTAGAATACCGTGTAAGAGCTTTTCTTCCACAGATCACATGATTAAAACTGGGATACCTTTGTGGGGCCCTTTGCTGATCATTCCACTTATGTTTATGGCAGTTATGTTATTTGGTCATTTATTTTTTCTACAACCATATCTAGTGAAGATGTCTTGCTAACTGCCAGTAAATTAGCTTCTAACACAAATGTTCTCTCATTTACATTTGACAAAATTGGTTGGTATTACCAAAGATACGTTTTCACAATGACTAATGATCTACTAAAGTCGACTGATTTTCAATGTTTCTAACACTTGATAATGGCCTAAGGCCGAAACCTAAATTGTGGAATAAAATCTGTTGCACAGTCAGTTGGAGGTTATATCTTTCAATGACTGTGGCTCTACACAAAAGTAAAATCGTTGATTATTAGAGTATCATCTAAAAATCTGAACTAAATTGGTGAACACACACACTCACACATTTATATATATAATTTTATGTCGGTCCGAAGATTTATTACAGTATCGTGTAAAAATTTGAAATATTTCAGTCAAGAACTTTCTGAGGCTTTTGCAGGTAATCTCTCTCCTTTATATAGTACATACACGTACGTATATACATAGTATATTTAATAAAAGGGTAGCCTGTGGCCGTTGCAACATTTATAGTAGTATTGTGTAAAAATATGAAGTAAATCGGTCAAGAACTTTTCGAAATTTTTGGTGAGAACCTTACACTACGACTTGTCTTTATATATTTTTGTAGAGTGTGGATTTTATCCATGTAACGTGTTACTGTTAAATAAACTGCCTTCTTTGCCTTATTTCTACATCTATGAGAGTATTATTAATGCAATCTATGGCCTAGAGCACATGTTAAATACTGAAGGTTTGCTGGCCATTCTTTTGGGTCTATCTGTTGCTATTTGAGCTGATGGTATTCCCAATTATGGAATCATCTGCTTCTACAATTAATTATTGTGAACTAACGGTAGAAAACAGTAATATCACTTTCTTTGAAAGTGATACACGTTTCCGTTAGTTTTAACTAAAAACTCCTTACCATGAGTATCATTAGTCTGTCAATGTAACGCGGGGGGAAACAGTTCATTCTAAACATTAAAGGTTTATTTGAAATCTTTCCAGAATTTGTGATGGCAACTGAAAAGGTCACTGGCTCTTCTAGTGATAATAGTTTCAAAAGTTGCGTTTCGGGGTGGTGTAATTCTTGAAGAGGGATTAATTCAACTCGGTATAGAAGATCAACTGCTCGTAGTGCCGTGGTAATTTAATAAACAGTACCACCTCCGCGTCACAACTTTACGCGTCGCGTTTGCTGCCACGGTAAAGGCCAATTAGACTGACTTCAGAAAATCGCCTCTGTATTAACCGGGCTAAATTCTGCTAATTTGCCTGCGACGTCCTGCTCCCTCTCTTCCCTTCCACGCTCGCTAGCAATCTAATAAAATAAATATTGTTGCCAGTAATGTAATATCTGTTGCGCTGCGAGAAAGAAATTAATTTAAGTATCAATCTGTCAATGAATTTTTATGATTAACTGTAGCTGTTTGTTCACTGAGCACAGTACAGCGTAATAAAATACGGGACCGTGTCTGTAATCGGTATGAATGACGGCAGATTTCAAACGTCTGAGACCTAATTGCGAGTGTATTAGCGCTAACAAAGGCCATAGTAACGCTGTTTATTATTTATTGAAAACTAAGTTGCTTCGAATCCTTGCAAAAACGGATAAAAGGGGCTGATTGCGTATGACTGGAAATTAATATGTTACTGGACAGCGTAGAAGTATGATTTCAGTTACCATAATTACCATTTACCTGACCCAACGAAAGTATCCTATTTAAACTTTTGAGTTCTTATAGTCCTTTTTATGGTAAATTTATAATATTGAATATCGGAGTCGCTGTTGTTTCGTAGAGCTGAAATCAAATAATTGTGCAAATCGGAGATTCTACCCTGGTCAGCGTCGTCGTTGCTGTTAAACTCCGTTGATATCTGTAACTGAACCTCTTGTGGCTTCAGATTTACGCTAGAAAATCTGGAGACTACGTAGGTAGTTGCTGTATAGTGCTCTCAAGTTGACGTCTAGCTCTGGCTTTCGACTGAGGAAATGCTTTGTTGTATAAAGACAGATCCGGCCAAAAAGGGTCTAATTCGTTGGAAAGTGATCGTGAGCAGCCTCGAAGCGGCAACCAGCCTTCATCGGAGCTGACTGACTATGCGTATACTTTAGGATTCTTATCCACTCTATCAGTCCTAAGAAAATTATGTTTTCTAGCCTTTAAACGAAATTTGTTTAATTGAACATATCACTATTAGCTAAGAATATTAACTTTTTTTTGCTATACAAACTTACGCTGTAGTGTTTAAATAAACGTATAGCCTTGAAGAATTCAGTAATTTCTCCGCATGAGAGATAAACTCCAAGAATAGGTCAGAGCGCCATAGGTTTTATGCATTGTTCGTCCCAGTCGATAACATCCAACGCTATCTCTGAATGAGTCAGCTTTTGGTTTTTTGCTCGTTTCGTAATGATGGGAATAAATAGTTGACAATCGCTTAGCTAAACGTCACTTACACAAGACTATTGAGCTCTTACTGTCGATACTATATTTTGCAGATCATACCTCATGTGACTTACATTGTATCTAGGGTAAGGTGATACACTTTCCATCGGTTATACAAATGCTGTTGTAGCTGGAAACATATTGAGGAAGAAAGAAATAATTCGAATTATGGCATTTGTTCTTTGAGGCTTAATGCACATGTAACATAAATATTACACAATTGCAAATGTTGGTTTAAGCACAAGAAAGCGTTACAGATAAAGTAAATTTTTTCGAAAATACACCACATTAGGTACACATGTGATCACTTCTTGGTAAAATTCTTATCACTGACATCTTCTGTATAAAAAGCTCTTTTTTCTCTCAGACACCGAAGCAAACTTTGTGGTACCAAACATTACATTTAGGGCAGCGAATCTAGTCACCTTTTGGCTATTATTCCTAGCTACAATAACTGAAGAAACAAAATCAGCAATTATTCTCGTTGTTTGCTGGCAATTTTTAAGCATGTAATACTTATTTCATCATTACTCACAGGCCTAAATTTCTGTTTATTGTTCTTGTTGCTTTTGTTTCTTTGTTCCATTGTTCGCTATTAAAAAATATTTATCTAGCTGCGGAGGCTTTCCAAGTTTTTATCTGAAGTGAGTCGATTTGATGTAGCTTGATTGGTGGAAGCTGAAGGAGCTGAAGCCTCTAATAACTATGAAGGTGTAAATTTCTACTGCGGAACAAGGTCTTTGCAGAAGCGCATTACTCTTGTGCGCTGGAAGCCCTTGATTGCACATCCAGCAGATCCAGTTTTGCTCCAGGCACCACAAAAAATTGCACAGAATCTTTGTTTCGTAATTCTTTAATTAAGGTTAGGAAGAATCCACTCAGTCGCTTTCACTTGAGCCTTTAAGACTTGAAGGAAGTTCTTCTTAGTGGCTGTAGTACTTGTGCTCTGAGTGGTGGAAACCCAAAACGTTCTATCCCATCCTCACGACAGTAAGCTACAGCATCCGAGGTGGTATGGCTGCCATGGTTGTCAATACTAATAACTGTAGTACTACCCACTGTTTTGTATTCCTTGGAGTGTCGAAGCCATATCATAAATAGTTTAACATTAATGTACCCCGTTTCACACATCTTCGTAATGGAATCAGGAGGTAAGCCGTCTTGAAATTCATGAGGTTTCCTCATTCATTTGAAAATTACCATTGGTGGTGATTACGTGACAGATACATTCTTGCATGCACCAAAAGTCATGTTTTGCTCTCTTTCCACGTTTGTTAGTGAAACAACTTCTGCTTATCTTTACGACTAAGTATTTTTATGCGTCTGTTATTAAGAGGAAATCGTGACTCACCCATGTTATAAAGACAGTCTGGTTTATCAAACAAATCATAGCCCCTTACGAATTCTTCCAAATTCCGGTAATATTTGATTACTTCCGCTTTATCTAAGCCTTCGTCTGTGGCTCGTGAAAGACCCTCTGGTTTTTAGACGTTAAAGTTAGCGTGTCTCTTAATAAACGGTCTAAAACAATCGACTCCACCAACCTTGCTTTCTAATTTCCATGTATGTTTCAGATCATTTTTCTCGGCCAACCAAACAGCAGCTCCTCTTAACTGAAGTAGCATCAGGCCCAGTCCTCGATTCTCTAGAAATGAAGTTCTCTGGGCCAACGCATCTTCCATTTCAGAATTGCGTACAGTTGGAAAACTAATTCTGTTTCCTGTAGTTGTAGGTAGCCCTGCATGTATTTTCTTTTTCTGAAAGCAATGTCGTATTATTCTGATGCAGCTTGAAGGCTCAAATATCCATCCAGTACCCTCTTTAGTGCCTCATTTAATGCAGCTGGAGTCCATTTGCTGTGTAGTTTTACTTTCTGGTCGTTTTTGGGGGCATGTAAGAGCAAAAATAAGGGTTTGCATTAAACATATGTTCAAATATACACAGCTTATTTGTAGTAATTGTGTATAACATCTCTAAAGTAACTAGTCTTGACGGACTAAACTCCATTGATCGAAATTGTACTAGGGTATCAGAATTGTACCTTTCCTCTGATCTAAAAACTACTATTAAGGAGAGTGACATCACGAGTAAATAGTACCGAATTGTGTCGACAGATGGCAGCACATTTCACACAGTTTTTCTCCGCATATGCCTCAGAACAAGCCTCTAATCACACTAACATAGAACTTTCCAACGCAAGAAAACTAGTCAGTTTATAAGTGCCCATAAAACTAAGTAACTTCATTTACCTCTCAACAAGAAAAAAATGTTTGTATAGAAAACTGACGTAGTCAGGGAAAGACAGGAGGAGCTACAGAAACTTTCCACACTGCAACGCCACACAAAGGCAACTTGATTGTTGTGACTTTTTATTCCATTGTCTTCTATGAGAGGTAGCAGTACATCGGAACGGAGGGTAAGCAGGTTGAACGCCATGGTTAAGCCTGTTGTACATTGTCCACGTAGGATTCTAGCCTCTGCAATAAGCTACAAGCTTCGATACCTGGCCCACCTAGCACCACTCGGGATGAAATGGTAAGCACCTTGAACGGCACTGTCGAGCCTGCTGTACACAGTCTATGCAAGATTCTAGCCTCTATAGTGGACTATGAGCTTCGATACCTGTCCCACATAGTGCTATGTGGAGCTCGCCAACTGATCAACTGTCTTTCTAATTTTGAAGTGGTTGTGAATATCTGCAATTAAACCTTAATATATTGTCTTACAACACCACGACAGAGTCTACTTAAAATAATTAAAAGTAAAGCAGGCGGATTGTATAATTGGTGAAGATCCATGATTAAAGTTTGGAGAACAAGTGAATTACATCACATTCTTATATCTTAAACGATTGAAGCAGCACAGGCTACGGTTTCTGTGAAAATAGTAGTCGGAGTGACATCTCATGGCTTTGATGAGAGCTGCATCACATCACGCCGAACAATCACCACTGCATCAATCTATCCGTAAGGGATAACCGCATGAAAATCCCTACAATAATTCCTGAAATTTGCCTTCACATATCAACAGAAAGACACAGCAGGGTGCTTCAGTTTATAAAATGCCTAGAACGAGAAGTTACGCATAGATGCGTATATTGTGGTAATAATAGTTTGGTGTAGCTCAACGGGCTAGCATTTCCCATTTACAGTCGCTCCCACCAGCCAGCGCGCCGAATGTTAACTTTCTTTGTGCAAACATTAGACGGCTCTTCACGCTCGAAGTCAACAACACTGCCTTGATCCATGTAGATAAGCAGACAGCATGAACTGTAAGAATGCCGGAACAGAAAAGGACTGTAGGTCACACAACCGTGACAATGGTGTGATCGAGCGAGCTCTAGATGACTATGGCTTCAAGCAGCTATTCACATTAACTAACCACAGTTCAGACGATGTGCACGAAATATTTGTACATTATGTAGTCAAGCTTCCTGTTAAATCAGTCCACCTAATAATAAAAAGCATATAAAAATCACCACAGCAATTCATGACATTACCCCGAACAGACAGACAGAAGGAAGCAGGGGAGTTTAATCTAGATATTTAGAGATATAAGAAATGCCTAGTAGTGTCATAAAAAGTATCCACTACACCAATAGAAAACCGGATTCTGTCCAACTGATATTACAATTTCTCATTGCTCGTGTAGCCTTCTGAGTATTCTAGTTATTGAGGTTATGATGATACCGGTTTGTTGTTTCATAGAAAGGTTCTGAATCAAGACAGATTAAAAAAAGCAACTCAAGTGAGAAACAGCTTGGTTTACTCTTATTCGAAGCCTTGTAACGAATAAGTGCAGGTAAAGTAAGGTGTGAGATAAATAACACACCTTATATTGAATTATTGAAACAATTCCGGTGAAATCGATGTGTCACATGACATGGGTACGTGAAAATGTATAAATTTTATTGACAGGCAGATCCAATAAATAAGACGAAATTTCGTGAATATAAACCACTCACTCTCACACTAGTAACCGCGTGCAAGTAATTTCCCAAAACCGAGCTATGAGACGCACTTCTGAAGAAAGGAGAATTTTATGACGGCAATGCCCGTCCCAGGTTTAGCCGGAATGCAGTGGGATATCCAGCGGACACAATGCGACGCCGGAGCCACTGCGCAGGCTTTCGTCAGAAGCCGCTGTTGTCCCTGCTTTTAATGAGAGCACTTCGGAAAGCCTTTCTTCAGTAGCACGGCTAGAGATCGCAGACAAACGTCCGGAAATTCAACTCGATTCCCTGTGGCAACATGTATTAAAACGCGTATGGAAACAGAGCTGTTTGTCTCAGTATTGCCTTTCAGAAGTTAAACTGCCTCACAAAGGAAACAATGCCTTTGATAGGCTGCATAAGCTCTAGTGGGTGGAGTTATAGAAAGTACGAATGCTCTGAATAGCCATAAAGAAAAAGCGTGTCCTCCAGCTTTGGTATAGGCCAATTTCAGACAGAAAAACTCTCTCTTCTCTTGCAGCAAATAGTCGAGTGTTTGAGCAAGGCGACTCGCGCCGTGCTGTGACGATTGCGAGAGTCATTATGTGAACACTTGTTCACTTGCTTGTCTTAACTCATAAAGAACTAAACTGCAAACTCCCCTAGTACGGAGAAATGCACCGACCACTCACAACGCTTGCGAGGAATTTGAGGGCAATGCTGTACGGTCTATTCCAACCACCTTGCGTGTACTATGCCAATAAAAGTAGCTAGCGAACAACTAGGAGTCTCGGTCTCACCGAAGACGTAGGAAATGTATCAGACCGGTGTTTAACAGTCGAGAGGAATTTTGAATGGATTCTGAGGTTTACAGCCGCTGCGTCGAAAGGTAAACAACTCCGTTCGCGCCATCCCAGCAAAAGATATTCAGTTGACACTCAGAATTACGGTCATCTCCGTCTCTCCTGTTTTTTTTTCGTAAATTCAACTATGACCTGTAGTCAAACATATTCAGGACTGGTGGGATTAATTGAAGCAGAAACGTGAGATATCACATGTAACGAAGGTTGACCAGCCACTGCAGAGTGGTTTATAATCTGAACTTAGTGAACTGTATTAATTACGCAATTATATTTGCAGCGATATATACGTACCCTACACAGACCCTAATCAACTTTGGGTATTTTCATTGTGCATTTCTAGATTAATTAATATCTCTGGCCCCAACTCTATTTCATTTGTTTGTATTTTATCAAAAACGGTTCAAATGGCTCTAAGCGCTATGGGACTTAACATCTGAGATCATCAGTCCTCTAGGCTTAGAACTACTTAAGCCTAACTAACCTAAGGACGTCACACACTTCCATGCCAGAGGCAGGACTCGAACCTGAGACCGTAGCAGCAGCGGGGTTCCGGACTGAAGCGCTTAGAACCCCTCGCCCACATCGGCCGGCTGTATTTTATCGATCACCAGGCATGGTCAGCAACCATTTTATTGTCAAAGAACTTTAGAATAGTTAGGAATTTCGTTTCATAGTTGTGTATACCCAATAACAATATTTTACCAGCCTGTACACATCACAATTATGATTGATATGTCTGAAGTCATACCTAGAGTAAAATATAAACCTTAACAACAAAAACCTACGATTTTCATCTTTTTGCTAACATAGGGTAAGATGGGGAAATCCGATCGGGTGGATAAATCCGACCGCCCTCTGTGTGCGAGAAACGGCAAATTGGAGCGATTTCGTATAAGTGTTACCGAATACAGCACTCGAAATAACGAAAACTTCACCTTGACGGCTTTGCCGCATTTGACATTTAGACACTCAAAAGACAACAAGTGTGTTTTAGATTGTTTCAATTTAATTTTTGTGCAAATTGCATCACTAGATTTACTTTATTAAATAATACGATCGCAAAACAAACGATAAGTGATTTTGTACTGCTTTTAGTGACTTTTTCAGTATCTGTATCGATTTTGTTGGAAATTTCGTGTAAATTGTTTCCATGTGTGTTAAATGAAAAATGACATGATGGAACAAATCCGACCGCTAAATGGTGGGGTAAATCAGACCGCATATTTTTTTATAATTTATGTGTATGGAATTTTTTATTTATGAAAAAGTGAATTTTTGTTTATTTTTAGGAAAATGGTACAAAATTACAAACGAAAAACGACAAAACGCAATCAGAATGATATTCGCCTAGAAGATGCTACAATGCAAATGGGAATGTCTTTATGAGCTGTTGCTCGTGATTTTAACATTCCGAGATCGACAGTGCTGTTGCACCGCCGTGCAATGAAATCATCCTTCTTCAGTTAAAATTTGCATTAATGTAACTTTCAGTACATTTTATTCTCTAAACATTGTTATTATTTCAATACTTTTTGTTCATTTATGTAGAAAAACCTAATTACATATAATTATTTCTAAAGAACTGTTCATTTAGAACTATTTCTATGTAAAAACAAGCAAACAAATGGGGGTCGGATTTACTCCACCAATTCTGCAAAGGGCAAAAATGGACGTTTCTTAAAATAGAGATATCTCAAAAACTATTGATGGTATAATAAAAATATTTTGCAAGCAGTTTCTGTCTTATATACCTATAATTCAACGTGTTGAACGTTCAGATTCGACCTCGGATAAGCGCTTTATAACCACAGTAAATTACTAGGTCGGATTTACCTCACTTTACCCTATAGTTACGCCTGAATTCGTAAACTAATTTCTGTTAGTGATAACGTTTCCTTTGCAGGGAGTGTAGTGAAACCGACATTGAGATCATTCTCTGATTACATCACTGTCCGTACTGCTGCTCTCTTCTGAACTCTACATGGTGAACTAGTGTCTTCCTGCCTGGCAGGCCGTAGGTTCAACACAAATTCCTAAAATACCCATAGAGCGTCCTTGCCAAACTGTTGTAGCAAAATGGATCAGAACCAGTCTCACATATATTTAACAGGTAAATTATTTAGTCGGCTGTTCCGAGATATGACAGTATGAAGTATCTTCGCAAATTCATAGACAAAGCTTCAAAACAACTCTCACTCAAAACCTAAACCAAGACAGAATCTTCTTAAGGAAGGTCATGCGTAGAGCGTTGTACGAATTCGAAAGTAAAATTCTGTTTACCAATCTGACAGATATCCTAAGATGTTTTCGTCTTATGTTTGACTAATAATGAGATCAAAGCCACCTGTTCAGACGCTCTGTGACCACAATAGCACTTAAAAGGATATGACTCAGGTAGGATAAAAATAGGTCCCTCAACAGAGGGAAGGGCACTGGTCCTGAGAAGCTGAACGGATACCTTTTCGATTCTATTCAGGGTACGCGAATGGAATTGCCCGTCTTCCAGTAGCAGTGTACCGTGGCTATCTGGACTAGTGAAACTTTCCCAATGATTGAAAAAAAAGCACTGTTATTCCTGTTTTCAAGAAGTCCCGTCGAAGATCGAAGAGGCGAGCCAAACTATACACCTGTAGCTCTGACGTTGGACTTTTGGAGAGTTTGTAGCCAATCGAACACCGCGTGCTATTCACAATGGCGTTCAGTCTTGAGACGTGAAAGTAACTTCGGACGTTCACCAGGGTGATATTACACCACTGTTACTTTGCACAATACATACAATTGAAGTCGGATAACATACAACGTCGAAAGTTCCATAAGGCTTTTCGTGAACTATGTTGTTGTATACAGAGAAGACGCAGCACTAGAAGATTTCAGCGAAAGGCAAAAGATCTATAGAGGATCCATACTTTGTGCACGCAGTGTTCATTGAATCTCAGCAGAAGCAAATGTAAAATATTGCGTATACATAGACAGCAAGGTCCTTTACTCTATGCTTAAGCGAATGAAGAGCAATCCTAGAAACATTAGATACAGAAAAAACAGTCTTGGTTGCACATAACAGTTTTATTTAATATTCACGTGTAGCGCGGTTCGCCTGTTCTAGGTATCATTAGAGAATGTTGCTAGCTGTGACCGAGGCGTCGAACGTAATTAAAAGTCTCATGGAATCAGGAGGTGGCAACCATATAGCAACTATCGATACTTCATTACGTCACTTCTACTAATGTTCGAAGCGTCAAACGTGATTAAAAGCCCCAAAGAACTGGGAGGAATGAGCCAGACAACCACTGTCAACGCTTCTTCATGTCACTCATGAAGAAACCACACCGTCTCAACGCTTATATATGTTCGTGTTCATGGGGCGGTAGAACAGACGAAACGCGTGACTTGTGAAGATTACATAAACCTATCCTGTGCAATCAACACTGTTTCTTCTGTATGCAAATATCTATTACGGTTGCTGTATCAGTGCCACCGCGTTAGTTACAAAGTGGAGTGATCACTAAAAACAGTTACTTCCATAAAATATCTATAAATTTGCGTAGGGAGCGACTGGAAGTGCAAAGGCTACATACAGCGAATCGCGAGTAAGGTAGATAACAGACAAATTCGTGGGAAGAATACTCAGTAAATGAAGGCCATCAGCAAAAGAAGTAGAAGACACTCGTTCGATTAATGTTTGAATGTTTCTCGTCAGTTTGCGATCCACGACGGATAGGACTGAGAGAGGAAATTAGAGAAGAGAGTCACGTTTCGTTACAGGTTCGTTCAGTAAACGTGAAAGTATCAGTGAGATGCTCATCCAGCTCTAGTTACTTAAGTTGCAAGAGCAGCGCTATGCCTCACGAGGTCAAAATGTTCAAATGTGTGTGAATTCCTAAGGGACCAAACTGCTTAGGTTATCGGTCCCTAAACTGTCTTATACTGAGAAAAACACACACATCCATGCCCGAGGGAGGATTCTAACCTCCAGCGGGAGGGGCCGCGCAGCCCGTGACATGACGTCTTAAACCACGCGGCCCTAACTATGTGGTTTACTGTTACAATTGCGAGAGCATTTCTATTGGTTGTGTAATAGCGGTCAAAGTAATTTCAATAAAGAGTTGAAAAAAATAAAAATGATACAACACCTGTTAAGATTTGAATATACAACCTCTTGAACAGGAAGCAGACGTACTGTCCAATTCACTACTTTTGTTTTTCAAACATGCGTATTGCAGTTTTTTTTAGGTGCGTTAACTACTGCGTCTTTTTCCTTTTTTCTATAGGAATGAATGGACACAGTCAGCTTCAGGCCGGGTGGAGACAAGGTGTGCAGGGGTCCGAACCCGACGTCTAGCCACGCCGTCTCTCCCCCTACCCTCTCCGCTCGCCTGTCACTTCACTTGCCCCTCACATGGACATAGTACTAGGGTGGACTTTTTATTTCCATTTTGTATTGAATTTTAAATTTTTCCTAAATGTTTCTTTATGTATGTTGTTAAATGTTTTATGAAAGAAAAGATAGACGAAAATTCCACAATTCTTGTACTCAAAAGGGGGAAAAAATTCGCTAGGAAGACCACAATGAGAGAAGGCTGCAGAACAAGTGAAAAAAAGAAACTAAGCTATCCAATTCCTTGACGATTAAAGACGAAGTTCAACATACTTTCACTTCCTATGAGCATTAACCATATGTTGACGCAAAACGCGGTGGTCGGGATCGTTATCAAACCCTACTACATAATGGGCGTAGTGTAGGAGGAGCTATATTATCGAATTAGTCTTCGTCCGAGGGAAAACGGAAAAGTCTACACACATAAGTTCAGCCGGCAAAGCAGCTTCAGCTGACGGGATAAGGAAGGCCAGCTGTCGACGTATCCAATGCCAGTGTTCTCGTCCACAAGAGCCAAACCTGTCTGGTAATGTATCAGGTTGATGACATGTTTCACGAAGACCAGTTGGACTAAAACCAATGCGATGGAAGTGGTCGTTGATCGGGATCAGATTGTGGATGACCCTAGATCACGATGAGACGACTTCCATCGGGAAGGTAGGAAAACTAACGTGAAACAACACTCTTCCCAGGTTACTAATGGTGCGACCATTTCAAATGGCGAGAGGGATGAATGTACTCCCAACGACAAAGCAAGGATTTGGTGGTAAGGTGCGACATTGATAAAATGTCAGATTCAAGAAAACTTGATATAATATAAAAATCATGTACATACCGCGATTCAGAGATGATCCGGCCAACATCGGTAGAATGAGTCAGACTGTTCGGTCGAAGACACGTGAATAAGCGGGATGTAATACCATGAGTTGCTCGAGTACTTATTAAAACGGTATCCTGCGTAAACAATACTGATGCCTTCACTTTGATATTAAGCAGTCCAACCTTCCAAGATGCCGGGACCTAGCAACTATTTCATAATGAAGTCGAAAAATCTGACTTTTCCAGGGAAACAACCAGACATTTGTATCAATTTTCTCGCTATCATCGTGGGTTGCGGGAATATTTATGCAGCGTAGTAGACTTTGTTGAAAATAAGAACAACAGTTTGTTGAGAAGATTAAGGGAACGACTGCAGTATTCACGAACTGCCCCTTGAGTTCGATTCGTCACCCACCGCCAACTGAGTGCAGCCATTTTCACCGGACAGAGAACCACGGTAATTCCCAACGATTTATGGCGAGCAACACACGTTGCCCATGGAATGGCAACGTGTAGAAACCCCCCCAATGGTAATAGGGTACATTTCTGTTCATTAATTCTGGCCCCAGAGAGAGAACAAAAGGAATCCAGTATATCCTCGAGCAAGGGTGAACCGTCGACATGACGTCGCAATATCATATCATCATTCCCGGGCGCTAGTACCGAGAATGTTTCTTCAAGTATCTTCCAGCCGCTTAACTGATCAGCAATAGGGCAAACCAGAGGTTCTAAGGACACGATAGAAAGCCACATGGAGAGATGGCTCCCTTGGAGTAAGTCCCGTCGGATGGTGATCCAGGGAGTAAGATGCCCTTTCACAACGACAGATGCGTGAATACCAGTAAAAAGATTCAATAATACCTGATACGCACTATGATTAAGACCGATCGCCTTGAGCACCTGCATCAAGAAACCCTTACTGAACTGGTCAAATGACGTACTAAAATCAATAAAAAGCAAGCCTCCAGAGACAGAAGTTGCAAAATCCACCGATTCAATGCCGCGACGTTTAATTACTGAGGTCAGAATCGTGAGCCCAGGCGCACAGATTTGATGGACAGCAAAAATTTTCTCAAGCAGTATCGGCAATCGTCTATTAACCTCCCGGTGACAGTTTTGTAATCGAAATTGAGTAGTGTGTTCGTGCGGAATTTATGTCTCGACGTCAGGTTGTCTTCAGTATTAGAACGATTTTAGCAATCTTGGTGGAGTCTGGAGTCAGGAATCACCCCCCCCCCCCCCCCCCTCCCCAATCTCAGGATCACCTGTAAGAGTTCAAAAATGTACATAAAATTCCTTAGGAATAGCGTCGAGTTTCGAAGATTTTTGCGATGGTGAATCAACAGCACGGCGGTATACATCATGGGAATGGAAGTCACTTAGAAAGTCGTCATTAGATGTGGAAGTAACTACGCAGTCGAGGAGAGGAGAGGAGTAAAACCATCAGGGTCAACCGTATCACTATCAGGGTCATCGTAAAGGTCAGTAAAGTAATTGTAGCTAACTGTTGAAATGTCGCTTTGCGATGTCAGTATGGGACCGTCGGTATGAGTAAAGGATGTGATACATGCTCGTTTTCGACGCTTCCGAAACCGAATAATACGATACAAGGAGTTCAGTTCATCCTTTAGGAAGGAGCGTCACTTTGATCCCACCCTGAGTCCTCTGTAACTGAACATCCATGATCCGCAAGAGAGCTTGTTTGACAACATCATAAAGTTGACCCAAGACGGAATAATAAAATTCCTGATTTCGACGGAGATCACACGCCGTCTCAGCGCCGAAACACATTAACACTTTCGGGGACAAAGGTTTGGCAAGCTCTGACCACTACCCCATAAGAGAAGGGTAACAGTCCTACGAACACAAACTACGGGCTCAAACGATATTCACGAGGAAAGGATATTTTAAGAAGGTTGTGTTCAACATCCAGGAAAGGCGATAGTTTTACTGACTGCGGCACATGTTTTGAAGTTACAGCTAAGGCACAATGATCAGTGAAGCAAGCGGATATCACGTCTATCGATACCTGGAAATAGTAGAATATTGACAGATCCAGGCATCTCGTAGTTTGGAAGAACGCACGAAATCGTCTAGTTCCATGCTGAAATAAAAATTGGATGTCTGATCCACAGGACGCAAACCACAACTAAAATTTCCACCTAACAGAAGCTCCTGAGAAGTTTTACGAAGTAAAATATATTCTGTTTATAAAAACTCGCACTATCTGTGGAACGAACAGATCCTAAAGGGGCATAAACAAGAATTAAAGTAAGGTCACAAAAGCCATTATCAAGAACATAGAAATCAGTCAGTGGTATTCCCATTGTGCAAACTAACGTAATACCAGTAGGTAGTTCAGGAGCCACATTACAGGAAGTAGAAAAACCGGGAAAAGAAAAAATTTCAAATAACAGTTCAGGCATAAATTTCGCGTCGGCACCCGAACGTAAATAAATTATCGCAGCGTCGCAAGTCTAAGTTCGGAACTAATTCCTATCACATCCAGGGTAAGAAAGGTGTAAGCCTGAAACAACTGATTACCAAAACTAGAAGCTAATTACTGGCAAATGACTTGACAGACCATGGCACAGTGAACGGATGAATGTGTATATAAAGTGGTGGATCCCCCTCTTCCACCCTCTTTGTGTTTTTATTTCTTCGCAATGCCGCGCGATCAGGTTGAAAACGTTGTTTGTTGCGGCTGTGCGGCAAGCCGATTGCCGCGTGGGCAACTTGGGGGGTTCCTGCGAAAATACAGTAACAGTTACAGATGACACAGTCCGTTCTTCCACAGGTGGTCGGTGCAGCTCCTGGGAATCAACGGAAAAGGAAACTGAAGGTACATCTTTTACCGTTATCGCATGTGCCAGTGACAGCAGCTTGTGGCATGCTTTCCCCATCAGCTGGGGGGCGGGGGTGGGGGGGGGGGGGGAGAAGAAGGGTAGGAATACCGTACAGACTCAGGGACGTCTGGTAAATCCGCAGATATAGTACAGAGGTCAGTAACAGGTATGTCATCATGTGATTCCGAAGAGGTGGTCTCGGGAGTCAGGTCGGAGGGTGTGCTGGACGCTTTCGAATCTCGAACATAAACCGAAATGTTATCATCCTTTTTAAACTCAGGAAGTGGAGAGGCCTCCTGCAATGGAATCTTTTGAGTAGAACGGAAAAGCAATGAGGAATGGTCTGACTCCTCAGCATGCTCTGTTCGTCTACGGTTGTTTTGAAACGAAGTTGTAGGCGGCGCGGAAGCTACAATGGAGAAGTCCTTATGCAAGGCTACCGGTGGAAATGCGCTAGGAGCATTTCCTTGCCATTCGGATGCGTGGTTAGGGAAAATGGCCGTCACTTTGGGAATCATATCAGCTAAAGTTAGCCTTTAACATTCGTAAGTTGATTTTAATACCGTGAATTGACGCGGGCAATTTGGACGGAGGAGTTTACTCTCATTTATGTGTAAAACTGGTCCCTTCGTGTCCTGTGTGAATTATATGTACCCGGTATTCACACACCTGAAAATGAGAGAGAATATTCCGTTTGAGCACTATGTCCATGGATCGAACTGCGCTATAAACTTGTAAACGATGCTGAGCGGACCAGCGTTCGTGCCGTATAGTCCGGTAACCCGAAACGGAAGCAGGACTCTCTTGAGGAAACTGTCATCAACTTCGGGCGGAAGGTTAAACACCCAAACATTCGTATATTCTAACTCCACGTTAACCAGAATAACCCTGCTATTAGAGCCACGCGAGAGTGAAAGGGGCATTGTGTTTGTGACGCAAAAGGAGCCTGTCAACCTGAAGCGGGTCTGTAAACTTGACATAAAACACATACGATTTAGATTCTAAGTAAGCCGTGTAAAGTTGTTCTGAAATGACCTTCATTGTATCTACATGTAATAAACTCGGCTGCGCATGACGCGTGGACTTGTCAAAACTAAAACTGACGGTACCTGTGCATGGAATGTTCCTGGGAGCAGCTGACGACATCACGGCGCAAGACAACGCCGCGGACAAATGGAATGACAAACACGAGACGCCGAGAGACAAACAACGATGTGACGCTCAAAACGTTCACACGATACTGAGGACAAAGAAGGAAGCTCCCGCAGCGCAACGATACAGGCGGGAACATGCGGAACCTTCTCGTCCGGTGTGCGATGCGGTAGTGTACTATCCGATCACGACTCACTGCTAGACCCAAATTTCCCTATGTCGTCAACTATGTGTTTATACCTATACCTGTACCTGTACATTAATTACGTATAGTCCCGTCGGCACCGGGCAAGCGACTTTCAATTAAAATGTCTCCCCTGTACTTCAACATACATAATGGATATAGGAGTATAGATTGTAGACGTATGGTTGACGACATAACGGAAATTTGGGTCTGGTCGTAAGTCGTGCTCGGATGGCAAAATAGTGAGGCGACCGCTCGTGGTAAGATGGAAATCTGGGTTCGAATCCAGGTCCGGCATAAATTTTCATCGTCGTCATTCCACTACACAACTGATAGATGTCCATATTCGCAACAGCGATCACATTTAATACATTTCATAAAGGCTGTAGTCGCCACAGTGCATGTCCGAAGGAACCTTGCATCGCAATTCGGAATAACAAAGGCACTGCAACATCGTATCGGATCTGTCGTAGTTATGGAAAAACTTTTTAAATCCCGTTCTGGTGAAGTACATCCCCAGTAAATGGATAATGTTTGATAACAAAATACGAAAAATGTCGAGGAGAGAGATTGTTGCATTCTGGGTTCTGAAAAGAGCCTTTGTAAGTCAAAGATGGGCCAAGAACATTCACATCTTAAGTAACAAAAAGCAAAAATTATAAAAGATATAAAATAATAACAGCCAAAATCAAACAGCAAAGAAAAATAATGGACTCGGAAATACCGACAGGGGAAAGTTAGAAATTCGTGTTTCTGTAAAAAGATCGCTACGCGAAGTATCTTCCACTTCAAAAATGTTTATCTGTGTGTGAAATCTTATGGGACTTAAGTGTCAAGATCATCAGTCCCTAAGCTTACACACTACTTAACCTAAATTATCCTAAGGACAAACACATACACCCATGCCCGAGGGAGGACTCGAACCTCCGCCGAGATCAGCCGCACAGTCCATGACTGCAGCGCCCAAGACGGCTCGGCTAATCCCGCACAGCTATCTTCCACTGTCACGTCTTACTGAAATATCTTGCTGAGAATGCTAAAATCTTCTATCCGTGCGTAAACTCACCAGGCGATTCGAAAGCTTCTATCCAGCCACTCGCCGACCGGTTTGGTGTGGCAATAAAAGTCAGCAGAACAAACGACGAAGTTTTAAAAATTGTTCAAGAAAAATGACCGTTTTATAGTCACTCCCTTATAGAGGGCATAGAAATAGGTATCCCTGGATTTGAGAATCAACTGAATGCGTTGAAAGCCAATACCTACCCAGCACTGTATGCAAGCGCAATTCGATCTTACAGAGACTACTGTACGACATTGATCCCTTGCTTAACTTGTATTTATCGCGAAACTCTTCCTTAGTTTAAAATCGAAAGCAACTGGAAAAAAGCACAGTGCATTCTGTCTATAAGGAGTGTAAAAGAACGGATCCATAAAACTACAAACCAAAAGCCTTTACATCGATTTGCTGCTAACACTTCAGCATTTTGTAAGTTCTTATCTAGACTAATAAATTTTCTTGAGGCACAAAAGTTTCTGACAACAAATCAGACTGGATTTACAAATCATCGTTAATGCGAAACGCAGCTTGCAATTTTCTCGCACAATATCTCTCGATCCATAGATGAACTGCAATAATTACACTCCTGGAAACTGAAATAAGAACACCGTGAATTCATTGTCCCAGAAAGGGGAAACTCTATTGACACATTCCTGGGGTCAGATACATCTCATGATCACACTGACAGAACCACAGGCACATAGACACAGGCAACAGAGCATGCACAATGTCGGCACTAGTACAGTGTATATCCACCTTTCGCAGCAATGCAGGCTGCTATTCTCCCATGGAGACGATCGTAGAGATGCTGGACGTAGTCCTGTGGAACGGCTTGCCATGCCATTTCCACCTGGCGCCTCAGTTGGACCAGCGTTCGTGCTGGACATGCAGACCGCGTGAGACGACGCTTCATCCAGTCCCAAACATGCTCAATGGAGGACAGATCCGGAGATCTTGCTGGCCAGGGTAGTTGACTTACACCTTCTAGAGCACGTTGGGTGGCACGGGATACATGCGGACGTGCATTGTCCTGTTGGAACAGCAAGTTCCCTTGCCGGTCTAGGAATGGTAGAACGATGGGTTCTATGACGGTTTGGATGTACCGTGCACTATTCAGTGCCCCTCGACGATCACCAGAGGTGTACGGCCAGTGTAGGAGATCGCTCCCCACACCATGATGCCGGGTGTTGGCCCTGTGTGCCTCGGTCGTATGCAGTCGTGATTGTGGCGCTCACCTGCACGGCGCCAAACACGCATACGACCATCATTGGCACCAAGGCAGAAGCGACTCTCATCGCTTCACGCCTGTCGCGACACCACTGGAGGCGGGCTGCACGATGTTGGGGCGTGAGCGGAAGACGGCCTAACGGTGTGCGGGACCGTAGCCCAGCTTCATGGAGAAGGTTGCGAATGGTCCTCGCTGATACCCCAGGAGCAACAGTGTCCCTAATTTGCTGGGAAGTGGCGGTGCGGTCCCCTACGGCACTGCGTAGGATCCTACGGTCTTGACGTGCATCCGTGCGTCGCTGTGGTCCGGTCCAAGGTCGACGGGCACGTGCACCTTCCGCCGACCACTGGCGACAACATCGATGTACTGTGGAGACCTCACGCCCCACGTGTTGAGCAATTCGGCGGTACGTCCACCCGGCCTCCCGCATGCCCACTATACGCCCTCGCTCAAAGTCCGTCAACTGCACATACGGTTCACGTCCACGGTGTCGCGGCATGCTACCAGTGTTAAAGACTCCGATGGAGGTCCGTATGCCACGGCAAACTGGCTGACACTGACGGCGGCGGTGCACAAATGCTGCGCAGCTAGCGCCATTCGACGGCCAACACCGCGGTTCCTGGTGTGTCCGCTGTGCCGTGCGTGTGATCATTGCTTGTACAGCCCTCTCGCAGTGTCCGGAGCAAGTATGGTGGGTCTGACACACCGGTGTCAATGTGTTCTTTTTTCCATTTCCAGGAGTGTAGATTCCAGATTTCTACATTTCCTGATGCGTCTGACGCAGTGCCCCATTGCAGACAGTTAACAAAGAGCATAAGGAATTTGTTCCCAGATCCGCGAGCGACTCGAAGACATGTTTAGCAACAGGGCGATGTCCAGGGCGGCGAGTATTGAGCAGAGACACGGATATTGTTAAGAGTGGCCCATGGAAGTGTGATATGACCGCCCTTATATTCTTTATACATGAGTACTCTGATAGACAGGGAAAGCAGCATTCTGCAAGTGTGTGCTTCAAATGGTTCACATGGCTCTAAGCACCATGGGACTTAACATCTGCAGTCGTCAGTCCCCAAGACTTAAAATTACTTAACCCTACCTAACCTAAGAACATCACACGCATCCATGCCCGAGGCAGGATTCGAATCTGCGAACGTAGCAGCAGCGCGGTTACGGGCTGAAGCGCCTAGAACCGCTCGGCCACAACGGTCGGCAAGTGTTTGCTGATGAAATGATAATGTGTGAGAAAGTTTTGTCTTTGAGTGATTGTAGGATGATACATACCTACTTAGACAGAATTTCTATTTGGAGCGGAGAGTGGAAACTTGCTCCAAATTTAGAAAACAATAAGTTTATGCAGGTGAGCGGAAAAATTATCCCGTAATTATTGAGTACAGTGTAAGTGCTGTGTTTCTTGATACACTCACATCGATTACCTATTGCCGTTGCAAAGCGATGTGCAATGCGACGAGGAATTAAGGCCGATAGTAGAGAAATCGAATGGTCGGTTTAATTATTTTTGGGAGAATTTAAGGAAAGTGTACCTCCTTTTATAAAAAAAAAGAGCACGTACAGGTGATATTGCGCCCCATGCATGACTAATGTTCGAGTGTTTTGCGGTGCACAGCAAGGCTGACTGGATGACATCGAAGCAATCCAGAGTCGTGTTGCTAGGGTTATATCAATACGCGAGTATTTCGGAGATGCTTCCTGAATTCAAATCAGAATCTCTGGAGGGAAGACATTGTTCTTATTGCGTAACACCACTGACATTTGCGGCTGGCTGCAGAACAGTTGTACAGCTCTCAACGTATATTTCACGTAAAAACCGGGAGATCGGGATCTGAAAAATTGTGGCTCCCACGGAGATATTCTTTCGCTTCATTTGCGAGTGGACCTGGAGAGGGAGTGACTAGTGGTCGTACAAGGTGTTCTCCGCCGTTCACCGTAATATGGATTGCGGAGAGTGTACATAGATGTAGATGAAGCTCCATTAGTGTTCGATTACGTTATAGGTGACAAATCGCTGGAGACAGAGATCCATATAAAACTAGTTGCAAGAAACGCAGATGCCACGGTGAAACGATGTGGAAGAATCTTGAAGAAGTAGTTTGCAGAACACTCATTCGACCGATTGTTGAGTATTACACGTTAAGTGCCCCTTAACGTATTCGATTAATAGACGCGGTAGACAAGATCGAAGGTATAGTGGCACTTTTCTCCAAGGTTTCGTTTAACTACGGCGGTAGCCTCACGGAAATGCTCAAACGAATTTCAGTCGCAAATACCCCAAGTGAAACGTTGTGCAACAGAGAGAGGTTAACTGTTAAAATTCTGAGACCGTACATTTGAAGAAGAGTCGTGATATGTGTTACTTTCTCCCACCCACGTACTTCTCACAAAATCACCACGAAGAAAATATTAGAGAAATTAGAGCTCGTACGAAGGCTTACCGACAACAGTCCTTACCACGCAAAACTTGCGAGTGGAACAGGCAATAGCGGAGACAAATGGTACCACGAGTACTCTACGCCACACACAGTTAGGTGCCTTGCTGAATACAGAAGTAGACGTAGAAGCGGATTTCTGATATTCATTTATTGCAAGGAGAAAACTTCAGAGAGTGGGTTACAAACTATCATGGCAGGGCAGGTACGTCCTACTGGATGTTCACAGTGACACAGACATTATTATTCAACATAGCCAGTCCCAGTAATCAACAGCCGGAACTTTCTAACCGTTGTAGATATTATCTCCTTGGTCACGGAACCGTTCGACAACCTGTGTGTGTATGTCTGCATTTCCCCCAGATTTAAGTAGTTCTAAGTCTAGGGGGACTGATGACCTCAGATGTTAAGTCCTATAGTGCTTAGAGCCATTTGAACCATTTGAGCTAGTAATTTATACATCATAGCAATAACTGAAACTCACAGCTTGTTGAACTTATACAGCTCCAGTCCATGAATTAATAGAGATTCGTTGCCTGTGACTTCCGACAGGCACAGCGTATGGATTTTAATCGTCCCTTTCACGGTTACTGCTGCAATTGAAAAACCCAATCACCGCCCCCATTAGAGAACAATACATACGCTGTGAACTTTGGTACAGCAGAACCGTGATGAATAATCCGCTGGCAGAAGATTCGACGGTTATGTGACGATTTTAACACGGGCTACTGGTACAATTCAAAACGATTTATTTAAGTATTTACACTGTGGTTGCAACAAATGATATCATAAACTGTAAAAAACTTAATAACTTTTTCACCGGTATGTTTGTAGTGAAATATTAAAAAACACAGTTCACTCGCAAAAAGTCAAGTGCTTTCCCTCATATATTAGTATTCGACAGACGTAATATAAGATATATTATAGTCTCTATACCACTTTCCATACTACAAAATAAATTTTACTAATATAAGAGACGAATATGTAAAATGTAGATGCGATTCAGAAATTCGTCTGTTATTTTTCACTCTTTTTCATATTCAAGATTATTTTGAGTTGTTTCACTTGCTTCTTCCTGCCTACGTCAATTTCTTTGCATCTTTACGACTACCGTTTCTAACGTCTTCAGTGGTATGTGTTATATATTCAAAAATATCTGTCCCTGCAGCTCTTCCTACTGTAGCTATATCCATTCTACGTCCTACATGTCTCCCCACACATTCCACCAATGTCTTTTCTACTATTAGTGCTGTCTAATACTATTTTCTCTCTATCCATCTTAAAATGTGTTTATTTCTTATTTTAATTCCACATTTCATTTCTAACGTCATTCTCAAAAATGGCTCTCCGATTGTTTTTATCAGTTCTGTAATTTTTGTATCATGAGGGTATACCGCTTCGGAAGGCCGATATTTTTTTAGACTCCACTTAGTCGAGGATCACACAGTTGATTTTGCGATCGTATGCTCTTCCTTAGGTACAATCTCACCTTCATAGAATTCCTACGTGTAGAATTCAAGCTAATGTTAAATAGTGTGAGTAGTATACCCTATGTTGTCGTGGTTGAATGTTTGTGTCTCGGGGAGGAATCGTCGACGAACTTATTTTGCTCTCCCATACACAAGACGATATAGCATGTAGAAGTAGCATCAGCAGTTTTACAACATTAATCACATATATGTGTCAGTTACAACAAACGTTGATATGTTTTGAACTTCTCGATTATATACGTGCAGTTAGTTATGATTTCCAGTTTAATGAATTTATTACGTTTATACAAAATTATGCAATTAAAACCTATAATCCTTCGAGATACTGCAAAGAATTATGCTGCTTCGTGTATGTGCTGTCACTACGTGGTATGACCAGGCTGAGTAAGGCCACCATCCGATCCTCACCGTAAGGTTCTCTGCAAAACAAGAATTTGTTGTTGTTGTTGTTGTTGTTGTGGTCTTCAGTCCTGACACTGGTTTGATGCATTCTGTGCAAGCTTCTTCATCTCCCAGTACCTACGGCAGCCTACATTCTTCTGAATCTGCTTAGTGTATTCATCTCTTGGTCTCCCTCTACGATTTTTACCCTCCACGCTGCCTTCCAATACTAAATTGGTGATCCCTCGATGTCTCAGAACATGTCCTACCAACCGATCCCTTCTTATAGTCAAGTTGTGCCACAAGTTCCTCTTCTCCCCAATTAACGAGAACTTAGTATATAAAAAAAAGCAGCTTTATCACGCTAAGCTGCGACAGTGAACGAATAAGATCGGACACAACTTGGATTATTGTATTTTTTTTCTTGGCTCAAAATTTATGTCCTAATAACTCGCATCTGGCAGAGTCCAACCAAATTTCAATAAATACATTTGTTCCGGAAACGAGTCCCGCTGGTGATTTACGCCCGCTTAGCTGAACTGCACAAATCGCCATGACGAACCGCGGAACCCGCTGGACTCGCGAAATGACGTCATAAAACTAGATTGTTATGCTAATCTGTCGTGGTCAGTGTGGACGATATTCATATGAATCGCAGCACCGCCGTATGCAGCTGACAGATGGGGTGTCTGTCGCCGTGGCAGTAGATGTGCGCAGATCCAGAGCGCTGGCGTTTGCGGCTGCCCGAACGCACTCCACACACCTCGTGACACTACTTCATTAGAGACCCTCACATCACTCCAACTCTTCTCCCTCCTCCCTCTCTTTCTCGCTTTCCCACATTTTCCATCTCGCTCTCTCGACAACTCAAACCCAGCAAACTCATGCGTAGCCCTCCACGTCTCTTAAATAATGAGGACAGCAACTTGCTAACACGGCGCACGGCGCTGCTTTCTCTCTGTTGCTGTGTTTCGTACTGCCTTCTCTCCTGCGACCCGCCTAGTGAGTGACCCATGCTACCAGGAAATGCTTCTTCGTGGTTTTCAGTTCCCTGAATTCACATGTTGGTAGAATTTAAATTCAGTTTCTATCACGATCTCTGTCTTTACGAAAACTCTAGCTGGCTAGAACTAACCGTGAAAGTTTGTGTGAATTGTGTCTGAACATTCGTCATGGCAGTGTCACATATAGGAAAGTTATGGCCAGACATGTTACGTCACTGTCATACGGTATGTGGATTACATGGGTTCCTTAGCGTACGTCCAGCAATGGGCGTCCTGGTTTTCATGTCAATAGTGGAAAAACATTTTTTTCCACACAAGTGATTTAAAAATTTTCTACACATTCTTATCTGCTCGTCATTTCCTCCTGTTATAAATGCAACAAGAATGTTAGTGTTATAAACATAAGTAAGCTACCAGTGTAATAAGAGTAAAACCTCTATTTACAAACCCATACTTTACTTTCCCCCGCCGTTTTTGTTATTTCTGTGGATCTTATCTCAGTTACATTTTTCCTGACATTATATATTTCGTATGGATAACATGCACCAGACTTTTCGATTTAATACAAGCTCTAACATTCATTTTGATTTCCGCTTTATGTGAGAATTAAATCTTGTTCTCGCTAATGCAAAACGTGTAGCATAGTTCATAACATAAAACCTTATATTTTGTTTCAGAATCTACATCGTTTTGTTTTCTAAGAGAAATATGGGCCGTATTTTTAACAGCACTTTCAAAATGTTTCCGCAATGTATCGTCACCAAAATGTACTCTAAACTTCACTGAATCATCAAAAACTGCATGTAAATAGGTTTTTCCTCTTACAGGACAGCCATGAAATGCACTAAACTACGCTCAAGAAAAAACTGATTTCAAGGTAGCACGATTATTTTTCATTAATTTCGCTAGATTCCCGTTAACGTATTCTTCTATATTCTTCGTTTTGTTTGTCGCTATATTAAAAAATTACTTGACTTTTCAACTGCATTTTATGCCATTAGGATTTGATAGCAATTTTGCAATGTCGCGAAACTCTTGGAAATTGGTGAATAGATTGTTTATGACTGCGCCTTGGTGGATGCCATACGCTACACGTGGCCTGAAAAGTATTTACAAAACACATCCTTAACTGCTTTAGAATAGAGCAACGAATGATGTAATGACGAATCACAAATATTAATTTAATTTAATTTTTTATTCTTTTGCTCTTTTCACTAACTCTTTAGAAGGAAAGTTCTTCAAATTTTTGTCAGCTACAGCGCTAAGCATTCTCTCCTATTTCAGATATGTCGATGATATTTTAGTCATCTGCAAAAGAATTGTTGATGGCATTGACCGTATTTTCAATCTCTTTAATGAAATTTACGTGGAAATATCCTTCACCAGCGAAATCGAAAGCGAGTCCCGCCAACTGAATTTTCTTTACTTGACGTTTACAGTTGAAGATAAGACAATCTTATTTAATATTTCTCGTAGAGAAACATATACCGATCTGATAGTACCTGCGTCTTTCATGCATACACAATCTCACAAAAACGATTTCTTTCAGTCTGCTTTTCACAGAGCTACTCCTATTCCACTCTCGAAAGAAAATTTCGTAGAAGAAATTAATTTAATCAAAACGATAGCAGTTAAAAACGAATACCAACCTGCCATAGTGGATGACATCCTTAAAACTACACTAGGTACCTCTGTCATTGAGTCTAGCCTAAAGAAGGTTTTTTTTCCTATTCTTTTCTGTGGACCCATCTCCCAACATATTCAACGCCTACTTCGTAATAAACACAACTGTATGTCGCCTTTTCAACCAATAATAGTTTGAAAACAAAATTTATTCATAATTTAAAATTGGCACGTTCGCCTTTGAAAAACTCTGATGTCTACAAGATTTTTTGTGACACTTGTTCCTCTTACTACATAGGACAAACAGGACGTGCTTGCACAGTACTAGTACAGTACAGTACAGTACAGTATAGAATAACTGGTACTAGCACCCAAAATTCGTCTTTTGCCGACCACCTTCTGATTGCAGGTCACGCACCTAAAGCTGTTCACGATATCAACATTTTGCACACTGAGAAGAAAGGGAGTAAAATAGATGTTCTAGAACAATTAGAAATTTTTAAACATATTTCTCGAGATGATGGCCTCATTCTTAATGAGCAGCTAGAAGTACGTAATGAAAGCTTCTTCAACGGCATAAAGCCGTTACTTGAGAATTAATTTCATGTTCCCTCGGGCAATTGCCGAAATACTTTTTAAATGTAAGTCGATTCAGAATTTTCTACTCATTAAATGGTTTATATTAACTACATTTCATGTTACACCGTTCTTCTACTCGCTGAGATATTCAGCTCCCTTTGTAATTCTGTAATGGTGTTTTCAGCCTTTCAACTGTAATCCTAAGCTCTTTTGTAGACAACTTGTTACCATGTCTACTGCTGTCAGATATAACATTGCCTCTCACTTAATGGATTAAATAATGTTCACTATAATATTCTTCTGCCTATATTTTGAATGTTAAGTAGTCTCTGTGTGTTTGCGGCTACTAGATGGCACTTTTAGTGTAATGTTCACCTGCCCGCAATTGGTAACGCGGGCGCCTCAGTCTCATTCTTCCGTAGCTCGACATGTGTGAGCAGCCCATAGTGGCTTTGCCTTCTATGTTTTCTGTTTTAAAATTTTGTGACTAAAGCTACATCGCTTGATATTTATTTTATACGTGACACCTTTCTTTCTCGTACTGCTAGTCAGTACTTAAATTTTGAAATTTTTTCCTAAAATTTTGTACTGATGTTATCCGCCAGATTCAGTGTTTTACTTCTGATGAAGACACTCTTAGGAGTTCCCGAAACCTAGATCAAAAAACGTCATTTTAGCGACCGAGAGCTGTTATTGCATTAATTTTGCTTTATTTTGTATATTTATTTAACCTTATCAGATTATGGCCTTCTTTCGACAGGATTGCACAAATACATTACTTTCTACATCATTATTACCTAAGAAATAACGATAGCTTTCATGTGAAGAATGGTAATAAAATTTAATAATAAAGGTAAGAACGACTTGGATGTATGTACAAGCAATGTGAAAAAATGGAGGTGACTAAGAAGTAATAAAGTCAACACCTGCAATACATCTACTTCTATTGCTAGTACTACCGCTGCTGTCACTAATAATAATAATAATAATAATAATAATAATAATAATAATAATAAAAGTATATATTATTCCTCAACGGCGTTTCGTTATTGGTACGCCATACCTCCCATAGTAATCAATATTAACGATTATGATACGATTTTTAAGATTTCATTCACAATCAATGATGAAAAATACTCAAATATTTTAAAGTTATTATTTCCGTTGAAACCTTTATTTTGGAACCATTTTTATGAAAACAACTTGGAAGGTGACATCTGTTTACATTCTGTTTATGTAACGTACATGGTTGCTGTTGCAGTTGAAGGTGAGTGCATCATCACAGCTAAATTCACTGAATGCAATGTAACTATGCTCTCACCCCGCCACAGCTCCTGACCATACCATCCCTTTCCGCATGTTAAAAAACAATTACCAATAAAAGCAGGCTTCGGTCTGACCATTAATAAAACGCAAGTTCTGATATTTCAAAGGGTAAGAATGTATCTACCAGAATTTTGTTTTGGAGAGCTATACGTAATTTTTTACGGGTAAGCACACTCAGTGATATTTTTTCTTGCTCTGAAGACACATATAGCCAAGAAGTAATCGATGACTGAATCATAACTGGTAATATAGTTTTCAAAGAAGTTTCTTATAGTGAAGAAATTTAAAAAATATAAAATTAATCTGACGGAGGTAATATGTTTTTCAGTTAAACATATTGTATATAATAATATCGACTTCTTACTACGAGACTAATATTTGTTAATACTATTCGAAATATAATATCTTTCACTCATAAATACATGCCATCTACACTTATTTTCCATTACTATATTGCCTATCGGTCATGGATCACGATAGAATGTAAATTGTTTGCACCGGTCAGCTAACGGTAGCAATAATAATAATGATAACAATTATGATAATAATAGTGACAGTGGCTGATATAGTATTTACAAGTATATGGAAGCGATGTTTTCTGATACAGCGAGTTCTGATGGGCGAAATGTAACCAGACTGCACTAGCTAAGAGCACTGGAAATTGAGGGACATGTTGGAAATGGGGATGTCATGCGGTAATGAGTGCGTTCACGGACAGAAATAGAAATTATTGCTGCTTCATCAGATAATGCATGTCTTTTGAAACTGGAGATGATGTTGGGTTCTCTGATATAATGAGAGAGTTGTGTTATTGCTGCTGAAAAGGACCTCGAGAAAGTGGCTGAGAAACGAAGTGTGACAGAATGGATTTTGCTGTCGGGAAAGGAGTATTTCTGCATGTTGTTCAGACAATAACTTTAAGGTCGATGAGACGTGGGGCAGTATAAATTAATGAGACAGTACAGGGGAGAAAGTGTATGGAAAACTCAGTGTTTTTGTGCACGCAGCCAGGATAGCTGTACCTATGACTATCAAGCACGATCAAAGAACTGAACGGTACAGATGTATCCAACACAGGCTTTCATTAGCAGTTCCAGTCGCAGTGAGGTTTCCTGTGAAAGACCTGCCACCACAATATCGCTGTAATCGATTAATACCATAAATGTTTATACGGCTTTCATTTTAAGTAACATCTGTGGTCATCAGTCCCCTAGACAAGAACTACTTAAACCTAACCCGAGGCAGGATTCGAATCTGCGACCGCATCAGCAGCGCGGTTCCGGACTGAAGCGCCTAAAACCGCTCGGCCACAGTGACAGGCATTTGTTTGAACAACATTGTGTGTTTACAGTCTGAGATGATAAGTCTGAGTAAACCTGCTATGTGAAAAACAACACTGTTCGGATGACAATGGTGGTCGCGAGTGTGTTAGTGTGTGTTTGCGTGTGTATGCGTATGAGAGAGAGAGAGAGAGTGAGAGAGAGAGAGAAGGAATAGGGTGCTAGTGATATGGATAAAGAATTAACAAGCACGTAAATTCTAACCGAGTATATACATACACGTCCACTGTGTTTAGTTTGTGATACTTTTACGTGGATATGGTTGCACGAGGCAAATGAAAATGACCAGCATGCCCCGCGAGCTTTTAAACATTAATAACATACAATTAACATGTGCGAGAGTTGCGTTTCGTTCCACACAACCGAGGTACGCTGTACTCATAACTCATGCATGCGTCATTAATTTATTATCTCATTTCTTGCAGCCAAATTTGCTGGCAGAAAATGGCAGTTCATTAAGAGTTTTCTTTTTATCATACTGTTTTGGCTATACCTCGTCTGCACCACGCTGTGGTTAGGATAAATTTTTGTTTATGATTTCCTTGCTGCCTTATGGCATTTTTATTCAGCAGCCCCTCACATTGCACCAGAATTATTGTGTCTTGCTTTACTCACTGCAGAATCATTAATTGCACTAATCTCAATTTAACAGTAAAACACACAGCTCTGCATGACCATAACTGAAACGTGCCAGCTCTGCATAGACAAGGACTGCAAGCCGTCAACATGTGGCAAGAAAATATTGCAAGCACATCACAAAATCCATCGTCATGATTTACAAGTACCAGAGAAACAGCTCTTCTTCAGGGATAATTACTGGTTCAAAAAATGGCTCTGAGCACTATGGGACATAACTGCTGTGGTCATCAGTCCCCTAGAACTTAGAACTACTTAAACCTAACTAACCTAAGGACATCACACACATCCATGCCCGAGGCACGATTCGAACCTGCGATCGTAGCAGTCGCACGGTTCCGGACTGCGCGCCTAGAACCGCGAGACCACCGCGTCCGGCTAATTATTGGTGCTGCAAAATTGAGACCCTAGTAAGATACCAGAGGTCGAAAACTGGCAGTGGTGTAGCATTCGGGCTGTGAGACGTCTATGACAGTAATCTTTTGCGCAGCACCGACAGACAAATTGCGAAGGCAGCCCAATTAATTTCGTTGTCTTTCTATCTTTCAGTTTACCTGAGCTCATTACTCTGATTGTACTCATAGCTATTTGCTTCCCAATGAGCAATACATTTCTCTGTGACTGAAAGAAAATCAGTTTTCATCAAATGTTTCTTTCCTTGATTTTTTCCTGTGCGCCGTGTGACATCAAATTATCCTACAACAATGTCTTTCATTCTCACCATGGATTTATTTGCCTGATATACGCCGACCATTGAATAAAGCAAAGTCTAGGTACGGTATGAACACAACGTGTTCTGGCCCACTATAGAATATCAGAGCTTGGGACTTAACCAGTACATGAGACCTGGAGGATTCTCTCGAGACAGCAGTCGTTGAATAACCTGGATATTCGTTGTGGGATACTAGTTCACTTTCTTTTTGGGATGGGGGGGGGGGACACTTACGTGCTACATGAGAGGTGGTAGACCCTCCTGACACAAATGTCATTGATTAAAGAAGTGTTAAATACAACGGTAACTGGCTGCGGCAAAATACTGGCGTTTGGAACTTTTCCCTTCCAATAGATCTGGAGTAGTCATGAATAGATTTGCAGTCTACCAAAATTACTTGTCGGTCGTTTTGATGCAATACGTAAATGATGTAGTTACTTGTAAAATTACAGGTCGTAGTGTTAGCATTGGTAGGGAAAGAAACATAAGGGAATCTCAGAGAGAAACTGTGAGCTGGAAACTTGTCTTTGATTTTTGTTTTGCACATAATTGGAACCGCACGTCGTTCATTGTTAGCCCGTTGTGTATTTTGCATCCTCACAAAATAGAAACTGTGTTTTATAGGTAATGAAAATTAGATGATTGCATAATTACTACGCCTTTGTGTAACCATAGTAATTACTTTTGACGAAAGTAAAGCTTGCATGCACAAATATTAAAAAAAATTATAATTGTTGTTTCTTGTACTCATTAGAATGTTCTTTATCACTGTCAAAAGGTCAGAGTTTCCTGTTATAATTGATAAGAGTGAAAAAGTGCATGTGGCGTGTGTGGTGATAATGATGCCTGGATCGACAACACTTCAAACAGCAAGGTACCATCACATGCGAAAAATCGTACCAGCACAATTTCACCACATTTGCGGCCAGTGCTGCCGTGAACGTGACACGGCCTCTCTTAGCCACATTTCACTCCTTCTTCTGAGGCCTCTGCAATGGAGGTCAGAACAGCGACACAGAGCCTCGAAGTCGCACGGTTTTCTTTTGAGTGTCCGAGGAAAACATTAGCGATACATCACCGCAGAGAATCAGGGCGAAAAGTTTGCAGGGGGTGTCATACAGAGCGTCAGTGGAAGCACCACTTTCTTGGGGCCTTGACTCCCGCACACTTCGCGCTGGAAGACGAATGCTCGCAGTGCGATGAGCGAGAGGAAGACGTTCTTCTCAACTTTCAACACTGCTGGCGCTCCCGGACATTTCAAACCTTCTCTAAGGGCATTGTGGTGGAGCATCCCCGTCGAAAGTGATCACACCCGTTAGGAGTGCAGTGCGACCGAAAGAATTGAATCCTTGGCTTCCTTCGACCTCATAACTCAATAACACAGCCAGTTCTATGTAGGCTACTGTTGAACGTCGAGTAAAAACTACAGTCCAACTTCGTACTTTTCACAGTAACAAAGCACTGTCAGACAGAATAAAAGCGATAAGAAACAGAAAAGTGGCTTATAATTGATGGACGATCGTGCCCCAAACCTTTCGATTCGTAGTTTGTCAACTGACCCGCCTAAATACATTAGATTAAGCCGTTAGTCGGCCCAAATAACTAGGTAATACTGTACATAAATTGTAGTAAATAAATGACGAATATAGTCAGATATCACATGAAGAAAAATCCTAATAAAGGCTTTGTGATAAAAAAGGACGATAACAGAAAGACAGGAAAGGTATACATGTGTTTAATGTCACATATTCAACAAAAAAGTTGCAACATCACTGGAATACAGCTTGCATATTATAAGTAGAGCTTCTGGCAGTAACCTCCATCTTATATTTTGTCAAGCACTTATGAGGATGGAGAGCACGAGATTTTTGTGCGTACTTGACGCGGCAAGAGGAAGGAAAAATTTCGTGATGGGTGGAGTCGAGATAAATTTCGTTCCTAGGACGTGAACCATCACCCAAACATTTATAAATACCTTACAAGGCTAATCTAGCAATTAAGATGTGGAATTAAGGCAGCTTTAAAGACTTTTAATGACATTGGATAAGAATATAAGCAAAGCTAATGACATAATTTACGCAACAGTATGAAATTTCTAAGGCCTATCAGCTAATACAGTCTCACGATCACAGCTCAAATAATTAAAAACCCATGTAGTAATAGTGAAACTGGAGCTAAAATGAGTCTTCCTAAAGAAATAGTATAAATCATGGGTGACCTAATATCGTCGTTTGGATGCAGATCAGCAACCTTCCACAAAACTAATGAGAATAAAATTCAGGCAGCTGAAACGAAATTTTAAGGACTTTTAAAAATGCAGTTGATTACATTTAGTTTCACATAGTGACTTAAGGAAATAAAAAAAATGTGTGGAGAGTCAGAAAACAAACCTTAGCACGTACGTTACGTTTATTGCACTTTATGTTTAATCTACACTGTATGCTTTCATTTTCCTTTGGTCGACCGCTGTTTGAAATTTAGTGTCTCGATGTCATTAGGAGAAGGTTGGGGTAAACATCTGTGAGAGCTGAAATGTGTATGCTCCGACTCTTATGGTGTATCTTGAGACGTATTTATTAGGTTGTGCTGGAATTTATGACGTGTGCGTAGTTTTCAAAATTTATAAAAATGTTCCATTCGTTATGGCCCTTTCGACGACATTTTTCGCTTACGTCTCTATCGGCAAAAGAGATTTGAAACACAAGCGATGAAGAAGTATATATTAGCGAAGTCATCTGAACTTTACAATGACGATCGTTTATTTCAGCTCTTTTACTTATAGCTTCGAACAAACAACATTAGGATAACTTTCGGTCGTAAATCGGCTCTCATGGTTTCGTCACATTAATCATCTCTTACGACACACATTCTGAGAGATTCATTACGTTACGCTTGTATTAAAGCAACCTACGACGAGAAATTTAACAAAGTTATACTACTGTTTTATCGCTGGCTATCTCTACCGAAGTTGCTGCAGAGAAATGTATAGAAGTAGTAAGGCTCATCGTGAGTTGCACGCTACATTCTTCCGTGCCTCCAACGATACGACGCTGGTTGACGAACGCAAGACTACGACGGCTTTGTGAGCGCTAGTCTGCCGTGCACTTAGTTTTCTCAAAGAAAAAGCGTTTGTGCGGATCTGGTTTGGAAGCTTTATGGCTGTGTGCGGTTAATGTATTACTTCAAAAGCTGCAGACGGGTCTAGTAACTTCCATTTGAGTTATGTACACTGCCGCTCGTCGAATCGCGTCATTAATTTACGTCTACTACCGTGGCTGAGCTGTTCGTCTTGAACGCCTTTCGCTGCTGATGCCACAGTGCGAGGCAAACGTACAGCCAGACGAGTCACGGTGAAGGTTACGCGTCGCTTAGCTACTGTTCTTGGTGAATTGGTGTAATTCAGAAGAGAAAACGGTTATTACACTGTGAGAATATGCAACAAGTGTTTTAATAGCACCAATATTTCTTGAATCATTTTGAGTCACATTGTCTATACGTTTGTAATAACTGACATACAAGACGTTTATTTTCACGACTTATGCTTTTGTCAAAGGTATTCAAATTCGGTCCGTGCAATTACCGAAAATTGTGCCTTTATAGCACCATAAGCGTTACGTTTTAGTTACATAAGAAATAGTCAGTGGACTGCAAAGAAACCTACACTTTCGGTTTGATTTCTATATCTAAAAATGTTTGTTATAAATAATTTTTGGATGTTATTTTCTACTTGTGGCATTTTATAATAGATTTTTGCCTGTATCGGCACAAATGGTTGCACCTTTTGTAGGTATTCCCTCGTTTGGCACAGATGTTATGGCCTGCTCTCACGTTTGTTTGCTGTACTTCACGTTTCTTGATTTGAAATACGACACTATATAGCGTCACTGAAGTACAATAAAAGTAACTGCTTACAGCCAAGCAAATGCACTTACTTTTGTCAGTTAGGCAGAAATAATATGAATATTTGTAATAATTATTTCGTGTTTTATTTTAAGTAATGTGCAGTTACAAAAGGTAAAAGCACCAGTATCGAATGGAGGAGTAATTTCAAATTGCGAAAGCAGACTAAACTTCCTGACGCGAGCAAAAATAGGACATAAAATGTGGCAAGAAACAATTAACACCTCAAGATTTTTATAACTAACTAATGGTTCACATGGCTCTGAGCACTATGGGACTTAATATTTGAGGTCATCAGTCCCCTAGAACTTAGAACTACTTAAACCTAACTAACCGAAGGACATCAGACACATACACCCCCGAGGCAAGATTCGAACCTGCGACCGTAGCGGTCGCGCGGTTCTAGACTGAAGCGCCTAGAACCACTCGGCCACACATGCCGGCTATAACTATCTGTTTTTTGATCCACAAAGAAGATCAAATTCTAAATACATTTCACCGCAGACCTCTGACGATGTATTATATCAAGAAAGCAAAACACAAAGTTATGGTAACGCTATTGCGGATTTTATGGTGAAAATGTGAATGTCGTGTGGTATTCTGGCCTGGATATCCCGCGTGGTGAATTCGGCCTGTCGAAAAGGGTATTCCTTCTTCGTCGACATTGTCCCCTTTCTTGAGGATATGAGAGAGTTCTGTCGTATATGTATTTGTAGAGTATAGGTGAGTGTAGTGGTTGCGTCTGCAATATGATGTAATGTTTGTGTTGAATGATGATGATGATCTTGAGCGAATGGCGAGGGTGGAAGGCCGGTGACGGCGCATAGCCAACTCCTCTAGAATAGCATCCGCGGAGCTACCGAGCTTAAACGTCCCCATGCGGCGGTTACATGTTTTCACTTTATGACATGTTGCGGAGAGGTTTGGCACTTAATCCATGACGTTGACGCAAAACCAGATGATATGGAACGTTTGCTTCACCATGTCTCCCGCAACAACAAGATCTGAATCACCTTACCTGCCAGGGGAGCGCCACCGCGCAGGCGCGAGTCAGCGGCCTCGACCAGGGGAGTGGATACAGTCTACGGTAAGTTGCACAAACGGAATTTACATTCATTTAATAATTGTAAAGTAACTACGGGTGTATCGCCATAAAAATGAAGCCATTCGATCAACTATTACTTGGTGGGTACCACAACGGCGATGAATTCATAGAACTACATCACTTCCATCGATACGGAAACAGAGTTGCAAACATTTGTGTTAAAATGAAGTAAAAACTGTATCTATGTACATCTCTTTGAAACACGTAAAAATATTCCAAAGTATAAAATATCTCTCTAAGTGACGTCGCAGGTTCGTGAATGACAAATGCGTATCAACCAATGAATTTAAATCACCTCATAATAATGTAACAATTTTGAAGATAGTTTACATAACTTGCTAAATTTTAAAACTTATATGGCTTCGTAAACCAAATAGTAGGTAACTGACTAATGAAATTTCAGCGCTTGTTTCTTGAGACATAATACAATCAGTTAAAATGTGGTGTAATGCAGCCTACATGGTACAAACACCACAAACCTAAGCCTAGTCCCTCTGTAGGATATGGCGATGTGTCATGGGGAATTATCTGTTCTTCGTGTCATGACGCTCTTTCCATTGGGAAAAGATTCCTGCCTAGCCCGCCATCCTGATTGCCACGAATGGGCTGCCAGAAGGATGGTGACCATTAGATTGGACAACTAACGAAAGGATAACGCTCTACGAGCGAGGCATGGAATGTCAGTAGTTTGAACGTGGTACAGCCGGCCGCGGTGGTCTAGCGGTTCAGGCGCTCAGTCCGGAACCGCTGGACTGCTACGGTCGCAGGTTCGAATCCTTCCTCGGGCATGGATGTGTGTGATGTCCGTAGGTTAGTTAGGTTTAAGTAGTTCTAAGTTCTAGGGGACTGATGACCACAGATGTTAAGTCGCATAGTGCTCAGAGCCATTTGAAACATTTTTTTGAATGTGGTACGAAAGTTATAAAATCTGAAAAGGGAAATACTGAAGCCTTATCAAGATACAGCTGGGCTCAGCGAAATTATAAAGGAATGAAGGTAAGGATTTCTGCTCAGATTAGTGTAGGGTAATATCAGAAGCAGTAGAAAATAGTATACAGTGTGAATAGAACTCTTTGTCAGTAGGGAAACAGGGCGGAGAGTGATGTTGTTGTTGTTGTGGTCTTCAGTCCCGATATCGGTTTGATACAGCTCTCCATGCTACTCTATCCTGTGCAAGCTTCTTCATCTCCCAGTACCTACTGCAACCTACATCCCTCTGAATATGCTCAATGTATTCATCTCTTGGTCTCCCCCTACGATTTTTACCCTCCACACTGCCCTCTGATACTAAATTGGTGATCCCTTGATGCCACAGAACATGTCCTACCAACCGATCCCTTCTTCTGGAAAGTTGTGCCACAAACTTCTCTTCTACCCAATCCTATTCAGTACTTTCCCATTAGTTATGTGATCTAACCATCTAATCTTCAGCATTCTTCTGTAGTACCACATTTCGAAAGCTTCTATTCTCTTCTTGTCCAAACTACTTATCGGCCATGTTTCGCTTCCAAACATGGCTACACTACATACAAATACTTTCAGAAACAACTTCCTGACATTTAAATCTATACTCGATGTTAACAAATTTCTCTTCTTCAAAAACGCTTTCCTTGCCATTGCCAGTCTACATTTTATATCCTCTCTACTTCGACCATCACTTATTTTGCTCCCCAAATAGCAAAACTCCTTTACTACTTTAAGTGTCTCATTTCCTAATCTAATTCCCTCTGCATCACCCGACTTAATTCGACTACAAGATCAGTGATAAAGTTGCTATAATCAGTATCAACAGGAAACCAACACCAACAACTATAGTTCCGGTTGTCGCAAGCAGAAGATCAAGAGGTGGAGAGAGTATACGAAGACGTTGCACGTGTAGTTCATTACGTAAAGCGAGATGAAAATCGAATCGTCATCTGCGATTTCCACGCGGTGGTCGAGGAAAGGGTTACATGACAATATGGGCTTTGCACTGGAAATGAAAGAATATAAAGACAAATTGACTTCAGCAAAATATTTCAGCTGGTAATACCAAATACTCTATTCAAGAATCACAAGAGAAGGAGGAGAGAAGGCCGGGAGATACAGAAGATTTCACTTAGACTGCATCATGGTCAGGCAGAAATTCCAAAATTAAATTGTGGATTGTAAGGCATACCAAGGAGACGTTACAGACACAGATCACATTTTGCAATTGTGCAGAGAAGGCTGAAGTTCAAAGACCAGTCAGGAAGAACCAACGCACAAAGAAGTAGGATATGGAAGAAACGAGGAATGAAATTTCTGGGGTGGTAGATACTGCGATAATTAACAGCTCAGTAAGCAGTTCAGTTGAAGAGGAAGATACATCTTTAAAAAGAGCAATCACAAAAGTCAAAAAGAAAAATCTAGGTAAATGAATTTTACTGCTGAGGGTATCAGAAGAAATACTTCACCTGATGGATAAAAGAAGTAAAAAAAAGTTAAAGAAAACTCAGGAACACAGAAATGCAAGTGACTTAGGAATGAATTAAACAGGGAGGGCAGGGAAACTAAATCTAAATGGCTACATGAAAAATGTAAAGAACTTTAAATGATTATTGGAAGGAGTGACGCAGCATATAGAAAAATCGAAACAACCTTCGGTGAAATTACAAGCGAGGGTGATAACATTAACAGGGCAATGGGACTTCCATTGTTAAATGCTGAGGAGTGAGCGGATAGGTGGAAAGGCTACACTGAAGGTCTCTATGAGGGAGAAGACTTATATGACAGAAGAAGAAACGGCAGGAGACTTATATCGATATTAGAGCCAGCATTTAAAAGAGCGTTGGAATACTTATGATCAAATAAAAGAAGAAGGATAGGTAACATTTCATCAGAATTTCTAAAGTCATTAGGGGAAGTGGCAACAAAACGACTGTTCACGTTGGTGCGTAGAATGTATGAGTCTGGCAACATACTTCCGGAAAAATATCAGTGACACAGTTCTGTAGACTACAAGAACTGGCAGTGCGAGAATTATTGCACAATCAGTTAACAGCTCATGCATTGAAGTATCTGACAAGAATAATATACAGAAAAATGGAAAAGAAAATTGAGGATGTGTTAGATTACCTGTTTCACAGGTAAACGCACAAGAGAGGCAATTATGATAATGCCGCTGAAAATGGTGGCAAGGCTAAAGAACAGTCATAATATGTTAATAGGATATGTTGACCTGGAAAAAGCATTCGACAATGTAAAGTGGTGCAACATGTTTGAAATTCTGAGACAAGTAGGGGTAAGCTATGGGGAAAGACGAGTAATTCATATTGTGTGTAAGAACCAACAGGGAACAGTAAGACTGGAAAACCGAGAACGTTTTCAGGTTAGAAAGGGTTTACAAGACAGGAATGTACCCTTCCGCCCCTACTGTTCTATCTGTACATCTGAGGAACAATAATGAAAATAAAAGAAAGGTTCAAGAGCGGGATTAAAATGCAAGGTGAGACGATATCAATGACGTAGCTACATCCTATGTGAAAGTAAGGAAGAATTGCTGGCTCCACTGAATTTGACACTAACTCTTTAATTTTTATTTTATTATTCACTGACCAACAGAATTTTCTCGGACAAAGACGACTCAAACTTAACGTATTCATTTATTACCCGCAATATACAAGCCCAACGCAATCTGACTGCTTTATACTAACAACTTGACTTCGAATAACTAACACAAAAGAATTGCCCTCAATTAGAAGAAAACCTAGCAATAATACAAATCCAAAAAATATGAAATCAAAGAAATATGATATTACCTCCAACTCTTTTAATTGCCTAAACTAATTTCACTCACGAGCCCTGATAGTGGAAACTCCCCATTCTTTTTCATAAGTCACTTACCTCACAGAAAATCTTCATAACATGAACTAGAGCAATTACAGCAAGTTGCAACAACAGTCAGATAATTAAAAAGATTCTACTAGAGACTATAACCAGTAGGAGGTATATGGTTAGCAAAAGAAAGATCTTCTTGAAGAGCAAACAATGTACTTAGAAAATTTTAAATTATTCATGTGTCATGTAGTGCCAAAAATTGTACAGTTGTCAATGATTCCACTACCAAAAGATTATCAACCATAAACCCACAATCATACCTTTTCTTGCATCCTTTCTGATAAGAAATTTCCTCTCACTTTACACTGCCTGTCCTACCAAGACAGAGTCTCCACTAAGAAAAAACATGCTGGTCCGTCCAACCACAGAATCTCTTGCCGAGAGCGTAGAGCGCTGTCATTGATATTAACGCAGTCTTTAGCGTTGGCAACATACAAACAGGCTTCTTACAAATGGAATGAGTAATCTAACGACTACATGATATGGACTGCAAGTAAATCGAAGAAGGACGAAATTAATGAGAAGCAGCAAGCATGAAAACAGCGAGAAACTTAACATCAGGATTGACGATCGCGAAGCAGATGAAGTTAATGAATTTATCTACCTAGGCAACAAAATAACCCATGACTGTGGAAGCAAGGTTGACATAAAAAGCAGAAAAATCCTGACAAAAAGGATATTTCTTGCCAAGAGAAACATACTAGTAGCAAACATAGGCCTTAATTTGAGGAAGCAATTTTTGATAATGTGCTTATGAATATGCATTGTAATGGTGGTGAAACATTGACTGTGGTAAACCGGAACAGAAGACAATCGAAGCATCTGTGGTGAGGTGCTACAGATGAATGCCGAAAATTATGTGGACTGGTAAGGTAAGGAATGAGAAGGTTCTCTGCAGAATCAGTGAGGAGTGTAGTATGTAGAAAACACCCACAAAGTGAAGGGACAAGATGATACGACATCCGTAACGACATCGCAGAATAACTACCTTGGGATTGTAGGGGACGGTAGAGGGTAAAAGCTATAGAGGAAGCCAGTGATTGGAATACATCCAGCACATAATTGAGGACGTAGATTACGAGTGCTACTCTAAGATGGGGATGTTTGCACAGGAGTCGAATTGGTTGCGGGTCGCCTCAGAACCGTCAGAAGACTGACAACTCAAAAAAAGATATCTTGCTAGGGCCACTACTTTCAACCTCAATGGCTGGAAAGATGACACCATGGACTTGTAGCAGGCGTACGACCAGATTTGGAGGTGAAGAAAAATATAGTGTAGTTTTTTGAAGTTAACCTCGTGGTTACTCATCCAAAATGAGTTCGGAAGACCACAAAACGTAAATCCAGAAGGGTGAACAAGGGTCTGCATCCTTCTCACGTGAATTTGTCTCCTGTGAACAACGGGAAGGATACCATTTAACCAGTTGACCAGCTCTATGGCTGGAATGTTCTAGTCTATGGAGTCATTCGACTAATTGGGTTTTCCTCTTATCTTATGGAGATACAGTCATCTACCAGTGTATTAGTAATTTTCTGGGTCATGGGGGTTAAGTCTCATCATTGACAGCAAGTCTGTTCCAGTCCCTGAGATTACAGGCAGAAAAAGTGACCGGACATGCTCCGGATAGCAGTGGACATTCCCACTTTACTGCTGACCGTCCACCGCAGCCGACCGCTGTGGCCAAGCGGTTCTAGGCGCTTCCGTCCGGAACCGCGCTGCTGCTCCGATCGCAGGTTCGAATCCTGCCTCGGGCATGGATGTGTGTGATGTCCTTAGGTTAATTAGGTTTAAGTAGTTCTAAGTCTAGGGGACTGATGACCTCAGATGTTAAGTCCCACAGTGCTTAGAGCCATTTGAACCATTTTTTCTTCCGCTGTAAGGACCGACAACGAGAGATCATAGTCTACGGTGGCGTTGCATTTAAGTGCATGGGCCATTTGGCATTTATCAGTGGCAACCTTACAGCACAGCGGTACGTCGACGACACTCTATGTATTCTATGCATAAATTCACTTTCCTCCATGACCAGCCATCCTGATATTAAATTACTGCAAAATAATACAGATACACGCATATTGAGCGTTTCTACTGCTTGTCTTCGTGTTTGCCAAACACTACCTTGGTCAGCAAGGTCGCTGGATCTCCCACAAATTGAGAACATTTGTTGCATTCCGGACAGGGCTCTCCATCGAGCTCGGAATTTTTACCCATATAATGCGCCAGTAGCACAGAATTTGGCACGATGTACCTCAGGAGGTCATCTAATTACTGTGTCAATCAGTGCCACGCCAAATAACTGATTCCATAAGGACCAGTGCTGGACCGACACGTTAATGACTTTCTCAATTTGTGAAGCTTTGCCTTTTGAATAAATCATCAATTTTTCTCGAAATTATAATCGTTCGTCTATGTGTGCATCACTTCTACCGATTTCCGTCCCATTCGGATAATTTCTTAGTGTTGCGTCGAGTTTTTTTTAGGGTGTATGTCAAAGATGCGTCCTACTCCAAACACCTCATGTACGCTGATGACCTCCATTTGCATTTATGTGCGAAGCCAATGAACTTGGAGATAGCTACCTGCAATCTCAGTATCAACCTGTGTGCACTATCAAAATGAGCGCACGATGTAGGGTTAAATCTCGGTCAGTCCTAAATCCAAACGGTGCTTGTTGGTCATTCTAGGCTCATTACCACAAAATACAAGGAATCCCTACCATATTTAACCCTACATAGGCAGGAAAAATCGAAGAGTAATAATAAATAAAAATTTAAATTATTCAGTAAATGCAAGAAAGAATTAGCATCTGTCAATGCTCTACAAAAAATAAAATGCGTTTCCTACTTGACCTGAAGAAGAAACTGGTACAAACACTTGTACTTCCAATTATTGATTATTGTGATGTTATCCTTCAAGGTCTATCTCAGGCGCCTGAAACTGGTTCTAAATGCTTGTGTTCGTTATGTCTGTGTAGTTCAGCTCTTTGATCATACTCCACCATTATATGCATAGATATCCACACTGCATGTTCACAAGCTCAAAGATTTCCATACCCTCTATCTTCTCTACTGTCTTATCAGTGAACAAAGTGGCTGAAGCATCCGTTCCAGTCAGAGCAAAACCCTTTCTGTCACAGTTTATCGTTCAGCCACTCTCTCGTAGTCCTCCTCATTAGAACGGACACGACTCTGGCATAATCTACCACATTATGTTACAGAACTGAGTTACATTCAAAGCTTCAGAAGACAGTTAATGACATACCTACTAAATCAGCAATAATGATTACCACTGAACCTGTACGCACTCCTTACCCTTAAACATCCTCTTTCCAACCAGATCTTCCTCATATCCCAGTATCCTTAGATGGTACAGTCTTCTTAAAATTTATTTCTCCAAAATTCGCTTTATCAGGCGCTATCTATTTTGTACACCAGTAAATTCGTTTTATAACTGCCACTATCGTTATTGTTATTATCATTATCCTCATCATTACTATTCTTCTTTTTCTTTTTCCAGTAGGGTCATCTAAGGACCCTGTGCCAATTTCAGCGCTTCCTCCTTTGTTCTTCCTCCTCCAGTATTCTTTCATCTTTTCACTTTGAAGCATTTCTCTCTCCTCAGACCCTTTTGACGCTGTGTTCTTCTCCATCCTGCCTTGGAATCTTTCCATTTTTAACACCTTTTTCTTAGAGACCTCTCTTTCTGTTGCATCTTTTTCACTTGCGTTATTTCTTTATGGGACAGAGGCTCTGGCGGGAGGGATACGGCAGACTCGTCGTGCCAGGATAGCCCATTTAGTGAGGGCTTTGCTTGCGAACTACAAGTTAGAATCTCGATTGAGCACACAGATGTTATCTGCCAGGAATTTTCAAAATGGCACACAATCAGCTGCAGAGCCACAGATTTGATTTTGCTATAAATTAATTCAGTCAGCTGACATATAAATAAAAATATATGAATCACAATAGCCTCTTATGATGTAGTAGAGACTTATTGGAGCATTACAATACGAGATTACAATGACATTTAATGGTGAAACTGTATCGAGTTTTAATAGCACATGATATTCAACACCTTCAGGTAGACTGCTGGTACGTTTTACCATACTCTAGCCAAGGAAAACGTTTTGTGATCTTGCACCGGTGCACTCCACTGCTTGTGAATTTTTCAATGTCCTTTTCTTTATTTTGTTGCATCATGAAGTATTGTGTGGATCATAAGTTTATGATAAAGGGTTTTTTCTATGTTCGGCAATTAAGGGTATTCTTGTGCATGTCTTCCAAAATCAAACAGTACAGCTATGTTCTTTATAGATGTACAGTCATGTGAAGTTCAATAAAATTCATTTCCTATTTCTTCCATCATAAGAGACCAATTACTTTGAGTTTTTTATTTTTTAACTGTAACATAATGTCATTCCCAATAAGGGCTCATTTCGATATAAAACAGGGCGAAAAATTTTTGTCGCCTTAAGGTAGGCAGTCCTACATATATCATTACATATGTTGTCTATCTCATATTGAATGAAACATTTTCCGGGCCTGTATTATTTCGCGCATGCTGTAAGTGAACCCTGGACACAACAGCACGCCTGTAGACTCAGATGAAGGGAACTGCTAGTCCGGTGTCAGACTCAGTTATTTTTTACAAAATGTTGCAGCTCTGTATCGTGCAAGCTTTCATGTTAAAAGCTGTTCTTCACTAAACCCCACTGCTTCCCTCACTTCACAACAGCTTAGCATGTTGAAGCCTAATAGTTCTCTTCTTGTTTATGAGTCGAAGTAAAGTGAGAAAAGTAATGAGATTGACTTTTAATCTACTAAAGCTTGAAAAATTGAAAACAACAATCCCCGTCAAACTTGTTCCCTTCAGTAGCTGTACATCGGCGGCGGCGTTGTTCCCAGTCAGGGAAGCAGCGATGAAAGGCCTCAACTTGTATGGTCAATATGTAGATAACCTTCTTTTGAGCGTTCTCCAGAGTCACAGAACAGCGTCCTAATAATAGATTTTTCGATATAGGGAAAATAAAAATCGCCACAAGGACTCAGATCAGGGGAATAGTGTGGCTGTGGAGCAACAGGAATGCATTTTGAGGTCAAATATTCCGTGATGTAAGTGTCTGCGTGACGTGAACCATTGCCATGATGCAGCACCCACTTACTATTATTTAATGTATGGCTAATACAGACATATCACAAAATTAAATTACATATACACATGTACATATTGACACACTAGAAACTTAAATTTGTCTTTACAACTCAATATCCAGTCCTTCCATTCAGTGCACTGCATCTGGAATTTCTAGCAGGAAGTCCTCTTCAGCACCGTGATAGGCTCGAATCCTAGATTAACTGACAATGTGGTGAGCAGTCTGGTATGTAGCCCCGCAGTCACAGGCTGGATTAGGCAGCTTCTTCTGCTTAAAGAGAGCATCCCTGCATCGGCCATGGCCGGTACAGATTCCGTTGAGAGTAGTCCACGTCTTGAGTGGTAGGTCGAATCCACTTAAGTTCAGCACCTGAGAAGATGTTACGCAGGTACACATCTGTCACTGCTTCCCACCGACCTTTCCACTCTTCAAGGGATTTGAAATCCTTATCAACCATGTCAGCAGCATTGCACAGAGTTCGATGGCGTGATTTCAGTCTCTTACGATTTAAAAGTGGCAGGCCACTATGCACGGGTAGGTTAGAATTCCTGGAGATCTCATAAGGGCAGTACATCTGCGTAGATCCGTAGGCATTATACGGATTAACAGAGGGAGCCAATAAACTAGAGTAGATGTGATTGCGCCAGATACTATGTACACTGTCGTATTCAGTTGGGTGTCGTATTCAGTTGGGTGTCAATAATGACTGTTCATCCGAACGGGTGGACAATACCCAGAACAAATGAAAGCATCTATGGCGTTATTTGGTCTAACTGCATCCTTGGAGACTGTGTGGAGGGAAGGCCTTATCTACAAATATCTCCGCATCATATCCTGCAGAACAGCATGCTAAGCTATCGGAAGTTCCAGGTAATCACTGGAAGCAACATGAGTAAAAAGAGGAAGCTGAACAACGGATTGCTGCAACCATTGGTCTTTGATGTCCGGTCTCATTCGATTCACCCTTGTCCTGATCCTTTCAAGGAGATCTTTGCAGAACACTTGGCTGATTGATTGTCCTGGAGGAACATATTCTTCACGATCTCACAGAAGACACGTTCGACACTTTCGTTGGTTTTTGAAGTTTAAGGTCTTCCTGATGACGTTTCCACTTTAACGTGTCCTCGGCCTTCCAAAATTCATTGGTGTCACTGAAGAACTTGGGCTCTTCATAAGGAATGTTCCTGATAAGCCTGTTTCAACTCTTCATAGATCACACTTAGATTCATCAAGTTAAACACAAAACATAATGGCAAAATGCCTCTATGCACAATGAGAGTTAGCATATGAGGTCATCAGTCCCCAAGACTTAGAACTACTTAAACCTACCTAACCTAAGGGAATCACACATATCCTTGCTCGAGCCAGTATTCGAACCTGCGACCGCAGCAGCCACGTGGTTCCGGACTAAAGCGCCTAGAACCGCTCTGTCACAGCGGCCGGCACTTAATGTCATTCCGTTGTTCAAAAATTTCGTAGTTCCGTTTCCGTAACACGCAAGATAAGGCAATTTCCCTTACGGCACTTTCAAAAATCATGTCATGGCCATATGTAGCCGAAACTCGAATTGAACGTCTGGAAACAGAGAACATGTTGGTCCAGACCCATAGAATACCGAAATACATTTTGTGCAAGTGGTACATACATTTCATACCACTTCCGGTCTTCTGGAGGTGACAGAACGGACCACGTTGCACATCGGTAAGGGTGTCTTTACGATGGCAGGACCGCCACGCCTAGTGAGAGGATGTCCGCGTGTTACTGGACGCTGACAACGAGATGCAGATTACACCTTTGTCCAGGCACTCGCCTTTGTGCGCACTGCGTTGTGATATGAGTAATTAAGCCGTCCGTTGTGTGCCATTAATTGCCGCTACTCTGCACTTAAGCGGCCTTCCTTTGATGTCACCGACACCGCAATCAGTCACGGCGCACACGCACTGTTGCGCTCTGCGCACGCAGCCACACGCAGCTGCAAGATTAAAAGCTCTCTCTGTCTCCCGCTAGTGGCCGGTTCGTACTCAAGAATTTATTCGACATTTATCACTGTGCCTTTGGACATGACAATAATACAACTGAATGATTCCTACCCGTTATCAGCTACCTCTTCCTATTCACTGTTCAGACTGAAAGCGAGCCTGGCGCTCGTTTGTATGGAGCAAGTCTCAGTCAGTTAAATTTGTCAGCTTATGAATGGCTGAATCAATTATGATTAAACTGTATCATTGAAAATTGATGTCACAGATTAGCGTTTGATTAAATTCAAAATATAACTCTAATAGCAAGACAGCAAATAAAATCGTCATTGATAATGAGATGAATTTGAAGAATTCGCATGCAAAAGGAAAATTGACTGCACTAAGTAAAGTTGGGAACACATTTTGGAAGTCATTGAACTTTTATTTACGAATTAATTTATGCAACGACCCAACTAAAAATTTTAATCGCAAGCGATTCCTTACCGTATCCATTTCATAAGTCGTACCTCAACACGTAGTGGTGGTTGTTGCTATGTACCACCCTATTTGTGAAATACGCCACTGGTCTGTCCCACCCAGTGGACCAATGCTCCCGGGCTTACTCAATGTCCGTATTCGCAAAGTTGCAAGGTTTGCTAAAGGTGGATATCGTCCTTATACGTTCTTTGTCTAACGTCATTCAGAATGAAATGTGGTTAAAATGTTTGTATACTAGAAATTTTGAGCATCTTGAGGATGTTTACCTTTACACTCTTTGGCAGTCGATACGAAGGCATTCTGTGTGTCTCGTGCTTGATATGCTATGTTTTAATGGCTGCCTTCTGATATTTCTTCATTCCAAAGAGATTAATTTGAGCCGAGTCGACTCTTCGCTTTTATGACGGCTTGAAATCAAAAAATTGGTTCAAATGGCTCTGAGCACTATGGGACTTAACTTCTGAGGTCATCAGTCCCCTGGAACTTAGAACTACTTAAACCTAACTAACGTAAGGACATCACACACATCCATGCCCGAGGCAGGGTTCGAACCTGCGACCGTAGCGGTCGCCCAGTTCCAGACTGTAGCGACTAGAACCGCTCGGCCACCCCGGCCGGCGGCTTGAAATCTGTTGGGGACATTGCCAATGATGTATCTCAATGTCTGGAGAGGAATGGAAGCCCATTCTTCATCACGTGCAGAAACCAGTGATTTGAACGCTGGAGTATGGACGCAAAGTCGACGTTCTAACTCATCCTAAGATGTTTCATTGGATTGAAGTCGGGGCCGGGGTAGGTCGGTCCATTTCAGGATTGCTGTTGTCCAGAAACTATTGCCCTACAGGGGCTGCTTCATCGCAGCGAGCATTCTCGTACTGACACAAACGAACATTTTATTCAAGCCGCTCTTTGGCGGTAAAATGTGTCCATATATTCCGTATTGAGCGTATTTGTAAGCGCAGTACGGGGACAACAACCTAATCACGAGAAACTCTCCCATACCGTAATACGACCTCCTCCATACTTCACCATTGGCACCACACGTAGTAACACGTAACGGTCTCCACCCAATCCGCAACCCCAAACACTTACATCCACTGGCTATAGCGTGAGCCCACAACAGCCATTTGCACTCATCCACTGTCCAATAGCATCCTTCTTCACACCTTCTCACGTTTAGCTTAACATAGATTACAGATATGCGAAGCTTATGAGGAGCTTCTTGACCACCGTACCCCAATACCTCTCTAGCCACAATAAAAGTGCTAACTGGAACACTGATAGCAATTTCGAACTCAAAACTGATTCCTCCAGTTGGTTTCATACTGATTTTAACAGCCCCCCTCTTCAGTAATCGACGGTCCCTTCTCGTCAATACATGTGATCTACCTGGCCTTGGTTTAATTGTAATTCTTTCTTCACGTTTCCACCTCACAGCCACGTCACTGAGAGTCGACATGAGCAGCTTTACAAGGGCTGAAATGTCCCTGTTGTATCTGCTAATGATGTGACATTCAGCGATCAGTGCACGTTCGAAATCACTGAGGTCTCTTGGCCGACCCATTCTGCTGTTAAGCCTCTCTACACGCAGCATTGTAGTCGTTGCCTCCTTTATGCTGGTGGGTCCGCCTCTCTTTACAGTGAGTGGACATTTCCGAATTACATACGGCTGTCCGGACACTTTTGATCAGGTAGTGTAACATGTCCAACACTCTCTCCCACCTACAATAAAACTTACTGTTTTCGAATATGTACGTTTTATAATTCCTATTTGCTGAAGTTTTTCTCTTATACCTAAGCAATGGAGGACTTCACGACGACATGCCTCTCTGGGTTTCTTGCTCTTTAAAACGATGTGTTACATCTATAGCTTATCATTTTTTTTATTCTCTTATCCAAATAAGTTTTCAACGTTCTTCGCTTCATCTCCTTTTATATATTTTTAGCTAATTATTTTGAAATATGTATTTCATCTGCACGTCAATTACCCTGACGAGTCATCGTAGTATTTTCTGGATTATGTTTGTAGTTCTACTGCTAAGAGTTGCTAACCTTTATGGTGTGGAATAATGACCATTCTAAAACGATCTTCCTATTGTTATCTTTTCCCTATAGGTATTACATTTTTTTGTTGCTAGGTTAAAATTTTTAGTTGCTCTAGATCACAAGTTTGCAATATAGAATGATGTGCCCGGTTTCGATATTGCTAGTAGTCACTTCTAGATTAAAATTATCGTTATCGAGTGTAGCTCGTAGCATGCTACCTAGTACTGAGCCCGTAAAGCTCTTTTGCTAAGTTGTATACTAATGAAAAAATACATCAGACTTCCTGTTTTACTTGTTTTACGTCATATTGTACACCGAATGTTGTTCTATACCTTAACGAACAGCTCACATAACTCTCAGGGTTTGGCAGCTTTGGACAATTTCAAATGTATAACTATCTGCAACAGTGACGACACCTGCTTCAGGCCTGCGAAACGCTTTTCCTTTCGAAATGAATAATTTGATAGGGTAAAAAATAACTGAAATTAAGCTATTGTGCATTCATCTCAAGGCGCATTATGATTTCCCAGAAAGTGATAAACAAGCCGGAAAAAGGTATAAAATTTTAATTATCTGTGAAATTGAAATAAGCGAATAAGTAAGTGTTATTGGTCACATAATGCAAAACTGGTTTCATTCGTTGCCTAACAGAATCGCGAGGGAGATTGGGGTTTAACGACTTCTGAATACGGCGTCATTAGAGACGAGGCAAAACCCCTGAAAGGTTAAAGTTGTAGAAGCAAATCCTCCGTGTTTTCTCGAAAGGAACCACTTTGGACATCTTTGCCGTCTATTGCAGTCACCTCACTCACTATCAGTAAAATCACGCACCAGAATATACATCAGTTTTATATTGCACATCCTAAAAGTCTTGAAATGATGACCTCTGACTCTGGGTGAACTGCTGTTTCAACGGCCGCTACTAGAAAGAACATCTTTCTGTCCTTATTTCGGAACCTAATATTCGTGGAGAGACTGCTGAAAATTTAGTACTGTGAAGAGAGGTGAGAGGGAAGAGAAAGAAAGCTTAGGTCTGGAAAATGCGTAAACACAAACTAATACTGAACTAATAAATTGAAAATAATTGAAAAAATAATACACAGAAGTCTTTATAGTCCTACCCTAAGTGACAAAAGAAGAAAGAAGAAACAGTGGATAACAGCACTTCTTTATCCTCGTGAGTGCAGCACTAAACCAAACTGATAACAAATGGGGCCCCATGCTTATGTAGGTAGCACATAACGTATACTTGTCACGAAACTAAAATCCAGGAAGTGTCGTCTAACTTTCTATACTAGGAATACTGTAGCCCACATTCTGCTCAGCAGAAAAGCTAAGATTCAGTCTTTAGAACAACGTGGAATATACAGGATTTCCTGTCATTTTTGTCAAATTATATGTAGCTCAGTAAATTCGGGGTGTAACAACTAGACTGAACACTAAAGGAAATGAGGACTGAAAATAAAGGATTCCACCTTTGTTTAATGTGCTTTGAATGAATGTCATTCATATGATATTGGATGCGACGTTCTCCACAGAGGAACTAACGGCAGAAAACTGACATTACTCGAAAACATGGCCATTACTAAACACCATTCAAAGATTCCTGACCTGCGTCTTAATGACCAAACGAAAATCCATTACTCACACTTATTAAACTAACAGCACGCTGCTAATATCTTTTTCTCCGGCCCATAATATGCTTGTTCTAAGTGTTTCACACCCATATTCCATAGACTCCTTTCTCCTCTCTGACCCTCTTTCCCCTTACTGGCCTAGTCATAACATTCGCCAGCTTGTTCATATAACATAGTTGTGTCTCCCATTACAAACTTGTAAAGCATATCTGACTTATACATACCTGTTCTTTTAATCTTCGAACATGATGTAACATAAGATTTATTTGTTCGGAGATTCTTTACGTATTACATTATACGTTTTTTGTTTCAGTATATATGTCACATACCATTGAAAATTTCTGTGCAGCTATGAACGCTCGCTCAAATGGAGTGGGCTCTCCGTTTTCCATTATTTGATGATGCCCTAGGAAGCCGAAAGCCGGTTCGTAACGAACCATTAAATAAATTTCATTGTGGAACATTAATACTGTTTATTCAAGTTTGCAATAAAGATTTTAGTTACTTTAGGTCAGTTACTTGCAACATTAACTCATTTGGAATCAGATCTCTAAACCTGTTTTACACATGAGAGACCCATTGCTTAAGGAAGCGGGGGTGGGGTCTCGATACATGGTCCCCCATCCTGCTTCAGTATTATTCCTGTGAGCACTTGAATAACAGATATTCTCACCGCTGCAATCTAAACGACGGTTCCGTCCCACGGCTCGCATGGTACTCTGATCTGGCATGATTTCCTTTCCCGTGGAGCAAGTTCTTGATGGATGAAAAGCGTGGACGTGATAAAGGGACTCATTGGAGGAGTCCTACACCCTCTGTCATCGAACAACGGGCCGTAATGGTCAAGAACGAATAATTCATTTCGCAGTCGCCTACCAGTTTGAAACTGTGTGCCGTGCCGTTGCTCGAACCATGGGCCTTGCCGTTTGTGGTCAGTGTCCTTACTAATGGCCTGTCAGGAAACGATTTGTGAACCGTCGTCACAGCTGTAGTTCTGACAGTATTTGTTTCGTACTTTCGAAGCTTCACATAAGGTCTCTTGCATATCTGGTCCGGTAAACGGTTTTAATGTGCAGGAAGTTTGAAAATTGGGGGCATTGTAATGTAGTCAGTGATTCATTTTTGAAACAACCACAATGTTGTGGCTAAGCTAAATATCTGCAATATCCTTTCTTGCTAGGCGTGGAACGGCGACTCGACGATTTCCGTGGAGTAGAGAGGCTGGCAGGTAGTGAGTCGTACTTGGGTAGCTTAGCCTCTAAAACCATTGCCTGCGAAAGATAAGATTCCGGTTTTAATCTGCCTTGCTGATTCAGACAATAACTATATTTGAGGGAGTGCAGCAAAATTATATGCGGGTAAGAGCAATGCAGGCACTGACTTTTGAAGGAAAATGGACATAAGGATTTAAAGTTCCGTCGACGATAAGGAAATTTATGTTCATGCTCTGATTGTATGAGGCAAAAGGAAATCAGCTGTATCCTTTCAATGGAACAAACCCGGCACTCACCTTGAGTGACGCAGGAAAAATATTTAAGACGTGCATCTTTATTTCCCATTGACATTACACATTGGTCATATTTTCGTAGAAGCTTGTTACTAGGGGGTGTATAATGTTTAAGTTGATGACAAGACTCATTCTTCATCCCTGTCACCTTTATAATTATGACTTGAAAGGTTAGAGGCGAGCCTTTGTGCTATCCTAGTCTGGTTCCTATTTTCCACTATAAATTTTGTCTTCGTGCTATTCCTCAAGTTTGACGCACTAATTTATTTTTTCCTTTTACACATGTGTTTAAAATTTAGGACCATAATGCGCCCTCCGCTATATTTATGTGTTAAAGTTTGACGGTGTGGGAGGATCCAGAACCTGCAAGCTTATGTATGGTCCTCGATCAACTGTACGTTTCATTTCCACTGTCTCTTCTCTCTTTTACTCCTAGTGTCTCTATTTCAGTCCATCCCTCTATCGGTTTTACTACCACTGTCCCATGCTGACCATCAATGTGTCCTCCCTCTTTAGCTTCCGTTGATGTTATCTTCATCCATCTCTCTTTCTCATTCACTGAAACTTTCTCCCGCCCACCGTCCAATTCTACTCTCTCTTTCTCTGTCGCTGGCAATGCCTTCTCTCACTTCTTCCTTGCCATATCCTGTATGATGCTTATATGAAATGAATAAGTGCGCGTAATTTAAGATTAACACAAAATCGTCTGCTTCACATTTTTTCTGGATTTTTCCTAATCGATCGCAAATCACAGAGTTCGTAATACTCATGGTTTGTTTCTTAAAAGAGTACAAATTTTATCAAATATATTACGGAATTTGCAGTCTTTCCAATTTGGCATAATATTTGAGAAACATTTCTAGTTGTTTTTAGGCATGTTAAGACTCTTTTCAGCCCATTTTCTGTCACTGCAGTAGAACTTGTGGTATTTTTATAACCATGAAGCGCCCATTCTACTGAGTAATGGTTTTTTTGGGTTTTCTTAGGAACCGCTCATAAACAAATGGTGTCTTCTTAAGTCTCCTAAGGTCCACCTTAGACAACACTAATGCAAAATAAACCACTGATTTGCTCAGTTTGCAAGGGCTAGAGGAAGTGTGTAACGTTTAAATTATGACTCTGTACTGTAGGATAGAAACTGTATAGCCGCTCTTCCAACAGGCATATAAAGCGCCACCAGCTCAAGAGCTATCCGAAACACTTGAGCCATTGTCTCTGCGGTCATTCGAACACGAGATATTTTCCTCTGAAAAATGGTATTTTCGGGTGGGGCTTTTTGGGACATATTGATCTTGCATGGACTAATAGGAAAATTAAAAATTGTAGTTTCTCCTTGTAGTCATATTTCACATTCATGTCCAACTAATAAATAGATTTCGTCACCCAGTTCCACAACGGACAGTCCCTGTAACACGAGTAGTACTTTGACGCACATTTACTTTAAACAGTAGCAAACTGAAAATAGTTACACACACATCGTTTCCTAACAGTTACGGAAGACGTGGGCGGAACAACCCACCTAACGTCTGGAGCAAATTTTTGAGGTCTCAGGAATTTGGAGCCGTCTACAGAAACATTTTTGTAATACAATTTGCAAAACAAAATAACCTAAAATACCATATTTCGTTTGTTATATCAAAGCACTAAGAGCGTGTCCTTAAGTCATGTTCCGCCCTGCATACTTTCTTTTTCGTATGTCTTTCTCTTCTTTGACTGATTTGTTTTACCTTTCACTTGCTTCTTCTCGAGTTAGCAGCCTGAACTTTGCTCTATTCTCTTTAGCTTCTTTAGCTCACAGGGATTTCTTGGTCGCTTATTGTGGCGCATTCATTTAGGGAGATAATGTGAGAACGCTGATTTACCTCCCTGACACTCGTTTCTGCCCTAGTGTAACTCTGGGTATTGGTGTCAATTTTCCGGGCTAAAAGTAGAGAAGTTTGACCCAGTGGAGCTGTAATATCACACTTTATTACAGAAAAAACGGTGCCAGGTACTGTGCTGTGTGTAGGAACCAAAGACGTTAACCCCTGCATCAGAAAAGGAGACATTTTCATTGAATTATCTCTGATTTTCATCATCTCTGTTGATAAATGTAATTTAAATTACTCAGATTTTGTTCTTGCTCGATAAAGACGAAGGGTACTAATAATCGAGATTATTACATATTACAACTCGATAGTAAAAGTTATATTGAACGAAGAAGTAAACGAGTGCTCATTTTTTATAAATAATTATGTTACTCGAATGTGAATATTACTCTTTCTAGTAATTCTGATTAGTACAGAAAGTTGCAGCTACACTACACGGACTTGGAGAATCGCTGGTATCATTGGCGAACGAACGTACAAATAAACACGGGGACTTTCAACGGACTCAAGAGCAGGCAACAAGAAATTTGCCACAGTTCTTCACCAATATATTACCACATGACTAAACACACATAAGGCGAGTTCATTCTCAATGGAAATTTCAATACACCATTTAAAAACCAGGAATACGTACTGATTTGTCCATAAAACACAGTATAAATATCAATATAGAGTTGTTGATGGATGCATTTCTTTCGCAGGCTTATTTCGTCTCTCCGTTTTTCGTACACAATGACGTAACATCTTCGAAAGACAAAACATTCAGTAGAAGGCATCAAATGAAGAATAAAACGCGACCGAGGCGGAACAGGGTCAACCAATTGACCATTCCATACCAAACGCATATCTATTGAGAAAATGTTCAGTGACCACATGAAAAAATGTTTTTTTCACATCTGCGTTGTATACAAAATAGTTAAGAACGAGTTGATCTGGGTGAACTAAACGTTGAATGTAAGGAAAAACTGTATCAGACTTACGTTAGTTGTAAACGGTCCATTAAGTTAGAATAGCAAATTCGCCCATTTTGTAGGCAGGTTACTTGATTGGCGCACGTCAAGAGTAACAGTCTTACTAAACTAGAACAGACTTCGGTTTGGTGAACACTTGTCTGAATGCACTCTAGCGCGCTTACGCAAAATTAGACCACCGAGACATTTGTGCCCCGAAGTCCGTTCGACCCCCGTCTCCTCTACTCCATGTGAGCAATACTCGAGAAAATTCTCTCTCCTTAACTGATAGAAGATCAAAATATAGTACTAGCTACAACTTCTAGCTTCCATGCAAAGTGAAAATCGACTGCAGTAGTCGAGGTTGGTTTGTAAAAATGAGCTCATCGATTCACTCAGCTCTCTGCCCCTTCACGTAACCCAACCAGCGTGATCTTAGGAAGTACTCGGGCAAGTAGACACTGGCAAGTCAAATTACCCAACCAGCATGACGTAAGGAAGTACTCATTCAAGGAGACTGAAATAACCTATGCCCACGTTGGGTTATCAATGAATTTGTCTTTAGAAAATGCATTTTGACCATCAGCTGTTTTACGTAACCTATATATCATCCACCGGTTCCGGTCACAGACCATCAGCACTGCATATAAGATGAAACAGATGGGTTACAAACATTTCCCATTTCCCTTTGAAGGTGATACCACATCATGGTCTTTTCATTGAAACCACCTAAACGACCATCGTAACCTGTCCGTGAAATACTAGAGAAAACGAACATATAACACAATGCTTCAAGTCAAATGATCTTTAGATCATTTGACTTGAAGCACAGTGACGTATGTTATTTACTAGTTCAAAGACTCGTTACGAAAGTTGTTTGGACCGTTTCACTGTGAGAACGTTGATGTACCAGCTTAAAAGGCAGTGGGATACGTTATTAACTGATGTGTTTTATATTATATTCAGTGACGATGTTCTACGATCGGAAGCGCTGGACAATATATAAGTTACACAAAAGAGTTGAGGTTAAAACGCATTTACATATTCACGATTCTCATCTGATGTAAACCTTATATGAATTTGTCAAACAGAAATAAAAGTTTCAAGCTGCATTTTCCGAGATTGAAGACCAAGTGACATAACTTCCCTTGTCATAATGTATCGCAGCTTACCTTGAAATGTAATGTAATTCAACGACCGGGTCGCTCAAGATATATTATCAAAAATTAAAAAACAAATGTGCGTTATCAGAGCCATCTTACTGTAAAGGGTGGTCAGAATTAGTCTAGAAACCTTGTAAAGGTGTTGCAGCGAAGGTTGTCCTGAGAAAGAACTGTCAACAAAAAAGTTCGATTCGAAGGTATTTAGCGCTGAAGTTAGCCAATCAGGGTGTCATGGGCGCAATTTCTAATAGTCTACATGAGACAGTGTCGCCATAGTTATTCTTCGCCTGGTTTCTTCAGACCGTTCCAACATTGCTTTTGATCATCTAGCAACGATGCCACTATAGCTCCTGTGTATTAGGTCATACTTTTATAAAACAAATCTGAAGATTGAGATTTTCACTCTGCAGTGGAGTGTGCGCTGATATGAAACTTCCTGGCAGAGCAAAACTGTGTGCCGGGGTGAAACTCGAACTCGGGGCCATTGCCTTTCCCGGGGAAGTGCTCAATCAACTCAGCCACCGAAGCACGACTCATGCCCCGTCCTCACAACTGTAATTCTGCTAGTACTTCTGCGAACCTTACAGAACTAGCACTCCTGGAAGAAAAGATTTGCGGAGACGCCGCTTAGCCACAACCCGGGGGATGTATCCAGAATGAGATTTTCACTCTGCAGCGGAGTGTGCGCTGATTTGAAACTTCCTGTGAGATTATAACTGTGTGCCGGACCGATTCTCGATCTCGCGACCTTTGCATTTCGCGGGAACTTGCCCGCGAAAGGCAAAGGTCTAGAGTTCGAGTCTCTGTCCGGCACACAGTTTTAATCTGTCAAGAAGTTTGAGATCTGAAAATACTGATCATAGACCGAAACCAGTAGTCTGATGACATAAAAATTTGTGACCGTAGACGTAAAGTAAAGGAAATTTATTCTGTTTTAGGGTCGCTGTTCAATTCACGACCATATCGCAGCTTGTGAGGCATCTAGCTTAAATTTATCACTTCCAAACAAAAAGGCACATTTTAAGCGGGAGTGTGTATTGTAACTAGTGGTAATTGATGGACCGACAGATGTCTGTGAATTACAGCATTTTAGTGAGTCCAAGTGTTTGAATTTGCTCACTTAACGACCTGAGTGGTTAACTTAAATGGTAAATAGCTCGGAAACGGCACAACGTATCAAATTTTTTTCTTACCGATTGATTCGCCGCGCGTGTTTAGCCGAGCGGTTTAAGGCGCTGCAGTCATGGACTGTGCGGCTGGTCCCGGCGGAGATTCCAGTCCTCTCTTGGTCATGGGTGTCTGTGTTTGTCCTTAGGATAATTTAGGTTCTGTAGCGTGTAAGCTTAGGGACTGATGACCTTAGCAGTTAAGTCGCAAAAGATTTCACACACTTTTGAACATTTTTGGAACCAATTAATTCTGGGTACGACCTCTACCAGACGCTTACAAGCTTTTAGGACTGTTTATGACTACCCTGCATAGCACCATGGTTTTCCAGCTTCAGAAATAAGTGTAACGTTTGTGAGACTTCGAAAGCGTTTCGTGAACTGCTGCCGTTCTGTCGTGACGTGAGACTATTTGGCAACGCCGCCTCTAACGCCTTCGGCCTACATAGCGCATTAAAGCCAGATTTGCAAGCTCCGAGGTCTGCTGGCGGTTTAACGCATGTAGACACGCATGTGCCCGCGGCTGGGGGTGTTAGCGCGGGGAGTGGGAGGGTGTGGGGGAAGGTGGTTCAAGTTCGCAGCTGGGGTCGCGTGTTTATGGGGCGCGGTCGGGGCAGCACGCTAGACGCTGCACAGTGCTAGCCTAGCGTAACACGTCGGTGCAGCACAGCACAAGCCAGCCGATGCTAACACGGCAAAGGCTGTCGCTACAAGGAACAGCCAGCCGTGCTCAAGCCACACGAGGCTGTACGTTGGCAGCTGTCTGATATACTACGATAATATTACTGAACGTTTCGGCGCGTGCAAGAATAAACGGACCAGAACTGCGATAGCAACATTTTGTTACGAAACACGTCTATTGTAAAGACAATTTAAAACATCTTGATTTTGTACCGTCAGGTACGCCGTGTTGCGATTCAATATCGATAGATCGCTCTGGCTCGCAGCATCAGTGGTGGAGGTAAAACGATTCTCCACCGCCAGAGAGAAGCCGACTGGCGATGAAGCCGATTTCAAATGATTCAAATGGCTCTGAGCACTATGGGACCTTAACATCGGTGGTCATCAGTCCCCTAGAACTTAGAACTACTTAAACCTAACTAACCTAAGAACACCTGCCCGAGGCAGGATTTGAACCTGCGACCGTAGCGGTCACGCGGTTGCAGACTGAAGCGCCTAGAACCGCACGGCCGCACCGGCCGGCTGAAGCCGATTTAAGCGTGATCGCGGGGACGATTGTTCTCTCTCCGTGATGGGGTATCAAGCGTTTTGCGGTGCGACTGTTGGTAGTAAGCGCCGTGACGTGTTCGATAACATTCTTCGCTCGCTGCTGCGTTTGGAATGTTTGTCAGAGCGGATTACGTGATGTCCTGTGTCGGCTGCATCATTGGAGATTGCACGATGCAGAAAGTACTTCCGATGAAGGCTGTGTCCACTGTGGTACCACATTAGTTTGCTGTCAGTCACTTCCATACGACTGAACAGGAGGCGCGACTGGTGGATACGCTTCACGGATTGCAGTCATTGATCGGGCATTTGTTGATTTACTTTCCCCACTTCCTGGGAACTACCGTCAGAATTCACTTACAGTTAAAGCCTTATCATCCACGTTATCCATTGTCTGTAAAGCATTTTTTGTAAACCTTTGGAGGATCTCATTCGTGTCATCTTTTGGCATATTTTTGACAATTGAACCGGTAATATGGAAGCCTCATCCATGGGTTCTGCCTCGCTCGATTGCACATGTGGTTTATATTCAGAGTTCCGCAAAAAAGGTGATGAGTAAAAGCAATTGTTATTATTAAAGTGGTTGCTCTCGCTTTGAATCGCAGTAATGCGAGGGATTTTGCTGCTTCCTGATAACACACGTCCCCAAATCGCAAAGGTCATAACGCAGAAGTTAACGCCAACTAGACCAGGGTACTCTAGAGCCCTCTCATCTTTCCCCATGCGATTATCTCGCCGTCGGTTCCTTAAAAAAGACGTTGAATGGTAGAGAGGTCCTGTCGGACGAGGATGTGGAGCCGACCGGGGTGGTCGAGAGGTTTGAATCCTGCCTCGGGTATGGATGTGTGTGATGTCCTTAGGCTACTTAGGTTTAAGTAGTTCTAAGTTCTAGGGGACTGATGACCTCAGAAGTTGAGTCCCATAGTGCTCAGAGCCATTTGTACCATTTTTTTGACGATGTGGAGCAGGCAGTTACTGGCTTGTTTACGCAACAGGACACAGTGTTTCACCAAACGGCCTGGTGCGTCAGTGGAATATCGCCCATTGCTCACGGGGATTTGGTCTGATTGGAATGCCGATTCTGGACTGTACGGTCTTCAGTAAGAAACATTTTGATGGTCCCTTACATTTAAGCAAAGTGAAAGATAGCGACAAGTCAGGGCAGTGAAATATGTGTGGACTTCGTCCTGTTATATTCATATTTTCTTTCTTCGCGTTACGTGCGTTTCTCTCTTAGAATCTGAATAGGGGTTCAGGCGCGTACCTCAAGTGTCAAGAAGCGCAGTTTTGAATACGAATGGCTCATACCACTGTCTTTGTGATGAGAGATTTATATCCTAAGCACATTTTCATGCGGCTACGCACGTTCTAGGTCATGTATTTCCCATAACATTGAAGCGGAGTCTGAAGCAGCTCTCTATGCTGGTTTATTCAAAGCAGATCTCTCCATCTGTGCATGACTGTTACAAGATTCATCCGTTTGAACCTGCTTAATGTAACCTTGGCCTTTCTCTATAAATTCTGTCCCTCACTGTGCTTTCCATTAAAAAACTGACTATTCATGTATGTCTCAGGACTACATACTAACACAGCTGATATATTAATATAGCTCAATAGGTATTAGATCGGCCGCTTTGGTGCAAAACATAAATGACGTAGCAAATGGTACAATTGCCGATAGACCTGGTAGCATTGGTAGTGAAAGAAACATCAATGAATGTGTGAGAGAAACTAGTTGGTTGGTTGATTATAAGGGGGAAGGGGGGAAGGGGGAATGGGGTGGCAAACAGCAAGGTCATTGGTCTCAAAGGATTAGGGAACGATGGAGAACGAAGTCGGCTGTGCCCTTTCAAAGGAACCATTCCGGCATTTACCTGAAGCGATTTGGGAAATCACGGAAAACCTAAATCAAGACTGCCGGACGCAGATTTCAATCATCGTCCTCTCGAATGTGAGCCCAGTGTTCTAACATTGTACCATATCGCTCGGTAGAGAAACTGTGTGCCGACGAATATCTTTGTTCTCACTCTGTTTGTTTCTTTCTTTGTTTGTTTCGTAAATAATTAAAACCCCACACCTTTCAGTGTTAATCCACTGTGTAGTCTATATCCTCACAAAATATAAACTGCATTTATATGTATTTAAAACAAGTTGCTCGCATAACTTCTGCGCTTTTATGTAAACAAAGCAGTTACTCTTGTTACAGGTAAATTTTAAACACACAAATATAAAAAAATATATTATTGTTCTTTTTCCTTTTGTACTTAATAGAACGTTCTTCATAATGACAGGCAAAAGTGCACTGTTAAAATTGATAAGTGCAAAAGTTGTTTATGTACATGAGAAAATGTTTTATATAAACTCGGAGAAGTATTTAAGACATGTTTCATGTGGTTTTGCTTTACCTTTCTTTAGGAAACTTCGTTTCCTAGCGCTATATGAGAAATCTGTTTTGATTTTAATAACATACGCTATATGACAAATCTGTTTTGTTTTTAATAACATACTTCTGTTCCACGTTGCATATCAACAGTTTAACCAGAATTAAATATTGACAGTTACAATATTTCTATAAATATTGTTTACTTTTAATTAACAGTATTTGAGTGAGATTTTTAAGTAACAGTTTTTGACTGAGAGACAGGAGAATAACTATGTAGAACAGAAACGTTCCGTAAGTTACGATGCCCGTTACACGTTCTCGATCAGTTTCTAGGTGGTTCACCGCTTCCTGTTTCTAAAGGAATCTAATAAGATATTGATCGTATACGCACACGAAGTGAAGGAAAAGTTACCTCTAGTTGGTATGCACACTTATAGGTAATACGGTTACGACACTAACTGACCAAAGCTACTAGGAGAATTACCGCAGTCTACGCTTATCTGCGATAGTCTACAAAAGCCTACGGTAGTTTTACATCTCTTAGTAAATATTAATATAATCAGCACTTAACTTTATCTCTGTGTAAATGACTAATCAGTTCAAGCATTATATCACGATAACTGCATACTTAACTACGATTTCTACGAGTACCAGCTTACCATTTCTTTTATTCAAGTTCTGACACAAATTTCTGTACTGGCCAATTTGCTTCATAACGTCATCTACCCACCCAGTCTGCAGTATTCTTTTCTGCTAACACTACATTTGAAAAGCTTTTCATTCAGCGAGTATTATTATACTCATGACATAACTTTGTCTGCATATACTTTACAAATTAGTATAAGCATTATGACATGATAATTGTAAGCCGTATGGAGGAGCCACGCGGTTTGAGGCGTCATGTCTTGGATTACGCGGTCCCTCCAGCCGGAGATTCGAGTCCTCACTCACGTGTGGGTGTGTGTGTTCTTCTTAGAATAAGTTATTTTAAGTAATGTATAAGTCTAGGGACCCATGACCTCAGTAGTTAGGTCCCTTAGGAATTAACTGACACATTCGATAATTGTAGGACTATCAATATTTACTTTTCGAGCTGGTAATTAAAAAATATGCGACTTGTTTTATAGTATATTACTTTATGGCAGTCAGTAAATAAATAAAAATGTCACAACCTGCAGCAAAATGTTATGCAGTTGCTGCCAGTTGTGATTCGCTGACTGTACGACTTCGTTTGCATCTACAACACTGCAGTGGCTTGCGGTGACAGCGACCTTGCTGATCCAAGTCGCATCTTAACTCTTAAGTACAGTGAGATTATGGCGGGTCTGGCGTGCACTGCTCGTGGCGCAAGGTGGCTGGCTGAAATCTACAGATGCTTTTAGCTAAATCAAGAAAAAGTTGGAGACTAACTGGTGTGTGAGGCACAATAGGTGACAGCGACCTTGCTGATCCAAGTCGCATCTTAAGTACAATGAGATTATGGCGAGTCTGGCGTGCACTGCTCGTTGCGCAAGATGGCTGGCTGAAATCTACAGATGCTTTGAGCTGAATGAAGGAAAACTTGGAGACTAACTGGTGTGTCAGGCACAATAGGTGACTTCCACCTGGCGAATCCAGTTAGAATCCCAGAACGATGTAACTGACGGTTCGTAGACCAACAGCCTTGCCCTCTTAATGACGCACCTCGATGGAGCTGTATCTCCTAGACCAGACATTTGACGGGTGGACGTAGTGGAGACAGCGGCTGTTGAGTACGTGGAGCCGATGGAATGCAGCAACAGTTGGACAAATCAGTATAAAGGCATGGTTATTTGTGGTAAAATTAACGTTGTCGGTTGGAATACACTACAGAAAATTAAAATTTCTACATCAAGAAGAAATGCAGATGACAAACGGGTATTCATTGGACAGATACAATATACTAGAACTGATATGTGATTACATTTTCACGAAATTCGGGTGCATAGATCCTGAGAAATCACTACCCAGAACAACGAACTCTCGCCGTAATAACGGCCTTGGAACGCCTGGATATTGAGTCAAAGAGAGCTTCGATGACGTGCACAGGTACAGCTGCCCATGCAGGTTCAACACGATACCACAGTGCATCAGGAGTAGTGACTGGCGTATTGTGACAAGCCGGTTGCTCGGCCACCATTGACCAGACATTTTCAATTTGTCATAGATCGGGAGAATGTGCTGGCCAGGGCAGCAGTCGAATCAGAAAGGTTCGTACAAGACCTGCAACATGCGGTCCTGCATTACCCTGCTGAAATGTAGGGTTCCGCTGGTATCGAATGAAGGGTAGAGCCACGGGTCGTAACACATCTGAAATGTAACGTCCACTGTTCAAAGTGCCGTCAATGGGAACAAGAGGTGACCGAGACGTGTAACCAATGGCACCCCATACCATCAAGCCGGGTGATACGCCAGTATGGCGATGAAATGAAATGTCGTGTGACGAGGGCCTCCCGTCGGGTGGACCGTTCGCCTGGGGCAAGTCTTTCGATTTAACGCCACTTCAGCGACTTGCGCGTCGATGGGGATGAAGTGATGATAATTAGAACAACACAACACCCAGTCCCTGAGCGGAGAAAATCTCCGACCCAGCCGGGAATCGAACCCGGGCGCTTTGGATTGACAGTCTGTTGCGCTGACCACTCAGCTGCCACTGCTTCCACCATTCACCGCGATGTAACCAAACACGGATGCGACCATCATGCTGCTGTAAACAGAACCTGGATTCATCCGAAAGAAAGACGTTTTGGAATTCGTGCACCCGTGTTCGTCGTTGAGTACATCAACGCAGGCGCTCCTGTCTGTGATGCTGCGTCAAGGGTAGCCGCAGCCATTGTCTCCCAGCTATTAACCATGCTGTTTCAAACGTAGTCGAACTGTTCGTGCATACGGTTGTGTTCTTTCAAACGTCCCCATTTGTTAACTCAGGGATCGAGACGTGGCTGCACGATCCGTAACAGCTATGCAGATAAGATACCTGTCATCTCGACTGCTAGAGATATGAGGCCGTTGGGATCCAAGAACGGCGTTCCGTATTACCCACCTGAACCCACAGATTCGATATTCTGCTAACAGTCATTGGATCTCGACCAACGCGAGCAACAATGTCGCGATACGATAAACCGCGATAGGCTACAATCCGACCTTTATCAAAGGCATTACAACAACGTTTTACCAGGCAACGCCGGTCAACTGCTGTTTGTGTATGAGAAATCGGTTGGAAACATTCCTCATGTCAGTACGTTGTAGGTTTCGCCACCGGCGCCAACCTTGTGTGGATGCTCATAAAAGCTCATCATTTACATGTCACAGCATCGTCTTCCTGTCGGTTAAATTTCGCGTCTGCAGCACGTCATCTTCATGGTGTAGCAATTTTAATGTCCAGTAGTGTAGTTGCGCACATTGTACGTGCAATAGTATGAGATTCAGTGTACTAATAAACGCAGTCGAATGGTATCGTATTTGATATCAGTAGTACAGTATACACTGATGAGCCACAACATTAAGTGCACCACGAGGCTGGACCTCGCCTGATGGCGTTGTCGGAACGTAATGTGGTAAGGAAAATATATAATCGGATCAGAACGACGATACGGACAGAATACAGAGAAATTCACTCAGATCAGCGTCTTTGACAATGGCCAGATTATTATTACTTGTGGCCTGTGAATGATTATATAGAAAAAGGCGAATATGGTCGAATGTTCACGTGCTACTGTCGTGCCCATCTACGGAAAATGGTGGGAGGACAGTGAGACTTCCATTAGGCGCTAAGTGGTTGAACGTTCATGATAATACACAGAATGTGGAGTTAAGAGGACTGCCGGCTCTGTAACGCAGGATAGGCGGTGATCTCTGGTTTGCAAGCACAATTGTTTTGGAGCACAACACTCAACGCACACTGTAGAACAGTGGACTATGCAGCAGACGACGCCTACGTTTTCCCATGTTCACCCAATGACATCGTCAACTATGATTTTACTGGGTCAGTGGAACTAATTCGCGGATTAATGTGAACTTGTCACCTGGGGATATGAATCACGTTTCTTGTTGCACTAGGTCGATGGTCGTCTCCACAAACGCCGTCAAACGACGTGAACGGCGGTTCGAAATGTGTGCCGTGCCAAGGACCCAGGCTGGTGGGAGCAGTGTTGTAGTATGGGAGAATATCTCTGTGTAGTAATAAAAGACACGCTGACAGCTTCCAATCACCTACATCCTTTTTTTTCCCAACCGCGATACTGTCTTTCAACATAGCAACTGTCCATGTCTCAAGTGGTGTAAGGAGCATGGTAGTGATGTCATATTGATGTTTTGGGCAACGAATTTGCCTGATATGAATGCGATGAAACGCATTAATGTCGCTATACGACTCCATTACCGGGTACACAAATCATTGGTCCGTTATTTACGGCAATTACATGACCTGTGGTTAGACATCCGTTTGCACATACCACCAAAAACCTGCCAATGAACTGTAGAACGGATGATATGAAGAACAGATGATCTACTGCTTTCCATAGATGGCCCAACAATCTATTAGGAATGTACTCTTAATGTTTTATCTCGTCATTATATAACAACATATCAAGGATTCAGGCAGTAGAGGGTGGAACTCCATATAATGGCAGTCGGTTCTGTGCAGTGTTACTGTGTGCGTAGGTTCCTTTCCTGCAACAGTATACAGACACCCCTAGTGGCAGTTCGTATTGTGTACACAAACCACGATTATAACATGGACAAGAGGAAAATAGTTCTCATGTGACGGAAAACAAAAAATCGGTGCGCAGAAGGAAATGGTACTTTTTAATCGTCAAATCATCAAGAAGATGAAAAGTTCATTTAAACATTTCTTCAAACTCGGCACCCAATGCGGACAGAACGGAACATAGGAACAAAGTAAAAAATCGTCTGAGTCATCGAAACGATTACTTTAGCGCAAATCAAGAGCTACAAACCGTTATTCTTCTCAAGTTGTTGCTCATTTACATTTACCAGTAATTGACAGACGTGAACAACAAGCGTTGTCAAATGACAGATTAGAGCATTCGAGACACGACTGCAGTGATCTGCTCTAACACCCAAACATAAACAGGTTAGATTGGAGTTTCCTAAAAACATAAGTCATGGACTTGAGACTGTGTTACACTTTTTTTCAGTGATGAGAACAAATTTACCTTAGGCAGTTTGAATGGATTTCAATAAGATTGGTATCACCTAAAAGCAGAACAGCTGGCAACTATGAGCAGAAATTTTGGTGGTGGAGGTGCTATGATTTAGGCAGCCTTCTGCACCAACGGTACATCACCCACTGCTGGTGGGAGCAGTGTTGTGCAAGGCTGGTGGGAGCAGTGTTGTGGTATGGGAGAAATTCTCTGGGTAGTAATAAACGACACGCTGACAGCTTCCAATCACCTACATCCTTTTTTTCCCAACGGCGATACTGTCTTTCAACATAGCAATTGTCCATGTCTCAAAGCCAGAATCGTGCTACAGTAGTTTAAGGAGGATGGTAGTGATGTCACATTGATGTTTTGGGCAACATATTTGCCTGATATGAATGCGATTGAACCCATTAATGTCGCTATATGGCCCCATCACCGCGTACACAAATCATTGGTCCGTTATTTATGGCAATTACATGACCTGTGGTTAGACATCCGTTCGCAAATACCAAAGGTACATAACCCATTGCTTAGTTAAACACTAGAATGAAATCTAATATGTACAGTGAGATACCAGACACAAAATGGATTAGAATGTTTAACGAATTAGGCCACGAATGTCTAATCTTTCAACAGGATAATGAACCTCTGGTGGTTTCTGCACAACAAAAGAGTCGTTTTAAGATAATGATATTGACCTGGCCTGCATCTAGCCCGGATTCTAACCCTGTAGAACATTTTTGTGGAATACTTGCAAGGCACGTTCACCGCAATGAAAGGCAATGTAGGCAGTTTTGTTAGCTCAAAATAACGATACTAGAAATTTGGGCGACGATTTCACTGCAAGAAGTAGAAACCCGAACAAATTAGCGCCAAAGTGAAATCTGAGGTAACTGGGAAGAACGGAGGTTGGACTAAGTAAAAGAAAGTGCAAAAACACAACAGAACAGTTAGTGCCTTTATAGCAGTTTCCATACAGGAATTGCAAATGCCTTATTTTGTAACTCTTTTTATAAAAGAATCAATGTAATTCCGTCATGACTGTTTACGCCTTATACACTGACCAGCCAGAACATTATGATCACTTACCTAGTAGCTTGTATGTCCACTTTTGGCACCCAAATCAGCGGCTAGGTGTCGTGGCATGGAGGCAATGAGGCGTAGGCTGGCCGCTGGAGTTAGTTGGTACCAAATGTCTGCACACAAGTCACCTACGTACCGCAAATTGTGTGGGAGGGGCGTGACGAGCTCTGAAGCCACTTTCATTTGCATCCCAGATGTGCTCGATCGGGTTCAGATCTACCGAGTTGGGGGTCCAGCGTATCAATTGGCCATTGTGTTCCTCGAACCACTCCATCACACCCCTGACCTTATGACTTGGCTCATTATCTTGCTGAAAAATGACACTACCGTCAGGAAACATGATGGTCTTGAAGGGGTGTATGTGGTCTGCAACCAGTGTACGATAGTCATGGGCCATTATGGTGCCTTGTACGAGCTCCAGTGGACTCACAGATGCCCACATGAATGTTTCCCAGAGCTTGATGGAGTCACCACCAACTTGTCTCTCTCCGCAATACAGGTGACAAGGAACTGTTCCCCTGGAAGACGACGGATTCACTCCCTCTCATTTGCATGATGAAGAAGATAACGTAATTCATCAGACAATGTAATGCCCTGCCACTGCATCAATGCCCAGTGCAGAATGTCTCGTGCCAATTACAATTATACACTCATGCTCATAAATTACGGATAATTGCAGAATATGGTGCCACACAACTTGGCACTACACAAAACTGGCGCTAACAGCAAAGGCACATAGGGAACACACACGACACGGATCTGTAAGGGCACGGTACTGGTGATAAATTGAGAAAACCGTCACAAAACAAATGTGTAACGAAACGCCACTGTTCCCTGTGTATGTACCCCGACATCAAAATGGAATATCAACACCATGCACAGACTGAACAACGGGTTGGTATTCTCTGGATCAGGTGGTCGAGCCGCTGCTGGGGTATAGCCTCCAATTCTTGCACCAGTGCCTGTCGGAATTCCTGAAGGGTAGTAGGGGTTTCAAGACGTGCAGCGATACGTCGACCGAGAGCATCCCAGACGTGCTCGATGGGAATTTGGTCTGGAGAACAGGCAAGCCACTCCATTCACCTGATATCTTCTGTGTCAAGGTACTCCTCCACGATGGCAGCTCTGTGGGGCCGTGCATTGTCATCCATCAAGAGTAAGAGGGGATCCACTGCACCACTGAAAATGCGGACATACTGGCCGAAAATGACGTCCAGATACACCTGACCTGTTACAGTTCCTCTGTCAATGGCATGCAGGGGTGTACGTGCACCAATCATAATCCCACCCCACACCATCAAACCACGACCTCCATACAGGTCCCTATCAAGGACATAAAGGGGTTAGTATCAGGTTCTTGGTTCACGCCAGATGAAAACCCGGCGAGAATCAGTGTTCATACTGTACCTGGACTCGTCCTTGGACATACCGTGGGACCACTGTTCCAGTCGCCCTAGTATTCTACCTCTCATAACGTCATCAATATGTGTTCTTTGAGCCGTTTTCAACACACAGTCATCATTAGCACGGCTGAAAACGTCTGCACACTTACTTGCCGCACCGTACTCTGACACGCACCAACACACCTCTGCGTATCTGGACAGCTCCCAGCGACACCGTGCAACGACCGCAGGTCAAATGCACTGCATGGTCATGGCCCGCGATGATTTAAACCCGCAAACCGCCCACCAGAGCGTTGTTTCACCATGGATCAGCATTATCCTTAGTTCATGAGCATGAGTGTAGTTAACAATGTCGTGGTGTTAACAATGGCACATGCATGGGTGGTCGGCTGCAGAAGCACGTGGTTAGGAGTGTTAGGTGCACTGTGTGTTTAGACACACTTGGACTCTTCCCAGCATTAATGTGTAACGTTAGTCCCACCACAGTTCGCCTCCTTTCCCGTTTTACCTGTCTACTCAGTCTACGACGTCCGACATCTGTAACGTGGCGTATGTACGTAGTTTGACCTTGGTTTCGTCACGTGTAAAAGACACTCATCACAGCGCTTCTCGAACACGCAACAATCTCCTAATTGTTCGTGCTGAGCATCCGGGCTATCTCTACCTGCCCTCGGCCAATCTCAGACAGATTAAGCACCTTCCTCATCCTACACACGGACAGCACGCTCACTAGTGTACGTGAACCGTGCATGTGTCTGACTAGCAGTCATTGCTCGCCAAATGACGCTGCTACCGCCGGAACTTGTTTACATCGATAGCACTTCGGTGGTCATAAGGTTCTGGCTGATCAATGTATGTATCTGCTACTTTCATAATACAGTAAATTCGATACATGTATGGTTCAGACATTGTATTTACTTTCTACATTCGTAGGAAACCTCTGTTTATACTGATTATTGTAATGGCTGATCCGTGTAACGGGGCTGGCGGGCACTTACACTCGCTGTTGTAGGATAAAATCTATGCTTCGGTCACGTAGCAGGCAGCAGAAAAGCAGCGTTGTCCATCAGTGTGTAGCATTGTAGTCCACCTATGACAGCTGAAAGCCGCATTGCAGGACTATTGCAGCCCCCAGGCAGGGGAATAATGCAGGTGGCTGGCCCGAATACTCCTGAGCATGCTTCTACAGCCTGCATGAGGTCAATGTCCTAATATCAGAAAGCAACATTTTTAGTTGTAAATGATGGCGACACAATCAGAGGATTTCATGACCCAGAAAGCAGTTACATTTTCAGACAAGCTCTGCAAGCCGAACTATGTATTTGTATTCACACAATGGTCGGATTTTGACGTCATCATGCCGCTGCCCAAGATGTTGCCACCGACTTACACCGAGGTGTCATAACTCGAGGAACGGCTATATGCAAATATACAGATAGACGTAGTGTCGCGTACACTAGGTGTAAAATGGCAAAGCATTGGTGGAGCTCTCATTTTTACCTATATGATTCATGTGAAAACGTTTCTGACGTGATTATGGCCGCACAACACCAATTAACTTTGGACGCGGAATGATAGTTAGAGCTAGACGCATGCAACATTCCATTTCGAAATCGTTAAGGAATTTAATATTCCGAGATCCACAGTGTCAAGAGCGTGCCAGAACCATGAAGTTTAAGGCATTAACTCTCACCACAGACAACACAGTGGCTGACGACATACACTTAACGACTGAGAGCAGCAGCGTTTGCGTAGAACTGTCAGTGTCAACAGACAAGTAACACTGCCTGAAACAGTCACACAAACAAAAGTGAGACGTACGATTAACATATCCATGAGGACAGTCCGGTACAATGTGGTGTTAGTGTGTTATGCCAGCAGACGATCGATATTAAATAAGCATCAGCAATTTTCAAATATTGGCATTGAAAGCCTTCAGTATTAATCGTTGTATTCCTTCTCAAAATATTCGTCTTTAATTTACACACCCACTATAGAAACATTTTTTCCACTCTCATCTCAAATACAGAATTTTTGGCATGTTCAGTGACAGGTGGCATTACTGCAATTTTCGGTTGTTTATCCTGATTGTGAAGGGCGACCGGAACACAATAGCAGGAGAAGGAAAAGAAAGAAGAGCTGTGTGTGGGTATACATTAGGGAAAAGAAATGAAAAAGACAGCCACCTGTTAGAATTTTGCACAGAGCATAATTTAATCATGGTAACACTTCGTTTAAGTATCATGGAAGGAGGTTGTATAAGGGACATGGAGATACAGGAAGGTTTCAGATTGACTGTGTAACTCTAAAACAGAGATTTCGGAACCAGATTTTAAATTGTATGACATTTCCAAGAGCAGATGTGGAGTCTCACCGCAATTTATTTGTTGTGAACTACAGAATAAAACTAAAAAACTCGCAAAAAGGTGGGAAATTAAGGAAACGGAACCTGGATAGCTTTAAAGAACCAGAGGTTGTTGACGGTTTCAGAGAGAGAATCATACACCGGTTGACTAGAACAGTAGAAAGGAATGCAGTGGTGTACGAGAAGGGAACTCTGAGAAATGAAGTAGTGCAAGAATATGAAATACATGAAAAAACACGGCCTGATAGATATACTTGGAAACAGGGGAGACATTGAATTTAATTTATTCAGCGTGAAATAAAAATATACAAAAATGAAGAAGGCGAAATGGAATGCAAATGTCTAAAACATGAGAGTGTCATTAAGTGTAAAATGGCTAAGAGGGAATGGCTAGAGGACAAATGTAAGGACATAGAGACACATTCCACTAGAAGAAAGATCGATATTGAATACAGGAATAGTAAAGAGGCTTTTGAAGAAAAGATAAGCCGATGTATGAATATCAAGAGGTCAGGTAGAATCCCATTTTCGTTAACGAGCATTTCGCTCTCATTTAAGAAGATGGCAGAAAGCGTCAGCCTTCAGGCATTGTCAAGCGAACCCTGTCGTCCAGTACCGCGTGCCACAAAGGGTGCAGATTCACCACGAGACGGGGAAACCCACATGCCTCTATTGTCTACTGAGGCCTAAGCGCTGTAGTGTGCGAGTGAGACGGAGGAGAATCTACGTCATAGGGAAACCCAGTAGGAGCCATTTGTGGCTAAGGAGACGTAGCAGTGTTAAATATGGAGGACCTAAGATGGGCCAGAAAGGGGAAACATTTACAGAAACTATTTCATTCTGTAGTAATGCACGGAATGAAACCACAGTAATTTTAATGTACCATCATCCATAAATTCTCATGGTCACCCCTATAAAACTTGAATACTGAGCATATCTATAATAGCTTAGGATTTACTGTAACGTGAAATTAACAGGTTCTGTAACAAAGACATGAATGCTAATATCTGAATGCTTTGGCCGATCTTAACGATCGCCATTTCATATAGAAGCGCATCATTAAAACGACAAACGTTGTGAATGTAAACTCTGTTTCTTTAAAAGATTAGTAAATTTAAATCATCAGTATTTTCTGTTAAGCATCATATCATCATTTCCTCCAGACAAAACACATTAAACGATGACAGCATAACACCTTATTGAATAATTAGGTTATAGAGCATTTGTTGCAAAGTTAGTGCATAATACACTCCCGGAAATGGAAAAAAGAACACATTGACACCGGTGTGTCAGACCCACCATACTTGCTCCGGACAGTGTGAGAGGGCTGTACAAGCAATGATCACACGCACGGCACAGCGGACACACCAGGAACCGCGGTGTTGGCCGTCGAATGGCGCTAGCTGCGCACCATTTGTGCACCGCCGCCGTCAGTGTCAGCCAGTTTGCCGTGGCATACGGAGCTCCATCGCAGTCTTTAACACTGGTAGCATGCCGCGACAGCGTGGACGTGACCCGTATGTGCAGTTGACAGACTTTGAGCGAGGGCGTATAGTGGGCATGCGGGAGGCCGGGTGGACGTACCGCCGAATTGCTCAACACGTGGGGCGTGAGGTCTCCACAGTACATCGATGTTGTCGCCAGTGGTCGGCGGAAGGTGCACGTGCCCGTCGACCTGGGGCCGGACCGCAGCGACGCACGGATGCACGCTAAGACCGTAGGATCCTACGCAGTGCCGTAGGGGACCGCACCGCCACTTCCCAGCATATTAGGGACACTGTTGCTCCTGGGGTATCGGCGAGGACCATTCGCAACCGTCTCCATGAAGCTGGGCTACGGTCCCGCACACCGTTAGGCCGTCTTCCGCTCACGCCCCAACATCGTGCAGGCCGCCTCCAGTGGTGTCGCGACAGGCGTGAATGGAGGGACGAATGGAGACGTGTCGTCTTCAGCGATGAGAGTCGCTTCTGCCTTGGTGCCAATGATGGTCATATGCGTGTTTGGCGCCGTGCAGATGAGCGCCACAATCAGGACTGCATACGACCGAGGCACACAGGGCCAACACCCGGCATAATGGTGTGGGGAGCTAACTCCTACACTGGCCGTACACCTCTGGTGATCGTCGAGGGGACACTGAATAGTGCACGGTACATCCAAACCGTCATCGAACCCATCGGTCTACCATTCCTAGAGCGGCAAGGGAACTTGCTGTTCCAACAGGACAATGCACGTCCGCATGTATCCCGTGCCACCCAACGTGCTCTAGAATGTGTAAGTCAACTACCCAGGCCAGCAAGATCTCCGGATCTGTCCCCCATTGAGCATGTTTGGGACTGGATGAAGCGTCGTCTCACGTGGTGTGCACGTCCAGCACGAACGCTGGTCCAACTGAGGCGCCAGGTGGAAATGGCATGGCAAGCCGTTCCACAGGACTACATCCAGCATCTCTACGATCGTCTCCATGGGAGAATAGCAGCCTGCATTGCTGCGAAAGGTGGATATACACTGTACTATTGCCGACATTGTGCATGCTCTGTTTCCTGTGTCTATTTGCCTGTGGTTCTGTCAGTGTGATCATGTGATGTATCTGACCCCAGGAATGTGTCAATAAAGTTTCCCCTTCCTGGGACAATGAATTCACGGTGTTCGTATTTCAATTTCCAGGAGTGTAGTTCCTTCTGGCATTTATTTATTTATCAGTTAGCACATGGGTGCAAGGCTACTGGCAGTGGAATTCAAAGCTAAGAAGTCAATTGTATTGGTTTTATGTAATGAAATTTAACGTTTATTTTGTAATAGATGTTATTGTTACATTATTTAGAACGTGAAAGTGGCCAAGCTTTGATTATTTAAATATGTTAAAATGTAAAATAATGTACAATAAGCTGTAGCCAACCACACGGACGGCTTCAGGAAGGGAACTGCCCTAATCAGCTGAGCGATATTCGGTGCGTGAAATACGCGGCCGGAGACGGGAAGAGGACAGTTGTGGTCGAGACACCAAAGGGAACAGTGCAGGTGGAGACGCGAAAGCGGATAGCCGGTCCTCAGGTAGCTGGGAAGTGAAAAGACTTCGAAAATTTCGCGTTGTGTGGCATCGCGGGACTTAGTCTCTGAGCAGTGAGCAGCCACGCGCCTGGGGTGAACTCTAACTTTTCGCATAGTTAACGAGGTGGAGTATCGAACTTGTAATTCGTGATGAGACTGTGAATGATCGAGCTGTGTCAAATGGATATGCGATCCAGCGTAACAGTAACTCTAAATACGACCACTTTCGCTATTAGTTTGCTTTCTGAATAAACACTATTCTAACCGTATCGCAACTGTGTGGATCGTTAATTTAGTTCCCGTTATTTTATTACTGTTATTATATGTTATGTTAACTTTGTATTTCGCAAACTTGCCATCAAAAAAATGGCTCTGAGCACTATGGGACTCAACTGCTGTGGTCATCAGTCCCCTACAACTTAGAACTACTTAAACCTAACTAACCTAAGCACGTCACACACATCCATGCCCGAGGCAGGATTCGAACCTGCGACCGTAGCAGTCGCACGGTTCCGGACTGCGCGCCTTGAACCGCGAGACCACCGCGGCCGGCAAACTTGCCATCAGCCAGACAATTTTAACAAAGGGTCACAAGTCTCTAATTTAAGGCGCATAATGCGACACGTGCGGTTCAACCCCTAGAAGAATTTGAGCCAAGACATTTCGACGAATAGGAACCGCATGTGAGCCCAAACATCATTGGGATGTTAGCTCCCAACCAGTCCTAAGCAAATAAGGGAAAGTTGAAAGGAAGAAGGACTATATGGAGGGTCCGTACAAGGGAGATGATATTGAAGGTACTAGTATAGAAATGGAAGAGGACATAGAAGGAAGTGGGATGGGAGATAGACATGATACTGTGAGAACAATATGAGAGAGCACTGAAAGACCTGAGTCGAAACAAGTCTCCAGGAGTAGAGGACATCCCATTAGAACTATTGACAGCCGTAAGAGAGCCAGTCATGACAAAATTCTTCCACCTGGTGTGCAAGATGTACGAGACAGACAAAATAGCCTCAGATTTCAAGGAGAATGTAATAGTTCCAAATCCAAAGAAAGTAAGTGCTACCAGGTGTGAAAATTGCAGAACTATCGGTTTCATAAGTCATGGGTGTGAAACACTAACAAGAGTTTTCCTACAGAAGAATGGAGAAACTAGCAGAAGCCAACCATGGGAAAGATCAGTTTGGATTCTGGAAATATGTAGGACACGTGAGGCAATACTGACCCTACGACTCATATTGAAAAGTAAGTTAAGGAAAGGCAAAACTACGTTTATAGAATCTGTAGAGTTAGAGAAAGCTTAAGATAATGTTGAATGGATTACTCTCTTGGAAATTTTGACGGTAGCAGGGCTAAAATTATGGGAGCAAAAGACTTTTCATAACTTGTACAGCAACCAGACGGAAATTATGAGTCCATGGGCATTAAATGGAAGCAGTAGTTGAGAAGGTATTGAGCCAAGGTTGTAGCGTTTCCCCGATGTTATTCAATCTGTACATTGAACAAGCAGTAAATAAAACAAATAAAACTTGATGTAGGAATTAAAGTTCAGGGAGAAGAGATAAAAAGTTTGATGATGACATTGTATTTAGGTCGAAGGCAAGAAAGGATTTCAATGAGCAGTTGAACGGAATGGACAGTGTCTTGAAAGGATGATGTAAGATGAACATCAAAGAAAGCAAAACAAGGATAATGGAATGTATTCGATTCTAATCAGGTGATGCTGCTGGAATTAATTAGGAAATAAGACACTTAAACTATAAGGTAAGTTTTTCTATTTGGACTGCAAAGTAACATGTGTTAGCTGAATTAGGAAGGATATAAATTGTAGACTGGCAATGGAAAGAAAAGCGTTTGTGGAAAAAAGGAGTTTGTTAACATCGAATATAGATTTAAGTATTAGAAGCCTACTCTGAAAGTGTTCGTATGGAGTGTAGCCATGTATGCAAATGAAACAGGGATGATAAACAGTTTAGACAGTAAGAGAGTAGAAGCTTGAAGTGTGTTGTTATAGAGGAATGCCGGAGATTAGGCGGTAGATCTCGTAACTAATGAGGAGGAACTGAATAGAACTGGGAAGAAAAGAAATTTGTGGCACAACCTGATTAGGAGAAAGAATCACGAATTTAGTACTGGAGGGAACTATGGGGCACATAAATGGTGGAGGGATTCCAAGAGGTTGATATGATGTAGAGATTCAGAAGGATGTAGGTTGCAGTAGCTAGTAGGAGACGAGGAGGCTTCCACAGGAAAGAGTACCGTGAAGAGCTGTGTGGAACCAGAATTCCGACTGAATACCATTGCAACAACATCCTGAAGAGACTTGTGGCAAACTAAAGGTTTTATACCATTTAGCAGTAACTGTTTTTCGATCCTCTAAGGCAAAGGTCGAGGTATGTCAAGTGTAACGCACCAAAAAGCGATTACTCTCTTGGATGTTGGTCTGAATTCTTCTAGAAACACCGAAACAGGCGATTGATACTTAGTATCCTGTTCGAAAGAATGTATCTAAGTTTCGTCTCCTGCTTTTATGTTGTAGACTGACCTTTTTCTTCGAAATTTTTGAGCATTGTTCGACACCAACTGCCTGAATTCTGTTTTTGAACCAAAGTGTATGGGTGCACAACGAACAGATCTATTTCCTAGCTAATATTAACGTGAAATCGAATTTAATGCTAACATGTCTATCCTCTTGTATCTCGTAGTTAATAGCCTTTAGTTTCTTGGGACAAGAATAAGTTTTGTTTCACCTTCAGGAAATTCATCCTAGATGGAAACACAGGACCACGACTAAATTCGGCAAACCACTTGTGAACAGTCTGTTCTGAACGTGACTGATTTAAAGTATCAACCTTGACGCGTTTTGAAGAGATATGCAATGCGATGAATCACACAAAGCGTATATTTTTGTAATACGCAAGTGCAAATACGAAAGGTATAAAATACAGCATGTTAGCTTATCAAACTTTGAAATCAACATCTTTGTTGTTCCTGTTGCTTCTGTTCCCTTATACAGGACAAGACACATGACCTCCTGAGTCAATCACAGCACAGGAGACATGATACTGTCAGCCAATCATAGCGCAGGATATGTAACCTAGATTTTGATTAGGTCTGGGCCCAATAGCACAGACTATTTTGCTCCTAGTAAAACGAGCAACAGTTAAATTAATATACTCGGTGTCACCATATTTATATATCTTTTATTAATTTAAAGGGCCGTCTTCACCACACAAACTTTTACAATTCACTCTTAGCTGTTTGGGCTACTGCCATCTTCAGATCTGTTCCGAACACAAACTGTGGTTTAACCAACTACGTTCAACTAGCTGAAGTAAATCTACGACAGGCCAGGCGATATACAAGAGAAAGAAATATTTATGTGATTAACAGGCATGCAATACCTGCCAAAAATATCATGAAATATTGTGATATAGGAAACAACGTCAAATTAAACATCTAAGTACATAGTAAGTGCTGCTGACGACTTGGATGGTCTGATATTTATACAAGTAACTGAGGCCAGCAGAGCGCGCTATAGATACGGTACATGAGTAACCAGTATCGCAAATTTAACGGTTCTGATGCAGCATGTGTAGTCATTAATTAAAATTACTTCACATGGCAAAATGAGAGGCTGACAATAAAAAATGTACTGACATAGAATATGTGGCATTACACCCGCACTTCAAATCCACATAAACAGTGCAAATATTAGTAACGGGAGCCTCCTGGCCTGCAAAGTGAAATACCCAAATATGTCAAATCCAGTATAAAAAGATTGATAAGAAAATCACATCTACAAATCGAAACCTCCCAGCATGACAAAACAAATAAACCATAACCGTTAGTGAAGGAAAGTTACGAAATAGTGACTGTATCAGATCTGAAGATCTAGAATGAGATTTTCACTCTGCAGAGGTGTGTGCACTCTGATATGAAACTTTCTGGTAGATTAAAACTGTGTGCCGTACCGAGACACTAACTCAAGACCTTTCCCCGTGTTCGAGTCTCGGTCCGGCACACAGTTTTAATCTACCATGAAGAGTCAGCTCTGAAGATGGCAGTAGCGGTAACCGGTAACAGTGAGTTGTTAGATTGTGTGATCACGACTGACCTGTAAAATAAAGTGCCACAATATGTTCATGAACTCATTTTCAGACTTCATGTCTTCAAGTGATATCTTCAATGAGTGACACCTCGGTCACATGTTGTGTGCTGCAATTGATTGATAGGGTCACATGTTCTGTTCTGTGATTCGCTGACAGAAGAAACCCCTGTGTTGATTTTAGTCTTTGCGGACCTAATATGCTGTATTTGGTGGTTTTATATTTTTGTTTGCGTAATGCAAAAATATGCAGTTCAGTGATACACCAAATTAAAGATATCTGCAAATCCCATCATTTCGTGCTTGCTGGCGGCAGCTGTGACGTTGGTGGTCTACAATACCAGTACCGAGGATTGTTTAGCAGAAGCTGAACGAATCCATTAGAAGCACTGTTGTCGAGTTAGGCTTTTACGAAAATCGTAAAAGATCATAAAATGAAAAATCTGGCGTTAAATAAGCCTCTTACACACATTTGTTTCGTTGAACGCTGGGCTTGAGCAAACTGCTCGGCCAGTATCTGGGCTGCTAGTGTTTTGACAATAAGAAATGACAAAATTTGAAAGTTATTGTCTCCTCTCAGTAGCGCTATCTTGAAGCCATTTGCAAAAGATTTAAAAGGCACCCCCAATGTTAGTTGTTATCTCTGGAGTTTTGCAGGTGGAATCGTGCGTTATGGGTACCACGTCTAGAAGTTGGCAGTAACCCATGTGACTGCACCGCCAATCTGCGGATGGCTTAGTAACACAACCTCCTGTGTGTCCGTGGCCAGCACCGCCAAGGAACCGACTTAAAGGAGCCACAAGGCTCTAGTTAGGTCTCTGTTGGTTGAGTTGCGCCTGTGTACTTGAAGCGTTATCTGTAGCTTCTGTTGTTATTGGCTATCACGAACCTGTCTATCTGAAGAACACAAATCTCTCTGCCGGTGAGCCCTAAGCAGGATTCGAACCTGCGACCGTAGCGGTCGCGCGGTTCGAGACTGAAACGTTTAGAACTTCTGGGCCACAGGGGCCGGCAAAAAATTTCGTAGACATTAACCACGTATGTCGGTAAATGCAGGTACACACCTGTATCGTGGAACATCATACAGTTCACAAGATATGTCACCATAAACACTAAAATGCCTGAGAAACTACCGCATTGTTCATGACGTATAAGATTTGTTACTTTGTTGTCAGTAACTCTATTCGTAAGACATTTAGGAGACAGTATCCGAATTTTCTTACGTAAATACACTGAACAGCCACAGAAACTGGTACACCGGCTGAATATCGTGCAGCGGCTCTGCATGTACGCACAAGTGATGCAGCACGACGTAGCATCGAATAGACTAAAGTCTGAAGTAGTGTTGGAGGGAACTGACACCATGAATCCTGCAGAGCTGTCCTCAAATCCGTAAGAGTACAAGGGAGTGTAGATCTCTTATGAACAGCACGTTGCAAGGCAACCCAAATATGCTCAACAATGTTCATGTTTGGGGAGTTTTGTGGCCAGTGGCAGTGTTTAAACTCAGAAGAGTGTTCCTACAGCCGCTCTGTAACAACTCTGTGTATCATAGTCCTGCGGGAAAAGCCCAAGTCCGTTGGAATGCACAATGGACACGACGGATGCAGCGAATCAGACAGGGTCCTTAGGTACGTGTTACCTATCAGAGTCGTATCTAGGCATATGTTGGGTCCCATATCACTCCAGCTGCACACGCTCCACACCATTACAGAAGCTCCACCAGCTTAAACAGTCCCTGCTGACATGCAGGGGCCATGGATTCATGAAGTGTGCATACCCGTACACGTCCATCCGCTTTATACAATTTGAAACAAGACTTCGAACAGGCAACATGTTTCCTGTCATCAACAGTCCAATGTCGGTGTTGGCCGGCCGCCGGTGGCCTAGTGGTTCTAGGTCTGGAACCTGGCGACCGCTACGATCGCAGGTTCGAATCCTGCCTCGGGCATGGACGTGTGTGATGTCCTTAGGTTAGTTAGGTGTAAGTAGTTCTACGTTCTAGGGGACTGATGACCTGAGATGTTAAGTCCCATAGTGCTGAGAGCCATTTGAACTTTTTTTCGTAGCAGTTGACGAACCCAGCTGAGGCGTGAACCTTAGTGCTGTTCAGTTATCAAGGTTACACGAGTGGGCCTTCGGCTCCGAAAGCCTGTATAGATGATGTTTCGTTGAATGATTCGCACGCTGATACTTGTAGATGGCCCAGCGCTGAAATCTGCAGAAAGTAGCGAATGGGTTGCACCTCTTCACGCTGAACGATTCTTTCAGTCATCGTTGGTCCCGTTCTTGCACGATCCATTTCCGGCCATAGCGATGTCGGAGATTTAATGTTTTGCCGGATTCCTGATATTCACGGTACACTCGTGATATGGTCGTACGGGAAATACCCACTTCACCGCTATCTCGGAGGTGCTGAGTCCCATAGCTCGTGCGCCGACTATAACACCACTTCAAAGTCAATTCTTGATAACCTGCCATTGTAGCAGCAGTAAGCGATCTAACAACTGCGCTAGACACTTGATGCCTTATATAGGCTCTGCCACAGCAGCGCCATATTCTGTCTGTTTATATAGCTCTGTTGGGGTTGGGTTATTTGGGGGAAGAGACCAAACAGCAAGGTTATCGGTCTCATGGGATTAGGGTTCAAGTGGTTGAAATGGCTCTGAGCACTATGGGACTTAACTGCTGAGGTCACCAGTCCCCTAGAACTTAGAACTACTTAAACCTAACTAATCTAAGGACATCACACACATCCATGTCGGAAGCAGGATTCGAACCTGCGACCGTAGCGGTCGCGCGGTTCCAGACTGTAGTGCCTAGAACCGCTCCACCACCCCGGCCGGCGATTAGAGAAGGAAGCCGGCCGTGCCCATTCAAAGGGACCATCCCGGCATTTGCCGCGAGCGATTTAGGTATATCACGGAAAACCTAAATCAGGATGGCCGTACGCGGGATTGAACGGTCGTCCTCCCGAATACGAGTCCGGAGTGCTAACCACTGCGCCACCTCGTTCGGTTTATATAGCTCTGTACTGGAATACGCATGCCTATAACAGTTTGTATAAGGCTTCATTGTATATCATTGTAAGAGACGTAGTTTAAACATATGATTTCATAAACACTTAGATGCGTGGAGAAATGCAGCGTCATGCAGGCGTTTTAATTTTGTAATATCATTATTACTTACACTGTCCACAAGAAACTTAGAGAACACTGCCCAAAGTAGATGGATCCATATTGTGGGAGGAAGAAGTGTACAAAGATAAATGGAGGAGGAAATCGACGGAGAAAGGAAAGATGATGTGCTGGTCGGAGAGAGGGTGGACAAGGTGGAAGAGGTAGGGAGGTGAGGTGACGGAGATATGGGGACAGAGAAAACTGACTAACATGATTGCAATACCAACCTGGGCAACGCGGGTTCTTCTAGTGGTTTCATATAATTACTGGCCTAATTTATAATTCAAAATGCTTTCACATTTAACTCATTAATAGATTTGATCTGAAGTTAGTTTTAATACAATAAGACAAGTATTAATGTTAAAATATGAGCGTATGTCTCTTGGACGCGTAAATCTCTGACCGAAAAATAGCTACATTATACTAATGCAGTGCTTGAGAATCAAAGCACTTAGTGACTTCCAACAAATTTTCACGTACATTCAATCCCTTTAGACACTTTTTGTTCAAATGCTTCAAATGGCTCTGAGCACTATGGGACTTAACATCTGTGGTCATTAGTCCCCTATAACGTAGAACTACTTAACCCTAACTAACCTAAGGACATCACACACATCCATGCCCGAGGCAGGATTCGAACCTGCGACCGTAGCGGTCGCGCGGTACACTTTTTGTCGCGGATACCCCCATGCCTTCCGCCATAAAATAATGGAAGTAGAAAAGTTTCACGCTTAGTACATCTTTGCTGTTCATGCAATAAAACTTGAGAAGCAGTCATTCGAATTTATTACAACTTAACTATTTACTCTGTTCACAACTCTTCTTGCAGACATACGCCACTAAATGAGCCGGCAAAATTATATCATTGTATTAACAGGCAGTCATCCGAACCATTTGGCGAGCACTGACTTTTGAAACTTCTTTCAGGCAGAAACAACTAATATTCATCAACGTCCTACGTATTTATTCCGTAGGTAGAGCGGAGATGAAACTGAAAAATTATTTTAAATGTTTGCAAGTTGTCAAGTGCTGGTACACGACTTTTAAACATTTGTGTACTAATTTATCACGTCACGTTTGCTAAAACATATCAAAAATATCAAGCTACCGGCTTACGCAAGTAGTTGCTATACTCAGACGTACGTAATCGACGAACAAGCCTCTTACAGAGAGACATGGTGGTCAGAATGTGTGTGAAAAGCTTTCAGTTGTGTTGCAGTGTAGGTTTCGCAGAAATAAAGCTGTTAAAAAGACAATCGATACGTCGCGCTGTTTCCGAGTCAATTAGCATCGAAGTTAGCCAATCTGGCCGTCTAGCGGGCAAATTTAAGCGGCCCGGCAGACCCAATTAGTGTCAGTTCTTCTTCGTAGCGTAGGTGATAGCGCACGGTACCATGCACCCTGTGGCTCGGGTTCGACCTTTACTACCGTCCCAAGTCCAGTTTCTGTATTGCTCTCACCTTAGGTTTTAGGATACGAAACTAAGGACACCGTCTCTGGCGGAACGCTTGCATTTGCCTACGCATCGGCCTGATTGGCTAGCTTCAATAACAGTTAATTCGGAAACGGCGCGACATATCGATATTTCCCTTAACATTTCTTTCTCAACACAATCTACCCTGCAATACTCTTATAACTTTTTCAGACCGTTTCTGACTATCCTTCATGAAACGTATAGAATTACGCTTTTAACATCACTGAAGTCATTTAAGACTTTTCAGTGAATGTACATCTTATCGTTATATGATAAAAAGGAATTGTAATTTCAATATTTCCGCACGCTTTCATATAATGGTGTGGGACAGATTGGGTAACCAAAACTGGGGTGGAGGGGTAAGACTGTGGGAAGACTAAGTGAGTAACTCGTTGCAGAGAGCTGTGTAAAGATATTAATAAAGGACATAAATTTCCGGCAAAAATCGCGAATCCCTGCTGATACACTGCGAACAAAACCGTCTTGCTGGCTTAATATACAATTTTATTTATTATGACGAATAGGCTTCTGCTATCATCAGATCAAAACCTAGAACTTATAAAACAAAGTGCCGTGTCAGTATTAGTGACACCTCTGTCGAAACTTGGCGCTCAGACATCTATACATCTTACTGAATTAATGAGCTGCGCCTCATTTATCTGTGTGGGAGAGAAGACTAATGTCAGGAAGTACAGATGGGAGTTTGATGCGCTTTAAACTAATACACTGATCCATGTGGAATTTGTGTGTATATAATTCATTACCGCTACGGCAGATACCTCTTTCAGCCGTAGATACTCATCGCTACCTGTGCGAAACCAGGGCATGATGCTAATAATAAACATAGAAATATATGAACCGATATAGCTGATCCTTTTTTTATTTTTTATTTTGTTTTTATTTTCATTTTTATTTAACTCTGACGCATAGATTTTAGTGGCTCGCAGAGTAAGTAAGTAAGTAAACACCACTCAGGGAGTAAGCCTTGGACCCGTTCCAACTAGTCGACTGCTGCATACGGGACTATACGCGAACCCATCTACACTCCTGGAAATGGAAAAAAGAACACATTGACACCGGTGTGTCAGACCCACCTTACTTGCTCCGGACACTGCGAGAGGGCTGTACAAGCAATGATCACACGCACTGCACAGCGGACACAGCAGGAACCGCGGTGGTGGCCGTCGAATGGCGCTAGCTGCGCAGCATTTGTGCACCGCCGCCGTCAGTGTCAGCCAGTTTGACGTGGCATACGGAGCTCCATTGCAGTCTTTAACACTGGTAACATGCCGCGACAGCGTGGACGTGAACCGTATGTGCAGTTGACGGACTTTGAGCGAGGCCGTATAGTGGGCATGCGGGAGGCCGGGTGGACGTACCGCCGAATTGCTCAACACGTGGGGCGTGAGGTCTCCACAGTACATCGATGTTGTCGCCAGTGGTCGGCGGAAGGTGCACGTGCCCGTCGACCTGGGACCGGACCGCAGCGACGCACGGATGCACGCCAAGACCATAGGATCCTACGCAGTGCCGTAGGGGACCGCACCGCCACTTCACAGCAAATTAGGGACACTGTTGCTCCTGGGGTATAGGCGAGGACCATTCGTAACCGTCTCCATGAAACTGGGCTACGGTCCCGCACACCGTTAGGCCGTCTTCCGCTCACGATGTGCATCGAGAGTATGCAAACAGTGTCATAAAAGTATACAAGAATGGGGAACTAATCGTAACGACTGATAAATGGCCTCAAAGATTCGAACTTTAGCTATGCTTCATTAAGCCATGACAACAATACTGTATTTCATACAGTTCGCACACGTAGACAAGTTAGCAAAATATTTCTTAATAACTCTCCTGTGTAAAACTGCCTTTCTGGACACTTTTTTCGACTATAAGACAATACCAAATTGTTGCCTTACTAAATTTCTACAGTGAACTTGAACCGTACGCAATGTTGTAACAATAAGAAACTATTCAATTGCAAATGTAAAGGAAACTGGATTACCTTAAAAGTTAGCTACTACCATCCTACCATTAATATAATCCCATTTGCTAAGTGACTTTCCTCAAAACATATTTCCACTCTTTTCAAACCACATACATTGCGATACTGCCCACACACACACATACTTCTACTCTCTGATCTATTTTGATCATCATCTCTTGTTTGAAGTACAGTCTTACAAAGAATATGTTTATAACGATAGTACATTTATCAGATTCGCTACTTCATGCACATTTACCGTCAAAACGTCCTATATATGTACAACGAGAAAATTAGTATCATTTGACTACTTGTCAGAGCATCTGCGCCGTAACTGGTCTAACAACTTCAATACTGTAATATTTACGGAGATATATTTTACATTTGGCAACCTAAGAAAATGTGTGACAAGGTGACTAAATGAGTAACTATCAGGATACACATGCAAACGTCGAGGGCTCAGTTCTCAGCCGGTCCTGCTGTTTATTCCTTCACTTAGCATTCCTGTCTTCTCTGCACTACCATCCTCCCGATCGCTAGTAAAGCATCTTACGCTACATTAACATATAATGCAGCGCATCAAGCTCAAAATTGGCCATAAACTAAGAAATACCAGATGTAACATCAACATCTTGTAAAAGGATCAATAAACAATTTACAAGATGATGATTTTACATCTGGCGTGTCATGGGCGGCAAATATTTTTCTTAGTTTATGGTCAATTTTGAGCTTGAAGTGTTGCAATAAATGTTAATGACGTAAACACAATCATTTTAAAATGACATAAAAGGACGAAACATGGGTCGTGCCGGTCAGAGTGGCCGTGCGGTTCTAGGCGGTACAGTCTGGACACGTGCGACCGCTCCGGTAGCAGGTTCGAATCCTGCCTCGGGCATGGATGTGTGTGATGTCCTTAGGTTAGTTACGTTTAATTAGTTCTAAGTTCTAGGTGACTGATGACCTCAGAAGTTAAGTCGCATATTGCTCAGAGCCATTTGAACCATTTTTGAACATGGGTCGTAGTTAAGTAAACAACAATACAGTCAAATGGCTATGTGTTCATTTAAAAATTATAGTACGACTGTTGCTCAGCAGCATCAGAAACTGTCTTACGGCTGTATCATCTTGCTCTATGGTACAGATGCGATGGGCCGTTATACCGCTTCCTTCCGAATTCCTTTAACTGTGTCATCAGCCCCTGTGGGGATTTCATATATACTTAACACAGGAGACGAATTGATCGCTCGGTTAATGAATACTGCTCTCTTAAGATAACGTCCAGACGACTTCAGAATAAGAAATAAGGTGTTTATCATTCCACAAAGGAGAAACCAAAGTAAGCGTTTCTCTATCTTTCTGAAATAACAAACAAACTATCCTTCGGTGACTTTCAAAATCGGCTGTCTGCGTTATCCCTTCTTACCTTTGCTGCTCTTCAGCATACCTCCAGTCTCTATGGCAATTGCTGGAGCAGTTCATCGGCATTACGTACCTGTAACAGAAAAAAATAATTTAGAGATGTAATCATCACGTCACCTTCTCTTGATAACGTCACCTGTTTTGCCAACGTCTGGTGACAACAATTTTTTTATGTTGTGTAAAATCTTTTTGGCCATAGATCATACAGATCGTGCACAACCATGTCTGAGCAGCTTTAAACTTGGAAACCTACATCTAAGTCACGTGACGGGGGAGAAAGGCTGAGTTTCTGTCATCACGCACTATTGGAAGTTAGGCGGAGTCACGTTCCGTCCGGTCACATTAACATGACCACCTGTGAAAAGCTTGACTTATCACCTTTTACACTACGGACGTGTATCAAGCGAGTCAGTGAGGTTCTGGAAAGTACCGACAGGGACGTAGAACCATACCGACACCAGTTCCGTGGCCAGCAGCGACAGCTTTCTCTGTTGACGATTCATAGCGCGAAGTGCCAGATCGCGGTGGTCCCACTGATTCTTGATGTATTTTAAATAGGGTAGTTTCGTGGTCAGTAGAGCATGGTTAACTTATCCATGTGATCTTCAAACCACACAATTACAGTGCAACCTAGGTGACACGTTGCATCCTGTTGGTAGATACCTTGGTGCCGAGGAAAGACAAACTGGAATTGGGGCTGGACATGATCCCCAAGACCAGATATACTTGGTTTGATCTATTGTGTTTTCCGGAATGATGAGATTACCCAAGGAATGCCACGAAAACATTCCCCAGACAGTAGCGTATCCTCCTCTGGTCTGGAGCGTTCCCATGATTGTCGAAGGCGCATATATAGGAACGGTCGTCTGTCCGATGGAGTATAAGACGTGATTCATCTCAAAAGACCACCTGTCGCCACTACCGGTACTGTCGTGAAAATTACAGCCTTTGTCACCGATGAGCACCCTTCACCATAGGTGTACGACCCAAGCACTCTCAGCAAGGTCCATATGCAGCAGCGTTCGCTGAACAGTCGGTATGGCATACTGTTAGTGGTCCCTACATTCATCAGTGGCTCAAGAGTTGCACGTTTTTTCACCCGTACACATCTCCGCAGGCGTCGTTCACAGCCGTCACGGTCCGGAGTGCATCGCAGTTTCGGATAGCGCCATTTTGTGATGCACGGTATATTTTAACCATGGCAGTACGCGTAAGGCTTACAGACTGAACAATTTCGGAAGTTCTTCCAACCTTGACCCGAAAGCCAAAGATCATGCGCAATTTCCACGTTACGACAGCGAATGCAATGTTTTTCGTGTCCCTCCGACAAGTTTTATATATCCTCCGCTGCTAGTGCTGCCATCTGCAGTCAGAGTGGTTATTGCACATTTATGTCGTACATAGGTGAGGGTTGCAGTAGTGTAAATGGACCCTGTGGATTTGCTCATTAATATTAATGAGGAACATTTATGATGTTAATAATACTTTCGTCGGAAGAAACATTATGAGGTTACATTGCTAACAGTATTCGTACGAAACTCACACAGAAGAATTCTTGTGAGACTGTTGGCAGTGTAACTTGATGGTTATATATTGATGTCATGGTCAGTGGGAATGGGGATGGAGGGGTCAAACTTCAGTGTACGGTAAATGATGAAAACTACACAAGCCAAGATGTCTAAAAATGCGTTTTATTGAATGAGCAGTACCGACAGAGCTGTACTGTCACCATCGGATCTTACGCTATAACATTTTTCGAACACTGATAGACAATATGTTGTGAAAAGTTTAAAGCATAAGTCCCGACAATGACACAGTAGCTCTGTCGGACTCGATCTCTCAATAAAACGCTTAGTAAGAGATGTTCGTTTTTGAAATTTTTCATAACCTGATGGTGTTATTTCGAATGTGTCGTGGCGTATTAAAATTGTACCAATGAAGTTTCAGTGTTTTCTTATTAACAAGAATCAGCTACTGATCTCAAAATGATCAACATTATTTTCGTACCAAACAAGAAAAAGGAAACCGATACCTCTCCTACGTGTTGTCCTTTTTTTTCCAAAGAGATTTACTTAACGCTTTAAGTATCTGATCCATGGAAGTTCAGATTCGTCAAGCATCAGGATTTAAATGAAATTCTTCAGAGGCCCTAGCAACAGCGCACTTCAAATGGCTTTTGGCTCTTTGAGAGATTAATCTGTTTCTGAGGGACGCTAAGAACGTTAATATTGTTCGCGCATAGTGGATGAAATTTTGTAAATCTCCTTTGACAATTTTAGCGTCTCCCTTTTCCACGTGCCGTTCCTCTGTAGAAGATGTAATGAACACGAGGTCAGCTTTAAGTAACAAGTTGTTAGAAAGGAAATCAGTAATTACATGACATGCTTATCTATTCTAGCGATAAAATTCAATGCATAATTTCCTATTTACGGCTCTAGTTTTACCAGCATTCTGTCGCCATGCTGACAATTTCACACAATGTGCAGTCACAGTAAAGCTAGTTTAGTTATTTATTTGAGCTTCTTTTGAAGGATAATTACAGTACGGACGATAATAATGAACGTAAGGACTACGTGCTGTCCACTCCACTTTTGAAAAAAGATTTGTGTACATATATACTTACAAATTTAAATGCTGACACACACCACTGATGCTAAACTCAGCTTGTTGGTACCAGACATGGAAAACATTTTAATACACGACTGTAACTCTTCTAATTAACACTTTAGTCTAATTACCAAATTAATTGTTACGGACTCTTAATTTACTGCACCATCACATATATGAACATTTTTATTACCTTATGAGCTATCATTTTTAGGTGCCAGGGAGTTTCAAAACAGCACACACTTCTCCGTGGACTGAAACATTCATTCTGGGATCAATCTCTAGAGCTATGGCTACTCCATTTCTCATTCATATTGTTTCTTACAGAAGTGCTTGTACAGCAAGCTGTGTTTCAGAATTTCTGTGAAGTTTAGAGAGTAGGAAGGAAGTATGGTGGCGGAGGTAAGGCTGTGAAGCCGAATCGTGGTTAGTATACAGGTCCTGTAAACCTCCTGCTTGCGGTATACCCGAAATTACGTTCACAGTTGGCGATTTACACCCATTAGAAGGAGAAAAATGGTGATTCAAATTTAGTGAAACCTTTTTCGCCACAACTAAAACCGCCTTTATTTTAAGGATTGCCATCGCAACTCGAGTATCGTATCCACTATACTCTCACATATTTCGCCGCAGGGTATGCCGTTTTTTTAAACTTCTTCTTTGCTCTATCTCAATCCTATCTGCTTATTATTTCATACAATGCAGCAAAACTCTAGAGGAGAAGATATTAACAATTTAGGCTGTTTCTATAGTAGATCTGTTGCATCTTCCAAGTGCACTGGGAATAAACCGTTGTTTTGATTGTAATCCTCGGGTATTTAGTTGAATTGACCGCCTTTAGTATTGTGAGATTTATCGTGTACCTGTGTTCTAACGGATTCCTTTTAGTACCTCTTGGATGACCACACACTTTTCGAACCATACAGATATCTTTTCTAAATAGTTTTTCAAATTCGTTTTGATATTCTGATGACTATACCAGGCTGGAAGCGTCATCAAAATACAGCTCTACTGGTAAACAGTGAAGATAACATGCAGAAAATTTTACATATATTAAACGCGGCAGCCAAAAATCTAAATATGGTGTCTTTATTGAGTCATCAGTCTTCTGACTGGTTTTATACGACCCGCCACAAAATCCACTCTTGCGAAAGCCCATTCATCTCAGAGTAACAGTTGCAAACAATGATCTCATTTACATGCTGGATGTATTCCAACCTCTGTCTTCCTGTACAGTTTTTACCCTCTACAGGTCCCATTAGTGCCATGATGGCTTAACAGGTATCCTACTATTCTGTCCATTCATCTTGTCAGTGTTTTCTATAAATTCCTTTTCTCGACGATTCTGCGGAGAACCTCTTCAATCCTTACCTCATCAGTTTATACAGTTTTCAACATTCTTGTATGGGATTACATCTCAGCCGGCCGGTGTGGCCGAGCTGTTCTAGGCGCTTCCGTCCGGAACCGCGCTGCTGCTCCGATCGCAGGTTCGAATCCTGCCTCGGGCATGGATGTGTGTGATATCCTTAGGTTAGTTAGGTTTAAGTAGTTCTAAGTTCTAGGGGACCGATGACCTCAGATGTTAAGTCCCATAGTGCTCAGAGCCATTTGAACCATTTTTGATTACATCTCAAATGCTTCGATTGCCTTATGTTCCGATTTTCCCACCGTCCATATTTCAGTAACATACAATGCGGTTCTGCAAATGTACATTCTCAGCAATTTCTTCCTCAAATTAAGGGCCATTTTTAATAATATTAGACTTCTGGCCAGGAATGCCGTTTATGGCAGTGCTGGTTTGCTTACGACGTCGCCTTTGCTCCGTGCGCCTTGGGTTATTTTGCTGCCCACGTAGCACAATTTCTTAACTTCGTCTACTTCTTAATTACCAACATTAAGTTTCTCGCTGTTCTCATTTCTGTGATTTCTCCTTACCGTTAGTCCAGATCCTGTATCGAGTACACTGCTTACTCCATTCAGCAAAGCCTGTAATTCTTCTTCTCTAACACAGAGGATAGCAATGCAATGAGCTGAACTTGTCATTGTAATCTTTCCAACTTACATTTTCGTTTCGCTCTTGAATCTTTGTTAAATTTCCGACATTGCTTCTTCAATGCATAGATGAACAGTAGGGGCAAAAAACTACATTCCTGTCTTACAGCCTTTAGAATCGGAGTACACCGTTGCTGAACTACGACTTTTATTGTTCCCCATTTGGTTCTTGCACGTATTTTATATTACCGTCTTTCCCTATAGCACCGAGCGAGGTGGCGCAGTGGTTAGACACTGGACTCGCATTCGGAAGGACGACGGTTCAATCCCGCGTCCAGCCATCCTGATTTAGGTTTTCCGTGATTTCCCTAAATCACTCTAGGCAAATGCCGGGATGGTTCCTCTTCCGACTTCCTTCCTAATCCGATGAGACCGATGACCACGCTGTCTGGTGTCCTTCCCCAAACCAACCAACCAACCAACTTTCCCTATAGCTTAACCCTATTTTTCTTGCGTCATTTTACATTGTCGCAAGCTTTTTCAGGGTCGATGGATCCTATGGCAGTATCTTGATTTTTCATTAGTCTTGATCCCATTATCAACCGCAACGTCAGAACTACCCCTCTGGTGCCATTATCTTTTTTAAAGCCTAACTGATTGTGGTCTGACACACCCTCAATTTTCTTCTTCATTATCCTGTTTATTAATCTTGTAAGGTACTTGGATGCATGAGATGTTAAAGTGATTGTTTGAAACTCTGTAACTTGTCAGCTTTTACCAACTTCGGAATTCTGTGGACGATATTTTTCGAAAGTCTGATAGTATATTGCCAGATTCACATGTTATAGACACGAGCGAGAATAGCCGTTTTCTTGTCACTCCCCTAATGATTTTAGAAATTCCGATTAAATGTTACTTATCCCTTCTGCCTTGTCTTAGCTTAACTCTTTCAAAGCTGTTTTAAATTCTAATTCTAATACTAATTGAGTGTAGTCTTTCCATCCATCAGCTCTTCTCTCAGCATTTATCTAAGGAATTACCACTGCAATCCTAACGTCACTGCCCTTGCCTCTTTTTAATCTCGCCGAAAGTTGTTTTTCTTTCCTGTATGCTGACTTAATCCTTCCGACGACCATTTCCTTTTCTATTTCTTCAAATTTTTATCCAACCATTTCACTTTAGCTACCATGCACTTCCTATTCATTTAATTCCTAAATGAATTGTATTTCTGAATTCCTGAAGTTCCCTGAACATAATTGTAATTCCTTCTTTTACCGATCAGTGGAAGTATTTCATCAGTCGCCCATGGATTCTTCACACTCACTTTCTTTGCATCGAAGTCTTTCTTGCACTTTCTGTGACTCCCCTTTTTAGGGATGTCCTACTGAGCTATTCTTTATCGTTGCATCTATAGCTTTCGAGAATATGGCTACTCTCTTAAACTTCAGCCTACTCTTCATCTCTAGTAAAATATGATCTGAGTCTATATCTGCTCCTTAGTAAGCTTTGAAATCCAGTATCTCATTTCGGAATCTCTGCCTGACTATTATGTAATCTAACCTGAACCTTCCCGTATCTCCCGATCTTTCCCAAGTGTACCTCCTCCTCTTGTCATTCTTGAGGAGAGTCTTCGCTGTTACTAAATTAAATATTACATATTCATCTTCCTTTACGTACTGAATTACCAGTCCAATATCCTCATATATCTTCTCTATCTCTTCATCTTCGGCTTGCAAGGTCTGCATCTAAACTATTGTTGTAACCGTTTGTTTGCTGTCGATTCTGATGACAATAAACTTATCACTGAACTGTTAAGAATAACTCCCGCTCAAGTTATACCGTTTTTTGCTGGTGTTGATATTATCCCATACCTATCTGACCATAAATCACTGTCTTCTTTCAATTTGACTTCACCAAGCCGCACTGCATCTATATTTAGCATTACCATTGCTCTTTTCATACTTTCTACCTTCCTAGCACATTCAAGCTTCTGACATTCCACGCCCCGACTCACAGATTGTTATCCTTTCGAATCAAACAAATACGAATGGGGAACGACTCCGGAATCTTTTGCCATTACATGGATCGTAATGAAACTCTTCAGTTACAGGCCACATGTCCTGCAGATAGACATTATGTGTCTTTAATACAGTTGTTTCCATTGCGTTCTGTATTCTCATGTGGTTCACCATTGCTGATTCTTTCGCTTTCAGGTGCAGTTTCCCAATGCAAAGGGCAAGAGAGTGCCCTGAGCCTCCGTCCGCTCCTCCACCCTCTTTGACAAGACCGTTGGCAGAGAGAGTGTGACTTGTGTTACCGAAAGCCCTCGGCAGCCATTACTGTTGATGTTTAATCAGAATTCAAGCAGTTGCGGTGTTCGAACCCGGGAACGAGGACGTTTTGTTTTCCAAACAAAGACGCTATCCCCAGACCACGTCCACATCAGCTACAAACAATCTAAGCGGCCGTCTCACACCGGCTCCTAAATCATTTATACAGAATACGAACAGCAGAGGGCCTGAAGTGTTGGCGTAGGGTACGCCTGGTATCACTTCTGCTTCACTCGACTACGTCAGTGACTGCGAACTGTGACCTCTCTGACAGGAAACCATGAATCCAGTAGCACAGTGGAGACCACACTCCAGAGGGACGCAATTGGATTTGAAGTTTCTCATGAGGAATGGTGTCAAAAATCTTCTGAAAATCTAGAAATACGGTCTCAGTTTGACGCCCCAAGTCGATAGCACTCATTGCTTAGTTTGACTAAAGTGCCAGTTGTTTTTCACAAGATCTGTGTCTTCTGAATCCGTACTGGTTGTTAGTAGAGTTTCTTTCGCGCAGCATACGAGAACTATCCACGTCATATCTTAGATATGGCAGAGAACCCAGCAAAATTCCGGTCCTATGTAAAATCGCTAACTGCGTCTAAGGCTTTCATCCAGTCACTTATTGACCGATCTGGTGTGGCAGTTCAAGACAGAAAATCGAAATCCAAGGTTTTAAATTTCATGTTCAAGAAATTGTTCACGCAGGAGAATCGTACAAATGTAGTGTCGGATGAGAATCGTCTGTATGGACGACATAGTAATAAGTATCCCTTGTGCTAAAAAGCAAATAGTCACCAGGTTCAAATGGACTTCCAATTCAGTTCTTCAAAAAGTGCTCTATGGCACAGACCTCTCAGTTAGCTTCCATCTACTACGAATCTGTCACCCAGCGCAAAGTCCCAAGCGATTGGAGAAAAGCCCAAGTAACTCCTGTGCATAAGAAGGGCAACAGAACGCACATGCAGAATTACAAACCAATGTCCCTAACATCAGTTCAAATGGTTCTGAGCACTATGGGACTTAACATCTATGGTCATCAGCAGTTCCCTAGAACTTAGAACTACTTAAACCTAACTAACCTAAGGACATCACACAACACCCAGCCATCACGAGGCAGAGAAAATCCCTGACCCCGCCGGGAATCGAAGCCGGGAACCCGGGCGTGGGAAGCGAGAACGCTACCGCACGACCACGAGATGCGGGCCCCTAACATGGGCTTGCGGCAGATTCCTTGAACATATTCTCAGTTCGAACATATTACATTTTCTTGAGACCGAGAAACTTATGTTCACGAATCAGCGTGGCCTTAGAAACCATCTGAAGGCGTTGAATCTAGCATGTGATGTTCACCAACTTTTGTAGACTCACCTATGTTAGATAAGGTCGCTCCGGTGAAACCGCGAATGATGTCACATCCTATTCTCCAAATTTCAAAATCTACTAAAGCTTCAGTAACACCTGTGCTCTTAAATGATCGCACATATCTGTTATACATTTACATGTCTACTTTTTCTCTTCCTGAAAAGCAGATTTAACCCTATAATGCTGATAATCTAGCTCGTTAAACGTCTTCGGTGCCACTGATGTTCATAAAGATTTCTTTAACAGTTCGATATTGGATACAATTTTTACTGTTAACTTCGCTTGTTTCCTTTGTGTATTAGACCATAAATAATCCTCTCTTTCGTTTACGCAATGTCAGCATGGTTACTATCGAATTGGTATGGTTAACGTTAACGGGTTGCCCTTCATGTCACCACGTCAGTAATCCCAGAGAGGAAATCGTGTACCCTAACTATCTTCGTGTAGTGTTACCCTTATGCAAGTGTGCGAACGTATTCGAAATGTTTGTAAAGTGTGTGACTGAGGCGGGATTGGGTATCATCCCGCTATTCGCCTAGTGGAATATGGAAAACCGCCCAAAAACGACAACAAGACTGGCTGGCACACCAGCTCTCGTCGCAAGTGAAACGGGCGGATTAGAAATTAACGGGTGCATTTTTCGGCCGATCAGACTGTCCGAGTGGTTCTAGGCGCTACAATCAGGAACCGCGAGACCGCTACGGTCGCAGGTTCGAATCCTGCCTCGGGCATGGATGTGAGTGATGTCCTTAGGTTAGTTAGGATTAAGTAGTTCTAAGTTCTAGGGGACTGACGACCTCAGAAGTTGAGTCCCATAGTGCTCAGAGCCTTTTGAACCTTTTTTTTGCGTTTTTCGGTCCCGGAAGGGAATACTTTAACACACACAGCTACTTGGGGGAGCCTGAACAAGCACTAGCTATTAAGGATGGAAAGTGATATCTGTTGACTTTATTAATATTGCAATGTTCGTTAACGCGCTAACTACCAGTATTGCAAAAACACAGAATAACAGTTAAATTCTTTATCAACAGCGCGGAGAAAGAGGCCATAGGGGTCGGCTTCAGGTACTTGATCGTTCCGCCGATTAAATCACCAAGTGGAATTCGATAAGGCTAGATTTCGTCTCGACCGAACAGAGCTGTAGGAACAGTACGCATACAGTCATTAACTTACGGTAGATTCCCAGAGAGGTACGCTTCCTACTCCTTCTGTGCCCTCCTACATCGACCGACTAACAGTTATTAAAAGAAACGCAGTTGGCTGCTTTATATCGAATCTAAAGCAAAGAAAAGGAGAAGGTACAGTATTCACTCCAGTACTAGCGACCGGTTATTGAATTGAAAATTTCGTTCCAATCGGAAGCAGTATCCAGAAAAGTTTTTCAACTATTATAGAGTGGTTTGAGCAAGTTTTAAATAATTGCTATCAGACTGTTGCAACTTCTGCCCTCTGGATCCAAATCCGTCAAGGCAAACACAAATTCCGCGAACACTTCTTCCAAAAATTCTTTCTTCTAATCCCCTTTGGTGAGATTTCTTAACATTCGGTGCCACACCCAAAAAAATTATTAAAAGTCTGTTCATTTTCACATCTTTACTGTGTTATGGCCACAGTCCTCCTTATTCATAATATTTGTTTGAGTCATTTAAATGCTGTCGTAGTACATTCGAACGACAACAACGTTTAATACTCGTCAGCGATTTAAGAATCACTGCTGCTGTAGTGGGATGCGTACGTAAAGATAAAAAGTTACCTGAAACACCCTGGCAGAACCAATCTGTGCGACCAACTAGGATTCGAACTTCTGCTCTTCGCTTACAGCGGAAAAGTACTACTCCTATCCGAGCACGATCTGGTACCTGCTAAGCAGCTGCTCAAAAATGCCTCTCAAATTTAATTCTTTCCAGAAGCGCTATTCCGCAATGCATGCAGAAGAACTTCTGCAAAGTTTGGAAGGTAGAAAGAGAGGAACAGGTGGAATTTGGCGAGGACAAGTCGTGAATCGTACTTGGATAACTAAATTCCGCGAGGTTTAGTACAACCGGTGTAAGTCACGGTTGCTGTTACGGATCAGTTCTCACAGAAAACCAAGCTCACGGCAACCGATAATAGGTGACCGACTGACTTAACTAACGGTAAGTACAAAACATTTGCGAGGGTCGTTAATAGTCGACAGCAAGAAGATTCGGCACAGTACCAGAAATTGACGGAACCATGTTGCAGATTCATTGGCAGACCATCGAGACCTCGCACGTGTTCCTTTGGAAGCTCAGGTAAATTTGCGTATTGATTACCAAAAAGCTATCAATTGGATAGATTTAGAACTATGTTGAAACAGTCTTCCAGAAATTGAGATCCGATAGTAAATTCGTCGAAATTCTCAATCCATGTTAACCAAACGCGTGCATTCAAATCAAGGTTATTGATAATCTTCCGAATCCGATACAGTTACAGAGAGCTCTGCGTCAGGGTTGTGTTTGGTCTTCTTCTCGGTATGTAATGGTAACGGAAATCGTTCTCTGAAGATTACGAACCACGTAAATTGGGTTTTATATATATATATATATATATATATATATATATATATATATATATATATATATATATATATATAAACGTGTACATAGGTGCCCTCGCTATAACTTTAACAGACAAGCAAGGTTATCTCAGCGCAGCTGACATGCTCAGTGATCCTTCAAGGACGGGAGCGAATTATCACTTTGTATCGACCTGTGATCCAATTTTCAGAATCGGCGGTACACGTGGTTGCGCACAGTGAACAAAAGCACCATTTGTGCACAACCAAGCATGTGTTAGAATTCAAGTGGCAATGAACACAGAGCCCAAGTGGCTTATTACGTTGATCCTTATCCGTCATCCAAGTTCAATCATGTAGATGAAACCCTGAAAATGACCTGAGAAATATACGAGAAAAGTATCTTTTGATGGTTGTGTGCCATCTCTTGGAGGGTCAATTTGTTCGAAATGCCTTATCTCAGCACAACAACCACACGCATACAAGGCAGACTGGAGCTGAGAAATCCGTACTAGCATTAAATGACAATATTACTATAATATACAAGGAAGAAACTCAGTCAGATTCGGCGGAGCACCACCTCATTCTTTTACTTATCAATCAACCTAATTTTCAACATTCTTCTGTAGCATCACATTTCAGATGTTTCGAGTCTGTTCTCTTCCGATTTTCCCACAGGATATGTTTCACTACCGTATAAAGCTGTGTTCCAAACGCACATTCTCAGACATCGCTTCCTCAAATTGAGGCCATGTCTGATACCATTACTATTGGCCAGCCCGAGGACGCTGCTCCAAGACAATTGGATACTGCATATACTATAAGTACATACAAATAATCTACATAAGAGACGATACACTGCAGAAATCTTCAGGAATAGTCCTTCAATAATTAATACAAGACGTTCGTAAGACACTTATGACAATCATATATTAGTTATGTGGCCAGACGTTATCACCCAAACGTAACTACCCCACTATTTTTGGCACTCTTATTTATACGCAAGAAAACTGTTGAGTGTGAAAACAATTGCCATGAAAATGATAACCTTTGGCCAACTTTGCAGCCAGAATGGTGATTTCTCACTGACTCTCTTACTAGAGTAAAGGTTACTGATTTTGCGGGCACTGTAGAATCTCATCTAGGAGCCATATATAGACTGAGAATGCACATTTCTCTGTATGTAGTTATCGGGACAGGTTATGTACGGAAAACGGTGACTAAGAACACGCTGTTACATCAGTATTAGATAACTGGGAAAAGTATGTAATGTTTCTGAGCAACAGACGTAACTGCAAACTGTTTTGAAACTGCATATGATAATGCAGCATAGAGAAATCCGTGTTTGATGTATTATTTTATTATTATTATTTAAGTGAAAGAGAATTATATGTTTGCATCAAACGCATAAATTTATTACACACACAGTTTAATTGGCAAAAACTGTACAAATTAATAGCATCTACAAAAAAAAATGAACAAATTATTCAGACTTTTAATACAAATATCACATGTTCGCTTTCAAACAGTGCACATGAAATTCTTATTTTAAGAAGGAATTTAAATCCTGTACTAACTATTCCAAATCTCATCTTTAATTTCACTAATTGACGTCTGAAAGCAATTAATTGTATTAAAGGAGCTTTAAGAATATACTCTGCAAGAAAAACATTTTGAAAAAAAAAGTTCCTTTTAATTTGAAGAATATATAGATAATGGCGAAGCTATGCAAGAATATTTTTAAAACGTTTTAATTCATTGCCAGTTAAAATGGTTAAAATGGCTCTAAGCACTATGGGACTTAACATCTGAGGTCATCAGTCCCCTAGAACGTAGAACTTCTTATACCTAACTAACCTAAGGACATCACACACATCCATGCCAGAGGCAGGATTCGAACCTGCGACCGTAGCAGCAGCGCTGTTCCGGACTGAAGGAAGTAGAACCGCTCGGCCACACCGGCCGGCCATTGCCAGCTCATTAAAAGATATAGTAAAACATAGAGCTCATTCGGTAGAGGACCCTTTCCCGCGAGAGGCACAGGACCGAGATATCAGTTTCTGTACAGTTCACAGTTTTAAGCTGCCAGGAAGTTCAAATCTCCAGAAACCTCCTTCGCTGCAAAGTAAAAATTCTCTCTCAAAAATTTGCATGGTGCATCGAATAAATCATTCCTCTCCACTTCATCTGACTTTCACAACTGAACCCGCGAAGGACAATTTTCTTTATAATATATCATGAGCAGATTCCGGTTTTTTAGGTAATTACATCATCTTTTCCTTCACTTCTAAGCCTGCTTGAAGTTTATCATTTTAACGTATTATATTTTTACATATTTCACTACAGTTATATGGTTTTACATATTTTGCCCTGATACTATACTAAAGTACTAACTATTGCTTTTTACCCTTCTTCACATTTTGCCACATGCGCTCCCTTAGAAACGTATGCTTATCCGTCGCATCATAGAACTTGAAAACAGGAAGCAAATTATTTCCAAAAATCTCAACCTGGTGCAGCAAAACTTGATTATATGCACATTGAGATAAATTATGAAGGACGATCTACTGCTAGTTCCCTAAGATTCGGAATTCGTGCTCGCAAAAGTAAAGGGGATGGAGTAACAATACCATAATAACATTCCAGATGCCCTTGCTGTCTAGTAAAGGGATACGCCAGCTGTCGTGATTGGCAGTGTAGAGGAGAAGGGACCACCGGCTGGACGATTTCCAACCAGTGGAGACTTTTTCCGATTCGGAGTTAACGAGCACATGGCCAAGTTCAAGAGTTCAAGACCCTGTGTTCAGAATGGCTGTTGTATCCAAACTGACGCCTAGATTGAGATTTGAGTTACGATAGACGACGTTTTCAATGCTGATGGAGAGATTTCCCTATATCTAGCGCGTAATACGATAGTCGAGTTTTGTGCGAAGTCTCAAATTCAGCCACATATACGTCGTGATGCACATACAAATAAAAAATCAGTGCAATTGTCCAGCAATCAAATGTTACTGACACACATATAAAATACGCCTGACTATACAAACTAATTTTCCATGACATGTTCTCCGCTGTTATTAACAGAAAAGTACTACGGGCAATAGACCCCTGAAGATTCTACATTAAGGGGAAACTCTTTCGATTTTGTTACCCTTAGGCTCTGGAAAGTCAACCACGCTGTATAAGTAACCACCACTTACAGAAAGCCGTCACCGAAAACACGGACTTCTTTGGACGTTTCATTGGCAAACTCTACGGAGAACGACCCTAAAATCCATCATCAAATTCTTGCAAAGAGTTACATGGCACAATCGATGCAACACTGCGGATCTGGAGCTGTCCCCGCTGGAGTTTCGAGTCCTCCCTCGGGCATGGGTGTGTGTGTTGTTCTTAGCATACGTTAAAGTAGTGTGTAAGTCTAGGGACCGATGGCCTCAGCAGTTTGGACCCTTAGGGATTATCACACATTTGAACGTCCCACACATTCAACACTAGTTCGCTTTGCAAACGAAATTCTTCAACTGCTGTGTCAGGAGGAAATTCAAGAAGAAAAAGACCCTGATATGTGCACAGATGCTGAGGCATACGTGTAGAAGGCGGCTACTTGTCTTGTGTGCTTTCCGCATTTAACGCACTTCATCTATCATGCCCATGCACTGCAACACACCGGCGACGAAGTGCGCTGGAAATACCAAACATTAAATAAAGTAATTTCATACGTGAAGAGAGAATTTCTCAAATCTCCGCATCGTGTGTCGCTCTATAGGTAACTGCTGCCACCTGCCACGTGCGACTGCAATAACGAAGTGTTATACATCGATTGAACCGGATAGTTTCCACGTCGAACATATTCAAGTTGTGAAACCTGTGACTGATTGATTTCCAAGACGATGTTAAGTTTCAAAGCTGGAGGCACAAAATGCTTCCACAGAACCTAAAATTAAGAGTGCTCCAGCGTAAATCTATATCAGGTCTGGCTTCCTTGACTGCAGCATTAAAGAGTTACAATCTATTGGCTGCCTTTACAGAAATCGTTGTAAATTGTTGAGAGTCAAACGCATGTCTGAGCTCACCAGCTCTGCGTCCAGATCCTGCTCAACATTTTTGTCTACCTGGATGTTTCGAGTTTGACGTCGTTTTGGAAAGAAATCTAGGCTATTCGACCTCTACTTCTATCTGCGGAAATTCTCATCGTGGAAAAGAAGTCACTACAGTGGAGATCTCTCCAGGAATATTTCATCTCCTAAAATTTGCACCATCACATCAACGTCCTGTTACGCTCGTTTTTCTTCTAGAAAAATATTCCCTCCATTCAGCGACATAGGCAGAGACAGCAACGTTTCTCTGATATATCTTTTACACAAATAATTTTACGAAATATATGACTGATTTCTTCCATTTTTGAATTTCAAGTTTCATTCTGAAAGCATGATCTTACTGACTCCTCGTTTGCCCTCCTAGCTTACTTGATTCGAAGGAAGCCTTTTTGACACTTAAATACCGCACCACTGTATCTTTTTACGTGCAAGATAGATAGGCCTTTAACAGATGAAAATTTTGACACTTCTTTTACAGCAGCTTTCCGTGAAATATTTCAATTTTTTCTCAGCTGTTTACTTATTGTATTGTATTCTATTGTACTGTATGTGATCCGGGGACCTAGAACCGACGCAGAGGCTCCGTCCCCGCCGCAGCCGCCGTGGTCCACAGCCCCACGACGACTACCGCAGTCCACTTCACCCCTCCGCCGCCCCACACCGAATCCAGGGTTATTGTGCGGCTTGGCCCCCGGTGCACACCCCAGGGAACGTCCCACACTAGTCGAGTGTAGCCCCTATGTTTGCGTGGTAGAGTAATGGTGGTGTATGTGTATGTAGAGAACTTGTTTACGCAGCAATCGCCGACTTAGTGTAACTAGGCGGAATAAGGGGAGCCAGCCCGCATTCGCCGAGGCACATGGAATACCGCCTAAAAACCATCCACAGACTGCCCGCTTCACCGGACCTCGACACAAATCTGCCTGGTGGATTCGTGCCGGGAACCAGGCGCTCCTTCCCACACGGAAAGCCGTGCGTTAGACCGCACGTCCAACCGGGCGGGAAACTTATTTATTAAGTTTTCTCTCATTAACCTGATTACTTTCAAGCAGTTCAATATTTTCACGCCAAACTAGACCTCATGCTGGTCACTTTGATTCCTGGTTTACCTATTTCTCTCCCTTTCTTTGTCTATAAACATTTGGACAATACCTCATGGTGTAAGTTATAGGGACTCTTGTTTTCGCTCTGCTCACATGTTTACAAAAACGTATCGAGTGTTAATCATATGATGAAATAGCCCTTACTGCGCCCTGTCCTTTCCAAAGTTCGTCGTTTTGATACTTTGAACCATTATGAGATACGACGGTTTTTACGACCACTTCATTCCTGAAGCGCAGGAAAGGTTAGGACGCGCCGAGAGCGACCCGTCCGCGGATATATCAACCAATATCTCAGGAAAGAAATGACTTTAAATGCAATTTAGATATATTGGTTACATTTCATACGCAGTAATGTATGTCCTTAAATGAACTACACGAAAAGGCTACACAACGTGATTTTAGCTCTGCAGATTCTTAAAAATTTCGTGCAGCCATGTACTCAATTTCGTGCAACACAGTAACTATGAAGAATAATGAAAATAAACTCAGACCTTTATCATTTAAGGATATCAAGCTATAGGTTGCGGAAGAATCAAATTTTTTCACCGAATAGTTTTCTTAAAATCGGATGTTTAAAGAGACTTGGTGACCGTCTTGAAACATAGTGTCCTGTATCCGTGCCACTCACAAGCAGTCTATAGCGTACTACAAAATTAACTTTATTTTGTATATCTCCTCAGTGTTGGAAAAATAAGAATGTGGTTGTCGATTCTCAAAATAATAGCCGTAACAGTACAATATTTGAACAATAATAGGCAGTTGTAAGGAAGAACGTGATATTTAGAAATTATCGCCAATCGCTTGTTACATTGCATAAGGTCGGTTTGTGTGTTGTGATACTTCAGGCACACCCATGCATGTGTGTGCACTCGTCCGCGCGCTTGTGTGTGTGTGTGTGTGTGTGTGTGTGTGTGTGTGTGTGTGTGTGTAAGTGGGCGGGTGGGTGAGTCTGCACGCTCGTATGTGAGTGTGTGGGGGGGGGGGGGGGGGGGGAGGGAGAGGGAGGGAGGGTGAGGGTCAGAGTGTGTGCTGTGTGGGTAGCTGGCGTTTGTCTTCATTGAAACGTATTGTTCGTCAGGTTTCGCTAATTTCTGCGAGTAACTAAACATTGCGCTCTTAATTACGTTAAACTGTGTTAATTTCCAGTGCTGTGCTGAAGTTGGTAACATTACTCTAATTGTAAAACATTGTTCCCAGAGGTTTAAACTCACTACAGAAACTGCCGCCAGCTGCGAAACATTACTCTGTTGCTTACGGTTTGGTGTACTGGACAAAGAGGGAAAATTACGAATTAATGGTGAAATCATTGCCCGCCTCTGAAGGTGATCTCTCAGCGCGTCTTCCTGTCGTGGGGGAGACGTATTTTGATTTCTGGTACTGCGTGGGTTTTTCCTTGATGGGGGTACTAGAATGGCGATATACTCACCCTCTTTTGTCAGTTTAGGAGCTACTTCCATGAGATGCTGCGCCTCTACAGCTAGAAGGCTGACAACGTCTGCGAGAGTGGTTTCCTGTTCTCTTACGCTCCACTCGCAGTCAGACGACGCTGTAAGACAGAAAGGTATGGCAGCAGAACAGAAACGCGTCGTTTTCTGGTAATGATCGCGGAAGGACCTTTTCGGTATACCTTGAATACGATCTGGAAATGGGCAATGATTGGTCAGGAATGCCTGAGACACCTTGAACATGGAACCATTTCGTCACAATTACTGAGGAGGTAAACAGAAATTTCGTTAATAATCAAATACGACGACCAGAAAGGGTTTGTACCCCACTTCGTCTTAATACTGGTCTCATTTGTGATTCCTTCGTGTTGAGTGTTTTCACCTAGCGTTACTGTTGGACTCCAGAGCTGTGAATTCTGTTTGATCATTTAGCGATTGTGCACTATACCGCAGGCAAAGAGAAAAAAAGAGATAACATGTCCCGAAAAATATGCTAACGGAAAAAAGTAGATACCCCAAAGAATAATTACCTTAAAGTAATAAAATATCGGGCATGCATTTGTCTAGGTAACTTTTTAAAGTGATTGACACTGGAACACCAGAGATCAATTTAAGCGCTAGATAAGCTTGCATTAATAACCGGTGTAACGGCCAGAATGTTGAATGGAAGCATGAAGACATGCATGCATTGTGTTATACAAGTGTCGATTGTCTGTTTGTGGGATGATTTTCAATGCCTGTTGCACATGGTTGGTAATACAGGGACTTTTAATGCTGTTTGTGCATGCCACTGGCGTTATCGTCCGACGATGTCCCATGTGTACTCGGCTGGGGACTGAACCGTTGATCAAGCAGACGAAGGTAGCATGTCGATGCTCTTTACAGAATGACTGGTTATCCTGTTGGAAAGTAACTACTGTAAAGCTCCTCATGAATGACAGCACAACAGGTCGAATCACCAGACTGACGTCCAAATTAACAGTCAGTGTGCGTGAGATAAACCACGAGAGTGCTCACCACAGCCCGTAACTTAAATTATAGATCCAATGTGTCTAGCTCGTAGATAAGTTTGTTACTGCCCCTAAGCAGACCTCCTCCTAGCCAGCACATGGGCATTACTGGCGCCGAGGCAGATGCAGCTACCATCAGAAAACACGACAGTTCTTTGTCCTGCCCTCAAATGAGCTCTCGCTTGACACCACTGAAGTCGCATATCGCGGTGGTTTTGGGGTTAGTGGAACGAACGCTAGAGGGCTTCTGGCTCGGAGCTGTCCTCGAAGTTCGTTGTGTCACTGTGGTGCACTCTCTGCTCAGACTGCTGCTGCAGATTCATTACAATGCGTCAGAGCTGTACGTAACACGACGGTCTTCCTTCTCGGCTGTGCCATGTCGCTGCCACGAGCCTGGTCTTCTTGCGACCACAGATTCTCGTAACCATGGCTGCCAGCAGTCATGTACAGCGGCTGTATTCATGCCAAGTCCGTCAATATATCAGGAGGAACATCTATTTCTCGTAGCTCCATTGCAAACCTCGTTCAAACTTTGTGAGGTGGTGATAATGGCATCTTTGTCGCCTTAAAGGCGTTCTTGACCAGCGCCAACTCAGCACCTCCGATCTCGCTTCCCACGCCCGGGTTCACGTGTTCGATTCCCGGCGGGGTCAGGGATTTTCTCTGCCTCGTGATGGCTAGGTGTTGTGTGCTGTCCTTAGGTTAGTTAAGTTTAGGTAGTTCTAAGTTCTAGGGGACTGATCACCATAGACGTTAAGTCCCGTAGTGCTCAGAGCCATTTGAACCATTTTGAACCACCTCCGATCTAGAAGATAACTACCGCTCACGACCGTTACAGCGTGACTTTAAAGAAAACCTGATTTGCATCCCGAGAGTGGCGATACTACCCCTACTCTTCTGCGACTGGCGCGATATATGAATAGACATCATGTTTCAGGTGCCGAAACACGTCTCCCATCTTTTATGTATCTCGCATAACTCCTTCGTGTTGTTGCGATTGTACTTTCCGTCATTGTATATATGGGACTGGAGCGGGTTTTCCACTTATTAGTGACCACGAAGTGTGCACATTGACTGTACCCGTTGTCTAGGGGTAGCGTCTTTGATTCATAATCAAAACATCCGCCACTGCCTAAATTTTGATAAATAACCAGCATTGGCGGCCGAAGACTACCGGCATAAGAAGTCAGCCTCATTCTGCCAACGGCCTTGTCAAAGAGGTCGGAGGAGCGGATAGAGGTTCAGGGCACTCTCTTGTCCTAGGGGTGGGAAATTGCCCCTAAAAGCCGAAGAATCAGCAATGATGAACGACATGAGGATGCAGAAGGCAATGGAAACCACTACATTAAAGACACGTAACGTGTATCCACAGGACATGTGGCCTTTAGTTGAAGAAGTGTCATGATGATCTCTCCATTGGCAAAAGGTTCCGGAATAGTCCCCCATTCGGATCTCCGGAAGGGGACTGCCCAGGGGGAGGTTACCATAAGAGAAACATTGAATAATTAACGAAAGGATAATGTTCTACGAGTCGGGGCGAGGAATGTCAGAAGCTTGAACGTGCTAGGGAAACTAGAAAATCTGAAAAGGGAAATGCAAAGGCTCAATGTAGATATAGTAGGGGTCAGTGAAGTGAAGTGGAAGGAAGACAAGGATTTCTGGTCAGATGAGTATCGGGTAATATCAACAGCAGCAGAAAATGGTATAACAGGTGTAGGATTCGATATGAGTAGGAAGGTAGGGCAGAAGGTGTGTTACTGTGAACAGTTTAGTGACCGGGTTGTTCTAATCAGAATCAACAGCAGACCAAAACCGACAACGATAGTTCAGGTTTACATGCCGACGTCGCAAGCTGAAGATGAACAGATAGAGAAAGTGTATGAGGATATTGAAAGGGTAATGCAGTATGTAAAGGGGGACGAAAATGTAATAGTCATGGGCGACTGGAATGCAGTTGTAGGGGAAGGAGTACAAGAAAATGTCACAGGAGAATATGGGCTTGGGACAAGGAATGAAAGAGGAGAAAGACTAAATGAGTTTTGTAACAAGTTTCAGCTAGTAATAGCGAATGCCCTGTTCAAGAATCACAAGAGGAGGAGGTATACTTGGAACAGGCCGGGAGATACGGGAAGATTTCAATTAGATTACATCATGGTCAGACAGAGATTCCGAAATCAGATACTGAATTGTAATGCGTACCCAGGAGCAGATATAGACTCAGATCACAATATAGTAGTGATGAAGAGTAGGCTGAAGTTCAAGACATTAGTCAGAAAGAATCAATACGCTAAGAAGTGGGATACGGAAGTTCTAAGGAATGACGAGATACGTTTGAAGTTCTCTAACTCTATAGATACAGCAATAAGGAGTAGCGCAGTAGGCAACACAGTTGAAGAGGAATGGACGTGTCTAAAAAGGGCCATCACAGAAGTTGGGAAGGAAAACATAGGTACAAAGAAGGTAGCTGCGAAGAAACCATGGGTAACAGAAGAAATACTTCAGTTGATTGATTAAAAGAGGAAGTACAAACATGTTCCGGGAAAATCAGGAATACAGAAATACAAGTCGCTGAGGAATCAAGTAAATAGGAAGTGCAGGGAAGCTAAGACGAAATGGCTGCAAGAAAAATGTGAAGACATCGAAAAAGATATGATTGTCGGAAGGACAGACTCAGCATACAGGAAAGTCAAAACAACCTTTGGTGACATTAAAATCAACGGTAGTAAGGTTAAGAATGCAACAGGGATTCCACTGTTAAATGGAGAGGAGAGAGCAGATAGGTGGAAAGAATACATTGAAAACCTCTATGAGGGTGAAGATTTGTCTGATGTGATAGAAGAAGAAACAAGAGTCGATTTAGAAGAGATGGGGGATCCAGTATTAGAATCGGAATTTAAAAGAGCTTTGGAGGACTTACGGTCAAATAAGGCATAAGAGATAGATAACATTCCATCACAATTTCAAAAGTCATTAGGGGAAGTGGCAACAAAACGACTAGCCAAGTTGGTGTGTGGAATATACGAGTCTGGCGACATATCATCTGACTTTCGGAAAAGCATCATCCACACAATTCCGAAGACGGCAAGAGCTGACAAGTGCGAGAATTATCGCACAATCACCTTAACAGCTCATGCATCGAAGCTGCTTACAAGAATAATATACAGAAGAATGGAAAAGAAAATTGAGAATGCGCTAGGTGACAATCAGTTTGGCTTTAGGAAAAGTAAAGGCACGAGAGAGGCAGTTCTGACGTTGCGGCTAATAATGGAAGCAAGGCTAAAGAAAAATCAAGACACGTTCATAGGATTTGTCGACCTGGAAAAAGCGTTCGACTATATACAATGGTGCAAGCTGTTCAAGATTCTGAAAAATAAGTAGGGGTAAGCTATAGGGAGAGACGGGTCATATACAATATGTACAACAACCAAGAGGGTATAGTAAGAGTGGACGATCAAGAACGAAGTGCTCGTATTAAGAAGGGAGTAAGACAAGGCTGTAGCCTTTCGCCCCCACTCTTCAATCTGTACATCGAGGAAGAAATGATGGAAATCAAAGAAAGGTTCAGGAGTGGACTTAAAATACAAGGTGAAAGGATATCAATGATACGATTCGCTGACGACATTGCTATCCTGAGTGAAAGTGAAGAAGAACTAAATGATCTGCTGAACGGAATGAACAGTCTGATGAGTACACAGTATGCGTTGAGAGTAAATCGGAGAAAGACGAAGGTAATGAGAAGTAGTAGAAATGAGAACAGCGAGAAACTTAACATCAGGATTGATGGTCACGAAGTCAATGAAGTTAAGGAATTCTGCTACCTAGGCAGTAAAATAACCAATGACGGACGGAGCAAGGAGGACATCAAAAGCAGACTCGCTATGGCAAAAACTTCATGTCTGACCAAGAGAAGTCTACTAATATCAAATACCGGCCTTAATTTGTGGAAGAAATTTCTGAGGATGTACGTCTGGAGTACAGCATTGTATGGTAGTGAAACATGGACTGTGGGAAAACTGAACAGAAGAGAATTGAAACATTTGAGATGTGTGCTATAGACGAATGTTGAACATTAGGTGCACTGATAAGGTAAGGAATGAGGAGGTTCTACGCAGAATCGGAGAGGAAAGGAATATGTGGAGAACACTGATAAGGAGAAGGGACAGGATGATAGGACATCTGCTAAGACATGAGGGAATGATTTCCATGGTACTAGAAGGAGCTGTAGAGGGTAAAAACTGTAGAGCAATGCAGCGATTGGAATACGTCAAGCAAATAATTGAGGACGTAGGTTGCAAGTGCTACTCTGACATGAAGAGGTTAGCACAGGAAAGGAATTCGTGGAGGGCCGCATCAAACCAGTCAGTAGACTGATGACAAAAAAAAACTGCACGTTACAGAATATGCTGGAAACCGAGACACCTAGCGGTTGTTGCCGCGCTCCTCTACATGTGCATCTCCCACATGCTCTGCTCCGAGAGCTCCGCCGCATCGTAATGTCTAAGTGAGTGAGAGAAGCAGACGTATTTACTTGAATGCAACACAATATACTGCACACTTTAAAACACCGGATACTCATTGTCGAGTGTTTAACTAAGCACAATTCGTAAAAAACTAATGATTATCTGTTTGAGAGTATGAGAGAGAATTTACTTTGGCAGAATCGTTAGCGAAGCATTCAATACAAACCTTTGCCGCAAAACGGTGCGACAGGTGTTAATTAGCCTTAAGAAATCGTAAATATGCCAAAAAGTGCCTTAAAACCAAAATCAGTGCACGAATGAAGGAAAGAATGTATCAAAGTAGCACAGAATCTGAACACCGTTTATCTGCACAGGTGATAATTAAGAGATCGGCATGTCGAAAAATATCTACTCTTTATTCACAGGAAGTTCAGATACGGCTCTGAGCACTATGGATCTTAATATCTGAGGTCATCAATCCCCTTAGAAACTAAGTAACTTAAGGACATCACACACATCCATGCCCGAGGCAGGATTCGAACATGCGACCATAGCGATTGCGCGGTTCCAGACTGAAGCGCCTAGAACCGCTCGACCACAGCGGCCGGGTCGCAGGAAGTAATGAGAACTGTAGACAGGAGATCTAATATTGATTCCATATTTCTTGCTTTCCAGAAGGCTTTTGAAACCATTCCTGAAAAGAGACAAATTACGCGCCTACGGAATATCGCTTCCTATTTGGGACTGTATTGTTGATTTCCTGTCAGAATGGTCTCACTATGCAGTAATCTATGCAAAATTATAGAGTACAACAGAAGTGATATCCAACGTTCACCAAGAAAGTGCTATAGGTTCTTTGCCGTACCTAATCTATATAAACTATTAGGGTGATAATCTGAGCGGCTCTCTTAGATTGTTTGCTGAAAACGCTGTCAGTTACTGTAGAGTAAAATAATCAGAAGATCAAAATCAACTGCAAAATGACTTAGACATGACATCTGTATGGTTCGAGAAGTGGCTATTGTGTCTGAATAAGGAGAAGTGTGAGCTGATTCACATAAGTATGGAAATGAACTAGTTAAATTTCTGTTACATTATGGATCATATAAAATTGAAGCTCTCAGGTGAACTAAGCACCTAGGGAATACAATTACGAACAACATGAACTGGAATGCTTGGCATAAATAATGTTGTGTGAAGGAAAAACTGGAGACTGGGATATTAATCATTAAAACAAGGTGTTCACCGTTGCGGTGAGACCTTTTCATTTAATTTCAGTGGGCAGCTTTCCCCTCTGAGTGTGCAAATATTTTATTGTGACCACCCTACACAAGGACAAATGATCATCGTAATAAAAAAGAGGAATCAGAGCTCGTTCAAAATGATCTAAGCGTTCACATTTCCCATACCATGTCAAAGAGTGGAACAGCAGAGAAATAGACTGAAGGTTTAATTTTGTAAGGAGTGACATAATTTTTTTTTTTTTTTGTATCATTACGGATTTGTTTCGACCGAATTGCCGTTATCGAGTGACGAATTTACTGTGTAAAGGGACTGGCATTACACCGTTGACTAGTGTATTTTGACTGTCGTTCTATATTTGCTGAATTAAGGCGGCGATTAACTTGTTTTGTCAAATTATTTCGTAACAAATTAATTACCGCCTTAATTTAGCGGATATAGAACGACAGTCAAATTACAGTCGTCAACGAAGTTATAAGTTTGTAATTCCATGTAGGTAATATATACGTCGCTTGGTAACGAATCTAGCCGAAACAGATATGTAATTAAAGGAGAAAATAAAAATTAATATCACACAGAAGCGAGTCTGAACACACCCTATAAATATGTCACTTGGTTTCTTATACTGAATTGCAGGACCTCTGGAACATAAAAGACTGATGGTTGTTCAAGAACCCTCTGCTAGCCACATAAGTGTGAATAACAGAGTACTCATGAAGACGTAAACTGATCATCTTAAGATTGAAGCTCTTGTGTCCGTATTCACTTAGCAATAGAGTGGTTTTTTGTTTTGATAAAAAAAACGTCACTGTGAAGCCATGCTCTAAGCAACTCTCAGCGTCACTGTTTCGAAACTTAAGAAACAAAATGACTGACAGCAGAACAGTTAAATGTTTTTATTTTTATATTTATTTATTTGTTTGTTTTGAGTGTGCGTGCATGCATGCATGTTTTGTGTGTGTGTGTGTGTGTGTGTGTATGTGTGTGTGTGTGTGTGTTTGAAATCCGGTTTTGGGGTGTTTGTGGGTCTGTATTAAGTGCTTTCCCATTTTAACACGGTTCTTTCACCAAACAGCTAATGCTAACCGATATGTCTAGAATCTATTCAATCTATGTATGGATCCTTGTAAGGAGGCGAAAGACAGTATGAGTATTTTCGGTAAGATGGAGCAACAGCACGCACAGCCATGACAAGCTTGGCACGAGTGTGTCAGGGGTTCAATAAGGACAGGAGACTTAGAAGAGACAATGCGATCTCTTGACTAGCTCCAGCGCTGGATCTGTCCCCTTATGGTTTTTACCTGTAGGACAAACTGCTGGTCAGGGTGGCCGAGCGGTTCTAGGCGCTACAGTCTGGAACCACGCGACAGCTAGGCTCGCACGTGTGAGTCCATCCTCGGGGATGGATGTGTGTGATGTCCTTAGGTTAGTTAGGGTTAAGTAGTTCTAAGGTCTTGGGGACTGATGACCTTAGATGTTAAGTCCCATAATGCTCAGTGCCATTTGAACCACTTGAAGGACAAACTGAAATGTAAGGTGCACTCAGATCATCCTCACTTCGCTGGAAGAGCTATATTCTCTCTCTCTCTCTCTCTCTCTCTCTCTCTCTCTCTCTATGCTTCTCTCCCCTTCTGAGCAGATTTCTTAAGGTCCTCCGGTCATCCTCAGCCAATAGGTGTCATTTGAATGCTGATATGGAGAGAAAAATGGTCAGCACACCGCTCTCCCGGCAGTTGTAAGTTTTTTCAATCAAGTAGCTCCTCCATTGGCCTCAGTAGGTCTAGGTACACCCCGTCTGCGTAGAGCGCTCGGCAGAACAGGGCGGTCACTCAACCAAGTGCTAACCAAGCCCGACAGAGCTGAACTTCGGTGATCTGACGGGAACCGGTGTTAACACTGCTGCAAGACCGTTGGCGGGAGAGCTGCAGCACAGCATTAATAACGCTATTCGTGCTATCCATCAGACAGAGCTGTTACTCCCGTCCCACTGCTTGATAAATCGACTACAGAGGTAATCGACGTCAACGGTAGTTATTTCCATCATCTTCATTATCTACTTGATAAGCACACACAAAAAATAAAAACAGACTTCACCGAAGATTCCATTAGGATCACTACAGTTTCTTCATACTGTTATCTTGCATGGCACTTTGTTTATGAATCAATTGGTCCTCATCGTAATTGGAGAGACTTTAGAACACAATTGTCCAGACAAGGCTCTGGAATATTGTCCATTTCCCCGCGCTAAAAGGCCTCTGGTGAGACAGAACGATTGAAAATCACTCATTGTAGCGTTGCCCATGCATTCTCAACGCATCTGAAACTTGGAGAATGTGGAGGCCATTCCATCCGACTGATTCTATGCTCCATTACAAAAGTATTCAAAGACTGACGATGGAAGTGTGCATTATTGCTCAATATCCAATACCGTTCCTATATGTTCACCAAATGGATCCACACAGCGTGCAAGGATGTAGTCCTGATAATTCACACCATTCGTACCTCATCAAGTGACACGAAGGGATTACTGCGACCACACATGTTTCCACCGCAAAATGTGACTGAACCGTCTTTATAACAGGGCGGACCACGATACAGTTAAAGTTTGAACATTGTCTTCCTAGCCTCCAAATATCTATTTTGCCAGGGTGAAGACTGATACAGGTCTCATGTGTCCCTGTGCTGCCTAGCCCATGAAAGTGGTTTAGTCTTCATGTGACACGAGAAGCTCTCCGAACCCGATTTAGAGGTGGAGTCTTGTAAGATCTCCTCGCGTTTAATCCCTGCTCATGGTGCCCACTTCGTATTGTTTGGTCTTCAACTCATGACCGAGTGGCTAGCGTTACTGCCTCTGGATCAAGAGGTCACGGGTTCTATTCATGGCTGGGTTGGGGATATTCTCTTCCAGGGGACTATGTGTTTCTTTTGTCCTCATCATTTCATCATCATGCATGAAAGTGGCTAGACTGGACTGTGTAAAGATTGGGACATTGCACGGGCGCTGATGACCGCGCGGTTGAGCGCCCCACAAATCTATCATCATCATCGTATTGTTGTGTTGACACTTGCGCACCTATAGCTGTTTGGAATTGCTGCTGTAGGTGTGTAGCATAGTGTCGAGGGTTTCTGATAGCTTTCACATGCAGATATCGGTCCTTCACACCTGTGGTCTTTTCTTCCGCAGCCACTTCTGTAAGGATCCTCTCGGTAGAAAAGTGTTCTAGATTCTAAAGACATGATTTTGTCCTGCAGCGACATCCGATGCGAAAGTTCACCTGTCTCATTCCCTGCTCCATTAGAACGACTATACGGAGCCACTGATTGTACGTTATTTTTGTCTTAACTATCCTCAAGCAATGTAACCATCGTAAAGGCACCCAGATCAATACTGCAATGTTTACAGGTTACACGGCTATCAAACACTACACATACTGTCGCCCACCACAGAAAACATGGATTGTTTCAGCCAGTATCACATTGCAAAAAAAAGATTACATACTGATACCATAATGTATTTCCGTATCACAATATTCATTATTAAACTTACGGCAATACCCAACATTTATTTCTGCCATCGTATCGTCTCGGTCATCTCCATTTGACAACCATATGGTTTAGTGAGCGTGCAAGTGATCGCTAGTAAGACGCCATGTGTCAGAGCTTCGAGGCTAGCTGGAGGTGGTTATTTATGAAAGGAACGGATTTGTCGATGTGTAATTGAAGCCAGTGAATTAAATTTTTTCTTCGTTACTTAAAGCGTATTGTTTGTGATTATATATATATATATATATATATATATATATATATATATATATATATATATATATATATATACCTGTTGACTTGGAACAGTTATACTAAGTACTGCTGGAGACACTCGCGTACGTTGCAAGAAGTCACGTGAAGGCATTATGTCACGTAATGTGTATCGCGTGCCAACAGCACATGAATTTCATTCGCAGCACTGAGTGACATCACTTCAAAAATTCTGAAGCCTGAGAATGCTCTGGACTGGGCGTTGTGTTGTCCTCATTGTCACTGCTGACACAAAAATCACGCAGTGTGGCGTCGATTCCAACAATGCCACACGATCATTTTTTTCCAAGTTGTGAAGTATATGTCATTGCTGGTAGACATTACATCATGGGCCAGGACAGGCTTTTGGCCTGTTTGCTCGCCTGCACACCAACTGATGTTGCTTTGTGTACGGTGCCCCTGCACATTTCAGTCGGGAGACAAGAGAGTAGCTCAGTGTTGCTCCTCGCGATAAGCGGGTAGATAGTCCAGGACCAGTTTCTTGTCCCGCCAGATCTGTTAATCTTAACCGCCAGGACTTCTACCTTCTAGGCCGGCTAAAGGAGCTCATGTACGTTGTTGCAACTGAAAATGTAGCACAAGTAGAGCAGCGAACCGAAAATGGCTCTGTAAATGTGCCGAGTGAGATGAACAGAACGTGCAACATTCCTAGAGTGGCAAGACGCAGCGCAGGTCACTGCTTTCGTCTACATGTACGCCATTTTGAACACGTCCTGTGGTAAAGGTACATTATGTAACTGAGTTGAATTTCGGATCCATTTGGGTCGTTGTTGCTTTCTGACAATATTTAATTCTGTCTTGAACTTGTGATAGCTACTCTACTGCATAATCCTGAAATAAAGCAATTTCAGAGAAAACGACTTTTAATATTTTACTCTCATTTTGAAGCATACACTCTACCCATGAAGTGTGCAGGGCAACTTTTGAATCACCTGTCTATTACAAAAGCTTATAGCGTAAGTCCAACCTATTTCTTGTTAAATTATCGAGAGAAAATTTGAAGAAAATCGGCCAAGAACCTTTAGAAAAATTTCCTAACAACGTTCCCTTTTCTGTTCAAAATATACTTATTTATTATGCACATTAGGAAAAGATAGCCTATGTGCCTCTGAATATTTATTAGAGTATCATGAAAAAATTTTAAGTAAATTGGTTCAAAAATGGTTCAAATGGCTCTGAGCACTATGGGACTGAACATCTGAGGTCACCAGTCACCTAAAACTTAGAACTACTTAAACCTAACTAACCTAAGGACATCACACACATTCAAGCCCGAGGCACAATTCGAGTCTGAGATCGTAGCGGTCACGCGGTTTCAGAGTGACGCGCCTAGAACCGCTCCACCACACCGGCAGGCAAGTAAATTGGTCAAGAACGTTTCGAGGTCTTTTAGTAACAACTTTACCCCTTTCATGTAGGACATATGTACTTTTGTGTTACTTATATACACCACTGGCCATTAAAATTGCTACACCAAAAATAAATGCAGATGATAAATGGGTATTCATTAGACAAATATATTATAATAGAACTGACATGTGATTGCATTTTCACGCACATTGAGTGCATAGATTCTGAGAAATCAGTACCCTGAACAACCACCTCTGGCCGTAATAACGGCCTTGATACTCCTGGTCACTGAGTAAAGCAGAGCTTGGATGGCTTGTACAGGTACAGCTGCCCATGCAGCTTCAACACGATAACACAGTTCATCAAGAGTAGTGACTGGTGTATTGTGACGAGCCAATTGCTCGGCCAGCATTGACCAGACGTTTTCAATTGGTGAAAGAACTGGAGAATGTGCTGGCCAGGGCAGCAGTCGAACATTTTCTGTATCCAGAAAGGCCCGTACAGAACCTGCTACATGCGGTCATCATTATACTGCTGAAATGAATGGTTTTGCAGGGATCGAATGAAGGGTAGAGCCACGGGTCGTAACACATCTGAAATGTAACGTCTACTGTGCAAAGTGCCGTCAATACGAACAAGAAGTGACCGAGACGTGTAACCAATGGCACCCCATACCACCACGCCGTGTGATACGCCAGTATGATGACCAATACACGCTTCCAATGTGCGTTCACCGCGATGTCGCCAAACACGGATTCGACCATCTTGATGCTGTAAACAGAACCTGGATTCATCCGAAAAAATGAAATGACGTTTTGCAATTCGTGCAACCAAGTTCGTCGTAGAGTACACCATCGCAGGCGCTCCTGTCTGTGATGCAGCGTCAAGGGTAACCGCAGCCATGGTCTCCGAGCTGATAGTCCATGCTGCTACAAACGTCGTCAATTGGTCGTGCAGATGGTCGTTCTCTTGCAAACGTCCCCACCTGCTGACTCAGGGATCGAGACGTGGCTGCACGATTCGTTACAGTCATGCGGATAAGATGCCTGTCATCTCGACTGCTAGTGATACGAGGCCGTCGGAATCCAGCACGGCGATCCGTATTACCCTCCTGAACCCACCGAGGCCATATTCTGCTAACAGGCACTGGATGTCGACCAACGCGAGCAGCAACGTCGCGATACGATAAACTGCAATCGTGATAGGCTACAACCCGACGTCTATCGATGTCGAAAACGTGAGGGTACGGATTTCTCCTCCTTACACGAGGCATCACAACAACGTATCACCAGGCAACTCGGGTGAACTGCTGTTTGTGTATGAGATATCGGTTACAAACTTTCCTCATGTCAGAACGTTGTAGGTGTCGCCACTGGCACCAACCTTGTGTGAATGCTCTGAAAAGCGAATCATTTGCATATCACAGCATCCTCTTCCTGTCGGTTAAATTCCGCGTCTGTAGCTTGTCATCTTCGTGGTGTAGCAACGTTAATGGCCAGCAGTGTAAAAAAATTAGGCAGTGTCAGTCCGAACGTCTGTTAGAATACCAAGTAATAATCTGAAAGAAATCTGCGAAGCGCTTCTGGAGATTTACGGTAACAGCTTTATACAACGACTTGTGTTTATATAGTGGTACAGATCGGACTGTGGTAAACATAAGATGTATTCCTACGGTTCACACCAGCTGCATGAAGATGCAGTAGAAGTCAATAACGCCTTTCGTGTGAGACTCCTCCAAATGAATAAACATGCAACCTGAGCGGCTGCTCTGACACAAGATAGACGGCCAGCGCGCCAAAATCCTCATTTTCGTTTTTTCGGTATTACTAAAGTGTAATTCAGTCTTCGTTTACAGCTACATGGGAAAACAATCCCGTGTGCAGTCAACAAGTTAATTTTACTGTCAAGTTTGAAGAATATTTACATAAGATGACACAACAGTATCGCTGCGTGCATCATCGGCTCATCACCGAATGACCGCCCAGCGAAGCGATTCGTGCTGCCCTTTCAGTACCTAGTTACGCGACGAACTGTTAAGTTCTTACAAGTGAAAACGCCCCATCCCAACCCGTATCAGGTTTAGTGGTAAGATGGTCCACTTGATATTCCGTGAAAAACTGAACGCAGACCAAGCATGAAAACAGGAAGTAGCTGTACTGCTCTGTGAAAAATAAGCAAAATAGAAACAGTCAACGGTCCAAGCTCAAGATGTGCGAAATCGAACGAATTCGGATAGCCACAGTGTCATGATTGTGTAGTTACTCTTCTGAATGGCGAAAGAGAAAATCCGTGTTCAAATCTCCTTAGCTTCCCACGTGCTTTTCCATTAAATTATTTAAGTTTCTGTTCGCTGTATTCAGATTTATATCTCTGTCGTGGTGTAACTTCCGTTTGTAACAGGGAGGTGCAAGGACGGGCCCTGCACCTGGGCCTCTATCTCCAGACGTACGAACTTAATATTTGTTCTAAGAAAGTACCACACATTGCAGCTTTTGCGTTACGTTTTGGCCATTACGACTTTAGAATTGCTTTATTGTAACATAGTTAACATCCGTTTGTTTATTGTTTTCTATGAGAGGTTTATGCAGAATCCCTCCTGATCTCACTATTAATCACATTTCCTTGTGACGGTAATATATTCTTACTACACGACCCGTATCCCTTCTGAGTACAGACGGATATCAGACATGTCAATGGCCTAACCGAAAAGACATAATTTTGTGAAACATAAAAATGAGGCGAGAGGGGGATTTGAACACAGATCGACCGCTTTTCAGTTCAACACAGTTACCACACAAGCACGACACCGTGTTGCACATCTCTAGCATCGACAGTTCACCGTTACTGTTTTGCTTCTTTTTTCGTAGTTCCTTACACTTTATTCCTGTTTTAATGTTCAATCTTTCCTCAGTTTTTGACGGTCTGGGATATTTTATCACTGAATTAGACGGGGGTGCAATGGTAAGTTTCAATTGTTGGCAGAGAGCCGAGTAGAACAGTATAATGAACTTCAGTGCGCTTGCGAAATGACGACCTTGCGAGTAGAGCAGAGGGTAGTTGGGCTCTTTTTGTTATGGTCATCAGTCCGAAGACTGTTATGATGCAGCTCTCCATGCTATTCTATCTTGTGCAAACCCCTTCATCTCCGAATTATTTGTGCAGCCCTCATCCATTTAGATCTGCGAAGTATACTTCTCTCTTCGTCTCCCTCTCAAGATTTCACCATAAACTCTTCCCTCCAGTTGACGATTGCCTGATGTCTCAAAATGTGTCCTTCTAACCGATCCCTTCTTTTTGTCAATTTCGTTCCTCCCCAGTTACATTCAACACCTCCTCATTAGTTACCTACCCGTGTAACCTTCAGAATTCGTCTGTAGCACTACATTTCAAAAGGTTCTTTTCTCTTCTTGTCTGAACTGTTTTCTGCCCACGTTTCGTCCAGACAAATACTTACTAACATCTAAATTTAAATTCAATGTTAACAAATTTCTGCTCTTCAGAAGCGCTTTTTCTTTCCGTTGGCATTCAACATTTTATATTTCCTCAACTTTCGACATCATAAGCGGTTTTTATTTTCTTAATATTAATCTTATACTATTCTCTCAAGATACAGTCCACTCAGTTTAGCTGCATTTCCAATTCCTTTGCTGTCTTCGAGAGAACCATAATGCCATCGGCAAACCCAGAAATATATACTTAACCTGCTGAACTTAAGTTCGCTTTCCAAATTATTCCCTGCTTCCTTTCACAGCTCGCTCATTGTACAGATTCAATAACATGGGGGATAGGCTACAATCGTGCGTCATTCCGTTCTTAATGGCTACTTCCATTTCAAGCCCTTCGACTCTGATAACTGCCGTCTGATTTCTGTACACTCCGTAAGTAACCTTTCGTTCCCTGTATTTTACCCCTGCTCACTTCATAAATTAAAAAAAAAAAAAAAAAAAAAACGTATTCCAATCAACATGCCCAAAAGCTTTCTGCAAATCTACAAATCTACAAATACTATGAAAGTAAAATTGCCTTCCCTTAACCTATCTTCTAAGACAGCCAGTATCACCCCGCGTATTCTCCCATTTCTGCGGAACCCCACCGTATCTTAGCTGAGATCGATTTACAGCACTTTCTCCATTCTCCTGCCGTTATTTTGCAACCAAACCGATACTTTGATAATATTCACTATTGTCAGCACCTGCTCTCTTTGAAACTAGAATTATTACATTATTCTTGAAGTGCAAGATTATTTTTCCTGTCTTACATCTTTCACACCACGTTGAATAACTTGCGTATCAGCAGCTCTGAAGAAATATCGAATACTCCAGGGACCATGATTCGGTTAAACTCTTCTCCCAATGTCATATATGCCATTTCATCTTAGTGTATCTCTTCTTTTCTTTTTATAACAATGTCTTCAAGTTCATTTCGCTTGTATAGCCTGTTTAAGTTATTGTTACAAAATATTTGATAAACTGAACATCAGCGGGTGAAGAACATATTGACAGAATAAAAAATTCGCTTCAGTTGCTAGTCTTCTCTTATGTACTGCACGACCGTTTTCGGAGCCTAAGGTTACATCATCAGGTGCCATCTACGGTGAAGAAGAGGAGGACCTACTACCGTGCAAGAACAATGACTTTGACATACCAAAAATGAAAGGTAAACGTGTGAAAGTAGTGTTCTTACATATTTATGGTAAGATAAATGTGTGGTGACCGATCCGATCAATTGGGGGACGGAGCAAAGACGACAGCATAGAGAGATGGATCTGGACAAATATGAACACTGGCCCAAGGCGTTTGCTGGTCATAAGCGTGAATGTATTTTTTTAAATTATTTACTGGCCATTAAAATTGCTACACACGCAGACGCGAAATTTAACCGACACGAAGAAGATGCTATATTACGCAAATTATTGATTTCTTAGGGCATTCACACAAGGTTGGCGCCGGTGGAGACACGTACAACGTGCTAACGTGAGGAAAGTTTCCAACCGATTTCTCATACAAACAGCAGTTGAACGACGTTGCCTGGTGAAACGTTGTTGTGATGACTCGTGTAATGAGGAGAAATGCTTACCCACACGTTTCCGACTTTGATAAAGGTTTGGATTGTAGCCTATCGCGATTGTGGTTTATCGTATCGCGACATTGCTGCTCGCGTTGGTCGAGATCCAACGCCTGTTAACAGAATATGGAATCGTAGGTTTCAGGAGGGTAACACGGAACGCCGTGCTGGATCAAAACGGCCTCATACCACTAGCAGTCGAGATGACAGGCGTCTTATCCGCATGGCTGTAACGGTTCGTGCAGCCATGTCTTGACCCCTGAGTCAGAAAATGGGGTCGTTTGCAAGACAACGACCATATGCACGAACAGTTCGACGACGTTTCTAGCAGCATGGACTATCAACTCGCAGACATTGACTGTGGTTTCCCTTGACGCTGAATCACAGAAAGGAGCGCCTGCGACGGCGTACTGGACGACGAAACTGGGTGCACGAATGGCAAAACATCAGTGTTTCTGATGAATCCAGGTTCTGTTAACAGCATCATGATAGTTGCATCCGTGTTTGGCGACATCGTGGTAACCGCACATTGGAAGCGTGTATTCGTCATCGGCATATTGGCGTATCAACCGGCGTTGATCCCTGCGAAACCCTACACTTCAGCAGGATAATGCACGACCACATGTTGCAGGTCATGTACGGGCCTTTCTGGATACAGAAAATGCTCGACTGCTGCCGTGGTCAGCACATTTTCTAGATCTCTCACCAATTGGAAACGTCTGGTCAATGGTTGCCGAGCAACTGGCTCGTCAGAATGCGCCAGCCAGTACTCTTGATGAGCTGTGGTATCGTGTTGAAGCTGCATGGGCAGCTGTACCTTTACACGCCATCCAAGCTCTCAATGCCCAGGCGTATCAAGGCCGTTATTACGGCCAGAGTTGGTTGTTCTGGGTACTGTGTTCTCAGGCTCATTGCTTCCAAATTGCGAGCAAATATAATCACATGTCAGTTCTAGTATAATATATTTGTCCAATGAATACCCGTTTACATCTGCATTTCTTCTTGGTGTAGCAATTTTAATGGCCGGTAGTGTATGCACTACGAAGTTCATTTCTGTTTAAGTGCCCCTCAATCATGGCATGACATAAATAAAATCACCAGTTTGATATTTTTCTATCTGCAGCAGTTCATTGAAGAATTTTGTCTTGTTTTCGAAATGTCCTGTGACGTCTGCGCCGGTGGGCTACAAGTAAACTGCCAGTTGTCTAAATGTAATGTCCGGTGATCGATTCCTCTTATTACCAAAATATTATTATAGCATCTTTGGTATGGATGCTGATGCCACGAGTTTAATGGTAGCGCAGCTAGAATATATTTAATTTTCTTACATAACGGTAATAACAGTTCCTTCCAGTAACGTATTGCCACAGATTTCTTGGGAAGCTATCTGCCTCTGAAAGTCACTTGCGCCAAAATTTTACGGGACGTACTTGCTGGCACCTGGCAGCTGCTGAGTGGGTGGCGCTGCGCATCCTCGAACTCAGTCGAAAGGGCCAGCTACCTGTCACGTCCATGTACAGACAAGTAAAGATTACAATTCCATAAAAACAAGATAATTTATTTAAGAGAAAGAGATTCACAAATTGAGCATGGGGAGCACGCGTTGGTTCATCTCTAGCGCTTATGCAAGCAGTTATTCTTCATGGCATTGATTAGGAGAAGTGTGTGTGTGTGTGTGTGTGTGTGTGTGTGTGTGTGTGTGTGTGTGTGTGTGTGTTTGTGTGTGTGTAGGGGGGTGGGGAAGCGGGGGATGGGGGTGGGGGGGGGAGAAAGTTGGCAACCTTGCTGGACAACGTAGGGCTTGGCAAGCATGCACACAAGCGGCAGAAAGTCTCTCCGTGTGCGTGCGTTATCTTGCTTTCGACGGTGAAATAAAATCGTAGACATTATATCTAAACACAAAAGTGAACCCTAAAAATCAGCCCTCTTGCTGATAGCATAATATAAATAATATGTATTACACGTTTTCGTTGTGAGAGGTCACATACTCCTGTTGATGTGGCAAGTACCCGGTTATGCATATATCAGTATTTGTCTATGTTGTAGTACAGCTTAGATATGTAGGCACAACCTTCCATATGACTTACACCTACTGTAGTGCCTCTGAATTTCGACGCAAACTCTGGAAACCCTAGGCTTTCCACTGTCTCGAACACCTGATATTTTATGTACGAGAGTGAGAGATGGAAATGGATCTACTGCGCTACGGTTTACGTGTGTGCAGGACGGGCGTGTGTTACGAGACGGCTAAAGTTGTGGCGGCCTATCGGCTTTCATAAGTGGTGGCCGCGCACGCCTTGGAAGCCGTATGTCAGTACAAGAAGTAATCCAGGACTACTAGTTGGCAGTGAAACAGTACTGACTGTAGGGAACCAATGAAATATATTTTATCTAGAGACTCATATACTTTGTTGTTTGGCTTGCTAGGAGCAAGAACTGTTTTCACAAGGGTTACTAAAACCGAAAGAGACTGTAATGGTAGAAGTTAAGTACTAAAGTTTTTCAGAAGTAGTTGATTTGCGATAATTGAAAGAGCATATGAAACTTGTGTAGTGTCTTATTGTGAAGAAGAAATGTAGCGGAGTTGATATTGAAGTATTCTGAGAGTAATGAATCATTTTAAGGGTAGCGAAGTAGTTCAGTAATATTTCCCTAAGAAGCACATAATCTTCGGAGAAGAAGTATTGTGAAGATCGACGCAGTCGTCTGTCCTGAGAAGAAGATCGGCTGCACACAAACTTAAATCAACAGCGAGAGACGTATGAGTCCTGCACCACAGCATCACACAGTCTGCGTTTGTCAGGAAAACGATAGACTACGTATAGCAAGTTTTGTGAGGTAAAACACTGTCAACTAAAGGGCAGTTCTATTCTTGTCATACTTGAATTGCGATTGTTTCTCGTCTCACCCCGCCTACCGTACAACAGTTGCAGTCAATGCTATTATACACACCTCTTGTTAATAATTATACCTCAAGGCATAAGTAATGTACAAGGGAATATTTGATGGTATCTACTGAACATACGCACGGTATGTTCTAATTTGCCAACGTTCAGCGCATGTCATCCCTATACCTCCCCACCCCTCGCCCATAATGCAATGCTTTATCATTTATACGACTGAAATGTGTGTGGATTTTGGTGTGTGGTGCAGTGTAGAGCCTGCGCGCTCCGCGCGTTTGCGGTCATCACGCGCCTCAAGAACGAATTAAACCATAGGAGGGTAAACACCTTAACGTTCTTGTTATGTCTGCACGGATGAGAACGTGTGATGTGCACTGTGAGATGTATTTCAATGTAAATAAAGTACAGGTTTGTAATCGTTACTAATCTTAAAGGCCACTCACTAAAGTAATTAACAATAATTGTGAATGAGAATTATTTAAGCTCTGATAACACGGTAACGTGTAAAAGCCATCTAGGGCTGTAACACTGTATACGAGTGTTAGTCCAATAATACGTTTCAATTGTACCTTAAACGCCATTTAACGTGGGTTTTTGGTGTTTGAAATGTATCCATTTCATGCAAACAAATATGCTACTATGTACTGTGTTCTTGTGACGCCACAATATTCAGGGTGTTCCAATGATAGTGAGCGGGCCTAATATCTTGCGAAACAAGCATCAAACGAAAAAACTACATAGAACGATACTCGTCTAGCTTGAAGGGGGAAACCAGATGGCGCTATGGTTGGCCCGCTAGATAGCGCTGCCATAGGTCAAACGGATATCAATTGCCTTTCTTTAAATAGAGCCCCCACTTTTTATTACATATTCGGCTAGTACGTAAAGAAATATGAATGTTTCAGTTGGACCACTTTTTTCGCTTTGTGACAGATGGGGGCTATAATAGTCACGAACGTATAAGTACGTGGTATCAGGCAACATTCCGCCAGTGCGGACGGTATTTTCTTGGTGATACATTATCCGTTTTAAAATGGACCGTTCACCAATTGCGGCAAATGTCGATATCGTGTTGATGTACTGCTATTGTGATCAAAATGCCCAACGAGCGTGTGCTGTGTATGCTGCTCGGTATCCTGGACGACATCATCTAAGTGTCCGGACCATTCGCCGGATAGTTACGTTATTTAGGGAAACAGGACGCGTTCAGCCACACGTGAAACGTAACCACACCTGCAAAAAATGATGATGCCCAAGTAGGTGTTTTAGCTGCTGTCGCGACTAATCCGCAGGTCAGTAGCAGACAAACTGCGGGAGAATCGGTAATCTCAAAAACATCGGTGTTGAGAATGCTACATCAACATCGATTGCACCCGTACCATATTTCTATGCACCAGGAATTGCAAGGCGACGACTTTGAACGCCGTGTTGAGTTCTGTCACTGGGCACAAGAGAAATTACGGGACGATGATAGATTTTTTGCACGCGTTCTGTTTAGCGACTAAGCGTCATTCACCAACAGCGGTAACGTAAACCGGTATAATATGCACTACTGAGCAACGTAAAATCCATGATGACTGCGACAAGTGGATCATCAGCGACCTTGGCGGGTTAATGTATGGTGCGGCGTTATGGGAGGAAGGATAATTGGCCCCCATTTTATCGATGGTAATCTAAATGGTGCAATGTATGCTGATTTCCTACGTAATGTTCTACGGATGTTAGTAAAAGATGTTTCACTGCATGACAGAATGCCGATGTGCTTCCAACGTGATGGATGTCCGGCACACATCTCGCGTGCGGTTGAAGTGCTATTGAAAAGCACATTTCATGATAGGTGCATTGGTCGTCGAGGCTCCATGTCATTCCCCATAGCGCTATCTGGTTTCCCCCTTCAAGCTAGACAATTTTCAATTTTTATAGTTTTTTCGTTTGATGATAATTTCGTGAGAGATTTGGCCAGGTCGCGATCAATGGACCACTCTATATATATATATATATATATATATATATATATATATATATATATATCGCCATTTCCGCAAGGTGATTTATGTTTTAAATATTTTAATCAAGATAAACTTTTTATGATGTTCAATTTTCTATCCACATATCAACTTAGCGGCAGGTCCCACTTAAATGAACAAATTTCGTGCCAAACAGATTTTTCAAGGTATGTAAAAGTGCAATTCCACCTTGGTTATTTGTAATACCAAACTAAAGCTTTCATCTCAAATATTTCGTCTCGACACAATTATGAGACATGCTCCATGTATATGCACTTTTTTTACAGACCTGAAGATGACAGAAAAGTCTGTCGATACCAGATGTTTTAAATAAAGAAGTATTTATACCATACTAGCCTTAGAAAGGTATTAACGAGTAAAGCAGATAGCTCCTTCTGTCTTCTCAGAATGAGAAAAGTCAATAATACTGAGAGTGGTACCGTGCTCATTAATGATCAAAGAATAATATACTGTTTTGGCCACTCTTTTACAAAATGTTACGATGTAGTGATACTTCTGTGTCCTGCCAGAAGGATTAGTAAACTCAACTAAAGGACGCTGAGACTCATGTAGCTTGAATAAGCCCTGTGGAAGTTCTGTAATGAACGATATGGCAGCAGTGTTTCACATAAGCGTCCTGTCTAAAATTGAGTTTGCTGTTACCTCCAAGCTTAAAAGGAAAGAAATATTCGATCATCGTCGTGTGGTTAGTGGAAGGAAACTCCACTGCAAGGACTGCATGAATACGGCAGTCTACTACCGCTAGTATCGGCTGCGCTGTAGTTCGATGTGTCGGTGTTACGCGGCCAATGGTAACTGCAGTACTGGACAACGTGCAGACATGCATGCCTCTTAGCAGCAGACAGCGCTGAACACTGACCGTGGACGCCGTGTGACCCGCATTTACAGTCCAGTGAACACGTTACCGCCCGGTGTGCGTTCTAACGCCCTCCGATAGACGTGACACACCGCGTACTGTCTATCACGCTTCTGTAATTACCGCAGTGTAGGTTGCTTTACGCTAGAAAGTGTTTTACCTGGACGAAACGTTTGGATACGCCGGATGATTAATATTGGAGTGTAGTTGCTCACAGAGGTCCATTGCGGGCTGTAATTATCACACGGCAGCGATCCTTGTTAGATAAGCTAATGTGTTGACACGGAACCGATTTACGCTTGAACAAATTACCTCAAATTTTCACCGTCTGGTGCAGATGTGCCGCTGTACAGCATCTCGTCAGCATCTTCATACAATATTAAACAAATTATGCAGGAGGCGGCTAAAAATAAAATCAAGATTATGCCATTCGCACCTGTTTGACCTCTTCTGTCCTCGCCCCTTTGCTAATCCATTAAATATGCTCAAAGTTCCTTACGTCTTTCATGCATTCACAGTGCCATATTAGCACCTCGTTGCCCAGAATTGGAACTAATGTTTTTTCACTGTAAGTTCGATCTGCAAACTTTCGCTGCCCTATTATGGAGCCTCTAAGCAAGCTCACTCGAATCTGCAGGGTGCTATCTGGTGTAAAGCACATTGACATGACAAACGTTTTTGTCCTTACAACGCGTCACAATTGATTAACTTTCATTATATATACACGCTCAAACAAGAGAGTAGTCATGAAGGACTGTCTCATAATTTAAAAATATTATACCAGGTTGAATCTGCAAACCCATTTTTATATCTCACTTTTACTCGAGGAGTCCGATCGCCTTGTCCTAGATCACCTTATTTTAGATACCTCTGTAACGTTTTGTGCCACCTAATTTCTCTGAGAAATGTGGAGATCGTAAAGTCAATGAAAGTCAACAGCTGTATGGAGTCGTTAAGAAATAGAGTCCATCCTGCCAACTTTTATTAAAATTTTGCTTAAACATTTGAGCAACAGTTTATATGATTTCGTGGCAATTAGGAGCATTATAATTCTACTAGCAATATCAGAAAGCATCTGAGGAACCGGGCAGCTGTCTTATTCATTGTCTACACTTACATCTACACATACACTCCGCAAGCCACCCAGCGGTGTGTCGCGGAGGGCACTTTACGTGCCACTGTCATTGCCTCCCTTTCCTGTTCCACTCGCGTATGGTTCGCAGGAAGAACGACTGCCGGAAAGCCACAGTGCGTGCTCGAATCTCTCAAATTTTACATTCGTGATATCCTCGGGAGATATAAGTAGAGAGAAGCAATATATTCGATACCTCATCCAGAAACGCACCCTCCCGAAATCTGGACAGCCAGCTACACCGCGATGCAGACCGCCTCTCTTGCAGAGTCTGCCACTTGGGTTTGCTATACATCTCCGTAACGCCATCACGCTTACCAAATAACCCTGTGACAAAACGCGCCGCTCTTCTTCTGGTCCTCTCTATCTCCTCTGTCAACCCGACCTGGTACGGATCCCACAATGATGAGCAATACTCAAGTATAGCCCGAACGAGCGTTTTGTAAGCCACCTCCCTTGTTGATGGACTATCTTTTCTAAGGACTCTCCCAATGAATCTCAACCTGTCACCCGCTTTACCAACAATTAATAACATGTGATCATTCCACTTCAAATCGTTCCGTACATATACTCCCAGATATTTTACAGAAGTAACTGCTACCAGTGTTTGTTCCGCTATCATATAATCATACAATAAAGGATCCTTCTTTCTACTTATTCGCAATACATTACATTTGTCTATGTTAAGGGTCCGTTGCCACTCCTTGCACCAAGTGCCTAGCCGCTGCAGATCTTCCTGCATTTCTCTGCAATTTTCTAATGCTGCAACGTCTCTGCATACTACAGCATCATCCGCGAAAAGCCGCATGGACGTCTGGTAAAATTTATTGGACAGGGGTAAGATTGATAAATTGCTGTCCTTTTATGTAACTGGCTTTGTGTGTTTGTAAATGTTTCCGGCTTCAAGAACTGATACTGACAAGTGGTACCTAAACGTATTTTATTTCCAACGATTGGCAGTTATCCATACAATACTTTTAATTTAGATTTCTTTCACATCCAAGCAGTTAGCATATTTCAATAGCATATCCCAAGAACATCATTTATACTATTAGTATTATTAGGACGTCGCTTTTGTTATTCGATGGTCTCAAATTATAATGTAATTAAAAGCACGATACATAAAGAGTTAAAAATATATATAAAATATTCGCAAAACAATTGTTCACTTCCCAGTAACTTTAGGCTGAAACGGAAACTTAAAAATTTGAAGTTTAAAACTGAACAACTGAGATAAAACTGCTCAATATCAACAAACAAACCTACGAATTTCGCTGCATTATTGCTCCCCGAAGTGGACAAACAGGTAAAAGAAATTAAACAACGGCTCATTTATCCATAATGTCACTAGTTTGAACACTGCCAGACATGTCAGTTCTTGAAACTTCCTGGCAGATTAAAACTGTGTGCCGGACCGAGACTCGAACTCGGGACCTTTACCTTTCGCGGCCAAGCGCTCTACGAATTGAGCAACCCAAGCACGACTCACGCCCCGTCCTCACAGCTTTACTTCTGCCAGTATCTCGTCTCCTACCTTCCAAACTACAGCTGTGAGGACGGGGCTAGAGTCGTGGGTAGCTCAGATGGTAGAGCGCTTGCCCGTGAAAGGTAAATGTCCCGAGTTCGAGTCTCGGTAATGTACAAGGTTTTAATCTGCCAGGAAGTTTCATATCAGCGCACATTTCTCTGCAGAGTGAAAACTCATTAATGTCAGTTCTTGTGTCTTCACTTCGTTACATTATTACACAACCATGAAATCTGAAGTGCAGAAATAGTAGCTCTTAAACTTTTTAAAAAGATGCAAATTTATTGAAACAAAATAAATTAAAATTAAAATTCTTTTAGATATATGTGGTGGTATCTTTCAAGAGCAACAGTACACCATGTAACCCCTTTCAGGCGCAATGAGAGCCTACAGCCTTGTCCTGAAGCGCACTCTTTAAAACAGCGCTGCCCACATTCGGGAGTGCTGCTTCGACAGCGGTGCGTAGAGACGCGACGTAGGTGTGTCTCGTCTTATTGGCAACTCATTCGACTCCTCTCCGGGCTATTCGGGGGCCATAACTCCTTTGACAACCAAATGTCAATTTTATCGGAGGACCAGGTTTGGACTAAATGGCTCGTATGAGGTCTTCCTCTGCCATCCGAGGCATTGTTCATTCGATTACATTCTATACATACGCCAATTTCCTCATCGATTGCCCCGGTTCCTCCGAATTCAGCACCTGAGCCTATTCGGTAAGTGTCGCAGTTCGTGACACGCGTTTCCTCAAATGAGGTTTCCTCGCCGCGTTGGTGGAACCTCCCCAGACTTCTCCGAGGCATTATACTTGGCCACAATATCGTAAGCAGTTGATCTCGGTACCCGAAAATTCAAACTATTTCGGTGGGCGAATGCCCAGTACGAAGACATTCGATAATCGCAGCTCTTCGGTTGTACTCTACATTTGTTCGTAACGTCTGGGCCATTTTGACGTCGTGACTGTTTACTTGCTGCCTATTGCTTTTAAGAACGCCAGTTGCGACCTCTGGCGGAAATACTACAGTGCGGGAAATTCAGATCTAAATTGTCCTGATTCAAGAGTAGAACGCTGTATAGCGCCAAGTTGCAAGCCACAGAGTTTGACAAGGTCGAACTTAATCGAGTGGGCGTCTTTTCGACATTGAAACTACATCCTGTTTTCAGTATCTCCTACGGCATTCTGTTATATTTTCTTTTATTGTCGTATTCGCACCACATATTAAGTAAAGATGTCTGCATCTACAGTTTGCTGCTGGGAGCCCACTACAACAGACCTGTCGTGTAAAAATACGAGAACAACAAGCTAGCACACGTCTTCTACAAAACGGTGAACTACTTTTGTTATACAGTTACGCAGCAACGGGAGGGGGCAACCCAGTTGCAGTCAATGATGCATGACGAGGACATATACTGCTGCATATTTATTTTGTGTTGAGAATTGGCGTTGGAATCCCCAGCCCAGTGAACTGGGTCGCTCTCTTTCTCTAGATTAATACGGATCTGTACGAAGAATGACAGAGAGCAGATTGTTGATATTATAGAGGCACGATTTTACTAAGTTTCGGAACTATCTTGACCGGAAAAGAGAGACTAAACCTTTGCCATATCGACACTTCATATTACGAAAAACAAAACAACTCAAGCTGTTCAAGGTGATTTAATGATGGTGTTGCAAACATTCAGAGATGATGTAGAGGGGTAAAAGGATCACTTTCGGATAAGGGACCCTAGTAGGGTAACGCTGGGCGTGAATCCGTTCAAACTACACAGGGGATGTTAGAACGTGCATCACGGAACGTTGACCGTGGGGTATGCCACTTTGAAAAACTGTAGGAAATGTAGCACCTTGTCAAACTTATGCAGGTGAATGGAATTCATTATGTACCACAGACTTAGAACTTTCGGTCTATCTGGCTTTAAGCTACGTGCACTGTTTATAGCCCATCAACAGAGGAATTATTTGAGGGTGTTGGAGAGTAATCAGTGACAGTTCTGTGCGATGGTCAGGGCTCGGAAGTTGGGGCCCTTAGTCTGAGCTCTGTGCGACGATAATATGGAACCTCAATACATTTTTGCTTATACATTTCGACTTAGTCGTTTCTGGACTAGGGTATGTTACCTGGAATTGATACATGTACCCTTGTCCATCATCGCTCAAAGTTTGTAACATCGTCATGGGATAACCCTGTAGGTGGGATGATCTACTAGCAGATTTCCATTAAAAAGAAGTCTGGCGAGATTCCTTCAGAAACAAGCCTCTGCGGCCGCCCAGTCAACTTTTCTTCTGTGCATCTACCAACACAGGAAACATGAGCCTTGCCTCCTCTGTACAAGGATCAAATGTGCTGTCTCCCGCTGCTGTGTCGATATCGAGACACTATAGAGGGGGTGAATGGTTGCGTCACAGGTAAAGGACTGCAGTAATAAAGGGAAAAAATCAAACTTCTTTGACTCTCATTTTAGGTCACTCAGTATCTACGTCAGCTGAGTTACGAATCACATACCTTTTTCGAACGTTATTTAATGTTCCCACAATGTTGGACGCTAAACCTTAGCACTCTCAAATGGCCGGTAAATTGTGAAGCAATGGTAAATAAATCAGAATAGCATCTAATTCAACACGTTAGAGTTCGTTTGGCGCTGCTCCAGGGGACACACAAGACTTTGGTAACCACATACGGCGTCTTAGTTAGAGATTCTTCAAGAGAGGATATAGATGGCACTTATCAGCCTACCTTTCACTCATCATTATGTCAGCACAAACTCCATGTTAAGAAAATTCTGTCACCCCTATGGCTAGCTGATGTTTCTTCCCACATTTGTTTCAGATGCTCAATGCACCTAACAAATGTGACAGTACGAAAGTTGAGTGGTTTAAGTATGGTGAAATAATGGATGAAAAAATTTTTATCGTTAGTAATGTGCAGTCCCCACAAACAAATATATTCAGGGATGATGTTAACGACGCAGCATCATTTCTGTCCACAGAACAGGATATTAAGAGAAGACAGCCAGGAATCAGATTGTTGGAGGAATCAAGAGCGTTCACGTTGGGTAGCGGAAAGAAGGCAAGCATTTTGTAGACTTAGGCAGCAAGCAACACAGCGGAACTACATCGCTTACAAAAGAACGAAAGCGGCCTATAAAGTCTTTCACAATACCTGAAAGAAATAACAGTGCAAGAAAGTTTGCGATCAACTATCAAAAACCATCACTATCGTTCAGATGCTGGCAAATGGTTTCCTCGCTGAAAAGATAAGTGGGACATCCCAAGCAGTTGCAGAGTTAGACGCGTTTTCAGACGCCATACCTCCTCGCACAGCAATGTATGAGTCAAATGAATTAACGTCGTCTGGTACAATTGACAATGTTCGTTTTTGTTTAACTAATCCCTTTCATTTCAACTAATTACACAAATCCCTACAATACACAGCGGACATATTACCTGGATACGAACAGATCAATTATTCCATGGTCATAAATTCGTACGACAGCGATAAATGCGTTCCCGTGAGCATTTTCAACGATATCTGGATAGATCGCACCATTCCAGAGGATTGGACAACTCTAATTGTAATGGTTCAAATGGATCTCAGCACTGTGGGACTCAACTTCTGAGGTCATCAGTCCCTTAGAACTACTTAAACGACTGATGACATCAGATGTCAAGTCCCATAATGCTTAGAGCCAAACTACTTAAACCTAATAACCTAAGGACAGCACACACATCCATGGTCGAGGTAGGATTCGAACCTGCGACCGTAGCGGTCGTCATGTATGCTTAATACCTCTGAATGTCTCATCGAGCTCCACTTTCAATGTTCCCTAGAAGATCAAGACCTGCTACTACGAACACAATACGACTCCTATAATGATAAAAGTACTATGGACTATATCACATCCCAAGCATTAGATATGTTGAGAAAAAGTCTGTCAGTAACGAGTACCTTCTTTATTTATATATTTATTCAAGAGCTTATCATAATGACATGATCGCTGATCTAATTGAAACATTGAAAATGCTACACATTACAGAAGGACTCGCGAATTGTATATGGTTTTGTCAGATGTTATCAATATACATCTGAGATTAGTAAAACACATTATACGGCCCTCGCATAGTGAAAGAAAGCCTTTCACAGCGTGTAATATTAAGTCACTTATTGCAAACACAGTATATCTCAGATCTGGAGATTACATATGGTCCAACATCAAAGTCCTTCAGTATGTGGACGAAGTCTTTATAAACGCCCATCCACCAAGTTCTTTGGTGACATCGTATGAGTAGTGCTTGCCAAAAGGGAGTTAGGTAATGGACTTACTCTGTCGCCGGGAAAGACGGTACTGGTTAGATTCCCGGGCAAAAGATGTAATTTCTTCTCTACATAAATACGACTTGGCCCACAAAGATTTCCCGTACAGTTGCATGTTAAACTATTTGGAGTCTATTCTGAATGGAAACTAACGTGGAATCGTCACACCGAGTATCTAATAAACAATACGGAAAAACTATAAATGTACAGAGTCCGTAATGAAAGTTACAGTTTGAAAGCGCTGCGGAAAGAGAACCACTGCTCAGAATGATGTAAAATTTGTAAAGCGTATTATTGAGGCATGAGGAAGCGTCAAGAAACAAAAATAAAAAAGGGAAATTTGACCAACAGTATGCGCTGCAAGTTTCAGAATATAAACATCGAAAGACCCACGGCACATGACAGTTCCTCAGTTTGCGTAGGGGCGCCCAACAGGACTGTGTTCATGAAGACTCGCGTGATGTTGGTAAGACCGTTTTACAAGAACGGTGACTGCACGCCACGCCAGTAGCCCTGCAAAAGTTTTCGAAACTCGAGGGTACGAAAAAAGGTATTGGTCTGATTTCTGCTATGGATCTGGAGAAATGATTACAAAAATTCGAAGAGGAAGGATCATTTGAAGTGCAATGAGGAGGAAAGCAGTTGATCCGACGTCTGTCGAAGACGTAGCCACAGCGTTGTAGGAGGCTCCGAGCGGTGGCGTAAACAGGCATTGGCTGGGGCATTGCCCGGATGTTGGCCATGCCTGCGATCACGGCGCATAAAATCTTACACCCTGCATTGCTGTCTATACAAAACAAGCCATCTTCAGGAGTTCCTTCCAGCTGATCTGTCAGTAAGACAAAGGTTGGCTCCAGAATTTCTTGTTCACATGGAAGTGGACAATGACGGCCATGGAATGTTCTGTGGAAAGAAGAAGCCCATTACCACCTCTAAAGGACATGTCAAAGAGCAGAACTGCAGAATATGAGCAATGGGAAATCTGCAAGCACATCAGCTGCTACCACTTCACTCTGTGACTGCACTGTGGGAGCTGACGGCGCCGTTCATCGTAGAGCTGTACTTTTTCGAGAATATGAGTCCTTTTGGTCCTGTCACTGGTAAACGTTGTGGGAATCCATTGCGCACCAAAGTCATTCAAACCATTCAACAGCACATGCGTGTGGGTAAGATAGTTTTTAAGGCAAAATGGTGTTACCCATCTCCCTACAGTTTGGCCGTCCAGATCGACTGATCTTAACCCGTGTGACTTCTGAATGTGGGGTTATATGAGAGAAGCTGTTTCGAGTGCTCCAATTACGAACATACCTGAACTCAAGACACGGATTGTGCAACCAATTGTGAAGGTGACCCCGAGACACTCCGATCTATTGAGAATCGTGCTGTTTCCCGCTTTCAGCTTACAGCAGAAAAAGGTGGGCAACATACTGAATACGTGTTTTACAACTCTCACGCCAATTAGAAACCAATGTAATTTTGTTTTTTATGTGGTTTTTAACCTCGGATGTTTTCCATCCTAAGACGTACGACCTTGTCAAGTCTATGTGTTTACCTAACTAACAGTGCGACAACTGCTGACACAGAACTTGTGCACTCATGCACCTTAAACAGTACGTGTGGTGCCACATGGAACTCAAACCATTACCGACGTATTGCGGTTCATCTGTCATCTTCAGCCAACCCCATTTGTAATGAGATGCATAGGGGGTCGTCTATGGGTAAGATTTTTGTTAAATTATTTTGGTCCATGGTGCTGCACCCTGCATTAATAACAGGATTTTCAAACTTGACGTCATTCTGAGTAGTGGTTCTCTTCCTATAGCGTTTTCAAAATGGAACTTTAATAATATTAAAAACAATTGCTATGGTCTGGTGGTTGATATAAAGCAAGACACCATAATGTAGTTGCATTATCTAGACGTACTACATCGTTGGGTGATTCGGCTAACTATCGGAACCACGAAATCATCTCCTACCAAGGGTTTGTTATTGAAGACTCCGAAATGCCGCTAAACAACCAGCTTACCAGCTTGGACGTGGTCTTCAGGCAGCTTCCCACATTCCACAGAGTGAATACCACCCGGGCTTGTGCCCAAGCTCCACCTCAGTTGCACGGTTCACAAACATTCAGAGAACTTTCACTCACTTTCCATTAATACTTCCGCACGCAGACAACTGCGGCACCTGGGAGTGGCAGTGTGACCGCAGGTAAGACATTCGGCCACCTCTTCAATTAATCTTGCGATATCTGTTAATAGCCATGCTGACCCCTCGCGATATGGGATAGAGGCACAAGAAAAAGAAGAAGGAAATTGAATTCTCGAGTGACAACTCATTATTAAATGAATCAATGCATGTCATTCCTTGGGGGTACAGTATCCCTGTATCAACTGATTTTCCATATTCCGTGTGATGATAATGATATGGAGTACTACATGTACGTCAGTATTACTGACTGCGTGACAACGACAATGAACCTCCCTGAAGGGGAGACGGCAACGAAACTAAACTAAATGGGTTGAGGCGGCCTGTGATCATCTTTCGGTGTTTAAAATACCTAAAGAAGTTTATAATAATCTTAGCATTGTGAGCTCACTTACGAAGCGTGACGTTGAACCCCCTCTGACCCGAATGCATGTACTGACACGAATGGGAAGCGTGTCATAAATTCGTAGCATTCTGTCCTGAGACAAGCTAGCACACAGCTCTTGGAACTCGTTATTGATATCCTGGCTACTAACACTGAGCTGCGGTTGACATTCGAACAGGTCTCGTAAATGTTGTATTGTGAACTGGGTACCTTACGGGTAGAGGGAATTCCTCTACATAATGCAGACAGTTCACAGAGACATGTGCAAATTTTGGACGGAAAATGGATCCAGGGTCCTGTCGGATGAGAGGTAACACGACATAAAATAGAATACCTCTGACTTACTAGCGGCCGTTACCTTAAGTCATACCCAATGGCAACCCACACCTCGATGCCGCGAACAACACCGCCGTGCGTCTCCAAAATACTGGATGATTGGGACACTTCCCAAGTCACCTAAATAATCGCTAACTAGGATACTTGTGCAGAAAGGGGACTCATTGCTGAAAATGATGCCATTTATCAGCATTTTATGCTTCCCAGTCACGGCACCACTCCAAAAGTAGGCGTTGCTGCTGTGGTGTTAGCGACAGCCTACGTTTGGGACGTTAATTCCTTACTCCAGCTGCTGTTGGGCTCCGATCAATTGTGCAGGATGGCACATGTTGCTGCACGGCGTCCATTAACTGTTCTGAGGTGGCGAGCTCAGAAGTGAATAGCTTATGATGTGTCGCGTGTACAATACGGCTAATGTTCCTGTGTTACGGTGGTCAGACGTGGTCACCCAGAAACTTGAAGGCGAGTATACTTGTCGACACGCTTCAAAGGGATCCAAGATTGAGTTAGTCTTACATCTGAAATCTTCACAAATCTGGATATTCCATCATTCGGCCTCCAGGCCAAATGGAGGCTCTTAATGTGGCCCTTTTAAACACTGTAAGGTGCTGATAACGCTGTCTCACTGGAGTGCACGACGTCTCCTTGCCCTTCCCAATTTTCACTTAACATTTGACTGTGTTCAAGCCACATTTATGCCGTACTAATCTACATCTACATACATACTCCGCAAGCCACCATACGGTGCGTGGCGGAGGGTACCTCGTACCACAACTAGCATCTTCTCTCCCTGTTCCACTCCCAAACAGAAGGAGGCAAAAATGACTCCCTATATGCCACTGTACGAGCCCTAATCTCCCTTATCTTTGTGGTCTTTCCGCGAAATATAAGTTGGCGGCAGTAAAATTGTTCTGCAGTCAGCCTCAAATGCTGCTTCTCTGAATCTCCTCAGTAGCGATTCACGAAAAGGACGCCTCCTTTCCTCCAGGAAGGGTATCAGACGGATGCCATATTTCCTTACTTTCGGAAAGCGGTGCCCCACTGAAGACTCCTAACTAGGGTACGAGCATATGGGATTGGTTCCCAAATAAGTGAGTGGCTCGAAGACTTCGTAAGTAATAGAACCCAGTACGTTATCCTCTCTGAGTTCATCGGAGGTGAGGGTATTATCTGGAATGCCCCAGGAAAGTGTGGTAGATGAGCTGTAGTTTTCTATCTACATAAATGATCTTTTGCATAGGGTGGAGAGCAATGTGTGGCTGTTTGCTGATGACTTGGACAGGATTTATGATTGGTGTAAAGAATGGCAGCTAACTCTAAATATAGATAAATGTAAATTAATGCAAATGAATAAGAAAAAGAATCCTGCAATGTTTGAATACTCCATTAGTATTGTAGCGCTTGACACAATCACGTCGATTAAATATTTGGGCGTAACATTGCATGGATTGATTCACTGCGTAAGAATTGTCTCTTTGAGATACTCTGTCCCACACGTCTTCCTACTATCACCTGCCCCACTTCAGTCACAAGCATATCCTATTCCATCAAAGATATCATTCTGTTGCAGGATAATGTCTGGGCACACGTTGCCAATGTTGTTTCGACTATGCTGCAGAAGTTTCACTGGGACATCATTGCAGATGCTCCGTACAGTAGCGACATCTCCTCGTGCATTTTCGATATTTCTGGAGCCCTGAAGAAAGATATTCGTGGCTCTCAACTTGCTTAGGATGTAGTGAGGCACACAACTTTTTTTCACCTGTCTCATTTTCATTTGATTGCCCGTTAATTCTGGTACATCTGCTAGCTATTGAAATCACAGTCGTGGCGCATGAACACATTTAGTAGGAGCACTGGCAGAACATGTTTTCGTTTCTAATGAGTGGGTGTGGTAGCACATTCGACACTTGCGGTCTTACAATGTCTCATTGACGGAGAAATCCGAAAAATATATCCAACGCATGTTCGATTTTATGGAATTAAGTTCAGAGGTTCTAGGCACTGCACACGTTTATGAATACCGGAAGACAGAGATCGTGAACAGTTCTGAGGGCTAAATGCTGACGCCACGTGCTTAGTCTACGCAGTTCTGTCTCTTATCTAGGCTGGAAATTCTCTCTATTCCACTCTCTGCTGGCAGTTTAAAATAAATGATGCTTGGCATTTGAACATGATCAAAGTAAAAAATATAAAATTCAACAAACTCTGATTCGATGACAGCCTCTGGTGTATCATCACCACATATTTTCCTTATTAGCGTCACAATTTTTGCAAACCTTTGCGTATGTATGGGTGAACTACAGCCACTTAATGGGCTACAAATAGAGTGTAGCGACAAAAAGTCCTATTTTGGTGCAGAATAATCTCCACTTGGTTTCCGAGACTAGCAGGGCAGACGTAGTCGTTGGGGACATAGGCATGTGTAGAACACACAGAACACATACAGACTTTTTCCACTTTTTGCTACAACGGTGATTTTCAATTCAAGTTACAAAAATACTGCATGCAATCCTAGTCGTTACTCTTTTTCCTGCTTGAGTTCTTCTACTTGCAAACATCCTGATGTGTTTAAAGCGTAGAGCACAAATTATTAGTTTGCGTGGTACTCGCGCTATAACAAAACGCGTCTCACGTTCACACATTCGGTAACATCGCGCACAATTGAACAGTTAAAGGAACTTGCACCTGAAGGAAAGTACGCTCTATTACTCATCAAAGTGCTCCGTCTGATTAAAGTTTATGTCTCCGTTTCATGTTCTTTGCTCTTTCAAAGTAGTTTATCTCACAATTATCCAACAAATCGAACGAATTATTCTAGTACTATGACCGATAACGTAATGTAAAGTAACTGACATAATCTGTTTTAAGGTTTGATAATATTGTGTCCGATATCGAATTTTAATTCAATACTATATAACGTGATTCAGCAATAACTGTACACGTCCCATGTGTGTAATGTATGCATCAAAATAAGCGTAAAATGACTTTATTTAGGATTAAAGTAGTAGAGGAGGGATCAGAACAGCACCAGAAGGAACATAAAATTAATTACTTGTGAATCAGAAGTAACGCTATACACTTATGGGTATAGTGTATGGACAAAAAGAAGAGTAAAATGTAAAACAAAGTTTTGTTTGCAATTATTTTATTTGAGAGCTATGCAGTAGCGTAAGGATCACAAGTGCAACACAAACAACACAAAATTGATACTTCTCAGAATGCAACGACACGGAGGGACTCGAAATTCAGCACAACTACCTGGTGCAAATTTACCTCGGAACATGCTCAAAATGATGTTCATGTAGACGAAGATAGTGGCGTGATCGATGTCTTACCGCTCTCGGAGTACTGCAGGCTCTGGTCGTCTCATTCTGCACAACCGCACAGCCATTTTCAGCTCGCTACTGTAGGTGTGCTATATTCTCAGTTGCAACACCATACACAAGCTTCTTCAGATGGTCCCAGAAGTACAAGTCCATGGGATTAAGATCCGGAGATCTGGTGGGCAGAACAACTAGCCCTGAAAAACGTATCCACTCATCAGGATAAGCAATATTAAGATATTGTCTTGCCTGCTAACTGAAATGTGTGGGGGACCGTCGTGCATAAATCACAAATTGGCTCGTGTAGCGAATAAGTCATGATACTACAGTTCACCCACTTCACGTTCCAAAAAAGTGTTGATAGCTCTCACAGTCAGGTACCATGCACTCCGATTAACTAATTATCCGTTATACCAAGCAAACTATTAACTGCTAAACCATGTTGATATTCCAGTTCTGTAGCTTCTTGAGACGGCCCCAAATATAGAAGTCCATGGGGTTAAGATCCGGAGATCTCGAAAGGATTCTCATACGCCCACAAGTGCATGTTATGACAACGATAACTGCTACCATCCTTATACGATACCCGAAGACCGTTCAGTGGATCACCGGCTTGGCGCTCGCGCAACCACTGACAGAAATTCTGACGTCTGGTGTAGTTTACAGGTGTCAGCTCCTGGAACTGCTGTCTCCAAAGCAGGAACCATGCAAGTGACTTTGGAATCCCTACAGTGGCACTTATACAGCGGGTACTTAAGATCGGCTATTCATCTACCATTTCCAGTATGTTCTCTATACACACACCATCCAGTTGATGCCGACCAAAGAGTGGCGCACCATTAATACCATATTGCCTTAAATGCCAGCCCATAGCTGTGGAAGTCTGATGGTTTAGTACTCTTCTGCTTGGAAACATTTCCATATACCGTCATCTTCCGGCTCATGTGTTAACTTCTGTTCCTGCGTGAAGGAGGTACACATCCGCGCATTCACCGTTTGACTACACAATCGTACACTGCATCACCACTGCCGTCTATGAACTACTATCAGTCTGAATATACTTAGTAAGTCTGGTACCACTACGCTCTGACGGTACCGTAGAGTACAACTGACCACTATGAAAATTAAACGGAGGTATTTCCTGATAGAATCAGCCACGAAATGTAGAGCAGTGTACAAAGCAACATCAGTCGTTATACAAGCGAACACGACACGCCTAAATCCTGTAATGGCCCTTGATGTAAAGCCTGCTACAAATTACATTATGCACCATAAGAAGGAAATAAAGCAATTGCAGACAAAACTTTATTTAACATTTTACTCTTAATTTGATGCATTTATTACAGTAACTAAATGTGTACAGTCACTTTTGAATCACCCAATATAAAGGACAGAAGAAATAATTATTAGAACGGTTACCTAAATGGCACTCATGTTTGACGAACTTGAAATAAATAAGTAAAAGAAGCATAGTACCGACCAGCATTTAGATCAGGTGCCTCATTTTTCTTACAATACCACATTTTAAGACGAAATTTACAATTTAGAGTACACTACAAAGGCTCACTTAAATGCCTCAAAATTGCTACACTTCTGTTAATGACTGAAAAATTTCGGGGATTAAATGTTTAATACACTCACCTAGAACTATTTACACTATGTGATCAAAAGTATCCGGACACCTGGCTGAAATTGACAAGTTCGTGGAGCCTTCCATCAGTAATGCTGGAATTCAATATAGTGTTGGCCCACCCTAAGCCTTGATGACAGCTTCCACTCCAGCAGGCATACGTTCTATCAGGTGCTGGAAGGTTACTTGGGGAATGTCAGCCCATTCTTCACGGAGTGCTGCACTCGGAAGAGGTAACGACGTCGGTCGGTGAGGAATGGCACGAAGTTGGCGTTCTAAAACATCACAAAGGTTTTCTATATGATTCAGGTCAGGATTCTGTGCGGTTCAGTCCATTACTAGGATTTTATTGTCATGTAACCACTCCGCCACAGGCCTTCCATAATGAACAGGTGCCCGACGGAGGGTGGATGCATGTATTCTCGCTAACGGAGGACATTTTGAACATTTCCTGTAACAAAGTGTTTGATTTCACGCTGGGACGTTCTGTTGCTGTGTGTTTCCATTCCATGATCAATGTGATTTGAATAGAAGTAATAAAATGAGCTCTAACATGGAAAGTAAGCGTTTCCGGACACATGTCCACATATCATATTTTCTTTCTTTGTGGGTGAGGAATGTTTCCTGAAAGTTTGGCCGTACCTTTTTGTAACACCCTGTATATGTCAGTCACTAGTTGACGCAGAACGTACAGCTCTGTTGTATTGTGCAGTCCACTAATAATCCTTTTCGTTGCATTGCTAGATCGAGCCCCGATGCATTCTACTTGTCTACTTGACTCTCTGTAACCCACTGTATGTCTCATTGTCACGCGAAAGTACTTTTATCGCCAGATGCCATCAATTTTGCTTCAATCATACACGAATTCAGACTTCTAAAGATCGCATCATAGTGCCCTGGAGATCGAAGAAGCTTCTCATTTCTAATAAGGTTCTGTTGACTCTAAACATCGTAATTCTGTGAATGGAATAACTTTCGTTAAACAAAAATTGGTGCTCTGAATCAATCACTTGCTTTAATTGCTTTCATCTTATAACTTTATTCGGAATGTTTCTATCACCAGACTACTAACATTAATATCGTGTACGAAGTTTTGACATGGTACTAGCTGATGATTTTAATGATCTGAAACGCCTTACTAGGCACACAACTGCAATAAAGTTTGTTGGCGAACAAAACGAGGGAGTTATGAAATACTCCAAACTAACGGTTGCAAGGCACCTTACATACTTTGCCAAAAGTGGGTAAAAGCACAACTTCGCTGAAGCCTGCAAAAATACTGGCTTTTCTTTTACTGTTCCTGTATCATTTTACATAATGAAATAGAGTACTGATTAAAACGATTCCATACTAATCGAAAATATCCGGAGAAGTGATTATAGTGGATGGCAGATAGTGGAGCTTATTGAAGAAGAAAACATTTTTCAAATCCTATGTAAAGAATCATTCCGCTATTCATTGTTTTCAATTACTATAAAAACTCGTCCTGTTTCGTTGTACGTTATTACATTAATTTTTAGCACAAAATGTAATTCAAATGAGCAGAACGCTCCACTGAGAGCAGTGATTAAAATAAATAAGATAAATGGACGTCAATACGTTTCGCATATTACTTCCGTGTGCGAAAATCTCTACCCATCATAGTACTCATTTATCTTCGTTAAAACGCTTCATACCGTTAATATCGCAGTACCATATCGATTTGAGAATTTGTGCAGCAGTGAGAGATCGGGGGCGATTAACGTAATTTAAAGAAAAGTTTTGGAAAATATGGGGAACTTCAGAAAGTGAGTTATGTATTTATTATAGCAGGCGACGTAAGTTTTATTGGCAGTGCGTTACACTTCCAAGTCACACAGTTACGTGACATTACATGATGTAGTTACCAGTCTCAGAAAAAAAAAACAATCGGAACGTTCTAATAATAATTCTTCGGTTCCTCGACGATTGATATCCGCTGCTTTGTCACACAGCCATTCCAGAACCGTTTTGTGAACGTCTTTACCGTTCAAAATTTTAAGCGACTGAGTTCCTCGACGGCTTGTCCATTAACATCTGTGGACGAAGTCGATGGCTTTGCCTCTAAATGAGAATCTCTCTCGTCTGTGCGGCCTTGGTCATATGACTGAGCACCGTTTCACTATGGCTGGAGGTGCCACTACATTTCGTCCCTGTGCCACCAGAATTTCACAGTGTGTCATGAATCTGTGTGTAATTCAGACGTTCTGCGCAGAAGAATCTTACTCTAACACGCTCTGGGACGCAGCTCTTAATCGTACAACGGCAGAATTGCGTCTACAGGAAATCCGCAAATGTACTCTTTCCTGACAACTCGCAGTTCTCGTTGAGCAATGGTTTTAGAGTGGGCGACATAAGTAATTCACTTATTTAGGTCCCCTCGCACTACGTTTACCTATTTAGGTTTTCCTATAGGCCATACGCACTAAGAACTACAAATTAGATGTGTTGCAGCATAACTGTATAAATGCGCTTAGTCTGACATGCGTGAACAGTTGTTGTGTCAGCATTATCGTGCTCTGAAATTTGATACATTTTCTCGGAAAGAGTTAACAGTAATGAAGAACTGTATGTAGAAAAACGTTTTCACATTTGTCTGGCTATTTGATTTTAATCGTCGCAGTTGCAGTCTCGACCATACTGTCGTTTTCAAGAGGAAGAGTTCGAACTTACGTAAATGTCAACAAATTTTAACATTTTCTGGTATATATAAACATTTCACTATTGAACTAAGTTTCACTGTGCGTAATGCTGCTCAACCAGATTCGAAGAAATATTAGGGTTAACGTATTACCGACGTCTAGGTTACGAAAGACTTAGCGTCAATTTGTATTCGGAAAATATGGAGCAGGAAATATGCTACGTCGATCGCAGAGCAATTATCGCAGAATTTCCCTTAAGTCAGTTACGGAACCCACGGAAAACATTTAATTGATTGGCCGGAAGGAGGATTCCCGCCTTCCCTTGACCTCAATTTTTTTTCACCAAGGCATGAAGTGTATATGACTGAAGACATATATATTATATATATATATATATATATATGTGTGTGTGTGTGTGTGTGTGTGTGTGTGTGTGTGTTTACATATACTATTTACTTCACAGACATATATTACTCTCCTACTGCGCGATAAATGGTAAATCATTGGGAACTGTAGTAATGGTAAAATTCATGAAAAAAACTGCCCGGGGCATTTTTGAAGTGGAACAACGACTTTAAAATACTTGTAGGAAAAACAGGTTGAAGGTGGGAATCCAGTACTAAAACTGTAAGGATATTTAATTCATCCAGAAAATAAGCGGGTAACTAAAACGTTCTTTGGAATGGTAATTGCTGATCAGCCTGAGGAAATTACCTATTTTGATGAAGAAAAGAGATGGAGAAGATAGGTAGGGACTTCAGAAAGTAAAGAGGTCGTCCCACAGATTAGCACGGTTCTAGAAAGTATTACTCGTTGCGAAACTCAGCATGCTCTTTTATCACATGATATCCTACAAACCATGAATGAAAGGCAACAGGCAAATTCCATAAGCCTACATTTCCGAAAAGCATTTAACAAGGTGCCCCACTGCACACTGTTAACGAAGGTATGAGCATAAAGATGATATGAGACTGGCTCGAAGACTTTTTAAGTTACGTAACCTAAGACATCGACTTCGAGTGGTCATCATCAGGTATAAGGGTATCATCAGGTGTAAGGGTATCATCAGGTGTAAGGGTATCATCAGGTGTAAGGGTATCATCAGGTGTAAGGGTATCATCAGGTGTAAGGGTATCATCAGGTGTAAGGGTATCATCAGGTGTAAGGGTATCATCAGGTGTAAGGGTATCATCAGGTGTAAGGGTATCATCAGGTGTAAGGGTATCATCAGGTGTAAGGGTATCATCAGGTGTAAGGGTATCATCAGGTGTAAGGGTATCATCAGGTGTAAGGGTATCATCAGGTGTAAGGGTATCATCAGGTGTAAGGGTATCGTCAGGTATAAGGGTATCGTCAGGTATAAGGGTATCGTCAGGAGTGCTGTTATTTTATCTATACATATATGGTCTGGCGGAGAGTTTGAGCAGCTATCTACGATTGTTTACTGATGATGCTATGATTAATGGGAAGGTGTCACCGTTGACTGCCTATAGGAGCATACAATATGACTCATACAGTTTCTAGCTGGTGTGATGAATGGCATCTAGCTCCAAATGTTGAGAGATGCAAGTTAATCCAAACGAGTGGGAAAAACGAACACGAAATGTTCGAATACAGCGTTAACAGTATGCTGCTTCAATATTAACGTCGTTTAAATACATAAGCGTAACGTTGTAAAGTGATTGAAATTGAACGAGCCTATAAGGACTGTATCCGGGTTGGAGAATGGTCGGCTTCTGTTTACTGAGAGAATTTTACAAAAGTGTGGTTCATCTGTAGGGACCGTATGTGGGAAACATTCTTGAGTACTGCGTGATTGTTTGGGATCCGCAACAGGATTGAAGGAACACATCGAGGCAATCCAGGGCCGGTCTGTTAGATTTGTTATCGTTGGGTTCCAACAACATGAAAGTATTATCGAAATGCTTCGGGAACTCAAATGAGAAAAATGGTTCAAATGGCTCTGAGAACTGTAGGACTTAACTTCTGCGGTAATCAGTCCCCTAGAACTTAGCACTACTTAAACATAACAAACCTAAGAACATCACACACATCCATGCCCGAGGCAGGATTCGAACCTACGACCGTAGAGGTCGAGCATTTCCAGACTGTAGCTCCTAGAACCGCTCGGCCACTTCGGCCGGCTCAACTGAGAAACCCTGGAATCAGGGCTATATGCTTTTCGATGAGCACCATTGAGACAACTTACAGAACTGGCATTTGAAGCTGACTCCTTAATGAGTGTACTGCCACCAACGCAGACTTCGCTCGAGGACAAGAAAAATAACACAATGAGGCGACAAATGTCATGGGACAGCGACATAAACAAATACAGATGGCGGTAGTACCGCATACACAGGGTATAAAAGGGCAGTGCATTTTAGAAACTATCATTTGTACTCTCCATTACCAAAATCGTTAGGGAATTCTATGTTCCAAGATCCACAGTGTCAAGAGTGTGACGATAATTCCAAATTCCTGGCATTGCTTTTGACCGTTGACAACGCAGTGGCCGACGGCCTTCACTTACCGGCCGAGATCAGCGGCGTTTGTTGTGAGTTAACAGTGCTAACAGACAAGCAACACTTCATGAAATAGTCGCGGAAGTCAATTTGGAACACAGTGCGGCGGAATTTGGCGTTAATGGGCTACGGCTGCAGACGACCAATGCCTTTGCTGCTAGCAGCGTGTTTGTTGGGCTTACGACCATATCGTTTGGACTCTAGACGACTGGAAAACCGTGGCCTGGTCACGCGAGTAGCGTTTGCAGTTGGTAAGAGTGGTGGTAAGTTTCAAAAGTGGCGCAGAGCTCACGAAGCCATGGACCCAAGTTGTCAACAGGCCTTGTGCAAATGGCTGTAGCTTCATAGCAGTGTGGGCGGTGATTACACGGAACGATTGGGTCTTTGGGTTCAACTAAACTGATCATTGACAGGGAATGATTATGTTCGTGTATTTCGAGACCACCTACAGCCATTCTTGGAGTTCAACCTCCTAAACAATGGTGTACTTTTTATGGATGACAATGCGGCATGTCACATAGCCGCAATATTTGACCACTGGTTTGAAGTTCGTTCTGGACAATTCGAGCGAATGATTTCGATACCCATTATCGACCGACATGAATCCCTTCGAACATTTATGGGACATAATCGAGAGGTCAGTTCGTGCACAAAATCCTGCAGCGGCAACCCTTTCGCGATTATGTATGGCTACAGAGGCAGGATGGCTCAAAATTTCTGAAGGAGTCTTTCAATGGCTTGTTGAGTTGATGCCACATTGAGGCGCTGCATTACACGGGCAAAATGAGGTCGAACACGATGTTGAGAGGTATGCCACGACTTTTGCCACCTCAGTGTATAACAGAAATTTTGGCTCACACGGAGATACATGGAAAGTCGTTTCTAATCCGCTCTATTTGCAAGTGGAACAGGAAAGAAAATGACTAGAAGTGTTACAGGGTACCTTTCGGCACGCACCGTGCGGTTGCTTGCGGAATGTGGATGTAGATGTAGATCTAGATGAAAGATCTGGGTGGATTACTTCTTACTCAAGTAGCTTCTCAGTTGACGTAGTAAGCCTGAGTGTACCACGTTCCAGTCCTAACATCAATGGAAAATCCTTCTTTGTACCGAGAATCGAACCAGGACCCTACGCACAGCTATCAGACACGCAGACTACTAAACTAAGGAGGCTGTCAGTGTTGTGTACGGCAGTAGTGAAATGGTCTCAACAATCTGACCGAGGCTGCCCTGAAGCGGGCGATTTTCATTGGGAATGAAGGCAAGCTACGTCATGCACAGAGCACAATACCAAGCCACTCCAGGAAGAACATCAGTGGAGGAGGGGTAGAGAGATTTTCCAACATAAGGACATTTGTGCAACTGTTCTTGAATGGCTTCATGAGAATGTAACGGATTTCTATAGTCGAGGTCCTGAATAGTTCGTAGAACTTTCCATCCGTTGCTTACAGAGACTTCGTGACAACGTTGACAAATAGGATCTTGTAGCAGTGTCACTTTGTACTGCAGCATTCAATAAAAATTACTTGGCATGCCATAATAATGAGTAGCTTCATGTCTGAAATCCTCTCAGCGGCTCGTTTCGTCATGGAATCGGTTAATAAACGCGAGAGCGTTTAGGAGATGCGCAACAAACTCCAGTCAATAGACGCTATATGAGAGGCGTTGGGCAACACAGAGGTTTTCTATCGAAACTCTGGGAGTATACTGCACCAACAAGACTAATAATTTAAAGAATAACTTTTCAATATAACAAGTCTTTGAGAAAAAGAAGAAAGTATAAAACAGTTTCTCCTAGCCTCAAAAGATTCCTGACTCCATACAGATAGTCCTGATTATTTATGCTTGTGAATCTTTATTAGCTATGACAATGCTTGTAGAATTTAAAAGGAAAAACGTGGGGCTCTTACAATAAGTAATAGTAAAGAGCTGAACTGTTTATGAAACGATTATGTACTGCGTGCGCTCCTACGACTACCCCAAGGAAGGACTACGCAGGTAATAATTAGAGAGAATCAAGATCACATGGGAGGATTTATCAGCAACCGTTCTTACAACGAAACATTCGCCACTGTACACCGATCACACTCCGCCACGCACCGGACGCGGAAGCGGGATAAAACTGCATTACCATGGAGTTGTCAACTAAGATGGAAGTTTCAAGTCTCCAACTGATCGGGAAATGATAGTAGTCAACTAAGTACTTCCCTCCACACACCAGGCAATAAAGTGGGTTAACATTATTGCACTGCTATCCAGTTATGAGGTATGTTGAAAGTTTTGTCTCTACCTCCCCGAGAAGTAAGTTTACAATCAGCTTCAAAATTTTTGCTGAACAAACAAGAAACCGACCGAAGAAAAACGTGTTAAAAATTAGAGAATTTCTATAACCCACAAGCCAGCTTACGGTGTAAGGCGGAGAGTACTTACCTTACTACTAACATTTTCGACACCCTTGTCCCATTCTCGAATTACGTACGCCAAGAACGACTGTCGGTAATCTCCCGGATTACATACAATCTCTCTAATTTTCTCTTCGCGGTCATTTCGCGATACATGTATGGCAGGAAGCCAGCTCTTCTTGGGACTTGCGCTCCCGGAATTTCTGCAGTAAGGCTGTCCATGGCATGCAACGCGTCTCTTCAAGCGTCGGCCACTGGAGTTTGTTTAATATGCCTGTAACGTTCACGTGCCTATTAAAGGATGGCGTAACGAAGCGTGCCAATCTTCTCTGAATTTTCCGTAATATTCCTGAACAGGTCTTAAGTCTATATAGTAGGTCACTTCTTTCGTGGATGAATTACACCTCTCTGCGATTTTTTCAACATATCTCAGTCGGGCATCTGTTTTCGCTGCAGTTAGTTCTATGTGGTCCTTTCCTTTTAGGTTGGTTCCTAGGATTATTCTTTGGTATCTTGTAGCTGTTACTACATGAAGTGGATTAGCGACAATAGCGTAAAGGAATAGTAATGGGTCTCTCGTTCTATTTGTGAGCAAGACGTATTTATTTAAGTATAGACCCATCTCAACTGGTACCAATCATCTATCCTCCGCAGTTCTTCCTGCATTTCGCTACGGTCTTCTGGTGTTGCAGCTTCCCTATAGACAATAATATTGTCTGTGAAAAGCTTCACGTAGCTTCCTACTTTATCCACTTGATCGGGCATACGCAATTTTCGCTGATCCGAGGGCCTGATTCACATACTTAAACTGACGCCACGTGACGCGACAGCAACACTCTTAGAGCATCAAGTCAGAACTATAGTGTCCATGAGTTAAACGTTTATGGGGTCATCATCATCATCATCATCAACAATTACAGTTTCCCGGATACTGGTAATGAGCCTCTTCCTCTTCGTCTTTTCCAAATACACCTGTTTACGGACAACAGGGTAACACTTTATGGGATAACGAAACAATACGAATGGCAGGCCTACTGCTATAAGCCTCATCAACAAATTATGCCTCTAAACACTCCTTTTTGACAGTACTGTACCCCATCTTCATTGTTGTTTTACTTATGACGCTTGAAAAGTGCTCTCTTGCAGACATCCGTTGCAAGATGGAATGTCTCTCAACTTGAAATGTCATTACTGACAAATAAACGCCTATATCAGCACCTGCTTGCAGCTAATTCATTATAAATTACCTTCAGTTCCAACTGTCGCACTGTCATAATACGTCCAAAACGGATAAGAAACATCTATTAACGCTAAAACGAGTAGGAAACCAGAGGCGAGCTGAACGTTGTAGGAAATACCCGAAAATCTATCTGTGGCGGCTTACAGTCTGAATGCTTCATTCTCTCTCCTACGAATTTCTTGCGTGAGGCAGATTGAAACCAATGGCGGGTCGCATACTGTCCGTGAACTACCGTTTCCCCACCAGTGCACCAGGCAATCAATGTATATTACAAACTGTTATGGTCCTGTAGCGCCTGTAACGCCCCGTGGTCTAAGTCACCTTGTCACGGTTCGCCCCCCTTCCCCAAACCCCGTCGGTGGTTCGAGTCATCCCTCGGGCATGGATATGCGTGTTGTCCTTAGCGTAACTTATATTAAATAGTGTGTATGTCTACGGACCGATGACCGCAGCAATTAATTTGCTCCCATAAAAAAAAAGCTTTATGTCCTGGTACAATGGTACAACAACAACTGCAAGATGTTGATACCTTCGAAACTACGAGTATTGTTCCCCTAAGAACAATGCGTTGTGATACACAGAAGGTTTCTCTACCCATGCATCGTTTGCAGATAGAATAGGGATGAGAGGAAAAACGACAGTGGCATCAGAAGTACCAAGTTAACAATTTTTTGATGTGCAGATACACATATTGGTGTAAAATGGCCTCGTAGGCGAAACTCCAAGTGTGGAGTTAGAATGCAGTAAGAGGTGAAAATGTTATCCAAAAGAATTAAATACAGTTACGTAAATTTGTTAAAACATAACTTGTCGTACGCCGTTATCTGCATATAAAAAATTAACTACCAGACTGCAGTTCGGGCATATAACCAAACTCAGTGGCATCTGATACAAAGGGCAAACAAATCAAAGAATACATAGAAGAACATCTTAGGCACATTACTGTAGTAATACGATAGTAGGCACTTTGTTTCTTTTTAGCAACCTCTTAATAAGTGCACATATTTTATTACATTTACGTCCCTCTTGCTCAGTGTGATGTCCGTAATAGGATACATGCGTTTTTATCTCTTTATACAGGTAGATTCAAAATTAATACTACAGGCAGCTAGGGGTTGCAAAAGGTACTTACCATATCTTTTATAAGAAATAATGTCTGGAAATGTACAGTTCTGATATAAAATAAGTTTAAAGATCGGATCGGTTTCAAATCTCCCACCTAACGCTACGCACACAAGCTGAGAAGAGGACGCCGTTTCAGTTCTCGTTATAACTATGACATGACATAACACCTTAGAACTGGTACAATAACGGCTGCGAGATATTGGTACGTTCGCAACTACGAGGATTGGCTGTGGTGCTCGACGAACACAGTGAACTGACTACTTTGAAGAGGACATGCGTCATCACGTAGAAGTAATTGAAAAATTTCCCATGCCACCTGCTCCTACATCCTTCAGAACAGAGGTCATTGTGACTGCGTGTGTAGTCTGAAGAGGGAGTTTTGAAAGTGATCCTTCCCTCAAACAGACTTTATATCCAAACGGTACTTTTTCGGACATGGGTTACTTATCAAAAATTCACCTGCCTAGTCCCTTCTACAATCCCTAGAAGCCTGTAACAGGAATTTTGAATCACCTTTCATATTCTACGCTTATACACCATTTGTCAAAACGCGGTACTCGATGTATATAGAACAAGCACGTCACAGGTTTACCGAGGAATGGTTCCCTGTAAAATAAAGACCTGTAATATGGGGCTCTCATCCCTGAATACATTTCCACGTTTCCATTCCGTGTCAATAGCGTCCATTACGGCTAACGTTTTGCCGCTAGAACATATGAACACGCCAACATAAACAATGAGATAAATTTCCATCTGCATGTACATCGGTATGCTAAGTGATGATCAGGCTGTGCTCGGGTCATGTACACTATGTGATCAAAAGTATCCGGGCACCCCCAAAAACATACGTTTTTCATATTAGGTGCATTGTACCGACACCTACTGCCAGGTACTCCATATCAGTGACTTCAGCAGTCAAGAGACATCGCGAAAGAGCAGAATGGAGCGCTCCGTGGAACTCACGGACATTGAACGTGGCAGGTGATTGGGTGTCAATTGTGCCACGCGAGATTTGCACACTGTTGAACGTCCCTAGGTCCTATGTGATGGTAAAATGGAAACGTGAAGGGACACGTACAGCACAAAATCTTATAGGCCAACCTCATCTTTTGACTCACATAGTCCGCCAATAATTGAAGATAGTGGTAATGTTTGATGGGCAGACATCTATCCAGCCCATAACACAGGAATTCCGAAAAAAAAACTTGGATTTCATGGTCGAGCAACTGTTCGTAAGCCACACATGAAGCCAGTAAATGCCAAACAATGCATTGGACGATTGAACAGTGGAAAAACGTCGTGTGCAGTGAAGAATCACGGTACACAATGTGGCGATCCGATGGCAGGGTGACGGTATGGCGAATGCTCGGTGAACGTAATCAGCCAGCGAGTGTAGTGCCAACAGTAAAATTCGGAGGCGGTGGTGTAATGGTGTGGTCGTGTTTTTCATAGAGAGGGCTTGAAGCGATTGTTGTTTTGCGTGGCAGTATCACAGCACAGGCCTAAACTGATGTTTTAAGCGCCTTATTGTTTTCCACCTCTTCAATAGCAATTCGGGTATGGCGACTGTTTCTTTCAACACGATCGACCACCTGTTCATAATGCACGGTCTGTGGCGGAATGGTTACACGACAATAACATCCCTGTAAACGACTGGTCTGCACAGTGTCTTGACCTGAACCCCATTACAATACATTTGGGAAGTTTTGGAACGCCGAATTTGTGCCAGGCCTCACCGACCGACATCGATAATTCTCCTCAGTGCAGCAGTCCGTGAAGTATGTGCTGCCAATCCCCAAAAAATATTCCAGCACCTGATTGAACGTATGACAACCGAGAGTGGAAGCTTCCATCGAGGCTGTGGGTGGGGCAACATCATATTGAATCCCAGCATTACCGATGGAGGGCTCCACCTAATTTTCAGGTAGTTATCCGGATAATTTTGGTCATATAGTTTATATGAAACACAGGGACAAACAATGGACGTCATCGTGTTCACATAGACATGGTTATGCACTCCTGTTCAGTAAAAAACAAAATACCCTTAACGACAATAGGTAGGACATTCACATTCACAGGACATGTACATTAGTATGTTTTGCAGAAATGATTATCATTTCAGTCACCTCGGTTCGCTAAGTGTCCTGTTGCCTAGTAGGCACAGGGCCCTGATCACTTGTTCCATGAGTGATGTCATTAATACCTGTAAGGCGCCAATGGCGTTCTGTCGCATAGCCGCCTATGCTGCATTTACCTGGTTTCAAAGTTTGTCTGTGGATTTCGCAAAGGGTCACAGCAATGCATCCGCATTTTCGCCACACCCTATACATTTTATGTTGGCGACAAGTTTTGTGACCTTGCGCGACAGGGCAAAAGGCTGACATCCTGTTACACCAATAAGGCTCGCTTTCGTGCAGAAACATGTGGTGACGCATTGTCATGTTGAAAATTTGCTTCTAGAGTGTTGTACAGAAATATTATGACTACGGATCGCAGAATGTCAGACACCTAGGCCGCAATGGTCACAGTGTCTCGGACATGCACCATCTGTGACTTATAGTTGTACCCACTAGCACCCTCCACCATAAGGCATTGAGTTGGTGCTGTAGGTCTTGTGCAGATGCAGTCACTGTGAAGCCGCTATCCTTGTCTGGAGCGAACCAAAATACGGCCATAATTTTCAAACATACAGAACCTTGATTAGTTCCACTACCTAATGATATTTCTAGTGAACGGTGACAGACCTGTCACCCCTGAGAGTGTACGATATGCACACAGATCCACTGTTGCACCACAGTCAAGGAGAACACAGAACTTTCTGCATTGCCATTTGGACGAGATGTCGATCTTCACGGGCTGTGGTCTGGCTGCTGCGACCTGACCCACCTTGTCATGTTCTACGGCCATCCATGAACTATTCTGCACACGCCTCTTGCACTGCCGAAACACCGTCCCACAGGGGCAGCAATTTCCCAGATACATGCACCACATTCTCTCATGACAATAATGCACCCCCTTTCAAACGTACTGATTTGACGGTACGGTTCAGGCATAAGTATGCGACGTATCCTGCACGTCTGCTCTATTCACACGGATCCATTACCTTCTGTTTATAGCGAAAACGAGAGCCACAGGCACATTTTACCTGTAGGTGCTTTTGCGCCGGGATGTCATTGGTAGAAGTTGCAACAAAACGAATATTCACAATGGTGTGTAGAACGTACGAGACTGCCGACATACCATCTGACTTTCGGAAAAATATCATCCACACTATTCCGAAGACTGCAAGAACTGCAAGATCTGACAAGTGCGAAAAATATCGTACGAACAGCTTAAAAGCTCACGCATCTAAATTGCTGCTAAGAATAATATGCAGGAGAATGGAAAAGAAAATTGAGGACAAGTTAAATGACGATCAGTTAGGATTTAGAAAACATAAAGACGCCAGAGAGGCAGTTATGACGTTGCGGTTGATAATGGAAGCATAACTAAAAAAACAATCTAAACAAAGTCATAGAATGGAGAAAGCATTCGACAATGTAAAACGGTACAAGATGTTCGAAATTGTGTGAAAAATAGGGGTAAGCTATAGGGTAGATGGGTAATATACAATATGTACAAAAGTCAAGAGGGAGTAATAAGAGTTGACGACTAAGAACGAAGTGCTCGGATTGAAAAGGGGGCAAGACAAGGATTTGTTGAATCTGTACATCGAAGAAGCAATGATATAAATAACAGGAAGATTCACGAATGGTGTTAAAATTCAAAGTAAAGGTATGATACGATTCGCTGAAAACATTCCTATCCTGAGTGAAATTGAAGAAGAATTACGTGATCTGTTGAATGGAAAGAACAATCTAATGAGTACAGAATACAGACTGAATGTAAATCGAAGGAAGGTGGAAGTAGCGACAAGCAGCAAAAATGAAGACATCGAGAAACTTAAACATCAGGATTGATGGTCACTAAGTAGATGAAGTTAAGGAATTCTGCTACCTAGGAATCAAAATAATCGATGACGGATGGAGCAAGGAGGACAGCAAAAACAATCTAGTACTGGTAAAAAATGCATTCCTAGCCAACAGAAGTCTACTAGTATCAAACATAGGACTTAATTTGAGGAAGACATTTCTGAAAATATACGTTTGGACCACAACTTTGTATGGAAGAGAAACATGGATGTTGCAATACCGAAACAGAAGAGAATGGTAGAATTTGGATGAGGTGCTACAGACGAATGTTGAAAATGAGATAGACTGATAAGGTAAGGAATGACGAGGTTTTGTGCAGAATCAGAGAGGAGAGCAGTATGTGTAAAACACTGACAAGGAGAAGGCACAGGATGGTAGGACAAGTGTTGAGACATCAGGGAATGACTTTATGGTACTAGAGAGAGCTGGGGAGGGCAAAAATTGTAGAGAACGACCGAGATGGAATACATCCAGCATATAATTGAGGACATGGGTTTCAACTAGTACTCTTCGATGAATAGACTGGCATAGGAAAGACATTCGTAGTGGGCTGTATCAAACCAGACTCAAGAAATTCGATGCTGACCTTGCACCAGTGGGCCGACAGGATTCCAATGCTAATTATTTCTGCAGGTCATATTGATGTACATGTAGTCATCCAAGACAGTTTTTTTCTTAATGTGAGTGTTGTTAGACTTCCAATATCAGTAGATTTCTATGTTTCCAGATCCACATCCATTTTAAAATCATAATGATTACATACTGATACGAAAGTTATTTCTTTGGACGTAAACATCATGTAAATATTTACTTGCATATCTGGATGAAAGTCTGTCTGGATGAACAAACATTAATGATGATTGACAGCCGTCCGAAATTAGTTCGAAATAATGTCGCTGACTGGGAATAACTTAGCATAAAAGCGTTAGGTACGAATATACTACCTATCTATGGCATATGCAAAACTGTCCCGGCGTAGCACTCGAATACAGATTTCCCGCTTATCGCGAGCGTTGGTCTTAATCATTTCAGGTATCCGTGCACTCCTCCCTTCCTGACCCAAATTTTCGTACATCACACTGTCCGCATTCACATACCATCGTCTCCTGCGGTATCGAGCCCAGTCCGGCACAAATTTTCATATACGATTAACAGGTAGTATATGCCAAGATATTCGCAGTCAGCGAATCAGTTTCGAATATGTGTGGTACGCAAAATGTCCTAATATTACAGATATCAATATGTATGTTTGGTCATTTGGTTGATTTGGGAGAGGGAACGAAACAGCAGGTCATCGGTCCAATCGGATTAGGAAAGGATAGGGAACGACGTTGGTCGTACCCTTTCAAAGGAACCGTCCCGACATTTGCCTTAAGCGATGCACGGAAATCACGGAAAACCTAAATCAAGATAGCCGGACGCGGGTTTGAACGGTCGTCCTCCCTAATCCGAGTCCTGTGTGCTAACTACTGTGCCACCTCACTCGGTCAAAAAGCATGAATTCTTTTGTTTATTTGCTGCATCGGATGCACTGACGATGGACGACATGATCAGTACGGCAAGTCGAATATTTTTATATCAACTCAAAGTGCACAGCAATTTTTTTATACGAGACAAGCCGCGGAGCAGCAAAGATACAAGATTATCTCGCTTCGTGCATGGTTAGAAAGTAGAAAAAAAAATAGCAGTCACGAGATAAGGACGTATGGAACCAGGGAGGCTCACCTCGAATCCCGTGTCCTTCTTGGTGGTGACGCCCTGGCCACCTCCGCTCTGAACGGTGTTCATTGTTAACGGCGCCTGGAGACTGCGGCGGGGACGATGCAACCAGCGAAGCACATATCGAACTCCTGAGGACGCTGCGTTCACAGCGCGGACGTCGGCGTCTCGGCCGCTGCAGACTCGCTCCTCCGGAGAACCCTGCTCCGAGAACGATTCTCACGCGACGCTGGACCTCGGCAGCTCCGCGTTCATTAATTTCGTTGGCGTCAGAGTTTTATTTTGCAGAAGCATCGATCTTCCTAACAACGCACGAATAATGCTAGCGTAACTTACGCATATGAATATTACAAACGATTTACACAGATACTTAAAATATTATCGAAAATTCAGCGCCTTACGCCGAGTCTATAAATAGTTGCACTTCTAATTTGATGCGAAGCAGTGGCATTAGATGAAATGTTTAAAGTTCATGTGATCTAACACATGATGGTAATGACCGAAGTTTACTTTCATCCATGAAAATGTCAACCTACGGTCGTTCTACAAGAACGAAACAAAATTTTGAACTATACCTGCAATATTACATTGACACTCTCCATTTAAATTATTGCCCTTTCAGCAGTCGCTTGTCTGAGGTATCTAGGAAATCTGAAGAAAACGTTCGTGATTACTTCTAAGCAAAAATTGTAGAAAAGTGATAAATGTAAAAGATATGCTCATTAACCAGCCAACGTCCTACTAATTCTATTATAGTATACTACTCTTGATACTTATGAAGATTAAAAAGGTTATGTGTCTAACCCTCAAGCAGCATACGTGTGATAATCCTTCTGCACAAACGTCTGTTTAGATAGTGCAGACATATGTAGCCCGGAAAAAATGAAGAAACTGATGATGCTCAGGCAACAACCTATCATAGAAGCTTGTCACTGTAGTCACTTTACGGAACCCGTTGACACTGCTTTCTGACGTATCCCTCATTGCTAGTTACTTTCAGACATTCTTCATTAAAGAAGATATGAAATATGATTCAGAGATCTTCTATGTTTCTCTAACCGACTATCTTCTGTGCTTTTTCCATGAGACTGCAAAACAGATTATGCAGAGACCTTTCTGCAGGCATTACAACAAGACCTAGACAGCGCCCTCCTAAGAATACAGCTGAAGCAATAATTAGGCTCCAGAGCGGAACACTCCAGTAAGGAAAAAGCTGATGAAAATTTTAAATGCTTAGAGTAGTAATTAAAAAGTCAAGATATTTATGTTCATTTTCGTGTTACTGGTATAAAGAGAGCCAAAGCTCTTATGAATATGATTGGCTGCATTGTCGCAGCCGTAGCAGTAGGAACTGAGGCGTCCATACATACACAGATTCAGTATGTTAAAGGAGGAATATAAAGTTCGTCCGTGATTATCCTAATAGATTTATCTAATATTCGTTACAAAACCGTATTCATTGAGCATTCAAAGCGCTTTTTGTGGAATTATAACAGCGTAGTGTCTCTCCAGAAGAACTATTCCTCGATATAGCGCAAAACGGCAGTTGTCCTAAAAAGCGGAAAGTGACATTCTACACACACTATACTTGAAGGCGTGAATGGTCATGTTTAAAGGGTAAAATATCAGGTCCGTTTGGTATTAAAGTGTTGATTTATCAAAAAAATTGTCTGAGGCACAGAAAGCGTTTGTTTGTTCCACTGGTAGCTCGAAGTGTTATTTGTTTACAATGACAGACGGGGTCCCCACGAGGTGACGTCACAACAGGCCGACGCAGGTTCCTGGAGACGCGTTCGCGATCGCCGGCGACTGTCGGCGGACCGCGAGGCGCGGGACGCCAGCGGCAACGGCGGTGGCGGCGGCGGCGGCGGCTACGGCGACCGCTTGTCCAGAAGCCGGCGGGAGACTGGAGGCCGCACCCGGGCATACGCCCCCGCGGCCGCCGGGACGCCGGCCGTGTGCGCATGCGCCGCCGGGACGCTGCGTGGCCGCTCGCCGCCTGCCGCATGCGATGCCCGCTGCCCGCTGCCCGCTGCCCGGGTGCGAACACCTGCTGCCGCGGATCCCATCTCCTGGGAGCACGGCAGGTAACGCCGGCCGCTGCGTGGGGGTGGCTTCCTAATCCCTCAGCGCCAATTAACACCGTCCCACATGCGACGCCACGCTCCGTGCCCAGCCTATTACCAACAGTGCCTCTGGTTATGGTCTGCCAATTGGAGAGACCAAGTGTCGCACCCATCTATGCCTCACACATGGAAATATAACAGCACAAGCGCGAGTACGACTCGTACTGAGTGTTTCGTAAAACCTTAAGTACATAAATAGTCATGTCAGATACGATCTGAAAACTATTTTATTCTCCGGTCATCCGCAGCTGTTGAAAGGTATGTTGTTCTCAAGAATTCAGGTAACAGCTGGTAAAACGTTCATTGAAACACAACTGAAACTTCCTGGCAGATTAAAACTGTGTGCCGGACTGAGACTCGAACTCGGGACCTCTGCCTTTCGCGGGCAAGTGCTCTACCAACTGAGCTACCCAAGCACGACTCACGCCCCGTCCTAAAACCTTTACTTCTACCAGTACCTCGTCTCCTACCTCCCAAACTTTACAGAAGCTCTCCTGCGAACCATGCAAAAAATGGTTCAAATGGCTCTGAGCACTAGGAGTTAACGTCTGAGGTCATCCGTCCCCTAGAACTTAGAACTACTTAAACCTAACTAACCTAGGGACATCACACACCATCCATGCCCGAGGCAGGATTCGAACCTGCGGCCGTAGCCGTCGCGCGGTTCCAGGCTGAAGCGCCTAGAACCGCTAGGCCACACCGGCCGGGGCGAACCTTGCAGAACTAGCACTCCTGAAAAAAAAGGATATTGCGGAGACATGGCTTAGCCACAGCCTGGATGATGTTTCCAGAATGAGATTTTCACTCTGCATTGGAGTGTGCGCTGATATTAAACTTCCTCGCAGATTAAAACTGTGTGCCGGACCGAGACTCACTCTGGAAACATCACCCAGGCTGTCGCTAAGCCATGTCTCCGCAATATCCTTTCTTTCAGGAGTGCTAGTTCTGCAAGGTTCGCAGGAGAGCTTCTGTAAGTTTCAAATCAGCGCACACTCCGCTGCATAGTGAAAATCTCATTCTGGAAAAAACACAACTGGTTTCGCGGACTAAAGCAGGACCATCAGATGTAACAACGTCAAAAGATCATATACATACCAATCGCCCCAAATCAAAATTTACTATTCTCTGAAAATTGTCAACACTATGGTGAGCGAAAGGTATCCAAGAAGCTCTTCATTCACTTAGGACACCTAATTGCAGTTTATACTAAATGAATGGAGCCATATTACTGATAAAATTCACTGATAGTAAATTTTGACGAGGGTCAGTGGGTAATCCTGTGATCTTTAGACGTCGTTGCAGCTGCTAATGGTTCATATGGCTCTGAGCACTATGGGACTCAACTGCTGTGGTCCTTAGTCCTCTAGAACTTAGAACTACTTAAACCTAACTAACCTAAGGACATCACACACATCCATGCCCGAGGCAGGACTCGAACCAGCGACCGTAGCAGTCCCAGGGTTCCGGACTGCGCGCCTAGAACCGCGAGACCACCGCGGCAGGCTGCAGCTGCTAATACTGCTGTAGACAGTGAAAGTGCTTGTGTTTTAATAAACAACAATTTTGTAAGCTGTTAGGGCAATTCTTGCCAACATCGTTACAGTCTGAAACGCTCGTAAGGGTGTTGAAGAGTAGGTTGTGATGAGAAATAGCTGGTAGCAAAAAAATTCGATACGATGCCGCGTTCCGTAGTTAATTAGCATTGAAGTTGGTCACTCATTCCGTTGCGTGCAAATTCAAACAGCCCTCCAGGTAAGTTATTATCAGTTGTTCCAGATGTGCACAAATCCTCCTTGCAGCCTGTCTTTCCCTGTCTGAGCCGCCACCTTTGAAGTAGCTTTAACCTGCCACAACGCAGGCACAACAGTACACGTGTACCGAAGCGCAGTGGTTAACCCGGCAAGGGTGTGTAGGGGTGTGGTGCATCCCATATGATTAATCTCTATAGTTCATAGGTAGATGGCATGTAACGTTGTTTTGTGCTTCCTGGTAGACGCTACGAGATGTCGATAGAGTGCCGCAAGTCTATTTTTGTAAGTTTAGTTGCAAATAGGATTTAGTGAGATGTTGCTAAAATAAGTTCGAGCATGCTGGGGTTCGTGAAACCCCTATATGCGCTTCTCATCTCATAAGAAGAAAGCCATGGTAGCTATTTCATTGCACTTTTGTGCGCATTTTTCATCAGATATTATAGTGGGCTGTGAAATTAATAACAAATGTAGTTATCTATGGACGAAGTGCGAGCACTCACCGATCACGTAGTTCATGAGCGGCCTATTAATTCCGATGGTGGAGATGAAGATCACTACACATCATCAGAGCAGGTAAGAAATGGAAGCGTTGAAGATGATGTCAGTGATAGTTATTATCTGAGGAAAGACGGAACAACTATATGAGGAAAGAAGTTCGACAACCGAATGTTTGAACAAGGTCGCACAATATTACTATCCAACTTCCAGGGGTGGTCGGTGGTACACGATTAGAGTCTCTTTGTACGTCCTGAGATTATTGAATAAAATAGTTTTACTGTAAATAAATGCACACAGAGAGACAAGTATTCACAACAAAACGTACCAGTGTTAGACACATACGGTTACTGTCAACAAGTATGGGCCTGAAGGTGATGTTGTAAATACACCGAAACTAGTTGCCAATAAAACCAACACCTTAATACAGCATGAGGAATTACGTCTTTTTTTAACATACAAGGCAAGTAGAGGCAATTTGGAAGATCTTTCAGTATGTGATTTAAATGACAAAGTCTTTTTGGGCTACTTAGTTCTTCCAAAGATTCAGAGTATCTTTCCGCTGTCCTCGTTTTGGTGACCAAGGTACTCAAGCAGATAGGAATGAAGTAGAAACACTGGCATCTGTTAGAAACTAGTTTTTTACTAACTGAAAGAAACTTTCCTATGTTTATGCAAATTTCACATTGGATGGTAAATTACGCGAGTGTGACTCAAAATTTGTTACTAGCATGTGACTAATACATACTAAATAAAATTCTGTTTTATTATTGTCACTGTATGCTAATGATATATAATATTATTAATAAATAGTAACAGATTATAGTTGATTAAACCACTAATTTCAATGTTAAAGTGTTCAAAATATGTAAAGAAACGACTTGCGGTGTTCTGTATCCCACACACCAATACCGGTATAATGCAACGCCACACTACTGCAGTGTTAAAGCAGGGCAGCTTGGGTTTCCGCAAGCCCGGCAAGCTCAATGGGACCCGATCAGCATGATGCAGCTGACAAGACGTTGCGTTATCAATCGAATGTGACTAGTTATGCTTATTTTTGTGTAGGTAGTTTCACTGCAACTCATTTAACACAACGATGCCAGCAGCAATACGAAGGAACCAAACTTAAAGGAGATTGAGCAGGAAGTATTAACTGGGAAATATATACCACTCAGGAAGCAGAGAGAAGGCCGGCAGGGGAAAATTAGTAGGTGTCTCGGAATGTAAAATACGTACAAAGCTACTAACCATTGCTTCGGGACTCTCGAGTATGTTATAACGTGTTTGTAAATTTGGCCAACTACTTCCTGCTTCTATAAATGTTTTGAGAGAGGACAGACTTTGTGGCTAACAAATGTGTGGAAACGTGTGCTACGGGGTTCAGGACATTTAGCAATATGTAAGCCTTCTAAACTTCGGGCAGACATTGATTGACACAGGAAAAAAATATGGCTCAGCGGGTTATGGTAGTATACATTGTAGTGTGAAAGAAGCTTAGTATGAAAGAAAAATCAATTTATCAGTAGATACGCTTTCTAAATTTAGGGCAAACATTGACTGACATAGGTGGAAAAGCTGCTCAATGGATTTTAGTGGTATGCAACGTCGGGCGAAGAAAATTTAGTGTGAAAGAAAAGCTTCTTGTTTCATACATGTACTTTTTAGATTAACATCATAAGAATGGCAAACTTCGTTTTTGCTAAAATGCATTTGGGGAATTCAGAATCAACTATTTTGGCCAACTGGAATGAATTCAGCAAAACTTAAATAAACATCAAGGAAAAAGTTATTAAACTAGTATAACTTGGGTTATTTGACTGGAACACACTATGGTTACAGAAAATAGACTTTCAAAATCTGACTTTAGTTGGCGTTGGAGTTTAATAGACTTCAGGTTCTTGGGTTCTTGTCGACTTTCAGAGATGGTTCTACTTACAACTAATACCATGTATTACAGCTGACCTGATGGTGGCTAGAATTGAGAATAGACAATACTGGGCGAAAAAGGGTGAATTTGCATCGAGAACAGTTCATATCGAAATAAAATGCTGGTACATACGCTCGACGTGCGCCAAAAAGGAGAAAAAAAGCAAATGAAACATCATTTTCTTGCTTACAATGATCAAAAAGAAATATGTATTTCATTGATTTTCATCAACTTGCGAACTCAATTCATAATATTACAATGAGCGTATACGGAATAAACCACTACGTATCATGTCACCGCGGGAAGACGGTCCGGCAACCAAGATTCCTTTAGCCTGGTTGGGCTGGGTGTAGATTGACTTGTATGGCAACCTGCGCGTTCTGCTGACAAAGTGCGACAACTTGGCTGCCCGTTTAACATGCGAGCATGGGCGTGTTAAAAACGGAACGTGTACACCTACGAGATGTTCTGTTAATGTAGATGACAGCACACGAGACAGATCAGCCATTGACTCTATTTCGGTCCTTACTATCGTCCGATGCCCGATTTTTGAATCACTGTCTTGTCCGGTTTTAGAAAACCTAACAAAGCACACTTTCCGTGACAAAGTTTCTGCCGCGAATCTTCAATTTGCGGGTGCAACGTCCTGAATGACTAAATGCAATGCCAACTCAGTCGGAAACGGAGCAGCGTATCGAATTTTTCCTTAATAATTATTTCTCACCACAATCTGCCGGCAACAGCCTTACAAGCTTTCCAGGCTGTTTCTAACCACCGTGTGTGTTTGACACTAATAATTTCGAGTGTGTTAACGGCTTGGTGCAAGTCTTTCTTCGGTCGCCACTTCAACGACCTATGTTTCTCTAATCGTATCATAGTTATCGAACCGCGGAAAAGGGACGTATATGCCGGCCGGAGTGGCCGTGCGATTCTAGGCGCTACAGTCTGGAACCGCGCGACCGCTACAGTCGCAGGTTCGAATCCTGCCTCGGGCATGGATGTGTGTGATGTCCTTAGGTTAGTTAGGTTTAGGTACTGTAGTTCTAAGTTCTAGGGGACTGCTGACCTCAGAAGTTAAGTCCCATAGTACTCAGAGCCATTTGAACCTTTTTTTTTTTTTTTTTTTTTGAAAAGGGACGTATATTTTAATGCGGAATCCGCAGCACGTGTTGTTTCTGACAACACTGCACATCAATGAGAGGTGAAGCCTAGGTTAAAATGAAATCTGAGAAATTTGTTGTTCGACCAAGATTTGGTCCAATGCCCTCTCGGTCTTCGGACACGCAATTTCCGCTAGAGCACAAGACTCGACATGCAGACGGATAATTCATCTATAGGTTTTGTCGGGTAGGTTTTCTAATATCAAAATACATCACATATCTGTATCTTCTTACTGCACTCAAACAGAAGCACAAAATATTTACACTGCCAGGAAATATCTAATCGATACCTTTATTCTTTCCTGAAACAAGGAGTTTTACAGATAACCGTTCCTTTTCATTTTACTTACTTATATGAGAAAATTTTCTACTTCGACATTAGCATTAGTCATAAATTTCAACTTGATAACTCAATCCATTCCTGAGAAATTTGGTTCTTAAGAGACTGGCAGACAGATGGACAGTAAATGACAATGTGAGATAATTAGAACCCTACAGGTTCCTATGAATGAATGTGAATCAAAATATGTGACACAATTGGCCGTATCCCTAGATTGTATTGACTTAGGAGCTTCCGTTTTTCATACTGGCAAAGGACAATAGACCTTAGCGTGTGACATAAATTTAAACGTGATGTCTCTACTGGTTCCCGAGAAAAAGAGGTCTTAAAAATCGGACAGACAGGCAGACTGATATACTGCCACCAAAGTGATGATACAGGGGTTCGGTTGTTGACGACTGAGGAACGAAATCGAAAAGCCAATGTTTGAGGCCTTTAGACAGCTCACGGCGCTAGGTAGGTGGCCTTTCCTACTTATTTGTAGGTGTTGCAGGCACCGTAGTACTACGACTGGTCTTGCGTAGTGGATTTTCCGACCGTTGCCTCCCCAACCGGAAGCAGTTCAACAGCAGCAGATGCGTTGACTCAGGCAGGCAGGTAGTGCCTTCAGCTACAGCCTATGTTTCGTAGGCGTAGACCTAGGCTGTGGGCTATCGATTTGCAACGAAAGGGAACCCTTGTGTGCCCAATGGTACCCATCGCTCCAGGGTGTACAGAAAATGTCATGAGTATATTAACTACTTGTGCATGAATTCTGAACTGAGTAAGTGCTCAGTCCGTTAAGAACTAGAAAACGGCAGAACAATGGCTGACGAGCACGATTATTGTGCTCTTGACGAGTCACACGAGCAGATTAAGAAACGAATGCTTATCTGCAGGAAAATCGGCCATTGAGACAAGAAAGTGCTCGATTTTCAAAATTTTTCATATGTAATTTCAAGATTTGAAAGATTAATGTTTAGATTTCGTCGTATAAATACCAGATTAAGACAAATCTAAGACTGATTTATGAAATGCAAGACGGGAAGTTATTCGGGTGACCCAGAACACTGCCATTCGTTCGGCGACTGGACTGGGCGAAGACGTTTTATAATTAACTGACAGTCCTTTTTCTTCTTAAAAAAGGTGACGAATGCTTTGTCCCTGACAGAACATCTTGATTGTGGCTTGTAACGAAGCACAGAGAATCCTGTGTGGAGAGGTAACTGTTCTTATGGACAGAACGTCAGACAGTTTTTCAAAACAATTCAAACCACTGTACACCATACATACTGACGTCGAAAGCACAAGAACAGACGAAAGTGTTTCTTGTTTTATTTGTTCTGATCTCAGACAAAAGACAAAATACATATGGAGGACTTTTTTTCTCGATTTGAAAAAAAAAGCCTAGGTGGTCACTAAAATCTGTAGTGCTGAACTTGGAAATTACATTTAAAGCTATGGAAACAGTGTTCCCCGAACATCCCTTGACGGCTACAATTTACACTTCGGTCAATGTGTTTCGCAGATAGTACATGAATAACAATTAACGGAGGAATGCAGAGATGGAGAAGAAGTCTTACTGTTTTGCTGCCTATGAGCTTCAGTGGCACATCTTCCATCACACTGTGTTCATGAAGCGTGGCTGGTAATAATGCACGCAATGACCGATGGGGAAATTAAGTTCACAGACTGTACGGTCAGTCAGTGGACAGGAATTAGTAGTTTATCAACATAATGTGGAATGTTTTTAAGCAGCGCCCCAGGACCATGAATGTAGTCGAATGTTGGCATAGAAAGCTAAACTCTTCAATAAATAAAAAAATATCCAGACTTATACTTTCGAATAAATTGACTGAAGAAGGAAGTAGCAAATGCTGTATTTGAAATTCGAAGACTTTCAATTGGCTTCCCCTATAATAACAAAGTGAGGTTCACTGATCTTGACAAAATGTTAAGATACATTATAAAAGTATATGACGACTCGCAGGATTTAAGATGTTTAAAATCGTTGCCTTCATCACAAAAAAATTGAGTGAGGTACTAAAATTCGTATAAAAGGCGAGAACTTTATCTGTTTAATGCACTAATGTTATAGAAAAAGAAATAAAAGGTAAAAAAGAGAAAAAAATTTAAAAGTCGAAAAAAGACACTAGCCTGTGTACTGAGTGAATAGCCAGTCCTAAGCCTGGGAAAAGTGTGAAAGGATGTTCTCATTGTAAAACTCTCATTGTAAAACAGTCGGCAGAGCCACCAGCACTGCTACGGCGCCCTTTGACGGTCGGAAAACCAAAGACAAAAATATTTCTCGTTGAAACACCACGTTGATTTCCGGCACCCGACGCCTAGCATCACTAGAAAAGGAACAAAATCGAGACTCGTCGAAACACAATTCTAGTATCAGATCCGCATAACTCTGGAACAAGTTCCTGTTACACAATCTCGGCCTCACAGGACTCTAGGTAAGTGAATCTTTGACTTTGGAAAAAACAATTAAATAGCATCTGAATTCGTTTTAAAATGTAGCGTAACAGACAGATGCTAAGAAAATTGAATGGATAGAGTGCTGAAATACTTTATTAGTAGACGAGGACTGATACAGTTGTAGGAGGTATGCTGGTACATTCAGGAACTGGCGCTTGATACTGAAAGAAGCAAGAGAGAAGGATTACTGCAGAGGCAGGCAGACTATCCAATATTTCCGTTTTTGTCTATATTTAGTGATGCGAAGATTGGCGTAAGGTGAGGAGGGATGAATTATGGCAGAAAACGGATCGGAAACTTGATAGTGATCAAAAATTAGGTAATTCGCCCGATCGATAAGCAGGCCATCTATTATAATCGTTTTCGACTGTTTTTAACCTTAAAGTTTCTTTTATGTAACATATTTTCACTACGCATAAAAATCTTTCCCCTAATTCCGACATATTTGTTATTACTTGTTGTATAAATGGACTGATTTCATCTTAAATTAGCAGCTTCGAATCCATGACCCAGTACTTCACTTGTTAGATGGAGTTGATACATATGAATTCTTCCTGCCCCAATCACTTAAAGTAGCCTCAAACTCGAAGACTAAGGTAAAATAGTCTCAGATATTGAAATACGTATCTGTGATGTAAATACCAAGATAAGATATTTATATTCCATTGATGTCCAGGAGTAAAACTCAACTAGAAAGTTTTGAGCACATGCCCCTGAAGTACAGCAATGCAATGAAACGGAGCACAGACTTTAAGAAATGTAGACAAATGCTGGAAAAGGATGAAAATTATGAACTGGACAGATGGAATATTAAATGAAGAGGTCATAAAGAAAATAGAGGAAGGAAACATCTGGACCAGCTTTCCAAGAAGAAGGATGACATTGGTGAGAAATCAACTCAGTTTTTGTTCATATGGCTTTGTAAAGAGCAACGTATGTCAAGAGTATAGGATTTACAATGGCCTGAATACTAATGTGTAGGAGGAGACATGAGGAATAATGGGCATAATAGTTACGCAAAAATCAAAAGATGGGAGCTGATAGTGGTCATATTAATTAATGGTCCAGTAACATGGGAACTGATATTATTACTTAGCAGCAAATTTTGCTTGCGAAAATGCAGTGGTGATTGTCCTAGTTATGAAATCCGTCTATTCCGCCCCTTTCCCTGTGGTAATGTGGCTAACCAGGCGAAACTGTATTGTCGAATTGCATATGAAACCGGTTTCCATACTCGGTTGCCGAAAACTATGATTGAAACGCAACCAACTAGTATATTACCATCTTACACTTGTCATGCGCTCTTGAATGAAATTCCTAAAAAGTAACACTACTGCTTCACTATCTCGAGGCATCCAAATGTTTTGAGCTTTAACCTCAGAACCAAATATTCGCCACTTGCACTTAACATAATTTTAAGATTTCTAACCATCCTGCAATTACTTGAGTTTAGCTGCTAAGTTAACTGTATTGCTATAGTGACTGTAATAACTATCATCACAAACTGTGAAACACTTCCACTACTGCATACTGTAAGTTTTGAGTTCATAAAAGAATACGAACCAGGCTTTTTATGGCCCGAAATCTTACTCCTTTAAATAAAATTTACCCAGACGTGAATGTACACAAACTCACAAACTTTTTTCAGATAGAGTTCCGTAGTAACAAGATGTCATGCAATTTGCAGTGACATAATGAAAGGGAGATTAGAACGAGAGGTAACCAAGACAGGACTCTTACCATAGACCTCTTGCAGCTACTTGCCATACATACAAATGAATTGCATCTTGTCGACGCACATGTAAAATATGAAATAGAGTGGAAAGACCTAAGTTATTGTGTCACCAGAATTAATTTCGATGTCTCCCTATTCTGTAGCTCGTGACTCAAAATACACCCATACCTCACAGTCGCCTGAATAGCTGGAAACCTTATTTAATATAATTTCCATCTCTGCTTACAGCAGCCTATTACCTCTCCGCTTTCAGTGCAATTAAAGTGAATGTAGTACATTATTTAGTGGACATGTGTAACTGTGCCAAGATTGGGACTGTTCCAACTGGTAGCCTGAGTTGGCAAGGGATCCGTCCCCTGGAGTAAACTAAAGGCCCCTTCAGACGTCACCAGTTGGCAGCGCTCCTTAGCAGCACTGCCGGTAGGGAATTTTCGAGGTGCATGAGCGGTTTCACACGCAGCCACAGCCACAGTCACTGAACGGAGCGCTGCTGGCCGCAACTGTGGTCTGATTCGCTGCGAGTGGCGACCACAAGTAGCTCCACTCGCAACTACTCAGGGAGTGTAATGGTAGCGTATTGACAGCCGTAACACTGTTTCAAGCACGCGAGCGCAAATTTGTAACGTACGCGTCCCTGGCGCAACAGCTGCTGCGAAGAGGAAGTGGTGCATTAAAGCACATCATTGCATTCTTCATAATGAAACTGTTGACCGCCTTGCCAAGAGCAGTATTACAGAAGGCCAGCTACGCCCAGAGTCGATCTCTTGGAAGAATCTCATATCGACGGTACGAAAGGTTGCTTATCGCGCTTGGAACTCTGAATGGCATGTCTGTAAGCACTCCTAAGGGTGGCCATGTGGCTGTGATACAACCGAACATCAATTTTCGATCATATTTCGCCACGGCGCAGCTTCATAGGCGTCATGTGACTTCTATCATTCACCTAAGGCTGGAACACTAGTGTTACCACGCCCACTTACGAGGGCTATTCGGAAAGTAAGGAACGATAGGTCGCGAAATGGAAACCACAGAGAAAATCAAAACTGTTTTATTTGCAACAGTTAGCTACACCTTCCAGCTACTTCTCTACACAGTCGCCGCTCAGACTTAGACGTCTATCGTATCGTTGTGCAGTCTTTTCAATTCCCACGTTACAGAAGACAGCCGCCAGTGCTTTTAGACAATTTTCTACTCTGTACCACATCTCGCTGTCTGTGTCAAAATATTGTCTTCGTAGCCAGCGGTTCATTTGCGCTGAAATGACCCTCAGGGGTAGCCAATTACAGGCTGTATTGTGGGTGATCAAACACTTCCCATCGAAAACGCAGAAGGAGCATCTTCATTGCCCCTGCAGAGTGCGGCCGACAATTGGCCTGCAGAACTAACCGCATGCCAGTTATGTTATGTAGATTGCATAGCCCTAGGCGAAATTTTCGCCAGGCCCTCGTACTTGGCGGGAGTCGCTAATTTCTAGCCATCTTTACATTCTCACTGCGACCTCGGAACTGAAAAGAGCGACATGATGCGATCGTCGGGAATACTACAAACAGTGCCCAAGGCATCTGAGCAAAGATTTTTCACTGTAATTTACCATTTCGCGACCGATTGTTCCTTACTTTCCGAATAACCCTCAGACGTCGGTTGCAGATTATCACGTCTAGATACTGCGAAAGACACAACGGCGGTAGCAGATCATTGCCACATCATATTGGCATGTTTCAGGTACACGACTACACAGTAAGACTTGTATCAGAAACTGGTGGCGAGAGGCAGTCCCCTCATCATCAGTGACACTGTTTTACTCTCCAGTTTTGATAAATGCATCTTGCTCACCGACTATTTGAAAGCCACCAGCATCCAAATTTAATTTATGGGTTTCTGAGGTCTTCATTTTCAAATGGCATCAGCTCGGTTCGTAATCGGGAGCGTAATTTTGTGTTTCAATCAGCGTACAGACCTCTATTGTGACATTAATTTTTCATTATTGCTCTTTTGTGCGTTTTATGTCATTGTTCTGCTGGCACTATTGTATATATCGTTGGCTGTATTACAATTGTCATTTTAAGTTCTTTTATTTTCAGTACGTCTGACTTTATGTTATACTTCTCACGTTTTCGTGTGATGTTATTTTCCAGGTTTGTTCTTCAGCTACTGTCCTACTTATTGTATGATGTAAGGTGTCTGTCCTTTCATGTTTTGTATTTCAATATAATAGCATATGCATGTTTGTCATATTGTTGCTGCATAATGCTGATTTTAATTCTGCCCCAATATCATTGTCATCTCTGCCGCCAACTATCTGGTGTTCATCGCATTTCGCTTTTATTTTACTTCAAGAGTATGTTTGTACACTATCTTCGTGATTTAGACCTATTCTGCTTTTCTTCTGTTACGCTTCTTTGACACATTGTAGTGTTGTCGCAGTATGGCGCTTGTAACCCAAAGCCAAAATACAGAGGAAAAAAGATGAAGTGGCCGGATCGGAGTGTCGTAGACAACTATGTCGGTAAGGGAAGACATACACAAAACATCAAAACAGATTTGGAACACGTCTACTACATCTACGAATTCGCAGAGAAGAGCGCTTGGAAGCCCAGCATAGGGAAATTCGAAACAGATTTCACTGGCGTGCTCCCAACAGAGTAAAGATAATCGCTAAGAAAAGTCCACAGCTCTCTCTTTCCTAAAACAAATGATTTGCCTATTAGAGTCCGCTACTCTTAATAAAATTGTGGTCGCCGTGTTTTAAGTTAAAATTTGTTGACTGTGGCTTGAATTTTGATTTTAAGGTTTACTGGGCTGGGCTCTGCTTAAGTGGGATCTAACCTTACAACTACACTATGGGATCAGAAGTGTCCGGACACCCCAAAAACGTTCGTTTATCATATTAGGTGCACTGTGCCGGTACCTAATACCAGGTATCCCATATCAACGAGCTCACTAGTCATGAGACATGGGGAGAGAGCAGCATAGGGCGCTCTGTGGAACTCACGGACATCGAACGTGATAGGTGATTGGGTCTTACTTGTGCCACACACTGTGCGTAAGATTTTCACACCCTTAAACATCCCTAGGTCCACTGTTTCCGATGTGATAGTGAAGTGGAAACGCGAAGAGAGAAGTACAGCATAAAAGCGCACAGGCCGACCTCGTTTGTTGACTGACAGAGATCGCTGACGGTTGAAATAGCTCTGAGCGCTATTGGACAGCTGAGGTCATCAAGGTCATCAGTCCCCTAGAACTTAGAACTACTTAAACCTAACTAACCTAAGGACTTCACACACATCCACGCCTGAGGCAGGACTCGAACCTGGGACCGTAGCCATCGCGCGGTTCCAGACTGTAGCACCTAGAACCGCTCGGCCATACCGGCTGGCCGCGAACGTTGAAGAGGGTCGTAACGTTTAATAGGCAGAGATCTATCCAGACCACCGCACAGGAATTCTAAATTGCATCAGTATCCTTTGCAAGTACTATGACGCTTAGATGGGAGATGAGAAACCTTGGACTCATGGTCGGGCTGCTGCTCATAAGCCACACATAACGCCAGTAAATGCCAAACGAAGCCTCGCTAAAGCATGATTTATGGAATCCGGTGCCTCAGGTCAAATAAGGCAGAAGGATAGGTAACATTCCGTCGGTACACCTAAAATCACTGTCAATCACTGGCAATTAAACAACTTTTCAAGTGAGTGTGTAGATTCCACGAGACTGGTGACGTACCATCAGACTTTCGGATAAATATCATTCATACATTTCCCAAGATAGCAAGGACAGATAAGTACGAAAAATATCGCACTATCAGCTTAACATCTCATGCATCGAAGATGCAGACCCAAATAATATGCAGAAAAATGGAACAGAAAACTGAGTAACAGTTAAATGACGATTAGTTTTGTTTTAGGAAAGTCAAAGTCATCGGAGAGGCAGTTTTCACATTGCACTTGGCAATGGAAGTAAGGCAGAAGAAAAATCGACATGCCCACAGGATTCGTCGACCCATAGACATTGTATAATGGTGCAAGATTTTCGATACTCCGTGATAAACAGTAGTAAGCTATAGGGAACGAAGGGTAATATGCAATATGCACAAGGAACAAGGTGGAACCGTGAGACTGAAAGACGAAAAACGAAGTGCTCGAATTAGAAAGTGTGTAAGACAACGCTGTAGTCTTTCGCCCCTGCAGTTCAATCTACACACTGAAGAAGCAATGACGGAAATAAAAGGAAGGTTCAAGAGTGAGATTAAAATACGGAGTGAAAGGATTCAATGGTAAGATTCGCTGTACACTGAGTGGATAAACCAGCGTACCATAACTGTTAATAATAATCAAATAATTGGCATATAGCTGTGTGAGAAAAGGGTCACTGTTTTAAAATAAAACACGATTGATGAACACACACACACACACACACACACACACACACAAACAAACAAACAAGTGCGCGCACCTACAGACACAAACAGGTATTTAACATTATACTAGGGCTCTTCGGAAAGTAATTTCCGATTTATTGCGAAATGGAAACCACTGTGATAATCGGATATATTTTATCTGAAACAGGTAGCTACAGTTTCCAGTCACAGTTCTATATAGTCCGACTTAGACATTTGTCGCAGCGTTGTACCAACTTTCCAATACCCTCGTCATAGAAGACAGCTGCCTGTGCTTTCTGCCAATTCTCTACGCTCATCTATACCTCGTTGTCTGTGCGAAAAGGTTGTCTTCATAGCTGGTAGTTAATGTGAGCAGAGATGAAACACAGAGGGAGCCAATTACCAGCTGTAGTGTGGGTGATCAAACACATCCCATTGAAAACGCTGCAGAAGCATTTTCATTGCCCCTGCAAATCGCAAACGAGAATTGTCACGAAGTAGGAACCGTATAACAGTTCTGTAATGTGGGCTGCATAACATCAGGTGAAATCTCTCACAAGGACCTCGTACTTGACGGGAGACACTAATTTCTACGCATCTTTATGTGCTCACCATGCGCCAGAACTGAAAACAGTGAAGTGATGCAACCGACAGACACTGTCGAACACATATGTGCAAAGCTTTATTACATTTTGACAGTGGTTTCCATTTCTTAACCGGTCGGAACTTACTTTGCAAATATCCCTCGTACAATAAGCAAGGTAACATAACAACTATCTGCCCTCTATGCTCTGTTAAAGTAGGTCTGTGACAAGCTTACACGGTGGAGTAAGCGTTATCGTTCGAATATGATGACAGGTGGGGCTTACCTCCATATGCAGATAGCATTCATACAATGTTAGACGGTGCATGTTTCCTTTAAATAGTAATGCGAGGACTGGACTTACATCACAACCCGGACAGAACAACTAGAGGTGAGCGAAACAGCAAAATGACGCAGGGAATGCGTATTACTGACTGCAACTGCGCAATCCTTCACCGCCAGCTAAAAGCATCGCTGTTCTAAATCTGCAGTCGATTGGTCTCCCAGCAGTGGCTACTGGCCTTCAACACTAGCGGACGTGTCCAGGAAGAACTGTACTTACCATTAAACACCTGGCGAACACCAACAACAGGCCTGTTCCAAACTTGGCAGGACAGAGCGGCGTAGTGCTGGAGACTGCGAAAGGCGCAAGTCTGCTGAGACCGTGGCTCTAGTCTGTAGGGTAATTTGATCTCATTACACCTAAGGGCTCATCTTGTAGAAAATCCTGGAAGCTGCCAATATCTGATTTCTTCGGTAAATCATATCAAATCAACTTTATGGGAGGCCAGCCAACATAGTGTTTACTATCTGTACTGTACAGACTACAACCAGATGTAATTAACTGATGAAGCTAAGTACGTAATTACTGAGACATATGTTTAACATGCATTCACATTAAGAAATGCGGCAAGCGACCCTCATTCATTCCTCCATCTTATTTTACACCAAGGTGTTGGCACAATAGTCATTTGAGCTCCAGTGATTTATCTCTCAAACCACCACTTTATTAAGTACCAAAGCCTTTCGCGTGGACCCCAGATGCTCTAACTAGGGAGATATTCCAAGCGTCACATTGAGGTATTTCTTCTACAAATGTAGTGCAGTGCGGCAGTCGCTTACAGCGTTCAAATCAACAATCAACGCGGTTTGTGTGCTACGCGAGTGTAGCAGATTTGTGTCTGCAAGTTTTTGTTTCACAATTTACTTGACGTGTGGTTTTGGTGTAGTGATCATAATTGACAGTAAAAGTTAGCATATCTTAAGTTATCTTAATGTTAATTTAGGGTTATTACTACAGCATTCATGCGTGGTTGCGACGGGAAACCAGTGAGGCTGTACGTAATTTTGTAATTAATTTTGGAATTGTATGTAAATTTATAAAAATTTAAGCCTGATTTTGCTCAAGACACACAATCCTTGACGTAAACCTCTGACTTCCAGAATAACAATTTTCGAGTGTTTTACATCTAATGCTGTTAAGTAACGCTGAGGACGGTTCTGTGAATGTCCTCCTTGAGGCAAGTACATCAAGAACTTCAACCCATTTGCCACGTAATGGAGTACTAATTGAAGTGTAGTTTGTGACGATGTTGATAACAATGAAGAGGAGCCTGTGAGGATAATGTCAAAAATGGGATGGTTTACATCGTACAAACTAGTGGGTGTGCGCAGCTTCTCTGAAAGAGTTGGACCAAATATTGGTGTAAGCCATGAAAGGCCCGTGCAAATGTTTCTGAGGCAGAGGTCCACAGGAAATGATAGAAAGTTGATAACTGTATGTTTCAGTGGTTCCAATGTGAAACCACATCCATAAAATGATCGGTTGTTTAATCTTTGACAATTTATTGTTGTATTTGTTGCTTATGATGATAATAATCATTAATTTTGCGAACAACTTATTTTTTTTCAGTTTGTTGGAACTCAAAGAGTTGAAGATTAGAATAGAGCTGCTGTCACCTACTGCACATCTCGGAAGCTATGTTCTAGCAGAGCACAGAAAAATTATAGTAACTGTTTTATCTAACCAAAAGACTAATATAGTAGGCGGAGCTCTGCTCAGCTGCTACGAAGTTCGTAGCAGCTGAGGAGAGCTCCGCCTACCATCCTAAGGAAACCATGGGTCTGATGATGGTTATGTAAAAATAACCGAAACCGGTTACCTATGTCATTGAGACATAAATGGTGTGATCAAGACTGAACTATAGTCAAAATATAATAATCTATTGATCACTGTATTCCAAAAATGTTTACCAAAATTGTACTAATATACTAACTGAATATTTATTCACCATTGGTGTAGTTGGTTTAAGACAGTTGTTTCCGCTCAGAATAGTTCTTCTTCATCAGGTTAACGCGTCCGTTCGATGAAACAAGTGCTACCGTCTATTCTAAAAATAGTATGGAGTGAAGAAACTTCGTTAAATAGAACGTTTGGCTTTCATGAAAAAGAATTTGGCTTATAAATGAAAACATATCTAGTTTATAAGGTAGAGAGGATAACGAAATTGGTGTATTGCTGCACTAAATATATCTCACTCACTCGACAATCTGTACACACCGTCCGAATCCCTTTACCTTATGTCAAGCTGTCAAGTTGTCAAGTGTGACCGCGTCCTTTACACAACGGCGGCATCAGCAGACATTCCTGTCCAACAAATCTGTTATGCACGTGGGCAATAGTAGCGGGGTAATTCCATTTTTTAGCGACTTCTGCGACGTTTTAATTTCCTCTGTCGACGATTTTGTGCACTGGGAAGTTTCACCGTTGATTGACAGTACGGGTGTTGAGATGCCTTGGGCCGAATTTCTGTTTCGTGAGAAGAATGCAGCTTTCTTTAAATGTGTATTAATGTAAATTAATACGGATGAACTGGAAGACATTCTGGTAATGATTAATTTCAGTATTGATGATGTGATGCTTGAACCAGACAAAGTCGATCGATTATCTACAGATAACGTTGCGAAATGACTCGAGATGGAAGAACCACGTCAGGACAATTTGTAGGAAATGCTAATTACTGGCTATGGTTTACGGAGGGAGACGTAGGAAATTTTATGGCATCTGTAAAAGAGGCCACATACGAGGTGTAGAAGTATGAAACCGGAATTTCGCTATAGACGGTGCTAGCCGTCAGTATAGGATCCTTGAGACTGCGTCTGCAGCGCCGTTTGCTTCCTGTAACGTCTGACGACTACTGTCAACAGACGGCAACGCTAGTTCCATGCATCCGTATCTGTTTGAAACCCGTAAACATGTCGATTTTGGTGCCAACGAACTACGACTTGCGGAAAGCATCGGTTTTCTGTTACCATCTGAAGAAAACCGCTGCAGAATCGCATCTGATACTTGTCGAAGCTTTCGGCCAACATTCTCAGTCTTTCGAGTGGTTAAAAAATTGCAGAAGTCGTGATTTTGAAGTGAGAATGACCAGCGCGGGAAACCACTGAAAAAGTCCGAGCGTGAGGAACTGCAGATGATACACTCAATAGGAACTCACGGACGCAGAAAGTAGTTTCCATTCGATTGAAAGCTGTGGGAAAGGTGCAGAAAATAGGAAAACGGGTTCCGCATGAACTGAATGAAAGACGGCAGACAAATCGAAAGACCACTTGTGAAATGATGCTCGCCAGATACAAAAGAAAGTAGTTTCTCTATCGAGTAGTGACAGCTGATGAAAAACTGATATAGTGTGAGAATTCTAATCGTCGTAAATCTTGGGTGAATCCAGGCAAATTATCGACATCAACGGGAAGACCAAATCCTTTTAGAAAGAAGGCAATGATCTCTGGTGGGATCAGAAGTGTGTCATCTTTAATAAGCTGCTAAAATCTGGTGAAACCGTTAACACTGATCGCTATCAACAGAAAATAATCGATTTAAATCGATTCGAGAAAAACAATCGGAATATTGGAAAAGGCAAAACAAAGTGATATTGCTCCATGATAACGCCCCATCACACACACCAAAACGAGACAGGGAAACGATCGACATGGGCACCTGGGAAATACTATGGCATGTGGCTTATTCTACAGACTTGGCTTCGACCGATTAGAATCTATTTGCATCATTGGGAGACGCTCTCACTGAACAACGCTTCAATTCGTATAAAGATGTATGAAAATCGCTCTAAGTCTTTTTTTTTCGAGTGGTATTCACAGCCTGCAGAGGAGTGGGAGAATATTATACACAGCAAAGGAGACTATTTTGAAGAACATATTGTTTATTAGACCTGTAATTATTGCAGGCAAATTCCAGTTTGATATTTCGATACCTGGTACACTTCTACAATAGTTCTGGATGGAATATTGTGCTGGACCTGTACGTTTGTCTACTGACAGTCCCGCAAGGTATATAGGAAAATTTTTGTGAAGTTTGGAAGGTATGGGACGGGTTATTGGTGTTACTAAAGCGCGAGGGCGGGGCGTGAGCTGTACTTGGATCGTTCAATCGGTAGAGCACTCTATAGTGAAAGGCGTAGAGTTTCGACTTCCAGCCTGGAACACAATTTTATTCTATCAGGAAATTTCAGATCGGCATAAACTCCTCTGTAGAGTGAAAATTCGTTTTGGACTTATTTAAAGATTCCCTTTTTTTTCATCTTCTGGAATTTTCCTCTAGTGTTTGGGATCTCTGTCAGGTCGAATTATAGGAGTACACGAAAGTAACTCAGAGGCGTGCTATGACAAAACAGAGAATGTTCTCGCCGGAGGTGGGCGTGGTCCGTCACCTGTCAGAATGAGTGTGTCACGGTCTGTGCCCGTGGGACTGTCAGACGGGGTAAGTGCCGGAAGCCAGTCGTCACGCGCGTTGGGACCTGCCAAGGAGGAATATGGCTCAAGGGCTATTGTGTTTTTAACCTACAAAGTGAACTAAATTCATGCACTCCGACGCCAAAGCACTTTTCCTTCTTTTTAAGAGCTAAAAAATGTGAGTAGTAAAATTTCTTTCCTCACTTAGATAGAAAACTAATGTCATATTTCCAAGTAGAGAAGGAATTAGCATATTTCATCAAAATAGAGGTATTAGAGATAAAGTTGATGAAATGCTTCTAGATGTTGACTCTGAAATTATTGGTAAATCGGAGCACCACTTAAATAATTTGACAGTTCAGGGGCCTTCACCTGTATCAGGATACAGATTAGCTGAGTATTTTTCAAGGAGTTCCCTTTGGGGTGTGGGAGTGGCAATTTACGTAAAAAAACAGTATTCTATTTGAGTTCATAGACGTGTCACAGCACTGCACTGATCAGATATTTGAATGCTGTGCAGGGGCAGTTGAATTTAGTGAAACTAAACTTCCAATTGTTGTTGTTTATAGGTCCCCTAACTCTGACTTCATAGCATTTCTGCTCAAGCTAGAGAGGTTTCTTGATTCACTTTATAGGAAATAGAAGAAACTAGTTATGTGTGGTGACTTCAATGTAAATTTTGTATATGAGGATGCAACGAAAACGATGTTGCTAGATCTCCTAACTTCATGTGGCTTGATGCAGACTGTGTTTCTTCGAACTAGGGTGCCAGGGATCAGTAGCACAGCCATAGACAATGTTTCTAATCATTCTTCATTACTAGATGGGCATTCTGTTAGTAAAAGGGTGAATAGCCTTCCAGACCATGATGCACAAATTTCAACACTAAAAGTCTTTTGTATTCAAACAAATATCACATATAATTACTAACTATGTAGGAAATTTAATCCAACAGCAATAGAGAGTTTGTTTAAACCTAGTCAAGGGACTAGAGTGGCAGGATGTTTATAGTGCCGATAACATAGATAACAAATATAATGATTTCCTTCACGCATCTCATGCTCTTTCAGAGTTGCTTTCCATTAGAACATTATAAATCGGGTGCTATCAGTAAAAGGCAGCCTTTGCGTCTGACTAATGGGATAAGGATATCATGTAGGACAAAGTGGGAATTATATCAAAATGTTTGTAGTCACAATAATGCTACAGCAGCCCATGACAAACAGTACTGTAAGTTGCTTAAAATGTTATTAGCAAGGGAAAGAGTATGTGGTATGCAAATAGAATAGCTAATTCACAGGATAAAATTAAATCCATGTGGTCAGTTGTGAAGGACGAGTCGGGTCAGCAGCACAAGTTCGACGATATAAAGTCAGGTCGTAGTAAAAACATTTCTGTTACTGATAAGTAAGATGTAAGTACAGTAATCAACAATAATTTTCTGAGCACTGCTGGTGAATTAAATAAAAATTTAGTTTCTACAGGGAATCATATACATCTCTTGGCGAACTCCTTTCCAAGACTGATATCTGAAATACTCCTCTATGATACAAACAAGGGGGACACTGAAGACTAAGAACTGAAGACTAAAGACTCTCGTGGATACGATGGAGTGCCTGGCAGAATATTAAAGTACTGTGCCGCACATGTTAGCCCTGAATTTACCCATACTTGCAATTTTTCCTTTAGGAATGGTCAGTTTCCTGAAAGATTAAAGTACTCAGTAGTAATGCTACTTTATAGAAAGGGAGAAAGGGATAATATAGACAATTTTAGACCTATTTTGTTGCCATCAGTGTTCGCTAAACTTATTGAAGAGGCTATCTACGGAAGGATAATTGATCATTTTATCTCACACAATTTGCTATCAGATGTACCGTTCGGATATATAAGCCGTTTAACAACTCAAAGTGCTATATTCCCTGTAAGGTACTGATGGGTTAAACAAAAGGTTTCGAAAGCGATAGTTCAGGTATACATGCCGACGTCGCAAGCTGAAGATGAAGAGATAGTGAAAGTACATGAGGATTTTAATGGGGTAATATAATACGTAAAGGGATATGAAGATCTATTAGTCATGGGGACTAGAATGCAGTTCGAGGGGGAGAAATACAAGAAATGATTACAGAAGAATATGGGCTTGAGACAAGGAATGAGAGAGGAGAAAGACTAAGTTACGTAACAACTTTCAGCTAGTAACAGCGAACACTTTGTTTCCTACAAGAGGAACAGGACTACTTGGAAAAGTCAGGGTGGTACGGGAAGATTGCAGTTAAATTGCATCATGGTCAGACAGAGCTTCCGAAATCATATACTGCATTGTAAAGCGTATCCAGGAGCAGATATAGACTCAAATCACGACGTAGTAGTGATGCAGAGTAGGCTGAAGTTTAAGAGATTAGTAAGGAAGAATCAATGCGCAAAGAAGTGGGATGCAGAAGTACTAATGAATGGCGAGAAACGGTTGAACTTTTCCTGAGGCTATAGATAGAGCAATAATGAATAGCACAGTAGGCAGTACAGCTGGAAAGGAATTGATATCTGTAAGAAGGGCATTAACAGAAGATGGAAAGAAAAGCACAGGCACAAAGAAATTAACTGTGAGGAAACCATGGGTAATAGACGAAATACTTCAGTTGATACATGAAACAAGAAAGTACAAAAATATTGAGAGAAATTCAGGAATACAGAAATAGAACTTGCTGAGGAATGAATTAAATAGGAATACCAGGGGAGCTAACACGAAATGGCTGTAAGAACAATGTGAAGAAATCGAAAGAGAAATGACTACCGGTCGCACTGACTCTGAGAATAGGGAAGTCTTAAAGAACCTTCGGTGGAATTAAAAGAAAAAGTGGTGCCATTAAGAGTGCAGCGGGAGTTCCACTGTTTATCCGTGGCGCAGCGGTAGCGTTACCGCCTACCACGCATGGGGGCCCGGGTTCGACTCCCGGCAGGCGACTGGGTGTTGTGTGTTCTTCATCGTCATTTTCATCATCATTGACACGCAAGTCGCCGAAGTGGCTTCAACTAAAAAGACTTGTAATACGGCGGCCGAACCCCGAAGGGAATATCCCGTCCACTAAAGCCATACGATCATTTCATTTCCCACTGTTAAATGCGGAGGAGAGAGCGGATAAATGGAAAGAGTATACTGAAGGTTTCTATGAGGAGGAAGATTCTCTTCGTATGATGGTATGATAGAGGAATCAATAGGAATCGATTTAGAAGAAACAGGGGTCCAGTATTAGAATGATAATTTAAATGAGCTTTGGACGACTTTTTTAAAGATCAAAATTTCTAAAATCGTTGAGAAAAAATGGCAACGAAACGACTATTCACGTTGGTGTGTAGAATGTATAGATCTGGCTAGATACCATCTGACTTTCCAAAACGTATCACCCACACATATCCAAAGACTGCAAGAGACAAGTGTGTGAATTATAGCAAAATCAGCTCATGCATCCCAGTTGCTGACAAGAGCAATACACAGAAAAAATGCAAAGAAAATTTATGATGTGCTACATGAGGATCCGATTCGCTTTAGGAAAGGCAAAGGCACCAAAGAGGCAATTCTGACGTTGCGGTTGATAATGCAGGCAAGAAAAGTCTTGACACGTTATCGACCTCAAAAAGGGGTTCGACAGTTTAAAATGGTTCAAGATGTTCGAAATTCTGAGAAAAATAGGGGTAAGCCATAGAGAGAGGCGCTTAATACACATTATGTACAAGAGCCAAAAGGGAATGAAATGCTCGGAGTAAGAAAGGTGTAGGATCGGGATGTAGTGTATCACTCCTACTGTTCACACATCGAAGAAGAAATGATGGAAATACACGAAATGTTGAATAGTGGCATTAAAATTCAAGGTGAAATGATATCAGTTATTCGTTTCTATGATGTCATTGGTATCATGAGTAAAACAGAAGAAAAATTAAATGTCCTACTGAATGGAGTGAACAGTCTAATAAGAACAGAATATAAATTGAGATTAATTCGAAGAAAGACGAAAGTAATTAGAAGTAGCAGAGATAAGAATAGCGAGAAAGTTAACATCAGGATTGATGGTCACGAAGAAGATAAGGTTATGAAATTCTGCTACCTAGGTAGAAGTAAGTACTGGGAGATGATGAAGCTGGCTCAGGATATAGTAGAATGGAGAGCTGCATCAAACCAGTCTCAGGACTGAAGACCACAACAACAGGTAGAAAACTAACCAATGAAAGACGGAGCGAAGATGACATCAAAAGCAGACTTGCAATGGCACAAAGGGTTTTCCTGGCCAAGAGAAGTCTACTAGTATCAAGTAAAGGCCTTAAATGGAGGAAAACGTTTCTGAGGATGTGCTTTTGGAGCACAGTATTGTATGGCAGTGGAACATAGACTATGGGAAAACGGGAAGAAAGAAATCGAAGCATTTGAGATATGGTGTTACAGACGAATTTGAAAATTACGTGGACTGATAAGGTAAGGAATGAGGAGGTTCTGCGCAAAATCGGAAATGAAAGAAATGCGTGGAAAACACTGACAAGGAGATGGGCCGGATGGCAAAACATGACTTACATGGTGATAAAGGGAAATGCATAGGGCAAAAGCTGTAGAGGAAGACAGAGGTTGGAATATATCCAGAAAGTAATTGAGGACGCAGGCTGCAAGTGCTACTCTGAGAATCACGATCTTCTTGTGTCCTCGACTGCGCGTCGAAAATCGGAAGAAGCGAGATGAGCGACATTTACCCTCCAGGGGTATCGGTGGCGGCACACGCGTTGGCGACGAAGGGCGACGGCAAATATAAGATCTTGTGATCCAAGAACGTTACAGGTCACATCTCTGCGTCACTCGTTGTTGGTACGAGAGAACGGGAAACATATAGTGTGCCATATCAGTGCTACAATACGTGTGGCTCGGAAAATGAGTGAATCCCTGCCGATTTTCGTGGGCATATTTCCATGTATCTACCAGCTGGAGATCACTGACGTGTGCATGAAATTTGTGACACGTGCAGCTAATCCTTGGGCGCCTGAACGCTACTGAAATCGCCTCCTTGCACGAAGCGGTCTTGCCTGCTCTGAAAGAGCAAGGCTGCTCGTTTCACGTAGAAGAGTAATCGTTTGGTCACGCGGAGTGGCCACGCTGTTTAGGGAGCCACGTCTATGTACTGACTTGGCAGAAAATCCTAAGAAATTTTGGTCTTATGTCAAAACGGTAGGTGGATCAAAACAAAATGTCCTGGCACTCTGTGACCAAAATGGTACTGAAACAGAGGATGACGAAATAGTAAATGTCTTTTTCCAAAGTTGTTTCACAGAGGAAAACTGCACTGTAGTTCTTTCTCTAGATTGTCGCACAGATCGCTGGACCTAATGGGATACCAGTTAGATTTTACACAGAGTATGCGAAGGAACTAGCCCCCCTTCTTGCAGCGGTGTACCGTAGGTCTCTAGAAGAGCGTAGCGTTCCAAAGGATTGGAAAAGGGCACAGGTCATCCCCGTTTTCAAGAAGGGACGTCGAACAGATGTGCATAACTATAGACCTATATCTCTAGCATCAATCAGTTGTAGAATTTTGGAACATGTATTACGTTCGCATGTAATGACTTTTCTGGAGACTAGAAATCTACTCTGTAGGAATCAGCATGGGTTTCGAAAAAGATGGTCATGTGAAACCCAGCTTGCGCTATTCGTCCATGAGACTCAGAGGGCCATAAACACGGGTTCCCCTGTAGATGCCGTGTTTCATGACTTCCGCAAGGCGTTCGATACAGTTCCCCACAGTCGTTTAATGAACAAAGTAAGAGCATGTGGACTATCAGACCAATTGCGTGATTGGGTTGAAGAGTTCCTAGATAACAGAACGCAGCATGTCATTCTCAATGGAGAGAAGTCTTCCGAACTAAGACCTTGTAGATGACATAGGACGTTCACTGAGGCTTTTTGCAGATGATGCTGTGGTGTATCGAGAGGTTGTAACAATGAAAAATTATACTGAAATGCAGGAGGATCTGCATCGAATTGACACATGGTGCAGGGAATGGCAATTGAATCTCAATGTAGACAAGTGTAATGTGCTGCGAATACATAGAAAGATATAGCCCTTATCATTTAGCTACAAAATAGCAGGTCAGCAACTGGAAGCAGTTAATTACATAAATTATCTGGGAGTACGCATTAGGAGTGATTTAAAATGGAATGATCGTATAAAGTTGATAGTCGGTAAAGCAGATGCCAGACTGAGATTCATTGGAAGAATCCTAAGGTAATACAATCCGAAAACAAAGGAAGTAGGTTACAGTACGCTTGTTCGCCCACTGCTTGAATACTGCTCAGCAGTGTGGGATCCGTACCGGAAAGGTTTGATAGAAGAGATAAAGAAGATCCAATGGACAGCAGCCCGATTCGTTACAGGATCATTTAGTAATCGCGAAAGCGTTACGGAGATCATAGATAAACTCCAGTGGAAAATTCTGCAGGAGAGACGCTCAGTAGCTCGGTACCGGCTTTTGTTAAAGTTTCGAGAACATACCTTGACCGAAGAGTCAAGTAGTATATTTCTCCCTCTTACGTATATCTCGCGAAGAGACCATGAGGATAAAATCAGAGAGATTAGAGCCCACACAGAAGCATACCGACAATCCTTCTTTCCACGAACAATACGAGACTGGAATAGAATTGAGAACCGATAGAGGTACTCAGTGTACCCTCCGCCACACACCGTCAGGTGGCTTGCGGAGTGTAGATGTATATGTAGACGGAGCGGCCCTCTCCCCGGAGGTTCGAGGCCCCCTCTGAGGAGAACTACGGCACCGCTGTTAGTTGGCGAGGCCTATAACCGTACGTAATTAGGAAATCGTAGACGTCTTCCAGAAAGACGGTCAGCAGGTAGGGGAAAATACCCAGTTATTGATCCTGACGAAACCACGATCGGTGATCGGTGAAATGACCTACGATATGCGTGAGGACGTAATTGGATGATCAAGTATAAGATAGCGCAAGATAGCCCCAGTTAAGGCCTCCGCTCATGAGAAGTGGTAAATCCGGGTTCAAGTCCCGGTTTGGCACAAATCTTTGACTTTCTCTGTTCAACTACGACAGTGCCCTGTGCGAATAGAAGTCACGAATTCCCATCTATCCTTTCCCTTCCCTTTCTTTCCACATTCTGTATTTCACGCATATTTTTGAAACGTACAGGTAGCGCGCACCACTGTGTACGTACGGATAAACGTAATGTTTGCCCTGCATCGCTCCCAACAGTTTCTGTTCTCTGTTAGTAAAATAGGAGTCATATAAGCAGCCACTCATTGAGTACATTTTTCACGTGGCAGGTACTTTATATTTGAAGTGGACAGTTTGTAGAACCTTCGTGACGCAGCGTGCAAGTAAGCCTATCACAAATATGTTTTGTCCTGGTAACAAAACGGCAGCAGACGCTGCGCCAAATCTGACAGGTGGCTTGCTTGGTTCACAATATTTTGTGAGTTAAATAGGTCGAGTAAATTTTTGGGTACGAGCATACTTATTAAACAACACTGGACCTGTAAGCTTGTGGAGTCTATGTTCTACTTCAGAGAACGATGTTTGATTTAATTTTATTCTTCTGCTTTTGGGTACTTGATTTTTAGTTGGGCATTAAATTTAATTCTTTTCCTTTTATCTCAGAATCCCACACGTGGATCTATTCAGTTTTGATTGATACACTGAGGTTCATTCATTGTAATACAACAAGATCGGGTGACCACTTGGCCACATGATCATTTACACTATTTAAACTTAGGCCGAGCATCCCGATGTGTTATGGTATGAAGTGTAACTAAGGGCTTTGTATCGATATAGCGCTTTAATTTTCATCGGTTGCGAGGAAGCCCTAAATGACAAGTAAGAGTAACCAGAATTAAGGAGAAAGAGTGAGCCTTACGACACTTCCTAAAGTGAAGTCTGAATCTGATTTAGAGTCAACAGTTATGCTGAAAAATAAACAGAGACCATTCAAACTCCTTCCATTACTTTGAACCTTATCATAACAGAGGCTTTTAACATTTATGTCTGACGGATTTTACAATTAATACTAGAAGAGTAATACAGTAATAGCTTTTTATGTAAAGTCATTTCATTCTATGGCACTTGGTTAAAATGTATATTGTGACTTCTCTCTCCATCTGTGCGAATCACTAATGTACGGCATAAAGTTTTCCAAAAACATGGACAACTTCCTTTTTACCTAGTGAAATGTTGAACGCAAGGAGATTGTATTGAAACAAATTAAGGTAAATGAATTATCTAGAGAATGATGTATTATGCAACTAATTACGGTCTGTCCATTTTGTCATCTTCTGTTCCTTCTTCTTTTTTTCACATAACAGGCAACTCTCCTGCCCTGATAACAGAGAAAGTTGTTGCCAACATTTCCTTGGCCTTACAATCTCTCTCTCATACCATTTGGTGTAAGTGACAAAACTCCGTTTGGTATTTGTACTACTTGCGTTCTCTTCCGATGCTACACTACTTATTTGCGTCGATTGTGTTTTCTGTTTTAACTACACATATCAAAAGAAAATTTGCATCAACCCGGTTCCCAGAACTCCTGAAGATAGGCGTTGACTGTGGATATTGTATCACAGACACAGTCCCTTTGACTGTCCAGAGATTTCACTAAATCCACCTAAAGCTGTAAACAACCATGAATTAGCAGCGCCCATTAGACGTAGGGGATTCAACAGTCGATCAGTTCCAGTCATTCCACCAGGAAGAAGGTACACGGCTCGTGTTGTCTGTAGTTCAACGATGCCTAGACGGTCAATACCGCAGGTCTATCGCGTCCACGTAGTTTGTACCAGGAAGGGCTCCCAACAAGGGAAGTGTCTAAATTGTCCATGCATCTTGGAGTTAACCAAAGCGATGCTGTTCGGACGTGTAGAAAATACAGAGAGACAGGAAATGTAGATGACATGCCTCACTCATGCTATCCAAGGGCTATGCTGAAGTGGATGACCGCTGCCTTCGGGTAGTGGCTCGGAGGGACCTTGACAACAACGCCACCATGTTGAATAATGCTTCTCGTGCAGCCACAGGACGTCGTGTTACGTCTCAAACTGTGAGGAATAGGCTGCATGGTGCGTAAATTCACATGTGACGTACATGGCGAGGTCCATATTTGCAACCGCGACACCATGCAGCGTGATTCAGATGACCTAACAACATACCGGATGGACCCCTCAGGTTAGGCACCACGTTATCCTCACCGATGAGTGTCGCATATGCATTCAACCGGACAATTGTTGTAGACGTCTTTGGAGCCAGCCCGGTCAGGCTGAACGCCTTAGACACACTGTCAAGCGAGTGCAGCATGGTAGAGTTTCCCTGCAGTTTTTGGGTGGTGCTATGTGGGGCCATGGAAGGCGCCGTAAGGGCTGTACGATACGTGAATGCCATCCTCCGACCTATAGTGCAACCATCTCGGCAGCATATTGGGGAGGCATTCGTCTTCATGGACAATAATTCGCGCCATAACTGTGCACATCTTGTTCAAAATGGTTCAAATTGCTCTGAACACTATGAGACTTAACTTCTGTCATCAGTCCCCTAACACTTAGAACTACTCAACGCTACCTAACCTAAAAGCATCAGACACATCCATACCCGAGGCTACTGGGTATTAGAGGTACCAGTGTGTACAGCAGTCCACCTCTGAAGTTCTGATTGTATTGTGGTACCACATGCGATGCTTGGTTTCATGAGCAATAAAAAGGGCACAAATGATATTTATGTTGATCCCTATTCCAATTTTTTGTACACGGTCCGGAACTCTCAGAACTGAAGAGATGTAAAACATTTTTTTGATGTGTGTACATTAAGCTGTGTCCTCAGATGGTCATTTTAGAATCTATCCCGTGGCGTGCAAACTTTAAAGGATTCGAGAGGCCTTCCTGCTACCTACATAGATTAAATCTATCCACTAGGTTTCCTGTTCTGAGGTTCGGGCTTGGTGCGGACGTGTCTTGGCGTTAGGGCCTCTCATAAAAAGGCCGTTTATGTGCCGGTGGCCTCATAACACCTGGCGTTAATCCCACACCTCTCATAAAAGTTTAAGGGCACCAGGAACGCCGCTATATAACGTACTATCTATCTTTCACACGGAGATACCTATTACGCAGTACCAGCACCTTTAGAAGCTGCGGCATTGCTCCAGAGCAGAGATTGGACTCGAGAATTTATGTCGCGTAAAAAAATTCCGATACTTCAGGCGTGTAAATAGAGAGATTTCTAAAACATGCATGTAAGACTTGAGGACGCATTCGATAGATGCGTTAAACGGAGACAAAATTTGAATTTCGAAGTGTTGAACTGAGTAACGTCAAGGATCTGATATTCCACATGTGAAAAGTCAGTTCGAATTAAGAGTGCGTACAGCAATGACGAGCATCTTTCATTTCAGTCTTGACCACAGTCCAGGTTTCGTACACCATCAAAGTCGTGTTCCAGACATATCATCCCATGAACCTTTTTCTGGTATCCAGCTTTACGTCTCAAGGTGCAGCAGTTGTTCTTTTTGTAGAAAAAGTGCTACAATGCTTGTACTACAAATCTTGAGATTTTATCCGAATTTGACGCAGCAAGATTACCGAGACATTTTCATGTAAAGACTCCGTTACGAATGGCTTGTTTCATACTTTCAAGTTAGCGATAGGTCAACTGCAAAAGTAACGTCGTTTTGTCAATATTCCTATAACGAGATTTTCATGAACTGAACATGTACGAGCTGTGTCTGTGAAACTCCTGATATGTATCAGTCATTCGGGGCGAACCCTAGCAAAAATTACGAAATTTATTAACATTCAGTAAGTTCACCTTGCAACGTTAACAAGGCATATTATCGTCCCTGATCATGTACAACGAAAGTAGTGTCATTGCGAAACTAGTTGTAGTTTGATATGGAAAATCTTACTCGTATGTGCAAACACCAGACAGACCCTAGCCGTTATTGAGGACAGAATAGCAAACTGTGGTGTCCACCACTATTAAATCTCCACATCGAACAGTGGCAATCTCCTTTAAGCGCGGCCGATGAATGCATCGTTGACCGCACTTTCCCGTGGGCGGCCCGTTGCTAACATCGCAGGCCGCTTTCGCAAGCACGCGCCTCCAACTACAGCAATTGGTCATCCTTAACACACAAGGATTCGCTGGACAGAATTTACAGTGATCCCAGTCGCCAGCTCGTTTAACTGTGGATCCCCCCCACCAGAGTCCTTTTGCATTCCCCTCCTCTGCCTTTCCCCACTCCCTGTCGCGTCTGCCCAGCCCCCCCCCCCCCCCTTATAGGTCACTGTCCTCCATCGGCTCCTTCCCCCTCCCCCCCACTTCGTTTTTTAACTCTTCTTCCTCCCTTTTCTTTCCCAACATCTGTCCAGGTTGCTCTCGGCTGTGGTATGTCATATTTGTGCCAACTTTTTAGTGCAGTGTTCAAGTGAGTGTTCAGTGTTGTGCGTCTTTCCAAAGTGTTGCGAACAGAAATCATGCTGTCGCTAGGTGTGAATTTTCTCTGTCATGCGAACAGAAACCAGACTGCAACCGTGTTTTTGAAACTGTCTATTATTTATCTGCTGCCTGTGTATTTTATTAGCATCATCATCTCTTTGTTTATGTTTTAAGTTCCACAATTTTCCGCCATTTTACCATTTAAGTCACCGATTTTATCGCCAGCTATTATTATTTATTATCTTCATCTTTTTTGAAACAAATTCTGCAGACAGTGTAAAGGTCCAGTATCTTATCGTCTGTACCTATATTTCCCGTCAATACCGGTAAAACTGCCGCAGGCTACTATAGGGCATCGTAAGCGAGGAAAGACTAGTTGTCCTAATTTTTTGTTTTTGTTTTGTTTTATGGCAACTGTCAACAGAGAGATGATACACACCGTGTTGTTCTCCGATACTATCAGTTTCGATCGTGGACAATCTTCACATACCTACTATACAAATGGAAAACGAAATGATGACTGAGAATATCAACACAAGTTGAAAAACCATATGAAGGCTGAGAATATCAACACAAATTAAGTTTCCATGAGGATTATTAGACGGGAAACGTAAGTTCACTTAGGAGAAATATCACTCACGACGTCACATAGTTTACATACTATTTGTTCGGAAAAGTATGCATAACTGCTAACTTGAAAACGTAAGGAAAAGATTCATAACGAAGTAATGAAGGCACAACCAAGCAGAAAACAACATTGAGGCTTGAAAATATGTAACAGCAGTAAGTGCACAGCACCAATTCTCTTGCACCCTAAGACTCAGTAGGCTAATACACAACAATTGATCGATGGAACTGCAAATCAAAGTCTAAGATCACAGAGTAAAGAACAGGTTACAAAATAAGTGCACAATATAGTACAGTCAGAAAGATACATATACACTCAACTTGCAATAAAAGAAGTACAATGAAGAAAGGCATAGTTGTATAGGAATTTTCCATCCCTCAATACAGTTTTTACCAAATTAGTGGTTTGATTTGATCATGTGACATTATAACAGTGTCATATCCTACTACACTCCTGGAAATGGAAAAAAGAACACATTGACACCGGTGTGTCAGACCCACCATACTTGCTCCGGACACTGCGAGAGGGGTGTACAAGCAATGATCACACGTACGGCACAGCGGACACACCAGGAACCGCGGTGTTGGCCGTCGAATGGCGCTAGCTGCGCAGCATTTGTGCACCGCCGCCGTCAGTGTCAGCCAGTTTGCCGTGGCATACGGAGCTCCATCGCAGTCTTTAACACTGGTAACATGCCGCGACACCGTGGACGTGAACCGTATGTGCAGTTGACGGACTTTGAGCGAGGGCGTATAGTGGGCATGCGGGAGGCCGGGTGGACGTACCGCCGAATTGCTCAACACGTGGGGCGTGAGGTCTCCACAGTACATCGATGTTGTCGCCAGTGGTCGGCGGAAGGTGCACGTGCCCGTCGACCTGGGACCGGACCGCAGCGACGCACGGATGCACGCCAATACCGTAGGATCCTACGCAGTGCCGTAGGGGACCTCACCGCCATTTCCCAGCAATTTAGGGACACTGTTGCTCCTGGGGTATCGGCGAGGACCATTCGCAACCGTCTCCATGAAGCTGGGCTACGGTCCCGCACACCGTTAGGCCGTCTTCCGCTCACGCCCCAACATCGTGCAGCCCGCCTCCAGTGGTGTCGCGACAGGCGTGAATGGAGGGACGAATGGAGACGTGTCCTCTTCAGCGATGAGAGTCGCTTCTGCCTTGGTACCAATGATGGTCGTATGCGTGTTTGGCGCCGTGCAGGTGAGCGCCACAATCAGGACTGCATACGACCGAGGCACACAGGGCCAACACCCGGCATCATGGTGTGGGGAGCGATCTCCTACACTGGCCGTACACCTCTGGTGATCGTCGAGGGGACACTGAATAGTGCACGGTACATACAAACCGTCATCGAACCCATCGTTCTACCATTCCTAGACCGGCAAGGGAACGTGCTGTTCCAACAGGACAATGCACGTCCGCATGTATCCTGTGCCACCCAACGTGCTCTAGAAGGTGTAAGTCAACTACCCTGGCCAGGAAGATCTCCGGATCTGTCGCCCATTGAGCATCTTTGGGACTGGATGAAGCGTCGCCTCACGCGGTCTGCACGTGCAGCACGAACGCTGGTCCAACTGAGGCGCCAGGTGGAAATGGCATGACAAGCCGTTCCACAGGACTACATCCAGCATCTCTACGATCGTCTCCATGGGAGAATAGCAGCCTGCATTGCTGCGAAAGGTGGATATTCACTGTACTAGTGCCGACATTGTGCATGCTCTGTTGCCTGTGTCTATGTGCCTGTGGTTCTGTCAGTGTGATTATGTAATGTATCTGAGCCCAGGAATGTGTCAATAAAGTTTCCCCTTCCTGGGACAATGAATTCACGGTGTTCTTATTTCAATTTCCCGGAGTGTATATCACATAACATTGTATGTACTGTCCATATGTATATATGAATTTTTTTCTTCCTTTTCATTACAACTGAATTCATATAAATATTAATTTCGTTTTCTTCCTTTTCAGAACAATATTATGTAATATAATAGTGAATTGATACTGTTATAATGCCTCATGATAAAATCAAGCCACAAATTTGGTAGAATTCAACAATATGAAAATATAGATAGGCATCTGTATTACTGTGCAGTACAACCGTCCCATGAGTTTCATGGAATACTGTCATCTGATACCACATTGTCACATGATAAAAACAAACAGACCATTTGGTAAGAACTACAACAAATGAAAATATGTGTAGTTGTTTTATGCTGAGCAATTATGTTATGCAATTCACTTACCACAAATCAATGACTAGCAGCAGCAAACAACTTGAACATCAAATCCATATCAGAGGTGCATGAATAAAAATAGTGGAACCAAAGAATGACCTGTGCACTGAACACAGAATTCTGTAATATAACGATCACAAGGTGTAGTGATACTGCAATGTCTCATGATAATAACAAACCAACAATTCTGTGAAAATTGCACTGTAATAAAAAATACACAGAGATACATAAATTTGAAACATTGTTAGAGGCATTACCACTAAATGAAAGAGCATAAAACCTGAACAACTGTCAAAAAATTTACAGTGTCAAGTCCATATCATTACAATTGATTGATAACGTGTACACTACAGGTTACGCCATGGATATGAGGGTTTTATATTACTCACAACAGAACCAATCTCTTTTTTAGGCCTTTACATTTCCATGATGTAAATATGTTTATAGCTTCTTTTAATATTTATGTTGCATTGTCTTTAGGGACCTAGTTCTGTAAAAGTACAAATATTATATTATGGCATAGACCATGAAGACATAAACACTCACATCTGTACCCCTGATCTTTTTAAACTCTTATACATTCTTAATTTAGGAATAATTTTACAGCTAACAGGTCAGTTGGATAAGCTAACACATGAGTATATATTGTCTAATAGTTAAATCACTGTTAAAGTTTTTGTACTGATGCTGTTGGGTAATGTATGGTGTACTGGGCATATGACAGATTTTGATTATTGGTATATTAACTGAATAAAATTCGTTAGTGATTGACAATAAGGTAATACATATTGTAATAATATGGATAAGTAGCGATTTGCATGACACTAATAGAAGTGAATTTGGGTTTGCAGTCTCAGTTGTTTACAATATGTTCATTCTTAAACACCTGATGTGGACTTAACGCTAAAATTGCTTTGGCTGTTGTTTATTTTTTATGCTCTTTGTTTTCTGTCACACTGCCTTTTATAATGTTTTAAACTTACATGTCTATGTATATTTTTTATTTTGATGAGATTTTTACCAAATGGTGTGTTTGTTGTTATGTGACTCTGTAATATCACTGGATTTTGTAACAGTGCCCTGTGATTGTTATATAACTTTCTGATGTATCCAGTAATCAGCTTTTCAGTCCGTTACACTATTTCTGTTCTGGAACCTCTGATATGAATTTGATATTCGAGCTGTTTATTGTTCTAGTCTGAATTATTCGTGGTAGTTGAACTACCTAGTATATTTTTACAATATTAGGCAACTCTTTATGTTTTCATATATAGTTTTGCTTTTATCAAGTGACATAATATCATGTGACTATATTGCATGATAACTGTATGGAATAAAAAAGCTCATATACAACTGCATCTTGCTTGATTGTTTTTCTCACACTATAATTTAAGTGCTGTGTGCGTGTGTCTGTAGCTGTACTATAGTGTACACATATTTTGTAGCTTGTTCTTTAATCTATTCTCTTAGACTTTGGCTTGTAGTGTCTTTCATCAATTGTTGTGTGTTAGCCTGCTGTGTCATGTTGTGCCAGAGCAGTGCTACTGTGAACTTAATGGTATTACATGTTTCAAGTTTTCAATGTTGTTTTCTGCTTGGTTGTGCCTGTACTATGGCCTTAAGTATCATTTTCTTACGTTTTCAAATCAGCACTGGCGTATACTTTTCTGGTTAGGTAGCATGTACGCCAGATGATGTTGTCACAATAGATTTTTTGTAAGTATGCTTAATTTTTCTGACTAATAATTCTCAAGAAAATGTAATTTATGTTGATAATTACAGCTTTCATTTTGTATTTCATTTCTGTGCTAGTACTGTGAAGAGGATATTTAAAAGACCTCGTAATGTGGGGAATATTTTTCTTCAACATAGTTTTTCTCAGGTATGATACTTAAAATTAACAGTATTTATAGGAAAGTTGAAATTTTCAATGCTTAATTCCGGTTTTATTCGAAAACCGTTAATTTGTATAGGGAAACAGATGAATGTTCTATTAAAGATTTAAAAAGTACATATTTAGCAAGTATCACTAGAAAATTCAATGTCTTCAAAAAGATGCAAAATTTAAAAAAATGAATGCAAAACATAAATATATCAAACATTGTTTAAATATTTCGTCGAGCTGCTATAAAATATGATTCTGTTACTCATAATCATCTTCCTTATTTGTCTGTAATGACGGGAAATTTTGTCTATGACCTTGATGAAGAAGTTCTATTGAGCATAAAATATCAACAATAATGACATTTTTAAGTTTGTGCATGTAACTTGTACTTTGTCAAAAGTAACTGCTTTGGATATATAAAACTCAGAAGTTATGCAATAAACTAATTGCTATGACTCACAAAATTCAATTTGTATTCTGTAAGGATATAAAATACGTAAACAAATTGTGCCATTATAATTATGTGCAAAACCTGAAACCCAACAAAACAGAAAAGGAAGTCGTCTGCTCCTACTTCCACTGTTACATATTCTTTTATTTTCCTTTCGTGATCAGTGCCACCATACCATTCACTGTGTCATTTATGTACTTTGGATTTATAGGCTTTTCCGGTCAGGTTTGAGAATATCAGAGAACAGACAAATAATAATAGCTAATGATAGTATGATGTCATCAGAGTATAAATTTTTAATGGTGCGTAATACCAACTTCCGGCGCTTGACAATGGCATTTTGCTTAAGGTCTGTGCATTGTGAGTTTGACTGTCAGTGACACTTCTGAAAATATTTTTTTATCGGACTTTACAGGTTAAATGATTCCAAAGTTTGTCTAATGCAGGACTATTCGTAAGGTTTGTATCACGGAACCTTTAGCCATGCCAAGATATTGGAACAATAGCTTGCAACATAAATGAATCACAAGATTAAATATTATGATGATATTCACAAAATATTATTCTACATTTAATTACATAGACATGAGTACAAAACATATTTTACTATCTCACGACCGCCTGTCACACTACATGTTTATGAGTTCTAACTGTAGCCAGCTTTATTGACTGATACCAATGTATCCGATCCTCGGTTTGAAATTCCTAACCAGGTCACAACGTCGCTTTTCGTCGACTTTAAGAGAGCAAGTCTCCATTTACAGCTCTTCGCCAGTAAGTATATGCTCTTACGCTTAAAACTACGATGAAAACATCCTCCCGAAGACAGCCCACAGTTTGCACTTTATGCTGCGCTACATAACGCCGTCTGGCAGCCACATCTTACCGCGAGTGCTCACTACTCAGGCGCCGAGCAAGCGTGGACGCCGGCACTCGCCAAGTAGCCTCCTGGACAGGCATGCCTTAAACCAGGGGCTCCCAAGTTTTTAGTCCGCGGCCACATTGACTCCTCCACTAAGTCATAAGGGCCATGATCTACCTAGTGGGATTAAAGCACCCTAGCACTCTATGATCACTGTAATGTAACGCGAAAGGCAAGATGAAATCGCAAAAATCTAACGTTCTGGGAATAGCTAACACTGAAACGAACTACGATTTTTATTTAATTACATAATTTTGATTGGTGGACGTACCTGACCGAATTTCTGGCGTATTTTATTCTGGCGAATTTCACCGATAAAAAAGTATGTCACTGCACATTTTTCACGAAAGCGTCGTGCAAAGTTAACGAAATCCCAAACTCATTGTTAGCAACACTAATACTGAAGGACGAAGAGGTAGAGAATGTCAACGCATTGTTATTTCAAGCGGCGCAACAATAAGTTTAGTTATGCAGTCTTGTAGCGAGTAGCGCCGGCCGCGGTGGTCTCGCGGTTCTAGGCGCTCAGTCCGGAACTGCGCGACTGCTACGGCCCCAGGTTCGAATCCTGCCTCGGGTATGGATGTGTGTGATGTCCTTAGGTTAGTTAGCTTTAATTAATTCTAAGTTCTAGGCGACTGATGACCACAGATGTTAAGTCGCATAGTACTGAGAACCATTTTTTGTAGCGAGTAGCATTGCCCGAGCATATATTTGATAGTTCTGTTGCGTGATTGTGTCCGAGAATGTCACGGTGTATTGGTCGCGATAGGCCTCGAAACTCAATTGTTGGCTCTATAGGTACCACCTCAAATATTTGGCGGTTTGCCGGTCCTCGCGGGCCGGTTTCAGCCCGCGGACCGTAGTTTGGAAAACCCTGCCTTAAACTATGTGCCATTTATACATCTCTCTTTTTAGTTTATGCATGTTGTCCAAGAGTGGTAGCTTCTACGTCAACGAAGCTGTTAATCGAAATGCCCGAAAGGCTTCTAGGAATTTGTGAAATTTTCTCAGTGTTTTCAGTAACTTTAAAATAAAGTTTTTGTTGCAGCATAACGACAAGCGCCGGCTCGAAGATCAAGAACGCAAGAGCAGAGAGGGCGGTGAGGCGATGTTAGCCAATAGTATGATGTCTAGGACGACACCACAACTGCAGCGGCACCTATGCGACAAGAATACAAGCGCCGCGCCTCCTAGCGGCGGGCTCTGTACTTTCACCGTCGGAGTGTGGCACAGAACTTAAAGTTCCACCGCCACACCTTCAACGTGCTATGCTCGGCTGTTATTGAGCCATTGCTTTCAGTCTCCTCTCACTTGTCCACCGAGACAGGTGGACCGGATCTCAACTGGTGACGCTGTTTATTAGTAAACTGCCACAGCCGCGGGTGGAGTCGGCGACGAACCGTCATACAAACGCTAATCAGTGAGTTGTGAACTATCGCGTTTTGCTTGCATTGAACTTATTTATATTAAAGGACATTGATTATTAGCATGTCGGGATTTGCTTGCGGCACACCTTTGTGGATACCCAGCGTTAAGTATTGTCAACTCAACTTACTGCAAGGAACTCCATTAAAATGATTTGCTTGAATTGTTGTCTAGCGATCCGAGAAACAGCTTTCTAGGCACACTATATTAGAAAATTGGGTAGGATTCTATAGTTTTTTGAAGAATCTGTAATATGCCAATGTGGGCTAGTTAAACACGTCATTGCCTATGCCATCAAAACAATATAGTGATACATTTGTCTTGATATAGCACTGGGTTTACATTCGTCAACGACCTATACTTTCACAATTTAGAAATGACATTTTCATGACACAGTTTTTAACGCAAACGTTTTGTGTATTGTTACTGTCTCAGTTATCTTGTAAGATAAACTGTATCATATTGGTCAGTTAGCCTCATTCACGTTATCTGAAGACGCAAACGAGATCACAAACTACTATTCTGTGTGATTCTGACATCATGGAATTTCTCGACAGAATTGTCCTTGGTTCGTAGGCTTGAATGCAGAAATGGAGAGGAAGGAGGTGATGAAAACGTAATGGTCCAGTTAGTACTTGGCTCTGAGCACTATGTGACTCAACTTCTGAGGTCATCAGTCACCTAGAACTTAGAACTACTTAAGCCTAACCAACTTAAGGACAGCACACACATCTATGCCCGAGGCAGGATGCGAACCTGCAACCGTAGCGGTCGCGTGGTTCCAGTCTGTAGCGCCTAGAACCGCTTGGCCACCCAGGCCGGCCCAGCTAGTAATTTCTGGGACAGATAACGAGAACCATATGACGACATCCAAGAATTGAAATAATTTGACACATAGAAACGAGCAAAACTATTGCTTGTTTTGTAGCTTGTGAAATCTCTACTGCCAAAATAATAAAGCCCTTTAGCTTGTTTTCACTGTTTCCGACTACAAGTTATTTTATCATTAGGTGGAACATCAATTGTGACGGAATCTTTTGAATACTGTTGTACTTAAATTAGTCTTTCGGTATTTATCCGTATGGCGAAGTGTACTATCATTTGGCAAGAAGCGTACCACATTAACAGAGGACAAGTTCTTTGAGTAGTCAGGATCTTGAGCTGGTTATGAAGAACAGTAATGAATATGAAATTTGATACTAATGAGGACAATGAATAATAAACGAGAAGACATGTGTTGAAAGGAAGAATATTATTTAATAATGTAGATAAAAAGGTTATGATGAAGAGTTTTCAAAGAAGTTGGAGACTGATTGAAAATGTTTCGAGCAATTAAGTTTCATAGCTCAGTGTGTGAATTTCAAGTAATGACTAATGGCTATCGTGGAGAACAATCCACAGTCATACTAACCATATTGAAACAGGGATTATACAACACCGACGAGTGTGAGTACGAACTTAAAATGTCAAGGTTTAAATGTTTGTCAAATAATTGTACTAGTTCTGAATTACTGAATGTTGATCACTCTCATACATCTGACGAACTGAGGTATGTAATAATCAAACTGATGCATTTTTAAACCAAAACAGGGACACTACAATAGAAATAGGCGCGCACACACACACACACACACACACACACACACACACACACACACACACACACCTTTCCAGCGCCCTGTGCTTACCTGTATGAGAATTACACTCTCCAGCAACTTGCGTTCATGTAGCTTTGATTAAAGTTGTTAGCGATATTTTCCTAGAAATATTGGACAGGATAGGACGACAGAGATTTGCAGAGAAGCAAATAATACCTGTGTATTTCAACATTTAATAACATGTGTTATGGTACTTTATATAGGGTGTTAGAAGTATGTGTACCAAAATTAGTATGTAATTAGTTTTTTCTATGTCTCTAAATGTCTTCCCGCAAACACATCACCTAATTTACTACCAGATGTATTCTGAGCGTCACAATTGCATCATACAGTGCACTACGCATGTCGCAATAGATTATCTTTTTGCCTCCACACAACTACACCGCTATAGGTGACCTGCTTCCCAGTGGTAAATACGATTTAACGGCTTACGTTTCCTAGCGTACTAACAAACCTGCAAACAAAGTAAATGTTAATTCATAGTCTTTCAGTACATACTCCTCAGTCACCTCTAGAAGTATCTACCCCTATACCCCTCTAAGATAGCAGGTGGCAGCAGACGAGGAAAAATGTGCAGTCGGCGTGAAGCAAAAACGGACCGATTTATCTGACGTTCAAAAGGACATGATTATTAGCTTCCGGGCGTAGTGTGGAAACATTTCCGATACAGCTAAGTGTGTGGACTGTTCCTGTGCCACCGTGGTTAAAGTATACCTTGCAAGGCCAAATAAGGCTATCCAAAGTCATCTCTGAGGCGACTATGGTGCTGCACGAGCCATAGATAACAGGGGTGAAGAATAGCTGTGGGGATGTGTACGTGCGAATAGCATAGATGGGCAACTGACCGCCCGGTTGAACTAATTTGCTTCTGGTAGCGTGACTTCAATGTCCGTTCAGTGGGCGTATCTGTATACGGGACTCTGCAGCAGGCGCCTGGTTTATACTCCCACGCTGAATGTCTTTCATCGGCGACTAAGGCTAGAATTTGAAAGCCAATACCGTAACGTCCACTGGGTTCCGACGGGTGCTTTTCAGATGAATCACGTTTTATGCTCCATGAAAAGTCTGAAAGCAAACACTTTGCAAGGAAGGCTCGAGGCAGAAGGAGGGGGCGTTATGCTCTGAAACATAGTTTCATGGAATTACCTATGTGATCTTATGATTCGGAGGTCAGAATGGATGAACAGAAATTCGTATGTACTCATGGCGACAACCTCGAATAGTACTTTTTTTTTTTTTTTTTTGGCACGATTGTTTCCACCAGCAAGATGGGGCAACGAACTGGTCTCCACATTGGAGTCGGCATGACTGCAGATCCCTGTCTGTAAAATGCAGAACCTCGTTGATTTTCTTCCTCCACATATTGCAACATTCGGGCAGGAGAAGGTGGTTCTGTCAGTCTTTCGACAGGTGGTCACATTTATGTGACTGGACATGTAATATTTTAAAAATGAAGCAGTTCGTGTTCTATTACAGACCTATGAAGGGCTCCATACCCCAATTTTTATATTGAAGAACACAGTCATCGAACCAACGTATGTAAACCTGCACTTTAACCTGATGTGATAACTTCAAATTTTTGATGTTCACAAATCAAATCCCGACTAAGACTTCTGGGCTGACACGACTCTAAACGTTTCATGTTTTAATATCAGTACTTGAGATTTGAACATTGGCACCTATCAACAACATAAGACATATTAAACTATCAATGAACTGCAGTAGTTACTCACAAAAAACTATCGAAACAGCTATGAGTAAATACAAATCTAGAGTATCAAATACACATCCAACAGCTAGTTCTGCCAGAAGTAGTTGCAAAGTTTCAACTATCACCTCGAAAACCTCAAGCTGAAGTAATAAAACTTGGCGATGGTACAGGTCCCTCTCTCCAGATTCATCTGCCAATGTGACACACTTTTATCAACGATAGATGAACTGCTGATGACCTTGTTTGCTGACGTGAAAACTCAGTATCTCTTGGCGTATACATTGTTTAAATATCTTATGCGAATGCTCCGAGTGACGCCGTCGACAACTGCCAAAATTTTGACAGGTAACAAACTTGTCATATTCAAGGCAAAGTTACATTAGTAATCATTGCGCGAGGGTATTTAAAACCCAAGGTGACCTTAAGATTGGTTAACTCAGCTGGAAAAGTGTCAGGATCAGAAATGACGTTGGCCCTGTGAACCAATATACGAAGTACCCTTCACGCTGAGCCCAATGGTCACAAGTATCAGCCTGTAGATGTGTCAACGGCAGTAAGTTCCCATAAAAAGTTAGTCCCAACCTTCCATCCAATCGACATGTCGAGGATCGAAAGGCAACCATCCATTTTAACGTTCATCTAGAAACGGGTATTGTGATTGACTCAATTAGGGTGTTCTAGAAAGACGTTCAGATTCCCCATGATGTCAAACATCTGTTTGTAGATGACTGCGTTTTGGCTTTTCAGTAACACTTGCACCTGCTAAGTCACCTCGTCATCCGGAAGTCCAAGTTGAGCAACAATTTCTTCAACACAGTAAGCAGGGAGAAACAACTGGGCGTCACGTGAAGAGAATATGGGGGAAGTGAGCCGACGTTTGATAGCCCAGAGCAGCGGCTTAATGTATGACGTACGTGCATAACGGATTGAGCCGTCGTCGAGGAGCAAAACACGTCCTTCGACAACTTCTTAGGGCACTACGGCAGCCTAACGTAACGGTTGCAGTAGACTGTGGTAATGTGCTCCGGTGTCCGATCGTTTCTTAGAAGCATGTCCTGCTGCTACACACCATGGCACCCCAGAAAAATTACGAGCACCACCTTTCAACTTTTTTGACGATGGTCGATCGACATATTTTCGCTGCTGGTGTTCCCTATTTTCGCGTTAAGTCATAGTGATGCACCCAATACTAATCGAGGTTATTAGGCAGCTAAAGTCATCATGTTTTGGCATATTCATCCTTATTAGAGAGGAAGCGAGGACCACAGCTGATATGAGTACAGTAGAGCGTCGATTATCCGAACGTCGGTCAACCGAACGACCGCTTAACTGAACTGTGTACTCGCTCACACCTGTTACTCTCCCACCCAACCATCCCTCATCCCTTTCACTCCAAACCAAGTTTCCCACAGTAGTCGCCGCACTGGGCCACCGCTGGCGGAACATGGCTTCTAATGGGGCTTTCACAAGGCACTGCTGACCGGCCAAGCAGCCAGTTGCAGTGTTTCAACAATCAGCACACTTCTGTCGGTTTGGCCTGGCGGTAGAAGTAGCGGCAGTTTCACAGCTGTTCACAGCAACAACTACGCCAGCTTACAGTTGAGGCGTGCCGCTCCGCGCAGTTTGAAGGACTGCGCGTCCCCAAGAAGAGCTTCTCACGGTGCAAACAGTCACCTTCTGTACTCTGCTACGACCACTTGTGTGCTGCTGCGTGAAGAAGTGCACTTGACAATACAAAATGCTTAAACGTAAACGTGGTGTCCTTTCTATGAGGGACAAGTACGAGAATCTGCAACCACTTTATCCAATGAGTACAAGGTGGGAAAGGCGACACTTACCGGTATAAAAAACAAAAGACGAGTACAGCAAATTTTATAGCTATGCTTGATTCTACTGACGGATCAACAAGCCGCAAAACTATGAACCTCGCCACAAACACAGATCTAGATGATGCTGTTTACTAGTGGTTTACACAAAAGAGATCGGAAGGCACCCTATCTCAGCTCCCATTCTGTGTGAGAAAGCAATGCAGTTCAACGAAAAACTTGGAGGGCCCTCGAACTTTAAAGCGAGCACGGACTGGCTAAAACGCTTCAAGTCAAGACATGGCATTCGTGAGCTAACAATACAGGGAGAAAAACTGTCGGCTGATTCTTCAGCAGATGATTCTTTCAAAGTCAAACTAAGGGACGTGTTAAGGGTAGAAGATTATGCTCTCGAAAACGTTTACAATGCTGACGAAACTGGACTTACCTGGAAAGCATTTCCGAGAAAAACTCTTGTTTCACGTCATGAATAAGCAGCACCTGATCCCAAAACCAGCAAGGACCATATTACAGTTTAGCTTGTGCTAATGCTACTGGAAGTCACCGACTCCCTGTGTTCGTCATTGGTAAAAGTAAAAAACCGCGTTGTTTCAAGCACGTTAATATGTCAGCCTTGTGTGCTGGGTACACTTCACAAAAGAGTGCCTGGATGGATAGTACGATTTTTATGAAGTGGTTTCTGGACGTTTTCGTACACTCTGCAAAAGCTCATCAGCTAAATAATGGGAAGAGGGAGAAAACACTACTTCTCCTTGACAATGCACCAACTCATCCGACATGTGATATTTTAAACGAAAAAGACGAGTTCACATAGGTAATATTTCTTCCACCTAACGTAACCTCCTTATTACAGCCCAAGGATCAAGGCGTTATTGAGACTTTCAAACTATATTACAGGAAAGAATTGTTGCGTAAGTTATTGTTAGAGAAGAGAATGGAGAAGAAAGTCTTTTAAGAAATCATAAGAATATTGACTTGAAAGACGCGTCCTACATGATCAGTGCAACAAGGAATATTGTAAAGGAAGAGAATTTGAAGAAAGCCTGGAATAAAAATTGGACACAGGAGAAAATTCACAAGGTATGACTGAAAATGACGAGATTCTCGGTATGCTAAAAGAAATACATTGCCACGAATGTGATGAATAAGACGTTCATAAATGGATGAATATCGAAGATGCAGATCCAGGACACCAAATCATGCACGACAGCGACATTGTAAACGTCGTCACTGATAAAGATGACGCCGCCACCATCTCATCAATCAGTGCTCCAGAAAGTGAATATGAAAGTGTACCAACAGCTTCTGAGGCGTTCACTTGTTTAGATACTGTCTTGCGATGGTTTGAAACCCAAGACGAAAGTGACCAGATATCTGTAATGAAAAAAGTACGTGACTTAGCTGCTCGTAAGCGTGTAGGCTTGCTTAGACAGACCAAAATAAAGGTTTTTTTTTAAGCGTTAATTTTGTATACTGTGTGAAGCGTTCATGAAAAATGCCTATGTTATATGTATATATTTTTGTTTAATAAACTGTGCCACACACTATATATTCCTACTGAAGTTGCCTTTGTATGTTACTTTGTAATACTAAAAGAGATGCCGGTTTTTATGCATAAATTTACTGTACAGTACTTCTTTTGGCAAATAAACGTGAACAGTTCGATTATCCGAACAAACCAGTTTTACGAACACCCATGTCCCCCAATTAGTTCGGATAATCGGCGGTCTACTGTATTACAATTTTCAACACTACCGACGGCTATAATTTCATTATCAATTTGTTGGCAACCGGTTTTAACGATACGCTTCGTCATCATCAAGTCCCAAGAAAACATACTAGCTGAATGTTGCTGAAAGACACCCATCAAATACTACCACGTGTAAGTAACCAGTGTCCCCATCAGCTCTTGCGAACAACCACACACGGGGAGAACCCAAAATTCAGCCACTATGTACTTGTGGTCTGATGATGACGAAGTGTAAAGTCGAAACTAGTTGCCAATGAACTGATGATGAAAATACAGCTAACGGTATTGTTGAAAATAGTATAAGACGTCGTCTGTCTTAGTCTGACACTGCTTTAACATTTCCTCAGCTGCCTTGGCAGGATGCTTGAATGAATGAGAACAAGTGCGAAACCCAATGCAAGGGGGCGCCCTTTGTCAAGTATAAATTTCGTGCAAGATAAGAAAAACTGATCTATAATACTTCCATTTCTCCATTTTCGCCTCGACTGTGACATCCTGGCTTTTTGGCAACAAGCAGCCTTCCTGCGATTCCTGATTCTTCGCTCAGAGATGGTCTGCCACTCTCTTCTTCGTTTTCAGATTTCTTTAACCACACGGGAAGTACCTGGGTTAAGTAGCAACTGTGTCATGCGATTGTGCGTTGTTACCGTTGTCTTCCATCTACTTAGCATGAATTACTGATTCGCTGTTCCCCGATGAAAGCAGAAACTTGTTTACAGCACGATCACTTTTTCAGTTGACTACACCATTTTTTCTCTTCTCTTTAGATCTGAGGTCTCAGTGTGTACCAGGACTGCAGTAGTACCTGCAAACTACCAAAGAGATACGTAACTTTATAAGGCTATGAGGTCGTTCATGACGGCGTCCTCGGTTAACTTGCCGCGTCAAATTGGAATCAAATCACAAGCTTTTGCTGAATCATTCACGTTGCAGATGCATTCTGAGAGACTAGAAGTCGCTTGCCGTTCTTCTATTCTGTCAGGGCACATCCTACTTGGAGGTGTTGTTTCTCTCTGTTGCTAGTTTGGTCTGTATTTAGATCTTCATTTCGGTTGACGATGGTGGTTCATACCCTCTGTGAAGGTGTTTTTTGACTCTGATTCTAGTTTGGTCCTCGTTTGGAATAAACAAGGTCATTATCCGACTCCGCCTAAAATGGTGAGGAGGGTCGGATAACGAGACCACTAGCGAGGGTGGGTTGTTCCAACTGTCTACGGGCCTGCAGATGTGTCACGAACGGTGTCACGTTTCGTGTAGAGCCGATGGAATAAGTCTCTGAGGAATGCCTTCAGGAGCAGCACCACAATTCTATTAAGAGGGGGGGATGGAGGCTCCAGCGGAAGAACTTGTTTTCGATGCTTGGCAGGGTTTCCTTTCGCTTTTTGTAATTGTCGCCCACGCTGTGCTTCCGTATGTACGTGATGGATGTATTGTGTACTATTAGAGGCGCAGTTTGATGTCCGCCCACATGTTTCTATTGATGAAAAACGGGTGGAGGGCTCTTGTTAATTTAAGGTCATGACCTTGCGCCTGAACGTTGTCACGCCCACGCCGCTAGCCGGACTGTGAAACTGGAGAGTCTCTTACTTTCATGACAGAGACCGGCATCCGATCGTTTGGATTACGACAGGATTACACCACAGAGGTGGCACATACTGCAGTGGCGCCATGTACATCTATAGATTACGGCTGCGCTCTCCAACCGGCGTTGCTGGCAGAGCCACCAATCGCATCGAGAGGTAAGCCACGAGAAGTCTTCCTCTGCGCTCTTTCTTTATCGGGATCGTATTTCCATGCGTTGCTATGTGCACAGCCGAGGGCTCTATTGACATTTTTGTCCCACGGTCTATTTCACACTGTCACTATAATACCACATTGAAAATAGTTCGAATCAAGGTCACGAATTCTCATAACTTCAGACTTAATTTTGAGTTTATTCAACAGGCTGCACTCGGCCTCTACTGATTTTTCAAAACATCTATAATTGAGTCGACGTTTATTTTGAACATAGAAATCGGCAACAATCCGTACAGACTGCCCCACGTAACTGCTGCCACATTCGCATGGATTATTGTAAGCCCCTTGTACTCTTGGGCGGATATTGTATTTAAAAGGCAGCAGCATTTCTTTCACGTTTCGGAGCTACCGGATGACCGGTCGGACTTCTTGCCTGTTGAGGACTCTCACCTATCTTACGAGGAGAGCAAGGCAGGTGCCATAACACGATTTTGCACAACTTCGCTCAGTTGAAGGGAGCTCAAAATAAGCGCCAGCTATTGTTAAAGTTATCCGTTATGCGCGGTTTACCGCGAAATCTGCAGCAATGTTAATTACGTTTCATTCCCGAGTAAGATTAATACCAAGAAATGTAATCGGTGTAATAAAGGGGTATGTACAAAATCTTTATGAAGAATTAACGAAAGAATATAATATACGGGGATTTGAGAATTTAAAGATATTGCAACCCCTGAAAATACCATACACAGATTTCTTATACAAATAATATATGACCCATGTTATGACACGACTTGTAATTTTACGACTAACGTAAGGCACTTGTATCGACTCACTGGAAAAGAAACATTCGTGTAGTAATCTTCTATAGCGATCACTAGATAAATGAATAAAGTAAATAAAAACGATAATCGAGTTTTGAACATGTTACGTAAAAGTGAGAGATCCGATGCTAGCCGTTGTGACACTAGATGCGCTGGATATATAGACCGCTAAAAAACGCCTAAATTACATACAAAACTCTCATAATGTTTCACTGAGAAACGGTGAATATCTACGAACAAGCCGACAGACGTGTCTACTTTGACTCCTCTTCCACTGAGCGAAATTTCTAGGAATTCGGGTTAATGAACCAGACCTTTTTAAGAATGACGTGCACCATTGTGTCCCAATGATATCGGAAGTTTTGTTTAAAGAAAAACCTGCTCAGATGGAAGGTTGTATTATCAGACATCACAATTTTTGTCAGCAACGCCTAATCCTTGACGGTTCTGACCATTGACGTTGTGGTGAAATTGGGCTTACTCACGATACACTGAGGTAACAAAAGTCACGATATAGCGATATGCACATGTACAGGAGGTGGCAATATTACGTACACAAGATATACAAAACAATGCACTGGTGGAACTGTCATCTGTACACAGGTGATTTACGTGAAATTGTGTTCCGACGTGATTATGGCCGTGCGACCGGAATAAATATAATAGTAGTTGGAGCTGGAGGCATGGGACATTCCGTTTAGGAAATCGTTATGGAATTCAGCATTCCGAAATCCACTGTGTTAAAAGTGTGCCGAGACTACCAAATTTACGTAATTACCTCTCATTACGGACAACACGGTGGCCAATTGTCTTCAATTAAAGGCCGACAGTAACGGTGCTTGCGTGCAAGTGTTGAAAGGGCTGAATATAGGCAACACTGCGTGAAGTAACCGCAGAAATCAATTTAGACGTAGGACCAATTTATCTGTGAAGACAGTGCGGTGTAATTCGGCATTAATGGACAATGTCAGCAGCGAACAGGGCAAGTGCCTTTCCGGGACTGATGTCTGAAATACTCCTTTGTGATACTGACAAGGGGAATATTGAGACAGTATATAAATCATTGAAGACTAAGGAGATGATGGGTACCTAGTAGAATATCCAAGTACTGTGCTGCACATGTTATCCTGTACTTGGCCATATTTTTCCTTTAAGAATGGCCAATTTCCAGAACGATTAAAATACTTAGTAGTAAATCCACTTTATAGAAAGGGAGGAAGGGATAATACACATAATTTTAGACCTACTTCTATGCCCTCACAGCTTTTTGCTAAAGTTATTGAAAAGCCTATGTATGTAAGGATAATTGAAGATTTGGTTTCACATAATTTGCTATAAAATGTACAGTTCGTTTTGAGAAGTGGCTTAACAACAGAAAATGCTCTATTGTCTTTTCTCTGTGAGGTACTGGATGGATTAAGCATTAGGTTTCGAAAGCTAACCATCTTTTTTTTTATTTAACTAAGGCGTTTGATTGTGTTGATCGCAATATATTACTCCATAAGTTGGACTATTACGGAAAACGGGGAGTAGCTCACCAGTGGTGTACCTCTCACTTTAACAACAGAGAGCAAACGTTTATTATCCACTGTATTCAAAAAATGGTTGAAATGGCTCTGAGCACTATGGGACTTAACTTGTGAGGTCATCAGTCCCCTAGAACTTAGAGCTATTTAAACCTAACTAACCTGAGGACATTACATACGTCCATACCCGAGGCAGGATTCGAACCTGCGACCGTAGCGGTCGCGCTCTCCAGACTGTAGCGCCTAGAACCGCTCGGCCACCTCGGCCGGCTATCTACTGTGTTGTTAATGACTATGATGTGAAGTCTGAGTGGGGTACGGTCAAACGTGGTGCGCCCCAGGCATTACTGCTGCGGCCGCTCCCGTTCCTTATTTATATAAATGATATACCATCTAGTACTACATGTTATTCTAAAATATTTCTGTTGCTGGTGACACTAGCTTGGTAGTAAGTAATGTTGTCTGCAACACTGGCTCTGTTTCAAATTGTGCAGTTCATGACGTAAGTTCATGGCTTGTAGAAAATAAACTATCGCTAAATCACAGTAAGACACAGTTTTTACATTTCTAACACACGATTCAGCAAAAAGTGATATTTCAATTTCACAGAATGAGTATGTAACTAGTGAAACTCAATATTCAAATTTCTAGGTGTTATAGGTAGGTAGTAAACTCTCGTGGAAAGCCCACGTTTAGGATTTTGTTCTAGGTCTTAATGCTGCCATTTTGACTACTCGAACGGCACCTGAAGCAGGTGAGGGTTCGCTAATGAGGTGTGGCATTGTATTTTTGGGGCAACTCTTCCCATTCTCAAAGGATATTTTTGCCTCAGAAACGGACGGTTCAGGCAATAAGACGTGTAAGTTGGCGAACCTCTTGCCGACTCCTGTTCAGTAGTCTGACATTGGGCACTCCTGTCGTTCCTTGTTAACAGTATCTGTTTATTCCCAAGAATTAGCAGCTTTCACTCAGTTAATACAAGGCAGAAATCCAATCTGCGTTTGGATCGCACTTCATTGGTCCTTGTGCAGGAAGGTGTGCATTAAACCGCATCATCAATTTTCAGTAAGGTACCACAAGAGTTCCGAAACCTTAGCACTAAGCCACGCGCTCTCAAATAGAAACTGAAGAGTTTCCTAATGGGTCACCCCTTCCGTTCTGTCCTTCCGTTTCTTGAAAAATTAAGCTTATTCCTGCGTTATATTATTGGTAGCGCTTACGTAAACATATGGCTTGTCTTTTTTTTAGGTTCATAAAGATTTTTTATCTATTATTACTTTTATGTTGTAATTTCATCTACCGACACGTGCTATGACATTGGAGATTTGCTCCTGGATTCGGTCCTACGGAACTACACGCGTAAAATAAAAAAAAGATATACAAAGTTTATGAGACATCATCGAGAGCCCAATACGTGCACAAAGCCGTGCGGTGGCAACAAGCCATTACAAACGGCTATAGGGGCCTAATGGCTACACATCTTTGCAAGCGATTTCCACCGCCCTGCTGTCCCCGCCACGTCGATTTGCTGTTCCATGCCAGGCAAAACGAGATACGGCACGACATTAGGAACCATCCCACAACTTGTGAAACTTCAGTTTATCTCCCGGCCGTGATTGATGAGCCACTTGCGATTTGTAAAGATGAAACTTTAAACCCTGTTTCACGATCTCCTGCAAAGACTTGCGAGCGATTTGTGATGTTCTGGAATGGTCCCAGACAGGTCTCTGTGCTGCATAAAGTAGTCTAATATTTACCGGCGTTAGCATCGTCATTTCAAGCTTCTTATGGATAAGAAACAACGTGGCTGACCCAATGCTTTTGTCGACATGAATATTGTGCTTCTGTCTTGAGTACGGCAATGGATGTCTTTCCCGCAACGCCTTGCTCGTTCAACAGCCGTAACCCTCTGCACACGATGTAACATCTCCATTGCCTCAGTGTACCGCTGCGCTGGATATAGTTTCGTTCTGAATGGAATGGCATTCTGCGTAGGTCCCATTAACGCGATAGACGGTAGCAGGGCAAAACGGGATTGTGCAGTTCTTTAGAGTGGACAATGCTGCTACCTGCAGTAGGGACATGTAAGTATGTCTCTGAACGAAACGAAAGCTTCGACTGCCATTTTCACTTGCTTTGGAGTGTGCTTTCTAAGTAAACGGTTGTGCTTCACGTTTCCAGTCGTGTTTGTATAGCATATGGCGTATTTAAACTGAATATTAGCCGTCAGTTCTTATGCGTACGCCCAAGACTGGTAAAGTTTTACGGAAGTTCGAAATATGGTGCGTACGTCGATGCGACATGCTTTTAATAATTTCCACAACGAAATTCAGTCTCGAAGCAGCTTAAATCACTTAATAAAGGCAAGGCCTCTGGTCCAGATTGTATACCAGTCATGTATACAAGCTGGAAAAATAGCTCGATATTTAGCAATTACATACAACCATCTGTCACAGAAAGATCCGTACCTACAGACTGGAATACTGCTCAAGTCACAAGGCTTTCGACACCGTTCCTCACAAGCGTCTTCTACCAAACTGCGTGCCTACAGAGTATGGCCTCAGTTATGCGACTGGATTCGTGATTTCCTGTCAGAAGGGTCACAGTTCGTAGTGATAGACTGGAAGTCATCGAGTAAAACAGAAGTAATATCCGGCGTTCCACAAGGAAGTGTTATAGGCCCTATATTGTTCCTGATCTATATTAACGACATAGGAGTCAATCTGAGTAGCCGTCTTAGATTGTTTGCAGATGATGCTGTCATTTACGGTCTTGTAAAGTCATCAGACGATCAAAACGACTTGCAAAATGATTTAGATAAGATATCTGTATGGTGCGAAAAGTGGCAATTGACCCTGAATAAGGAAAAGTGCGAAGTTATTCACATGAGTACTAAAAGAAATTAGCTAAATTTCGATTACGTGGTAAGTCACACAAATCTGAAGGGTGTAAACTGAACATAATACTTAGGGATCACAATTACAAATAACCTAAATTGGTACGATCACACAGATAATATTGTGGGTAGAGCTAACCAAAGACTGCGTATCATTGGCAGAACACTTAGAAGGTGCAACAGGTCTACTAAGGAGACTGCTTACACCACGCTTGTCAGCCCTATTCTGGAGTATTGCTGTGAAGTGTGGGATCCGCATCAGGTGGGACTGACTGATGATATCTAAAAAGTACAAAGAAGGGCAGCTCGTTTTGTATTATCGCGGAACAGGGAAGATAGTGTCACAGACATGATACGTGAATTGGCTTCGCAATCATTAAAACAAAGGCGTTTTTCGTTGGGACGGGATTATTCTCATGAAATTTCAATCACCAGTTTTCTCCTCCGATTGCAAAAAAATTCTGTTGGCACCCACCTACGTCGGTAGAAATGATTATGAAGATAAAATAAGAGAAATCTGGGTTCGCACAGAAAAATGCAAGTGCTCGTTTTTCGCGCCTGCCGTTCGAGAGTGGAACGGTAGAGAGACGGCTTGAAGGTGGTTCATTGAACCCTCAGCCAGGCACTTTATTGTGAATACCAGAGTAATCACGTAGATGTAGATTAATTAACATGTATTCCTAAAGCGTACCCCATTCGCAATACGTTATGTACGTAACATTTTTAAATCCGACCGTTATTGAGCTCCATAAGATTTCTTAACCTGAAATGTTATCATGTCGCAGAACGGGAAGGGATGAAATAGAATAGTGTCACTTTCCGTCTCGTAATTTTGTTATGGAAATGGATTACAATCTTTACATTCCCCTGGCTTTCCCTGATGATGCGAACATACATTAAGAAGACTGATGGACAAGAACTGGATATTACATCAACGTAAATGTCAGTTTCACTATTTTATATCCTGAAATGGGAATTTTAAAAGCGTCTAAGAAGCTTAGCGTACCCAAATCAACATTGCAAAGTTACATTAATGAGGCTAAGAATACTCCCAACGACACAGCTGACTAATAAGTGGTAAATCTGTAACTGTGTTCACTGCAGAAGAAAAATACGAGCTTGTAGCATACCTGAAATCAGTGGAGAGCAGACGTTTTGGTCCATTGATGAAACCTATCATTATCAGAACATTAGCCTATCAGCAATAGAAAGAAACAGATACCACACACATTTGACAAACACATATAGCTGGGGAAGGACTGCGTTACAGTTTTTATTACTAGGCATCCCATGTTCTCTACATGCAATGCAGAAAATACAACTGGTGCAGGGACGATGGGTTTCAGTAAAATAACAGTGACCTGGTGTTAAGAATGGAAATACTTTTTTCCAAGTCACATTAAAATGTTTCCTTTCTCTTAACAATTTTTTTAAATATTCCACAGTATAATAAACTTTCCATCGAATTATTTCACGTCTTAGTTTAAGACTATGTTCGTAACAATTTCAAAGTTTATGCAATAATTTCAAATTCAAATGGTTCAAATGGCTCTGGGCACTAGAACTACTTAAACCTAACTAACCTAAGGACATCACATACATCCATGCCCGAGGCAGGATTCGAACCTGCGACCGTTGCAGAGGCGCGGTTTCAGAATTAAGCGCCCAGAAGCGCTTGGACACAGCGGTCTGCTAATTTCGGGAAAAATTTGCTTTATCCCATATTGCCCCATGGTGTGGGAGGGGGGGGGGGGTATAACGGCAAATATGCAGACATTTCTTTAATAAAAAGAGAAAAGATCAGAACATACATTTTTAAGCGGTCTACATCCAAGGCACTTTAGCTTACGGTGCAATCTGATTTTTTATACTCTCAAGAAGTGTTTTCTTCTACTCCTTGATTTTACAGAAATTGTTAAATATTAAGTGAGCGGTGAAGGCTCGTTTCGAGTCGATCCAGCTCCGCTTGCGCATCTTTGATTCGGTTCCGCGTAGTGTGGCCACGGGCGCTCCGCGACCGTGAGTTGGCGTAGCGGCAATGAGGCCAACGAGCGAGCTTGGCAAGTCCGTTTACGAGGAAACGTGCTCTGCTGGGCGCTCTGCACGCCGTTGGTAGTTATTTGAGCTCTGTGGGCTGCCTGCGTTTCTCAGTGGTTACTAACCTGGTGGTTGTGCCGCATTTTGGTTGCACGTTGTATGACGGGCAGAATTGATTTTTGGCACCTTCCATTTGTCCATTAAGCCATATTTGCGGAGAGGGGAACCGATCCTCTACAGTCGAATGTATTACTGCTCCGAACATTGGCTCCGAGGATTGTAATTGCTTCCTTCTGTATTTGTATTGTCACCATGGTTGAGAGCTGGCTTGAGGTTGTATTTTAAATACCTGCTTTTACCTGCTTTGCCTCCGACTATGTGCAATTGTGCAATGTGGCACAGTTTGAATTTGCTTGTTACTTATTTGTTTTCATTTAGTGTACTTATTTGTATTGAAAATTGATGGAAACTTCTTTGTTCTGTTGTGTTGTCCACTCTGATTGCTAAATTTAATCAAAGATTACGTCACGGTTATTTACTCGTGGGATCACTGCTGCAAACGCGGTACACAGTAAACTATTGAAGCATAATTCCCCTTGTTTTACGTTCTGGAATATTAACTATAGCTTCCTGCACAGCATTTCAGTCTTGGTGATATTAATACTTTAATATTTCATTAGTATAAATGATGTTGCAATATCTCCTAGTAATATTTTATAGCAAATTTTATATTTAAGATTTGTTTAAATTTCTTAAACTATCTAGTCAGCAGATTAATTACATTTCATTGTATTTGCAAGCTTGTTTACGTTATTGAGTTTTAAAGGTAGTAAGGACTACATATTTCTGAAGATTGCTTAAATTTGTGTCATTCTCAAGTGCAGTGGTCTTGTGCAAAGTTTGGCTAAAGAAAATCTAATATTCACACTGTAGTTCAAATTTGAGCTAACCTTTTGTGCTGTTACCGCGAGATTTGCTCCTTGTATCTCGACTAATAAGTTCTGATCCTAGGTCTGCCGCCTATCCTAGTTTTTAATGTGCTTTCTTGCGTGGGCTCCTTGCTTGAGTTGATCGTCTACGCTTGGGTTGTTGAGAGGGTCCTCCTGGCCAGTCCGTACATGTGCCATCCAGTAAGGAGGTCTGGACATAGAAAGACTAACCTTCTGGTCTGTAGCCACTCCACAGGGGATCCGTCTGTGTTGTGTGTTTTGCAACTAATTGGCAAAGCTAAGTTGTTATTCATAGTAGTTGGATGACGTTATTGGGCTTTTAATATTTCATGTTCCAAGAAGTTGCTTATTGTACTGTTTGATGTTGTTGTATCTGGTCTGTTACTCTGTTGATTAGTAGTTTTACAGACCTAATCTTCTCGTAACTATATATTGTCCTAACTCTTATTTCTCTAAGGAAATATTATTGATAAAATGTTAATTATTCTTGTACATCTCATCCAGTTAATTATTTTAAAGAGTGCAATTTTTATTCAATTACTTGTACTTAAGGAGCTGGTTAGCCGTGGTAAATGAACTCGATTTGTTTCTTGTAAAAGAAGAAACTTTAATATACAGTTTTACTTTAAGCATTAGCAAACATGCGAACCTTGATTTTGACGTTATTGCTTTCAGTCACATCACATAATCTTGAGATTGGTGTAACAAATTTTTGTTTAACTGATGATTTAATATAACCATCTCTTATTTGATTAATTGTGCCATTAAATTATCGTTTTCTGAGCGGTTATGATACTGTATATATTTTTATTTGAAATTAAACAGTGAATGATGTCGAACAACGTGGGGTCAGATTCCTCCATGTGACTGTTTTCCCTGAAATCCTTCGGGGCGTAATTTAATTGGCCTATTATATTAAGTTTACCATTCCGCTCTGAGTTCCCGTAATATTTACCGTGGGCCACCGTGTATAAAGATAATTCAAAATCCAGTGGCACGAAATGCTGTGCCTCTGCGTTACTCTTCGTAAATGTATGTTGGAATCAGCACCTGCATCTCTTGTCCGATGCCAGCAAGTATAATCACGGTCGCGAATCACCGCTGACACACAGTGCACAGAATGCTAAATCCATTTCCAGAACCTGCGACCGTCCACTGAGCGAGGCCAGTCACGGTGCGTTGGCTTTGGCATCCATAGCTGCAGCTGCAGCAGTTCCTGGGCTGCTAATTGCAGTTTACGCACCGCCAGAGCTAATGGAGACGAATGCGTCGGCCGCAGCTAGAGTGGGGCCTCCCTGCCTCCCTCCCCCTCCAGCGGCTGCACCCACGCGGACTACAGCGGTGTCGCGTTTTTCTCGTGACCCCAATACGCTGTGCTCCGCTGCGGCGTCGGAGCGTCTCACGCACTCGGCAGATGGCGACTGCGCTGAGAAGCCTCCCAAGTACTGCGGCGCGACGACGGAGCCTCCCATAGTCTCATCTCGAGACTTTATTACACTGCGACGTTTTATGGCTGCTCAACTTTCGATATTCCCCTTTACGGTGCCGTATTGTCTTTCACGCCAAATTTCGTAAGTTGTGCGCATAAGAAACACACACACACAGACACAGTGACGGTTGCATACGCACACAAACACGTACACATGCACATGATGATGAGAGGGTATATCTTCGCTCACAAGAAAATCACACACGACGGCAAATGCGCTCTAGAACTTGTACATGTGAGATGCTACTGTGAAGCCTGTATTACATTTCTGCTTCTTCCATAACGATAAGAGGGGCATTTCTTATTCGCATACGCCGATCAGTACTTCCTAATGACGTCAGCTGATTGTTGCAGTACATAGGCTCCTTTTATTGACAACAAAGCTAGGCAGGGTGCGAAAGGGTATTTACAACTTGTTAAGAAACTACACGGCAGTTACAAGATTCGAGTGGCATGAAAGGGAAGCATGGTCGAGCAGGTAGTGAGACAGAGTTGTAACCTATCCCGGATGTTATTTATTATTCCATCCGTACATTGTGCAAGCAGTAAAGCAAACCAAAGAAAAAGTTGGAGTAGAAATCAAAGTTCAGTGAGAAGAAATGAAAGCTTTGAGATCAGAGGATGACAATATGTTTCTGTCAGAGGCAGCAGAGGACTTGGAATGGCAGATCAACGGAACTGACAGTGTCTTGAAGACAGGATATCAGATGGACGTAAAAAAAATAAGTGTACTGGAATTAAGTCAATTTAAATCAGGTTTTAGTATTTGGGCAGTAAAACAAGTGATGTTGACCGAACTAGAAAGGACACAAAATGTAGACCGGCCACTGAGACACAATCATTTTAAAGAAGAGAAATTTATTAACATCGAGCATAGACATAAGTGCCGGCCGGTGTAGCCGAGCGGTTCTAGGCGCTTCACTCTGGAACCGAGCGACCGCTACGGTCACAGGTACGAATCCTGCCTCGGGCATGGATGTGTGTGATGTCCTTAGGTTAGTTCGACTTAAATAGTTCTGAGTTCTAGGGGACTGATGACCTCAGATGTTAAGTCCTATAGTGCTGAGAGACATTTGAACCATAGACTTAAGTATTAGGAAGTCTTTTCTTAAAGTATTTGTCTGAGGTGTAGCCATGTGTGGAAGTTAAACATCAAACACAAACAGTTTAGACAGGAACAGGATAGAAGCTTCTGAAATGTGGTGCTACAGATGAATGCTGAAGATCAGATGCGGAGATCACGTGTATATTGAACATCTAGTGAACAAAACTGTAGCACAATTTGACTAAAAGAAAGGATCATTTCAAAGGACACATTCTCAAATATCAAGGATTCGCCAATTTTATACGGGAGGAAGGGATATAATCGTGTTGGGATACCAAGAGATGAATAGAGTAATCTGATTCATAAGTATGTACGTTGCAATTGTTATTCGGAGATGATGAGGCTTGAAATTTGTTTGAGTGATGTGGAGAGCCGAATCAAGAAAGTCTTCTGACTGAAAACCTAAATATCAGAAATATCAACGATTTAGCATGGGCACTAAGGTAACTGAGGTTTTTCCGTAAGTGTTAAGAGCCTCTCAGCATTCTGATCACGATGAAGTTCTAATAAAAATAATATAACAACAATCTTTGAAATTAGAAGAAGATATGAACAGTAAGAACCATATTGGGCGTTCTCGCATTGTCACAAACCATGCCCCACAAGTGTGATCTACGCTGGCTTTGGATAGAGTTCTAGGCTTGCCGGCAAGCAGTGGAGTTGCGTATTGGCAGGCCTGGCGGTTAGACTTCAAGTCTAATCACCAGCCTGTATTTTGTGCCGCACTTCTGTGAGCAGACATATTACATGTAACGAAACTTTTAACTGTCGTTCGTCTGATAGGAAAAGTATATGAATTACACGTTACACGTGTGGATCATTTTACGCGTAGATTCGTAGAGCAATTTTGGATGACACCATTAAAGAGCAGGTATGAGGTAGGTATACTCACAGTCAACTCTTCAGGGAGTCCTATGACGTCATCTCAGGACTCGCCGTCTCCGTGTGCCCGTAGACTCGACTCTTATGTGTTTGCCGCTGCTCACGCTTCAGATAGGTCTGTTGCCGGGTGGAAGTGGACTCCGCTCAGACGGGAGATTGAGTACACGAGTTCATAAGTATGACAGTGGACTACGGGTTTCCCGATACATACAAGTCGTTCTTGAAAGAAATTTCCACAGAGTATAGTGCTCACATACCAATATAATTATATATATATATATATATATATATATATATATATATATATATATATATATATATATAATCAATGTGTGTGTGTGTGTGTGTGTGTGTGTGTGTGTGTGTGAGCACACACAAGTGCATATCTAAGCATATGTATAAATACATCCATGTACATACGTACTTATATATGTCGGTCTGTGGATACATGAATATCCAGAATAAGATTTTCAATCTGCAGCGAAGTGTGCGCTGATGTGAAACTTCCTGGCAGATTAAAACTGTGTGTCGGACCGATACTCGAACTCGGGACCTTTGTCTTTCGCGAGCAAGTGCTCTACCATCTGAGCTACTCAAGCACAGCTTCACTTCTGCCAGCATCTGCCAGGCAAAGGTCCCGAGTTCGAGTCTAGGTCCGGCACACAGTTTTAATCTGTCAGGAACTTTCGATACATGCATGTATCTATATGTATAATACTTACTAGGATACCGCTGTAAATTTATTTTAATATTCAGTACCTATTCTGAGATTGTCTAACAATTAAATTCACAAACACACGCTTTCGATACGTTACCGAGAATGTAACAACATTGCCAGAAATCATGACATGACGATGAAGTGCACTCTATAAATTGTTATTAGTTATAACAACAAATTTATAACAGTCTTTAAAAAATATACCTTAAGGAATGATAAGGGAAGCTACCCGGATCGCTGTTATCCGATAAACGCAAGTTGACAAGACCAAATGAAAACAGAAATAGCGCGCTTTTTGGTCTTAGGGATACGTAAGTGAACTGGCTGTGTGTTCTGTTTTCGTTTGATGAGCACATACGTTTTCTCATGGTGGAGGTGAAGTAAATAAGAATACAACCATTTGCTTTGCACTGGACGAAATTTGTGTGTTTATCGCCTGAAGCGTGAGTTATAGCATGAAACTTATTGCAATCATCACTCTTCTTCGAATGCAAAACAGTTTCAACTGTGCACACTGCATCAAATCTTACTCCCTCCGCAAGTCTGGTTACACCACGTGGTCATGACACTCTGCCACTTCGATTTGTCAGTGCTGCTTCACAGCAGCAAGATCGTGTAATTTTCCGTACTAACAATAACATGACTCCTGTTACACTTCTGCATGCTTACGTAAGAGAGAAGAAGTCGACGAGTATTAAGTGACTTGAGCGCCACAGTTCTCAGACTCGTCACACTCACAGAACCACATCGCGGACGAAGGAAGAGCGTTGGCACTAGTGTAAAAGGGCCGCCTTGATGTGTAAAGCATGCAAGCCGTAACATTAGACTCGTACATTTTCTGTTTCTGGTCTCCAGAGGCAGCCACAAGTGGGTACCATGAAAGGCTATACCGAAAATCCATAGAGTTTGTAAAACACCCAAGGAATATCGGTAGGAAGGAGGAGGGCGTGAAACTGAATGACATGTGGGTTGCATCGCTGACGAAAATAAGTACCAGTCTTCCACCATGGGGTGATAGCAAAAGCGGAGGGCGGCTGTCCACAATGACCAAGTGTGCTCAGGTACTCAAAACATGTGACATCAGGCCACTGCGCGGAAGCGCGGGTAAACGGAAATTTGATGCAGTCAGTAGCGAGCCAAGGTGTGAATTGAACATTCAAAGAAGCTAGGAACGCCTTAAAAATGTCCGAAGTAGACAAGGACGAAACACTGGATTTCAATACAGAATCCATTCGATCACGGCATAGAGCCATGAAAGCATACATTTTGCAAATTACACATCGTATAGTGAATAAAATATGATTCTGAAATGAAATGTTCACTCTACAGCGGAGTGTGCGCTGATATGAAAATTCCTGGCAGATTAAAACCATTTGCTGGACCGAGACTCGAACTCGGGACCTTGCCTTTCGCGGTCAAATGCTCTACGGACTGAGCTACCCACAGCTTTAATTCCGCTAGTACCTCGTCTCCTACCTTCCAAACTTCACAGAATCTCTCCTGCGAACCATGCAGAACTAGCACTCCTAGACTCTACTCTCGGTCCGGCACATAGTTTTAATCTGCCAGGAATTTTCATATCAGCGCACACTCCGCTGTAGAGTGGTAATTTCATCCTAGAAACATCCCCTAGGCTGTGGCTAAGCCATGTCTCTGCAGTATTCTTTCTTCCAGGAGTGCTAGTTCTGCAAGGTTCGCAGGAGAGCTCCTGTGAAGTTTGGAAGGTAGGAGACGACGTACTGGCCGAATTAAAGCTGTTAGGACGGGGCGTGAGTCATGCTTTGGTAGCTCAGTCCACAGAGCACTTGCCCGCGGATGGCTAGGTCCCGAGTTCGAGTCTCGGTCCGGCACACAGTTTTTATCTGCCAGGAAGTTTTAAAATATGGTTGTTTAGAATAGAAAATTGTTCAAGAGCTACATTTTATCTCGAGAGCTTTCTTAAGCAAGATAAAGGTGCAAACTGCTGTAAAGATACAAATTAGAAACCAAGTTGACTAAACTGCTAGGTCACTTGTGGTACATGACACATTTGTTTGTTCATAACTACCTTCTTCATTACATCAACTAGAATAACTTTATCAGTAAAGACTCATGAAAATCGCTTTACTACGCTTAACAAAAGACTTTTTTTAAATAAATAAATCCGTAACAGTTTTTCAAATAATGCAGTGGAAGAGGCCGCTGGGTGGCGCTAGGATACACTGAGGCAGTCTGTTACCATGCACGGTTCTTTGATATCTTACAAAGTAATATCGTCAGTAACCATTATAACGTACAAACAAAAAATATAAATATCATTTGAGGCATATAACACTTAATTCTCAAGAATGGGTGGCGCCCTTGCATTATCATTACCGCCAGTGGGAACAAAGGCGTAGGAGCCACACGGTAAATTTAGTCTGCGTATGTGCAATAGTGGAACTCCATACATTAGTTTGGTTCAAATGGTTCAAATGGCTCGGAGCACTATGCGACTTAACTTCTGAGGTCATCAGTCCCCTAGAACTTAGAACTACTTAAACCTAACTAACCTAAGGGCATCACACACATTCATGCCCGAGGCAGGATTCGAACCTTCGACCGTAGCGGTCGCTCGGCTCCAGACGGTAGCGCCTAGAACCGCACGGGCACTCTGGCCGGCCATACATCTGTTTGATCGATTGTATACGGCAACCACTCAGACTGTCTCATCTAATAATAATTCCTTAACCCTCTATCATTAGTTTAAAGATAACACCATCCAGAATTAAAATAGTATAAGAGCCAGTGCAGTATTAATACTAATAATACTTTGGCTGTTGTGTAACCTTACGTAACTTCTTTCCAAATCTCATATTACTTTAGTCTCATCTGTGTGCTGCCCGCCCCCGGTAGCTGAGTGGTTGCCGTTTCAGCGTGTTCGGTCAGAGGGATAGCTACCCTCTGTAATAATAATAATAATAATAATAATAATAATAATAATAAACTGAGTTTATGGATCAAAGACGAACTGAAACGGATGTCTTGCGACGTCCGCCCAGATCACATACAACGAACAAAAACGAGATTAAAAAATCAAGTGCTCAGAGTGACGGAATGTCAATCCAATGGGCCCTGCGGGTTCGATTCCCGGCTGGTTCGGAGATTTTCTTCGCTCAGGGACTGGGTGTTGTCCTAATCATCATCATTTCACCCCCACCGACGCGCATGTCGCCGAAGTGGCGTCAAATCGGAAGACTTGCACCAGGCGAACGGTCTACCCGACGGGAAGCCCTCGTCACATGACATTTATTTATTATCTGTGTGCTTTGGTACTGTTTAAATTTCTGCATGTTAATATAGTATTTACTAGACACAGTTCTCTCATTTTCGTTTGTGTCTGAAAGTAACAGGTTTAGTGACTTTTACAAGCTCCTAACAAGGAACGAATTATTTAGTCCCAGTTGTGTGCTCCTGTACTTTAGGTTTTTTTTGTTTGTTTTAATTTTACGCCTGAATCTAAGTTACTAGGGATAGATCTCGTGTCTTTGTTAGTGTATATAGCACAGTTTTGTAGAGCGTGTCGATAGTCGTTTTTTCGTTTGTTTTTAGAGCTAGGGCTCATCACAGGCAGTAGTCCGGTCAGGCGGGCAGCTGCAGCCCTAGGAGCAACGCCATAACCAGGAAAGTAACCATTTTCCTGACCTTTGCGAGATCCTAAGCGGGAGAAAATTATTTAGTCTCATCTTTGTGCTTTAGTAGTTTAGTTTTTGAATTAATCCGTGTTTATCTAATTTACTAGTCACACACTTAGCTTTTCCATCTCTGTCTTCAGTAGGGTTCTGCAGAGCAAGTTGATAGTCGTTTCTTTGTGTAATGTAGTTTTCCACTATTTTCCATACGAAGAGGAACTGTGATTGCTGTGTGCAGGTAAAAGCTGTATTTGTGGATCTTCGCACTGTGCTCCAGACTGTGTTGGCTTCAGTTACACAGTTCGAGGCTGCAGTGAACGGGCATCACTACCATGGACCGGTGGCACAGACCCAACGGACGTCCAGCACGATCCGCGAGTCCACCGATCGGTCCACACCAGTGGCCAGGGGCACTATTCTGTATCGTTCATACCGATCGATGTGGTAGGCTTGTCTAGGTAGTGAATTCATTTTTAGCTCTTTATCGAAATGTCCTATTCAGTAAGCTTCTGAGACCTGTTACCGAACGGTCCTCCCACCGATTTTACAATAATTGTACGGAGATGTTTTGGATTTCGTTGTGGCCCCGTCGATCCGTGAGTTGTGGTATACATACACCTACAATTTGTTATTTTAAACATATTTACCTGTTTTAGCTCTGGATTTAGTGATTGTGTTACTAAAGAATCACCAGAGAACGCATCCAGTTTGAAAATGAGTTCATAATAGACTATTTTCCTATGTTAGAAATACGGTAAGGTTAGGTTGTTGCTGTGAATGACAACTTCAGAAAAAAAAACGTTTTCGGTCAATATTCTCTCAAAATACGTGTTATTTTTATGCAAATAAGAGTTTAAAGATCATTAAATATCAAGACATCGGCTCTGCTTACATATATTACATGCGTGTGAACTGATGTGCGACTGTACACTTTTTCCCACAAATAGTTTAGTTAGTTATTATTGAAACGTGCTTACAACTTTCAAGCAACGATGGAAACCAATTATGTGAAGCCTGATATTGGAAACCTTCCCAACTGTCACGCATTTATGGCTTACGCTGCACTGTTTGCCAACGAAGTCAGACTACGTTCCTCTACGCAATAGTACCAGAATTGAGCACTGCCTGTCTGTTATTTGGCGTGGCAAGTGGTTATCAAGCGAGAATCTGCTATGAAAGTAGACAGGTTCGAGCACGGATGGGTACAAAACACTTATTTTTTCCTCTTCTGAGACATTGTTATTCGTGTAAGTTAAGATTTTTCTGCAATATTCGTTATTACTTACACGTAAGAGCGCACTTCCTCAGTAATTATTTCGCGACTTCAAAACGAAATATGAAATTCCTGTATGTGAAACAACCGAGAGTGACCTTTATATTTTTTCTTGTCAGAAATAAATCACCATTTTTTCTGAATATGTAGCGATTTCCGAGTATGCGCTTAGATATGAATCTAAGAGCACAATTTCAATTACTGGGAATGTAACTAGCACCAATCATCTTCATAATCTTGCTTGTCACAAGTATTTATCTGCAACTGAATCCTCAACAACAGTAGACAGAGATGAAAGGTCTCCGCCGTAATATTTTTAGACTGTAGCACCACATACGAAACATTTTCATTCATGAGATGTATGTTATGAACTTCGGATCAACTGCAGGAACTCTCGGAAATGCGTTTTCTCAATTTTGTTTTTAAGACCCAAATTGTAGACGTATCATATAGTGAAATGGGCTACTTAATCCTATGGATCTCTAAGAGCGAGTTATAACCACAGTCTGTTTATTTCGATATTCTTTGAAACTCTTGGAATTAATTTTTTGGGTGAAACTTCCTGGCAGATTAAAACTGTGTGCCCGACCGAGACTCGAACTTGGGACCTTTACCTTTCGCGGGCAAGTGCTCTACCATCTGAGCTACCGAAGCACGACTCACGCCCGGTACTCACAGCTTTACTTCTGCCAGTACCTCGTCTCCTACCTTCCAAACTTTACAGAAGCTCTCCTGCGAAACATGCAGAACTAGCACTCCTGAAAGAAAGGATATTGCGGCCGGGCACACAGTTTTAATCTGCCAGGAAGTTTCATATAAGCGCACACTCCGCTGCAGAGTGAAAATCTCATTCTGGAAACATCCCCCAGGCTGTGGCTAAGCCATGTCTCCGCAATATCCTTTCTTTCAGGAGTGCTAGTTCTGCATGTTTCGCAGGAGAGCTTCTGTAAAGTTTGGAAGGTAGGAGACGAGGTACTGGCAGAAGTAAGCTGTGAGTACCGGGCGTGAGTCGTGCTTCGGTAGCTCAGATGGTAGAGCACTTACCCGCGAAAGGCAAAGGTCCCGAGTTCGAGTCTCGGTCGGGCACACACTTTTAATCTGCCAGGAAGTTTCATATAAGCGCACACTCCGCTACAGAGTGAAAATCTCATTCTGGAATTTTTTGGGTGTTTCTATAGTTGTGTTTGTACAATGTGGTACTACACACTATTCCTAACTCATTTTCCGAAACGTAAAATCCAAAACAAGGTGTCCGTGTAAATGAGAATAAGATGACATAATGTGGCATTTACGACAATCTGCAGAATACAGGCAAATATGCTATCATTATTATGCATCCTTGGAAACGTGGTGTCAGGGAAACTGTAAAAATTTCTATGCATTTCAGCTGAGAAGCATGGATATACTGCCCCTGATACGGTTAAGGAGGAGGCAAGAGTGATGAAGGCGGACACGTCAGATCGATGAATGCGGCGTCAAGCGTTATGCCATAACATTATGGCAATGTAAACACAATTTTCGGTACTTGGAAGAATAGCACGCCTGTGTCGTCTGCTGGCCGCTTTGTGTTCGTGGCGCTGTGCGCGCTGCAGTGCGCATGAGCGGATCTGCGGCCTCTGGATTTTGATTGGCTTGAGCGACGCGAACCGACAACAGCGCTTCAGTTCTATAGACCTGAACGGTATCGCTCACGAAATGCATACTGAAGACTGCAGAGGCTCTAATTCGAGTAACAGACCGTTCGGTGCTCTTGAGTACCGAAACGATTGACACAGTGGTGGAAAGGTACAGAATAGGCTCCCAGCCCAGTTACAGCTAAGAATGAGGTTGACCCCTCACAAGTGATCGAGTTGGAGGTCGCCTCAAGGCATGGCGGGCTGTGAAGGATTTTCTGGGGGCCTAACGTAGGATCTCCCTGGTTAGTCTGATACACAGGTGAACAGGTTCCCAATACTATCTGTGGCTGACAATGTTAATCAGCTAGAGGAGTAGCATGTCCTGTTTCAGAGGAAATCTCTATCTGCAAGATCTGGGGAGTCACAGAGGGTGAGGTTATTGGTAGCAGGGAACTTCAGCGCTTGGCACATTGTGTGGGCCCTTTGGGACATGGATGCCAAGAAGTGGAAGAAAGCCAACGAACACTTCTTGTGCGTAATAGGTGGTGTCACTCCAGACATGGAATGCATCCTTCCAGACGCCATGAAAAGCACAGAGTACAACCAGCTGAAGGCTGTGCCTGACATCGGTACCAATGACATGTGTTGCTTTGGACTACAAGAGATGCTCTCTGGTTTAGAGCGGCTATCTGGAATGGTAAAAAAATGCCAGTCTTGCTTGTGAGATGAAAGCACAGCTCACCATTTGCAGCGTGGATGACAGGACCGATTGCGGACCTATGGTACAGTGCTGTGCGGAAGGTCTGAATCAAAGGCTCAGACGGTTCCGCTACCGTGTAGGTTGCAGATTCCTCAAATTGCGCCATAGGGTGGTGCCGTTCCAGGTTCTGCTAAATAGATCGAGAGACCGTTACACGCAGGGGTCTAAATGGGTGGCGTAGGATGTGTAGTGTAGACTGGATGGTTTCTTAGATTAGACAGTCTCGGAGAAACAGAAAAAAGATTGTAGTCTCAAAGTGTGCATGTCAAACACGGAAAGAATGTAGATCTAGAAACCATCGGTACAGCAGTTGTAAATTGTAGCTGTATTCGGAAAGTACGAGAACTTCAAGTGCTAATAGAAAGCACTGATGCTCAAGCCGCTATAGACACTGAAAGCTGGCTAAAGCAAGACATAACTTCAGCTGAAATTTTTGCTAAGGACCTAACGGTATTCAGGAAGGATAGGGCAAATACAGTTGAACAAGAAACGAGTACCAAAACGGATACAGGGGTTAGTGAACACAGGGTAGTCATAATGAGACTAAATATCCTAACTTCCAAATCCAGCAAAGCAAAAAAGAAAATATTTCTACTCGAAGAAGCCGACAGAAATTCGCCTGACGCTTTTTTGAGAAACAATCTCCACTGCTTCCAAATCGACAATGTAATTGCAGACTAGATGTGGCCTGAATTCAAAGGAATGGTATTGACGGGAACTGAAAGATTTATAGTAAATACATTAACTACGGAGGTTATCCCTCACTCTACACAAAACAGGTCAGAACACTGTTGCAGAAACAACTAAGAAAGCATGCCAAACTTAATTGAACACAAAATTGTTGAGATTGGCGATATTTTACAGAAGCTCGAAATTTACCGCGAACTTAAATGCGAGATGCTTATAACAGTTTCCACAATGGAACTTGGTCTCGAAACCTGGCAGAAAATTGAATGAGATACTATTCGTATGTAAAATATTCTTGCGGCAAGGCACAATCAGTGCCTACTCTGCTCAATACGAAAGGTGATACTATCGATGAACGTGTTACTAAGGCAACGCTACTAAACACAACCTTCCGAAATTCCTTCGGCAATAAAGACAAAGTTTTAAGTATTTCAGGATACGAATCTAGAACAGGTGCTACATGAGTAAGTCAGACGTACAGTAGATATCCTCGGAGTAGTGAAGCAACTTAAATCACTTAATGAAAGAAAGTCTTCCGGTCCAGATTGTACTCCGGTTACGTTTATTTCAGAATATTCTGATGCAGTATCTCCATATTTAACAATCACATACAAACACTTGTTCGACAAAAGGAACGAACACAAAGACTGAAAAGTAGCATAGGTAACACCAATTTTCAAGAAAGTCAGGATGGGTAATTTACTAAATTACAGGTTTACATCATTAATGTCGATATTCAGTAGAATTCTAGAACATTTATTGCGTTCGATCATTGTAAGTTACCTAGAAGAGAACGGTCTATTGACACAAAGTCAACACTGGTTTAGAAAACACAACTAGCTCGTTATACACATGGAGTGTTCAGTGGTATCGACTAGGGATTTCAAATTGATTCCGTATTTCTAGATTTCCAGAAGGCTTTTAACACCGTGCCTCACAAGTTTCTCGTAATCAAATTGCGCGCTGCTGGAATATCGTCTCAGTTAAATGTAACTGGATTGTGATTTCCTGTCAGAAAGGTCACAGTTCGTAGTAATTGACGGAAAGTCGTCAAGTGAAACAGAAGTAATTTCCTGCGTACCCGAAGTTAATGTTATAGGCTCTCTGCTGCTCCCAATCTTTATAGACTATTTAGCCGTCTCAGGTTGTTCGCACATGATGCTCTCGTTTATGGTCTAAAAATGTCATCAGAAGATCAAAACCAATTCGCGAAATGATTTAAGTCAGAAATCTGTATGGTCCTAAAATTGGCAGTTCACCATAAGTAAAGGAAATTGTGAGGTGATCCACATGAGTGCTATAAGGAATTCGCTAAACTTCAGTTCAAAAAATGGCTCTGATCACTATGGGACTTAACATCTGAGGTGATCAGTCCCCTAGAAGTTAGAACGACTTAAACCTAACTACCCTAAGGATATCACACACATTCATGCCCGAGGCAGGATTCGAACCTGCAACCGTAGCAGTCAAGGGGTTCCAGACTGAAGCGCCTATAACCGCTCGGCCACACCGGCCGGCAAACTTCAATTCCACAATCAATAAATTAAGTCTAAGGCCGTAAATTCGAGTAAATACCTTGGGATTATAATTAAGAACACCTTAAATTGGAAATAACACGTAGTAAATGTGGAGAAGGACAACAGAACTGCGTTTTATTGCAGAACACCTAGAAGATTCAATAGATCAACTAAAGAGACTGCCTACAAAACGACTGTCCGCCCTCTTTCGAGGTACTGCTACGCCGAGTGAAATCCTTGCCAGGTAGCAATAACGGAGTACAACGAGATAATTCAAAGAAAGTGAGTACGTTATGGGTTATTTAGAAACAGAGGAGAGTGGTTTCCACTGACATGATACAGGATTTGGGAGGAAATCATTAAACAAACGACGGGATATTGTCACAAAATTTCAATCACCTACTCTCTCCTCCGAATGCGAAAATATTTTGTTGATGCAGCCCTATATAGGAAGAACCGATCATCATAATAAAATAAGGGAAATCAGAGCTCGCACGGAAAGATATTTGTGGTGTTCTTTCCGTGCGCTTTTCAAGGGGGTAAATTATGGTGAAGATAGCTCGATAAGACCTGTGCCAGCACTTGAGTGTAATTTGCAGAATAACCGTGTAGCTGTAGATGTATATAAATATTAAGATTTTTTCTAGGATTCCAAGATACCTCTCACGGAAATACCTACTATGGGCGACCAAGACATCTGAAACTCATTAAAGTGCATCAGACGGCCGCTTCGTCTCGTAAAATTTTCATGGAAAGTGCAATTTATTTGCTACTGTAATTCATATTTAGTTTCTCGTATTACTTCTATACCATCTGCAAATACATTACACTAGGCTATCTAATTGAGTACGTCGTTAACTTCTGAGTTCTGTCTCAATTGCGTTACTCAGTTGTTTCCCCATGGAAAGATACATATATTCATCTTATTAGGAACGCTTCCATTTATAACATCTCCGCACAACAAGATACTGCATTCTAAATGAGAACGTTGATAATTATTTGAATGTATGGGGTATTTATGACGAAATAACTCAATTCAAACATACGAGGAAACAATATACGACCAGAATGTGAAGTGGAAGACTTTCTAGGAAGCAATCCGAAAGAACTGACATGGCCGACCTAGGAGACTGTGGCTATGAATTTTCTGAGGAAGGAACCGGCAAGTACCTAATAAGTTTATGCAAGAAGGCGATAACGACAAATTTATGCTAACAAATACACCTCTTATAAAAAATATTATCTTACCTGGATACTCATTTAAGTGGGTACCTTAAACATTCTGGGTTAACATTGTACTTACTAATGGAGTGTTGTTAGCAACCTGTCGTGGTTTTGTTGATCGTGTCATGTGACGCTGTGAGTAATAGTGAGTGGCAACACTGGTGGTGGGCACATTGTACTGTACAACAAAAAGTGTGAGCTAGAGGCTAGTAACAATAAACTAACATCATGTAAAGCTTTTGGTTTCTCAATTCTCAGTATTGTCTCAGACACCAAATAAAGTAGTGAACCTGCCACTCTGGACAGCACACACAAGATAAGAATAAGTACGTGGTAAATATGGAGATAAAATCGCTTCATTCTCATTTCTGCGCATCATGACCCGTTTAGAGCAAACAATGCCCCTCATCAGGTGCAGGTAAGGGATTAACCTAAGGAAAAGTTTTCACAATTCTTGTAAACATAAAGCAATGGATATTAATCATAGTTATCTTCTACATCTGCAAGATTAATCACTAAATCACAATTGAATCCTTGGCAAAGGGTTCATCAAACCACCTTTATGATGATGATCAGTTCTCCCTAAGTAGATGGGCGTCAACAAAATATATTCACACTCTCAGGACAAAGATGACTCAAATTTCATGAGAAGCTTCTGCCGCATCATAAATCTCGGTTCTTTCAAGGACTGCCACCAAAATTCGCGTATCATATTCGTGGTACTCTTTCCCCAAGCTCGTGATTATACAAAACGAGCTATCCTTCTTTAAACTATCTCGATGTCCTCTGTCGGTCCTATCCAATTCGGATTCCACACATTACAAGAATACTTCAGGAGAATACGAAGAAGAACGGAGTAAGCAGTCTCTTTAGTAGGCCTGCTGCACTTTGTAAGTGTTCTAGCAATAAAACAAAGTGTACAATTTTTTCCCTACACAATTATCTGTGTATCGTTCTAATTTAGGTTATTTATAATTGTAATCCTTAAGTATTTAGTTGGTTTTACAGCCTTAGATTTGTGTGATTTGTCGTATAACCGAATTCCAGCGATTTTATTTTAGTACTCTAGTGGATGATTTCTCATTTTGCATGATTTAGAATCAATTGCAACGTTTCACGTCTTATAGATATCTTGTCTATATGATTTTGCAACTTTTTGATCATCTGATGACTTTACAAAACCATCAAATTGTCTGCCAAATTGTTTATAAAGGTCAGCAACAGCAGATGGCCTGTAACACTTCCTCGATGGCTATCTCAGTTACTACAAACTGTGACCTTTCTGACAGGAAATCACAGATCCAACCGCGCAACTGAGACGATACTTCATACTCACGCAATTCGATTAGAAGTTTCTTGTGAGGCACGATGTCCAGAGCCGTGTGGAAATCTGAAAGTGTGTGACCAATTTGATATCCCAGAGTGACACTACTGGATAGCACTTCGTGAGAATAGAGAGCTGTTATTGATACTGTTCAGATTATAATGTCTGATGTTTCTAAAATAATTACAGTTGACAGAATTAATGCAATTTCTACACCAAATATTAGAAAAATTACAGCAATTAGAAGGAATCGGAGGGAAAATGGTATTCTGTTTTACAAGAATCCTTGTTCGCTGTTTGTCAGTAATTCATTTTCTTAGAGGTAATTCATAATGTTCCTACACTGTATACGTTACAAAATCCTATTGAATTAGCAGCATGGGGCTGAAGTTCAGCGGAATGCTCATATCTCCTTTCTTCGAAATTTGTGTTACTTGTGCAGCTTTGAGTCTTTGGGTACTGGCGAAACTGACAGGAATCTGTCTGGTATATAATCTGGATTATGTAATTTAAGCTGCTTCGCTACACCGAGGATATCTACATCTAACTTATTCATGACGACAGTTGATTTTGATTTGAATGCCGGAATATGTATTTAGAATCCCTTGGTAAACGAAAACTGAGTTTAGTAACTCTGCTTTAGTGGCATTTGCATCCGTAACAAAACCACGGTTGCTGAGTGAAGGTATAGATTGTTTCTAGCATTTTGTATGACCTACATACGGCAAGTACCCAAGGTAAAATTCTATTTGAGATAGGGTGAGATGTAGTGAAAAATATAAGAAACGTCAGAGAACAGTGGCGATTGGGGAAACAGGAGTCGCACAGTCTATACAGATCCAAAATCACGATTGTGAGTAACAGGTTGAAGGCAACGTCGAGTGTTGCGACCCGACCGCCATGGGAGTGCGTACTTCGTCACTTCCGCCCATCCGCTCGAAGTAAAGTTCTCTTTACTTCTGTCTTCGTCCTAGCACTCTAATACTTCCCCTTTTTATTCCTTAAACTGATTCTCATCATTTCTCTCACCGGGTAGCAACATTGCAGTAAGGGGAAGCAACTTACACAGAATACTCGTTACTTTTCCAGGAAAATCTAAAGATAATAACTTGTGTTTCGTTATTGAGAGCCTCCAGTACCTACGTTAACTAAAACTCTAAACATGTAGTAACCCATCTGTACTTACTAGCTATGCGTGAGTGATGTCAGAACTGTTTACTTGACATAGAAAACTTCAGTTACTACTGTCATTCACATTCAAAATTCCTAATAGCAAATGCGGTTTTATAGCGTGTTATAAAAAGTACTGTCGCATCAGCGTTACTACCACCTATGTTCGACTTCTACGTGCAGTAACTACTCGTGCAGTACCATCACTGAATGGTATGTAACGGATGTCGAGGAGACGCAGAAGAAAGTGAAGTCGTTGTCATATTGTGAAAACGGAGCGATTTATCTGATTCGGGCCGATGGTGAAAGCGTTTCCGAAACGGTTAAGTATGAAAACTGTCCACGTGCTGCTGCGGTTAAGGTGTATCGTGCCTGGGGCAAAATGCCGGAATCCAAAACTGGCGCCGAGCCAACTGTGGTTCGCCACGGACCACAGAGGGTGAACGACAGCTGCGGAGATGTCCACAGGCGAATAGATGTGCAACCGTTGAGCAACTGACCACCTAGATGAACCCGTGGGCCACCAACCGTTTCCTCTCAACCAACGTTCAGCCAACGTTGAGATTGGGCCTCCGCAACAAAATGGTTCAAATGGCTCTGAGCACTATGGTACTTAACATCTGTGGTCATCAGTCCCCTAGAACTTGGAACTACTTAAACCTAACTAACCTAAGGACATCACACACGTCCATGCCCAAGGCAGGATTCGAACTTGCGACCGTAGTGGATGCGCGGTTCCAGACTGTAGCGCCTAGAACCGCTCGGCCACAGTTTATCAACTGTCCTCCATGAGGAAGCAACAGTTACCTTGGAGGGCTAGCAATTGAAAATGCTTATTCGTAGTTTAACAAATATAACATCACGTTTTCATTAATGTAAGTATGATTTTATCAAAAATTATGAAGATCTAGAGATTAAGTGACAATCAATCCAAGGGAAGACTACGTAATCACCACGATTAAAAAAAAAGAATTAGGTTTGAAAAAAACTGAAAATACATTGGTTGGATTTCAGCCACAGAGGGCGTAGTCTACAATGAATATGTTGTACATGCTACTATAGTTAAGTATCATGATCGCCATCATTTGGTAAGACCAATCACATGCTATGAAAGAAAAAAGAAATGTTTCTCATTTACGCATCGTTGAGTATCAGGCAATTTTTAGTTAAAGCTACTGTAGAAATTGATTCACATTGACCCTTGCCTCCTTATCTGACCCTCTTTCCTTTTTTCTGTTCTAGGCAACAAAAATAATTACACCTAAAATACTTCAGGCTATGAAAGATACGGTACAAAAATCTCTGGAGTAACCACACTGCCACTTTGGATGATCTTAAGAAATTTATGCATAAATTAGTGAAATGTTGGACTAAGTCATGTCTGTGCACATTATTTCGAAAGTAATGAAATAACTTAAATCGGGCAACTGTTCCCTTTATTTCAGTCACAAATGGCACACATTTCTTTAGTAAATGAATACAAACTGGAGGCCATGGCATCTACATTCTCATTCTCCACTGATAACGAATAAGTCGAGAAAAGTGCAAAGGCTCAAATGGAGCCTCCATGCCTCTACACTTTAGCCACCTCTGTCACTTGAATCCTTGTAATCAGTTTCATATTTCATGATTATTTACAGTAACATGTCGTATTGCAGATAGAGAATATAATAGTTACAAAGTATTACATTCCTTTCCACATGAAATTTGGGTATGTTACTCTGTAGCGTATTTTTATCAGTACTAATCATTTTTATAAATGTATGTGATTTGTGACACTAAAGTGAAATATTTATTTCCAGTAACTGTATCCAGCACAGACGATTAAACCAGTGCCCATGAAATAAATAGTAGTAACAACATCGTGCAAATGTTCGGTGAAATTACTAGTCACGAATTGTCAAACTCTCTTACACGGAATTGTGTATATCTCGCAATTGGAAAAGAGTGCTGAGTACCTTAAATTTCCATGAATAAAGCAATGACGTTTCTTAGATGATGAATGTGACTTTTGTTCCAGAAGAGTAATGTTAGTTTTTATTTTACGGACGTAATTGCAGAATCAGATCAGGTGGTTTTGTACTTGGCAAGACTGAGACGCATGTTGACTTATTTTCTCGGACACTGAAAATTTACGGCAGTAAATGTTTCACTAGAGTTAACTTACACCATTAGCCACCCTTCTGCCTCCGAAGATATAATTAGGTAGAAATGGCAAGCGTAATCACGATTGCTAATTTCGGGGTATTAAAAGTGTTTAGTAAATGACAGAAGGGATCAAAGCGGCCTTATCTGTAAGGCATCGCACAATGAGGTTATTATTCACCACATATTCACGAATTTATCGACTCTTTAACGATATTGTTATTTACGTCACGTTACGAAAATCTTCAAACTGGATTGAGATGTTATCAAATAAGTAATCATTGGAAACAAGGTGTTTCGAATAATGGTGGTTGGCTCTGAGCACTATGGGACTTAACATCTGAGGTCATCAGTCCCCTAGAACTTGGAACTACTTAAACCTAACTAACCTAAGGACATCACACAACACCCAGTCGTCACGAGGCAGAGAAAATCCCTGACCCCGCCGGGAATCGAATCCGGGAACAGGACGCGGGAAGCGAAACGCTACCGCACGACCACGAGCTGCGGACTTTGAATAATGTAACCTGTACCTGAAATGCATGAATAATTTAATTCAGTACGCTCTAGGTTCTTTCCGCTTTGTGTCTTACTTGTGCACTGTAGTAAAACAAGAAAACGTGTTGCAATTCTAATAAAAGTCTGCTGACTGAAAGCTTTCATTCTCGTTCATCGTTTAAATATGTGACAGCTTTTATTTCCGGGCTCTCTTTCAAAACACGAATTGATCCTTCGTTAATATTCATTGCGCCCCATTGACAATGCACCTCACGTTATGCAGTCAGTCCAAAAAGAAAACTAAAATACCGGGTACATGTTGGAGGTGAATATGATCAGCATACAGCTGTTGCCATGCAGAGAATGGTGCATCCGTGGCATGCAGCATCAAAGCTTGTACAAATTCAGCGTGCAGTCTCATTGCAATGCTTCGCTGATGTTGTGTCTCATCTACTTCACTGCTTCATTAATTTTCTATTTGGTTAGGGCAATGAATGATATCAACTGTGCGGTGTTGGCTGACTACACTAGGTACCTAGGCTCCGATCAAACAAAAGGATCAAACGTTAATAAACAGCGTTGCATTTAACTTACCGCAGAACTTTACTTTTAGAGAGCAAATATGGAATAACGATGGAAACGGGCAGTAAATGACCTAAGTAACCATAATTCATATGAAAACGGAGGAAGTTATTAAATTCCACTAGCTATGAGCTGAACTACTGAAGCTAATAAACTGAAGTGCCAGTGAAACTGGTATAGGCAAGCGTATTCAAATACAGAGATAAGAAAACAGGCAGAATATTGAGCTGCGGTCGGCAAGGCTTCTAAAGACAACAAGTGTCTGGCCTACTTGTTAGAACGGTTGGAACAATGGGATGTTATCAAGATGTTATTGAGTCTGGACGTGGCGTTATAGTCAATGCACGAGTAATGGGACACAGCATCTCCGATGTAGCGATGAAGTGCGGATTTTCCGGTACGACTATTTCACGGGTGTACCGTGAATATCAGGAATCCGGTAAAACATCAGACCTCGGACATCGCTGCAGCCGGAAAGATATCCTGCAAGAACGGGGACCAAGGACTAATGGTGTGGGGTGTGTGCAGTTGGAGTGATATGGGTCTGACAGGTGACACGTATCTAAGCACCCTGTCAGATAACCTGAAACCATTAATGTCTATTGTGCAATCCGACGGACTTGGACAATTCCAATAGCACAATGCGACACCCCACACGTCCATAACTGCTACAGAGTGGTTCCAGGAACACTCTTCTGAGTTTAAACACATCCGCTGGTCACCAAACTCTCCAGATATGAACATTATTCGGTATATCTGGGATGCCTGCAACGTGCTGTTCACAAGAGATCTCCACTCCGTCGTACTCCTACGGTTTTATGGACAGCCCTGCAGGATTCATGGTGTCAATTCCACCCAGGACTACATCATACGTTAGTCGAGTCCATGCCACGTCGTGTTTTGGCACTTCTGCTTGCTCGCAGGGCCTGACACGACAATAGTTCGGTGTCTCAGTTTCTTTGCCTCTTGAGTGTAGATGCCCACAGCATACAATAACTATCGGATGAAATAGCAAGATTACTGTTTACAGTCACTGTTTTATTTTCGTAATGCGTTTCTAAGAGATAAACCTCCATTATTAGGTGGAATCTGTGTGTGTTCATACGACAAGTGTGCCTGGGTAGTCAATGGTACTGTCTCCAGTGGTGGCAGGCTCCTTTCTATGTCGTAAAACTTCACATATGACAAGTCACTCAATGAAAATATGGATGGTATCTTAGTTCTTTGAGAATCGAAGCGGCGACCGATCGACTTGACACAATGGTTAGCACACTGGGGTAGAAGTCGGAAGGACGACGGTTCAAACCCACGTCCCGCTATCCTGATTTAGGTTCTCCGTGATTACCCTGAATTGCTTAAGGCAAATGCTAGCATGGTTCCTCCTAAAGGACGCGGCCGCTTTCCTTCCTTATCTTTCCACAATCCGAGCCTGTGCTCCTACACTAATGATCTCGCTGTCGGCGGGACGTTAAACACTAAGTTCTTCCTCCTCCTCCTGCCCCCCTCTAAACAAGGAATCATCTGGGCAGCTAAAGAGTGACAAATTAACAGCAAAGTCCACAGTTGTACGTATTAACATAGCACCAGTATGAAGCAGCGGTACGGCACCTAAATAAATTCAAAAATACGTCCCTGAAGTTCCTCCAGAAGTCTTTCCTGAGTTGCCCAATCTTCACGTTCGTGGTCATAAGCGACATGATTCCCCTTATGTCAAAGACATTCACATAATGCGGTTGGTGGAATGGAGAAACATCTCTTTCCTGGATCTGGTTGGATATCCTTCGGGCTTAATAAACCCACTCCTATTTCCAACCGAACCAGACATTAGATAATCAATTTTAAGGGCTCGTATACTTGGGAGAACTGTTACCTTCGAATCTTCTACCTGTAGTATCATGTTCTTGCGACAAACATCACGCCTTCAGCCTGAGGGCTCCGAAGCGATAATTAAGTCATTTGTGATGACATGGCATTTATTACTTGACCCTTTGTTGGTCCAGAAATCACGTCATGCACATTAATTACAGGACGCGAGATTAACCAGCAATGGAAACCAATTTATCGTTAGCAAGATATTATGAAATAGCATGTCCAACGGTAAATAAGACCCTCTCAGCCATACTAACACACTTGGCGGAATTTCTCCCATTATACGCCTTTCATTGATACTTCGAATAACAATCGTCGACAAGACACAAATTTCCTTCCTCATTCAGATTTACATGCTATGCGAATGTTCACCGCTTTTACCTTCCCAGATGATACTAAGTTCATTTAACTACCTTTATTAGCACTGTGAAAGCCTGGCATCACATGAACAGAGGATGAAAGTTTTTCATGTCCTGCGTATTCCAGTTGTCCGAGAAGCACCTTGTTTTCTGTGTCTCAAGAATACATCAAAATATTACAAGTTTTCCATGTAACGAAGCAGCCAATGGAATCACAATGTTACAGCAAAATCATAATTAGAAATGTTGTCTTGGAGCCTCGTGGCTGCAAGTAAAGTAAACAACAAACGTGAGTGAAATAACGGTATAAAAATAGGCCATACGTTCCAAAACAACATAATACACAGCTCATTTGCTGATTACACAGCTTCATGCAAGCAAAAAGTATATAATTAGGAATATTAAAAATTAGCACTCCGTTTACCTCGAGATCATTGCATGTAAACCGTATACATGCTCATATAAGGACAATGCGAGCAATAAGTTGCCCGCGACGTTGTTCACAAAAAGACCGGAAAAACACATACATGAAGAAATATCTTGAGGTTTTTAACATGGCTGTCAGTCAGTGACTGTTGTATAGTACAAATTTTATAAAACACAGCTGTGTTTTACATATTTTGTACATACATGAACATCTGGATCACTGCTTATGAATTTAAAATCTGAAGTTGTAGAATATGTTCCCATTTTGACATTCAGCTGACCAAAGTAGGTATATCTAGTTAGAGACTAGTGAGTCTCTGAACTAAATGTGAATGTACTGTCATTATTTATAAATGTGACTGAGCCCTGATAGAAAATTGCTGTTTCGAAGAGCGCGCCGCAGCTCGTTGTGTGAAGCAGTCGCCCTCCGTTTCTGGTGGTGGCGCCGCTGTGGTAATCGCAGCTTTGGTGTCTCCCTCTGGTGGAAAAGGGGAAAGGTTGCCTGTTCGCGTGCAATTAAAGGGCGCTATCAGCTCGGCAGGGGGTCAGTCGGAGTGAGGCTAGGTCAGCCTCGCGTCACCAGTGTCTCGTTTGCATTTGTGCGGCAGTTAGTGTCTCTCTGTCGTCGGAGTGCTAGTATGTCTGTCGTTTGGATCAAACTTTAAAGGCAGTAACAGAACTCAGCTATCGGTCGCCCCGTCGGGGCTGAGTTCCTGCATTTGAGTCTGCGCGTTAGGCCGCCAGTCTGCTCGAGTCTGCGGTTGGATCGGTCGGTTGGTCGGTCGCGCACTGAGACACGAGATGACTTGTCCGTCCTGAGCGTCGGCGCATTGAGGTCCCCACGTGAGTCCAGTGGGCAGCGCTGTATAGATAGGGGTAGTAGCTTTGCGGTTCACAGGAGAGCAACAGGCGTGAAATCACGTCATCGGGCTGGCCGGAGCGAGCTGCGACGTCGTGAGACGGGAGATCGGCGTGCCTTCCTGCGTCCGTTGAAGCGTCTGGCAGCGGACGGTTCGGGAGAGCGTTGGGGGTGCTGCGCTATTTATTCGCCAGAAATCGCAGTTTATTAGAAGTTAAGTGATTGGAGATATGTTGTTTCATTTACTTCTTAAATTCTACCTGTTTTCTTGCTGAGGTCACCAGCCGCTTTGTTTTCGGGTCGTCCCAGCATTTTTCTCCGTTTGCCCACCTGCGGGATGGTGGTTATCTGCGAATTGGGTGGAATTGGGGAGGTTTAGAGCAATCTGCAGTTCGAGTTATTTAGTAAACTCCTCCCCCCTGTCTATCTGCCATACGTTAATAACTGCCTCTGTCATATTTGTCGGTTTCAGTGTTAACGAATTTATTGCTTAAAAGCTGAATTCTTGAAATATGTTTTTATCTTGCCTATCATCTTGCGAGGAGATATATGTGTAATGTATTGCATGTTGTACATTTTATATGATTCTGCATTTTATGGGTTTTATTTAAATAGTAATTTTAGGTTATAAGGTTGCCACACTTCCACCGTTAGTGTCCTTTAAAAAAAAATTGCACTTTCGGTGGCAAATAATTTGAGTGTTGTACCATTTCCATCCCTCTTACGAGGTGCATAGTTTATGTGTTTGTGTGAATTATTAAATTTTTGTTTTGTTTAAGGTAATCTGGTGTGTTGCAGATTTGCACCAGTGTACTCTTTCAGAGGTTGTTGTAAGCGGTCATGACTACGGCAGTGTTGAAAGGGAGCAGGCAAGCTTCTCAGCCCGAAGGCTCATGCTCATAATATTGTTCTTTCTGCCTCTAATTAAAACTTGATATTTCGAGGGTGCTTTTCTGCTTGTATTTTTAAATCTGTTTTGAAGAAGCTTTTACCAATCAAATTCACATTTGTTAAAAGTAATTTCATTTTCCATGAGTTACTTCCTGGTAACTACTTCCACGCTCACCTAGTGTGATTAAATGTGTTATTGTTCCTGATGAATCGCTGGTAAATAAAGTAAATTCTTTAAGAACAGATTTTGAAAGCATATTTACGGTTCAGTGACTCCATGCATCCAACGCTGCAATAAAACAGGAAAGTTTAGACAGCATACATGAGGGCTGCTGAATTTTGCTCCATGGAACATCAATATTTCGTAATGTTTTTTCGACTGCTTGTAATGATACTATGTTGTTGAAGTAATTTCGCATACTGCGAGGCGGATATGATTATCAACACGGTTACGAGGCAACCAGAGAGACTGACGAAGTTTCAGCACTGCAGTTTACGTAATGTGTTTTATGGAAATAACGCTTTTACCACATGGAGCACAGGTCACTAGAATCTGGCAGTGCGTCAATTTCCGATAAAATATCTGTGCACAGCTCCGCATAGACGATTCCGACCCAATCGGAGTTAAAAGGTTCCGTTAATTACTCGTACCTTTATAACCAGCAAATGAATTACCGCACAATGCAGAGCGCTTCCGACTAGAACTGAGCTATTAAATTAATTGATGTAAGGCAGCCTCGTCTGCGCTCGCCTTGGCAATAAGAAAAGTTTTCTCACGGAGACGCTGAGCACTTAATCGTAATTGTAATTAATCTTCCGTGCCGCACAAGCACGTAATATTTACAACAACATTTACACCATCTCGGGCTGTCCACACAAAAAAAATGGAGCAAGAAAGATAACAAATTACAGACACGGTGTATTTTTCAGCCTCTCTCTTCCTCTGTGTTTCGATTCTTTTCTTCCCCAGTGCCACACTATTACGCACACGTACACACAAACACACATACATTCTCTCTCTCTCTCTCTCTCTCTCTCTCTCTCTCTCTCTCTCTCTCTCTCTCTCTCTCTCTCTTTCTCTCTCCCTGTCTCGCACACACACTTACACACACACACAAACACTTACCGTAATTCAGTGGTAGACAATGAGGAGTCAAGAAGACTGATGAAAGTGTTTGTCTACTTGCAACAAAAGACTGCCCCGTTTGATGAATCGTTCCATCGGCTGTTTCCTGAAAGCATCTTTTCATGCGACATCACAAAGACGAAACTACAGTTCCGCAGAATGAGAAAATAGGAGATTGAAAATTTTTCTTGAGACAGCTGCAAGCACCAAGCTCCTTTAGAGCCAGTAGTCCCTTAACTCTCAGTGACATAAATTTCAGAGCATCTATTCATCATTCTCTTTTTTGTTTATTCATTTCACCTGGAAACATTAAGGTCTTCCAACCCTCTTTTATACAAGGTGTTTGAAGAGGAGTGGTAAATATTTTAGTAGGCGGCAGTACTGAGGATTTGCAATAAAAATGACATATAACACGGGTCCAATTTTTATTGAGTACGGAGATACAGCGGAGTTCGATGCATTTTCGTTACGTGTGTTGGTACACCGGTTGCTTTGGACTGTTATGGGTATATTTATCGAATGTCAGCAGTACAGTGTTGATGCTCACGTTGTGAAGTTTTGCTTTAGTTTACACTAAAGTTTTCATCGTGATTTGTTGGCGAAGTCTAATGTACTGTTGTGTGTGAACATGCCGGAAGTATTTACACATGCTGAGTTTGCCGATATGGTATTTGTGTATGGGTTTTGTAAACGGAATCGCTGCTGCTTGTAGATAATACGGCTTACGGTTTCCTAACTGCAGATTACCAGTTTCACGAGTGTTTACCCGTGTGTTCAATACACTGCATTACAGTGGTGCAGTGCCAAGCAGACATATTTTATCTGAACGTGTACGTGAACAGACTGTGGATGAAGTAGAAGGCATTATTCAGTCAACAAAACGTAGTCCTCCAATTGGCACATTTAGACTATCTGTAGGTATCGGTGTTCCACATACAAGACAACGACGGAGATTACTGGTTCTATCTGTACTATTTACAGCTCTTTGAACACCTTTGAGCAGGAGATGAAGACCGACAATTCGATTTGACACTGGATGCTTGAAAATCGCCAGATAAACCCAATTTTACTCTTCACTGATGAAGCCACGTTCACTCGTGACGGCATCAGTAACACTTTTAATTCTCATCAGTGATCTGAAGAAACCTACAAGTCATTGTATAAACACATCTTCAAAGACGCTTTTCTGGAAATTTGTCATACGGTTCGATAGTCTATCAGTTGATTTGGAGTGTGTGTTACCGCATTGTCTTGCAGGAATCTGCATATCTACACTTACCTTAAAACGAGCTTCAAGCATTATTGGAAGAAGAATGCATTTGTTCGGGTTCCTGCACATTGTAGGCTAAACGGATCGGTAGATATGGGGTCGTTTGTTGCCCATTAAGATCTCCAGAACTTACACCTCTGGATTCTTTGGATTTTTGCATGTGGGGATGGCTGAAAGTTGAAGTACACAAAGAAAAACTAAGCGCAAGAGCCGATTTGATCGGATTATGGGCTGCCCCATACTGCTCAGAGCAATTTGAACCTCACTAGACACCCGAGCCTGGCTAAGACGTCGACAGGCTATACTTGTCCATTAACGCAGGCGGTAGACGACACTTGCAATGAAGATGACAATGGAAGAATTGAAACAAGTATTGCCTCCGTGGAAGACAGCATTGAACCTGCTCTGACTGAAGTCTACAGCTGAAAGTTTCTCAAGGAACAGTAAATCAAATCAATGCCGGAAAGCTGTTCTCCAATATCTCACTAAAAGCATGCGCAATGAAGCATTGCATTGGCAGCTTTTGGAGAAGATTGTAGGCAAAACAGGTAAAGACAAGACCTGGTCTTCCTTTGACAACTGAAACCGAAAGAAGGAAACTAATTTTTGTTGTACGCACAAAAGCAATCAGAAATAGCTTCGCGGAAGTCAGTGTCGGGAAATTAGTCAAGGATCTGAACAAGCTGGCGAAGGAACTGATAATATGTTCTGTTGTAGCAGACAGATCGCCTTGACGGATTTCCAGCAGGGGCATTATGATGTTTTACGAATGATTCGCTGGACTTTATGCCAAACTTACCAGCGGCCAAGTGGAATCCAACTAGTGGAAAAACAAGGCAGAAAAAATTGTCCAAAACGAACGTGCGAATATTACTGTGGTACTAGTGAAAAGAGACAGATCGAATGCAGGAATACAGTTGTGGAAAAAATGGAAGTGTGTCTCATTGACAACGCTATTCCAGGTGATAGCAGAATCAACGGGATACAACTTGAAAAACATGTCACATACGAGAAGTAGGAAGTCGATCCACAGTAACTCTGGCATAAACCAATTTAATTGGTGCCATTAGTTCTCTGTACGTGGAGCTGTCTCAAAAGGTCTTAGAGGGCACGTGAAATTAGCTCGCACCGTTTAAATATCCATCTACCACCTACAGAAAAGCCACTTTATAGAGATCTGCACTAATTACCCACAGATACATCAAGCAGTTTAGACGCATTAGAAATGTTCGAGAACTGACAAAATAGAAATTTCAGCTTAGTGAACTTATTCTGTGTTTATTTGTTATGAACAATAATAATAAATAATAATATTAATAATACCAATAATAATAATGAATATAATCTGTTAAGCTCTTTTGAACTCATTTTTATGAGTAGTTCGCTTTCTTGTCTTTTTGTTCCGTACAACCTCTGCAGTTGACTTCAAACTAAATTGCCAATGAGTTAGGGACTTGAAACTATCAGCACAGCTCAGAATTGGATGACAAACCATACTAACTCACCTTGTTTCTGGTGTGGAGGAAGGTACCTTGTTTACCACTAGTATTTCCCAACGATAATGGAATGTAGTCGAATTAAATCAGATTAGGAAACGAGACACTTAAATTAATGCATGACATTTGTTATTTGGGCAGTGAAATGACCGATGATGTTCGAAATAGAGACGATATAAAACTTCGAGTGGAAAATGCTAGAAGAGCGTTTCTCAAGAAGAGCACTTTCGCAACATCGAATATGCATTTAAGTGTTAGGATGTCTTTACTAAGACCGATGGCCCTTGTACTCTAGTCCCTTCAATCCCACAAACCGTCTTTACTGAAAGTATTTTTATAGACTGTAGCCACGTGAGGAAGTGAAACATGGACGATAAAGAGAATAGCAGCTTTTGAGATGTGGTGTAAGGAACGAACGCCAACGAGGAGTTACTGAACAGAACTAGGGAGAAAAGAAATTTGTGACACAACCTGACTAGAAGGAGGGCTCGGTACACGAAACATTCTGAGACATCAGTGGGTCACCAATTTAATACAGGTTTCGAAGTGTGGCGTGGGGGGAGGGGGTGCGGAAAATTATGGAGAGGGACAAAGATATGAATACAGTAAGCATATTCATAAAGATGTACTTTGCAGTAGTTATTTGGAGCTGAACAAGCTTGCACACAATGGAGTGGCAAGGGGAGCTGCACCAAACCAGTCGTCGGACTGATGAGAACATCAACAACATTTCCCTATAAGTCAGAAACTTGAAACTTTTAGCATAGCTTGGAACTAAATGACAATGCAATATTAACTTGATATCTTGTTTGCTGTGTGGTACAGGGTACTTTGTGTACCACTGCTGTTTCCGCCTTTTGCTATTGCAGTCGCAAATTTTTCGCAGTAACAACGATTACTTATTAGCCTCCGTGTCAACTCTGATCTTTAATTTTTTCCTTCACGGTGTAGGAGGATCCAATGTATTGGTTGGCTCTGGTGAAGAGAATCTGAAACAAACCATAAATTTACCATGTCACTGTTGACATTTTATCAAAACGCTTGATGTCGGTTGAAAAAGAATAAGAAATAGAAAATTTTAAAGTTTTTAAAACCGACCAAAAAGTATAAAATAATTTCTCCTAACTCCATATAGATTCCTACCTATAGACATGTACTTCTGAAAGTTTGTGCTTGTGAATTTTTATTAGTAATTGGAATACTTGTAAAACTTAAAACGAAAAACGTGGGTTGCATGCAACACGTACCACATGTATGAATAGTTCACCTAACTCACTAACAATGTTATTGCACTGCAAATGATTTTTCTCAGTGACAGCTACGCTCTGCACTCCATAATATTATCTGTTGCTTGTGCCCCTCGTTCTCCGTTTTATATATCACAGCTATTATCATATCTACTAAAAATCCTCGAGTACAGATTATTAGGACTATCTGTATGGGAACAGGATATCTTTATGGGACTAGGAGAAATTATTTTATAGTATTCAGTCCATATTAAAATGTGTTATATAAAAAGTATTTATTTCAATAATTTTCATTACTTAGTCGTCCAATGTGAATAATAAACATCCAACAGAAATGTGTTACATCATACAAAGACATTCAATATAGAGACGAATTTAACTGGCTGGAGAACTACCGATAAATAACATGAGAACAGTACTAGATTATGACATGTAAGTAATAAAATAGAAGCAAATAGGAATGAGGAATGATGGATAGTTTTTCAATGTAATGGAGATACTTACTTACGGCTTGCCGAAGGAAGACAGCTGGGATTTGCTGAAAAGGAAGCTAGGCGTATAATAGCACATAAGGGCTTAATTGCCTGTAGAACTTTTTCCGATAAGACGTAGGTTACTTATCTATTGGATTCAGAGCGTACACTATGAAATATACACAAGGATTATTACCAAAAGACTATCACCAGTTCCATACAAAGATCGAGGAACAGTGTTAGCTGGCGCCCATCACGGATTCCAGGAATGGTATGTTATGTTCACACGGCATTTTCACCATTATACACAGACAGAGAAGCGTTGTGAATCTGCATAATCACTGAGGCTTTTACAGCCACTTTTTATCTGTTCCCTGGAGATTAGAGCATACACCAGCTAGGTGTAACGGAGAGGTGGTTGAATTTATATTAGTTTCATGGAAGGGGGGATGTAAAGAATAGTTTTTAAAATTTGTGTTTCTCAACCAACAAACACAATACTACTGCCATTTTACAATGGGTACGTAGTAACGGCAATGTACTTATTAATGTTACCGAGGCGGTAGTTTTGTATGAAATTTGTACGTTTCTTACTGCCAGACTGGTAACTTTCAGACACATGCGAATTTATCTATGTTCTCATTTTTTGTAATTTTGACATGTCTGGTAACACGAGAAAAATCGTCGCAAATGAAAGGTACAACACAACAGGAACCTAATAGAACTCAGACTCGTCTAGCATTTTCAGCTACAAGATCCAAAGTGCCGAACAGCGATTTAGTTTTGAGATTTCACAACAAATGACTTTGGAGATATTTGCCTCTAGCCAGCATCCGTCAAGATCACTGCTTTCATCGAACTAATACTAAATCGATACGTCATTCTATGCGACGAAGCAGAATGGAGGATTGATTTCCTACGTTTTTCTTTTCCTTTCCTTCTGTAGACCTGGAGTGGGTTGTAGGAACTGCCGCCCCTTCCCCCTACCTCCCCCTTCCATCGCTCAGTATACCCTTGCCTGGAGACACCTTTTCCGGGTTTTTCGGTCGACGGAGATTTGATTAATAATCTCACGTTTCGGTACCTTGAGTGGCTGGAATTCTCGAAGAATTACCCTTCGTTACTCCTGGTCCACGCCTCTAGTCAATATATCGTTAATATAATTTGTCAACCTGTTTAGCTTCTATTGACAACTTTAAAAAGTTCAAAATTGCTTTCCGTGTGAATCCGTGGATAAATTTATTACATTAATCCGTATTTTCATACAATCTTCTCATTGATGACATGAATGGCTACACAATTTACGGTTTCGATACATGTGCGTGCTGAGAAGTAATGCTTACGAAATTTTTATGTTAAAAGTCTTAAAGATAAATGTCTTAAAGCTTTTTAAATAAAACGAACTTTAATTATATTAAATTTCAGCCTCCAGTTGCATAAGCAAAGAAACGTTACCTAGGTTTTGGCTATAATAATGTAGCCTTCTTCAGAAATGTCACAATATGAAATTAAAATGAAAACACGCCAAATATTGGCCTTGTAAAACTTAAAATGGGAGTACAACAGCCAGAGATTAGATCAGGATTCCATAACATTAAAAATCTAATCGGCGAATTTCGTAAAAAATGGCTTATAAATATGAACCCAAAAGCGCCTGTTTTGAGGAGTCAATTTAAGGCTCACAAGATTCATCACCCGATCCGTCCTGTTGTGGATAGTACCAACAGTGCGTATCATAAATTAGCCAGGTTCTTACATCATAAAATGAAACAGAATTTTGTGTTTAAGGAAAATTACACTGCTAAAATCTCGGTGGACTTAGCTAATAAATTGAAAATGTTATTCTGTTCTGATATGTCTAAACTCGTGTCTTTCGATATCACAAGTTTATACACAAATGTCCCGGTAGACCAAACCTTGGATGTCTTTGCAGCCAATTATCGTTTTCACGAAAAATTATCCATTATCTAAATAGACGAATTAATGATCCTTTCACGCACCATTCTTAAGTACAACTATTTTTCATTTAATGACAGACTGTATGCACAATCATTTGGTCTAGCCGTGGGCAGTCCGTTAGCAGGTAATTCGTAAGAAAATTTTGTAAATTTATGGAGCACCCTTTTTTAAAAAATTACCCTGATTTAGAGACCAGAATAATTTTTTATGCAACAGACGAAGATGATTTACTTTTTGTAATTGAAGGCACCCGCGCTCCCATAGATCAGATTTTTACAGCGTTTAACGACCTCCACGAGAAAATAAGCTTCACCCAAGAAACTGATACAGCTAATAGAACTTTGAATTACCTTGACTAAACTTTGGCAGTAGTAGACAACAAAATAAGTTTTAACATTTTCCGTAAAGACAATTTCTCCGATAATATTTTTCCTGCTGATTCCACACACCCCACCCCCAGCCCACAAAACGGCCTTTTTCCACTCAAGTACACCGAGCACTTATTGCGCTTTCTTCAGACAATTTGCAGAGTGAATTAAGGACACTTTAATATATTGCACAAAATAATGGTTACAACCTAAATATCGTGAAACAGAGCTACGACAAGAAAACATTACGACCTTACCTATACTAGGTACCGCTTATAAAGATCACTGTGTTAATTTCATTTGTATCCTGTTTATAGGCAAAGCCTCTTACAAAGTAGGGCGCATCTTAAAGAGTTGGCCCTTTCAAGTCTCCTATTCCAGTAATAACAGCCTTAAAAGGAATCCAATCCACTCTCTAAGTAATACTAACGATAAACTGTTACGATCAGGTGTCGCGACCGCCCTAGTTATTACAGAGGTCAGACAGGAAGAGCTGTATCGGCTACATACAAAGAGCATTTACCCACAAAGAGTGGAGATGGCACCCGTGGCCCGACATTTGCAGAACATCTAACCGAATGGCCCATGCCCCTAATCCACTTATAAGCACAGAGCTCTTAAACCAAGAAGCTGAAGGATGCCGGATAGATACACGAGAAAAAATGCAAATTTGGAACACCTCCTTTACGATAAAGGCAACTGGCTTAATGACCAATCGCAGTTGAAAAATAAGAACTTCTTAAAAGCATTTCAGCCCTTGCTTCGTATATCATGATGATGCCAGTGACCTTTTATCTTTATTTTTACATACTCATTTCACGTAGACGTTGTTATTTTCTGTAAGTGTAAGGCTTTTCCATAATTGATACACGTCAAATGGTGTATCTCTTAATTACGAAGTTCGTAAATTTTGAATGCACATGACTTCTTATAATTACCTTTATAATAACTTGTGGCATGGTATGCCCGTAGGTACTACTTATTAAACCGTTAAATATAATATTGTATACTGCTTATTACCCACGTCAATACCTGGCCACGACATACAGATTTTTTGTTCTTATTAGCAGTTTCGGATATTCCCCGATTACACACTGCGGATTTAATACACTAACCTATGTTCAATGCTATTTCACAATTTGTTACACATCAAATGGTATATTTATATTTAAAAGATTCATGTAGTTTGCATATACCTCCACTGGTTATACTGTCTACATAATGTTTTATGGCGCTGCACTCACCTATTATCCGATAAATCCATTACTTTATATGATCTTCTACCTACGTCAGTAGCTGACTATGACATATAGCCTACTATTTTTCTTATATAATAACTGCTGTTCACTTATTGTACATCTAAACGCTAAGCTATATGAGAAAATTGTTCTTATTATCATTTTCAGGCGTTAATTCTTAACTAAGTTCCACATATTTTAACACTGTTACTCTTAAGTTATGGTATTTTCTTATTAAAAGGTTCCTTTATGTTATTTAACGTCATTTGCCTCTCATAGAACTGTATCTTCAGCTGTTATGAATTAATTGCCAGTCACATTATTAGCTGTAGTAACAAATAATGTTATGTATGTACAATACACTTGTTATATGTTTTCTGCTTTTTATGGAATGGTAATATCAGTGCCGTAAGGTTTTAATGCCACTATTAGTCCAAACTATTGTAATAAACTATTTTCCATAATGGAAGTCCGTTCTCCTGGGGCAAGTCTTGCGACTTGCGTGTCGATGGGGATGAAATGATAGTGATATGGACAACACAACACCCAGTCCCTGAGCAAATAAAATCTCCGACCCAGCCGGGACTCGAACCCGGGCCGTTAAGTATGACATTCCGTCCCGCTGACAACTCAGCATGCGCGCAAACACCAGCTGAGCTCGCTGCGTCGCTGCCCGCGGTGCCCAGTTACTACTCAGCGGCCGCGGCCCACCTTTCTGGCCCGTTTGTGTGGCCTATCGGCAAAACATTAGTAGAAGTGACGCAGTCATATCACTATGTACTGTAGTAATAACATTTAAAGTTTGACAAAACCAAAATCTGGCATTTTTTAATTTTAATTTTATACTGTGAGATTTCTGAAAAAGGCTATATTATTATAGCCGAATCCTACGTAAAGTTTCTTTGCTTATGTAACTGGAGGCTGAAATTTAATGTAATTAAATTTCACAGTTGCTCACTCTGCTGCACCATGCTAAAAATATTCAAAACAAACTTTAATAACATTCTAGATCTTTATTGTTCATGACATGTTTTTCAATACAGTCACACTGGCGACGAACACATTCCTCCCAACGAAAGACCATGTTGATGATACCGTAATAAGGGTAGGACGTTTGACTATGTGGACGAGCCACAGCGCCATCCCTGGTTCCACCTCTTCATCACTGTCAAAGTGAAGTCCTCGAAAGTGTTGTTTAAGTTTTGGAAACAGACAAAATTCGAATGGGGCCAAGTCGGGACTGTATCGAGAATGGTTGACGACAGTGAATCGAAGGCTGTCGAATTGTTGCATATGTCGCAGCTCTCGTGTCATGCTTAAAGAGATGGTTCTCAATGTGTGAACAAACTCTTTCGAAGTAGTGAAAGTCAATTACAGCACGCTTCTTCCCACGCACGAACACAGCTAAGCAACACACCATCGTTTTACACGCAACAATTTGGAGCGCTCTAGCGACAGAGGGTTGCAACTTGCGTCAGCGAAATCCTCAAGTAGATCGAGTAATATGTATGACGTGTAATACTTCAGCCGATATTCGAAACAGAATAAAAAATTGGGAGGCGTAACTTTTCGGCATGCCCGCCTGTACGAGTTAGAGCATATTTGCATTAGAATTTTGCGGGCACAGAATCAGATTCGAAAAAGACTAAGACTTCTCAAACCTATACAATTTCGACGTCTCACTACTGCCACCCTTAGTATTGCAGAAAATCAACGGAAACCGGTTGACCCGTGTCTATTTACGTAAGATTTCTTTTTATTATTACGTAGGTGGTTACTTCACAGACTTCATAGATTATACAATGTGTCTGTTTCCTTATATTTATCGAATTGCAAATCGCCACTGGCCTTCATACTTTCATTGAATGGCAGCCTATGAAGGGTTACTTACTTCCACTAGCAGAAGCTTCTTTTGATTATTATTATTTCTTTTGTTCCAGCCTGCGTCGATGGCATATCTTCTCCACATTCGATCTTATTTTTCTTTGGCGACCTAACCTTCTCTGAATAGCTTTTCCCGTTATTTGAAGTAGATTTAGGCCCATATAAATTGTAGAAACAATTCCTTCGCTGATTGAATTTGTTAAGGTCACAACGGATAACGCTATGGTATTCTATGGGGCAGTCAGAGAAAGCTATGTACAGTTAGCTAAACTTAAGCGAAGCACCTTGGATTTTAGGAGCGTAATCATCAATACTACAAATGTAACACTATTTTCAAATGTATTAAAAATAGAAAAAGGTCACGCAAACAGCTTCAAATGATAAAATATTTATTTAGGACTAATATTTCGCATGTTAACAGTAATCTTTTTGTATTTAATAGATAGACAAAACATTCTTGGTACATTTATATATGGTCCTATGGCTTTCCCATACGAGAATCACAAACCACGTTGGCCTTAACCTGTTGTGTCCTGTGGGGTGAGAAAATCTAGTGGGCACCTCATCACTGCTCAAGTTTGTAACACAGACATTCACATGCACTCACTCACACGGCAAAAACAAAATCTCGACAGCATTTGTTAGTGGGAAGAATTGTATGCACATCGTGGCTGGAATCGAACAGGATTTTGGTGACAGCATAACTTTGCGTCAAGCGCTTGCAATCAAATCGATTCATCTTGCCGAATATACGCTTTCATTGATAGTTTAAAATGTCCCGCAGAAATAAAATAATATGGCAGAGAGTAACTTTTAAGGTTTGGACTGCACTTCGAATTTATAGACTGCATGCTCGCGCCTGACGGAAATCACACTATTATGACACTAATTAACTGAACGATGAATTGTAATTAGTACCTGAATGGTAACGTTTGGTCGCTTAGCTGTCTTCAGAAGAACTCAGCTGTAACCGTAGCACGGAGCTCCCACACCCGCACTAGATCGTGCGGGAGGCCCACGACCAACCTCTGGTAGGAAAACGTTTTGCTTTACTCATATTTGGCCAAGCCCTCCTGACTTGCTCTGTGGCCACCACCGACACTGTTTAGGTTCGTAGAAGATTAGGAAACCCACCACTTCTCTGGTTTCTCTGCTATTGCATTCAAATCATTCACACTTGACCACACACTTTCAAGAAGGGTGCAAAATGGAAATCAGGACAGAGGGCGTGCGCATAAGAATGAAAACGAAATATGTAGACCCATTTTGCTCCTACAGGCATGCGGTTGTTGGGGCTGAGATTAATTAGTTGCGTCATTTTTTACATCATGTAATGAGCCATATTGTGATATTACATAATGACTAATGGTTGGTCGAATTAAAACAGAATCTCATTTATTTTCGATTACAATGGAAGGTATATTTTACTATTTATTATGATTGCGAACACGTGTACTAAGTTAGTTTCCTTCATATATACAAACCAGAGGCCTTTTAGAGACGCTCCCCTACACTTGAGATTCCTCACGGTCCATTCACGTTAATGTGACCACCGCCCACGTTCGAGATCAACGTGCAATAACCACTCACAGACGGTGGGTGGTGTCACTAGCAGGGTATTTAAAACGAGTAAGGGGGACAGGGAAAACGGCGCAGTCGTTTACGTAATGAGCAGACCTAGCTATCTATTTTACGTCCAAAGGGGCACGAAGATTGGATTACGGGCTAAGGGCGGAAGTATATACGAAGCGGCTTAGTTTATGAACTGTTGGCTTGCTGTCGTGGTTAAAGTGTACCATGCAAGGCAAAATGGCGTTATCAAAAACGAGCATGGAGGCAACTAAAGCGCTACTGTACAGCTAATGACTGCCTAGATGAACCAAACGGCTACCACCAGTTCAGCAAACTTTGCTGTGATCGGCTACGCAGCAGACGGGTGGCTTATGCACCCATGCTGACTGCTGTTCATCTTCGACGAAGGATAGAACTGACACTCCAATAACGCAACTAGACGTCCACTGCTGAGTGGCGACAGGTGCCAGTCAATGGAGAATGAGTGCTCCAGCGAACAGATGACAAATGTCCTGCTCCAGTTGTCAGAAGTACCCAGGCCGGACGAGAGAGCATAACGGTCTGTGGTATGTTTTCGCGGCATTCTTTGGTGATCTCGTCATTCTGGGACGGACAATGGATCAACAGAAGTAGATATCTATGCTTTGGTACACTGTACATCCCTAAATGCAGTTCGTTTTCCCTCGACACCATGACATATAAAAGCAAAACATCGCTACGTATCACACAGCTCGCAATGTGTGTGACTGGTTTTAAGTGCACCAGGATGAGTAGCTGTATTCCCTTGCGCACCAAATTTTTCTGATTTAAGCTCAATCGAGAATCTATGGGACCTACTAATTCGTGTTGTAAGCGCCACGGGTCTTCAACCGAGATACCTAGCGCAGCTGGCCACGGCGCTGGAGTCGGAATGGCTCCTCATCCCTGTCGGTGCCTTTCAGAAGCACACTGACTCTCATGATCTACGTGTCGCAGCTGCCTGTGCATCTGTAGGTCTTTATATAATAGCCTCTCGACAGGTGGTCGCGGTAATGAAACTTGACATACACAGGCTATTTTTACACCAAAACTTAAAAAAAGATCAAGTAAAGAGACAGAAATACTTCACGCTGGTACATATCAGCTTTGAGAGAGACACCTGTTTGGTGAATATGACATAACATTAAATTACAAGAATTTCTACAAGGTTTGTAGTTAAAATTACCAAACACGTTGAAGACATGTTTCAAGGATGGGAGACAAGATGGAGCCCACGAGAATAATTAAAGGATCTCGCATTTCACCAGAAGAAGGGCCAACCGAAATAAACTGGTAGATGGTGCGTAGCCTGATCTTAACCTTTAGAGACATACATGGAGAGAGGTAAGGTATAAAACACTCACTATATATATGTACACCATGTGATCGAAAGTATCCGGACACACCCGAAAACATACGTCATTCATATTAGGTGCATTTTGCTGCCACCTACTGCCAGCTAGACCATATCAGCGACGTCAGTAGTCATTATACACGGTGAGAGTGAGCAGAATTGGGCGCAATGCAGAACTCACGTACTTCGAACGTGGTCAAGTGATTTGGTATCACTTGTGTCATACGTCTGTACACGAGATTTCCACACTTCTAAACATCTCTAGGTCCACTGTTTCCGATGTGATAGTGAAGTAGTAACGTGAAGGGATACGTACAGAACAAAAACGTACAGGCTGACCTCGTCTGTTGACTGACAGAGACCGTCGACAATTGAAAAGGGTCGAATGTGTAATAGGCAGAGATCTATCCAGTCCATCACTTTCTAACCTGCATCAGGATACACTGCAAGTACTATGACGGGAGGTGACAAACCTTGAATTTCATAGTCGAGCGGCTGTTCATAACCCACATATCACGCCGGTAAATGACAAACGACGCCTGGCTTGGTGTAATGAGCGCCAACATTGGACGATTGAACAGTGGAAAAACGTTGTGTGGAGTGACGAATCACAGTGCACTATGTGGCGATCCGATGGCAGGGTGTGGGTAGGGCGAATGCCCAGTGAACGTCATATGCCAGCGTGTGTAGTGCCAATAGTAAAATTCGGAGTCGGTGGTGTTATGGTGTGGTCGTGTTTTTCATGGAGGGTGGCAGCGGGCCTTGCTGTTTTTCTTGGCACTATCACAGCACAGGCCTACACTAATGTTTGAAGCACCTTCTTTCTCTCCACTGATGGGGAGCAATTCGGGAATGGCGACTGCATCTTTCAACACGATCGAACAACTGTTCATTACGCACGGCGTGTGGCGGAGTGGTTACACGACCATAACGTCCCTTGACTGGCCTGCACAGACTCCTGACCTGAGTTCTGTAGAACCCCTTTGAGATGATTTGGTACGCCAACTTCGTGCCTGGCCTCAGCAAACGACATCGATACTTCTCCTCAGTGTAGCAATCCATGAAGAATGAGCTGCCATTCCACAAGAAACTTTCCAGCACCTGACTGAACGTATGCCTGAGACAGTGGAAGCTGTGATCAAGGCTAAGGGTGATCCAACACCATATTGAATTCCAGCATTACCGGTGGAGGGCGCCATGGGTTTGTATGTCATTTTCAGTCGTGTATTACCTAATATTGCTACTTCAGTATCAGTCCATTCAAGCTTTCTGCCTCTGTTCCCCTCGAATTCCCCATCTCCATGCCAATCTCCCCTCCATTCTCTCTGTTCATCTCTTTTTAACCATCTCTCTGTCCATATCACTCTTTTTTTCCCTGTATGTCCATTTCCTCCTCTTGCCCCTTCTGTACATTTCGTCCTCTGCCGCTCAGAATGGCGGCGTGGTTTGAGGCGCCATCCGTGCATGGCGCGGGCCCTCCCAGCGGAGGTTCGAGTCCTCTCTCGGGCGTGGGTGTGTGTATTGTCCTTGGCGTAAGTTAGTTTAAGTAGTGTGTAAGTGTAGGGACTGATGACCTCAGCAGTTTGGTACCTTAGGAATTCAAACACACTTCGTCCTCAGCCTGTCTGGATCCAATTCCGTTGGATTCTCTCCGCTTAAACTCAAGTATGCGCTTTTAATCTACAAAACAAAGACGACAGCAGAAAATTAAAAGTCGTATGGGATGTCTTCGAGTTGTAGCACTGTCACAACCCAAAATATCGAGGCATTATGCTGGACAGCGTGCTGACGTTTAGGAAGCATTACCTAAACACCCACAGTCCGTTACAAGGCATCCTAGATATGCTCAATCACGTTAATGTCTCGGGAGAATGATGGCCAGCAGAAATGTTTAAATTCAGAAAAGTGTTCCTGGAGCCACTCTATAGCAATTCCTGGTGTGTGAGGTGTCTCATTGTTCTGCCTGCAATGCCCAAGACCATCCGAATGCGCAGTGGACATGAATGGATGCATGTGATCAGTCAAAATGCTTACGTACGTGTCACCACCCAGAGTCGTATCTAGAAGTGTCAGGGGTCCCATATCGCTCCAAGTGCACACCCTAAAATACCATAACACAGCCTCCGCCAGCTTGGACAGTCCCTGCTGATATGCACGGTCCATGGATTCCTGAGGTTGTCTCCATACTTGTAAACGTCCATCTGCTCGATTCAACTTGAAACGAGACTCGTCCGACCAGGCAGCATATTTCCAAACATTCCAGTGTCAATGTTTCGTTGAATTGTTAGTACGCTGACATAAGTTAATGGCTTGAAGGCCCACCACTGAAATCTGCAGCTATTTGCGGAAGAGTTGCACTTCTGTCACGCTGTATGATTATCATCAGTCGTCGTTGGTTCCGTTCTTGCCGGATTTTTTTCCGGCTTCACCGATGATGGAGATTTGGGGATTCCTGATTTCACTGTACGCTCGTGAAATGGTCATACAAGAAAATCCCTACTTTATCGCTACCTCGGAGATTCTGTGTCCCATCGCTCGTGCGCCGACTAAAACACAACGTTGAAACTTATTTACATCTTGATAGTCTGCCATTGTACCAGGAGTATCCAATCTAACAACTTATCCAGACACTTGCCTTATATAGCCGTTGCCGACTACAGCGCAGTATTCTTCCTGTTGGCATAACTCTGTATTTGAACACGCATGTCTCTACCAGTTTCTCTGGCGCATTAGTGAATATAGTGTTTGTTATCGGTTTATACATAACTACTATTGTATGCACTGTTTACCTCACATTGTATCTATGTTCTTTTTCCATACATTAATTTTAATATATTTAACCTGCTCTTTTCATTCTATCTTTTATCGAACGCTTTTTAGACGAATAAATAAATGCTGTCTGCAAAAATTGTTGCAGACAGTTGTAGTAAAGACGTAATAAATTAAAACGTGAAACATGATGCGGTATTTTTTTTTTTTTTACGCATCTCAGTGTTTATGGCGTCATAGCTTTTGAAGTATGTGTCGTACAGGGTGTTTCAAAAATGACCGGTATATTTGAAACGGCAATACAAACTAAACGAGCAGCGATAGAAATACACCGTTTGTTGCAATATGCTTGGGGCAACAGTACATTTTCAGTCAGACAAACTTTCGAAATTACAGTAGTTACAATTGTCAACAACAGGTGGCGCTGCGGTCTGGGAAACTCTATAGTACGATATTTTCCACATATCCACCATGCGTAGCAATAATATGGCGTAGTCTCTGAATGAAATTACCCGAAACCTTTGACAACGTGTCTGGCGGAATGGCTTCACAGGCAGATGAGATGTACTGCTTCAACTGTTCAATTGTTTCTGGATTCTGGCGGTACACCTGGTCTTTCAAGTGTCCTCACAGAAAAAAGTCACAGGGAATCATGTCTGGCGAATAGGGAGGCCAATCCACGCCGCCTCCTGTATGTTTCGGATAGCCCAAAGCAATCACAAGATCATCGAAATATTCATTCAGGAAATTAAAGACGTCGGCCGTGCGATGTGGCCGGGCACCATCTTGCATAATCCACGAGGTGTTCGCAGTGTCGTCTAAGGCAGTTTGTACCGTCACAAATTCACGAAGAATGTCCAGATAGCGTGATGCAGTAATCGTTTCGGATCTGAAAAATGGGCCAATGATTCCTTTGGAAGAAATGGCGGCCCAGACCAGTACTTTTTGAGGATGCAGGGACGATGGGACTGCAACAAGGGGCTTTTCGGTTCCCCATATGCGCCAGTTCTGTTTATTGACGAAGCCGTCCAGGTAAAAATAAGCTTCGTCTGTAAACCAAATGCTGCCCACATGCATATCGCCGTCATCAATCCTGTGCACTATATCGTTAGCGAATGTCTCTCATGCAGCAATGGTAGCGGCGCTGACGGGTCGCCGCGTTTGAATTTTGTATGGATAGAGGTGTAAACTCTGGCGCATGAGACGATACGTGGACGTTGGCGTCATTTGGATCGCAGCTGCAACACGGCGAACGGAAACCCGAGGCCGCTGTTGGATCACCTGCTGCACTAGCTGCGCGTTGCCCTCTGTGGTTGCCGTACGCGGTCGCCCTACCTTTCCAGCACGTTCATCCGTCACATTCCCAGTCCGTTGAAATTTTTCAAACAGATCCTTTATTGTATTGCTTTTCGGTCCTTTGGTTACATTAAACCTCCGTTGAAAACTTCGTCTTGTTGCAACAACACTGTGTTCTAGGCGGTGGAATTCCAACACCAGAAAAATCCTCTGTTCTAAGGAATAAAACATGTTGTCCACAGCACACTTGCACGTTGTGAACAGCACACGTTTACAGCAGAAAGACGATGTACAGAATGGCGCACCCACAGACTGCGTTGTCTTCCTATATCTTTCACATCACTTGCAGCGCCATCTGTTGTTGAAAATTGTAACTACTGTAATTTCGAAAGTTTGTCCGCCTGAAAATGTACTGTTGTCCCAAGCATATTGCAACATCGGTGTATTTCTATCACTGCTCGTTTAGTTTTTATTGCCGTTTCAAATATACTGGTCATTTTTGAAACACCCTGTATAATGATATATTCGTGCAGTTACATTCAGCGGCATATGTGAATACTGTCTGCCGAATAGATTTCAAAGCAAAGAAGTAATAAATTTAAACGTCATGTATGATGCGGCAGTTCTTCACTCAGCTCAGTGTTTATGATGTATTTCTTGATCTGTGTGTTACGATGATATAATTTTGCAGGTAGATACCACCTGAAAAGTGTGTTGCCAATAGAGCTCGTATCAAATCCACGTCTTGCACACATATGGCAGATTTTTACGCTTTTCCGTGTATAAGACTTCATATCTCCCGAATAGCTCATCCATTCAACTTGTTGACAACAATAATATACAGAGGGATGGAAAAGAAAACTGAGCACGTGTTATAAGACGATCATTTTGGCTCTGTGATAGCCAACGACACCAGAGAGGCAGTTCTGTCGGAGAAAGTTCTACAGTATAAAATGGTGCACGATTTTCGAAATTCTGAGCAAAATAAGGGTAAGCTATAGCGGGAGTCGGGTAGTGCACGATACGTACAAGAGGCAAGATGGAATAAATAAGAGTGAAGGCATTCTAGAGGAAAACCATGGGAAACTTCGGAACATAGACCCGCAACTTTCATCTATTCGAGATATATAGATAAGGTGGTTACTAAAATTTTGAAAACCATACATAGAAAAGAGAAGAATAAAATAGCATGTAAAAATCACCTTGAATGTTTTAAAAAGTTTACCAATTTCGTATGCTTCATTGTTTGAATGTCCACATTACTAATAGGGAATAAACAACAGTCTGTGTGTTAAAATAGTTCGGTGAACAACAATAATGATCTGTTAACTTGAGTAGATGAATGAACGAAACAGATTAAAAAGAGTGTAAGATAGGGATGTAGTCTTTCATCCCTACTCTTCAATTTACAAATCTAAGAGGCAATGACTAAAATAAAAGAAAGTGTTCAACAGTGGAATTAAATGTCAAGGTGGAAGGATATCGATGATGCGATTCGCTGATGACATTGCTGTCCTCAGTGTAAGTGAAGAAGAATTAATGGATCTTCTGAATCTAATGAACTGTCAAACGTGTACAGAATCAGGACTGAGAGTAAATCAACACAAGACGAAAGTAAAGGGAAGTAGCAGATATGTGAACAGCGAGAAACTTATCATGAGGGTTGGTGATCAGCAAATAGATGAAATTAAGGAATTTTGCTACATAGGCAGCAAAATAACCATGACGGACGAACCAAGGAGAACACTGAAAGCAGATTAGCAGTACGAAAAGACCATTCCTGGCCAAAAGAAATCTAACACTATCAACCGTAGGCCTTAATTGAAGGAAGAATGTATGTTTTGAGCACAGCATTGAATGGTAGTGGATAATGTTATGTGGAAAAACCGGTAGAGAACTGAAGCTGTTGTGCTACAGAGGAATGTTGAAAATTGGGAGGACTGGTAAGTAAAGGAATGAGGAGGTTCTACGGAGAATCAGGGTGGGAAGAAATATATGGAAAAACTGGAAACAAGAAGGGGCAGTATGGTAGGACAACTGTTAAGACATCAAGGTATACCTTCCATGGTACTAGACAGAGATGGGAAAACATGTAGCAAAAAACTAAGGGTGTTAAAGGAGAGGAGTTTATGGCGGACCATATCAAACTACACACAAGACTGAAGACTCCAAAACAAAAACTCCTGAATTATTACTTGTCCATGATATAATTTTATAGGATACTTTCAGCGACATATGTGAATGTGTCTGCAAATTTTGTTCCGAGTAATGTCAGTTGGACAGAAGTAAGAAATTTAAACGTCAGCCATGATGCCGCAGTATTTCACCCGTCTCATTTACTATGACGTCATAACTGCTGAAGTGTAATATGGAAGTTATTCTTATCCTACAGGGATTGTGAACTTATGTGCGTACCAAGTTTGTTTGAGTGGTTTAGGTGATGTGGAATATACACACCAGAATCTTTATACATTAAAGTATTTGTAACTTAGTAACAGGAAAGTAAACTTTATTTGTGAAAAATATGTGTTGTATATCTTCAAGTTTATTTTACAACTGTTCAATGTGGATACATTTCGTTACACGACGAAAGTCCCATCTGTAATCAGTTTCCTGCCAAATCCTATGAAGCAAGTCCTGATGTATGGTTCTAAGTGCTTGAATTACCCATTGCCACAGCTCGTCGTTGTTTCCCGAAAGCGGAGGAGTAAATTCTGTGTCTTTAATGTAACAACATACGAAGAAGTCCATTGAGATAAAATCAGATTATCGTGGCAGCCTTGGTATTGTTTCACCACGCCCTGTCCAAGTCGTCAAATTTTTACGGAGATACGAGATCGATTCACGACAACAACGGGGTGGCGCACCTTACTGCTGGCAAATAAATTCGGTGTCCATTTTCTGTTGTAATTGAATTAATACATAAAGCCGAAGCATGTCAAGGTACAATATGCCAAGTACATAGGACTTGGTAAAAAAAAAAGAAAGGACCGTAAATCTTGTTACGGCTTACAGCGAAAAATACATTTACCTTAGGTGAGTTCCGTACATATTTGATTACGTGATGAGGTTTTTGCTCATCCCATATGTACGAATATTATGTCGATACACTTTACCGCAAGTGTGGAAGGTGGCTTGATTACAGAAATCAATTTAATTAAGAAAGTCATATTCAGCCTGCATCTTGTTGAACATTTCCACACAATACTCAGCTTGTTTTCCTTTGACAGTTGCTCTTGAAGTTTGCAACAGCTCCAGTTTGTATGGTTTATGTGACGGGCATTTCTGTAATACCTTCCGCACACTAACACTAGGCATATTCAATTCTGCGCTGGTGCGCCTCTTTGATTTACCCGGACTACGAATCTAAGACTCCTAGCCAACCCTGATCTGGCATTGTATGTGGCACACAACAAGTTCCTGTGAAACGACTGTACTAGTTAGTAAGAGTTTGCCTTTGAATTGCGATATTTTGTCCTTAATTATCTCTGAAGTGTAGTAACCGATTTGGGCAGGTGAAACCACAGACAACACTGCTCACGTCCTGAACCGTTATAGGTCTCTATGATGAGTGTTGGATTACTCATGCGCAGATGCCCTCTAGCGGGAACGTTGAGAATTAACGGTATTACGCGTGAATAAATCTTGAAGATATATTTTTTCAGGGTATATGGAAAATTTATGTAAGTATTTTCCATTTTTCTCAATTAATGGTTTCTTTTGTATAACTAAATTATAGACAACTTTATATGTATATATTGTCCAATCTCATTAACTACACCACCTGCGAAGAGGATGAAAATCTACCTTCTGCAGTGCAGACCGCTGTGAACATGTGGGCAGAGAGTATATGATGTTTCCGAAGCTACTGACGTTTGGAGCCATGTCAGCTCCCGTGCGGTGGACAGCTGCGTTAGATTTCACGGCTCAGATTCCATGGCGTCCGATCGACGTAACTTCACAGGTTCTCGATTGGGTTTAAATCCGGGCAGTTTGGTCACCAGGAGAGTAGGGTAAACTGATCCTGTAGGTTCTCGAAATACACATGCACACTGCGAGCTGTGCAACACGTTGTTTGGTTTTGCTGGTAGATGCCATCATCCCGACGAATCTCAAATGCATGAGCGTATTCCCCTAAGACAGATGCACACTTGTGTTGAGCCACTCTGCCATCCAGAACGATGAAATCAGCTAGGGAGTGCCTCAGGCATGTTACAGGGTGTTTGCTTTCAGACTATTCACGCAGTCCGAAGGGGTATAAAACGTGATTTCTCTACGAAGGCCATCTGTCGCCACTCAGGGGCACTATTCTTTATTGTTCATACCGATCGGTGCAGTAGGTTTGTCTCAGTAGTGACGTCATTTTCGGTTCTTTACCGAAATATGCTATTCAGTAAGCTTCTAAGACCTGTTAGCGAAAGACCCTCCCACCAAATTTACGACAATTGTACCGAGAGGTTTTGGATTTCGGCCTGGCCCTGTCGATCGGTGAGCTGTGGCTTATGTGCACCCATAATTTGTTATTTTAAACATATTTAGCGGATTTATCTTTGGATTTAGTGATTGTGTCACTAAATAATCACCAGAGGACGCATCTGGTTGGAAAGTGAGTTCATAATAATTTTCCTTTGTTAGAAATATGGTTTGGTTAGGTTGTTACTGTGAATGATTACATCAACAACTAAAAGTTCTCTGAATATTCTCTCGAAATACGTGTTATTTTTATACAAATAAGACTTTACAGATTGTTAAATATAAAGACATCGGCTCTGGTTACGTATATTGCATGAGTGTGAACTGACGTTCCTAGTGACTTTGTGTACTTTTTCCCACAAATGGTTTAGTTAGCAACTATCTAAACCTCCTTACAACTTTCAAGTAACAATGGAAAGCAATCATGTGAAGCTTGATATTGGAAACCTTCCAAACCATCACGCATTTATGACTTACGCAACACCGTTTGGCAACGAATTCAGCCTACATTCCTCTGTGCTATAGTACAAGCATTCAGCATTACTTTCTCATTGTTTAGCGTGGCGAAGTGGTTAGCGCGTGTGAATGCAAAATGTAAGGACATGGGTTCGCGGATGGATGGGTGCAAAAAAAAATTTTTTTTTGCCTCTTCATATACGCAACACGTCCTGAGACATTGTTATTGGTGTAAGTTAAGATTTTTCTGCAATATTTGTTATTACTTACATGTAAGAGGGCAATTCCTCAGTAATGATTTCGTGATTTCTGTGTATTTAAAAAACTAAATATGAAATTGCTGGAAATTGCTGTGTGTGGAACAACCGACAGTGACATTTATATTTTTGTTTCTCACAAATAATTCACCATTATTTCCGAATATGTAGCAATTTCCGAGTAAGTGGTTAGACAGGAACCTAAGAGCACAACTGAAATTACGGGGAATGTAACTAGCAGCAGTCATCTCTCATAATCTTGCTTGTCACAACTATTTATCTGCGATCGGATCCACTACAACAGAGATGAAAGATCTCCGACGTAATAATTTTAGACTGTAGCACCATATACGAAACATTTTTATTCATGAGATGCATGTTACAAACTTCGACGAACTGCACGAGCTCTCGGAAATGTGCTTTTTCAATTTTGTTTGTAAGGCCCAAATCGTTCACGTATCATATAGGGAAGTGGGCTACGTAATCATTTGGATCTGTAGGAGAGAGTTATAACCACATTCTGTTGATCATCTTATTCTTTGAAACTCTCAGAATCAATTTTTTCGAGTGTTTTTATAGGTATATTAGTACAATGCGGTACTACACACTCTTCCCAACTCATTTTCAGAAACGTTAATCCAAAACACGGTGTCAGTGTGAGTGAGAATAAGATGACACAACGCGACATTTACGACAATCTGCAGAAGTCAGTCAAATACGCTGTCGTTATTATGCATGCATGGAAACATGCGGTCAGGGAAACTGTAAAAATCTCTATGCATTTCAGCTGAGAATCGTGTAAATGGATATACTGCACCTGATACTGTTAAGGAGGAGGCAAGAGCGATGAAGGCGGGCACGTCAGCTCGATGGAATGCGGCGACATGCGTTGTGGCAACGTAAACGCAATTTTCGGTACTTAGAAGAATAGCGCGCCTGTGGCGTCTGCTAGCCGCTTTGTATTCGTGGCGCTGTGCGCGCTGCAGTGCGCATGCGCGAATCTGCGGCCGCTTGCCTTTGATTGGCTTGCGCGACACGAACCGACAACAGCGCTTCGGTTGTCTAGACCCGAATGGTATCGCTTCCGAAATGCATACTGAATAACGCAGGGGCTCTAATCCGAGTACCAGACCGTTCGGTGCTCTTGAGTACCGAAACTATCGGCACAGCGCGGGGAAAGATACAGAACAGGCACCCTGAGGTTGTCCAGTTGTGGAACTGGAAAACACATTCCGGCAATCGTCGCCGATGAAGAGCAGCCAACATGGGTGTGTGAACCAAGCGCCTGCTGCGGATGCTGTAGGAAGAAACGTTCGCTGAAAAGTCGCTGAGATGATATTCTTGGTAGCCACATTGTTCCCGTCTCCGCCGCCGCTGGTCATTCATGTCAACTATGGCTCATACTACACTACAATTGCCTCGACACAGCTTTTCGATAGTGCCATTTTGTGCTGCATGGAGAATAAGACGTGATTTATCTAAAAATGTCAGCTGTCGCCACTCAGAGGAAGTATAAGACAATGGACTGGTCTCGTCGTCATGTTTTACCATATATGGTTCTATTAAATCACTTAGGGCGAATCATGTATGATTTCTTTGAAAATATAGATATATTTCGTCATTGTGCATCAGCAGTATCTATGATGATATCGGGACACTTAGCCTCAGTCACCCAGTTGTTTTAAATATACTATGTGACTGCTTTGAAAAAGAAAAAAGAACCCTCTGCGTAACATCGTAGACAGTGAGTGGTCCCTAACTTTAAGAGAACTTAAGTATTATACTGGTGGTCACCTGTTTGCGAGTTATTCCAGGTTGTGACGTACATGTGATGAACGTGTGTTACAAGACTAGAATGTACTTCTTTAGTTCACTCACACTGCTACTCGGCTTTTTGTTTTTCTAAATGTCAGCGAACCTCTAGATAAATTCAGCAGAGCTGAATTATTCCGATTCATCTGTAACAAATATATGTCACTTCCATTACACAGGAGAAACATTATTTAGGAGTTTCAGAGCAAGGACAAGAGAACGTATGGTAACTCTTGATGCTTGACAGCTCATACACTACAGCGGTCAGAAAACAATTTACCAATGGCAAAGATAGCAAGGGTCTTTAAGAAACCTGATGTTGAAATAATCCTCCAATCGCCCAGCAGAGATAGCAAGCGTCTTTAAGAAACCTGATGTTGAAACAATCCTCCAATCGCCCAAAAGGCTTAAAGATCTAGTTGGCTAGGCGAATTATCCAGTGATATTGCGTATACCAGACATGAGTGTGGGCTGCTGTCCGTTAGGCAGATAATAGTTCAGCAGCATTATTTGGGGGACGCCAAGTACACTATACTTCAGCTGTCACTGACAAGCTGGGAAGAAGGCCATAAGTCTTATGAACATATGAGTGTCATCTACGGCAACTTGATTTTGTACCGCATGGAAAAGAGAGCCATCTGATTTAGAACCAGCGATCGACAGTCAAATAGAGATGGTTGCTACCACCTAAGTTCTGCTTGACACCCGCTACTAACCACAGTAGGTTGCGAAGAGTTCCTGGTGACACACATCCAGAAGACAAGTAACGCGAGGTGGAGTCGGGAATCCAACGTGGTCTTTCGCCACCACCACTTACTCTTTGCTGAGGACTGGGGTAGGGGGAGGGTGGTGGTGGTGGTGGTGGTGGTGGTGGTGGTGGTGGCTGGAGTGTCAGCCACCGTGAACTGACTAAAAGAAGACAACCAGAATACCGTCTCGATACTTCGCCATAAAATGATGGGAGTGACACTCATCGAACGGCGGCCTATATCGACGAACTCGATCTGCTGAATACTGGAGAGCCCTATGTTAATTCATCTCAGGAAAAGACACAGAGAAACTGTTCTTTTTCCACTCACAGATATTTAGTCTGTTTTCCATCAAAGTACCTCCCACACCGTTTTGCGGTACTACAACGTTTTCCACCTCAGGACATGAGTTCGTCATAATGCCATGAATGGACAGAGGAAATCACTACTGTGTCCTTGTCGAGATGGTTGGAATTTTTAACTTTCAGCTGGATGGTACTAACCACGGTCTATAACGAAAGGAGTCAAAAGGGATTAAAATCGACTCACTGGCTTTGTGGAACTGTAAGAAAGCACAGAAGAGAAGAACAGCATCGTCTTGAATCACATCGCCAGTCACACAGAGCTGAGGTTTCAACGGAGACCACAGAGATCACGACAAAAAAACAATTTTGAACCGAAGTTTGTAGAAACGGTTATGGAACGTTTCTAACGGGCAACATGTTGAAGTTCGTTTTTAATACTTACAAGAACCACTATTCTCGACATAACTTTAAATTTATTCGAATATCATATTCTCCATTAATACATTTAAATTATTCGGTGTACCTCGTCCAATATGAAATGAAAACTATACAACAGACGGGTAAAAAAGGACCACCACGACAGCATTAAATAAATTTCACTGATCTACATTTAGACAAACCTAGATATCGGTATGGAAACTTGCAAGAAACGTGGAATAATCGATGTAAGTGGGGAAAAATTCAAAGACTATGTGGAGGAGGAAAAGACCTTTCTCGAAGAATTATACAGAATGAATGAAAATCAATTTATGTACCAAGGATTGGTTGAAATGGCTCCGAGCACTATGGGACTAGATATCTGAGATCACCAGTCCTCTAGAACTTAGAACTGCTTAAAGCTAACCAACCTAATCACATCACTCTCATCCATGCACGAGGCAGGATCCGAACATGCGACCATAGCGGTTGCGCGGCTCCAGTCTGAGGCACCTAGAGCCGCTCGGCCACAGCGGCCGGCTATCAAGGATTCATCTATCTCCAAAACAAATATATTATGCAGGCATGGGCTAAGGGAGCTATGATATATACGAAATATCTTACATGTTGGAATGTCTTAGTGTCCCAAATATTAGAAGAATTTCAAATCAGCACCAAAATATACCATTTGGAACGGGTTTTCAATTAAAGAAGGAATTTAAAAAGTTGAGCTGCCTGACCAGAGCAATAGAGAAGTCACACTAATGAAAGAGTGAAGGCGACAGAGAACTCCATATAAAATATAAGTTGTTAACTGCTATTAATTGATAAATTCGTCTGTAACGATGAATCAAAGTAAAAATTAGTTCCGAGTGATTTTCTTTGGTACTTTCGTAATACTGTTTGGGTTTGGTGCCAGTCCCTGGAACCTCTTATACGACTCTCTGAATTTACAACAACGCCATAGAGGGAGGAATTTATCTGCTTGCTTTCATTTTTGTTGTGTCTTAAGGTTGAATATTGCATCATACCTACTCTCTCTCGTCTAGGAAGGAAGTTTTTCACTTGGGTTTCATCTTCTGCTCCTGGGACGGTCTGTTAAATATACACGGCACGATGTAATTAAGATGGTTTAAACTTCGTGTTTATACTGCAACACTGAAAGCCGCAGGGCCTGTGAACATTCCTTTCCAGCTTATACATACTAAGGGTCAGAGCTAACATAGTTATCAAAACATTACCATTTTGCACAGTAAGAAACTAAGATCAAAGCGTTCAACTCATTTGACTAGAGTCAGCGATGTGCTGAAACAGAAATCATGAGTCTAACAGAAGGTCGTCTATGTATGAGGATAACGTTTCCTTTTGAAATGTTCTTATTAAGTCACTTTCCTATGTGTTACAAATTTTGGCAGTTAATTTTAAACTAACTTCCAGATGAGCTAGAGATCTCCCGACATATCTCAGAAAAGGATGACAATGCCATATTAATTAGCGTCCTTGTTTGGTGTGTGGTGGAGTGTAGGGACACTCCATGTGAACCCGTTGCAGATTACCATGAGGCACGAGTGTCGCCACACACAATGTTCGACGTAGTAGTTAGCACGCCGCCGTTTCGTCTGTGAAACCTAAAACTGGTCTTCGTCTGAAGCTTGGTTTAAACATCTACTGGGCATGATCATAACTGTGGATGGCATGCTCTAGCCTTCTCAACTGACATGTCCATCTGGCAAGTAATGAATTTTAACTGTACTGTTTCCACCGGAAACAACTTACAAGTTTTTGTTACTCAAGCGAATTATGTTCGCAGTCAAGTGCCTGCCAAGTCGTTCAGATTCTTGTGTAGCTGTGACGTTAGTCGTGGAACAATGAGAGGCCAACTCGCAACATTATTAGTAATATATGTTTCCGGAAGTAATTGCAGTTATTACTTATTAATAATGCCATACTCTTATTCCAAATGACCTTTGATCTATATAAATCCTTTAAGTAATTTTATTATTCATAATATAACTAATGTAAGAAAACTGTGAAGCCTGACATGAAACGCGTAATGTCCTGATTTGCAATGCGTACTATTAGCATCCGGTAATGATATGGAAGTAACACATGGAGATTTAGGGCTAGAGCTTAGTTTAAGATTTTGCAATAGTGAGAAAACGTGATTTTTATAAAACGGAAGAAAAAGAGTGCGGAAAACTGAGAGCCAGAGACGAATCACTGGTTGAGAAATCAAGTTAATCTTGACGTGCTCTGAGAAAGTTGCCATAACTCGACAATCGAATGCGGGTGGATACAATTGCAAGTCTACTGTCAACACTTCAATTCAGTCTTCGAATGACAGTTTGGAATAGTCACGCTAACATTTCGAGTCACGTATTTTTTGCATCTAAATCAGTTTAAGTGACACAGATAGCTACGAAAGAAGATCGGAGCAATAGCATGTGGCCTGAACCTTAAATATCCAGTAACATATCCCACAGCGTACTAATACACAGAGGAGGGTATCTTACGCTCGGGTCTACTGCTATTAGGGGATTCATTTGGTTTTACTATTTTTATTGGCTGACAGTTATTTAAGTCCTACAAGATTTTCCATTGCAGTACATGTTCGGTCTGCTAATACTGTTTTCATTTATGCAGTCCCAGAAGAAGTGGTGTCAGCTGAAATCTCATAATAGTAGAATACGTCTCGCTCTGCCATCTCTTAATTTGGTAAACTATCGTACGTAAATATTATAAAGGCAGGTAGGCGCACTATGGTAGTCCACGCAGTTATGCAAATCCACTGTGCTCCTATGGCGTAGTGGTTAGCACATCTGCTTATTGAGCAGGAGATCTGTGTTCGAATCCCAGACTTGATAAAATGTTCAGTTGTCGCTTCATTCTGGAAGTATACGTCGTAGGCGTTTAAGTCGTGAAAAGAACTCTCGAAATATATAGTTTCATTTCATTAAATCAACTATGTCTGGATTTCAGGCAGAATCCCCTACGTGGTTGGCTGTGAAATGGTTTCAAAGTACTGGTACCAAACACACTGATTGCAGGGTCATGTACGATTTTCCAGGAGTGTACTGCTGACGAAATGTTCTTTGCCTGGGTGGCTATATGGACATACCGCGAGGGTCTGACGAGTGCCACACTCATAATATTCTAATAAAGATGAACAATACGAGACTCGTCAAAAATGTTCCGGTCGGCTAAAAACACCAGAACCATTCTTTAAAAGTCTGAAGTGATTTATGAAAACGTTTGACTTATTATCTACTAACACTGACGATGAAGAGAATGCAGAAATTCGTATGACCGTGCAGATACTCAGATGTAACGTTGCTTGAACAGGCAGATGAAGTTATACCAGAATGCATTTACGAAGAATGTAATGTCCCAAACATAATTCTTTTATTGTTAGCTTCATACATAAGCATCAGTAATTGTGGGAGGGAGAGAGGAGGGAAGGCAAGAGAAAACTTATTCACCCTTGAAATCCGGGGAATAAACATTTTATTAACCGTAAAATTAATTGTCCCACACCGTAGCTCTTGGAACCGTCGAGCGCAGAGATAAATATTATGCCTCTGGAATTCAGTACCAGTATATACGATGATAAGCTCAGAGATTATGATCACTCGGTTAATTGTGAGTTGGTCCACATATGCTAAAGAACTGGGATTATGCTTCGCAAGGACATTTTAGGTTTCCGGAGTTGCCGGCCGGTGTGGCCGAGCGTTTCTAGGCGCTTCTGTCGGGAACCGAGCGACCGCTACGGTCGCTGGTTCGAATCCTGCCCTGGGCATGGATATGTGAGATGTCTTTAGGTTAGTTAGGTTTAAGTAGTTCTAAGTTCTAAGGGACTAATGACCTCAGATGTTATGTCCCGTAGTTCTCAGAGCCATTTGAACCATTTGTTTCCGGAGTTACGTGGCAACATATTACACCCTGGCAAGTCATCGACAGAACTTAATAGTGCAATACTTGAGAAAAATGGACAAAAATAAGTATATACAAATATCTATATTGAAATGTTATAAGCTTCCTCTAGATTTCAAGTAAGTGTTTTGGACTGCAAATTCCATTTTATTTTTGGCATCAGTGATATGGACACTTATCTTTGTTTTGTCCGAATGTGAGGTGTCGTCTGATAATTATTAATTAGTTCCTTGTGTTGTGTCTTTTCTTCGCTTTTCTAAAGACTATATTTTGCTTACGAACCCACATATAATACTTTTGCCACTCTTCTACTCTACATAAATTATATCATTTGCTTGCTGCTGTGTAATACGACATTCGGGCCTACGTTAGACAAATTTCTACTTCAGTTACAATAAAAATGGACAAAAATGAAATTATTTTATTAGGAACATACAAAGCGAAAAATTATAATTTATAAAAATATACAATTTAAGTAACACAGTTTTCAAAAACATAGAATCATTAACTGCCTTATGTAGTGTAGGAACAATTTTCGCCGAGAAAAGGGATTCAGTGAATTTGGACTTACTTTAGAGCAGAAATTTCCATTCTTTCTTGTGCGCTGTAACACACGAGGACTCGTAATATTCATTACAGCTCTAACCGTCGAAACAGTGTCTGTCCTTCAGACATGCATGTATGACTGAAGGAGACTGTAACTTAAGGTACAGACACTCAGTAAACGCACATCTAGTAATAACCAATGATATCAAAAATTACGTTCGGTTTACTTTATACATGAAAAGTGTCACAGCTCTGATTGTGCTGCTGCTTTTGAGTGAACTATAGACAGCTGTCTGTTGCAACATTGAGGCGACACGGTTCTTGCCACGGGCAACATGAAGTAGACTGCAATAAAATTAACAGAACTGTCGTGAAGTGGACGTTGTGGCACTTTACACGTATTTCTCAATGGCATACACTAAAAACTGCCGCGTTATTTATTTTTTTTAATTTTTTTACTTCCGTCACATTTCTAGCTGGGGTGCCATGTCGGTACTTACAGCTCGACCAACTCCCGTACAATACGGGCCGGTTGTCGTCTATGATCGCCGAAGTAAGATCCGGTAGTGTGTACATTATGTTCCATCGAATTCAGATGAGGCGAATTTGTTAGCCAAGAAATGAACTTCGGCACACTGTCAGGCTCCTCAAACCACTGCCCTGTTGGAAAATGCTATTGCTACCGGAAGAGACTTGAGGCATGAAGGGATACGGGTGATCACGTAATCTGCAGCTATCATGTTGCCTCCGATTACTACCTCTAGTTGCACATATGCCCAGGAGAATTTCAGCGTCAGCAGAATCCACACCCCACCAACTTGAGCTCCTGAAGTGGTGCATGTTTCGATTAGTCTATCATTGGATGTTGGTCTAAACGGAGACGACCAACAACCTGGTGCAACAAGAACCGTGCTTCATCCGATTATACACAACGCTTCCATTTCTCCAAGCATTATCACCCATGACATCTAGCAGAATGGAATCATAATTGACGATGTCATTGAATAAACGCGGAAAATCTTTGGACGACTTTGCTGCAGATCTGTATGTTCAACAATGGACGGTGGATGGTATGGTGTGCAACACTTGTGCCTGTACCAAAATAGATCTCTGACGAAAAAACTAAAAACTGATAGACGCGTACTCTTCCTAATTAAAAAAGAGGGCAAATCTCCAGCTTCTACGTTCTAGAAAAAGGTATCGTCTTCCAATATCTTGTGGAATAACTTTGGTTCACTGTTCCTCAACCAGTTTCCATAGGACCTCTCGACAGTTGCACGCCAACAGCTAACAAGCAGGATGTCATTCCCAGGCTGCAATCACATTAATAGGCTCTTTATCAACCCCGCTTACGTTATTGTACTTCCCTATCTGCGGCCGTTATCACTACAATTCTTCCCCATTTGTCTTTGTTGCACTTATATACTCTCCCTACCACATCACGTGTCTGCACCGTCACCAAAGGATTACCCGTCTCACGGTGGTCAGAGGTCGTAATGTTTCTGCCATCATTGTAACTTAGAGTTGTTTGGTCGTCATGGAAAGCTTTTCCGTTTCTTTGTGCAGTGTCGATTTCCGTAAAGTCCTACAGTCAAAGCAGAGCAGAACGTTAACAGAATATTGATGAAACACAGTCTCTAAAAGTTTCTTTAGAGGCGTTGAGTAAACGCGTGTTTCGAGGCCCCGTGTCACGTATTGGACGGCTCCGTGTTCCGGAGGTTCGAGTCCTCCCTCGGGCATCGGTGTGTATTATTCTTAGCGTAACTTCTAGTACAGCCTTTACCAATGGACTAGTCCAATATAATAGAACATGGAGACCGTCGCCTATTTCTCGAACACACCACTTTTCCAGCGTCTACGTAACATAAAATTCGATATAATGTGCCGGGGCGGTATCTGTCCCCAGCTCTTACAAGGACAAACACACCACCCGCTACAGAGCGTAATCACATCAGTTGACCTTATGTCCATGCATAGTAAATACCCTTGACGACTTGCTGAGACACCAGATTTACACATATAGCAACTACTGTAGATTTTTAATAAGTGCTCGTCTGCGCTTCAGTTATGGACGCAGAATATGGCACTGTTTTCGCGACAGTAGTGGACCAAAAGCGTATCCAGCAGAAAACGTTTTTACGTATTACCTGCTTAATTATTTTTGAAAACTGCTTGAAAAAAGGCAACGACCAAAACAGAATAACACTCTGTGATTGCATTCATACCAGTTATCTTCCCCCTTAAAAGCCTACCAAAAGTTCGATGTAACATACTGATCTCGCAACAAGTACACTACTGGCAATTAAAATTGCTACACCAAGAAGAAATGTAGATGATAAACGGGTATTCATTGGACAAACACATTATACTAGAATTGACATGTGATTACATTTTCACGCAATTTGGGTACACACATACTGAGAAATCAGTACCCAGAACAACCACCTCTCGCCTTGATACGGACTTGATACACATGGGCATTGAGTCAAACAGAGCTTGGATGGCGTTTATAGGTACAGCTGTCTATGCAGCTTCAACACGATACCATAGTTCATCAAGAATAGTGACTGGAGTATTGTGAGGAGGCCGTTGCTCGGCCACCATCGACCAGGCGTTTTCAATTGGTGAGAGATCTGGAGAATGTGCTGGCCAGGGCAGCAGTTGAACATTTTCTGTATCCTGGAAGGCTCGTACAGGACCTGCAACACATGGCCGTGCATTATCCTGCTGACTTGAGGGTTTCGTAGGGATCGAATAAAGGATAGAGCCATGGGTCGTGAAACATCTGAAATGTAACGTCCACTGTTCAAAGTGCCATCAATGCGAACAAGAGGTGAGCGAGACGTGTAACCAATGGCACCCCATACCATCACGCCGGGTGATACGCCAGCATGGCGATGACGAATACACGCTTCCAATGTGCGTTCACAGCGGTGTCACCAAACACGGATGCTACCATCATGGTGCTGTAAACAGAACCTGGATTCATACCAAAAACTGACCTTTTGCCATTCGTGCACCCTGGTTCGTCGTTGAGTACACCACCGCAGGCGCTCCTGTCTGGGATGCAGCGTCAAGGATAACGGCAGCCACGGTCTCCAAGCTGGTAGTCCATGCTGCTGCAGACGTCGTCGAACAGTTCGTGCAGGTGGTGGTTGCCTTGCAAACGTCCCCATCTGTTGACTCAGGGAGCGAGACGTGGCTGCACGATCCGTTACAGCCATGCGGCTAAGATGCCTGTCATCTCTACTGCTAGTGATACGAGGCCGTTGGGATCCAGCACGACATTCCGACCACCGATTCCATATTCTGCTAACAGTCATTGGATCGCGACCCACGCGAGCAGCAGTGTCGCGATACGATAAACCGCAATCGCGATAGGCTACAATCCGAGCTTTATCAAAGACGGAAACGTGATGGTACGCATTTCTCCTCCTTACACGAAGCATCACAACAACGTTTCAACATGCAACGCCGGTCAACTGCTGTTTGTGTATGAGAAATCGGTTGGAAACTTTCCTCATGTCAGCACGTTGTAGGTGTCGCCATCGTCGCCAACCTTGTGTGAATGCTCTGAAAAGCTTATAATTTGCATATCACAGCATCTTTTTACTATCGGTTAAATTTGGCGTCTGTAGCACTTCACCTTCGTGGTGTAGCAATTTTAATGGCCAGTTGTGTAGGTTTGTGTCTTCTTCTAACGCGTTCAAATGAAGACTGCTCCAGTATGTGGCTTCTGATGGTTAATCTTAAGTACATATGAATTATCAAATCTAATGTTTACTTCGGACTTGGATTATTACCCATGAATAATCGTATACTACATGGTTTTAAGAGATGTAAGATCTCATATCTGAGATCTCAAATCTGCCAAGCAGCATTACAGACCATCTTGTGTTCTTCATCTACAAAAAAGATTTGGAGACAATCCGAGATTGTGGTCGTTTACTGTCTAGTTTAGTCATTATAAAATCAAAACAAATTACAAATGTTTTAGACAAGGTGTACAGAATGTGACTAATGACTCGGAACAATACAAAGTGTGAGTACACGAGGAGTACAAGTGTCAGTCAAACTAAAGCAAGACAGACTGTACAGCGAGCGTGCCACGGACGTTGGTAAAGCAGATAGGTGTATATAGAGAAGTTGCGAAATGGGATGGGACTCCGCGAGCGTTCACCGCTGTGTCAGTCGCCTGTTACACGCGTTCAGTGTGAGGTCAGCGATGCGGATCGAAAACGGAGCGAGTACAAGTCTAATTTTCGGGTTACATGGTTAACAAATCAAGGCGTCATTGTTACATCAATGCTAACGGCCTTCCTTCGTTCCTGTTGTATGTCCGTGAGTATGACGAGTCCGAGAAATGTGACGCTGCAATCACTTCATACTCGTCGTCTCGTTCTCTCTCACTGAAGCATAAAGGTAAAATAGTACTCTTAGATGAATGCGTGGTCTTGTTTATTTGGAGCTGTCCGAAAGAACAGACACGTCTCTGACTCAGCAGCTGTGAAATATGTATGTAAATCAAAAGGGGATCACTGCTGTCAGGTACAGCCGGAAATTGCGTGGAATGATGGGCGACGAATGCGACTGTACCGGACCGGGATTCGAACCCAGGATCTCCAGTTTACTAGGCAGGTGCATTAACCACTGCGCCATCCGTGACACAGGGTTATCGCAACTGTGCGGACTATCTCGGCACGCCTTCGGCCGATCCACATTCCAACTGAGCACCACCTGACCACACACTATGCCCATTGACTCCATGTTTGCTACTTGAAGATTCCCACAGGAGATGGGACGTATTTATGCATGCACACTGAAGAAGATGGGTCCATTTCCCAACTAGCGTATCAGTTATATGATGCCACGTGTTCATATTATGTACATGTAATAGTAGTCGTAGCCGGACGGGGTGGCCGAGCGGTTCTAGGCGCTACAGTTTGGGACCGCGCGACCCCAATCCTGCCTCGGGAATGGATGAGTGTGATGTCAGGTTAGTTAGGTTTAAGTAGTTCTACGTTCTAGGGGACTGATACCCTCAGAAGTCCCATAGTGCTCAGAGCCAATTGAACTAACAATAGTCGTGATTCACCATTAGTACAGAGCATTAGTACACGATCTTGCTGCTGTAAAGTAGCACTGCAAAGTCCGCCCCCGGCAGCTGAGTGGTCAGCGGAACAGAATGCTAATCCTAAGGGCCCGGTTCGATTACCGGCTGGGTCGAAGATTTTCTCCGCTCAGGGACCGGGTGTTATGTTGTCCTGTTTATCATCATTTCATCCCCATCGACACTTAAGTCGCCAAACAGTGTACCCGACGAGAAGCCCTAGTCACGTTACTTTTTTTTAGCAGTGAAAACGTGAAATGATCGGCTGCTGAGATAAGAAAAATGGTTCAAATGGCTCTGATCACTTTGGTGCTTAACATCTGAGAACATCAGTCCCCTAGAACTTAGAACTACTTAAACCTAACTAACCTAAGGACATCACACACACATGCCCGAGGCAGCATTCGAACCTGCGACCGGATCGTGCTGAGATCAGACGGCCTTTAACGAAACAGTGATTCGGAGACTTTGGAGGGTGTTAGACGAATAATAACTGATGCTATGTACAGAACTGTAAACATATTTCACTGGAGGAGGAGTGATATCTGGGATAAGTTTCACGCTGTAGTTCACTATTCGGATGACACATGCAAATTTATTCCAATTCAGACAAAATGGTTGTATTCGGTATCCACCATAAGAAAAAATACTAACTTCATCAAACGAAAACTAGGCACAGAACAACTTCACTGTTACGTTCCTACAAGATAAAAGCGCCTTATTTCTGTATTAATTTGGTTATGACAACTTACGATTTTGGGCTAACAGTGAGTTGTATAGCTTATCATTCATTTCTGCAATTTATTTTAATAATTAATCGCTATTTAGAGACTGCACTTCATCCTCGTGTCATGTTTTCTGGTACTGCCGTTACAGACTCTGTGACGTCCAGAAAGTGTATATATGTCACAGTAACATTCTCTTTAGTAGACACTAATTACTAAAATAAATTTACAGCAGTCTTCGAAAAAGTTTTACCTCTAAAACGTGTTCATAAACTCAACAATAGTCGTTATGTTGTTATACAACATGCTTCTGCCATATAGGTAGATATGGCATTTAGCGATCTTACTCACTCCTGAGAATGACTGTAAGTCCGAAATCATAATTGTCTGAAACAAATGAATAGTACTAATAAAAAACCAAGCGCCTTCGACCACAAATCGTGATCTTTATTAAAATGCACATTGGAATTCGAGCCCTGGGGCAATCTTCAGATGCTTTGACGTTCTATATCATTACATTTCGTTCAATTCTATGCCTTGAAAGATCGCATTGTTGTAATACAACATGCCAAATTATGAAAATATATTCATCAGACTATGATGAATCTAGGAGTAACTTATTGTTTGTAGTAGCAATTGTGTAGTGTTGGAGAATGTTTACGTACAAATATATACTTTCTATTAAACGGTACACATGAAAATACATTTTGACTCAGCACATTTTCACACAAAACTCAAAACAAGTCAATGACTTTCGACTTTGAACATGCTGCATTTATGAAGTACACAGAAATTATTCCAAAAGTGGTACTTTACTATTTACATTCATGTCCTGAATAATACAAGTATGTATTTAAGCCTATATGAGTGCTTGGTACGATACAGATACGCTTCAGTATACAACCACACCGCTGGTCTCATAATTGGGCGACATTTACAGGAAACGATTTACACTTCTACGCTGTCGTATGCATTTTGAACGATTTAATAGCTTTAAAGCAAGCTATCTGATTGCTACAACAGCAGAACATAGACTAATGCGCTTCAGGAACACAGGTAGACAAGAGAACATGTTTGCTTACATTTGGTGTAATCGGACGTACTTTTGTGAAACTACTTCTCCTGACAGCTGGACTGTGATCTGCAGCGCTGTTAGTCAGATGCTATTTGATGAAATCCCATACAAGTTACGTCGCTGAAGTTCTCTTAGAAACTCCTTTCAAACACCACAGGAAAAAGTATACTGTCCCACTCGAAGAAACAAGGTCGGCTGGAGTAGCTCGCCGACTACCATCGATAAAAATACTTGCATATCCAGAACGAGATTTTCAATCTGCAGAGGAGTGTGCGCTGATATGAAACTTCCTGGCAGATTAAAACTGGACTCGGACTCGGGACCTTTGCCTTTCGTGGGCAAGTGCTCTACCATCTGAGCTACCCAAGCACGACACACGCCCCGCCCTCACGGTTCGCAGGAGAGCTTCTGTAAAGTTTGGAAGGTACGACACGAGGTACTGGCAAAAGTAAAGCCGTGAGGACGGGGCGTAAGTCGTGCTTGGGTAACTCTGTAGGTAGGGTACTTGCTAGCGAAAGGCAAAGGTCCCGAGTTTGAGTCTCGGTGCGGCACACAGTTTTAATCTACGTGGAAGTTTCAATATTTGCATATGTCAAGAGGTACGCCACATTTCCCGCAAGAAAATGGTGAAAACAGCACCTCGATTCATTTATTCATTCTAGATAGTCAAATATTTGCTGTGGTTTTAGCTGGCTCACTTGGTATTTCTTAAGGCAGCTCAACCTACGGCTGGCTGATTACTTGGACTATATTCATCACGTATTCGGCAAAGTACTTCGAGACTTCCAACTAACTTGACATACCATTTCAAGCATTTTAGGAACGTATTCTCTTTGATACACCCCATGCAATACTGAGAGAGGAAAGCTTATCTCTTAGTTTGTTTCGCTATTCATGAAGTTAAATTTCAGCAAAAGGCGTGACGTTTTAATATATTACTTCTGTCTCACTAAGTCTATTCCCAACATATTTTACAGAAAGTACGTCCATACACCACGAAGTGCACCTGCAAAATTATATCATTGTATGACACACAATTCAGGAACGAAAATTACCTACACTATACTCAACGAGTATCTGAACCTGTTTTATACACGGCAGTTCCATCGTTTGTAAGGAATACGGAGGTGGAGGGGTTACTGATATATCATAAATAAGAACGAAAATTCGCAAGTGAAACCACTAAGATGTAATATTTCGAAGTTCATGTTCTCCGAAAGTTGTTTATGACATAAATACACTGGCAAAAATCAAATTCCGATGTAAAAATTCTTAAGAATCAAGTAGTCACCTTTCTTGTAGGACGAGTATCGAGCACCGAATCGTCTAGCACGGCCTTCTGAGGATTTTTTAAGAAAAAATTAAAATACCTAATCATTTCTGGTAAATACTTTCATCTCGCTTACACATTAGGCATGATAAACTTCGTGTATGAAGAATTAGATTGTTCTGTTATCAGTAAATATCATATTTTCAAGGAAACCCTTTATAAATTTCCTCCTCGTGGTGGATCTGTGGCAAGAAGTGCACGAAACGTACCTCACGCGTGGCTGTTTACGACGAGTAACGTCCAGCATCCTACCTGCGGGATTTCCCGCAGGCCAATGTATCAGAGCGTTCTCCGACTGCGTTCGGACACACCATTAATCTTTACGTCTGGTCCACGACCTATTCCCCCCCTAGAGCAGGAAAAATATGATCGCGCATCACGGCACCGTGGGGTGAGATTATGGTTCCTGGGTGCAATATGAGACTTGGTGCGTATGAGATCGATACTGCTGGATAGCGAACGAGCTAAATGGAGTTTAAAATTTATTGAGAATGTCACAAAATGTTGTAGTACGTATTCTGTCATTAAAATAGTTTTTGTTTCTAAAACCATTGAAAAGACGTATCACAGTTTTCTGTACTTTTAGCTGTCCTCTCCTACATCTACATCTACCTACAAACTCCACAAGCTACCGCACAGTGCCTGGAGGAGGGTACGCTGTATCACTACTAGTCCTTCCTATCCTGTTCCACTCGCAAACAGAGTGGGGGAGAAATACGTGTCTGGAATTTAACAGATTATAAGACGCTACTGGCTGTGATAAGCCCCTTACTTATCAAGGAACTTACAAAAATAAAATTTATATAATTTTATTATTAAACTGCTAACTCAGACTAAAAAAATTGCTCACCGAACTAATCTTTAAAAATTTCTGAAAGTTGTCATCTGAACTGTATTCTTCTTCTTCTTCCTATTCGTTATCGTCGCTGTCCTCTTATATACGCTCCTGGAAATGGAAAAAAGAACACATTGACACCGGTGTGTCAGACTCACCATACTTGCTCCGGACACTGCGAGAGGGCTGCACAAGCAATGATCACACGCACGGCACAGCGGACACACCAGGAATCGCGGTGTTGGCCGTCGAATGGCGCTAGCTGCGCAGCATTTGTGCACCGCCGCCGTCAGTGTCAGCCAGTTTGCCATGGCATACTGAGCTCCATCGGAGTCTTTAACACTGGTAGCATGCCGCGACAGCGTGGACGTGAACCGTATGTGCAGTTGACAGACTTTGAGCGAGGGCGTATAGTGGGCATGCGGGAGGCCGGGTGGACGTACCGCCAAATTGCTCAACACGTGGTGCGCGAGGTCTCCACAGTACATCGATGTTGTCGCCAGTGGTCGGCGGAAGGTGCACGTGCCCGTCGACCTGGGACCGGACCGCAGCGACGCACGGATGCACGCCAAGACCGTAGGATCCTACGCAGTGCCGTAGGGGACCGCACCGCCACTTCCCAGCAAATTAGGGACACTGTTGCTCCTGGGGTATCGGCGAGGACCATTCGCAACCGTCTCCATGAAGCTGGGCTACGGTCCCGCACACCGTTAGGCCGTCTTCCGCTCACGCCCCAACATCGTGCAGCCCGCCTCCAGTGGTGTCGCGACAGGCGTGAATGGAGGGACGAATGGAGACGTGTCGTCTTCAGCGATGAGAGTCGCTTCTGCCTTGGTGCCAATGATGGTCGTATGCGTGTTTGGCGCCGTACAGGTGAGCGCCACAATCAGGACTGCATACGACCGAGGCACACAGGGCCAACACCCGGCATCATGGTGTGGGGAGCGATCTCCTACACTGGCCGTACACCTCTGGTGATCGTCGAGGGGACACTGAATAGTGCACGGTACATCCAAACCGTCATCGAACCCATCGTTCTACCATTCCTAGACCGGCAAGGGTACTTGCTGTTCCAACAGGACAATGCACGTCGGCATGTATCCCGTGCCACCCAACGTGCTCTAGAAGGTGTAAGTCAACTACCCTGGCCAGCAAGATCTCCGGATCTGTCCCCAATTGAGCATGTTTGGGACTGGATGAAGCGTCGTCTCACGCGGTCTGCACGTCCAGCACGAACGCTGGTCCAACTGAAGCGCCAGGTGGAAATGGCATGGCAAGCCGTTCCACAGGACTACATCCAGCATCTCTACGATGGTGTCCATGGGAGAATAGCAGCCTGCATTGCTGCGAAAGGTGGATATACACTGTACTAGTGCCGACATTGTGCATGCTCTGTTGCCTGTGTCTATGTGCCTGTGGTTCTGTCAGTGTGATCATGTGATGTATCTGACCCCAGGAATGTGTCAATAAAGTTTTCCCTTCCTGGGACAATGAATTCACGGTGTTCTTATTTCAATTTCCAGGAGTGTATAAAGATGGTCTTCACTAGCATCGAGAGTTAATTATGCCACACTTCTCGAAAGATTTGGCAATAATGTCTTCTCTCATTCTACACCACGATTCTTTATCCACCGACAGTTAGATTGCAGGTCGTTTTAAAGCTCCCTTCGGCCTAATTCATGCTGAATTTCAGCCATCAACCATTTTTCTATTCCTCACTCACCTGCACTATAAATGGTTTATTGATTGAGACATCAAGACGTTGCAGTTGTGAAGAAAGTCATTCCGAATGAGTAGCATGCTCTGTGTTTCGTTGTCAATCTCTCTTTCATAGAATTTTTCAAATGCTAAATTGATGTAGCACAGCAAAAGAACTCTTCTTCAATATAGCACCTTACCTTCTCCCCCACACTCTGGCAATTCATAATTTCATACCAGCCCTGTCGATCCAGCCATTGTCATGTGCGGGAACACCACCATCTGGCGATATTTTAGGAGGTTTTGCGCTTGGAAATGATCATTGTATTACGTTTAGTACAGTCAGCACAACATGAACGGACTGCAGTGTAGTACATTTTTCTCATGTCACCTTGTTTTTATAGTTAAAATTCCAGCACCTTTCATAACAGGAGTTCTGTTACTCGGTACATAAAATGTCAGAGAAGTTGAGTCCGCATTCTTTATTTGGCTTAGATCCTCACTGGCTTTCTTTCGATGTTGAATAACAAAACGATGGAAAGATAATTTTTCTTTTCATACTCCTGTTGGATTTTGTCTGGTATTTTGGTTTTTTTTTTGCATGTTAATTCGATGACGCTTCAAAATCTTCTAGCACCAATCAAGGTCTAAGTTCCCCTGTAGTACTAGCTTCTGAGCGTGTATTTGAAACATTTTTATATTAACTGCAATGCCATTTTCCTTTAATCCACTTCAACATATCTTCTAGTTTTGGCTATTTTGTATTCAGCACCCTGTTTCCACATTTAGTCTTCCTTATTTGTTTTTCAGTTCTTCTTTGCTAGCCCGCCCGTCATGAATTGTTTTTTTTTTTCCGTTGGTGGAGGGCCGAAATGCCGCTCAACAGTTTCCAGGTTATTCTGCATATCAGCGGGGTGGCACAAAAAGCGTCATTGAAACCACTCCTTCCATTTTGGCAATGATTGAAACACGTTTCGCGGCAGAGAACGGCAGTTCGCAGTGCAGTGCGGTAAGCAAAGGGTTGACTTTGTCGACCACCTTTGATACTGCTGACAACCCCCAGACCTTGGATGATTAGTCCCTTCTCTAAGTTCATAGTGGGTTTACAACACCACTGAATGTGATCCCCCCCCCCCCCCCTCTCTCCATGGAATGTAGCGCAACCGAAATTTTTTCTCTTGTGTACAATGTCTGGGTGCAGGGTGAAGCCCATAGCGACTGTTGAAAACCATTCGACGAAATTTGGAAGTTAACCGAAGCAGAAAAGGGTGTATATGCTTATTAAGATCATCTGCTTGGCATCCTCCTCTGGCCTCAACATAGGTGGGGAGAGGGAGGGGGGATGCGTCATTCACACATGTGAATAAAACGGAGAAGCTTGCCTCTAAGACGGTTAACATACGCACCTTTGTTGATCGCTTTAAAAACATACCTGCAAAGAAAAGGTCAGTCATAGATTTCTAGCCGCCGGCGTGACAGGCAACCATTGTGACACCCTTTAGCTACGTGGCTCTAAGTTGTCCTATGCGAAATATGGGAAGTGTCGAAACGGATGCCTGTGATATTCGGCTGTTAGGCTATTAGTGGCACCAAAGTTAGTCACACGTGAATGAGACAGGAACTGAAACTGAGGGTAGCAAAACAAAAGCTCAAATACTTAACTCGTTTTCAAATGTTCCTTTACAAAGTAAAATCCAATAGAATTGCCCCAGTCTAATTCTTACAGCAATTAAAAGATGAGCGGAAAAATTTTGAGTGCCGGTGCTGAAATCGTTAAAATTAACGATGGTTGCATGACCGGATGGAATACGTATCACGATCTACGCTGAATCTGCAGCTGACATAGACCTCTCCTAACTGTATGGTAGATCTCCCGAACAAAAAACCGTTTCCAGTTGTTGGAGGAAAGTATAGGTCACACACGTTAAAAAGAAGGGTAGTCGAAGCGGTCCAAAATAATACCGCCTAATACCCTTGACATCGATTTACTGTAGACTCTTGTAACATGTTCATAACTCAAAAAGAATGAGGTATCTGAAACGGAATAACGTCCTCCATGCCAATCGGCATTGATTCCGGAAGCAGGGGCCATGCAAAACTAAATTCGCACTACTGATCAGGGCAGACAGGTAGATTAGTATTTCTTGTTTTCCTAAAACTATTTAACTCGGTGCCACATCTACACCTATTGTTGAAGGTAAGATCATATGGGGTCTCAGCAAAGTTTATGACTGGACTAAAAATTTTTTGCTACAGGAGGAGACAGATGTTATCTGCGATGGAGAGGCATCGTTTGGCGCAGTAATAAGTTCGGGTGTGCCCCGAGGAAGTATGTTGAGGCCCTTTCTGTTCATGGATATTATTGATCTTGCGGACAATATTAATAGTAACACCTTGATTTTGGCAGCTGATTCAGTTATCTTTAATTAAGTACTATCTGAAAGAAGCTGTCCAAATGCTCCATCAATTATCGATAAGATTTCAAAGTAGTGCAAGGATTGGAAATTTCATTTAAATGTACATAAATAAAAAACTATGCACTTTATACAACGGAAAAAAGCATATTATTCTATGATCAGAATATCAACGAGTAAGAATTGGAATCAATCAACGCCGGCCGGTGTGGCCGAGCGGTTCTAGGTGCTTCAGTATCGAACCATGCGACCGCTACGGTTGCAGGTTCGAATCCTGCCTCGGGCATGGATGTGTGTGATGTCCTTAGCTTAGTTAGGTTTAAGTAGTTCTAAGTTCTATGGGACTGATGACCTCAGATGTTAAGTTCCATAGTGCTCAGAGCCATTTGAATCGATCATCTCCTACAAACACCTGTATGTAACTCATTGTAGGGTTACGGAATGGCATGATGACATGGGCTCAGTCATGGGTAAAGCAGCTGATAGTCCTCGTTTTATTGGTAGAATACTGGAGAAAGACAATCAGTTTACTAATCACAGTGTTACAAATCACTCTTGTGACCCATTCTAGAATGCTGCACTAGTGTGTGGAACGCGTACCAAACAGGGGATATAGAGAATGGCTGCAGCAATGACCACAGCTTTAAGTGACCCATGTGAGAGTATCACAGATATATTGAAGAATGTGAACTATCAGACTCCTGAAAGACGTAAACATTTGCGAGAAAGCTTACAAAGTTTCAAGAAGTGGCTTTAAATGATTACTCAAGGAATATACTACAACGCTCAATTTGTCGCTGGGGTCGTGAGGACACGATTCAGTTGATTAAAGCAAGCACACGTGTATTTAAACGTCATTCTTCCCGAGGTGTGTTAGTGAATGGAAAGGGAAAAAACCCTAATTGCAGGTAAAATGCACTTCACAGTAGATTGCAGTTCGTAGAAATAGATACTATTATTCGCCCAGAATAACGATACATCATTTGTAATCTGAGTAACAAAGCCACTGTTCTATGAAGTTCCACGAAAATGTTAGATATATCGCCGATGGTATTTTCTCTTCGCCATTATTCTTTTCCGTTCGCACAGGGGAACCCGCTTCGTAAATAAATACGAGCCTCCTCGTAGGTGTTACGTACTTTTAAAGTGGATGGAGGCAGAGTCAAACAACTCTAGACTTAAACGGAAACTCCTACAGTTACAGCTCAGTGAAATTCACTCGTGTTCGTAGAATGGAGAGGAATAAAAATTACCGTCAATTAAAAGCAGACTCTAAATAACAGCATGCTATTAATAATCCTACAACGAGACTGGAAATTCAGTAGTATTTATGCTATTTACAGTTAGTGGCAGATATTACAGAACCGGGGTCTGGGAAAAATAAAACCAACGACAACGTTGTTTTAGTGTCATATATAACATGCGCAAAACAATACAGCCATTGACCACCGTGAGACAGAATGACGCCTGCTGACCGTTGGAGTACGGCATCCGGCAGGCAAAATATATACACCGAGGTGACGAAATCATGGGACAAGAATATGCACATTACAGATGACGGTAGTACCGCGTGCGCAAGGTATAAAAGAGTAGTGCATTTTGGAACCTGTCATTTGCACTCACGTGATTCATGTGAAAAGTTTTCCGACGTCATTATGTCCTCACGAGGGTAATTAACAGGGTTTGAACGCGGAGTGGTAGTTGGAGATAGATGTATAGGGAAATTCCATTTCGAAATAGTTTGGTAGTTCAATCTTCCTAGATCCATAGAGTCAATATGTGCCGGGAGTACCAAATTTCAGGCATGACCTCTCACTAAGTCCAACACAGTGGCAAAGGCTTTCATTGAACGATCGAGAACAGCGGCGTTTGCGTGAGCTGTCAGTTCAAATAGACACGTAAGACTTCGTGAAATAACACCAGACGTTACTGTGGGACCTATGGTGAACATATCCGTTAGGACAATGCAGCGAAATTTGGTCCTAATGAGCCATGACAGCAGACAACCGACGTAAGTGGCGTTGCTAACACATGTCATCGGCTGTAGAGCTTCTCCTCGGATTATAACCACATCGGAAGGGCTCTAGACAACTGGAAAAACGAGGCCTGGTCAGACGAGCCCGGTTCCAGGTGATAAGAGCTGATGGTAGGATTCGAGTGTGGCGCAGACTCCACGAAGCCATGTATCCAAGTGGTCACCAATGCACTGTCCAAGCTGGTCTTGGATCCATAATGGTGTGTGAAGTGTTTATGTGGAATGGATTCGGTCCTCTGGTCAAAATGAACCGATTGTTGACTATAAATCGGTATGTTCGGCTACCTGCAGACTATTTAGAGCCATTCATGGACTTCATATTCCCAAATAACAATGGAATTTTTATGGATGACTATGCACCATGTCCCCACGCCACAATTGTTCGCCACTGGCTTGAATAACATTTTGGACAATTAAAGCGAATGATTTGGCCACCCAGAATGCTCGACATGAATGCTGTTATTTATTTATGGGACATAATCGAGAGATCAGTTCGTGATCAAAATCCTGCACCAGCAACACTTTCTCAGCCATGGACGATCTACAGGCAGGATGGCTCAGTTTTTCTGCAGGGGATGTCCAACGACTTGCTGAGTGCATGACACGTCGAGTTGCGGCACTGCCCTAGGCAAAAGACATTACATCAGGAAGTATCCTATGACTTTTGTCACCTGAGTGTATGTGGCAGAAAGGCAAGTGGAGAACCATTCTAGATTCGATACGCCCCGCAATTTGGAAAGATCCATTAACAAAAGCGACTGTCACAAATTGTAGCCTGCTGTAGCCGGCGCCTGGGAACGAGTAAATCGGAAACGGCGAAGCTGGCGCGGCTGTTTTCGAGCTGCTGTAATGAGTATTTGTGGTAAGTTGTTGGAGGACGGTGAAACCATATTAGGCCGCAAGATGTTCTTATACTAGGGAAATTAAGACATTAGTTGCCACTGGGTGCTGAGATACATTACTGGCGAAAGTTTAACATTTGTTCTCCATTAATACTCGAACCCTGATTTTTGCATCCCTCGTGAAGTGTGTTCTTGTCGTCCTGGGCCATCTGGACAAGGTTCACTGACCAACACAAATTTCCAACTTGTCCACACACTACTAACGTAGTGCGCGCCCTACCCCATTATCCTCACTACTCGGAGCTTTACGCTGATTCTCCAACGATTTCGAGCATAATTTGCATCGGCACTGAAAGGATCACTGGGCCGTGTCGCTCGAGTTACTTATATGCGGTGTCTGTCTTTTCAATGGTGCCCAGAAGAACTTATATATAATTTTCAACTTCCCCTTTGATATATTCACTGCCCTCCTTCATACATGATCGCAGTATCAAAACAAAGAAGAGACATCGCATCAGAAAAGTATCTCCATGACCATCTATTCAGAGATGGTTGAGCGACGCGGCTGTTCGCTACTGGATGTCAAATCGAACATATTCCAGCCGCCTAATTTCCAACCTCTTGAAATTAGAAGGCTGAAAGTTTTTACACTCATCGGAAAAGTTATTGGATGTCTACGCTTCATCTCAGACAGGCGAGGACGGATGTTACCATTCTCTGTGTGTCAGAATAGTCGGCGGTCTGTGGCAGATAGCATGACAAAACTGAATGCTGGTGAAAGACAAGTCTGCGTAGCATTCCTTCCAGCTCACAGTATTGAAAATGAAACCCTGCAGGGGATGGCTCGGGCGTATTACCACAGTGACCCAACGACAACGTCGACTGAAACTGCAGTGTTCACGGGATCATCGGGACTGGGCTGTCTATCGGTGGAACGGCTTCGAACGGTCGCATGAGTAATGCATGAACTCATTACTTTATAATCAGGGCAGTCAAAATTCTGCGTGTTGAGTAGAAAGGCTTGTGCCTAAGCTGTTAAACCCCTTTATTGAACGGTCTCGGCAGTGTTCATACAGAAAAATGTCTTTAATTATAACGTTTAAAACAAATACAAGGGGTTTAATATAACTGAAAACTTCAAAAGAAGCTTTGTAAAATTTTGTATATCTTCTTTTCCTCTTAGATGGGGAGTTTCTATTGCGCCAGGCAAAAACCCCGCCACGCTGAAAATTTCCTATACCGTGTCCAACTATTACTTCGCAGCAATGAAAACGTAAATCGAATGAAAATAGTCAATTCGTATCAATTGTCATGTGCTGATCGCAAATATCACAAAGACAATTCAAAATTAGCTCTAATTTTCATTTTACACTGTTTTACTACGGTGAGATAATTATAAGCGAATTTTTATGTTATGTTTAAAATCAAATATTGTAATGGTTTGTCAGAGTCATAATAACTAGTAACAATGGACTACATTATTATCCCTTGTCTCAGCTGTGTGCAATATTTTTGGATACAAACATTTTCATACCAATTTTAGTGATCTTTTGGTCTCCATCCTCTTCAACTTCAGTGACTTCATTAATGCATGTAATTTTTTCACATGTGTTTCCAGATTAACTACCAGTTGAACAAGTTGACTGCTACTGAATTTAACAAAATTGCCACGGTTTGTGTTAACAATGCTGACACATTTTGTAATGTATGTGGAGAAGTGACCTATGCTTCATAAAAATAGTAAATAAGTCAACTGGCTAAAGAAGCTTACAGTTGTTATTTTGTGTGCAAAATAGCGTGATCAGCATAACCCTGGGCTCCACATGTGATCTGAAACATTTGTACCCTCCATCCTCAGGAAATGGATGCATGGGAAAGCACGTTCAATGCCCTTTCCATTGCTTATGATTTGGAGTGAGTCAACTAACCACGTCAGTGACTGCTACTTTTGTGTGATTCCTCCTATCGAGTAGGGAATATCTAAGAAGAAGAAGCGGACAATGATCTATCCTAACATTCCATCTTCCATACGTCGAGTTCTACATGGGATAAGACTGAAAATACCTGAACCACCAACAGAGTATGAGATTACTTCTGACGGGTATTCTGAATCTCCTGACCCATGTACATTACAAAATCCAGAGTTTCTTCTAAATATATCATGAACTGATGATCCACGAAAATGTCTCAAAATGAGTTAAGTCATCTCATTATAGATTAGGAGCGCTCTAAAACAATGACTGAGATTTTAACACCAAGATTGCAGCAGTGCAATTTTCTGGAAAGCAATGTAAATGTTTCATTCTACCACTGAAGAGAGCAACAACTCACTCCTTTTAATAAGATGCCAGATAGTCTTGTGGCATATGTAAACATAAATGGTTTAATGAAGGCTCTCAGAATTAATTACAACCAAGATGAGTGGACACTCTTTACTGATTCTTCAAAGTCGAGCTTAAGTGCAGTGCTTTTACATATTGGTAATGAGTTCCTTCTATTCCAGTTGGGCATAGAGTGCATTTGAAAGAGTCATACCAAAACATGAAAATTTTACAAGAAGCCATCAAATATAATGACTATCAATGGCGGATTTGTGGTGACTTGAACGTTCTTGCAGTGCTATTAGGTATGCAGTTAGAGTATACTAAATATTGCTGCTCTCTCTGTGAATAGGATAGCCGAGCTCGTGCACCTCATTACAGTAAACATGAAGGGCCCACCAGAACATTTCTTCAATCAGGTATAACGAACATTAAGAGTGTACCTCTAGCACACCCTAAAAAGATTCTGCTCTCGCCATTGCACACCAAGTTGGGTCTCATGAAAGACTTGGTTAAGGCAAACATTCGCGTACTTAAGCGATGCCAAGGTAAAGGAGGGCATCTTTGTAGGCCCACAGATTAGAGCATTTTCTGGAGACCATACTTTTGATGGAATCATACAAGATGATGAGAAGCATGCATGGAAATATCTCAAGACAGACTGTTTACAGTTCTTAAGAAACTAAACAGCAAAAAAAAAAATGAAAATGTGATTGTAGATAACACGCTGTCATCTTATGAAAAACTTAGGAACATACTTGAGTTCTTCCCCAAAGATTGTGGTTCAGTAAGTGATGAACACAGGGAGCCATTTCATCAATACATTGCCACATTTGAGAAGACGTATGCCAGACAGTGGGGCCCTACTATTTTAGCACATTATTGCTGGACTGTCACAAGGGATTTTCCCAAGTATGTGCATAAACGTCAAGCCAAGCGAAAACGGCCATCGTCTGAATTCGTCTCTGTATAAAATAAGCAGTTGTATATACTGCACATACGGGTATTCAACATTCGTAATCCTTTATATACATTTGTGAGTAGTTAATTTATATATTTTCTTTTGTGCTTTACATAGTTCTTACACAAAGTGGACTTACAAAGTATTTTCATTCACGTAATATTATCTACATTTTTTCTCAATATTTCACTTTTCTACTTCCAGAATGGCCCTGAAATTTATCAATGCATAACACGTGACATAATTCAAGTGACTGTTCACTTAAAATTTGTTATGCTGAATCTTGGAATATGAATGCATATTTAGTCAGTTAGTTATTTATACAAAAATGTTTTTAAAGAAACTAGAGCTAAATATTTATGAAGATTATGTTCTTGTATCATTTTATACTTAAATAAACATAGAGCGCCTTAGATCAGACCAGTGTCAGAAAACAACTTGTCTTTAAAAAAATTCGGGATATTTACTATGCACAAAGACACTTTGCTCATTAAGAAGTCTCTGTCGGTCTTTCACTTTGATAGCGCATTCAAATAATAACTTTTCGAAGCTCTGGCTGGCACTTCCATTTGTTCGCTTACTGTGTCAACCTCTAGTTTGCTATCTTTCACATGGCCTGCAAATTGTGTCTAGTGACTGTGACTACAGTGCTCGTTGTGTTGGATTTCCAAAGTTCATCCCGTATGTTCTATGTAATACATTCCAAAGTCTGGGCATTTAATCTTGTGCAGCCATGCGTTGCTGTATTTATTTAGCTTTGTCGGTGTTTGTTTATGCTTTAATCTATCTGACATTTGTCCTCCAATTTGGAATTCCACGGTCATGATTTCTGGAAAGAGCACTGAAAATCTCTCATATACACGCCCTTTTCATGTCAAAGTAACGAATTACTTCGTTACTCTTATTTCGTTATTCTCGTCACTTATACCGACAAACTTGTTCTTATTTTAGTAAACATACGCATGACATCTCATGTCCATACATAAGCTTTAGCTAATTGCTTACTAATAGCTAGTTCTCATTGCGATTCCTCTTCTCCTCTTCCTTGATGTGTAAAATGCAACACAGCCCTCAGCATACCTCTCAAGGAAGAAGAGAAAAAAAAAAGTTACGAACTCGACAGCAGTTACGATCCTTATAACCAAGAAAAATTAAATTTTGTAATTGTTTTATAAAGTTCTTCTAAAATATTTTAATGTTACTAAACCAAACTTCAGTGTTTCATGCAGTAATAACGAGCATTTCCATGAATGTCATTATCCCACTCTCGAGGACGATTTTTAGCATTGTAGGTGTTACAGCAATGAGTTTTTTTTTTTTTTTTAATTTCGAAGCAGCAGCAGCAGGTTAGTGTAAGGTTAGTTAGGGCAGGTGGCTCTGTAACTAGTCCAAATGGTATGTTGCACAACTTTTATATTGTAACTAATTTCTTTGTAATTGGGAAGCTTTCTAAACATAAATCTTTAACCATTTGTAACGTTAACTAACTGTAATTTACAGTTTCTTGTAATAGATCTCAAGATGCGCATTTGGGGAGAAACCGGTCGCGTGGAAATGGAGAAAGCGATCTAGGCACTCAATCTGGACAGTTTTATACTGTCATACTACCACTTCCGAACCCAGTTTGTTTCCTGATGAATGTGATTGCTTTTTGCTCTTCCTCTACTAGTAATTCCCACAGCACGTCCCTACATTGTTTTCAGAGTGACCCTCAGATTTTGAATTTTTTCGCTTTGAAAGTCATGACTCACTACCATGAATTAGAGCTGGCAGTACATAGTGACTAAACCTTTCCTTTCACACACACTGCATACCTAGTTTTTAAAACCGTATTTAGTTAACGACAGGCAATGTTACCCATGTTTATTTCTGCGGCTATCCACTCAACCAGAGCTCTACATACAGAAGCTTGTCAATTGTTTCCATGGGTTAATTGTTAATTTTGGAAGCCTGTGATTCTACCTTTACTTCAACAGTTGTATTTGTAAGATAATATAGCTCTGGTTTTTATTCTACTACAATCCATCTTAAGGAGCGGAGATAGCGATTGTAAAGATAATTGTTGTGAATACGAGGGTTGTGCACAAAGTAAGTTCCGTTTCTATTTCTATCCGCGGCAGCGATACGATCGCAGTTCCGAGCATGCTTGGCAGTTACTCTGACTCAAAGAGAAGACGTGTACGAAATTTTCAGACCGCTGCTATCGACGTGTGGTTTGTAGCGCTTCTTTATAATACCGTAGTTCAAAATGCCACAGCTTGTGAAATCAGATGGGTCCGTTATATAAATGCTAAGAAAGTTAAACAAAAGGAAATTCATCTGAAAAACTGCGAGGTATACGGAGGTAATGCTATGAGTGATTCAATGAAGGACGTGAAAAATGCAGGATGAAGAATTAAGTGGACGCCCGTCTGTAGTTAGTGATGAGCCGGTTCACATAATTGAAGAGAAGATTAAGCACAACCGTAATTTTCACTTAGTACCTTGCTATGGATGTTTCGCAAATCTCACGATCACAAATTCATGGAATTGTTAGTGAAAAACTGAAATCTTTGAAACTTTTGCTGATGTTGGGAACCCAAAATTCTTACTGAACAACACAGAAAACAACGGACGGGCAGTGTACTTCAGATTTTTCCACGTTACAATGAATAAAGCGATGGTTTTCTTTTCGAATAGTCTCTGGGGATGAAACTCCGCTATCGTACGACACCTCTAAAATAGAACGGCAATCAGTGGAATGGAGGTACACTTCATCACCAACGAAGGTTAAGCGTAAGCAAAACTTGACACCTCGAATAGTCACATGCACCGTTCTATGGGACAGAAAAGGCATTCTGCTGATTGATTTCTTTCCAAGTGGCCAATCAATGGTTACTGCGAGACCATTAAGAAATTGCACCACGCAAAGCAGAACAAGAGCCGAGTATTACTGTCACAATGTCCACAATGACAATGCCCGACCTCGCACGGCGTATGCGACCAAACAACTCTGGCGGGAATTTCCCTGGGACGCGTTTGATCATCCTCTGTACAGCCCGGACCTCGCTTCTAGCGACTTTCATCTCTTCTTACGCCTCAAACCTGTCCTTCGTGCTCAAAACTTCAACGATGACGACGAGCTGAAAGAAAAAGTTACCACATCATTTAATACACTGGCCACGCTATGACAAGTGCCTACAAAATTTCGGAAGCTACCTAGAAAAGTTTTAGATTTGTGTACAATAAATATTTTTTTCTGTATCTTTACACGTTTGTATTACATAACCGAACGGTAGTTACTCTGTCGACATACTTCGTATTTTAGCAAACGGCCACTTATATTAGGAACATGACCAATAGCAAGGGATTTCGGGTGCCTGTCTCCCATCATGTCGCTGCTCCTAAATAAAATGTACTTAAAGGCTTTCAGTGTCACAATATAAAAAGAAAAGTACTGTGACATGAAGTTCTTGTCTTATTTTTAAAATGGCAACTCAAGATTCCCTGCTTCCCTTATGCATGTTGCCACACCTGCTTCTGAGAGTTTCTTCCATAAAATGGTAAACACTGGTTACACGAGCTTCCTCTCCGTGCACTGCTAGTTCGTTCACACTTATCGTAATAACCGCAGCTTCAAACGTAACTAAAACACCATAGGAGGAGACAAAACCATCGTCGCCAGTTTGTACATTAAAGTACATTATCAAACTTGAACCAGTGGGTCGCTATTTCAAGGCGGAGTCCTGCTTAGAAACTGAGGAATCTACTCAACCGCTTCGTTAGAGGCCATCATGTGTTTGGTAATGGCTACTATGAAGCGGTAATATGGGCTTAATTAGATATAAGTGAATCATTCGGACTAGTCTCCCTGTAAATTAAAAATGTTTAACATTCTGGCGGATGAGGCGTTGGGGAAAAATGGCACTAATCCGAGTCAACCAAGAAAAGACGGAAATTAGAATTCTCACTGGAGGCATTATGCAGCTACTAAGTATGCATGTCAAGGAATTGAATCTTATTCACTGCGCAACAGAATTAAAGGGCCACTTTCTCGAAACCTCATAGCTGTCTCCCAGTGCAACGAAGAAGTTTTGAAATTTATCTCAAATATAGATACAACATTCCTCGATAATGGTGCAAAAGCGTGGTGTTCTGCGATGACGCCCTTGGGCTGGGTTACGATTCTAGCAGAAATGTGTCGGCACACATCCTCATAGCATCGGTTCATTTGTGTCTCAGAGTGGGTGAACTGCGTTAGTGTGTAGATTCCCCGCGAGGCGGCGTTGTCGAGAGCTTCATCGTGGTCGTGGCCTATGCTCGGCTGCACAGGAAATGGAAGTGCACCCTACGAACATCAACTGACACTTGCGGAGTATAAATGGCCACATTTCGCCACTGTTCTCTCTGGATGATTGATATCTTTCCATTACAAAAACCTCGATTGTTGAATACAACTCTTTTATTACAAGTAACATACAGTTGATTAGAGAATTCATGGACAGATTTATGTTGCATATGGCATACATCGCACTCAAACGGTAGATGCAATTACAGCAGCTCACATGTCTTTATGCCTTTAGTGTTTTATTGATTTGGTGAATTTTTAATTGTTTTATTCATTATTTACCTTCTAATATTCTATATTTTATAATTATTTTTTGTGTATGACCCTCAGTGGACTACGTATATTTCATCTGCTTCTTCTATCTTTCCTTCCACACTTCAGTCATCGTTTCTAGATGTTCCTCTCTGATGTCTTCTATCTAGGTGGCTCCAGTCTTCTTCCTTGGATTTTGTTGGGAGCCATCAACTATTATAATTTCTTGCTTTCAGGCTACTTTTACTTTTTAGATATATTTTACATTGTGACTTTTTAAGTATGAAAAAAACTCTGTATATTGGGGGTAATATCATTTCTGGCCGTAATCTGCGCCCGTTAAAAAGTAACACTTATCTTTACTTTTCGTATTCGACACCCCCGCTTGCCTAAGAGATCTTGACCACTCCACGTTAGCGGTAAAGATTCTGCCTACGTTTTAAAGTTGTATTTTATGTCGTACATGTTTAAACAGAGAGAAAATATTTGGTAAATATTTCGTAAAGAATAATACTTTGAATTTATAATGTGACTTTTTTCCTATTGTTAGATGACCTCTTAACGGTATTTCATACCAAAACTGCTTGTAGGTAGACAAACAAATGTGCAAATACAGCTAAAGAAAATAATGTTTTCTTTCTTCTCGATACCAACCTAGAGTATGTCGGGAGTACATAAAATAAGAGATCACATTTAATGAGGTACATTGCGCAGAATTACTTCTTCGATACTTATCAGCATGGACCTAGAAACCAATAGTAAAGCGAAACGTAACTCGGGCTTTCCTTGCTCGACATACTAAAAATCAAGGATGAAGTCAACAGAACAGTCAGGAGTATACAGTATTTCTTGACTTCGGACGAGCATTTGACACAGTACCACACTACCAACTTCTAACTAAGTACTATGATAAGGGATATCAAACGAAATTTATGGCTGGATTGAGGATGTCTTGATATAGAACAGTCAAAACTCTGTCTAGGATGGAGAATAAGAACCATATATGACCTAATGATGTGTGTTGGGATCCTTGCTGTTCATGTTGTATGTTAATAACCATACAATCCTACCTCTTATTTATTTATTTAGTTGGAACTGTGGTGGATGAATGGATACAACTCCTACTGAGCAAGTTTGCTTCTAATTTCTATGATTTTAAGTAACCTGTTACTGCTTGCTAGGGCTCTTGATGCTAGGAAATTTAATTAAAACTGTCCAGATTTGAACTAATTAATTACTGATTCAAAATGAGTTTCATAATTTCAGTTAATGAAATACGCGAGAGGTAACGCTCTCTGAAGTAATAATCAACCAGCACAATCAGTACGGAGGGGGCAGGAGCTTGTTCATATCCAGAAACTAACCACTAACAACTCTTGTCCCATATCAGTCTGAATCGGGTGTCTTTAACATGCTAAACAGTTATTAATTACTGAAGATTTAACTGACAGGGAAGAGGGAGAGATTGTTCTAACTTTCCAAAAGCAGCATTTGATTGTTTAGCCGCAAAAAATTTTATTACTCCATTACGAATTCCAATATCAGGTTAATTTATATCCTCTGATGAGCCACATAAATCTGCATTATTGCTGGTACTGATTCCCAGTTGAGCTTACATTTTGTCTCTCACTATATAGTAAAATTGTGTCAAACTATGAGTTAGCAGGAAAGTTTTTTTGCATGTAATTTCATGTCAACAAACAAAATCGCATTCACACTGGCATGACAAAAATAAACACTGATTACCATAAATACTGATTTTATGAACGCTCCGTCGCATGTTGTGGCAAATGCAGGGGTTGTATAAACTATTCACTGATAGAAGTCTATCAAAACTTTTATCATACTGAACAGCTGCTGCAGTTATCATTCAAACATAGAAAGGATAGGAGGCATCATTCAATACAAAAGTAGCCTCTAACAAGCACATGAAACATTTACATTCCTATAGTGGCTACAAGATTAGTTTCATGGAGTATGTCAGTTTACTACTATTGATTGAAGTTACCAAAACTATTACATTAAATGTGGCTGATGGCAACTAGGAAAATACTGTGACTTGCTGTTAAATACGTTAGGAAAAAATCGTCTATCAGCTGAAATCATATAAAATGCCACTGCATCAAGATTTTACTGAGGTTCACACCAATTAAAATTCCTAAAACAAAAAAGATTTCATAGCCAACTTCTACAGTTTATTCATTCAGTTTATCACATTCTAAAGCCTCTTTGGGATTTAGAAGGGAATCATATTCACACGTTGTATGCCATATGGTTTCACAAACATATTAACTAAAATATTCTTTATAAGTCAACAAAGTCACGGTCACTGAGCTTCTATTTCGCTTGACAATTGTTTAAGATAACAGACACCAAATCCTGATTAATAATCTCTATGCGCTACTACAGAAAATTACCACGTCACATGTTGCCCAATAACCTTAAACGTAATTTGCAATACTAGAATTACCTGCTAGGAAGCATTGTCCTAAAAAAAACGCTGCAAACATGTTCAGTCACTTCTTGATAATATCTCAAAGTAGTCTAAAGTTTGGCAGCTTGAGTTAAATGTTCATAAACGTAAAAGTAAGCGTGACTGCGATATCAGTCAGCTACAACTGGAAAAAATCGACTCATTAAAATATCTCCATGTAAAACTTTATGGGTATGTTAACTAGACATATCTCCCGGGTCCAGTCATAGGTAAAACAAGAGGCAGACCGGTTCACCTGTAGATTGCTGGGAAACGTGATTAGTCTACAAAGGAGACTGACATATCCTATAATACTGTGGGACCGACGTTCCTGGAAAATGAGAACGAACGCATTGACTCAATTGTATAAGACCCGCCATAATTGCACTGGACCCTACGAGAGGGCGCTCAATGCGATGATCAAACGCACAGCGCTACGGACACAACAGGAACCGTGTTATCGGTCGTGAAATATTGCTACACTGTTTGATCAAAAGTATCCGGACACACCCACAAAACATACATTGTTATATTAGGTGCATTGTGATGCCACCTGCTTCCAAGTATTCCATATCAGCGACCTCAGTAGTCATTACACTTCGTGAGAGACCAGACTGAGGCGCTCCATGGAACTCTCGTACTTCAAACGCGCTCAGTTGATTAGATGTCACTTGTGTCATACATCTGTACGAGACATTTTCACACTCCTACATATCCCTAGGTCCAATGTTCCCGATTTGATAGTGAAGCGGAAACGTGAAGGGACACGTACAGCATAAAAGCGTACACGCCGACTTCGTCTGTTGACTAACAGAGGCCGCCAACAGTTGAAGAGGCTTGCAATGTGTAATAGGCAGACATCTATCCAGACCATCAGACAGGTATTACAAACTGCATCAGGATCCACTGCAAGAACTATGAGACTTAGGCGGGAGGTAAAAATACTTGGATTTCATGGTCGAGCGGCTGCTCGTAAGCCACACATCACGCTGGTAAATGACAAACAATGCCTCGCTTGGTGCAAGCAGCGTAAACATTGGACGACTGAACAGTGGTAAAACGTTGTGCCGAGTGATGAATCACTGTACACAATGTGGCGATGAGATGGCAGGGTGTGGTTATGGCGAATGTCCGGTGAAAGTTATCTGCCAGCGTGTGTAGCGCCGACAGTAAAATTCGGAGGCGGTGGTGTTAGTTTGGTGGTGTTTTTCATGGATGGGACTTCTACCACTTGTTGTTTTGCTTGGCACTATCACAGAATTGGCCTACACTGATGTTTTATGCACCTTCTTGCTTCCCATTGTTGAAGATAAATTCGGGGATGGAAACTGCATCTTTCAACACGATCCACCACCTGTTCCTAATGCACGGCTTGTGGCGAAGTGGTTACACGGCAATGACATGCCTGTAATGGACTGGGCTGCACAGAGTCCTGACCTGGATCCTATAGAACACCTTTGGGATGTTTAGGAACGCCGAATTCGTGCCAGGTCTCACCACCGACATCGATACCACTCCTCAGTGCACCTGTATGAGCGTGTAGCTGCGAAAGTTGAAGCTGTCATCATGCTAAGGGTGGGCCAACACCAAACCGAATTCCGATGGAGGTCATCACGAATTTGTAAATTATTTTCAGCCAGGTGTCCGGATACTTTTGATCACATAGTTTTGCTACGCAGCGGTCTGTCACTGCGAGAGTTAGTGGCATCCAGTTTGCCGTAGCATACGGAGCACCATCTATATCTCCAACATTGTTAGCATGCCGCGACAGGGTGTACGTCTACCGCTTGTGCAATTGACGGAGATTTAGCGATGGCGTGTAGTGGGCCTGTGAGAGACCGTATGGACGTACAGCAGAAGTGGTCAACACGCGTCGATATTGTCGACAGTGGCCAGCTGAAGGTGCACATGCCCGGCGACCTGTTCCGTACAGTGGCGACGTCCAGATACATGCCAAGACCATTGCATCTCGTAATGGACAGCACAGTCACTTCACAACAACTTAGGGTGATCGTGGCTCCGGGGGTAGGAGCGAGAACAAATCCCAACCGTCTCCACGAAGCAGGGCCACGGTCCGGCGTACCGTTAGGGCGTTTTCCGGTCACGCCGCAACATTGTTCTGCCCGCCTCCAGTGGTGTCGCGATCGGCACTCATGGAGGGTCGAATGGAGACCTGTCATCTTCAGGGGCTAAAGCCACTTCTGCCTTGGTGCCAAAGATGTTAGTACGCTTGTGTGTGTCGTGCAGGTGAGCGCCAAAATCAGGAGTGTGTACGACAGAGGCAGAAAGGTGAACACTTGGCATCATGGTGTGGGGAGCAATGTCCTACACTGGCTGTATTCCTCTGGTGATCGTCGAGGGAATATTGAACAGAACACGGTAATTCGAATCATCATCCAAACCATCACGCTTCTGTTCATGTATCGGCATGTATCCCGTGTCATTGAAGGTGGTATTGAAGGTGGATGCCAACTATCCTGGCCAACACGATCCCCGGATCTGTCGCCCACTGACCATGCTTGGGACCGGATGAAACGTCATCTTTGCGCGGTCTGCACCTCCGGCACGAACTCTGGCCCAGCTGCGGCACCAGGTGGAAACTGCATGGCAGACCATTCCGGAATACGACATTCGGCACCTCAACGATCGTCTCCTTCTCACGTTCTCTTGACTGTACTCACGTGTGTATGGCTCGGTCTGTGTGATCGTGTGTTGTATACCTCCGCAAGAATGTGCGAATAAAATGTCTCCCTGCTGGGGCGACAAATTCATGGCGTTCGTTTACGATTCTCGAGGAGTGGGTATTACATGATACAGAGGTACCGACCTACAGCGAAAGACACCACTAATGCTCAAAAGTTTGTTTGATCACATCAAAGTGTCACGGAAACAGAGAGAAAGCCGAAGTAGCAGAACACATACCGATAATTATTCTGCAAAGCCAATTTACGAAGGTTTCAATAACTGTTTTAAGTGGAGAACATGGAGATGTATCCCATGCCCGGCTTTTCACTGTCGCACGGACTAGTTACCGTGCGCACGGAGGCATTAAAGCAGTCAATCTATGCACGTTCCATACTCGTATAGACTGGGAAGAAACGCGAACAGTTGTTACAAGAGAATGCTCTGTCTATCATGCACTGCACTGTGATTTACAGAGCATACAGTGTTGGACAAAAATACGAAAACACAGCAAGAAATTGATGCTTGTACTTAAATTCAAATGCTAGCCTAGCCTAGCCTGCAGGTTTCGCTGTTTCATTTGACCACTAACGGTGCCTTGAAACGTCCTCCATACGCTGAAAGTGTCAGTCATGGCCAGAACAGTGTTCAATGGAGTCTTGAGTGCATTACTTCCGGGCTTAGTGAACTCGATTGTGAGCGAATTATTGGTTCTCGTACGTTGGGTGCTTCTGTTATCAAAAGAGACGAAGTGCTTTGCGTTCCAAGAGGACCCATATCGAAGATGATACCACATACAGAGAAAGCGGAAAAATATCATCCGCTAAATCTCAGCGTGGACAAAAGTGTGTTTTCTGTTATACACTCCTCGAAATGGAAAAAAGAACACATTGACACCGGTGTGCCAGACCCACCATACTTGCTCCGGACACTGCGAGAGGGCTGCGCAAGCAATGATCACACGCACGGCACAGCGGACACACCAGGAACCGCAGTGTTGGCCGCCGAATGGCGCTAGCTGCGCAGCATTTGTGCACCGCCGCCGTCAGTGCCAGCCAGTTTGCCGTGGCACACCGTTAGGCCGTCTTCCGCTCACGCCCCAACATCGTGTAGCCCGCCTCCAGTGGTGTCGCGACAGGCGTGAATGGAGGGACGAATGGAGACGTGTCGTCTTCAGCGATGAGAGTCGCTTCTGCCTTGGTGCCAATGATGGTCGTATGCGTGTTTGGCGCCGTGCAGGTGAGCGCCACAATCAGGACTGCATACGACCGAGGCACACAGGGCCAACACCCGGCACCATGGTGTGGGGAGCGATCTCCTACACTGGCCGTACACCTCTGGTGATCGTCGAGGGGACACTGAATATTGCACGGTACATCCAAACCGTCATCGAACCCATCGTTCTACCATTCCTAGACCGGCAAGGGAACTTGCTGTCCCAACAGGACAATGCACGTCCGCATGTATCCTGTGCCACCCAACGTGCTCTAGAAGGTGTAAGTCAACTACCCTGGCCAGCAAGATCTCCGTAACTGGCCCCCATTGAGCATGTTTGGGACTGGATGAAGCGTCGTCTCACGCGGTCTGCACGTCCAGCACGAACGCTGGTCCAACTGAGGCGCCAGGTGGAAATGGATGGCAAGCCGTTCCACAGGACTACATCCAGCATCTCTACGATCGTCTCCATGGGAGAATAGCAGCCTGCATTGCTGCGAAAGGTGGATATACGCTGTACTAGTGCCGACATTGTGCATGCTCTGGTGCCTGTGTCTATGTGCCTGTGGTTCTGTCAGTGTGATCATGTGATGTATCTGACCCCAGGAATGTGTCAATAAAGTTTCCCCTTCCTGCGACAATGAATTCACGGTGTTCTTATTTCAATTTCCAGGAGTGTAGTTACGGACGGTCATTGAAGACGGTTGTGACAAAAAATAAGGGAAAGACAACTGTAGCAGACGCTGTGGAACTGAATGTCGCATTCGCGAACCCTGTCACCAACAAAATAACACTAGGGTCGGTTCATAAGCTGGGACCTGCAGATTGAGCTGGAATTTCAAAAACTACTCATCAGCGATGCAACTGCCCCTAGCAGGAAAAAACAGTACTGAAGCAATAAAACGTGAACTGTGAAGCGATGTAAGAAAGTCATTCCGTCACATAAGCCTTGCTGCACACTGTATCTTCCTTCTTTGCATCTCAATAGTGAAGCATGTTAATGGCTGCCTCATAGGTAACGTGCAAGGTCAGCTTGCTACCAACGATTATATGACCCACAGTAAGAGAGCGTCTGTATCTGACAGTGTCTGCATAGGTCGATGCAATGGTCATTCGGACATGTATGCACGTGCGAAGGTAGAGAAGCTACTGACGATCGTATTTGATTATGAAATATACTCGAAAATTGTGAATACATTTGTGAACCGCTTGTACGTTTTACTAGTAGCATATGAACGTTTGTTCCAGACCTGGACTGGATACCGGCTTTCCCGCTTGAGGGGAGGTTTACTATCTTTGCCCCGGGAAAAGCATGTTCTTTGAGAATATTTTTCTCGGGATGTGTTATAGATATCGATGTGAAATTTGGTCAAAATGTCTATTCATATTTCCTGTACAATGTGGACCGTAAATGTGGAAGAGCAATTGTGAAAGTGCCGTCGGAACGAAACAAAATTTCGATGTAGGCCTCCACGCGCGGTATGTCAGGTTAGCCGGCTAGTCTGAAATCAAAATTGAATGGGCGTTAGCGAAGTATGTAAGATTCTTAAGGAGTTGTACCTCGCTTAAGTTATTGGGACCATAGGAAACGAAATAGCGGCCATTTGAAAAAAAAATAGGGGTTTTTCATGGATTTTTCGAATTCGTAGGCCAAGTAAAAATATTTATAGTTGATGGATCGGGATAAAAGTGATACGACTCCTAGACAATTTAGGTAGCTTCGTTGGAAACATAGAATCATGCCACCCGGTTCAACAGATCTGAAGTTACCACACCGAGCGATAAAAAAAAGGTCATTTTGAGAAAAACGCATTTAAAGTTTTGATACACATGGATGCAATATTATGCAACTTACGTTCAATCTGCTACTCCGGGTTCGTAGCTCGTGGTCGTGCGGTTGCATTCTCGCTTCCCGCGACTGCGTTCCCGGGTTCGATTCCCGGCGGGGTCAGGGATTTTCTCTTCCTCGTGATGACTGGGTGTTGTGTGATGTCCTTAGGTTAGTTAGGTTTAAGTAGTTCTAAGTTCTACCGGACTGATGACCATAGATATTAAGTCCCATAGTGCTCAGAGCCATTTGAACCATTTTTTTTTGCTATTTTGGGTCCATAAACTAGTGCTTGCTTTCCCTCATAGAGGGCGTTCTGCTCGATCAGGGCCATCCTGTGCTGCTCCAGGGCCACTCGTACGGCCGGTGACAAGCGGTTTTCGGCCGCTTGAATCCAATGGTCGTCCGAATGCTTCATGAACTGCGTCGGATAGAGTCCTAGGACGACGTTCATCCTTGTCATGGTCTTCAGAATTGCTGAATACCCTTCGTTGAAGCTGCTCAGTGCTAGGAATGTCGCAATCTCTACAGTCTTCGCACCAGAATGCAAATGGTTGGGGGCCAACTTCCAAACACACGCGTTCAAACTTTAGTTTGAATTTTGTGTGTTTCCTCCCAAGCACTGGTACAGTAACTCGTCCCCCGAAATAAAAAAAAACTGGCGTGTTAAAAATGCCGATTTAAGGCGGGTGCATTGTTGTGTTCAGTCGCGAATAAGGAACATTTCCCTTCCACATTCGGAAAAAGCGTTTCAGGTGTGAATTCTAAACACTTTTATGGATCCAAAAATGCAGCTTAAAGAAATCGATTTTTTTTAACCAAACTATAGTAAACCTCGCCTGAAGGTGAACTGTCGCTAAAGCAATCTGTGCACGACTGACATCCAGCCCAAAATTTCATAAATCCTGGTGTCTACGACCACTAGTGCTCGCATAAGTACAAATCGTATGATTCCTGTACAGGGAGAGAGATTGTTTTCGCTTGTCACATTGCGTGCATCCCCGAAAGAACATTGCATAGAACTATACAGACACTGTCAAATGAAGACACTGTCTTACCGTATTTCATGCCGAATCTGACTAGCAAAAACAATGTCCCTCCATGTGCAAATCATACGATTTGTGTACGAGCACTATGGGACGTAAGCAGTAGTATATATTCTCAATTTGCGATTACGTTTCATAAGTTATGTCACAACTTGTTCTGATTGGGTCCATCCCATGTTATAATGTTCCTCATTGGTGATATATTCCAAGACAAAGGCATCACTGATCGTAAGCTCGACTCCTTCTGGACTGACTTTGTGACGAGGATGAATTGCAGCACCTTCCCTGGCCCCCAGAGTTACTACATCGGAATATTATTGAGCCTTTGTGGGCTACTTTGGAGAGAAGTGTGCATGAATGCTATCAGTCACCATTACCTGAAATTGGTACTATTTGCAAGAGGAAAGGTATTAAATTACCTCGAAAACTATACAGGACCTACACGTATCTATCCGGAGACTACTGGAAGCTATCTTATTTCCACAGGATTTCCCACCGTGTTGGGCAGGGTAATGTATTGTGTTTCAGGTGTTTCAGAGTTTTGTCCACCCTCAGTCGATGTAGATCAATTGTAAGACGTAGCTGAGCGTTGCACGCGTTTTTTCGGTGACGAACAACTTCAAAGTGGAACAATAGGAATACTAGACCCGAGCAATCCCGAAAACAGGAAGAAGATTTCGGAGATCGCTGGCAATGGCTAGTGCAGAACAGTGACGTACGCAGATGGCTCGACACGTTCCTGAGCGGCGCAACGTGTTGCACAAAGCGAAAATCATGTAATCTCAGGCCCTGAAAACGTGTGACCACACACATTCTGCGGTTTGAATGTGTCATGTGGCATTTTAACCTTTTCCAATCTGCATGCAAAGCACATCCCTCGGGCAAAGTGGACATGCAAAATGTGTTAACAGCCAACAGTTGCCCCGTGACACACGTCCTGACACCAAATTACACTCTGCCCCCAAGGCAAAAATATCCCGCCTGATGCCGCAGTTCTGTGGTAATAGAAAAAAGCTGTCACTTGCCTAGGCGTCCCCTTGGGGTATTGTGCAGCGCATATGAAAAAAAGGTACAGCTTCAGCTGTAAAAGCTTCAGCTGTAAAAGCTCATCGAATGTAGAGCGGTTAATAACGGTCTCGCAACGCAAATATCGAACCAGACAAAACAGCAATTTCCTCCTATTTGTTGGTGGCTAAAAAAGTTTCCGAGATAATGGGTCACAAATTTCTATAATTTAACATTTGTGGCATAGGACATGTCCCCCTGATTATCTTCCACAGAGTTTCAGCACCGACTGATATGTTTTAAGTGTAACATTATTTTTTCTATCAAGTGACTGAGATATGTAAACCAATTTAAATCAAATTCTATCAAGTATAGTCAGGGTAGGATTAGCACCGTCTTGGCATTCGACGAGCATCGCAAATTTTTAAATGTATTTGTCGTAATTCCATGTCAATATCAGTGGCAGCTGTAGCCTCGTTCTCTAGTGCCTTCCGACCTGCTTACTAGATGGCAGTGTGCCGATACATTCAAGCTAACTGAACCTGACTTTAGAGAACACATCGAAGATGTAGAGCGCCTCATGACACCAGCTCCTTCACGTCTCACTCGTAGGTCTTTGAAAGGTGTATTGAGCGTCCCGGAAAACGTGACTCGACTGAACATTTTACCTCCAGAACATCCATTTTAAGCCAGTCATCAGAGCATCTAGCACACAGCCCCAAAATTTTGAATGTTTCTTGATCCCCATTTAAACCTGATAGAAATTTGATTAAAAGAGATGATTTAAGTACCTCATCTACATGATACAAAATATTAATTTCCAATTTTACAAAATTATTACTTTCTCCTGCAACTCTCTGGAAATTAACTAAGTAAGCTGTGTTCACAACAGTGGAGAAAGAGTAAGGATTATTACGTTTACCTATATAGATAAATATTCATTTCAATTATTGTCTTGTAGGTTACAGAAAAAAAAATTATTTTGTTCATAGCTGTTATTTTGTCAGAAACTGTAGTATACATGTTGAGGGATATACATGGCAAAATACACGCCGGATAAAAAGAAAGTGGTAATAAACATCCATTAACATGACACTCGACCCTCCTGCGCCAGAGGCGGGAGGGGTGGCTGTCTGTTAAATCTTAAATAGAAATATTTTTTATTGCCGATTTGGGTTTTCCGTTAAAAAATATGTAACTTCTGAATGAAACCTTTCTTTCGTTTCACAATAGATGGCGCTGTAAACGGCACACACGAAAATGGGGTGTCAATTGTTGAAAAACAATAATGTATGACAAAAATACGCATCCGATTATGAAAAGCAAAGTACATTATTTGATATTTCGGAAAATGATATCATGTTACCCCGTCTATCGACCTGAACTGCATTTTTTGACTACCCAGGAACAGTGACGTGTACGCAGTAGTTCTATGTTCAATTCGGGGTGCCTCTCACTATCTCGGGTCCTCCCGTCGGAGGTTCGAGTCCTGTCTTGGGCATGGCTGTGTGTGTCGTCCTCAGCGTAAGTTTGTTGAAGTTACAGTAAATAGTGTGTAAGCTTAGGGACCGATGACCTCAGCAATTTGGCCCCTTCATACCTTACCACAAATTTAAAAAAAAAAAAGAAATGGCTCTGAGCACTATAGGACTTAACTACTGAGGTCATCAGTCCCCTAGAACCTAGAACTACTTAAACCTAACTAACCTAAGGACATCACACACATCCATACCCGGGGCAGGATTCGAACCTGCGACCGTAGCGGTCGCGCGTTTCCAGACTGTAGCGCCTAGAACCGCTCGGCCACCCCGGCCGGCTACAAATTTCAATTTTCAGCTATCTCGGGTGCTTGATTACCGTGAGCCCCCTTGTCTCTCACAAGTGTTTCAGTGCAGCAAATGTTTGAAATGTCCGTTTTTTCTAACGCACATTGCAACTCAGTGTCTGAACGACAATCCGACATATATTAGTATCTCTGCACTAATTTTTGCACATTCATTGCATATTCTCTGCCGCATATCTTGCGCAGTTTTTGGTACATCCATCCAAATTCTCTCTTTTAGCCGTCCCTGCAGGGTAATAATCGGCAGAAGCCAAATTGAGTGAACGCGCGGGCCACGTTTGAGGACTTCCTCGTCCAATCCAACGACCCGGAATGTTTCGTGAATAGTGCGCTCGGCATCCATTGTGCTGAAACGAGATATCTAATCTTATTTGAAGTGGAACATGGTCCATTAGCCACCATGTTGCTGCACATCTGAGGATTCAGATTACCTTCTATGAAGTATGGGCAAATTACCTGCGTTTTAAAAATACCGCACCAAACGTTGACACTCCTTGGGGGTTGATGTTCAACTTGCCTTACCCAGTGGGGATTCTCCGCTGACCAATAACGAATATTAAGTCAATTCACTTGACAACGATTTTTAAAATTTGACTCTTCCGAGAAAAGTATCTGTGAAATGAAATTACCATTTAAAGAAGCCACAGAGACAACGTCACGGAATTCTACTACAGAAGTGCGCTCAGGTTCACAGCTTCGGTGAACAGGCGGAATTTTCTCTAGCAATGTCGACAAACGGCTGTTAACAGCCCGGGCGACAGTTTCGTAATCGAAATCAAGTAGTATGATCGGGCAGAATTCATCAATGTCGGGACTTTGGGCTATCTTTCTAGTTAGAACGTCTTTGCCAGCCTTGAAGGGGTCAGGAACCAAATACCCCTAGATCACCCAATTTACCGGAGACGTAATGGTATCAGCTATGAGAGGTTAAAATGATCATAAAATTTCTTAGGAATAACGTCGAGTCCCTGGTTTTTTTTTAACAGTGAATCAACAATAAGGCAATATATATCATCGCAAATAAAGTCACTTAGGAAGTGATAATTTAATGCGGGAGTAACCGCGCAATCCCGAAGATGAGTAAATCCATCAGGTACAACAGTATCTGTAGGAATGACATCGTAAAGGTCATTAAGGTAATTATAGATCGCTCTGGAACAGTCACGTTGGGGTGTTAGTACGTAATAATCGGTGTGAGCAAGTTACGTGACACATGCGCGTTTTCGACGCGCTCGCGCAAGGATAACACGTGATACAAAAGGTTCAGTTCATCCTGTAGGAAGGAATGGGAATTTGATTCCAACGTGAGTCATTGCAGTTGTTGCCTCTTTAACTGAAGAAACTTCGTCTTAACATGAGGGACATTCATAATCAGTAAGGGAGCTTGTTTGGCACGGTCATAAAGTTGACGCTAGGCAGAATAATAAAATTCCTGCGTCCGACGGACATCTCTCAGCCTCTCAGTGCCGGAACGTATCAACACTTTCCAGAGCAAAGGTTTGTCACTCCCTAATCACCATTCTATAAGAGAAGGGTAACGATCCTGCAAACGCAAGCTACGGACTCTAACCTCTCGAACGATAATATCGAGAGAAAGGTTCTTTGAGGGGGATGCGCTCAACATTCAGGGGAGGCGATACGGCTTTACTGGTTGCGGCACAAGATTTAAAGCTACAGCTACGGCTTAGTGATATGTGAAACAAGCCGGTATCACGTCTAACGCAAACAGCTGTCTACATAAAGAGTCAGAAACATAAAAGCGATCAAGTAGGCTGCTGTAAGTAGCTCTAAATCGCGCATACATTACGAGAGTGAGACATCGACAGATCCACGCATCTCGTATTTGCGAAGAACGCACCAGATCGTCTAATTCCCTAATGAAATTAAAATTGAAGGCGTGATCCACAAGACGGAAAACACAACTAAAATCTCCACATGGCAGATGTTTCTGAGGAGTTTACGAAATAAATATATATCCTCTCTAGAGAAACGCGCACGATCTGTGGGACGGCCAGATCCTGAATGGGCATCAAGAAAAATTAAAGTACGCTCACAAAAAGTGCAGCCTATTGCTCAGCCGTTACTGATAACTTCGAAATCAGTCAACGGTATTCCCTTTCCATAAAATGACGCAGTGCCAGAAGATAGTTCAGCATCCACATAAAAGAAAGAAAAACGGGGAAAAGAAAAAAAACTGTCGAATATCACTTCTTGCAAAAATATCACGTCTGCACTTGAATTGTAAATAAATTGTCGCAGCGCCACTAGTCTAAGTTCGGAACTTGTTTTATTCACACTCTTGGTAAGAAACTTGTAGGCCTCCATCCATTTATTACTTGGAGTTGACCATTAACAGTCCATTGCGGAGTCAACGGATGAATCTGAATGTAAAATGATGGATCCCACTCTCTCACCCATTTCCTGTTTTTCCCTTTTTTCATGGTGCCCGCTCTCAGCTTGAAAACGCTGTTTGTTGCGGCTATGAGGGAAGGCGACTGCCACATGAGAGAAATTGGGGGGGGGGGGGGGGGCAGGGAGGGAGGGGAAGGGCTTCTACGGAAATTCAGTACAGGGTAAAAAGGATACATCCCATTCTTCCACAGGTTGGCATGCGACTCCTGGGTATCAACGGAAACGAAAACTTTCGTTACGTCTTTTATCGTTACCATTTGTTCCGCTAGCACACTTTGGAGAAATAGTTCTGATCAGGAGTGGCTTGAGGCAAGCTTATCACATCCGAGGAACGCAGAAGAAGGAGACGAATACGTTACAGACTCAGGGGTGTCTGGAAAGTCCGTAGATATACTACGAGCTCCGGAACAGGTCTACACTCATGCTGCGTCTTGAATAAGTAAAGGCGTGGATTTGGGAAATTCTTGTAAATTTCGCGCAGTTGTGGTTGGAAGGTGATAGTTAAGGGACGGATTGGTACATCGGATGGCAGGTGCGGGCGACGTTGATATCTTGCAAACGAGTCCGCGAGGCAAGTTTACGACATCGCTCGCGGAATAGAAGGGATGGCCCGGCGGACACTGTATATAAATGTGAAGTAATCAGGGCAGGACAGGGGACTGACGTGCTATGAAGAACTTATACGTTCCAGTTACAACAGCGCCTAGCGACTTGCGTGTAGGGGCCAAATCGGGTTGAGGAAATCTGACGTAATTATCGAAGAGCACTCCACTTGTCCTTTCCAGAGGGACTAAGTCAGAGGCGTAGGGAAAAGAAGGTGTAAATAAGCGGCCCCGGCGACTCGCAGCGAGCACTCGTGTCTTCATTCTGACCGTCTAGAACCGCAGAGAATGACGATTGTACAAGTTGTAGGGAAATCACGACGACATTCTGGTGATCGGCGGCCAACTCGCCCTGGGAAGCTACCTCCAACCTCCGCCGCAAATTAAGGGGAGACGTACCGCCCAAAATGAAAAAAAAATGACATTTTTCCTGTTATGCAAATTATGAAAATATGGATTTTTATGCATAATTTAGTGTTGGTTTTATTGAAATATTCGATTATTTACTAATTTAAACAAATATTTGACAGTAATTATGCAATGACATTTCCGACAATTTTTTGTCCATCATTTCGCATATTGGCATTTTTCTCTGTAACTATATAGTCTAGAAGGCTGTGGTTTCTTTTTTTAGAGAACTGTCCATTTCGTAAGTTTCCTACATTGTGGTACTCCGCAGAAAACTCTTTCAACTTTACATTTGCTTGTGTTTGACAACAACAGTTATCTACTAGCCGCGTTTTAGTTTCTGTGTTTCCTGTGATAGTTTTCGTCATGACTAAACCAAAAGGAGTGTTTAAAAAAATACGGAACAAAGGATACAGATACTACAGAAAAAATATAGCAGCATCAAAAGGGCCGAAGGGTGTGATAATTTGGTTGTAAATTGTGACAGTCCTACTAACTCCTCAGAGTGCTTCCAAGAAAACAAATTGCTGAGAAATGATGTAAAATACAGCGCAACTTGAGACAGTGAAACAGACTGAAATATTTTTATTAATCTCCATATACTGATTTATGCTTTGTGTGAAACAGTGTGTTGTCGTATATGTGGAGGGGAAATTGAAATTTCTGAAAAGCTATCTCAAGGCAATGGTCTGGTGTGCACTTTACAAATAATGTGTTTGAACTGTAAAAGCGAAAAGACTTTCAAGACTTCAGAAGTAGGTGTAAAGAATGGACTTTTTGACGCTAATCTAAGATACTTCTATGGACTTAGATGCATAGGAAAAGGCCATTACACTGGCCAGGTTCCTTGTGGCTTGCTGAACTTTTCCTAGTCCGCCTACAAAATCTATCAAATACAACTCCATAGTTAGAAGTGGTGTCAAGGCGTGTGCTATGGAGTCAATGACTGCAGCAGCAGAGCAGGCTGTAGCAGAAAATGGTAGTTCTGACATAAGAATATCATTCGATGGATCCTGGCAAAAAAGAGGTTTCCAGTCAAAGAATTCATGGGCATCTATTATCAGCATCGACAACGGGAAAGTGTTGGACGTTGATGTGTTGACCATGTACTGTCAAAGTTGTAGGCAAGCAGGCAGGAGTACTGAAAAGCCAACTAAGCATGAAATGAATTGTCAGAGAAACTATGAAGGAACTGGTGGAGGGGTGGAGGTTGCTTCTGCAGTGAAAATGTTCCAACGTTCCCAGCATGACCGTGATGTTCGCTACATGAGTTTTCTTGGGGATGGAGACTCACGATCGTATAAGGCAGTGGTGGAGAATAAACCCTGTTGTGATTTGTCAAGTACAAAACTAGAGTGCATTAACCACGAGAAAAGAAATGGGCACGAGACTGCGTAGACTCAAACAGCAGTTGGGAAGTACCAAGTTATCTGATGGCCTATGTGTAAGACGTCGACTGGCTGATAAACAAATTGATGATTACACAATACTATGGTATGGCTATTAGAAGTAACAGATAATTTAGATGGTAAGAAGAGAGCTGTTTGGGCAATTTATCTTCAGGAGCTGTCTACAGATGCTGAACCAATACACAACCTGTGTTCCACTAGATGGTGTAAATACTTGAAGGCAAAAGAGGAGGGTAAAGTAGACACTTTTTCGCACAAAATTACTATACCAAATGCTGTTATGCTTGCCGTGAAACCTGTGTTTCAGGATCTTGCTCAACCAGAGGTGTTGAAGAAATGTCTCAAGGGCAAAACACAAAATGTGAATGAATTTTTTAGTGTTGTATGGTCAAGAATACTAAAAAACGTGTTTGTTGGAAGGTCAAGCTTGGTGTTTTGGATGCTGTTCTTACTTTTAATGATGGCTATTCTGGAAGACTACAGATTTTGGAATATCTTGGGATTTATAAAGGTTACAACACCACTAAAAGTGTGATGGACTTGGACCAACTGCAAATCCAATCGACCCAGAGAGAGTTTTAACTCTTAATTGCTAAACGAAAGGCTTAAAACTGATACTCAAATCATCACGTAAGCTTTCTTCCAATGTTCAATAACACATTAAATGTACTATTAGCTATATTTTTATTAGTTTTAAATGAAAATTGCACTTCCTTGTTAACACCATACGTTCACATATTCTGGGTCGAATATGTTATGAAATTATGGCTCTGAGCACTATGTGACTTAAATTCTGAGGTCATCAGTCGTCTAGAACTTAGACCTAACTAAATATAACTAACCTAAGGACATCACACACATCCATGCCTGAGGCAAGATTCGAACCTGCGACCGTAGCGGTCAATCCGGCCAACTGTCATGAAATTACATAAGATTGTAACCAATTAATTTTCATTGGAAGTCAGAGTACACATTATTGTCACACATACGCATTGTTGTGACTGCAAAAAACGCATTACTATAACTTGCAATTCCGTTGCCTGTGGCAGAGCATATTCCTTTGTTATGTAAGAGGGTGAATTATTGCACTAGATGGTTGGTTATAAGTGCGTGGAACACTATAGAAATGTTGCAGGACTTTGCTGTAAAGCAGTGTTGTGTTTGATTTTCAGTAATCATTTGGAAGAAAACTAAATGTCATTTGCAACATTAAACAATATCATGAACAACAGCAAGTAATGGAATAGAGTACTTGTATTAATCCTTCATATTATTCTCTATCACATAAAATAACAAAAACTTCATCTCAAAACAAGGAGCGAAAAGATGACAGCATATGTTTCCCAAATGCTTGTTCTTTGTCAACACCATAAACATCAATCTATGAAGAGTTTCTGATAAATATTAGTGGAAGCTTATGTTTCACTTTTCATAATGTATTTCATTCAAATAACAATACTCATGATTAAACGATATACGCTTATTAACCTAATAAAACTATTAAAATCATCTCACCTGGACAATATTAGACTGATACCCGTAAAACAAAATATTCGCATACAAAATCTATCAAATACAACTCCATAGTTAGAAGTGGTGTTAAGGCGTGTGCTATGGAGTCAATGAAGGCTATAGCAGAAAATGGTGGTTTTGACATAGGAATATCATTCGATGGATCCCGGCAAAAAAGAGGTTTCCAGTCAAAGAATTCATGGGCATCTATTATGAGCATTGACAACGGGAAAGTGTTGGACGTTCATGTGTTGACCATGTACTGTCAAATTTGTAGGCAAGCAGGCAGGAGTACTGATAAGCAAACTAAGCTTGAAATGAATTTTCAGAGAAACTATGAAGGAACTGGTGGAAGGGTGGAGGTTGCTTCTGCAGTGAAAATGTTCCAGCGTTCCCAGCATGACCGTGATGTTCGCTACATGACTTTTCTTGGGGATGGAGACTCACGATCGTATAAGGCAGTGGTGGAGAATAAACCGTATTGTGATTTGTGAAGTACAAAACTAGAGTGCATTAACCACGACAAAAGAAACGGGCACGAGACTGCGTAGACTAAAACAGTAGTTGGGAAGTACCAAGTTATCTGATGGTCTATGTATAAGACGTCGACTGGCTGATAAACAATATTATGGTATGGCTATTAGAAGTAACAGAGATAATTTAGATGGTAAGAAGAGAGCAGTTTGGGCAATTTATTTTCAGGAGCTGTCTACAGATGCTGAACCAATACACAACCTGTGTTCCACTGGATGGTGTAAATACTTGAAGGCAAAAGACGAGGGTAAAGTAGACACTTTTTCGCACAAAATTACTGTTATGCTTGCCGTGAAACCTGTGTTACAAGATCTTGCTCAACCAGAGGTGTTGAAGAAATGTCTCAAGGGCAAAACACAAAATGTAAATGAATTTTTTAACGATGTTGTATGGTCAATAATACCAAAAAAATGTGTTTGTTGGAAGGTCAAACTTGGTGTTTTGGATGCTGTTCTTACTTTTAATGATGGCTATTCTGGAAGAGTACAGGTTTTGGAATATCTTGGGATTTATAAAGGCTACAACACCACTAAAAGTGTGATGGACTTGGACCAACTGCGAATCATGAAGGCAGAGATTGCAACAAACATTATGTCAAAAGAAGCCAGATCCAAGAGAAGGAGGACAGCACTGGCTGAGGGAGATGAAGGAGGAGGACTACCATCCAGAAGGATTCTAACATATTTTTTATGTTCAGGTGGATGTATATTAAAATTATTTCTTTAAATGCAATTTTCTCAACATTACGTTTTTCAGTATAGAAGCCCCTTTATCTCAGAAACTTCTGAATCTATATCAATGAATTATTTACCACGTAATATAGATAGTACAATGATGTTGCAGCTCTACTTTAGTACTATTTACCGTAGCAGTTAAAATTGAAGAAATTAAAACTGTGAAAATTTACACCAATAAATTATATGTGTAGAGAAAAAAATCATACCTTTTTCCAGTTGTTATTTTAAAGTGATTGTAGAGCAATACAGTCACAAAACAAGGGATAACATGTGATAAAAACACCACATTTATATACTCAACAGTTCCTGAGAAAACGAGACATTTATGTATCCAGTTTACCATTGTCGTTATAGGGCGGTAATACTCCCCTTAAAGTTAGATCTGCCTGATGAGCGAGATGGCTGCTAGGCTCCGGTCTCTGGGTGGCCCTGTCTTGCGGACTGCAAGCCGCAGAGGCGAGGTCGGGGTTACAACTCGCGGCCTCCAGAATGCAGAGCTGTCTGCGGGCACTGAGTGTGTTGTCCCGGGCCGACGACCGGAGCTGCTAAGTTCATTACAGCGACGGTGGTCGGCTGCTTCCGTTTGGCGCTCCAGATGAGGTCTACGAGTCGCGCTTCAGGGTGCAGTCAGGGGTATTCCCGGCCATTGGCGAAGTTATCGCACGCGGCGGCCACTTAGCCGTGTCGCGAGTGGATTGCTACGTGCCCAAGTCTCGGCTACCGTACGCCGACTCTGCAGATTCCGGCGCTCGCACGGTGCGTGTCGCCATCGCCAAGTTCAGTAGAACGCCCACTGTGTATCTGTCAAAAACTCACGTGCCTGTGTTTCTCTGCACGCTTCGGAGTGAGTCATCCCTTTCTCCTGAACCATACCTCCCAGTCGTTATGACATATTATAGTTGAGCTGGGGTTGGGGGGTTGGAAGGTTAACACTCATGTGATGCCTAAGAGGCGGCCTCGGTCTCAGGAGCAAGGTCGCAGGGAGTTCTGGACGCTTGCGAATCTTGGTCAGTAACCGATATGCTATCATTGGGTCTAAATTCAGGGAAGGGAGATGCCTCGTCCACCAGAATCCTTTTGGCAGAGCGGACAAGCGGAGGGGAATCGCCTGACTCCCCAACATCTTGCGTTAGTCTACGCACTTCAAAGTGGAGTTGATGACGACGCGGAAGCTACAATGTCGAAGTTCCTACACCATGTTAACGGCGGAAATGCGCTAGGACCATCACGCAATCGCACGCCTTGCCACTTGTTTAGGCTCATTGGTTCTTATTTGTGTAACCACATCCCCTAAATTTTTACGTTGATCATAAGTGGATTTTAAGACCGTGCCACGATGCGTGCAATTTGAAAGGAGGTGTCTACTGTCATTACATATAAAACAGGTTCCTTTTTGTCCTGCGTAAATTATAAGCACGCCGTATCCACGTACTGGCAGAACAGAGTGTATATTCTATTTGACCACTGTGTCCATGGATCGAATTCCCTTATAAACTTGTAAAGGATGTTAAGCGGACCATCGTTTCCCGCCGTATATTTCGTATATCCCCAAATGGAAACACAATGGTCTTCAAGAAACTGTCATCAACTTCCGGCGGAAGGTTAAACACCGTTCCTTTCGACAACATTCTACCTCCATGTTGTTGTTGGTGCCATAAAAAATGCCGGTCAATCTGAAGAGTGTCGAAAAACTTGGCAAAAAACACATACGATCCAAAATCGAAGTAAGCCATGTGAACCTGTTCTGAAGTGACCCTGATCGTATCTACGAGCCAATCATCATTTTGTAACGAAATGGGCTGCACACGACGCGTGGACTAGTCAAAACTAAAACTGACGGTACCCGTGCGTGGAATGTTCCTGGGACCCATGGATGACTTCACAGCGCAAGACCACGCCGTTCAAAATGGAATCACGAACACGAGACGCCGAGAGATAACCAAATATGAGACGCTCACAACTTTTGCACACTGCACTGAGGACCAACAATGAAATTTTCGCAGCGCTACGATATAGGCGGGAAAGGCAGAACCTTCTCGCCTGGCGTTTGAAACGGTAATACTCCACCCCCAGACACTGTATATCGCCACTGCTTACTCGACATGGATGCTATCTATTACACCACCACAGCCTTGTAGCTGCACGTTCTATCCTCTCCCAACATCATCCCTAATACAAAATTCAAATCTTCAGCTTAGTTTCCATTTCTTAAAAAGTCAGTATTGCTGAAGCTCTCCGGTACTGGAGAAGCACCCCAGCGTTGGACATAATGGGTAAATCCTGGTTGTACCTCAGGCGTCGGTGATCTATAGATCTGACGATGTAAGGATGGGAAAATAAACTGAGGATTTAACTGAAGCTTATGTTAGGGAGGGCTTTGGGTTAAGGTAAAGCGTGCAGCTATGTCAGTTACGATGCTGCGGTGGTGTAATGGCTAGTCTACTTGTCTCCCAAGCAAGGAGACACGTTTTTAACTCCTGGCCATGGCACAACTTTTAATTTACTGCTTCCATAACTATCGTGAGAATGAATACATCTTTACCGAGGGAAATCTCTCAGATCAGGCTTATGAACTGCAAATGAGATGGACATTACCGATTTACAGGCTTCTTCGACCTAGTTAAAAAAGTGCGGGTTTTTCTACGAAAAAGAAGTCGCAAACTTAAAATATTTACTACAAGGAAACGTGTACAGACGTCATTAACAGGTATTACTATAGACCGTAGCGTCTTGTTGTCCCCTAAAATTCTGTACAAAACCACTTACTTAGGTTTCGTCGAAGAACTGCTAGCAAATCGCCCATTATCATTTACAGCGCAAAGAGACTGAGTCATTTCTGCAGGTGATGAATACTTATATGAAAACGCCAGTGATAATTATCAATGAATTACTGTTTCGGCACCCTTATGTGTATCTTCAGGAGCCGCAATGAAAATTAGAGCAAAAAATTTTAAAAATGATCCATTTGGTTACAAAAATCTTGTAATCGTTGTGGAAAAATGGCAGAGAATAACTGTCAATACTACATGTAAAACGTGTTCTGACCAGTTGCAAAAATAATTCATTGCTGTTGTTGGACTCTTGTTCTGGATATAACGACACCTCTGTCTGCAGGAGGAGGCCGACAAGTTCTTAGTATTATTCGGATTCCATTGGAAAATATTAGTACGATTGAGACCCCCAATTAAGACATTTTTAAACATTTTTCAAAAAGTTGTTTGACAACATAATTTCTGTCACCTCTTCGTCATTTAAGGTTTATCATTGTAAAAATAATGATCAGTTTCAGTTATTTGTGCATTTCTAGTTTGAGTTATCACGTTTTACTAATTTGATGAACTATGGTATGCAGCACAATAGGCAGAACAATGGCAATTCTTTGTACATAGAACTAGTATTTACTATTAAGTGTTTGAATGAATTAATTTTTATTCTTCCTTCTGTATCATCCAAAACATACTTCACCTTTTTGTGACGACTACGGTGAATAAAAAGGGAACTGCTTCATTGTTAGCAAAATATATATTATTTAATAATTATCATGAGAACTGTGCTAATGGAGTTTATCTATAATTTTAAACATGAGGTATCTGCGCTAGCAGAATAGGAAAGCGGAAACCACAAGTTCGAATAAAATTTATTAGACTCACCAAAATAAAAAAAACATACAATCTCCTAAGGAACTACAGACTTGATCCCAACTGCGGATCGTCACAAAAATAAAGTAACAAAGAATAATAGAAAATATTCCTCTCTTCAAGCGGAGAGATAACAATAAAGCAATTCTACAATATCAAGAGGTTTGTCGATTAGACCAAGTTCACCTGCAAGAGATCGGACAGCTAGGACAGGCGTCTGGCCGTGGCTGCCTCGTTGGAAGGTCTGCATACTTTCAAGCTATGTGTCGAACTGTCCTTTGCCTACAGTGTGCCACCCTATAAAGCCCGTTTGGCCGATGTATCTGCCGCAACTATTTAGGATCACGCGCCGGGCGTACCAAAGTAGTTCCTAGGCTAGGTGCGACCTCCGGTGAAGCTGTTCTGCAGGCTTCGCGAACGCGTATCGGCCGTTGGTGGAGATGTGGAATTGTGTTGTGTTGCGGCCGTCGGTAAATATTTGTGTCGTCAAAACGGACGAAATAGGATTTCCTGGTGAATATAAGCCCTGTGATGCAGGCATCCCATGTAGGTTGGACGTGAGGTGGGATGCCGATGCACTAGGCTCTCCGATGTATGAAGAGGGCAGCCACAGCAAAACGCCAACGAATTAAACTCACTGTTGTGTAATGTAACAAAATGCACTTCCTTATTTCTTTCCTCTATCTGTCTCTTGTGTGACAGTTACAACTGCAACAGTTTAGCAGTAAATATGAGCTGCAGATTATTTCAGAAATTAATGATCTGAGACATTCTTGGTATGGTGTAATTGCCTAAAATTGGCGTGTGTGCACTTTGGACTCGCGCTATGCGGTGCTGCGTCCTCTTGTTAGGGCTGGGTCTGCTTATTCATGGACAGAGCGATAGCCAGGTATGGCTGTAGAAACCGCTGTTATAAGCGTTTCTCACGATGAAAAACTGATTAACTTTTAATCTTTTAATACCAAGGTTGTTCAGAAAGCCGATCGGTCGCGAAATGGAAACCACTGGGAAAACCCGGTAAAGCTTTGCACAGATGTTTTGGGAAATGTCTCTAGTATGACCATAGATCGTATCAGGTCGCTCTTTTCAGTTTTGAGTGAACAGTGACCACGTAAAGATGCGTATGGAATAGCGTCTCCTGCCAAGTATGAGGGCCTGGTTGAGATGTCACCTGTGTCACGCAGCCCACATAACACAACTGTCGAGCAGTTCTTTCTTCATGCCAATTCTCGGCCGCACACTACAGGGACAATGAATACGCTCCTGCAGTATTTCCGATGAGAAGTGTTTGATCACTCACGATACAGTCCGTAACTGACTCCCCATGAGCCTTTAGCTCTGCTAACAAGAACCGCTGGCTACGGAGACAGAATTTTTCCACAGACATTGAGCTGCAGACCACTGCAGGTAACTTGCCGAAAGCACAGGTGGCTGCTTTCTATGACGAGGGTATTGGAAAGTTGATACAACACTACGACAAAACTCGAAGTTGGAGCGGCGACTAGGTAGAGAAGTAGGTAAAAGGTGCACCTAAATGTTGCAAATACAACATTTCTGGTTTTTACTGTGGTTTCGATTTCGCGAACGATCGGATCTTACTTTCTGCTCAACCTTCGTACTTCCATTGCGCCTTACCAACTAAAATATTAACACTGCATTGCTGTCGGTGTATTATTCCTGTGTGATAGGTTTGGACATGCCAGACTGCACTATTTCATTGCGAGTGTCGTGTTTTCAGTTATACTTGCTAAACAACCGAAGACAACACACTGTGTGACCAGAAACAGTGTGAAAATTTCGTGGGGTTATCTCAGCGTAGGCTGCACTTGAGAAATAACGGTCAAGAAAAGGAATACGGTACACTGTACCGTTTCCAAGAGAAGTAGCTTTCAAGTTAGTCCACCGGACCGTTAGAAGCACAAATGCAAGCTATCCACCAGAGATGGCGTCGTCAAACGTGTTCTTTGTTTGGTTTCCTACAACCAAGCAAGAGAAAGGTACGTAAATTGGACATGCAACGATAGCCGGCCGAAGTGGCCGAGCGGTTCTAGGCGCTTCAGTCTGGAACCGCGCGACCGTTGCGGTCGCACGTTTGAATCCTGCCTCTGGCATAGATGTGTGTTATGTCCTTAGGTTAGTTGGGTTTAAGTAGTTCTGAGTTCTAGGGGACTGATGGCCTCAGATGTTAAGTCCCATGGTGCTCAGAGCCATTTGAACCATTTCATGCAACGATAGTAAGGGTCACACCCAAGCGAAAGGCTGAGTAGTCTCGCGAGCTATCATCTACGGTGTGAGAAGAAATGACACTAATTGTCGCCGGCGAGCCCCTTGAATCTACGTGCGTAACTGCCTGATTGGCTAACGTCAGTGGTAATCAGTAATAAATGTGTGGTGTCTGTTGTTTCAAAAAAGTCCAAAGGTGCAGACAACACGCATTGATATATTTGATATGCCTCGATGGGCTTCGTATTCACAGCCACCAGTGCTGATGTACATTTACGTTCGACCTTCAGTGGGAATCTAAAATTATTGAACATGGAAGACAAGGGCGGAGAAAGCGGATAAATGGTGGGTCTAGATGGGATTGCAAGTCGGTGAAGGAGCATGGAGGGTTAATCAACGCATTTGTCGTTAACTCTGTGTCCAGGTGGCGTCTGGTTCATGCAGCTGTCTTGTAAGAAGGAGATCTTGGGTTTAAATTGCAGTCCAGCACGCATTTTCACTTATCGGCGCTGATTCCGAATAAATTTCCGAGGCGACTGAAATGAACAGTTCAGTTCCTCCCCCTTTCCTTTCCCCCTCGTTCAACTTCAATTTACGTAAGGGTGCTAATTAATTCCGAGACAGAGCGACGTATCGTTTTCTTCCTTAACTAATACTTCTCATCCTGTATAGAAGAAAGTTGCCTTCAGTTCTATTTTTGGCATTATTATAACATGAATTATCGTTTCTACATGGCGCCTATTTTGACGCATAGCTCACTGCTTGAATGTTTTCGTAGTCCTAGAATGTAGACCCTGGGTCCAATGGACCCGGAGAGAGTTTTAACTTTTAATTGCTATACGAAAGGCTTAAAACTGATCCTCAAATCATCACGTAAGTTTTCTTCCAATGTTCAATAACACATTAAAGGTACTATTAGATATATTTGTAATTAGTTTTAAATGAAAATTGCATTTTCTTGTTAACATCATACGCTCACATATTCTGGGTCTAATATGTTATGAAATTATGGCTCTGAGCACTATGTGACTTAAATTCTGAGGTCATCAGTCGTCTAGAACTTAGAACTAACTAAACCTAACTAACATAAGGACATCACGCACATCCATGCCTGAAGCAGGATTCGAACCTGCGACCGTAGCGGTCGCCCGGCTACAGACTGCAACGTCTAGAACCGCACGGTCAATCCGGCTGGCTGTCATGAAATTAGATAAGATTGTAAACAATTTCTTTTCGTTGGAAGTCAGAGAACACATTATTGTCACACATATGTATTGTTGTGACTGCATTACTATAACTTGCAATTCCGTTGCCTGTCGCGGAGCATATTCCTGTGTTATGTAAGAGGGTGAAATATTGCACTAGATGGTTGGTTACAAGTGCGTGGAACACTATAAAAATGTTGCAAGACTTTGCTATAAAGTAGTGTTGTGTTTGATTTTCAGTACTCATTTGGAAGAAAACTAAATGTCATTTGCAACATTAAACAATATCACGAACAACAGCTAGTAAAGGAAGAGAGTACTTGTGTTATTTCTTCATATTATTCTCTATCACATAGAATAACAAAAACTTCATCTTAAAACAAGGAGCGAAGGAATGACAGCATACGTGACCCAAGCGTTTGTTCTTTGTCAACACCATAAGCATCAATGTATGAACAGTTTCTGATAAATTGTAGTGGATGCCTATGTTTAACTTTTCATAATGTAGTTTATTCAAATAACAATACTCAGGATTAAACGATATACGCTTATTAACGTAATAAAACTATTAAAATCATCTCACCTGTACAATATTAGACTGATACCCGTAAAACAAAATATTCGTGCATGTTAACATCTCAAAGATACTTGTTTTCATTTAAAAACTCGTATTAGATATAACAGGTCCAGTGGACACAGGATACGTAAATTGGCTAACAATACAGCTCACGCATAGAAGGGTTAATCTGCATTTGTTTCTCCCAAACAATGCTATTACTTGACGATAATGAAGTAGAATTTTCCAATCTAATTAACACTCCACAGACAGACGAAACAGCTGAAAAAGAACTGGACGAAAGGTGTTTACAACCAGAATATTACGACCGCACAATGACTCGTGAATTCTTTGAATCGAGAGAGAGAGAGAGAGAGAGAGAGAGAGAGAGAGAGAGAGAGAGAGGTAGCCGGAAGGAGCTGAACTACGCATCGTAGCGATTGTTTGAAATATTGGACTAACCACAAATAATACGTGATTCTCAAACCATACGGTTCACAGCAGGATAATATGGATATTTTGTAATGCTTTCTTTACTGAACGCTGGATGCGCTTTTGACTTTTGTATTCACAATTACACCTGAATATTACTGGATGTGCTCTCCGAAGGATAAGCATAGCTGCACAGTCACCTTTACACCACTCTGTGCGACCTGTCGAATATATAGCGAAGATACCGTGAAGGTAATTTGACTGCCATCAATAAATACACGCGTAGAACTGAAGATACCTCAAAGATTAAGAAATTTCCGTGGAAAGCTGGTCTGGCCTCAATCTTACAAATCGGATGATGTTTTAAGAACATTTTTGGAAGTTCGTTCGGTTACTATTGCAGGAAAAAGGCTACATGCAGATTAGAAAGAATATCCGTGAGCTCGTCGCCTTGGCAACATAACAAACGTGGATGCATTTTACATAGTATTGTATTGTATTGTATGTTAACCAGGGACCTACAAACGACGCAGAGGCTCCGTCCCCGCCGCAGCCGCAGTGGTCCACAACCCCACGACGACTACCGCAGTTCACTTCACCCCTCCGCCGCCCCACACCGAACCCAGGGTTATTGTGCGATTCGGCCACCGCTGGACCCCCCCAGGGAACGTCTTACACCAGACGACTGTAACCCCTAGGTTTGCGTGGTAGAGTAATGGTGGTGTACGCGTACGTGGTGAACTTGTTTGCGCAGCAATCGCCGACATAGTCTGGCTGAGGCGAAATAGGAGGAACCAGCCCGCATTTTCCGAGGAAGATGAAAAACCACCTAAAAACCATCCACAGACTGGCCGGTTCACCGGACCTCGACACAAATAAGCCGGGTGGATTTGTGCCGGGGACCAGGCTCTCCTTCCCGCCCGGAAAGCCGTGCTTTAGACCGCACGGCCAACCGGGTGAGCTTATACATGATAACTCGTGGGTTGAACCAAGACTGTCTGACGAACAATTGCTGCAGAACTTGAGTTCTTGATGTATCCCACACCAATTCCTTAAAGCTGAAAGAAAGAAAGAAAGGAAAAATATTATCGGCGGCGGCGTTCCACATAACGCTTATCACTCACTGTCAGTGCGAACACTATTCCTTTTTCCGATAGTGCTACAGTTGCTGAGGATAGCATTCAGCCATTATCTCAGCTTCCATTAACGTTTCATCAATGACGGATAACGGCGGTCCAGGTAACACACATCCTCTTAGCAGCAGACATCCAGTCTGCACTAATACTAAAATCTGTTGCAAATTATATACAGCAGGTCATTACTAACAGTTTTATGTTCCGTTTTATACTTCTGTAAGATGTAGCATAGAAATTAGCCTTAACTTACCAGTTACTAGTTGTTACCTGATGTTCTGATTTTATTTACGTTTGTAACGTGGGTAGATCTATAATACATTCAATACATTCGATAAACGATGAAGCACAACATACAGTTTTGTGCTTCGTGTTGTTTCAGTGAATGAGAGCTCGACAGCCGGCCGTTGATGCCGAGCGGTTCTAGGCGCTTCAGTCCGGAACCACGCTGCTACTACGGTCGCAGGTTCGAATCCTGCCTCGGACATGGATGTGTGTGATGTCCTTAGGTTACTTACGTTTACGTAGTTCTAAGTTCTAGGGGATTGATGCCCTCAGATGTTAAATCCTATACTGCTTAGAGCCATTTGAACCATTTTTGAGAGCTCAACCATGGAGTTGAGTTTTCATTAGAAAACTTGCTATGATAACCCAACTACATCATAACCTGAACACGAAACAACTATTGTATGGACACTACATGATACCAGACGCTGATGCTGTGTAAATCTTTAAAGAGACCAAAGACTACCATCATCAGTCTCCTCATAACCGCCCCCTACCTCTCCCGCCCCCCCCCCCTTCCCTCCGTTCCACAGTAGAAGTAGTGTACTCGGTATGGCTACCTGTAGCGTGGGTTGTGTACGCAAATGTGTATCTCAGGCGAAACATGGGAACCAGCACAGTATTCACGTAGTGGGATGTGGGAAACAGCCTGGAAACCATATAAACGCTGGCTGGCCCAAATCCTCCGGAAGAGTTCCATCTGGGTCGGCCTACATCCTAGCCCGGAAGCGATGGCGTCAAAACTTCCTGCTATCCTGCCGGACAGAGCTATTCTAATGCGTCTCCCTGTGCATAAGACAGCCTTCGGTTACATGTCCAGAAGAGATAACCTAAATTCTAAGTACTGTGAAGCCTCCGGATACGGTAATCTGATTCTGGAGAGGACCTTTTTAATTGGTATTTTTTCGAAACAAATAATAGCAGCAGAAGTTATTACTGTTACATTTGGAAACCTGAAATCGGTACTGACATCTCTATAAGTAATATAACACTGAAAAGAGACTAAGTCATCTAGTGAGTACCTCCTCACAGTTCATCTGGATAAAAACAGAACGTCTGTCTCAAAATGCTCAGCCCACTTAAAAAAATGGTTCAAATGGCTCTGAGCACTATGGGACTTATCTTCTGAGGTCATCACTCCCCTAGAACTTAGAACTACTTAAACCTAACTAACCTAAGGACATCACACACATCCATGCCCGAGGCAGGATTCGAACCAGCGACCGTAGCGGTCGCGCGGTTCCAGACTCAGCGCCTTAAAGCGCTAGGCTATTCCGGCCGGTTGTTCAGCCTAGTAAACGGTTAATCTGTTACTATTATCATAAATCATATCGTGAATGTTCTGCTTATTACCTTATGTCACTTGACCAGCCAATTACGAGAGTTCAGACATGGTTACTTTCCATATCAAATCATGTTGTGTGTTGTATGAGATTGGCACTTAGAAGGATACTAAATTTTGAAGCATGAGGAATTTGGACGTTGCCTGTTATGAGTCAGGTCAGTTATATTTTGTCTAGCGTTTCAGCAGATATGTGCAGTTTATTTTTGAGTTGTGTACTTCGGCTCAGCTAAAAAAAAAAAAAAAACAGTGCTCATAAAGACTTCCAAACAGCGCCCAGTATTGATGGGAAGTGTCGCTTCGTTCCCCGCTGTAAACAAAAGGGTTTTTAATACGGAGTTTTACGTGCCCATTCGATAGAGCGGCCCAAGATAAGTCTAGTGCGGTTTTCATTTTACCGATATGTACTAAAAGGGAGAGTAAAACTAGAAGAGTGACAAGTACTGCAGCGGAGACTGCTACTGCCAACCATGTAGCAATTCTACGTTGCTGAACTGCTGTTCATTCTTCTTGTTTCACTGTCCATGTTAATACATACCGATAGGACGAATATCAGACTACACAAATCTGGGAGCTCTTTGTCGGATGGGAATGTAAGTGGCTGTAGGAAGATTTTCAATTGATTTGATGAATGGTAGCTAACCCTAATTGTGTCAAAATGTAATTAAATGTGAGTAACTATAAAGAACAAACCTGTAATGAAACTTCCTGGTAGATTAAAACTGTGTACCCGACCGAGACTCGAACTCGGGACCTTTGCCTTTCGCGGGCAAGTGTTCTGCCATCTGAGTTCCCGAAGCACGACTCACGCCAGGTCCTCACAGTTTTACTTCTGCCAGTATCTCGTCTCCTACCTTACACTTTCCCGCGAAAGGCAAAGGTCCCGAGTTCGAGTCTCGGTCGGGCACACTGTTTTAATCTGCCAGGAAGTTTCATATCAGCGCACACTCCGCTGCAGTGTGAAAATCTCATTCTGGAAACCTGTAGTGTTAGGATACAGTGTTACTAGTGTCCTGCTTGACACAGTCGTTTAAATATCTGGGAGTAACTTTGCAAAGCGATGTGAAATGGACTGAGCATGTGAGAATCGTGGTATGGAAGTCGAATGGTCGACTTCGGTGTATTGGGATAATCTTAGGAAAGAGTCTTTCTCCTGTAAAGGAGACCGTATATAGGACGCTGGTGGGACCTATTCCTGAGTACTGCTCGAGTGCTTGAGATCCGTACCAGGTCAGATTGAAGGAAGTCATCGAAGCAGTTCAGAGGCGGGCTGCTAGGTTTGTTACCGGTAGGTTTGAACAACACGTGTTACGGAGATGCTTCGGGAACTCAAATGGGAATCCCTGGAGGGAATCGACAAACAGTGATGAGAAAATATAGAGAACCTGCATTAGAAGCTGACTGCCGAAAGATTCTACTGCCGCTAACATACACTGCGTCTAAGGACGACGAAGGTAAGATACGAGAAATCAAGATTTATACGGGGGCATACGGACAGTCGATTTCCCCTCGCTCTATTTGACTACTAATAGTAGGGTATCCTCCGTCACGCATCGTGCGGTGGATAGCGGAGTATCTACATCTACATTCATCTACATCTACATTCATACCCCGCAAGCCACCCACGGTGTGTGGAAGAGGGCACTTTACGTGCCACTGTCATTACCTCCCTTTTCTGTTCAAGTCGCGTATGGTTCGCGGGAAGAACGACTGTCTGAAAGCCTCCGTGCGCGCTGGAACCTCTCTAATTTTACATTCGTCATCTCCACGGGAGGTATAAGTAGGGGGAAGCAGTATATTCGATACTTCATCCAGAAACGCACCCTCTCGAAACCTGGCGAGCAAGCTACAGCGCGATGCAGAGCGCCTCTCTTGGAGAGTCTCCCACATGCGTTTGCTGAACATCTCCGTAACGCTATCACGGTTACCAAATAACCGTGTGAGGAAACGCGCCGCTCTTCTTTGGATCTTCTCCATATCCTCCGTCAACCCGATCTGGTACGGATCCCACAGTGATGAGCAATACTCAAGTATAGGTCGAACGAGTGTTTTGTAAGCCACCTCCTTTCTTGATGGACTACATTTTCTAAGGACTCTCCCAATGAATCTCAACCTGGTACCCGCCTTACCAACAATTAATTTTATATGATCATTCCATTTCAAATCGTTCCGCACGCAAACTCCCAGATATTTAACAGAAGTAACTGCTACCAGTGTTTGTTCCGCTATCATATAATCATATAATAAAGGATCCTTCTTTTTATGTATTCGCAATACATTACATTTGTCTAGGTTAAGGGTCTGTTGCCACTCCCTACACCAAGTCCCTATCCACTGCAGATCTTCCTGCATTTCGCTACAATTTTCTAATGCTGCAACTTCTCTGTATACTACAGCATCATCCGCGAAAAGCCGCATGGAATTTCCGACACTATCTACTAGGTCATTTATATATTGTGAAAAGCATGGTCCCATAACACTCCCCTGTGGCACGCCAGAGTTTACTTTAACGTCTGTAGACGTCTCTCCATTGAGAACAACATGCTGTGTTCTGTCTTCAATCCAGCCACACAGCTGGTCTGATATTCCGTAGGCTCTTACTTTATCAGGCGACAGTGAGGAACTGTATCGAACGCCATCCGGAAGTCTAGGAAAATAGCATCTACCTGGGAGTCTCTATCTAATAATTTCTGGGTCTCATGAACAAATAAAGCGACTTGGGTCTCACACGATCGTTGTTTCCGGAATCCATGTTGATTTCTACAGAATAGATTCTGGGTTTCTAAAAACGACATGATACTCGAGCAAAAAACACGTTCTAAAATTCTACTACAAAACGACGTCAGAGATACAGGTCTATAGTTTTGCGCATGTGATCGACGACCCTTTTTGAATACTGGGACTACCTGTGCTCTTATCCAATCATTTGGAAGCTTCCGTTCCTCTAGAGACTTGCGGTACACGGCTGTTAGAAGGGGGCAAGTTCTTTCGCGTACTCTGTGTAGAACCGAATTGGTATTCCGTCAGGTCCAGTGGACTTTCTTCTGTTGAATGATTTCAGTTGCTTTTCCATTACTTTGACACTTATTTCGATTTTTTCATTTGTGCGAGGATTTAGAGAAGGAACTGCAGCGCGGTCTTCCTCTGTGAAACAGCTTTGGAAAAAGGTGTGTAGTATTTCAGCTTTACGTGTGTCATCCTCTGTTTCAATGCCATCATCATCCCGGAGTGTCTCGATATGCTGTTTCGAGCCACTTACTGATTTAGCGTAAGACCAGAACTTCTTAGGATTTTCTGTCAAGCCGGTACATAGAATTTTACTTTCGAATTCACTGAACGCTTCACGCATAGCCCTTCTTACGCTAACTTCGACATCGTTTAGGTTCTGTTTGTCTGAGAGGTTTTGGCTACGTTTTAACTTGGAGTGAAGCTCTCTTTGCTTCCGCAGTAGTTTCCTAACTCTGTTGTTGAACCACAGTGGGTTTTTCCCGTCCCTCACAGTTTTACTCGGCACCTACCTGTCTAAAACGCATTTTACAATTGCCTTAAACTTTTTCCATAAACATTCAACATTTTCAGTGCCGGAACAGAAATTTTCGTTTTGATCTGTTAGGTAGTCGGAAATCTGCCTTCTATTACTCTTGCTAAACAGATAAACCTTTCTCCCTTTTTTTTTATTTTCCTATTAACTTCCATATTCAGGGATGCTGCAACGGCCTTATGATCACTGATTCCCTGCTCTGCACTTACAGGGTCGAAAAGTTCGGGTCTGTTTGTTATTAGTAGGTCCAAGATGTTATCTCCACGAGTCGGTTCTCTGTTTAATTGCTCGAGGTAATTTTAGTATAGTACACTCAGTATAATGTCACTCGATGCTCTGTCCCTACCACCCGTCCTAAACATCTGAGTGTCGCAGTCTATATCTGGTAAATTGAAATCTTCACCTAAGACTATAATATGCTGAGAAAATTTATGTGAAATGTATTCCATATTTTCTCGCAGCTGTTCTGCCACTAATGTTGCTGAGTCGGGAGGTCGGTAAAAGGAGCCAATTTACCAAGCTCGGTTGTTGAGTGTAACCTCCACCCATAATATTTCACAGGAACTATCCACTTCTACTTCACTACAGGATAATCTACTACTAACAGCGACAAACACGCCACCACCGGTGGCATGCAATCTATCCTTTCTAAACACCGTCTGTGCCTTTGTAGAAATTTCGGCTGAACTTATCGCTGGCTTCAGCCAGTTTTCTGTACCTATAACGATTTCAGCTTCGGTGCTTTCTATCAGCGCTTGAAGTTCCAGTACTTTACCAATGCAGCTTCGACAGTTTACAATTACAATACCGATTGCTGCTTGGTCCCCGCATGTCCTGACTTTGCGCCGCACCCTTTGAAGGGGTTGCCCTTTCTGCACTTGCCCGAGGCCATCTAACCTAAAAAAAACGCCCAGTCCACGCCACACGGCCCCTGCTACCCGTGTAGCCGTTTGCTGCGTGTAGTTTACTCCTGACCTATCCAGCGGAACCCGAAACGCCACCACCCTATGACACAAGTCGAGGAATCTGCAGCCCACACGGTCGCAGAACCGTCTCAGCCTCTGATTCAGACCACTCGGCTCTGTACCAAAGGTCAGCAGTCAGTCCTGTCGACGATGCTGCAGATGGTGAGCTCTGCTTTCATCCCGCCAGCGAGACTGGCAGTCTTCACCAAATCAGATAGCTGCCGGAAGCCAGAGAGGATTTCCTCCGATCCATAGCGACACCCATCATTGGTGCCGACATGAGCGACCACCTGCAGATGGGTGCACCCTGTACCCTTCATGGCAACCGGAAGGACCCTTTCCACACCTGGAATTACTCCCCCCGGTATGCACACCGAGTGCACATTGGTTTTTTTTTTTTCCCTCTCTTGCTGCCATATCCTTAAGGGGCCCCATTACGCGCCTGACATTGGAGCTCCCAACTACCAGTAAGCCCACCCTCTGCGACTGCCCGGATCTTGCAGACTGAGGGGCAACCTCTGGAACAGACAGAACATGAAACCGGTTCGTCAGACAAATTGGAGAGGCCTTCCGTTCAGCCCTCCGGAATGTCTTTCGCCCCCTGCGACACTTCGAGACGACCTCCCACTCTACCACAGGTGAGGGATCAGCCTCAATGTGGGCAGTATCCCGGGTAGCCACAGTCGTAGTCCGATCGGGGGATGCGTGGGACGAGCTGGCCGTCCCCGAAAAACCCCCATCCGGACCCCCACAGTGATGCCCATTGGCAACAGCCTCAAGCTGTGTGACCGAAGCCAACACTGCCTGAAGCTGGGAACGAAGGGATGCCAACTCAGCCTGCATCCGAACATAGCAGTTGCAGTCCATATCCATGCTAAAAACTGTTGTGCAAAGAACGTCTGAATTAATCTACAGAGAGCGCAAACAATTCGACACAAAATTTAAACGGGTATTACAATACTAGAGTGCCTATTAAATGCAGTAATGCTGCTACTTGCGCACTGCTGACACACTGCTTGGCGGCGGAAGGAGACTACGCGATTTTACACTATTCAGGTACTAAAAACGCGATGCTACAACTCTTAAGTACTGTAATACGCCCGAAATTTATGAATTAAACAATGCAAGTACCAAAAACACGGAAAAAAATTAAGAATTAAACTATGTAACAAATGACTGAGCTAGGAGTATACGATGTAGATGATGAAATACCTATTTAAACAGGAGTTTCTTTGTAATGGGAATCAAACCGACGCTTTCTGGGTGTCACATTAAAGACATGGCCAGCAGGAACCGTATCGGCTGACTCCAACTACACAATGCACAAACGAAATTGCAAATATGTGCCGGAACACTAGAGAAAATGTGCCCGACAACGTTTAGGAGAGACACCTGATATATGCTCAAAAGGATTTGAAGCATCTTTGTTATATACCGTGGTCGAATGCCTTCAACCTATGTTTGTATGGACGTATATAGAAGGCTGGTATAGTGAAATCTATACAAATGCTTTGTGAAAACTTACTGTGCAGCGTCGACTTGTAAATTAAATTTCTGATTTCTTGCGTAACTGAAATCACTGTTGTAAAAAGATTGTCCTAGATGATATTTGTAATCATTGTATCAATGTTGTTCCGTACAGACGTTCTTAGTGTAATGTTACTTTTAAATAGTGGTGAAGAAAGGTTAGACGCCAACGTGTCGATGTCGAGACTACCAGAGACTAGGAATAACTAGGAATTTGTGTACGGTTCTACAGAAGCTGCTTGCTGAGCACCAGATACGAGGTAGAATTATTGTCGACAACCTAGGCAAACCTCATTGAGCCGGAAACCGCATCTAGTTCATTGGCAAGCAAATTCGTTTTGTGGTAAAGAAGCAGTGTACTTCTGTTATAAATCAGCTGTCTGAAAGTGAACGAAAGGGTATCTTCATCATGACTACATGTATTGATGAAACAGGGATTATGAATATTGAGATCAGAACTGAATACCTCGCAATTTCCAAAATACATATTTTCTCATGCTACATGGCCATGAATACCACATAGTTCATAATAACTACTACTATGTTCCACATGTTTCTTAAAACTGGACCCACGATATAACTAACTGTTGAAATAATAGCTCCAGTAAACTTATTTACGTTCCCGATGAGTTTGGGACCAAGCCCATAAGTAATTCACTAGTGGTAATAAAACAGGTGTCAAGTCTCGTAGTAAAAAAAGACCTTGTTAGGCGGCTCGAACTCCTAGTATCAAATATATTATCTAACTGACTCTGCGTTACCTGCAGAATCATACCCTGATCACATAGTGTGCTGTGGCCCATTAATAAACTAATTTCACAAAATACAGTGTGTACTTTCACATTCCAAATATCCAGCTGATAAAGATTAGTTGCGACACAGATCCTCGATACTTTTAGTAGTATACTTTGTAGCCCTAGTGCAATTGGGCTGCAGTCACTACATTAATTTCGTCTCGTCTCACATTATTATAAAGTCGGTGAATGTGACAAAAGGGAGAACTAGAGCGCTATCAAGGTAAAAATTTGTAGAGACACGGCATTCTCTACACGCTACAGTTTTCAGTCGTGACGGGAACGACTCTCAGCGTGATTCTCATCAATCATCGTTCTTGTCAGTTCTCACGGCCCACTTGTGTGTTTTGCCGTCCGTGTCATGAATTATTAATTGGCAATCAGCAGCCGCAGCTGAGAAAGGAATGGACTTATCAGAGCCACGCTGAAATGCCGCCAGTGCTGCGGTCGCTTTCAGAAATAAACGTAGGAGGCATCAGACGGCAATGTAAGTCAGACATGAAACTATTCTAGCTACGCCACAAACCTTAGACGTTTGCACACACATGAATATACAGCGTGTTTTTGCACGATTAAATAAAAATTTATGATTTGCGCGATTTTCGGGACATTTTACTCTTATCTGCCCGACCGACTGTGATTGCGGCGGGCACATTTTACAACGTATATTTAATATATAGGGTGAAAAAGCACTAACCTTGACCTATCGCTGAGTTATCAGTTATTAGGTTGTAATCGGAAGAAATATTCGTTTTGCTGTACAAATTAGAAAGACTAGTTTTCATTTCACACCATCGTCAATAGTTCCATAGTTGTTCACTTATGAATAAGGCATGACTTGGTGCAATGCAGAAAAATTGCACTGCAAGTATGTCTAATCAGCCTGAGAAGCATGTGCCTGAGGTAAGATCTAAATTACGAACTTTACGCGAGATCGACGAATAAAGAGGGGAACGAAATATACTATAAGACTATAGCGGAATAAGCTGACTCTGCACGACATTAGCTTTACACAAGAAACATGAGACTGAAAAAAAATTACAGGATGTTTACTAGTGCAAGAAAAGGGCGGCATTAGAAAGGAACGATCAACGACAGATGTAGTTTCTATTTTACGACACATTATTTTACAGATTTTGAGAATGCTTTGGATAATGTGGTTAGAAAAAATTAATGGGGAATGAAGGATCGCAACTATCATCAACTATCAAACTCTATATCAAAAAAAGTATGTAATTTACACTCCTGGAAATTGAAATAAGAACACCGTGAATTCATTGTCCCAGGAAGGGGAAACTTTATTGACACATTCCTGGGGTCAGATACATCACATGATCACACTGACAGAACCACAGGCACATAGACACAGGCAGCAGAGCATGCACAATGTCGGCACTAGTACAGTGTATATCCATCTTTCGCAGCAATGCAGGCTGCTATTCTCCCATGGAGACGATCGTAGGGATGCTGGATGTAGTCCTGAGGAACGGCTTGCCATGCCATTTCCACTTGGCGCCTCAGTTGGACCAGCGTTCGTGCTGACCGCGTGAGACGACGTCTCATCCAGTCCCAAACATGCTCAATGGGGGACAGATCCGGAGATCGCTGGCCAGGGTAGTTGACTTACACTTTCTAGAGCACGTTGGGTGGCACGGGATACATGCGGACGTGCATTGTCCTGTTGGAACAGCAAGTTCCCTTCCCGGTCTAGGAATCGTAGAACGATGGGTTCGATGACGGTTTGGATGTACCGTGCACCATTCAGTGTCCCCTCGACGATCACCAGAGGTGTACGGCCAGTGTAGGAGATCGCTCCCCACACCATGATGCCGGTTGTTGGCCCTGTGTGCCTCGGTCGTATGCAGTCCTGATTGTGGCGCTCACCTGCACGGCGCCAAACACGCATACGACCATCATTGGCACCAAGGCAGAAGCGACTCTCATCGCTGAAGACGACACGTCCCCATTCGTCCCACCATTCACGCCTGTCGCGACACCACTGGAGGCGGGCTGCACGATGTTGGGGCGTGAGCGGAAGACGGCCTAACGGTGTGCGGGACCGTAGCCCAGCTTCATGGAGACGGTTGCGAATGGTCCTCGCCGATACCCCAGGAGCAACAGTGTCCCTAATTTGCTGGGAAGTGGCGGTGCGGTCCCCTACGGCACTGCGTAGGATCCTACGGTCTTGGCGTGCATCCGTGCGTCGCTGCGGTCCGGTCCCAGGTCGACGGGCACGTGCACCTTCCGCCGACCACTGGCGACAACATCGATGTACTGTGGAGACCTCACGCCCCACGTGTTGAGCAATTCGGCGGTACGTCCACCAGGCCTCCCGCATGCCCACTATACGCCCTCGCTCAAAGTCCGTCAACTGCACATACGGTTCACGTCCACGCTGTCGCGGCATGCTACCAGTGTTAAAGACTGCGATGGAGCTCCGTATGCCACGGCAAACTGGCTGACACTGACGGCGGCGGTGCACAAATGCTGCGCAGCTAGCGCCAGTCGACGGCCAACACGGCGGTTCCTGGTGTGTCCGCTGTGCCGTGCGTGTGATCATTGCTTGTATAGCCCTCTCGCAGTGTCCGGGGCAACTATGGTGGGTCTGACACACCGGTGTCAATGTGTTCTTTTTTCCATTTCCAGGAGTGTAGATTTGCAAAAGGCGTACAAATAAATGAGGGAGTGGGACAAGACAGTACTTTACTTCCTACATTCCTTATTACGTTGACAATGAGCTTCGCAGACGGAATTCTGGTGTAAACACTGGGATACAACTAAGAAATTCGACAGAACCAAAGTAATACCCATATGCAAGCGATCTACAAAAAGAGCGATTTACATAAAGGAATTTATGAACTAAATGAATATGTCCTGGATGATATTAAATCTAGTACTGTAAGGTGTCAGGCAAATCCAACACCTTACATGAAAACCCTGACATGATAAGCAAATCCAGTAGTATGTCCCATAGCTCCGAATAAATCGTGACATTAAATTAACCAAAGTAATACGAGTAACGAGTGAGCAAATGGAATACCACAGACTAACATAAGAATGCCTAAATACATGTCATACCTTCTCACCATGACACAGACGCAGTTCCGAGGGGA